>NC_050072.1:40594827-41857138 GCF_009764565.3 Dermochelys coriacea
GACCAATGGGCCAAAATGTGATAGAGGACTAGGGAATTCAACAGCAACAGTGAAATATATTTTTTAAAAAAAAAAAAAAGCACAATCCATTCTCCCGCCTCTAGAAGTATCCAACCCCACGAGCCACCTAAGGCCTCTGATCCCACTAGTAGTGCATATAGAACTGAGATGCAGTAGCCTAGTGAGGTTGCTGCTCAGGCTGGACCTCCAGCCTGATGGGGTAGGATACTCCTCAACTACTCATACTTCACCTTCCCTTGGGACACACACGCACACACACACACACACACACACACACACACACACACCCCTAAGTCCAAAGTGCTTACCACCAGTCCCAGTTTAGCAGTGGCCATCACAGTCCTTTATCTTGGGTTCACCCACATCCAGGACAACACAGTCCTTTCAAAAGTGATGTAGATATGTAAGAGCTTCTAGGTGTGAGAAAACCATAAGGCTTATGCTACACCAGCCGATCAGCCAAAGAGACCCCTTCATTCCTTCCTCAAGCTCATGAGGAAGATGAGTGCTGCTGAGAAGGGGAGGAAAAACAGAGACAGGCAATCCTTATATGGGGCCAAGAATTTTCTTTCCCCTGCTGTTCTAGACAAAGTATCTCCACCTCTGAAGATTCAAGGGCAAGACATTTGGAGTTTTTTAACTTCTGTTTCCAGCTACTGGATTTTTTTGTGTCTGTTTGCCAGATTAAAGTGTCATCTGGTACCAGATGTCTTCTCCTTATATAGGTACTTGTAGTGGAGTCACCTTCAACCTTTTCTTTAATAAGCTAAAATAGTTTGAGCTTGTTTAGTCTCATGGTAAAGAATATTTTCCAGACCACAAATCCTTCTTGTGGTGCTGTTCAGAGGCCCCTCCAATTTTCAACTTACTTTTTAAAATGTGGGCACCAGAAATAAGCACAACATTCAGTAGTGACCTCACCAATATCAAACACAGAGGAAAAATTACCTCCCTAATCTTCAGTATTCAGGTTTATACAGATCAAGAAATATCCACAAGTAAGATAAAGCCTTTCTTCACTGCCTAACTGTGATTAATCCATAATGCTGTTTGGAGAAGTTAATTGTAATATTATAGAAGTTTTGATAGTTTTTTGGATTACATATAAATAACAACCAATTAGTTTAGAAACAACAAAGATCCTGCTCTCATGGAAGTATTGCTAGCAATAAAAAAGAAAGAAATGCACATAAGGGGAGAGAGAGACACAAAAAATGTAATGCAAATTGATGAAATCATCACAATTCTCAGCAATTTAAAAAAAAATTCTAAGACACTAGCTGGTCATTTTGGATTTTTTGTGGATGTACAGTAGATAATAACTTTTCAATAACTACCATTTTCCTACAATATAGAGGGTAAAGTTTAAATGTCATGCAATTTAAATGTCCGTCTTGCTGCAGCTTATGACAGAATTAGTTCTTTGAGTTTCACTCGGAATAGCAGTTGTAAATAAAATTGATTTACAGAATTCATAATATGTCAAGGTTTGGGGGGGGGTTGCCCTTCATATAATGCAAATAACAAACGTTACATTTTGGTTTTCATTTAATTTCAGGTGTATTCAGGTGACCTATGCCGATCATTTTGTGAGCTCTTAAAGGACATAACTACTGAAGGTCAAGTTCAAGTGTTGAAGGTAGTGTATATTGTCATTTTTGATGTTCCACTTAAAGTGAGTAAAAAAAATCAGTAACTTGTTACAAAGAGCAGGCCTTTGTAGCACGTTTAGGTATAGCATTTAGTTCTTACAATCATCTTAATACTCAAGGGGCCTGATAGAAGAAAACCTCTCATTGTTTCCAGTAGTAATTACTAGTGAAGCACCGGTTGTTTTTTTGTTTGTTTGTTTGTTTTTGACATATTAATCATACAAATTTTAACATGCTCACTTGATTAAATAATATTAGTAAATTTAGTTATGAAGTCTTTTGTAATATAAAAATGGAACAGGAAAGATTTGGGATTTTTATAAGAAACAGTAAGTAAATTTCTGAAACCTGTCATGGGTAACAGAAATATCTGAAGACGAGTTCTGTGTAGCTTGAAAGCCTGTCTTTCACCAAAAGAAGTTGTACCAATAAAAGATATTACCTCAAGCACCTTGTCTCTCTAACAGAAAATTATCAGTCATATAGTGGTAAAGGTATAATGCTCAAATATCCTTCTTAAGATTTGACTGATTTTCTGTACGCTATTATTTATGGTAAGTCTGATGCTACTTGTTGGTTAAAGTATTGATTAGAGGATAGAAGTCCTAGAGAGGGAAAGTAAAACACAGCAGCAGAAAACCCAAGTGTAGTTGTAAAGATCAAGATTTAAATTAATAATTTTCTATTGTGAAATGTCTTCAGAAGATCCCCATTTTAAGAAGCATACCAAGCTGTATGATCACTGGACCATTTTAAGCAGTTTAGCCATTAATAAGCATGTACTCTTTAATCCAAACATGACTGTACAAGGCTTCACTTCTGTACTGGAACTTATTTTTCTTCTCCTCCTCCTTTTTTTGTTGATAAAAGCAAGAATGCCATGATGCAACATAGAACTTGCAAAAAAAAAAAAAAAAAAAGTTAATTAATGCAGCTCAGGGTGAGAGGCAAAGGTGGCTCTAAGCTATCTTTTTATCTCCCCCAAACCTTGTCCCCTGCTCAGGCCTATCTTGGAGCAGCCTAAGGGCACCAGTTCTAGTGCTCTGGTCATGCTCCTCACATGCTTTCCCCAGATGTTTCACATACATCTGTTCTTTGCACTGATGGAGCTGGATTAAAATGATCATGAGATTTTTTTTTTCCCCAGTCACTTAACTCTACAGGCAGCTTGGAGTATGGAGCTTAGTGAGGACTTGTCCCAGTAAGTGTATTGTGACTTTAAAATAATTGTATTGGTTTGTTCCATAGCCTAGCAGCAATACTTTTAAACTGTAGAGACAAATATGTGAGTGGCCAACCATTGTATTGTAAAGCTGTTGTACTCAGGAAATCTCAGGGACCTAGCTACACTTGCCTTTACTTGCATTTGGATATGATGAGAGAGAACTAATGGAAGCTAGATAGTTGTGCTATTTATATTTAAAAAAAAAAAAAACAATAAACCTACATTAACAATTCACCACACTGGAACATTCCACATTCAAAGAAAGACCGTGGGGTCAGCACTATTGTATTTAATTTATGGCTAGCAGTGAAATCTTGGAATCTACAGGAAGCTAATCACAATTGTATTTGACTATAATGGCAGTTCAGATACGAAAGGGATATTGTGTGAGGTGAACATAGGTTTAAATAGGTAGGTGTTTAGTATAATGTGGCCTAGAATATAATATAGAGGATGCACATCACTATTAACTAAAAAAGAAAATGAAAAAAAAACCTCCAAATACATTTTAGAAAATTGCTATTATTTTATTTTTAAACTTGGTTCTGAATTTAGTTATAGTTTTAGAATATTTTACTTTTCATTATTTGGAAAAGTGCAACATTAAGAAATTGTATTTAATTCTAAAATTGCTTAAAATATTTCTTAACCTAGATTATTTTGTAATAAATAACAAATGTTTCTCACTGACATATTAAAAGGTAATTAACTATGTCTAACACTCCAGAAATCTTAGGGTTCTTCCCATACATCTAAGTATTTGGTCATGTGGGTAGTGAAAATTATTTTATCTTGTGGCTGCTTCCTTTCTGTAAATGTAATGTTAAATGTGGAATATTTTAGTTGCACTCTTTAGTATGCTTTCAGCTTGCAAAAATGTCACCCAGTTCAATTATTTTAACTACAAGTACAACCAAGCAAGAAATGTCAGAAAAATTTTTGGGGGGAGGTATGAGTGTATGTGTGTAGATTCTGTATTACCTTAGCACCAAGGAGTTCTAGACATAGTTCATAGGCACTGTATAAAAACAGAGAAAAAAGATTATCTCTGCCCCAAGGAGTTTACAATCCTAAATATAAAACAAGAGACAACAGATGGATACAGTTGGAGGAGTATAAGAAAACAATGAGACAATAGTGGTCATAATAGGCAGTTGTCACAACACACCAACATCTTAACCACTGTCAAGTGTTTTATAGGCACAGTGGCAAAGCAGAGTTTTGAGGAGGGATTGGAAGGTGAATAATGAGATAGTTTTGCAGATGTTTACAGACAGTGCTTCCCAAGTGTGTGGGGCAGCATGAGAGAAAGCACAAGGATGATTGTTTGGAAATTTAATAAATGGGCAAAGAAGTTTGTCATCATAGGCTAATTGGAAGCAAGCTTTGGCAGCTCTGTAGTGAATGAGCGATGGTAGGTAAGCTGGACATTGACTGTAAAGGACCTTGAAAGTGAATACACTAGCTTATGTTTGATGTACTAGAGAAGGGGAAGACAGTGTAGGGATGCAATGAGGGATGTGACATGGTCAAAGCGACACGGTAGGAGAATGATCTTTGCAGCAGCATTCTGAATGGAGATGAGTGGGGCAAGATTGCATTTCTGAAACCCAGAGAGAAGGATGTTTCCATTAGTCAAGACACGAGATGAGAGTTTGGACAAGATTTTTAGCTAGATGGATGGTTAAGAAAGGCCATACCTTAGAGATGTTATGGAGAAAGAATTGGCAGGATTTAGCATAGCTCGGATGTGGGGACCTAGAGAAATGTTGGAGTTGAAGATGATGCCTAGGTTATGGGCCTGATGGTGATGTTGTCCACACTGATCAAGAAGGGAGATAGCAGGGAGGGCTTGAGGAGGATGATTAGGAACTCGGTGTTAGCCATGTTGATTTTGAGCTGATAGCTAGACATCTACAAGGAGATGTTAGAGAGAGAAGTTGAGATTTTAGTAAGGACAAAAGGAAATAGGTCTGGAGTAGCGACACTTAAGTGGAGACACTTAATATCTACAGTTAGTTTCCACTGGGTGTTTATAATTTTTGTGTAGGGTTAAAAAGGTTCTGTGTACTAAGCATTTAGAATCTAAAATAGTTATTCTGTGTTTATAGCCACTGAAGTACAAGATGTCCATCTTGAATTAAGATGACCAAATGGTTTGCATGTACATTTGTGGTGTCAGCTCATGGAGTATTGAATTACTGTTCTTGATAATTTGTGATTCTCACTTGGAGACATTCAGAAGAATGAAAGATTTGGAGATAGAATGGCAAAATTCTCTCCTCCACTCCATCCTGCTACAGTGGTAGAAAGGGAATGTAATCTGTGCAACTAATCATTCTCCCAACACAAGGAGGCCTCCAGCAGATGCAGACCTGGAATATTAAGCTCCTATGCAGCCTTAATCTCTGTGCCTCGGGTGTAGGGGAGTCTTGGCTGGATTGTGCTGTACTTTGGGTATCCTCTCTGCTAGATGACCTTTTGGGGGCCCCATTGCCTATTGGCACAAGTTAGAGCAGCCTTTAGAACTACTCTAAACTGGATTGGAGCTGATCAGAAAGTGAAGGAGTAATAATTGGCTTTGATGGCCATCCCTCCACCCCTTTGTGTCCTGAGCTGATCACAGCCACAGCAGAGAATCTTGCTCAAGATATTTAAAGGAGAGACATTGCTCAAAGCTGTACTATTTTGAGCTGCTACTCTAAAAGTTATGCTTAGAGTATTAGAAAGAGGCTTAGTTACTCCATTTATAAAAGAAAAGGGCTTGGCCATTCCTCTCTGAAATTTTTCAATGGTAACTGTGAATTCTTCAAGTTATTGTTCCTATGGGTGCTCTACCATTGGATATGTGCATGCCCATGTGCTCTTGATCAGAGACTTAAATCAGCAGTGTCTGCAGGTCCGCACCTGTTCATTGTATAACCGCATGCTCCAGTGCAAGAGCATATAGGGAGATGTGAACTCACCACCATTTCAGTTCCTTCTCAACTACTTTTGGCTCCAGATCTGTTCCACCTTGCATTTTTCTGTGATGCTGGGAGTACCTTTCTCAGACCTGAAGAAGAGCTCTGTGTGGCTCGAAAGCTTGTCTCTCTCTCTCTCCAGGAGAAGTTGATCGAGTAAAAGTTAACACCTTACCCACCTTGTCTCTCTGCTGCTCTCTGACCTTCAGCCCTCTCCAGCCCTGGCTTCAGAAAGTCAACCAGCAAATCCTTTTTAGTGGTATTGCTTTCAGTCTTTTCCCAGGAACCATCTACAGCTCCCATCTAGGATCTTCCACAGTCTCCTGATCTCTGACAGTTCTCACTTGCCCTTGACTCCCAGGCAGCTCTCACTTGCCCTTTTCCTGACTGTCTGAGTTTGTGCTGTAAGGAAACCCTTACTCACTAAGGCCTTGTCTACACTACAGGGAAAATTCGATCTAAGCTACGCAATTTGAGTTACGTGAATAGTGTAACTCAATTCGACGTAGCTTAGATCTACTTATTGCAGGGCCCACACTATGTGATGTCGATGAGAGACATCTACTCCCCCTACTCTTCTCGATCCGGGCTAGAACAGGAGTCGACAGGAGAGCAACCTGCGGTCAATTTAGCAGGCCTTCACTAGACCCGCTAAATCAACCGCCGATGCACCGATCACCGCTTGTTGATCCCCCAGTAAGTGTAGACAAGCCCTTAGCCCTGGTCTATACTAGGAAGGGAATCTATCTAAGTTTTGTGAATAACGTAGCTGAAGTCGACTACTTAGATCTACTCACCGCGGTGTCTTCACTACAGTGAGTCGACTGCTGCTGCTCCCCTGTCGACTCCGCCTGCACCTCTCATAGTGGTGGAGTACAGGAGTCGAAGGGAGAGCACTTGAGGATCGATTTATCGTGTCTAAACGCGATAAATCAACCCCTGCTGGATCGATCACTGCCCACCGATCCAGTGGTTAGCGTAGACATACCCGTTGACTCTTCCTTTCTCAGATTCTCCCTGATCCTATATAGCCCAAGGTGCTGCCCTTCCCTCTTAATAGACCAAACTGGGAGCACCTGTTCTTGCACAGGGGAAGTGTATCTGCTTTATTGACAGAGTTCATCTCATGTGATGGGGCTTATACTAAATAAATTGTCACAGATTGCTTGCTAGCTAATATTTTACTTAATTGTGGAATCTACTGTCCTGTGTCTCCCTCCCACCAAACACTTTTTTACTTTAGTCTTCAAAATTGATTGTATGTGGTATATTTTCCTCTGTTCCAAATGCAAATGAGTTAGAAACAGCAAAACATCACCGATCAGCTGCTTACATATGTATTGGTACAATTGTACTGTTCAGTTTAGCAGGATATTTATGAATGCAGTTGATAACATTTTAAGGTTTGTACATTTCTGAAGAGTATTGTAAATGTCTATTTTTATAGTTTATGAAATAGCCAACATTCTATCACCCAGACTAATAGACATTAATATGCATAAATCATGGAGCTTCCATTGTAGTTTTTCAGTGTAGTTTTTTGCTTGTTTTTATGTTTTTGTTTGTTTTTGGTTTTTTTAGGTTGTGGAAAATGTCCTAAAAGTAAACCCAGCATTGGGGCCTCAAATGTTTCAACCCCTTTTGCCATCTGTGTTCAGGGGGATTATAGAGGGGGAGGTAAGAATTATTTTCTTAAAACTACTTTAGTTTTTCATGGCGAATGTATTTGCTTTCAACTTGTTTTCCATAAGTTTGTACCCAGATACCAATATTAAGTAAGTAATAGATTTAATTTTAAAAAGCAACGACTGGAAAATGAAATGTTGTGACTGAAATATTTCATGTGATTTCACAGGCTTATTTCTTACCTTTCCAAATGAACATATGAACCACTATACTTTTTCACCTCTGCCCTTATGAATTCAATGTTACAAATTCAAATATTCTATTTGGGTTAGTTTTTATTACATTTTATGAAGTGTGTAGTATATTAACATCATAGAAGAAATTCAAATCATCAAATACATCCCCATGGGAGTCGGGTATAATGAAGAATAGATGAAGTATCAAATTTAATTACAGATATTAAATTGATTTTACCCTTGATATTAGTAGTTCTACTCTCTTCTGTATATAAAATGCAGGATTTATAGAAAATACAGATTTTACGAACGTTCTTAAGGCATTTGTTTCTCATTACTAGAGCCTTCTTATAATGTCTACTGATCCCTGCTGCTCTTGGCAAGTCTCATCAGAACCCAACCAACTCGTTGGGTTAAGCATTAAGATCAGTTCAAAGCTAATGTTTTTCACCACAACCCCCCAGCAGTCTGCACTTCCCCAGCTGTCCAGCCATTTAAAAAAAAAATCTATTCTTGCATAAATACATTTAAATCTCAAAACTTTAAATCAGTGAAACATTATTTAAACTTGGCTCACTTCTGAGCTCTCAGTGAGATCTATAAAACAAGCCTGAAATGTGTTACATGCAGGCAGACTTTTGTGCTTGTGCAGAGCCCCAGGAAAGTCATTGGAGTTCTGTGTTGTTTACTCCTGAAGACATTCTGTGCCAAAAAAATAAAAATTCCATGCATATTATTTTAAAACCTGTGAAAAAATCTGCAAATTTTATTTGTCAAATAAATGTGGAGACTCCAGCATGGCATTGGGGAGCACAGGCGTCTGGCTGCACAGAAGTGGGAGATCACTGCCCTAGAAACACCCCAGGGCCCTGCCCCTCCTTGGCAGGTGCACCAGGTATGGGCAGGCAGGCTCAGCAAGGCAGGATCCAAATGTGGAGGGGCTTAATGTGGGGGGATCCAGGTGTGAGTTGAAAGGGTTCAATGTGGGGCAATCTGGGCATGGGAGGCTCAGTGGGGGATCCGGGTGCAGGGGGGATCTGGATGCACAGGGGCTTGTTGTTGGGTTCTGGGTGCAATGGTAATGGGACTCTGAAAGGGGGATCCAGGTGAAGGTGATTGGGGCTCAGTGAGGGAGAGGGATCTGGGTGTGGGAGGGATAGAGCTTGGCAGGGGAGTCTGGGTGTGGAGGGCTCAGTGGGGGGGTCCAGATGCTGGGGGAGTGAGGTTCAGTGGAGTGGGGTGTGGTTGTTTGGGGCTCGATAGAGTGGAGATCCAGGTGTGGGTGACTCCTCAGGGTGGTCCAGGGGCAGGGGGAGTGGTGCTTGTTGGGGGGTTCTGGGTGCAGGGAGAGTAAGGCTCAGTGGCAGGGTCAGGCTGCATGGAGGTTGGGTGGTTGGGAGAAGCAGCTCCCTTTACAGTGACCCCTCCCCCTGCAGCAGAGGAGCAATGAGTGTAGGAAGTGTGGGGAGGGGGAGTTTGCATTGCTTCCTACAGATGGAGGAGAAATCTGGGGGTGGGTCTGACATGGCCCCAGATGCCGTGCAGGGGAAGAGGAAGACCCATCCTTCCCAGCCCAGCCGGGACTAGCAGCTGTAGGGTGGGAGCCACCAGCAGGGTCTTCCACAGTCACACCCCTTACCCCACAGTGATTTTACCTTTCTGCCGGCTGCCCTGGGCACCTGAAACATACTGCTAGGGAGCGTCACATGACCACGCTTGTGGCTTCTCTTTGCTTCCCTGTCAGAAAGTCATTTTTCTGCGGGGAAGCAAAGAAATCTACAGGAGATATAAATTCTGCGTGTGCACAGTGGTGCAGAATTCCCTCAGGAGTAGTAGTTGCAGGGATCCTTACAATGCATTGCAAGATTGGGATTTAAAGTTTTAGCAAATCTGTGATTGGTTAAAGCATTGAAGTTGTGTGTGCCTAATTTCTGATCATACTATGTGGAAAAGTGTGTGTCAGTTTAACTCAGAACCAAAAATAAATGACTTCTTTGATTTTGCTCAGACCTTAAAAAAGAAAAAAGTTTAGGCTGATACTAAGTAGGGAAAATTTCAGCCAAAATTAATTTGTTTCAGAATATGTGGCTGATGTTGAAAATAGATAAAGAGAATAATAGTTTATATGTACTCATAACATCACCCAAAACATGGTGTGTATTGTAAACTATTATACAATACTGTATTCATTGAGTTTATACAGCACCTTATGAACAATAAGGTTCTCCACACTAATTAGAAGTGTTTTGAGTTTTTTTTTGTTAGCAACTAATTAATTCAAATTCAAAAAAGATGCATAGGTAAGTAAATAAAGCAAATAAATGGCATAGATAAAATGTGGTAGTCTGGGAAGTTATAACATCTTTAGTATCACTTATTTGGGTAGAGTTCTAATATCACCTTTGACTAAGGAGCAACCTTTTGTTTTAAGTGAACATTTTAAAGTATCTCTCAGGTTTCAATTTTAGTGAACCTAAGAACATAATGTCAGCCATACTGGGTCAGACCAATGGTCCATCTAGCCCAGTATCCTGTCTCTGATGGTGACCAGTGCTAAATGCATCGGAGGGAATTAATACAACAGGGCAATTTTGAGTGATCTGTCCCCTATCATCCAGTCCCAGCTTCTGGAATCAGAGGTTTAGGGACACTCAGTGCATGGGGTTGTGTCCTTGACCATTTTGGCTAAAAGCTATTGATGGACCTATCCACCATGAACTTATCTAATACTTTTTTGTGCCCAGTTATATTTTTTGGCCTTCACAACATCCCATGGCAACAAGTTCCACAGGTTGACTGTTCATCGTGTAGAAAAAGTACTTCCTTTAGTTTGTGTTAAACCTGCTGCTGTGTTAAACCTTTCTTCTTCTGTTATGTGAAGGAGTAAATAACACTTCCCTATTCATTTAATAAGGAATATCAGTCATTTAAAACCTACATTTACTGTACACACTTGATTTCATTTTGTTACTGTAAAATATACCCATATATTTATATATTATAAGTAATTTAGTTATTAGAATATTGAATTAAGAGAATGTTTGAAGAAAACATATACTAAATAAATTAATACCATGTCTTTATTTTAAATCTTTGTGCACTGAAATTTATCTTGTCAGTCAGTTTTTTCTTCCTTTTGTTTAAATTTTGGCAGACTGAGAACAGCTATAGAGTTTCAGGGGGTTACTTCGTCCCCTTCTGTTACATGACCTAAGGGTTTTCATTTCATTTCTCTTTTTCTCTGTGGTTTTTAAGTATACCTGATAAATCCTATTATTTTTTCATATTGAATAAAAAGACTTGAAATAACCGGTAGTTGATACCATGAAGTGGTAAAATAACATATTTCAGCACTTTCTCTGTCGTCTGTTATTTCACCAATTTGTGTATTTGCACGCTGCTATTCCTTAACTGTTACCATGAGGAAGTGTCACCACAGAGAATTACAGTGATGAGTTGCTGTTGCCAGACCAACAGCACTTTTATAAAGCCAACAAAAGATCTGATAAATTGGGAAAGGAACCAAACTACTACTGACAATTTGTTGAGTCCCCTGTGCCAGGGACAAATGAACGAGATAAAAAAGGAAAAGGAGACGGTGTCAAGCTGCTACGAATGTTCTGCATAGCTCGGTGACTTGAAGTATCACTGAATAAGGATGCTAACTGAAATAGAAGAGAAGTATGCTATTTTGCTTTTGTTTTGTGCTCAGAATTCCATGTTCTCCCTTTCAGTGGTGCTGTTGTATAAACATTGCGTAGATTGAGTGGGTTAAATGCTGCTTTTCTGACATTTTTCTTGAACTTTGAGAGGATATTCTGCATTTCTTAAAATGGGGGCAATGTCATTCCTAAATACATAAATAACGGTTAAGAGGCAAATTTTAATTCAGTCAATAGCCTGAATAAATGAGCTGTGCAGCCTAAGTAAAGGAATGTGGAATTTCATGGGAATTGGGAAAGTGTCTGTTGTATAGCCTTTGTGGTTTTTGGAATTCCTTGCTGTCCAACATACTTCTCCCATGCGCTAGAGGAGTTCAGGGAATCACCACAAAGCACAACACAGCGTGCAAGAAGTACAGAATACTTGTATGGTGGCTTAGTATCCTTCCTATCTCGCTGCACAAAAATTCCACTAATTCAGAATGTTCCTATAACCATCTTAATTCTGTACCTCGTAGCATATGCATTTTTTCTCTTACAGTATCTCTGCACTTTGAGCTTGAGGGTGTGATTCCCAGGTTGAGGAGACATACTTGCGCTACCTCTCATCAAGCTAGTGCACTAAAAGCAGAATGGAGCTGCAACAGCAGGATGGTTAGCCCGCCCAAATTCATACTCGTCTGAGACCCTAGGCATGTACTAGGGGTGGCTAACCCATCCCGTTGTTCGTGCTCCCATGGCTACACTCTATTTTTAGTGCTCTAGCTTGATGAAAGTATGTCTTCTTGAGCTGGGAATCACACTCCCAACTCGAAGTGTAAACATACCCTCAGTGACACCTGTGTAATTCTTGGACTTCAATACAGGTACAAAGGTGTAACTGATTGTAGCATGATAAACAACTGTTGATGCACAAGAAAGAACAAAATTCAGCTTACTCTTTGAGCGATGTTGACTCCTGCTATGCTAATAGGAAGAAAAAAGCAGTAAAAACTTAATTTTGTTACAGTCAGCACATATAATTATGAATTGCAGATAGATTGAGTAAAACAGTGCTGATTTTACTGTCAATTTTCTAGAGTCAAACTATACTTTCAGAAGTCAGTATTGTCAACCTGTTAGCAAAGATATTTTCAAGTCTAAGTATTATTTATTCTTCTTTGAGATGTGATGTATGTATTCCGCTCTTGGGTGTTTGAGCGTTGGAGACTGGAATTGTTTTGATCACCACTTCCCATTGGCCCACATTCTATCTGCCCTCGTGCTTCCTATTCTAGGGACATAAAGAGGTGGGTCAACCAATCTTAGTTTCTTCTAATGCAGTGAAAGCAGTGTCTTTATTCTAGCTAAGTCTATTTCCATAGTTTATTTACAGTAAATTTTGACTATAGTTAGTATTCTACTAGTTTTTAGTAGGTTAGGTTTCATCTGGGCAACTTTTCTCTATATATGTAGCTCTTTGCTACGTAGTCCTGGGTCTTCAGTCTTTATGGCTGAACAAAAATTCCCTGGCTTCAAATACTGTCACCCACTTGACACAGCCATCTCACCTAATGATGGAGTCAGGCTTGTCAGCCATTGGGAACAGAGAGATACACTCTAATCCTGATATCCACTTCCCTGATCTATCAATTTGCGTATGTTCCATACTCCTTATCACAACTGGGGCTTGAGACATCAGAGCTAGTAGTCGGAGCCAGAGTCAGAATCTGGAGTCGAGCCAAGCGTTAGAACTGAGTTGGAGTCGAGACTCAAACCAAGGAGCAGGAAGGCAGGGACCAGGACAAGGCAGAGAAGCAGGGCTTAGGAGTCAGGCGCGAAGGCAGGGTTCAATGTAGCAGCCAGTCAGGAATTCACCCAGTTGCATGGACAACTTTCTTTGTCTTCTTCTGGCTTAAATAGCACAGCTGGACCAATCAGTGGGATTGGGCACTCCCATGAGTAGTGCCTCAGATGGGGTTAGGCTACCATTAGCCACTCAGTCCATCAGTTACTAACAAGATGGATGGTGGCCAGGATGCAAAGGTTGCCTGGAGACCCACGAACCTGGTTTCAACTCCTGTAGAGCTTCATACTCCTGGTTATACCGGACTTCTTGGGGCCCTCAATTTTTGAGAAGACTGTGACATGAAAATATTCTAGACCATCGTCCCCTTCTCCAGTCAGGCCATCTGCATCTTGTGCAGAACAGCAGCCTCATGTTTCTCCAGGCCAGCAGAAAATCCAGACTTCTGAAGAAGAGCAGTTTCATCAGACTGATTTCCTCCAGTTGCACTTTTATCTTCTTTGCCTGCAAAAGCTGCGATCCCATCTTCTTCAACACCACCTGAGGACTCTCATACATTTCAGAAGCTTCTGAAGAGATTGGCTGAAACATAAGAGAGCCTGGTGGAAGTGGTGAGTGAAAAATCCCACAGACATCTAGACATATTACATACTGCACTTCTAGAAAGGCTGACAATGCCAGTTAGTGAGGACCTGCTGGAATTGGCTCAGCTTTTGTGGCAAACACCATCACAATTCCTGCTTCCTCAGAAGAGATCAATAGAAGATATCAGGTATCATCATCAAGGTTTGAATTATTCTCTACTGACCTCATACCAGGCTCTCTTGTAGTTGTAGCAGGTCAGAAGCATACTAAACAGCTAAGCTCCAAGTCAACTGCAAAGGAAAAGGAGCCCAATCATTTAGACTTGCTGAGAAGGAAGAGCTTTGCCTCTGCCAGTCTTCAAATGAGAATCTCAAATTATCAAGCTCTCCTTTCTAAAGGCAACTATCTCTGTTTATTCTGTCGGAATAGGATCTCCAGGTTCCTTGACAAGATACCCAGGAATCCAGATCAGAACTGCAATCTCTGATTAATGAACAACTATCTCCAAAACCCCATTACAAGCCACAATGGATGTATCATATGCTGCTGTGTATTTCATAATGACTGCCAAAACAATGAGGCAAGTGTCTTGGTTCCAGTCTTTGGGTATCCCACATGAAGTTGAGAGCACTACTGAGGATTTACCATTCTAGAGCTGAGAGCTACTTAGCTTTAAAACAGATGACATCCTACATATCTTCCTAAGATCTGCTGTGAAAATTTAAGGTCATTTGGAAGAATACAGTCAGTTGGGGGCAGGGAATTCCTGCAGTCTCAGATGATGATGTGTCCATTACAAACTTTGTATCACAAATCTTTTGGCCTGCTAATAAAAAACAGTGTTTCCATCAAAGGTGTCCATCTGCTTCAGCTATGTCTATCAACAGGCAGCAAGTTTGATGGTCATGTCGAGAACTCAAAACTGATTGTTATGCATCTTTTTCTCTTACTTATCCCTTTTGGAAACCATCTATTATATTTTTGAGAAATCTGGAATAATATTTCTTCAGACAAATAGGGCAAAGATAAGGTTCCTTATCGATTCAGGGAAAGAGGTTTTTATTCGTATTTATTCGTTAGCCCCCAGGGCATTAACAAAAGTGCCTGGTGGTCATTACAGCATTTCTATGAAAGCAGACCATTGGAGTTTATCCTTATCTCAGTGATCAGCTGATACATGTGTCCTCCCCTCAGCAGGTCTTGGAAAATATTCATTGCATTCTTCAGCTCTTGGCCATTCTGGACGAAGTGTAAACAAGGAAAAGTCTGTACTGATTCCATTTAAATAATAGAATTCATAGATGCTCTTCTGGACCCCACAGCATCAGCTTACCCACCTCAGTCCAGATTCAAGAAGATCATGCAAATGATAATTCAATTACAGAATACCCAACACAAAACTATAAGATACAGTTAAGAGTCTTGCGTCACATGGCATTGTGCATGTTTGTTACTCCTCGTGGCAGACTTTGCCTTTGTTTGCAAGGATGGCTGAAATCAGTCTACATTTCATCAAGTTACCATATAGACTTGCTAGTGCAAATCCCACAGTAAATCGTCTTTTTGATTCAGTGGTGGAAAGATCCAGTTCATGTATGCAAGGATCTTCTCTGTACACTTACTTCCAATGTTAACTCTGTTGCCAGATGAATCCAAACAAGGCTGAGGAGCTCACCTGGGGCATCATCAAACACAAGCACCATGGACAAAGGATGAATCCCTTCTACATATAAAACATTTTACAGCTCAGGACGATTCTTCTTGCCTGTCTAGTATTTTGTCTCTAACCCTTGGCAAGTCTATACAGGTGAATGACAAACAACACAACTGCTATTTTTATGTAAACAGGCAGCGAGGAGCAAGGTCATCTCCCCTATGCCAAGAAGTAATCCAACTTTGTGAGTGGTGCATCAAACATGGAATTTTTGTTGAAGTTATTCATCTCCCAGAACTGATGAACACTGTTGCAGATTGTCTGAGTAGGAACTTTTCTTCTGACCATGAGTGGTCCATAAATATCTGTTGTTTAGCAGATTTTTTTCAGAAATGGGGTCACCCAGTTATAGATCTATTTGCCATGGCATTGATAGTCAACAGCTTTTACTCGAGAGGCAGACAGAGTCCAGGGTCTCTTTCAGATACCTTTCTAATTCTGTGGTCAAGAGGACTCGTGTATGCTTATCTGCTCCCAGGTTGTCTAAAGTAGTCTAATTAATAGTAAAAAAGACTGTAAAATCTACTCATAATGCCAAATGGAAATGGTTCACCATTTGGGCACAGAGACATCATGTTTTACCTTTCCTAACAGGCCTCCTATATATCGGGGGTGGGCAAACTTTTTGGGCCAAGGGCCACATCTGGGTGGAGAAATTATATGCAGGGCCGGGGCAGGTGGTAGGGGTGTGGGAGGGAGTGTGGGGTGTGGGAGGGGGTGCGGTGTGCAGAAATGGGCTCAGGGCAAGGGATTGGGGCAGAGGAGGGGTGCGGGGTGTATGAGGGGGCTCAGGGCAGGGGTGCAGGAGGTGTGCGGACTGCGGGAGGGAGCTCAGGGCTGGGGTTTGGGATGCAGGAGGGGTTCAGGGTGCGATGGGGCTTAGGGAAGGGAGTTGGGGTGCAGAAGGGGTACAAAGTGCAGGCAGGGGGTTGGGGTGCAGTAGGGGTGCAGGGTGCAACGGGGCTCAGGGTTGGGGTGCATAGGAGTGCAGGTTGCAGCAGGGGGCTCAGGGCAGGGAGTTGGGGTGCAGGAGGGGTGTGAGGTGCAGGCAGGGGGCTTAGGGCAGGGAGTTGGGGGGCAGGGTGCAGAAGGGGTTCTGGCTCCGGCCCTGCACCACTTATCTAAAGCAGCTCCGGGGTGGCAGCGGTGCGCACCAGGGCCAGGCAGGCTCCCTGCCTGTCTGCCCTGGCCCTACGCAGCGCCGCTCCAGGAATCAGCCGGAACCACGTCCCTTTGTGGCCCTAGGGGAGGCAGGGGGCACAGGGCACCGGCCACACGCTGCCCTTGCTATGCTCCAGGTACCTCCCCCGAAGCTCCCATTGGCCGCGGTTCCCTGTTCCTGGCCAATGGGCGCTGCGGGAGGCGGTGCCTGGAGGCAAGAGCAATGCACGGAGCTGTCTGCGCCCCCCCCACCCACCCCAGGCTGCAGGGACATGATGCCAGCCGCTTCTGAGTGTGGTGCGGAGCCTGCGGCCAGGGGGCAATCCCACAGGCGGGATCCAAAGTGCTAAGGGGCCGGATCAGTTTGCCCACCCCTGCTATATATATTGGACTACTTGCTTTCATTAAAAAAATGTGGTTTCCCTAATAGCTCAATAAAAGTACCTCTAGCATCTGCATTTGCTTACCATCCACAAATTCAAAATTACAAAATATTTTCATATCCCACCGTTTCTAGATTTTGAAAGGGTTTAGTTGCAGCTATTCCTTTCTGGTTAGAGAATCACTTCCCTTGTGAGATTTGAATATTGTATTAGCTGGTCTATATTAGCTCCATTCAAACCATTAGCCATGTATTCTTTTCAACATCTTTCTGTGCTAACATAGTTTTTGGGTACCATTATGTCTGCACACAGAGTGAAAGATTTTTCATAAAGATCAGGTCGCACTTAGGCCATGTCAGCAAAAATTTTGTTGCTCGCGGGTGTATTGGTACAGCTGTGTCGCTGTGAGCTTTGTGCTGGGAGAGCAGCTGAGCCCTGCTTAGGGGGTGGGGCTTCTGACTAGGGGTCCTATAAAGGTAGCCAGCCAGTCGTGCAGCGGCACAGACAGCTGCAGCGGCACAGGAGCTAGCAAACAGAGCTCTAAACAGGCGAGTTTGAGTGGGAGTTCTGTTGGAGGAGTTTGTATTGTGGTGCTTGTTTGGGGTTTGCTTTTGCTGGGGGGGGTGGTTCCCAGATTAACAGGATTTAGGTGGGAAGGTGATGACAGATATGGAGGCAGCTGTGGGAGTGACTCGTGTAGTGGAAGACACATTGAGGATGACTGGATGTGGAAGCTGTGGTATGTACATGATCCTGGAGGGGGGAACCGGTAAGAGTTTTTTCTGCATGAAATGTCGTCTGATAGAGCTGATGGAGGAAAAGATCTGAGGTTTGGAGATGCAGGTGGAAAGTCTGGTTGAGTTTAGGAAGGGGTTTGAGCAGATGATGGAGCAAAGATATGAGGTATCTGAAGGGAAAAGCTCAGACTCACGGATGGAAGCAGGGCTGGGGAATTTTGAGGTGAGACTGGGTGAGGAAAGTGGTCAGTGGAAACATGTGACTCAAAGAACCAGGCAGAGGAAAAGACGGGCTAGTGAAGGAGAAATAGAGCTTAGGAACAGGTTTGCAGAGTTGGAAAATGAAGAAGGGGCTCAGCAGGTACTTGTTGAAGGTGGAAGGGTAAGGAAGAAGAGAAGAGAGGCTAGTCCTATAGGAAAAGCGGAAGAGTCAAAGGAGACTACACCAAATATGAGCCCCAGGAGGATACAGGATGGGTTGAAGAGGATTATAAGGGAAAATAGGAATGGAAAGAACTTGCAGCCAGAGGGAACAGGGGAGAGACTGGAGAATAGCACAGTCACCAGGAAAAGGCAGGTCTATGTGACTGGGGACTCTTTATTGAGAAGAATAGACAGGCCTGTAACTAGAGCTGATCCAGAGAATAGAAGGGTGTGCTGTCTTCTGGGTGCTAAGATACGGGATGTAGACCTGAGGTTGAAAAGGATCGTAAAGGGAGCGGGAAAGAATCCCCTAATTATCCTTCATGTGGGAACAAATGATACGGCTAGATTCTCTCTGGAAAGTATTAAGGGAGACTATGCTAGGCTGGGGAAGACGCTTAAGGAAATTGAGGCTCAGGTGATCTTTAGCAGGATCCTTCCTGTTCCTAGAGAAGGGCAACAAAGGTGTGACAAGATTATGACTGTCAACAGATGGCTTAGGCAGTGGTGCTATAAGGAGGGCTTTGGGATGTATGGCCACTGGGAGGCATTCACGGACAGAGGACAGTTCTCTCGGGATGGCCTTCATCTGAGTAGGGAAGGAAATAGACTTCTAGGATGGAGGCTGGCACAACTGATAAAGAGAGCTTTAAACTAGGAATTAGGGGGAGATGGATGGGAGATGTCCAGGAAATCTCCACGCCAGATTTTAGCATTGAGAGGGAAGAAGACGAAGTAAGAAAGGATACAGCTGTGGGTAGGAGAATGTATATAAGGAGCGAGGGCGGTGTGGATACTAGTCTAACAGGTTATACTGGCTGTAGAATGACTGTGCCTAATAGGGTACAAAATGTGAGCGAGGCCAAACAGCAAAAATTAAGATGTTTATACACCAATGTGAGGAAATGGAGGAACTAGAGCTACTGGTGCAGGAAGTGAAACCCGATATTATAGGGATAACAGAAACATGGTGGAATAGTAGTCATGACTGGACTACAGGTATTGAAGGGTATGTGCTGTTTAGGAAAGACAGAAACAAAGGTAAAGGTGGTGGAGTAGCATTGTATATCAATGATGAGGTAGAATGTAAAGAAATAAGAAGCGATGCAATGGATAAGACAGAGTCCGTGTGGGTAAAAATTACATTGGGGAAGAAAACTAGTAAAGCCTCTCCTACGATAGTGCTTGGGGTGTGCTATAGACCTCCGGGATTTAATTTGGATATGGATAGAGCCCTTTTTAATGTCTTTAATAAAGTAAATACTAATGGAAACTCCGTGATCATGGGAGACTTTAACTTCCCAGATATAGACTGGAGGACCAGTGCTAGTAATAATAATAGGGCTCAGATTTTCCTAGATGCGATAGCTGATGGATTCCTTCATCAAGTAGTTGCTGAACCGACTAGAGGGGATGCCATTTTAGATTTAATTTTGGTGAGTAGCGAGGACCTCATAGAAGAAATGGTTGTAGGGGACAATCTTGGCTCAAGTGATCATGAGCTAATTCAGTTCAAACTAAATGGAAGGATTAACAAAAATAAATCTGCAACTAAGGTTTTTGATTTCAAAAGGGCTGACTTTCAAAAATTAAGGAAATTAGTTAGGGAAGTGGATTGGACTGAAGAATTTATGGATCTAAAGGTAGAGGAGGCCTGGGATTACTTTAAATCAAAGCTGCAGAAGCTATCGGAAGCCTGTATCCCAAGAAAGGGGAAAAAATTCATAGGAAGGAGTTGTAGACCAAGCTGGATGAGCAAGCATCTTAGAGAGGTGATTATGAAGAAGCAGAAAGCATACAGGGAGTGGAAGATGGGAGGGATCAGCAAGGAAAGCTACCTAATTGAGGTCAGAAGATGTAGGGATAAAGTCAGAGAGGCTAAAAGTCGAGTAGAGTTGGACCTTGCAAAGGGAATTAAAACCAATAGTAAAAGGTTCTATAGCCATATAAATAAGAAGAAAACTAAGAAAGAAGAAGTGGGGCCGCTTAACACTGAGGATGGAGTGGAGGTTAAAGATAATCTAGGCTTGGCCCAATATCTAAACAAATACTTTGCCTCAGTGTTTAATAAGGCTAAAGAGGATCTTAGGGATAATGGTAGCATGACAAATGGGAATGAGGATATGGAGGTAGATATTACCATATCTGAGGTAGAAGCGAAACTGAACCAGCTTAATGGGACTAAATCGGGGGGCCCAGATAATCTTCATCCAAGAATATTAAAGGAATTGGCACCTGAAATTGCAAGCCCATTAGCAAGAATTTTTAATGAATCTGTAAACTCAGGAGTAGTACCGAATGATTGGAGAATTGCTAATATAGTTCCTATTTTTAAGAAAGGAAAAAAAAGTGATCCGGGTAACTACAGGCCAGTTAGTTTGACATCTGTAGTATGCAAGATCCTGGAAAAAATTTGGAAGGAGAAATTAGTTAAGGACATTGAAGTCAATGGTAAATGGGACAAAATACAACATGGTTTTACAAAAGGTAGATCGTGCCAAACCAACCTAATCTCCTTTTTTGAAAAGGTAACAGATTTTTTAGATAAAGGAAATGCAGTGGATCTAATTTACCTATATTTCAGTAAGGCATTTGATACCGTGCCACATGGGGAATTATTAGTTAAATTGGAGAAGATGGGGATCAATATGAACATCAAAAGGTGGATAAGGAATTGGTTAAAGGGGAGACTGCAACGGGTCCTACTGAAAGGCGAACTGTCAGGTTGGAGGGAGGTTACCAGTGGAGTTCCTCAGGGATCGGTTTTGGGACCAATCTTCTTTAATCTTTTTATTACTGACCTTGGCACAAAAAGTGGGGGTGTGCTAATAAAGTTTGCAGATGATACAAAGCTGGGAGGTATTGCCAGTTCGGAGAAGGTTCGGGATATTATACAAGAGGATCTGGATGACCTTGTAAACTGGAGTAATAGTAATAGGATGAAATTTAATAGTGAGAAGTGTAAGGTTATGCATTTAGGGATTAATAACAAGAATTTTAGTTATAAATTGGGGACGCATCAATTAGAAGTAACGGAAGAGGAGAAGGACTTTGGAGTATTGGTTGATCATAGGATGACTGAGCTGCCAATGTGATATGGCTGTGAAAAAAGCTAATACGATTTTGGGATGCACCAGGAGAGGCATTTCCAGTAGGGATAAGGAGGTTTTAGTACCGTTATACAAGGCACTGATGAGACCTCACCTGGAATACTGTGTGCAGTTCTGGTCTCCCATGTTTAAAAAGGATGAATTCAAGCTGGAGCAGGTACAGAGAAGGACTACTAGGATGATCCGAGGAATGGAAAACTTGTCTTCTGAAAGGAGACTTAAGGAGCTTGGCTTGTTTAGCCTAACTAAAAGAAGGTTGAGGGGAGATATGATTGCTCTCTATAAATATATCAGAGGGATAAATACAGGAGAGGGAAAGGAATTATTTCAGCTCAGCACCAATGTGGACACAAGAACAAATGGGTATAAACTGGCCACCAGGAAGTTTAGACTTGAAATCAGACGAAGGCTTTTAACCATCAGAGGAGTGAAGTTTTGGAATAGCCTTCCAAGGGAAGCAGTGGGGGCAAAAGATCTATCTGGTTTTAAGATTCTACTGGATAAGTTTATGGAGGAGATGGTATGATGGGATAATGGGATTTTGGTAAATAATTGATCTTTAAATATTCAGGGTAAATACGCCAAATCCCCTGAGATGGGATATTAGACGGATGGGATCCGAGTTACCCAGGAATGAATTTTCTGTACTATGTGTCTGGTGAATCTTGCCCATATGCTCAGGGTTTAGCTGATTGCCATATTTGGGGTCGGGAAGGAATTTTCCTCCAGGGCAGATTGGAGAGGCCCTGGAGGTTTTTTGCCTTCCTCTGTAGCATGGGGCATGGTTGACTTGAGGGAGGCTTCTCTGCTCCTTGAAGTCTTTAAACCATGATTTAAGGACTTCAATAGCTCAGACATGGGTGAGGTTTTTCATAGGAGTGGGTGGGTGAGATTCTGTGGCCTGCACTGTGCAGGAGGTCAGACTAGATAATCAGAATGGTCCCTTCTGACCTTAGTATCTATGAATCTATAAACTTGTAAGGGTAGACATTGCCCTAGGCCTTATTCTAGTTTCATTCCTATCTTTTTCTCATTTTAATATTAATCAAACTATTCATTTGCCTGTATTTTTTCCAAACCCCCATATGAATGATGCAGAAAGAAAACTACGCATACTAGACATGGTTAGGGTGTTATCTTTTATTTAGGACCCCAGTTCATTTAGAGACATCTCAATGATTTGTAACCTATGCCAAAGAAGTAAAAGGGAAGGTAATTTCTTCCCAAAGATTATCGAACTGGATTTTGGGTGGTTTCAATCTCTGTTAAATGGCTAAACAGGATGCTTCTGTTCATATAAAATCTCTCTGCTAGAGGTCAGGCTACTTCAGTGGCTTTTTTAGAAATGTTCCTATTGCCGAAATTTGTAGAGCTGCCACATAGAGTTCAATCCGTACATTTACTAAACAGTATGCAATAGCACTATGAATAGGGAAGGTTTCCAGAGGTGGCATGTCTTTTGGCATTGCAGTTTTTCAGCCTTTAGTTAGTTAAGATTCAGATTTCCGACATCCTTGCATAGGAGTCTACATATATTCTAAGGCCAGGAGGGACCATAATGATAATCTAAAGTGACCCGCATGTTGCAGGCTACAGAACCTCATCCACACTTATTATATGTCCGTAACCTCTGGCTGAGTTACTGGAGCCCTCAAATCTTGATTTAAATACTTCAAAGTTATAGAAAATCCACCACTTACTCTAGTACAAACCAGCAAGTGACTCATGCCCCATGCTGTAGAGGAGGTGAAAAAACCCCAGGGTCTCTGCCAGTCTGAGCTGAGGAAAAATTCCTGCCTGATGCCAAATATGGCGATCAATTAGATCCTGAGCATGTGGGCAAGACCCACCAGCCAGACAACAATTCTCTGTGGTAACTGAGCCCTCCCCAACTAATGTCCCATCTCCAATTGTTGGAGATATTCGCTAATAGCAGTTTCAGATGGGCCCTATGCCATTATAGGCATTCTCCATAAACTTATCAAGCTCACTCTTAAAACAAATTAGGTTTTTTGCCTCCACTACTCCCCTTGGAAGGCTGTTCTGGAACTTCACTCCTCTGATTAGAAACCTTTGTCTAATTTCAAGCCTAAATTTACTGATGGCCAATTTAGACAATAGCCATATAGGCAACACTTGAAGATGTGTTGTCTATATATATTCCACGATCTGCCCTCCTTTCCTACAACACTGAAATCTATAACAATTGAGAGACAGTTGGCCCCACCTGTTCTTTGCTTTCCCCTTGTGAGGGTATACAAGGGTAGCTAGGGCGCAAGCTGGAGAAAACAATTCAGCTCACTGGTGCTGGGGGCATGCAAACACCCAAGAGTGCAAAACATATAAACAACACATGTCAAGAACATCCATTACTGTAAGCTAAATAACTTCTTTTTATGTATTTATTTAGAGACAGTAATATGCTTGTTGGTTTACAAAACACAAAAATAGACACTCTGCCCAGAAGAAAATATAATCTAAAAGATACACAAGACAAAATATACAGAAAAACACTGGATGTGGATATTAAAGGTGTTTTCTCTCTCATAATTATAATAAATTCACTTGCCCATATCTAAAAAATCTCAGATATCATTGTGCGGTATCTGCTTTTTCATTTTTCAAGTACAAAATATTGTAAAATATTTGTTTATAACTTGCTAGATGCAAGAGTCAATACCAGAAATACCACTGATATCTCCTGAATTGAACAATATTAATTCATACAAATATCTTACAACAATCCTGTGAGCTTCTGAATACTAAGGCCATTATTGTAACTAGCTAAGGCACATCTTAAAAATATAAACTGAATTTTGGGAGACTAGCAAATTAGTCAGCTTGGGTGTATAGACTTGCCAAATGCTATCAAACAGAACTGTAACAATATTTTAAGAGATATTAAACAGTTCTAAATAGAATTAATAAATATTCATTTTACAAAAATGCATTCCAAATTTGCATTTGCAAACAGAATGCCATGTTACCAGTACAATACATGCTTCATAGTGTAAGATGCAGTTAGTCTAAACTGTACAGTACTTTGAAAGTTAGCATCTGACAGCGTTTACTACTCAGTGGTATAGAATCTAACATTATAATAGTTTGTCCAGATTGGTAGAATAGGAGCTACCTTTGTGATAATGGTAGGTCAATACTGTATCTCTGGTGGCTTCTGTGGTACACATCAATAATTCCTGATTTGATAAAGGAAGGTAAGGCATCAAGAAAGGGAATGCATGCAAACATTCTCCCTATATCCCCTATACTGTTTTGCTATTTCTGTAGTATAGTATGTATTTTTTCTACATTAAAATAAAAATCTTTTATTTTCTTTACTTTTGTTTCAGAGGTATCCAGTGGTGATGTCTACTTACTTGGGAGTCATAGGTAGAGTTCTGCTACAAAATGCAAGTTTTTTTTCACTGCTTCTGAGTCAGATGGCATGTGAGTGTGGTCAAGAGGTAAGAAGATTTGTCTTGGCATTTCAAATGAACTGTTTATGAAAGGCTTGATCCTATGCACACCAAGTGCTATTATTCACAAGAGTAAAGTTACTCTCACACTTTATTGGTTGACATACCCCAAATGTGCAAGTGGAAATAAAAGGTCATTCTGTTTTCACCTTCTGACTTCTCCTACTCTCCAAGAAAGTTTGTTTTAAAACATTTTGAAATGTCTGTGAAATATTTTACTGTTGTGAATTCCAAGGACTGCCCACAACCCTGTGTAGACCACTAGACAAGGCAACCATCAGGCCTTGGCATTTCTGAGAACTCATCCCTTTTAAGAGAAATCAGACTGATGTCTAATTTGCAGGGAAGGGTGTGAGGGGTTCCCCATGGTGAAAGCTGGAATTGGGGTACTGCTGGGCCCTTTGGTTTACCAGCCTGTACTCCCTCTCACACTGTGATGTTGTGACAAGCTGTGACAAGCTTTCCAGGTACTGCACTTATACAGACATCCACAGACAGGGAGTTACATGAATGCTGCTCATGGACCAACAACGGAGAGGTTCTTGCCAATTCCCCACAGCTCCCCAGCCTAGGACCCCATAACTATACCGTCCTGCCCTGATCAGAAGCCTGACCAGTGTAAGTTTATAACCCAGATTGCCCCTCCCTTAATGTGGAGAAGACATGTACCAGCTTTTGTTCCTGAGCTGAGGTTTCCAAAGCACTTCAAGCAAAACACACTGTTTTAGGTAAAATATAAAACAGTTTTATTAACTACAGAAAAATAGATTAAGTGGTTATAAGTGGTAGGCATAAAAGGACAGAGATGGTCACCAAAGAAAATAAAAATAAGCACCCAATGTATATTCTATAAACTAAACAGGATTTGAATCAAGCAATATTCTCACAACATTGGATATTACAGTCCTTAATGTACAGGCTTTCCTCCTGAAGTCTGGACCAGTCTCCTCAGATGATCTTTGTCTTCTTGGCGTCCTGGTTGTTTCCATTGTAGGTGATAGAGGAGAAAGGCCCTTGCCTGCTGCAGTTGTCCTTTATTTTATACCCTGGTGCCTGGCATTCTAGCAGATACTAGCCCAGGTATGTCCTGGTGGGCTTTGCTGAGGGCTTGCTTACACTGGCTTGTGTAGTCGCAGCACAGCGCCAGCGCTCTTAAAAAAAAAAAAAAAAAAAAAAAAACACCACCTCCATAAGGGGTGTAGCTCTCAGCGCTGGGAGTGCGGCTCCCAGCACTGGTACACTGTCTATACTGGCATGTTATAGTGCTGAAACTTGCAGTGCTCAGGGGGGTGGTTTTTTTCACACCCCTGACCAAGAAAGTTGCAGCGCTGTAAAGTGCCAGTGTAGACAAGCCCTAAGTCACTGGGAATGATCCGTTCCCATTGTGTCGTGCTTGCGTAGCTGAGTCACACAGTTGATTGAGTGGTCAACACCCACCTGGGCAGGGATTCTTTGTGTGTCACTAGCAAAGTGACAGTACATTTCAGTAACAACCATAGCATACTAATGATGCACACATTTGGATAGAACAACCAGTTTCAGCAGATCATGACTTTCATATGGTACCTTAAGTGGCATGTTTTATATGAAATATCACAACCATATATGAATAATGAATATGGGGGGTTACAGGGTGTCATTCTGAGGTACAGTGTGTCACAAAGGGTTATTTCCCCAACTCTTGAACGCTGAAAGATTAAGAGCAGCAGCCACCCTTCCCATCAATTTAACTCTTTGGAGGAAAATCTAACCCATGCTGCCAGGATGAACTGCCACAGATGCCACGAGCTTCAAATGTACTGGCATACATCAGCAATAACCAGGACTGTGTCTGGGATAAGAGATCCCATTCTTCCTGTATCTTTTTCACTTGCAAACTGGCTGCTGGGAAACTATGGTGTAGCTCCTGGTCGTCTTAGCCATTCTGTG
The DNA here is from genome assembly GCF_009764565.3 of Dermochelys coriacea. NCBI lineage: Eukaryota > Metazoa > Chordata > Testudines > Dermochelyidae > Dermochelys > Dermochelys coriacea. Next base: position 40,621,517 of record NC_050072.1, read on the forward strand.
ACCTATCAAACAATTAGTGTCAGACTGTTAAATGCATTGCTTTTAGTTTGCCTTTCTGGTCAGACTCAGTAATTTTACAAAAGGTAGATGTCTCTTTGCCAGCTAAGCTAGACTCTTATTAGACAGAAAGCAAGCAGAGAAAAGAAGAAATAGGAGATATAAAGTGGGGAAAGAAAAATTACGTATTAGGGAGAGGGGATCAAAGCATGTTGGCAATGCTTTATGTTTTTCAAAATTGATCCATTCCTGATTGGTGGTTATGTTCTCTGATTGCCTCCTCTCTCTCCATTCACGAAACCTAAAGCCCAATTTTGTGATATTAGAAATTGGGTTTACAGGAGGTGGTGTCAAACATGATGGTGAATCTCACTCCCTTAAACTATTCAAATTTAGATGTTCTCTCCACTGGTGTCAGGTCAGATAAGTGCAGAGAAAAGGACAGACTTTGAGATTTAGTAGTCAGTTATCCTTTATCATTGTACCTGGCCTCCCCCAAACTCATGTTGCCAATTCACCCAGCAAGAGTAGCCTAAAAAACTGAGGAAAAGGCAATCTCAGTCACTATTACTCCCAACTCTTACCCTGTAGCGTGCTACCAAAAGCCCATACAACAATAAGAAAGGTTAGGGCTGCCACATCATCAATATATGCACCACTGAAATCCTCTGTAGTAGGGTCCTTAGTGGTAGGGTTGACAACTCGGTAATATTTAAAAACCAGACACTCCAGCAGGAGTGCCGGAACCTCCCCTGCCCCACTTATTCCCCCAAACCCTACCCTGCCCGCCTGTTCCCCCAAAGCCCTGCCCATGCCATGCCTATTTCATAGAATCATAGACTATCAGGATTGGAAGAGATCTCAGGAGGTCATCTAGTCCAACTGCCTGCTCAAAGCAGGACCAATCCCTAATTTTTGCCCCAGACCCCTAAATGGCCCCCTCAAGGATTGAACTCACAACCCTGGGTTTAACAGGTCAATGCTCAAACCACTGAGCTATCCCTTTCCCCAAAGCCCTGCCTCTTCCTCAGGTCCCACCCTGCTTCTTCCCCCCAAAGCCCTGCCCCCATCCACTCCTCTCACCTCCTCCCCCTTTCGCTCGCTGCTTTTCCCCTCCAACTTCCCCTGCCTTGGTCAGGAGAGACTTGCCTGCGTAGCCAAGGCTGGGAGCTGCAACCACCCAGCACAGGCAGGAGGTGGCCCTGGCTGAGTGGGGGCTGGCGTGGGTGATGATTCGGCACCTCCCCATCTCCCCTGCCTATAATAGCCAGATCACTGACATACAATTCACTTCAGACTGTACATCCTCCCCAGGGTGCTCTTAGAGATTTGAACTTATTTTCTTCCTCTGTCTCAGCTCATAGCCATTGGATTATAAGGCCAAATATCTCCCCCGCACACACCCACACACCTCCACTGAAGTCATCATGTCCCTTCACTCTTCACTTGGGCTTTTCTTGCTTATATTGCACTCAGATTAGCATCTGGGCTTCTCCATCAATTGATTCATTCTCTCTGTCCGTCTCTCACCTCCCTTTTTTTCCCTTTTGGCCTGCCAGCTTATGCTAGTTCTCTCTCGGTCTCCTGATCCTGCTTCTGTTGAACTTAATGGGAGTTTTTTTCATTGACTTCAACAGGAATAGGAATCTGCCTTTTAGTGTCAGCAATTACTCTGATTCTTGAAGATAAATGTGCATGCTAGCTCTGAGGTTGAATGACATGATCACTTCAGATTGTTAAGGAAATGGGTTTAAAACAAAACAAAAAGAAAATATATGTGCGCGTGCACACACCATCCAGGTCACTCATCTGAAAGGCAATCACACACCTGGGTGGAATTAACGTTCCAAGGAACTGTAAGAAAGCAACATGAAAGTAGAGGATGCACTTTCCTTCTTTAAATATACTGCCCAGCAGTTGTGTTCAGCATAACTATTTACTCTACAACTGAATCATCCATACTCTTTTCTAGTTTTTTAAGAATTTAATCATTCTTGATTTGCTTACAGTATAGTATTATAGTATAAATTTACCATGAAACCATTGCTCAGAGGGTGAAAATATAGTGCACTTATCTAATGTATTACCTAGCATCCAAAATGCTGCTTCTGTGCAGTGAGTTAATTCTCAATTGAAAAGCATGAATTCATACAGATTAATTTGAAACATCTAAATATAGATTCTCAGTAGGAGTGGGGAGGTGATTTTACTTCTATATATGGTGTTGCTGAGACCAATACTAGAATACTGTCTGATTCTGGTGTCTACATTTTAAAAAGGATATTGAAAAATTGAAGATGGTTCAAAAAAGAGCCACAAAATGATACCAAGGCCCAAGAATATGTCTTGCAGTGAGTGACTTAGAGTTCAATCTTTTTAGTTTCAACTAAATGGGAGAAAATACTGGGTACTAAAGGGCCATTTAATTTAGATGGGAAAGGTATAACAAGAACTGAACCAATAGCTGGAAATTGAAGTCAAGACCAATTCAAATTAGAATTTTTAAGGCAAAGATTGTTCACAGTAAGGTAATTAATCACTAGAACAAACTACCAAAGGAAGTGGTGGTTTTTCTATATCTTGAAGTCTTGGAATCAAGACTGGATGCCTTTCTGGAAGATATGTTTGGCCAACCACAAGTTATTAGGCTCAAAACAGGGGTAAGTGAGAGAAATTGAATGGCCTGCTCTATACAGGAAGTTAGATTAGATGATCTAAATTAAGAGCAAAATTAAAATAATTGAATTTCTAATATACTGAAATATATACATTCAGATTATGTGAAACATGTCTCACTTTTACATATATTCACATAAAGGGAAATACTTGCCTGCATTAAGAGTTTAACACTGCATTTGTAGACTATATGTAATATTTTGGTGGGGGTTTGTTTTTGCAGTTGGACCAGCTTCTTGGTAACGTAATTGAAATGTGGGTTGACCGCATGGATAATATTACCCAGCCAGAAAGAAGAAAGCTTTCAGCTTTGGCATTACTTTCACTTCTGCCATCAGACAATAGGTGAGCAAAATTTAATAGATATCTGTTTATCACTAATATTCACTCTGTTTATCACTAATATTAAAACAAATTAAAAAGAACTTGCCTGATGATTTTTAAACATTTTAAGAAGAATATATTGATAAATAATTTTGCTGTGTCTGTTGTTAGTGACCAAGGAAATGAAAAAGCTTAATATAAGATAGTATGAAATAATTTTTTCTCTTTTTTAGTTCTGCATAGCTACTATAATTTGTCTGCTTCTCTCCTGGACAGCATTATTTGAACATATTGAAAATATGAAGTAGATAATTCTGCTTCAGGTTCCCCCCAGTTTAAAACTAAAGAGTTGCTGCTTCTCTCTTCCACATTTAAGTAGTTGGATCAATCTGCTCGTTAGGCTTTTGATGTTCCCTTGTAAGGACAGTTTTTGTTTGGTCTTATTTCATATCAGAGCAGATCCATCTGCTATAGGATCTTTTTCAACATGACAATGAGGAGAAAAAAAAAACCCTGCATCTGTAGATGTATGTGAACCCAATAGGTGCAGCTTATTTTATTTTGCTCCTTTTATTCTTGGGACCTATCGTGGAGAAATAAGGCATTCTAAATAAGCTGTGTCTGTGCGTATGGAGGTATTGCCGCCACCACCACATGATCTTCCATGGCCTCTGAGCCTAGGACTCAGTTTGAGAAAATGGGTCCAAATCTGATTCAGCTATTCCTGTATATAGAGAAGAAGAACTGTACCCCTCCATCCAAGGTTTGTAGTTATTACCACCCTAATTCTTTTTTGAACTCAGTTATATTTTTGGCCTTCACAACATCCTCTGGCAACGAGTTCCTCTGGTTGACTGTATGTTTTGTAAAGAAGTACTTCCTTAGGATTCTTTTAAACCTGCTGCCTATTAATTTCATTGGGTGACCACCTGGTTCTTGTGTTATGTGAAGGGGTAAATAACACTTCCTTATTCACTTTCTCCACACCATTCATGATTTTATAGACTGTGATTATATTCCCACTCGGTTGTCTGTTTTCTAAAATGAACAGTCCCAGTCTATTTAATCTCTTATCATGTGGAAGCTGTTCCATACCCCTAATCATTTTTGTTGCCCTTCTCTGTATTTTTTCCATTTCTTATATATCTTTTTTTTGAGATGGGGAGACCAGAACTACATGTAGTATTCAAGGTGTGGGCATTCCATGGATTTATATAGTGACATTATAATATTTACTGTCTTATTATTACATCTTTCCTAATGGTTCCTAACATTCTGCTAAGCTTTTTGTCTGCTGCTGCTACACAGTGAGTGGATATTCTCAGAGAACTAGCCACAGTGGGTCCAAGATCTCTTCCTTGAATGGTAACAGTTAATTTACCCCCATCATTTTGTATGTATAGTTGGGATTGTATTTTCCAGTATTTTCCCATTACTATGCCTTTATCAACTCTGAATTTCCTCTACCATTTTATTTCCCAGTCACCAAGTTTTATGAATCCCTTTGTAAGTCTTCGCAGGCTGCTTTGGACTTTACCAGTTTAAGTAATTTTGTATCATCTGCAAACTTTGCCACCTCACTGTTTACCCCTTTTTCCAAATCATTTTTGAATATGTTGAACAGCATTGGCCCCCTGTACAGATCCCTGGAGGACACCAGTGTTTATCTCTCTCCATTCTGAAAACTGACCATTTGTTCCTGCCCGTTGTTTCCTGTCTTTTAACCAGTTCCTGATCTTCCCTCTTATCCCATGACTTCTTGGTCTGGTTAAGAGCTTTTGGTGAGGGACCTTGTTAAAGGCTTTCTGAAAATCCAAGTACACTATATTCACCGGATCACCCTTGTCTACAGGTTTGTTGACCCCCTCAAAGAAATCAGGTAGACTGGTGCAGCATGATTTCCCTTTACAAAAGCCATGTTGACTCTTCCCCAACATATTGCATTAATCTACATTTGGACTTTCAGCATCAGGCAGGAGTTGGGAGATTATTTAAGGTTTGAACATCTGTTAGGTGTTCAAAGCTTTTGCCATTAGGGACTGAATGTTCTTCCTCTTCCATTCTCCTTTGATGAGCAGTGCATAGTTGATTTATCTTTAGGGAGGGATGCGGGGGGGGGGGGGGTTGAATACCTAATATATTGTTAATGAACAAAAAAATGGAAAAACATAAATTCCTCCCCCTACAGACCACAGTAGCAACCAGCTACATCATTGCTCCTTCCTCGTTATGCCCTACTGCATCTACCACTGATAGATAAGTACATAAACTGGATGTGTGGATTGTTTTTTTGTTTGTTTGTTTGTTTTTTGCTAAAATGATGAACAGTGTAATAGCTGGCATTGAAATTATCACTGTTGGAATTCATAGTTATCACATATATATAGATAAGAAAGGGCATTTCACAGTTACCTGAGAAATACTGTTCAGTCTGCCTTGAGACTCAAGAAGTCAGTATGGAATAGAGTTAAACTTGTGGTTCACAATTTTTCCATGAGCCCCATAATTTTTTTTGAATGCGGCCAAATTCTACGGTCAGTTCTGTATCCATGAAATTATAGAAAACAAAGGCCTAGTCATATCTCCCCAAATGGGGAGCATTTGGGTCAAGAGCTCAACTTAGGAGGGATCATTGCTTTTATAATGAACGGAAGCTTATCTCCAGTCCACTAGGGCAAGGCATCTAGCCATGAGTCTGAACCAGTGTGTGGACTGCCTCAATTGCTTCTTGGGAAATGCTCTTAAAAAAATTTCAGCAGGTCTGCACAGAATAGAGTTTCGCATGGTAGACTTATTTTTAACCAAATTCAAAACTTAGCTGGAGAGGTTTTGTCATAGATTCAGGTTGTCGGGAGTTCTGGCAGCGGATGGAATCCTTGATGCATGTCTTTCCTCCTTCAAAGAGTCTCTGAAAGACATGAATGTAGGTTGCATTTAGGTTGTTGGCTTTAGACTGGTCTTGCCAACCCTGCTACTAAAAACATTTTGAATCACAGTATCTCATTCTGCTTCTAGCTGCTCCAGATTTCCTGTTGCAAAGATCAAACCTTCCTGGTGAGTCTTAAAGATGAATTACTGCAGGAAAGTTTTTTTTTTTTTTATGCACTCTCAAAGGTCAGCATCAGTCATAGACAAGACTCCAGGGTAGATTGAAGACCCGTTTGTTGGGTCCCCAGTCCAGTAGTTAGCAGTTTCTTTTTCATGGCATTAGAGAAATTGGCTGCCCACCTTAGCAAATGATTACCTGCTTGGAGGATCAGTTTAGTGTTATGAAGATTTGCCTACCTTCCTTGAATCTGTTGACTCATTTTTCTTTCTTGGGTTTATGCTCCTTTCTATTTAGCTCACTAGGATTTGATTTCCACTTTTTAAAAGATGCCTTTTTATATCTCACTGCTTCTTTTACATGGATGTTAAGCCACAGTGGCTCTTTTTTAGTTCTTTTACGGTGTTTTTAAATTTGGGGTATACATTTAAGTTGAGCCTCTATTATGGTGTCTTTGAAAAGTGTCCATGGAGCTTGCAGGGATTTCACTGTAGTCACTGTACCTTTTAATTTCTGTTTAACTAACCTCCTCATTTTTGCGTAGTTCCTCTTTCTGAAATTAAATGCCACTGTGTTGGCTTGTTGAGGTGTTCTTCCCACCACAGGAATGTTAAATGTTGTTATACTATGGTCACTATTTCCAAGCGGTCTTATTATAGTTACCTCTTGGACCAGATCCTGCGCTCCACTCAGGACTAAATTGAGAGTTGCCTCTCCCCTTGTGGGTTCCTGTACCAGCTGCTCCAAGAAGCAGTCATTTAAATTATCAAGAAATTTTGTGTCTGCATTTCGTCCTGAGATGACATGTATCCAGTGAATATGGGGATAATTGAAATCCCCCTCTATTATTGAGTTCTTTATTTTGATAGCCTCTGTAATCTCCCTTAGCATTTCATCGTCATTATCACTGTCCTGGTCAGGTGGTCAATAATAGATCCCTACTATTATATTCTTATTAGAGCATAGAATTACTATCCATAGAGATTCTATGGAACATGTGGATTCATTTAAGATTTTTATTTCCTTTGATTCTACATTTTCTTTCACATATAGTGGCACTCTCCCCGCCCCCTGCACAACCTGCTCTGTCCTTTCGATATATTTTGTACCCTGAATGATTGTGTCCCATTGATTGTCCTCACTCCACCAGGTGTCTGTGATGCCTATTATCTGAATATCCTCCTTTAACATGAGGCACTCTAGTTCACCCATCTTATTATTTAGACTTCTAGCATTTGGGTACAAGCACTTTAAAAACTTGTCACTGTTTATTTTTCTGCCCTTTTCTGATGTGTCAGATTCTTTTTTATGTGACTGTTTCTCTTCTGATCTGGCCCATACTTTATCTTCTTCCATCCCCTCCTCCAGAGTAAAACCTAGCGAATCTCTATCAATGGACTCTCCTCTAAGAGAAGTCTCTGTCCAATCCACGTGCGCCTCTGCAGCAATCAGCTTTCCCCCATCTCTTAGTTTAAAAACTGCTCTGTAACCTTTTTAATGTTAAGTGCCAGCAGTCTGGATCCACTTTGGTTTAGGTGGAGCCCATCCTTCCTGTCTAGGCTCCCCCTTTCCCAAAAGTTTCCCCATTTCCTAATAAATCTAAACCCCTCCTCTCTACACCATCGTCTCATCCATGCATTGAGACTCTGAAGCTCTGCCTGCCTACATGCCCCGGCGCATGGAACTGGAAGCATTTCTGAGAATGCCACCATAGAGGTCCTGGTTTTCAGTCTCTTTCCTAGCAGCCTAAATTTGGCCTCCAGGATGTCTCTCCTACCCTTCCCTATGTCATTGGTACCTACATGTACCACGACCACCAACTCCTCCTCAGCACTACACATAAGTCTATCTAGATGCCTCGAGAGATCCTCAACCTTCGCACCAGGTTGGCAAGTCACTATACGGTTCTCCCGGTCATCACAAACCCAGCTATGTTTCTAATGATCAAATCTCCCATTACTAATACCTGCCTTTTCCTAATGACTGGCGTTCACTCACCCAGAGAGGATACCCCAACATCATCTGGAAGATGCTCCCAACTATGAGAAGGTTTCTGTCTGCTCCTGTTGACTGCTCTCCTTCTCTGGGCCTTTCATCCTCTTTAACAGCGCAGGGTTAAAGAGGTGGGACAAATCTACGGTGTCCCGGAAAGCTTCATCAGCATACTTCTCTGCCTCCCTTAGCTCCTCCAGTTCTGCCACCCTGGCCTCCAAAGCCTGTAAGCAGTCTCTGAGGGCCAGGAGCTCCTTGCACTGAATGCACACATACACCACCCACCCGCAGGGCAGGTAATCATACATACTACACTGAGTGCGATAAACAGGATAGCCCCTACTCTATTGCTGGGCTTCTGCCCGCATTCTCTCCTACAGCTACCTAGGTTAATGATAGGGTTTTTGTTAAAATCAAGAAGTTTTGATTGTAGTTTAGTTTAAAGGTTTTAAAGAATAACAAGTGTAGCTCGCCCCCTTTCCACTCCCCTTCCAAACTCCCTCTCGAAACTCCCTGTTTGCACAGCTCCCTGGTCACTTGCTCACTGCTTTATAAAGCCCTGGCCTTCTTGATAGCCCTGCCCCCTGACTAAGGCTCATATAAAACATCACAAAACAGAACACAAATGATAAACAATGGTTTCTGGCCCATTCTGGTACAGTCTCTTATGTATGTCTCTCTGTGGAGAGCTTTCAACAGAGTTTACAACTTTGAGAGAGACCTGCCTCTGGAGCATTTTTCTCTTGGTAAGTTAAAACCAAGGTATTATTTCTCAAAATTATTTTGCATTTAGTCTTAATATATCACCGATAACTAAAACCATTTATAAATGGATCAAAAGAATTTTGTTTAAGGACAGCTGAGTCATGTTTGATATATCCTCGATAACCTAAACGATATCTAATTGACCAAAATAAACAACCTTAATTAAATCCTATGATATCAAAGAAAATGGTTTAATCAGTTACTTAGGGCTTGTCTACACTAGATATGCTACAGTGGCACCTCTGAAGCTGCACTGCTATAGTGCTTCACCTGAGACACTACTTACATCAACAAGAGGAATTTTTCTGTCAGCGTAGGTAATTTACCTCCCTGAGAGGTGGTAGATTGGTCGATGGAACCCCTATGATTAAAATAGTGGGAGACACAGTGTTGAGTTGCCAGTTAAAAAAAAAAAAAAAAAAAAAATTAAGAGCTGCCCTACCATTTCTTGTTTCTCTAGACTAGGTATTTACTAATTTGGGGATAAAATTATTTGGTGTTCAACCATTTAAAACTACCCCTTTCCACCTCCACCCTCCCCATAATGCACTATGTTTAAGTTGATTCATGATTCTACATTTGTTAGATTTACTGATTAAAATATTACAGTTAAGAATGAAGTATTCCGTTCACTCTTATGTATCTGTTCATCTTGATGTTTGTGTTTTAGCTACAAAGGCTTGGAGCTTGTTTGAGTGATTAATGAGATGGTTTCAAAAATACACACATGCATTGATACAACTGTGAGAGTTTTTGTCAATACAATTTGATATTATTCATATAAACAAAGATATTGTGTTTTCTTCAGTTGAATGTTCTTATGTGGAAATTATATCTTGTTTGTTTCTTTACGTATCTTTTTAAGGTTTTTTTCAAAGATAATTGCATAGAAATTGACAGATAATCATAAAAGTATGCCTTTGGTTCCAGTTGTAAATATAGATTTATTTCAGAAACATTTCTCTAAACCAAATTATTCATCTTTTTCTTCAAAGGCATAATTTTTTTGACATCTTGCACTTCCATCATAAGATTGAAGTTCTCTTTGAGACTAGGCCTTTCCTCCAGATTCAGAATTCTTTGTTCTGTTGCTTTGTGGTCTGAAAGCACCTCTATACCATGAGATTTTAACTTTAGCACCCAGTATTAATTGTTTTAGAGAAAGTTCATCTTTTAAAAGGGACTTGCATTTCAGCAAAATGCAGTTTCTTGTATTAGTGATTGTGATTCCTTATTCAATTTCTATCTCTTCGAAGCCATCATTGCAATTTCATAGATGGGAAAGTTGCACCAAAATCTTTTTTTTTTTTTAATTTCAAATTGTTAAAGATTGAACATGCAACATGTTTTTCTGCATTTGAAAGCAAAGGGATGGAAACAGCACACTGATTCTGCTTTCATTATTCTTATTAACATCACCATTAGTTCTTTAAGTAGTTCTTCTAGAAGTCTTTTGATCCTTATTGTGGGGTTTGTTCTTTTTTTGGTTTTTTTGGTGTTCTAATGGTAGAATTGAGGACCATTTTAAAAATTAAAATTGAATCTGTCGAGATGTAAATACTCAGAAATCATGTAGAATTTTACAGCTTCATAGTGCTATGTAAACATCTAATTTGAAAATGAATTAAAATAAATTCTTATAAATAAAATAAATAGGAAGCTGTTCATTTTGTATTTCTATTGTACTTTTAGTGGTGTTTGCCCATTTTTGTACTATTCCAATGAAAAAGTAACATCTGAGCCATGTGTCTAAAACCTGTCCTCTTTATATTGAAAGTAATAGAGTGGAAATTTTGCTAAATGAATAAATAAAAAACATGATAAATAAGTGACAGTTAGTGGCTGAATTGATCATACAGCATGCTTCAGGGCAATTGTAGGTGGGTAAAATAAATTAGGTGCATAATCTCTGTAAGAAAACATAAAATCATTGTGATACTATTTGCAGATGACAAAAAAATTGATGGAGTGATAAATAATGGTGGAGACAGGTTAGTTATACAGACTGACCTAGACAACTTGGTAAGGTGGGCTTATTTGAACAACATGAGTTTTAACACAGACAAATGCAATGTCATGTATCTGGGAACAAAGAATTCAGGGCTCACTGATAAGATGGGGAACTGTATCCTGGAAAGCAGTGACTCTAAAAGGACTTAGGGGTCCTGGTTGATAACTAGTTGACTATAAATTTCCAGTGTGATTCTGTAGCTAAGGAAGAAAACACAGTCCTTAGATATATAAACAGAGGAATATTGATTAGGAGTAGGAAGGTGGTATTACTTTTGTATATGGCATTAGTCAGACCCGTACTGGAATAATGTGTCCTTCAAAAAGGATGTGGACAAATGCTGCATAAGACATGGAGACATAACCTCTCACTATGCATTGCTGTGCCCTGAACCAATGCCCAGGCATCCCATTGGGTTACAGTGACCTCAAACTGGACCCCCCTTTAAACTCACTAACCACACTAGAACCTGCCAAAGTTGGGACAGTTGTAATTTAACACCTTCACCGCCAAACCAGACGTCCCGAATGCTGGATTGAAGGTGAAAAGCCATACAGCAGTTAGCCAGTTTTGCCATATGGGAAATATCTCTTACAGATCCCAAAACTGGTGATCAGTGTAGACCTCTGGCCTCCTGTGTGATCAGCAACTAATTAAAGGGTGAAAAAGTTGGAGCTCAAAATGGCAACTTGCCTCGACAGTAAACCAAACAATCTCCCTCCACTCCAGCGTCTCCCGACAGGAGCCATGGACTCCATTACCACCCCCACTATCCAGGGGCAACAGTGATGGGCAGATCAGATGCAGCAAGCAGCACCCTACCCCACATTCTGCAGCACAAGGAAAAGGGAAAGAGAAGCAGCTCCACGTACAAACTGAAGGCAAATGGAAGAGTGAGAAGGAATTAGAAGACACATGTGGAGCACTGCCTTAATTGCTCCTGATTCAGATCCCCTACCCCTCACTCACCTGAGGGAGTCTTCACTGTTCTGAGCCCCATCAAAGATGCACTCCAGCTAGCAGGGAGACCATTTGAGGTCTGGAAAACATTCCTTATATTGGGAAACTATAGAAGTTCCATCAGTTTATTTATCCAAGAGAAGGTCAGAGGTGACTTGATCACAGTCTACAAGTACCTATAAGACCTTGGTGGTATTTTTATTATTATTAAATAGAGAAGAGTCTTCCGACAGTAGTCAGCTCTTTAGTCCAGCAGAAAAAAGCATAGTAAAATCCAGTGGTGAGAAGCTGAAGTTAGACAAAATCAGATTAGAAATAAGACGGAAATTTTTAGCAGGGAGGGAAAATAACCTTTGGACGATTTAATTTGGGATTGTGGTAAATTTCTCATCACTTGAAGTCTTGAAATTGAGACTGGATATTGTTTTAAAAGATATGCTGTAGTTCAGCCAGAAGTTATGAGCTTGATACAGAAATTATTGAGTGAGGTTCTTTGGCCTTTGTTATGCAGGAGGTCAGACTAGATTATCATTATGGTCTCTTCTGGCCTTAAAATTTATTAATCCATAAACTCTTTTAAAATTGTCCTCTATCTGAATAGAAGCATTTTCATGAACAGGCCTGTAAACACTTACATTTCAATTAAACTCTCTAGTGAAATGTACCTTAATTTGGAATAGCCATTGACTTTTAATATTATGTAAGGTGTTGCTTAATAAGAAATATGCAATTGCTTTTATTTGTTTTCACTGTTTCATGATCATTTAAATATATTGCAGAAATTTCACTACATTTCTGTGTGGACTGTTATATGCCATATTATTAATTAGGAGTTTAATATCATATTATGTCTCTGTCGGACCTAGTTTGAAGGCCCGTCTACACACACACACACACACACAAACCAAAATAGCAAATAGTGTAAACTAAAAGTGATTTAGTTATTTTGGTCCAAGTCTTTGTGTGGACACTCTTATTTTTGGAATAAAACTGGCTAATGTCAATTTAGCTAAAGTTGATAAGAAAGTGTGTCCAAACCTTAACGGATATTGAAATAACTCAGCTGGTTTTAGGAACCCAATTTAGTTAAATCAATACATGTTTGCATATAGCCTAGCTCTAATTTATTTGCATTTTTATGGTTTGACTTTTAATATTTTTTTTTGTCTTAAATTCTTATGGCCATTTTTTATAGTAGGAAGGGCGGCATTGGCTACTTGTGCAAACCTTAGGCTTGTGATTCAGAATTTACATGATCAGGTCCAGGTTCCCAATAGGTCTCTTCTCTGCACACTGTTATGGAGAAAATAGACATTTCCTACCAAATGTTTCAGTGCTAATTTTTAACTTAGAAATAAACGTGCTATTGTGAGTGCTATGATTAGCACTGGCAGTGCCAACAAAGCAAGTCAGCACTGAATGAAGGTACGTTGAACTATAATCTCAGGAATCTTGAACAAATACTTCCGTGCACTCCCCTTAGGGCTTCATAAAAGTGGTTTGAGGGGCTCTGTGTCTGTAGTTGGTTACTGATCCTAGAAAACTAATCTCCTTAGAACTCACTTGAGAAATCTTCCATTCTCCTTCTTGAGTAGTGCTTGTGCAGATCCCCTTCTTAGTCATCTACCAAGCCTCAGGGAACGGAGTTGTTAAACGCAACTAATCCATTTTAGAATACTCTGGTGCATCTGAACTATGGCACTGAGACCACCTGAGGTGGAGTAAAACTTAACGGGACCTACATCTAAATCAGACAAAGGCCTCCCACTCTCCCTCAAGAAATTTAAAATATTTGTATAGGGCTGGCAGTGAAGTAAAACATACATTTACTTGTAAACCTGGCACATTTGGAAGTCACTGAGACAGTAAACCTGGAATACTACAATGCCGTGTTTACAGTCACTTTGCACAGTAACATCACACTCTCTCCCCTCCTCCTCCCGAAACTGTATATGGTCATGTATTGCCCTGAGAGAGATCTGCCTGAAACAGTCACTCTGAGAACTATAAACTTACACATTCATCTCTATGGGCTGTTACCTCCAAGACCCACAGCTCTTTGGGGTCCTCCCCATACCACTTCAAAATATGATTCTTTGTGGTAATTGATGAGAGCATCAGGTCCAGCTGATCCACCAAAGCAGCCAGGCTGTCAATACTAGGAGGGCTCCCTCCTGCCCTGCCAATTTCCCCGCCCTCCCCTGCCACCCTATACTCCACCCTGCTGTGGAGATGAGGTCACTGCTGTGTCCTGGGAGCAGAGGAGGAGGGGACCTATGTTCCTTGGCTTGCCTCCCTCAGAGGGAGAGGAGATCCTGTGTTACCGTCACTTCAAGTTGCGGGGAGGCAGGAGCAGGGCTGCAGGGAGGCCCACATCATGGTGTGTTGTTAACGGGGCCCTGAGTGCAGGAATTGTTCATTTTACAGAGCTAAACATACTGTTAACATTTAGCAAACAATTAACAGCATCAGTGCTGCTTACAATATATAGTGGTTACAAAATAGCATTTCATTAATAATTTGAGAAGCATGCAATTTATTTTCTGGGTTTAATCAGAAAGAAAATACACAGTAATCTGTCGTTAATTATTTTAAAATAGAAAATCAAGACTCGATATTACAGGTACTGTAAAGACTTACTAAAATAATATAACACTTAATTTTTTCTTGGTTTTGTATTTATTATTTTTAGTGCAGACTTTGTATGAATTCTGATAGTCTGAAACCCCCTAACCTCCCCACCATTTCCCAGGTCAACAAATTATTTATTTATATATTTTTCCTGTTGTCTGTACAGAAAGGTATGTTGTTTCATTCAATAATGTTGTTTAAAAACCAATTAAGTCTATACATGTTTCAATATGTGGGCTGTATAACATTTCAATTGAAAATGTTTGTCCTTCAGACCTCATTGAAAAGCCAATAAATGGCAGCTATCAAAGAACACTGACACTTTTAAATGACACATTCAGTTAATTATACTGAAATATCTGTAGATTAACTTCTGTTTATTTAATTTCTTCACTCAAGGAAATAAGTATCTTCCACAGGGTATGTACATCAATCTGAATGCCTTACAATTCTTAATGTACTTACCTTTACAATACCTGTGAGTAGGAAAGTGCTAATATCCTCATTTTACAGATGGGGAACTGAGACCCTGAGAGTGACTTACCCAAGGTTACAAAGGAAGTCTGTGGTAGAGTAGAAAATTGAATCCAGGTCTCCTGAATCCCAGGTTAGCACCCTAACTTCTGGACCAATTTGTGTATGTGTATAGCTAAATACAGGGAGTGCTTTACAGATAGATAGATAGATAGTTTATTTATATAAAGTCAGCAAGAGAGACCATGCTCACTGATAACAACCTCTATATTTAGGTTGCTTTATACTTCCCATTATAAAAGATTCTTGTGGCCTTTTATCTGGGAAGCTGTCTCACCATCTTTGTTTTCTGCAGGACTTCAATATTCATCAGTGAAATACCCTCAGTTTCAGCTGTATTTTAATCCATGAAATTCTGTTCAGCCTTTGCTCAGATATAAATTGTTTAAAATCTCCATTTTCCTTTTCTGTCTTGTATTGCTCGAGAACATACTAGGAGCCTGCTAAAAATAACTGAACACACTAACATTCTGAAGCCAGGCTCATGCCTCCTTCTCAGACTCTCCTGGGGGGCAGGAGGGGAGAGATGACCAGTCTAGGTAACCCTAATGCCCCTCCTCAAACCCTCAAAAAAAACCCACAAAAAACAGCTGGACCCATCGATCTTTTCTTCACCCCAAGGCATTCCATGCAGCTCGAGCTCTCAACTCATATTGCAATAAGAGACAGACAGACAGACACAGGCCTCATTCCTCCCAACCCTTCCCCCCCCCCCGGACCAGCACATGTCCCTAACGGCCTGTCCTATCCTCTCTAGACCACATGGGGCAAGAGGTCCTCAACTTCTAGGAGGTGGGGAGAAAGCCAGAAGAACATGAGCTCTCCCTGCCAACTCAATAGACATCCTCTCTGATAAGAGTCTTTTCCTGTTACTAGCACTGTTAGCCTGTAGCTCAAGTGGCAGCGTTCTGTATTGCAGTGGTGAAAGTTCAAGGTTCAGATGGTGCTCATAATTCATCATGGGACAGACAATGTCACAGTTGTACATAATAAAAAAAAGTTTTTATATTTATCTTTACAAAAAAAAACTTTGTTAAAAGAAAGTTATTTAGGTTGTAAAGTCAAGCACTTGAAAGTTAGGAAATGCCAGACTTACAGTTGCCTGTGCAACCTTAATTCTTTCTCTTTGTGTATATATGTTATGGTACAGTATTTAATTACATTAACACCCAACTATTTAATCTACTGGACCCATGCCTCATTCAAAGTACAGAATGTACTCACAAGGGTTGCACAGGCAACTGTAAATCTGGCATTTCCTTACCTTTTTGAGTGCTTGACTTTGCAACCTAAATAACATAAGGTATTTTATGTATGTGCACATATAGTTAGCTAGATATAAATAAATGTTTGTAAAAACATCTAACTTATAGACTGAAATCAGTCATTTATTCAATTTTTTATGCCCAGTTGGATGGGCATTTTATTTATAATGTATAACTCTCTAACCCAGCTGTTTAATTTGTAAGCAGTTCCTTATTGGCCCTGATCCTGCTTTGCAGATATGTTTAAGTAATTTATATTTACATTTTAAAAAATGTGCTTAAAGACAAAGTGTATTGTCCCTGTATACAATAAGGGAAAGCATTTGGGAGTTGGAGATGCAAGTTGCTATTTGTATCTGAATAATAGTTGCATTTAAAACAAAAAATCGTGCTGGACTGTAGTAGAACATGTAGTCACTGGGTAAGATGTTGGTCAAGATTTCAAAAGACTGATGCCAAAGTTAGGCTACAAAACTACGCATTTTACAGCTTTGGTGGTAACGGAGGTGGTTGTTTGTGTTTGTGGTACTAGCCAATCTGGATCAGAATCACGTTATGGTAGGATTACTCTCTTTTGCTGTTGAAAGGGAAGATGAGCATTTAATTATGTAGATGCTGCATGAAAAATGTGCCTTTATGTGCTATAATTTAAATTAATCATAATAAATGTATTTGTAGTAATTATTCTTGCATATATTTTGTTTAACTTGTTAAACTGTATCTGTAGGATAATGTGGAAAACTCACTTGGGGAAAACATGATCTTGTGAAATCTTACAAACCTTGATTGAGGACAGCTCTTAAAGTGTGTGCTTGAAGCTATGGCTACACTAGAGAGCTTACAGCAGCGCAGCTGGACTGATGCAGCTATGCCGCTGTAAGCTTTCTAGTGTAGCCACTCTAAGATGACGGGGGAGAGCTCCGGAATTAAAGTTGCTATGGCATTCCCTTGCAGAACATTGAGTTTAGAAAAACTCAAACTTCTGAAAATGAGGAAATGTACAGTTAAGGTTGCCCATGTAGTCTTAACTCTGCCCTCTTTCAGCAATATCCCAGTATGCCCAATTAAAACACAAACCTTCACTTTGCCAACCCCACAGTTGCTGAAATGTACAAGCTCTTCAGCTGCTTTTACAAACCATTCACTGTTAGCCACAGTATTCCATTTAACACTATTTAAGGACAAAAAGGGGAGAGAGGATTCCCCATAAGAATTAATGTAAATAGAGGGGGTTAGGTTCCAGGGAAATTTTTTTCACCAGAAAAAAAGACAGACTGACACACACACACACACACACACACACGGTATAGGTTTTAAACAAAAAATAGAATACGGTACACAGCAATGATGATTGTGAAGTTTGGTTGAGGTGGAAGAAGGTGGGATATTTCCCAGGGAATGCCTTACTGCTAAATGATGAACTAGCACTGGGCTGAGCCCTCAAGGGTTACTACATTGTTGTAAATGTAGCCTCAGACTCTACAAGGCAGCACAATTGGAGGGAAGAGACTGACACACACACACACACACACTGTGAGAGAGAGAGAGAGAGAGAGAGAGATGCGCATTGCCCCTTTAAGCATGCTAGCGCCACTCTAAGTACATTGCCTTTTTAAGTAGATCAGCAAGTTGAGAGAGCCGCTACTGCCAGCAAGCTCCCTCTGTCCTGAACCCTGTCGTATGTTCCCCCTGCCCCGCTCTGTGGAGATGGGGTACAGGAGCCGGGGGAGGGGGACACCCTGACATTAGCACCCTTCTTCCCCCCCACCCTTCTGCACAGCAAGCAGGAGGCTCCCGGGAGCAGCTCCAAGGCAGAGGTCAGGAGCAGCACAGAGCAGTGGGGGGAGGGACAGCTGAACTGCCCAGCATTGATAGCCTGCTGGGTGGCTGCCGCACAGGAAATTTAGGGGGGCTGCTCGTCCACCCTCGTTCCAAACGCCCACCAACTAGCTCCAACGGGCTGCTCTTTCTGCAGGCAGTGGACAAAGCAGGAGCTGTCAAACAACATTATAAGGGAGCATTGTGCAACTTTAAACGAGCATCTTCTCTAATTGATCAGCAACATAACAACAAAACAACATTAACCGGGACGATATTAAGTGAGGAGTTCCTGTATCTTCTTCATGCAATGCCTCAATATGCGCACAGTCACACAGACCCTTAGCACTATAAGATTTAGGAGGTTCCAGGTCCTATCGTACACTCATACCTAGCCAAATCCCCCGAAAGAATAGCACACACATATAGTAGAAGGACCACTTCACACTCCCTTATACTTATTCACAGATTACCATCATTTCACTTCACCATTATTAAAGCATCAGAATGCTCTCTTATTCCACCTCCTTGCTGACAATATTCTTTATAATAAAAGCCCTATGCCCTGGTATTGACATAACCTACACAACTCTGCATAGAAAATATGCACGCGTTGTACCCCTTCCCCTTCCTCAAACACATGAGACTGGAAAACATAGATCTCCTTATATTACAGTCACAGCTCTGTCACATGTATGCAGATCTTGCAAAGACACCTCTGCCAAGCAGAACTGACTGCTTCCACCATTCAATACAGCTACACGTGACTCTGATCATACTCACGTCACCTGGTATCAGAGCCATCCCTTGGGTACAATGAATTGGGGCCCCGGGCCCCACGCTTTGGGGAGCCCTGCAGGGGAGGCAAGCGGGTGAGTGGGGTGGGGAGGTAAGAGGTGAGCGGCAGTGGGGGTGAGGAGGACCCCCCCCCCCCAGAACATCCCCCTTCCCCCAGCGCTTCCTGCCTGCTGGTGGGCCCTGCTGATCAGCATCTGCCCCTTCCTTCTACCGCCTTCAGCAGATCAGATGTTTTGCAGTGTCAGGAGGCACTGGGGGGAGGCAGGAGGAGCGAGGGTGCAGCGTGCTTGAGGGAGGGTGTGGAACTGGGCAGGAAAGAGGCTGAGGGGGCCGGAAAAAGCAGCGCGGGGGTAGGGCCGTGGAGGAAAGGGCAGGGCACCCCCTGGGAGACAGGCGCATGGTTTGCATGCAGATAATAAATGCTTAGACTGCTCTCGTATCCCAGCTTGCTACTGACCATATCCTTTGTAATAATCTTTGCCCTGCTAATTATATAACATACACAATTCTGCATTGAAATGATGTACACTGGCTCCTGAAGGTACATAGCTCTTCCCTCTGTTCTTACACATCTGAGGATGCAAAACACAGATCTCCTCATATAATAATAATCACCAATCTATCACACACCTTAAAGTAATCCACACATATTCTCACATCACCAACACACCCTTTATCAAGCAGGCCCAACAACTGCCTCTACCGTATAGTGCATGTACACCTAACATGCTGACTGCACCGGGAATGTATTGAAATAATTCCAGTTGGCTTCTGCCAGCTCTAGGGGAACAGAGGGAAGGCGACACTTCTTTTTTGTCCTTTAATAGTGTTAGATGGAATCCTGCGGGTGAGAGTGAATGGGATGTAAAAGGAGGTGAAAAACTTGTACATTTCAGCAACTCTAGTAGTGACAGAGTGAAGGTATGTGTGTGAATGTGGTGTATTGGGGCATTGCTGAAAGAGGGCAGAGTTAAGGTTGCATTGACAACCTTAACACTGCATTTCCTAGTTTTCAGAAATTTGAGGGTTTGCTCAACTCAACTTTCTGCAAGGGGATGACATACCACCAAGCAACCTTAACTCTGCGTTCATGTAGTTTTTTGTCATTTCATTTCCTAGTCTTTTTTTTAACAGGAAAAGATATGCTGTTGTGAGGAGTTAGTAGTCATTTAGGCAGTTGTACATACATGTCCCACAGTTAGCATACTGAGTCAGCTGCCCCCTGCCAGACACATTAGCCCTGCTTTGGCACACCTCCCCAGCCATGGCTCAACCCATTCACTGCATTTCCCCTCCCCACTACTGTGTCTAGGCCTCCCACACCACGAACAAGGAATGCATCTCCCTGAAGTCTTTACTTGATATAAAAATATTCTACTGCAATTACTTCCTGCCTCCTAAAACCTGATTCTCATGCTGTGCCTGACCAAAGGACAACTGTGTTACAATAGAATAGTGTTGGAGTGCGGTGGGGGGGGGGAGAGTTGGTGTCCATTGGCAGAGCTGTGAAATGCGGGGAGTTTGGGATGCAGGAAAGTAGGGGTGCACTGGCAGAGTGGTGGTGTGCAGGAAGGCGGGGGGCACTGGCAGAGCTGGGGGTAAAGGGAGCTAGGATGCAGGAAAGTAGGGGTGCACTGGAAGAGCTAAGGCTGCAGGGGGGTTGGGGTGCACTGGTAGAATTGGAGGGTTCACAGGAGCTGAGGTGCACTGTCCGAACTCAGGCTTCCAGGAGTTTGGGAGAAGGAAGCAGGGATACACTGGCAGAGTTGTTAAGTGCAGAAAGGTTATGGTTCAGGTTGATTGGGGTGCAGTGGCAGAGCAGGGGTTGCAGAGGGTTAGGGTGCAGGAGATTGGGGTGCACTGTCAGCTGTGGGGTGCAGGAAGGTTCGTGTGCGGGAGGAGGAGTGCTGGGTGGTAGTGACAGCGTTGGGCGATGTCACACTTCCTTCATCTGAGCCCCAAACCACTCTCCCCTCCCTTACCATCTATCATTTATTTCCCTCTCCATAATCCTCCTCCCCTCGTGGCAGCCCCCAAACTCTTCTCCCGCTATTCCTCCACTCCTCTGCCTCCTAATACCTTTCCCCTCCCAGGAAGCATTCACATGTACGGAAGGAGTACAAAAGAATATTATAAACATTTAGGAACAAAATCAGAAAGGCAAAGACACAGAATGAGTTACTCCAAGCGAGGGACGTAAAAGACAATAAAAAGAGGTTCTTGCTCCTATATTAGGAACAAGAGAAATATAATGGAAAGTATAGGTCCTCTACTTAGTAGGAAAGAACTGCTAATAACTGATGACATCAAGACAGCTGAGGGGTTTAATGCCTAATTTGCTTTAGTCTCCACTAAAAATGATGAATGGTGACCAGATATTCAACACAATAACAACAAGAGAGAAGGAATGCAAGCCAAAAAAAAAAAAGGGAAAGAACAGGTTAAAGAATATATAGATACATTAGATGTATTCAGGTTATCAGGGCCTCTTCCTCGGGTACTTAAGGAACTAGCTGAAGCAATCTCAGAACTGTTAGCAATTATCTCTGAGAACTCATGGAGGACAGGTGAGGTCTCCAATGACTGGAGAAGGGCAAACATAGTACCCATCTTTTAAAAGGGGAACAAAGAGCACCTGAGGAATTATAGACCAGTCACCTTAATGCCTGGAAATTTAATGGTACAAATTATTAAACAGTCAGTTTGTAAGCATCTAGAGGATGATAGGGTATAAGGAATAGTCGGTATGGATTTGTCAAGAACAAATCATGCCAATCCAGCCTAATTACCTTCTTTGACAGGGTTACTGGCTGGGTAGATAGATAGGAAGCAGTAGACATGAGGTTTCTTGATTTAAGTAAGGATATTGACACCATATTCTCAGAAGCAAACTAAGGAAATGTGGTCTAGATGAAACTACTGGTTGAAAGATCATACTCAAAGAATAGTTATGGTTCGTTGTCAAACTGGGAGGGCATATCTAGTAGGGTCCCATTGGGGTGAGTCCAGGGTCTGGGAATATTCAGTATTTTCATTAATGACTTGGATAATGGAGTGGAAAATCTGCTTATGAATTTGAAGATGATGCCAAGCTGGGAAGGGCTGCAAGCACTTTAAAGGACAGGAATAGATTTCAAAACAACCTTGACAAATTGGAGAATTGGTCTGAATTCAACAAGATGAAATTCAATAAAAACTATTGAAAAATATTTAATTTAGGAAGGAAAAATCAAATGCACAACCGAAAAATGGGGAATAACAGGCTCGCTGGTAGTACTGCTGAAAAGAATCTGGGGATTATAGTGTATCACAAATTGAATATGGGTCAACAATGTGATGCAGTTGCGAAAAAGGCTAATACCATTCTAGTGTGTATTAACAGGAGTGTTGTATGTAAAACACAAGAGATAATTATCCCAGTTTACTTGGCACTGGTGAGGCTTCTGATGGAGTACTGTGTCCAATTCTAGATGTCACACTTTAGAAAGATGTGGACAAACTGGAGAGAGTCCAGAAGAGAGCAACACAATTATAAAAGATTTCAAAAACTTGACCTATGAGGAAAGGTTAAAAAAACTGTGCATGATTAATCTTGAAAAAGGAAGATGGAGGGGAGACCTGATCATACTCTTCATATATGTTAAGTCCTGTTCTAAAGAGGACAGTGATCAGTTGTTCTCCATGTCCACTGAAGGTGTAGGACAAAATATAATGGTCTTCATCTGTAGTAAGGGAGATTGAGGTTGGATACTAGGAGAAACTTTCTAACGATAAGGAAAGTTGACATCTGGAATTGCCTTGCAAGGGAGGTTGTGGAATCCCCATCATTGAAAATTTTTAAGTATAGGTTAGACAAACACCTTTCATAAATTATCTAGGTTTATTTGATCCTTGCTCAACCCAGGATGGCTGCACTTGATGATTTCTCGAGAGCCCTTTGAGCATTACATTTCTATGATTCTATGTCTAATTCTCTCCCTCTGAAGACATTGATTAGGTTTCCACCAAAATAAAAATGCAACCCATGACTCACTTCCAGCCACTTAGTCCAAAACTCCTTTTGTCTTAGGTGGGGAGTTGTGATTAACTTATCTTTACATGTTAGTTGAAGGGTTAGTTCACAACCATCAAAAGGTCTGTGATTCATGCAGTCATTAGTACCTCTGTTTAAAAGTAAAACGCAGCAGAAGGAAAACTTTTTATGGAAGTTATAACTCAGAAGCCCCTTGGTCAAATGACCCCAAATGGGGATCATTAACACTACCTCACACTCCCATGTGTAACACCAAATTTCAAGTTTCAGAGTAGCAGCCGTGTTAGTCTGTATTCGCAAAAAGAAAAGGAGTACTTGTGGCACCTTAGAGACTAACAAATTTATTAGAGCATAAGCTTTCGTGTAGCTCACGAAAGCTTATGCTCTAATAAATTTGTTAGTCTCTAAGGTGCCACAAGTACTCCTTTTCTTTTTATCAAATTTCAAGTATTTTGATTAACTATTTGGATTTCAGAGCATAAAGATGGTGCGAATAGTGAAATCCTTTCACTGCTTTTATTTAGTGGGTGCCACACACTGCCTTGGGTAAAACTCGACAGATTGGGACTATTTTGATGTGCATCATATCAATAATTTGTTCTCTAACACTGTGCAAACCCCCCCTCCACCCTCCAAATCTGGAAACTTTTTGAAAAATGGCTATGGGGTGGGGGGTTGGGGGGAGAGGTTGTGTCTCCAAAACCTCTGACTCAAATAACTGTAAATTTGCATCACTAAGTCTAACCTGCACCCTTCTGAGGCATACCAAATTCCAAAGACATCTGACGAAGCATGTTGAATTTAGAGGACTTAGAAAGGTCGACCTCTAAAGGGAGGAGAAGAGCAGTTTTGGCAAGTCATCAATAGCAGAAGGTCAGCAGATTGTTGTAAAGCTGCTGATCTTGCAACCCCACTAAATGAAGCCCAGTACCCAGGTGTCCAAGCTAACCAGGAGCCATTAAGGGTATTCGCTACTCCTAGTCTCCAGCAATGCTTACTCCGCGTGCTATAGAAAATCTATATATTAGATTGGTGAGCCCTGAAGTATAGGTAGTAGCAGGCTAGCTCTATGCTCTGCAACGCTTCACTTTATTTTTCATATCAAAGTGGCTGAATGCCTGTTGCAGGTACAAAGTGGAGCCTGACTTTAACTCCCATCCGGTGACTTTGCCTTTCCATGACTTCCAGTCCATCAGTGGTTTCTCATCTCCTCCCTATCCTCTCTTCCCTTTCTGCCTTTGATGTGGCTGTTAATTCTCTCCAGGATTCACTCTCTCCCATCCTTAACTCTTTTGACCTCTCTCCCATTGCAAAGTCTGCCCTGCCAGCCCCCATCCCTGGCTCACCTCCAACATCCACTTCTAATGCTTCTGCTCTCATATTTCAGAGCATCTCTGACAGAAATCCTGTGACCAGACTGACTTCCTTCACTACAAATTAATTTCTCTTTCTTCAATTCTGCCATCTTCCTTGCTAAGCAACTCTGCTTCGCTAATTTAATTGAATCCCACACCCACAATCCCAGCTGCCTTTTTGACACCTTTGTCTCACGTCTCAAAACCCTCTCCTCTTTCTGCCTCCACTTGTCTCTCTGTGCAGGATCTTTTCAATTTCTTCCAAAAGAAAAATGACAAAATACAACAAGGCCTTCCCTTCCTGCACTCTCTCCTCTGTGACAGATTTCCTTTACCAATCTGCCTGAGGCGTCAGGTGATCAGGCTGAGGCCGCAGGATCATTGGGGGAGGAGATGATGGAGCACACCAAGTAACTGAGTTTTAAAGAATTATTGATAAAATAATAACAGGGGAGAAGGTTCCCCAGGTCACTCAAAGGAAGGAAGAAAGTGTTAGTGCCCCAAGCCCTAACCCACTTTCATACTCACACCCACACTACCTTAGGCTAGCAAAGCCTAGGTGTAACATAAGAGGGGGAAGGGTGAACAGGAGTTCTGCCCTGTGCACAGGTCGTCCAGGGTCCGCTGTTGACTCTGATTTGCCTCAGCTCCCGGGAGGGTTTTTAAGTCCTGGGGTCTCTTGGGGGCATCTCCTTCAGGGCCCTTTGTTCCCTGTGCTGGTTCTACCATAGAATCATAGAATATCAGGATTGGAAGGGACCTCAGGAGGTCATCTAGTCCAATCCCCTGCTCAAAGCAGGACCAATCCCCAATTTTTGCCCCGAATCCCTAAATGGCCCCCTCAAGGATTGAACTCACAACCCTGGGTTTAGCAGACCAATGCTCAAACCACTGAGCCATCCTTCCCCCCGACCAGTCCAAACCAGCCTTATTGGCTTCTTCAGCTTTCCCAAAACACATCGGCTTCAGGGACACTACAGCGGTTGTTTTCCCCCTTGCCGGCCTTCAATTTCTCGCTGGGTTTTGCAGCCCCTGCAGGTGTGTGCAGTTGAATCTTCCTTTCTCACGGCTGGTCCGGGGTGGGGGAATCCAGGCCCACATCTTTCTGGGCAGGCAGCCCAGCGTCAGTTGTGTGGTGTGGCCTTGGGCAGGAGCTGGCGTCTTATCTTTGGACCTGGATCGTCAAGTTAACCCATTCCTTTCTCCTTCCCCCCTGCTTTAGGCCTCTTGCAACCTGCAAAAGAATCTTCCACTCCACACTCATACCTTTAAACCTTCCCCAACATGCCTTGTAATGTTTTCACAGCATTAGCAACATACAATGCTGATTTGCCTCCCCAGGGGACACCCTAAAGGAGGGGACCTTTGGGTTTGACACCTCCTCCAGCATCAGACACACAAGCTTCTAATCTGCTCTCCTCCTCTAACCCCTCCACTTCCATCAGTGACCCCCATGCCCTCCCCTGATATCCCTTGTGCCCACTGTCATGCCTTCCCTACTCTTCGCCTGAACTTCTTTCCCATGACTCTTTCCCCTCAAAACATAAGCGTGCTTTAGTCTTTCTCAGATTTAAAAAACCCACCTTTGACCCCACTGTTTATCCAAATACTATCCCATCTCCCTTTCATCTCAGCTGTTTGAACACACTGATTACAATGTGCACTCAATTTGATAGTAATTTCATCTAGACTACATTTCCTGTGTTTATTTATGAGACTGTCATGTGGGTCTATGTCAATAGCCTTACATAAAAGATGATTTTCCTAGAGACAGCTTGCAGAGTGAGCAAATTTCAAGTCCTGGTGACTTTTTTCCAACTTATCTAAATTTTACCAGGATATGTCAGGGCTTCAGAAACATCCAAAATTCCTCTACAAGAAGATGAGGGAGTTCCACCTTAATGATCCTATTGTCTTATAAAAATGTTTTCCCATCCTGGTGAAGTCATTCTCCACATGCTCAATATTAAAAGATCTTTGGGGTTGTATTTGGAAAAGTTTTTGCCTTGTTTTTTAATTTTATTTATACAGTGTTGGGGAGGTGGACTTACATGTATGCAATATTAACCAAGAGAAAAAGATGTTTTTTGCAAAAACTGGACTTTTCCTAATGAGAAAATTTCAGGTGAAATCCTGGAGGTTTTTTATGTAAAACAGAATTTTTTAAAAGCCACAAATTTACTGAATTATCTTGAAGTGAGAAGATTTTCAGGCTATATTTATTCACATCTTTATTATTTGTTTATTATAGTCTGCATGCATATGAGGTTCTCCAGTTTATTTATTTTTGCATGGACAGACTTGTTTGCAACATAATTTACACATCTCAGTTTCAGTATTTAAAGTGAAGTGATGTAGGCTGTTTGGCACTTAACTCCCACCACCAGTATGAGAAGTGGGTCCCTAGGTTATTCTGCTCATGACAGCTTCCGCTGTAAATGGAAGCCTGCTCCCAAAGTCGAGAGTAACATCCCTATACTTTTAGTTTTACAATTTGAGTACTGCCAATTACATAATTGGTACACTGCAAGTGTATGTATTTATAGTGTGTAATTATAAATCCTCATTAGATAATTACAGTTAATTATTATGTAGTTTTGCTTCCCTCTGCCAGTTGGTAATGTCAGCTTAAATTATGAAAATAAAATTTCACCACAAGAGGTTTTATATACAATTTAAGAAAAGGATAAAAACTGCTTTATAAAATTGTGTATGCCCCCTCAAGGTACTTATATAACAGGCTTGTTATTTCACAGGCACGAGAATAAATAATTTTAGCATACATCCCCTACCCCTCCCACCTACATACACTCACTCACCCCACTAGCAGAAATATTCGCCTCTGATATTGGTTCATTGGAGGAGTTGTGGCATAGGTGGGGACACATCTCTGTAGTGTCTGTGGCAAAAGATGAGTACCCTTTGTCCTTGTAATTATGTGCACTGGTGGACATGTTGACTGCCAGATAATGGAACAGTTTGAATTACTTCAGTAAGAATTATGGCTTCAGCCTTTAGTCTAGTTACCAATGTGTTTTATTTCTGCATCTACTTGAGTGTCGTAAGCAAAGACTCTTCAGCATGGTGAGTGTTTTCTGTAATGGCACTGGCAGGAGACATAGATTTAAAAGCCAGAAGGGACTGTGGTAATCATCTGCTGTATAACTCAGGCCATAGAATTTCCCACAAATAATTCCTAGAGCATATCTTTTAGAAAAATGTTCAATCTGGATTTTAAAATTGTCAGTGATAGAGAATTCACCACAACCCTTGGTAAATTGTTCCAATGGTTAATTTATGCCTAATGTCCAGTCTGAATTTTTCTAGCTTCAACTTCCAACCATTGAATCATGTTATATCTTTCCTTGCTAGACTGAAGAGCTAGTTATCAAATATTTGTTCGCTAAATAGGTGTTTATGGACTGTTATTGAGTCCCTCCTTAACCTTCTCTTTGTCAAGGTAAATAAGTTGAGCTCTTTGACTTTGTCACTACAAGGCATGTTTTCTAGTTTTTTGATCATTCTTGTGGCTCTTCTCTGTAGTCTCTCCAATTTATATCAACATCCTTCTTGAATTGTGGACATATATACAATGGGCGGACACTATGCAAACTTTCTTATATAGCTCTCTATGTATGTATGTATGCATGCAGCTACCCCTCTATTGGCACTTGTTCACGTTTCTTGAGGCAGGGATTGCCTGTTGAATTGTGCCACTTAAAGCCTTTTCTGTTCTACTGAATTTACTCATTGCTGACATGTTTGCAGAGAAACTGTTGCACTATTGGTAACTTCAGGAGTCAAAAATCATGAGTTAAGCCCCTTAAAATCAAGAGATTGGGTAAAAAAATTGGATTTTTAAAAAATAATAAAGGGGTATTTTTTATTTCTCTTGCCTTCTGTGAGCTGTTAGGTGCACTCACTTCATGTCTGCAAGCTTTATTTCCACAACCATATGGACTAGAAACTTAAAAAAAAGGAGAGAGAGAGTTTTCATGAGTATTTCTTTCTTCTAGCATCTGGAACTTTAAAATATCACAAGACTCTCAATAAAATTGCAAGGGTTCACCAACATTTATTGCTGTGTCTCATTTCTTGATATACTAGTTAGTCTGGTCCTGTGAATGAATCTTTTGTGTTTAGACAGACTATGACTTGCAAGAGATTGTGTACTGCATGAGTTAATATTCAGGAACTTCCCAATATCTAGTAACACTGAAATAGTTAACATTTTGATTTTTCAGGAAAACTGTACAATATATTACTAGTATGGAAAGTTTGTATTGTCTTCAATTTTCAGGAAGTCTGCTAAGCTTTTCATGCTTCCTCTGTTTTGTGTAATTACCTGGTTCTTGAGACGTTCACAGCTACTTGTGATGACAGCATATCAGTAGAGCCCTGCAAATCTGCAGATATCTGTTTTATATCTGCAGATATCCACGAATCATGTTTGCAGTTTGCAGATGAATGCAGATCCAAATTTTATATCTAAAGCCTTGCAAATCTGCGGATATCCGCTTTATATCCACGGATATGTGTGGACCACGTTTGCAGAGCATGGATTGAATGCGGTTACAAATTTTATATGCACACAGGGGTTTACATATCATTGCTGTCTCCTGAGCCATTAGGCAGTGAAGCGTTGCTGAAAGTTCAATTGTTTCAGTTTTTAGTCCAATCCCAGAAGACCTGTTAAATTATTATGATTTAAAGGTAGACATTAACCTCAATATACTTAAATCTGTCATTTTGAATTTAACTTGCCATCATTTGTCATTGTGCAATTGGAACTCAGCATCAAGGAAGAATTAGGTGGTAATGTAATAATGACAAGATCTTTCCAGTATTGTGGACATGTTATAATTTTTTCAAAAGATATTTGTGTTGCTGTTTAGATACATTTATTAGATTTTCCCATTTGTGGTTTGAACTGAATTTGATTATTTTATTTAAGTGTATTTTGTTTTAGTGTGCCACAGCTGCTCACTAAACTAGTGAGAAGCATTTCTTGATGCCATATGTACTGCTTTATTTAAATGCAGTACGTTATATATTTACTGTATATAACTGCTTGTTTTATTCCGCTCAGTTTGCTTGGCAACTATTGCTTGCTAGAACTTTCTAGTAAAAATTGATGTTTTGTACACAGCTATTATAATATGGGGTACAAACTTTGCCAAGTCACCTTAGATCCTTGTTAATTAATGATTCTGGTGATGAAATCTTACATTTTATTGGGAGCTTTCGGTGAGTTCATTTGATTTAGGATTAAATTTGAAAAAGGTTTGTGAAGATAGAGCTTGTTCATTTTGCTACTTGGGAGAAAAAAAATGTGTTTTAATTCCACAATTACTGCATGTAGAGTATATAGTAGTAATTATGATTGTTTCTAGCATGTTTGAATGACAGATTTACTTTTATGGGTTTCCTTTTACAATTGGAATTTACTATTTTTTATTAAACTAATAGGATAGCATCATAATTTTGCAATGGATTTTATGATGTTGGATAAAAATATCAGTAGTGTTGCTGTGTTTTTAACTAGTGGTTTTAGATTGTGAAAGGTTGTTAACTGGATATAAATATTGTTAAAAAGACTGAGAACTGTTATGAGATTATTTTTTTGCCATTTGGATTAATCACTGTTTGCTAGTGATGAAAAATAAATTATCCATCAGCTGTTTGATGTCCTATATTTTCAGTTAGATGGTGTGAGAGTGTCCATCTCACAAAAATTAACATTATTATTATATAAATAGAAGAATCCAAATATTTCAATATCGTACAGAAATGTTTCATTTATGGGAAGAAATATTTTTATTTGAGGAGCTGATATGCCAATTGAAAGTTGATTTGGAAATGTTCCAGGATATGCTGCTTATTTTATGTTACAACAGTACCTAGAGGCTCCAAAATCAGAATCGGGCTGTGCTCTGTACAGTTACATAGTAGGTGACAGTCCCAGGTTCAAGGAGTCTATTATCTGAACAGACAAATGAAGGGTAGGGAGAGGAAACAGAGGTACAGAGAGGTGAAGTGGCTTCCCCAAGAGTGCAGCAGGTCAGTAATAGAGCCAGGAATAGAATGAGGTCTCTTGACTCCCAATCCCATGCTCTGTTCACTAGAGTATACTGTCTCGAGATTTTGGAGGCATTTTTTAAATAAATTGGCTCAATTAAAGTGACAGTTTCTTTAGATTTTTCAGTTCATTATCAGAAATTCTTGCAATTAATTGAGCTCATACATGATTGGAATTATTTTGCGTGGGAAGGGTTTTTCGTGGGAGAGAACATTTAATAGAGCCCTCAATCCCAGCTGGGGAGTGGGATCGGGAGCTTGCCCTGCTCGGTGCAGCTCCCAGGATTTGACTCGACCCCCCCTCGGGCTCCTCCGTAGTACGTGGAGACGTGGCCAGGCGGCCATGCGCACCGCCCCATCCGCAGTTGCCACCCCCACAGCTCCCATTGGCCGTAGTCCCGGCCAATGGGAGCTGCTGGCGTGATGCCTGTGGACGGGGCAGCGTGCAGAGCTGCCTGCACCTTGGAGCCGGAGAGGGGACATGCTTCTGAGAGCTGCTTGCAGTAAGCGGAGCCTGCACCTCGGAGGGCCCCCTCCCCGCGGGACCCAGTCCCCTGGCACAGCCATGATCTCCCTCCCGCCTTCCGAACCCCTCTATCCCAGCCCAGAGCCCCCTCTTGTACCCCAAGCCCCTCATCCCCAGAGCCCGCACTCCCAGCCAGCGCCCTCACACACACACCCACAACCCCCATGCCGCAAAAGCCTTCTCCATCCCTGATCCCCCTCCTGCACTCCGAACCGATTGGTCCAAGCCCGAAGCACCTTCCTGCACCCCAAACTCCTCATCCCTGGCCCCACCCCAGAGCCCACACCCCCAGCTGGAGCCCTCACACCCCTCCCCCGTACCCCAATCCCTTGCCCCAGCCCTGATCTCCCTCCTGCACCCCAAAATCCTCATCCCCAATCCCACCCCAGAGCCCTCACCTCCCGGTACCCCAACCCGCAGTCCCCTCGTGCACCCTGAATGCCTCATTTCTGACCCCACCCCAGAGGCCAAACCCCTAGCTGGAGCCCTCACACCCTCCCACACTCCTACCCCCAGTTTCATGAGCATTCATGACCCGCCAGACAATTTCCATATCCCGATGTGGCCCTCAGGCCAAAAAGTTTGCCCGCTCCAGATATAGATGGATGGTGGTTGAATTTGTGTGAGTTGATGAGATCTCTCTGGCAATCCCCTGGAGAGTAGGGGGAATAAATGTTGAAAGAAGAATTGAACAGATCATCAGAGTAGTAGGAGGATTTAAGTCACAAAAGCCAAGGAAGGACAATATTTTTTGGAGGTTGTGATCGATAGTGGCAACAGCAGAGAGGTCCAGGAGACTGAAGATGGTATAGAGACCCTGAAATTTGACCCTAAATTTTATACTGAGATCTTGACAGTGTATTGCAGCTGAAACCACAATTGTATGATGTTCTTCCATACTGTGTGTCCTCTGTGTATCTGTACTATGATCCTGACTATACTTTCCTATCTTTGGGAGTCTACTCTGCATTAAGGGAAATTGCTTTCACTAGGCAACTCCATGAAAAAGCTTCTGAGCTGTGCTATTACTATATGGGTTTCTATATTCATTTGTGTCCTAAAATGAGATATAAGGGTCAGTATAGGCCATCTGACTTTTTGTGTCCAGAGACATATGTCTGGGTACCCATTGAGCAGTGTCTACCTACACTTGAGCACTCTAAGTATTGTCGCTTCAACCAGGACTTAAAAGCCGGCAGAGAATCCTCCCAGTGGTCCTGATTGTGGTTATGGTTCTTTTCACCAGCAGTATTGGCTAGATGGGAAGATAATTGCTGTGGGTGTAATTGATGTTCTTCCATACTGTGTGTCCTCTGTGTATCTGTACTATGATCCTGACTATATTTTCCTATCTTTGGGAGTCTACTCTGCATTAAGGGAAATTGCTTTCACTAGGCAACTCCATGAAAAAGCTTCTGAGCTGTGCTATTTTTACATTGTTACATACTTTTTTCCTACCTTTTATGAAAAATAAATACTGGCATAAGCAAAGTTGGCTCTGCAAGTTAAGGAGCTTCACTGTGATTTTTCCTGTCTAGCATACTTAAATTTACACAGGGAAAAATGTCAGTACAGAATTTGCAAGTTCAAAGGAATAATTGTGGTGATATGAATTGTTTTTCATCTATTGTGTGCAGTTTAGTGTAATTTGTAATAATTATAGGTTTGGGTTTCTCTTTAAAAATCCACTTTGATATCATCTTTAATGTTGTTATTTTCTGAATAATGTAGAGGTGGATCAATTTAGTTCTTGTTTTGAATTTACTGCATAATTTCTTGTTATGCATAAATTGATACTCTAAATTGGTTAATATTCATAGCCTAAATTATATTAGCTTTAATCTAACATAGGTTGGCGGGTAGAGATAAGATACAGGTGGCTTGGAAAGATTACAGTTGATGCAACAATTGTGTATTCACAGCCTGCATCTGTAGACCAATCTTTTCATTTAAATCTGAAAAATTACTGTCTCTGAGACTTAGTATAAATATTTACAAGTATTATAAAAGGAGTACTTGTTGCACCTTAGAGACTAACAAATGTATTTGAGCATAAGCTTTCGTGAGTTACAGCTCACTTCATGGGATTCATGCAGTGGAAAATACAGTGGGGAGTTTATATATACACAGAGAACATGAAACAAAGGGTGTTACCATACACACTGTAACAAGAGTGATCAGGTAAAGAGAGCTATTACCAGCAGGAGAGAAAAAAAAACAACCTTTTGTAGTGATAATCAAGGTGGGCCATTTCCAGCAGTTGACAAGAACGTATGCACGCTCTTCTCAACTGCTGGAAATGGCCCACCTTGATTATCACTACAAAAGGTTTTTTTTGTTTTTGTTTTTGTATTTTTTTCCTCCTACTAGTAATAGCTCACCTTAAGTGATCACTCTCCTTACAGCGTGTATGGTAACACCCATTGTTTCATGTTCTCTTTGTATATGAATCTCCCCACTGTATTTTCCACTGCATGCATCTGATGAAGTGAGCTGTAGCTCATGAAAGCTTATGCTCAAATAAATTTGTTAGTCTCTAAGGTGCCACAAATGCTCCTTTTCTTTTTGCGGATATAGACTAACAATGCTGTTACTCTGAAACAGGCATTATAGTAATTTATATGCATTGTTTATGCCTTCTGACATTAATTTTTAACATGTAAAATTCAATGACATTAGTAATTTATATCCAATTGTAATGTGAGCATATTTAGGTGGAAGTCACCACAGCATTCAAAATAAATGTTATTTATTAATGTATAAGACTTGACATTTCCATTACCACTGGAGAACAAGATCAGTAATAAGTTGAAATGCAGTGATCTAGTTCCACATTATTTGGGATAATTCTTTTAAAAGTTGTGATTTTTTTTTTATTTATTTACCAAAGTGTGGATTTCAGCCATTTATGAATGTTGTTTCTTGAGAGGGACCTAAGATTTTGAGAAGCAGCTATTTCAGTTGTGTACCAACCTCATTGTGGGTACATTTGTTCTCTCTCCCCTCTTGCACCTTCTTTCCTAAGGAATTAATTATCATTAAATACTACTGCAGTACAATAACCATTGTGGTAGCACCTAGAGGTCCCAACCAAGATCAGGGGCCTACAGTGTTCATTGCTAAATGTACAAAGTGAAAGACAGTCTTTGTCCCAAAGATCTTACGATGTAAATGGACAAGACAAAACAAATGGTGAGAGAAAGGAAGCATTATTGTCCCCATATTGCAGATGGGAAACAGAGACAGAGTGATGTAAGTGGTTTACTCGGGGCCACAGTGGCATGAATGCTGCCTGTGGCAGAGACAGGATTTGAACCCAGATATCCAGAATCTCAGTTCAGCACTTTAACCACAAAACCATGATTCAGTGACTACTTGGTTATTATATTTTAGGGTTGTTTTTTTTTTCTTGTGATGCTGCAGATATGTTATACATTTTTTAAAATAAAATGAGACTGAAGATATTGAAGGCTTTTATAGGCATTTCACTAACTTTTAATGAGACTTAGACTCCTAAATGCCTAAAGGGCTTGTCTACATGAACATTTGGTTCACGCCAAGCTGGGATGGGAATCTACCTCACACTAACCTGCTGCACACTGACGTCTGTGTAGACCTTGCTGATGTGTACTATCCCATTGCCAAGTGGGATAGATTAAAGCATACTAAGGAACTGTTAGTGCACATCAGCAGGGCCAACATGGACAGTTAGTGCATGGCAGGCCAGTGCAGGGTTGATTTACACCCCAGTTTGCCATAAACTATATGTTTGTGCAGACAAGCCCTAAGTTGCTTTTGAAAATGGGACTTGGAAGGCTAAATCTTGTAGGCATTTTTGAAATTTTTTTGGAATCTTCTTTGCACGTTGCTAAAATTTTTCCTTTGGAATAATACATTTAAAGATTCTTTTTGGCAACACTGATCTCTTTATTTACAGTTACACCCATGGATATTTTGTATTAAGAATCAGTAATATCAATTTAATAAGCATAATTTTTTGTCTCTTCTACACCAATCCATAAACAGGAAAAACAGGGTAATCCAAATACCATCTAGGAATATGGCGTTTCCAGTAGGAAATAGGAGGAAACTAATTCTAATTCTCCTATGTGCAAATTTAACACTTCCCCATTTCTGATCAAGCCATTTTGCTAGAGATAAGTCTGAGTTCCAATGTGCCCTCCCATATTTCCCCAAAATTTTGAACTATTCAGGACTTATCTCTGTTTCTTACTTCCTGTTTCAGGAAGCATAGAAGCTAATTCCTGTCATGGTTTGGAGAGGATTCACAAATGTCCACCTTCTTTTTCTCCTGGATTATAGAGAAAAATCAAGAGATAAGGAGCACAACTTCATGAAATCATGGATGGTAGGATGTTGTTGATCCCTGGTTTCTAAATCTCCCACTCCTGAGATCCTAGGCTCTTTGAATTACAGCACTGCCTACTGTTATGGTCTGTGCTAAATAGCTCTCCAGTGCCTTCAAAACCACGGTCTTTGTGTAATCTCTATTACATATTTCAGGGGGTTTTGCCTCCACATTGTCTCTTTCCCTTAATTGGTTTCTATCCCGTCAGGGTTCATGAAGCTGCTCCAACAGCTCTTTTGGCCTCATTGACATTATAAATTTGGTAATTCTAACATAACTCAGTTGGTGTGTACATGACATTTGCAGTGCTCTGTCCATGAATTAACAAGACATTCTAACTTCTTTTTCATGTTCATTCCATTTATGTTGGAATTGCTGTGTTTCAAAAAAAAGTGACTGTTACTTTTTTAATCCTCTCCAAAAAATGGTTTGAAATTAACTTTTGGTACTACTGGTTGTTTAGTTACAACAGTTGTGACATTAAGCACAAAAGACAATTTGTACTAAAATGGCAAACTACATTACTACTACAAATTGCTGCAAAAGCTCTATATGCTCACTGAAGGGACAAGAAACATAAGAAATCATTAAAAAACGGGGAGTACTTGTGGCCCCTTGGAGACTAACAAATGTATTTGGGCATAAACTTTCATGGGCTAAAACCTACTTCATTGTTGTTCAGTGTTTACTATATACTCTACAAAAGCTTCTAAACAAATGCTCACTGATTGGGCATACTAAGGATCTGTCAACAACATTCTGTGCAGCTGGAAAGCTGTTCATCTGTTCCATTTGCAATGCTGCTAAGGATTATTTAAAAGGGTGACAAACCTTAGGAAACCAAAATTTCATACAGATGGGAAGGATTGTTGAAAATCCCAGGTCAAAATCTCTGAGGATGTTACTCTGTTAAAGTAATGGAAAGAATTTGGCCTTCTACAAAGAATTTGTACCAATTTACTTTCTACAAAGAAACGTCCATAATTTTATGAAGCAAACATGTAGGAAAGGTGATAAATCAACCCTTTAAACTTGTATATACATTTACTATACATATACTTAGCATAACCTTACTGAGATGAATAATGCAGTTTGGAGCAGAGTTTAAAGTGGCTGGAAGTTATTTCCATGTCAGCATTTTTGTGCCAAAAATACCTTTTTATTATAGGCGAGGCTGGTAGCAACACCTGTAGTTAAGGTGTTTCCGTTATAAGACATTATGTTAAATTGCTTACAACCTTGCCAAATTTAGGGCTTAAATTTTCCCAGATGTGTGCCTCGGGATGATTTTTTATAAAGTTTTAGCAAAGACAGTTCAGTGGTTTCTGAGAACAAAGTTAGGGAAAAGTATGTTGTTTTGCCTGTGTTTGGTTGTGGGGTTTTTTTTGTTTGGTTGGTTGGTTTTTTTAACAACCATTTTGTTGAGAAGCTTTAGTGCATCCAGGTATTGGAGCAGAAACTTGAAATTTGTCTGCAGGTTTCACCATGATATTGAGCATTTGCCCTTTGCTATCCCCATGTAAATCTACCCAAAATTAATTTCCCCATACTAATTTCCCTCTACCGTTACTCACACCTTCTTATCAGCTGTTTGAAATGGGTTACCCTGATTACATTGGCCTCATTACCACTACAAAAATGATTTTTCCTCCCTTGGTATTCTACTGTTCAGAATAGCCCACTTCCACTTTAATTTAATTATCTCGTTAGCACTGACCCCCCACTTGGTAAGGCAACTCCCATCTTTTCATGTACTATGTATATATACCTGCCTACTGTCTTTTCCACTCTATGCATCTGATGAAATGGGTTTTAGCCCACAAAAGCTTATGCCCAAATAAATTTGTTAGTCTTTAAGGTGCTACTCCTTGTTGTTTTTGCTGAAAAATTACAGTTTGCCCATCCACTGTAGAGGTTTGTTAGAGGCAGGCAGCATTATATTTCAAAGACTCATCTGCACTGAGAATCCTCCATTGCCACACAACTCTTGTGTGATAACTGGAGTGCACACAGGACATCCCCACAGAGGGACTGTGTGGTCCGTTCTGGAGATTCAGGGACTGAGCAGGACTTTTCCTGGAATTGCTCATTCTAGCTGCCAAGAGCTATGGTGCCAGATACCAGAACTGAGAGCAGGGAGACTCTCTCTTCTATGCTATAAATTCTCCCCTCCTAGCAGCAAGGAGGAAAAGGAGAAAGCAGCCTGACTAGAATGCAAAGGAGTGAGGAGCCAAGGGGGGAAAGGAAGTAGGAGCCAAGGAAGGGATAGGAGCAGTCTGAGGCCAGAAACAGGCAGAAGGATCTATAATAGCTAGAGCATGCTCCCATCCAGAATCTGGAATTGACTTGAGTTGATTCTGGTGCTGTCTAGCAAATAGCTGTGAAACTTACTGGCAAAGCCCCCTTTGGTGGCTGAGCCACATAGAAGATAACAACTTACTACTGCTACTTGTTAGCTCAAATGGTAAAGGTCTGTGCTGTGGATCTAAAGTTCCTATCTCTGCTGATGACCCATGTTGGGTCAATGATGGTTCTAGGTGAATAAAATGCTTATAAAATGTTACATGCTTTGAAAAATCAGGCCCTAGGCCTCTCAAGTTGGGCTCCCAAAGTTAATGGACGCTTGAAAAATGTGTTCTTAATTTTCCTGTGGTTCAATTTCTTATCTGTAAAGTGGGGATAATATCTTACATTGGAGAGATGTTGTAAAGATAAATTCATTAATGTTTGTGAATGGTTCTTGGTGTCATAGAAAAACCTCTGAGGAAATTTAATAATTTTTTATTCAGTGCAGGTTTTAAATACTATGCAGTAAATAAGACATGGGGCCATACATTGAATGATAAGGATAAAATGGAATAGTGACTAAATACCCATTCAGAGAATATTATCCATCTTGTGCACTAAATGAGGCAAGGTTCTATAGAAAAAATAGGGCACAATCATGTAAATAAAGATTATCTTAATGCACATTGACAGAGGAGCAAATTAAGGTTCAACAAGCAACCTAATTTTGGCAGTTTTCTGACTTTTGAGTGTTTGACTTTGCAGCCTTAATGTTCTTAGCACAGTGTTTTTTTATGTAATATGCATTCTGAATCAGGACAGACTCTTCAGAGATTATGTGTGAAGTGATATTTTTCAGAGGCTTATTATTTGGCCAAATTTGAGTGGATTTTCACAGGGATGGCAAACACACACATCTCTGAGCCAAAGCCCTCCCTCCCCAGCCAATTTTAAGTTCCTGTTCCAAAGGAAGGGGACATTAGATATCCTCAAAGAAAAAGTTACCAGAGTGTTTTAATATGGACAAAGCAATGAGTTTATCCCTAACCTCATTCATGGAAATGGCAGAACTGTTTTAACTGAATTTTTTCCCCAAAAAAAGTTCAGCGTCAGGCAGATATGCAGTATGGAAAATTTCAGCCATAACACTGCCGTTTGGGAAAGCTTTAAGCAACTGAATCATATGGGAAGTGTCAGCCAGCCTTAATGTCAGGCAGTGCTACCAGCCCTGCTTATCATAGGGATGACTGAATCACTGCTGAAACATAAAAAGTTATATGTGAGATATGTCAAGAATTCTACATACATAACTACAAAACTATGTTTTAAGAGGGGACAAGAATAACTTCTCCAGTTGAAATTGCAGGGAGAATTTTAGGCAGTCATATTAATTTTGTCTGGAACATGAATGCAGAGATTTCCAGACTTACAGAAATTATCACAAGATCTTTTAATTATCGCAGGATTTCACAACTTCCTTTTTTATACCTCCCAAAGATGATGTGTAGTATTTTTAAAAGCACCTAAGTGATTTAGGAGCACATATCTCAATGAAAGTCACTTGCATGCTTTTGAAAATTGCATCAGACACCCCCAGCAACATAATGGTATGTTATGATATGCTGGATCAAGTTCAAAAAATGACTTAGATAAAATATTGCTTTCTATTGTCTCACCACACCATTTCCTACACAATTTAAGATTTCATTGCTCTTCCATCCAAATACTGAGCAGACCTGATTTCGCTTAATTTGTGAGACCTGATGAGATCACAGCCCAAGTCCCCTTTTATAGACAGTGCTTTCTTACTTGGTAAGAGTACATTAATTATGTTGTTTGCATTAGGAACAACTTTTCTCTGTAGTGAGTGAACTGTGTAAATGCTTAAAATGATTTATTTTCTGTTTGTGAATAAATGCTTTTACGTTTACGACGTGTGTTATCACAATAGATAAGTTTTACTCTGTAATATTTAGATCTACCTAGCCATCTGACATGCAACTCTTATTGTGCACCACCAGTTTTTAAAAAGTAAGCATGTATGAACTGTAACGGCTATGTACTACAAGTGAATTTATTTCTGGGTTTTCTAGAAATAAACAGCTGAGATTTCCTTTCCAACAATACTTTAGAAGCACAGATAAAATGACTTCCTGTCTCACTATTTCCTGTATCCATGGTAACCTCTCTTTAACCACACGCTGTGGAAGAGCCTATGGGAAGACTGTTTCCTGAGTGAACAGTTGCAAAACCTAGGGCAAAAAGTGAGTGCTCTATTAAACCAGAATGTTGCTAACAAAGGTCTTACAGTAAGTCTAAAAAGTAAACTAGTAAGTAAATCAAATGAACTGCCTAACAAGCCAACCCGATAATATGAAGTTGTGGTTTGTGGTAAGACTTTATATATATATATAATATTTTGACCTTAACTGGGCTTACTTGAAAGTAAAATTCAAAACGGGAATGAAAGGTTACGGATGAAAAGAAACTTGTTTCAATGTATAAAATAAGTCAGTAAGTGTTTCTTTATGAATGCCAGTAAAGCTTTAAAACTAGGCATTTTCAAATATATAAAAATAAGGAAAAGAATTTGCAATGTGTTGAATTTACTGAAAGCCATTGTTATGACAGAATTAGTTGCTTTTAAATGATAACTGATTAAATATATTTCAACTAGCTTGGCAGGCATATTCATTTTACCATTCTTACCATTTTACCATTCTTTTACTCTATTTTTAGTTCCCTTCTAATATAGGGTAATTGCCTAAGAAGCAGTATAATCTTTATGATACTTTAAAAGTAAATACTTTAAAAGTAAATACTTTAAAAGTACTATTTGTTCATTTATATGGCATATTGTCTGAGAATGTTAAAAATATCATAAAGAGTTGCATCTGTTTTTTAAAATTATACGAATAGAATCTTAGCACTTTAAATGAGCAATATTTACAAATTTGATTTTTTTTTATCTCTAATAGCTAAGTCAGAGATGACTGGAAAAGCCAAAGACAGGGATGTGTGTGGACTTCAAAGTTCTGTACCCTGCACAGGAGTATTTCTCCATATCCTAAACTGTTTTCTTTTGTTGCTGCTCCAGAAAGAGGTACTTGGCTGTCCATCCGTCTGCCAGCTCTGCACTGGGAAACAAGTTAACTGTCGTAACTTAGGTCTTTCAAGCATTCCAAAGAACTTTCCAAAAAGTACAGTACTTGTATACCTCAGTGGGAATAATATATCGCATGTAATTCCAAATGAATTAACAGGCCTTCAGAAGCTTGCTGTGCTTTATTTGGATAATTCCAGCATTTCATATGTGCATCCAAAGGCTTTTGTTGAACTTAGTAAACTGTGCTACTTACATCTAAATAATAATCATATAAAACGTTTGG
Source organism: Dermochelys coriacea (assembly GCF_009764565.3). Taxonomy (NCBI): domain Eukaryota; kingdom Metazoa; phylum Chordata; order Testudines; family Dermochelyidae; genus Dermochelys; species Dermochelys coriacea. The sequence goes on from NC_050072.1 coordinate 40,662,370, forward strand.
ATCCAGGAATATTTGAAGGGCTTTCAGATCTTCATTGTTTATACCTTCAGAATAATCAAATATCTTTTGTTCCTAGAGGATTATTTAGTGGTCTTATTTCAGTTCGATACTTAACGCTTGAACGAAATCGCCTCAGTATCCTTGGAAGTGGCACTTTCTTGGGAATGATTAGTCTTCAAACGCTTAACCTAGCCAACAATAAGATTTCACGGATATCAGATACAGCGTTTCATCACCTTGGAAACCTTGTGTATTTGTACCTTGAAGGTAATAATTTAACACACGTGCCATCAAAGGCCATTGGAATACTTAAAAATCTAGAAAGACTTTTCTTGTCTCACAACCCTGTTGGGTCAATACATCCTTTTGCATTTAAAGGACTTGACAGGCTTGAATATCTATCTTTAAAAAGTGCAAAAATAAAAAGCATTGTCGTGAATGGATTTGCTGGATTAAATAACCTTAAAAAGTTAATTTTAAGCCATAATGATTTAGAACATGTAAATTCCAACACTTTTACTTTGTTGCATAATTTAATGTACCTGCAACTAGACAAAAATAAAATAGTTAGTATTGGCGATAATACATTTGAAAAAATGGGATCTTCTTTGAAGATTCTAAATCTAGCATCTAATAACCTTACCGATTTGCAGCCGAAAGTGCTCAAGCCTTTGGTTTCATTAACTCATCTACAGGCAAATAACAACCCTTGGAACTGTAGCTGCACACTGCTTGGGCTACGTAATTGGCTAGCATCATCTTCAATCTCTGTCAAAATCCATTGTCAAAATCCCTCAAGATTGCGTGGTAGACCTTTGCATTATGTTAAATGGACCGAATTTACAAACTGTGCTATCACTACCACTAATCCAGAAACCGCTTGGAGTGTAGCATCTGCAGGTGTCCATCATAGCACCACCACTTTAGTGATGGCATCGCATATGGTAACCAAATATGATACACTTGTACATTTGGAAAATGCTGGAACTAGACGTGTTACTTTCTGGGGAAGAGCTCCAACCACATCTGCCAGTCAATTTCTTTATGAAGAATATGTTGCTGGGAATCCATCAGAAGCAACGACAGTGTTATCAGTATTACCAGTGCAAACAGCTGCACAGATTGTGCCAGTTAACTTGACCATGGAACAGAAAAATATATTTCCTCCAGATGCTGCATCTGTATCCTTAAAAACATCTCTAATCTGTACACAGCAGATGGAGAAACTGAATCGGGCATTTGACATTTTATTAGCCTTTTTCATTTTGGCTTGTGCTGTGATCCTTTTCCTAATCTATAAAATCGTCCAGTTTAGACAGAAGCTGAAGGTGCTGGGAGACTCGGTGGAAAAAGGAATAGAGTACTACAGTTTTTATGAGGCTGGTAGATACAATGTAACTGACCCAGTTCAGTCCCTACCTCAAAATCCAATGAGAAGTTCAGAATTGGACCAAATTAGGCTTATCAAACGAACAATGCCTGACAGTCAGGCACAAGTCATCTTGTTTGAACATTCAGCATTGTAACTTACTCAGCTAGACTTTTGATGTTGAATCTATTGTGGTTTGAAATGTCAAAAAATCAAGTGTATTAAATTATCTTAAAAATAGTTGAAATTTCTCTGTTCAGTTAACTGGTTGATGGTTTTGTAGAAAATGCTATAATGTGGAATTGATATCAATTGATATCAGATGCAGCCGATGAAGTGAGCTGTAGCTCACGAAAGCTTATGCTCAAATAAATTTGTTAGTCTCTAAGGTGCCACAAGTACCCTTTTCTTTTTGAGATCCTTTAGTGTTGCACATCCTTTTTTCATCATGCTGCCAGTAGATTCTGGTCAGTCTGCCATGGGACGATCACCACAATGTGCAAAGGGCATCCCCTAAAGCAGTGTTTTTCAAAGTTCGTGTCGCGAACCAGTACTGGGTCACCTTGCTCAGCACCCAGGGACCCGAGTGGTTCTGGTGAGCACTGCCGACTGGGATGTTAAAAGTGCCTTCGGCAGTGCTACCTAGCTAAGGCAGGCTAGTGCCTACCTGTTCCGATACCGTGCTGTTCCCCAGAAGCGGCCAGCAGCGGGTCTGGCTTCATGCGCTGCCGCGCCCCAAGCACTGGCTCTGCACTCCCGGCCAATGGGAGCTGGCAGGGACAGTGCTGTGGGCGAGAGCTGCGCGGAGCCACTTTTGCATGCCTCTGCTTAGGAGCCAGACCTGCTGCTGGCTGTTTCCAGGACACAGCACAGTCTGCAGTGCTAGGACAGGCGGGAAGCCTGCCTCTGTGCCGCTGACCAGGACCACCAGAGGTAAGTCCACACCCCAACCCCACGCCCCAATCTCCTGCCCCAGCCCTGAGCACTCCCCCAAACCTGGAACCCCTTTCTGCACCCCCAACCCCTTGTCCCCGGCACAACCCCAGAGCCTGCACCCAAAGCCCTGACCCCCCTCAATCCCTTGGCCCAGCCCTGAGATCCCCCCAACCCAGAGCCCCTCCTGCACCCCAAACCCCTCAACCCCAGGTCCCTTGGGTCGCAGGTATCAACAATTTTCTTCAACTGTGTCCCCAGAAAAAAAGTTTGAAAACCACTGTTCTAAAGGCATAGAATCACCAAAGGGCTCCTGTATCATCCCACTTTCCTGCTAGCAGCATAGGTCACATGTCTGAGATTCCTCTATGTTGGATTGATTCCCAGCTGCAGTTTCAGCTTCTCAGGTTACTCTAAGCTGCTACTGAGGACTGCTCCTGTTCACAACAGCCCCAGTGCAAAAACAAGCTTTCCACTACCTTTAGACCTGTGCTCTCAACGTACGCTGCACTATATACTCCTTGCTATAGCTGAGTGTCTGACCCATTATTTCTTTGTATTAAATGTGGTGCAGCATCAGCATCCTTTAATGAGACTTTTCTATTTTAGGTCATCTATTTTAAGTTTAAAAATGAATCACTGATATGCTACTAAGGCAACGGCTAATATGGTCACATGACCTTGTTTCAACCAATTGGATTATTTGGCATTAGAAGGATAATTTTACAACTATGTATGCTATAGAGATGTTAAGTATAATATGCACATGTATTTAGAGAGGAGGAAAGCATGGAAAATGTTTATTGCCTTGGATTCAGATTTAAAATGAGATTATATATCATGGTCATTGAAGCTGAAACTTAGCTATCCAACATCTTAGCTTTCTTCTTGCTCCATTGTGCTTATTGTCGCATTCTGTTTCTTATATAGAATTCACTGATCTGGTGGTAGTAGGTTTTCTTGTGGGGTTAGTAACAATTACAGAATATTAACTGAGTGGATTTTTAAAAAAAATTCCGTCTTCCTAAACAGTCTGTAACATTTTATATGCCTGTACTTAGTAGTAAGGGATCAATATAATGTCCTAGGTTAGAGAAATTCATGTGGCTTCTCTTATAACAGAAGGGAGCATATGGACCATGCTTTTCCGTTTTTATACATTTGTTCCTTAGATCAGCGGTTCCCACTGTTTCAAAGTATAGGTTACATTATAATACAGCAACCCCTCAAAATCAGACTGCCCTCTCATTTTTTATTGCGTAACATTCCTGAGGCAGCTACAGCCATTGCTTACATGCACAAGTGATATTAGGTAATTATTTAATGTAATTTTAGGCTGTTTCTCTGTGTGATTTATTAGTTGGAAATGAGGAGAAATCAGTTCCATGTGACCAACAAGTGCTCTGTGGACCACAAGCATTCCACTGACCACAGTTAGTGAAACTCTTCATTATATTTTCTTAAAGATACTACAAAGATGGTGTTGATATGGAAGCAATTTTGAGAAAAAAATTCCATTGTAAAATGAAAAACACCCTTGGTCTGATTTTTCGAAGTGCTAAGCACCCAAAAATCCTGCTGATGTTGATATGAGGTTTGGAATGGGGATGGGGGTGGGGGGTATTTTTTTCTATTAAAGGAAGCATGCATTAATTTTTCAATATTTACATTTAATATATCTTTTTTAATTCAAATGCTGTTTTAGTAAATGAAAAGAATTATATTCATTGTGGTGTATTTTTGGAGTTATTCCCATCCTCCTAGCCCATGGAGAAAAAGAGTGAAGTTTTAATCTACCCTTGCCACCTCTGCTACCCTTGGCCAATAGGGAAGTGATTTGAATGTTCTTCCCTATTGACTTATCAGTTCCTACATCAATCCTCTGGGCCATTGTGGAAGAGCACTGAAGATTTCACCTCTGTACTTTTCCTCCTGATCTTCAAGAAAGGGAAGCAAAGATTCCAGTTTCCCAATCCAGCTCCTCCCCTTCCTCCCCCCTCCCCCCCCCAAAGGTGGTGATCTCACAACTCCCTTTCAGACAGACTAACAGGATATACACTTTAGTGGCAGGGGCAATGTTGTTGAGTACCAACATTTTGATTCTTCGGGGTATGTGTTTTATTAAAATGATGGTAGAATTTTGTCTACAGTAGTTTGGTATGTTGTTGAAATGATAAAGCTCAATTTTTGCACAAACTTACTAGAATAATAAAAAATTGTGAATAGCTTGGTTGATGGAGTAGGGAAAGGGCAAACATTTATAATATTTTCCCTGGAACCCACACCATTTGGATTCTACATCTCACTTCCACTTTTATTCTGAGAAAGTAAATGTATATTAAAATAAGCTGTAAACCGAAACATGTCACAAGTACACATACTACATCCTGGTGTAATTTTAATTATAGCATAAGTTTTTACTTGCAGAGAGGCCCTTCCACCAATTAAAATAGTGTTTATGGAGCATTGGAGCTGGGTCCTACAGTCCTTATTAACTGGAGATATAAACCAGCAGTGTTGGATCCTAAGTCTTTTTCCAGAGAAAAGTTGTGTTCTGAATAACGATGATAGAAATGCAATTATCATGAAAGAACCACTGGCTAGTAATAAAAATATTTTTATTGGCTGAAATAGAACTATATGGAATAAGAGGAGAAGGGTATGGCCTAGATGCTTACTTTTTTCTGTATTAAACTCCTACTATAGACAATATTAATTGTTTAATTTTGAAAGAAAAATTCATTTAAACCAGGGGTGAGCAAACTTTTTGGCCCAAGGGACACATTGGCATGGGCAAATTGCATGCAGGGCCATGAATGTAGGGCTGGGGCAGGTGATTGGGGTGAGGGAGGGTGTGTGGGAGGGGGTGTGGTGTTCAGGAAGGGGCTTAGGGCAAGCGGTGGGGGCAGAGGAGGGGTGTGGGGTGTATGAGGGGGCTCAGGGAAGGGGGTTGGGGTGCAGGAGGGGTGAAGGCAGAATGCGGCAGGGGGTTGGGTGGAGGTGGGGTGTGGCAGGGGGCTCAGGGCTGGGGGTTTGGTGCTGGAGGGAGTGCGGGGTGCAGCAGGGGGCTTGGGGTTGGGGTGAGGGGTGCAGGAGGGGTTCAGGGTGCGGTCTCTGGCCCAGCACTGCTTACCTGGAGCGGCTCCAGGGTGGCAGCAGGGCCAGGGAAGGCTCTCTGCCTGTCTGCCTACCCTGGCCCAGGCCCTGCGCCACTCTGGGAGGTGGCCGGCACCACATCCCTGTAGGCCGAGGTCTTCACACGCTGCCCTTGCCTGTGGGTACCTCCCCTGAAGCTCCCATTGACCGCAGTTCCCCATTCCCTGCCAATGGGAGCTTCGGGGGAGGTATCCACAGGCAAGGGCAGCGCACGGAGCCCTCTTCCCCCTCTCCCCCAGGGGCCGCAGGGAAGTGGTGCTGGCCGTTTCCCGGAGCAGCACGGGCACCGTGGCGCAAAAGGGGGGGCAAACCCACGGGCTGGATCCAAAGCCCTGAGGGGCTGGATCCAGCCCCCGGGCCGTAGTTTGCCCACCCCTGATTTAAACACAGTGTCCCTAGTGCTATTTTGAATCAGCCTGCCACTTTGATTTGCCAGTACCTTTCTAGGAACAGACACTGGCTAATTTTGGAAATCCTTTATTTTGTTACATTGATTTGCAAGAGGTTTCCTTGAGAATAAGTGAGAGTAAGACATAACACATTTTATATTGCCTTGATCTTTAATGTAGGTTTGTTTTTAGACAATGGTAACCATGCATAGACTTGTTTTTTTTCAATATGTGTCTTGTATTCTAAAAAAATTGTACTGTTTAATTATTCGATATTTGGTAAGGGTTTTGGCATTGTTGGAAAAAGAAACTTTGTTCCTTTTGTTCCATGGCTGAAAAGTCACACACATCTTTACTGAACACTATAATTTTTACCCACTTTTGGCAAGTGTTCTGCATTCCCCTGACTCTCAACTTTGCAATAGTCTACATTTTTTAATCTCTTTACCAGATCCTGCAAGCACAAAGAATAAAAATGATAATTTTCTTATATATAAATGTAATAGAAAGATCCTTTCTCCACTCCCAGATAACAGGAAGAAAACGATGATGAAACAAATTTATAATCCAGATGCCTCCCTTTCAGAATGTTCCTGACCAAACAATGTTACCACAAAGCTCTATACCACTTCTTGCTTCCACCCTAGCTCCAGATGACAGGATCTCAGGCTCCCAATGGTCAACCTTCTCTGATATGTTTTGGAGAATCAGAGATCCTTTGAAGCTTAGGTGTTCAGGTGGGCCTTCCTATGAGCTTTTGCCACCAATTTGGTAAACACTGAAACCCCCCAAAAATGTGAAGAAGAGAGCTGCCCAGTGTAGTTTGCACTCTGGCCACTTAAAATAATCCATTCAAGAGACCCCTGAACAGGTGGATTACAGTTGGCCATTTCCTGTCCTGCAGAAGTGTACTTTCCCGAGACCAGCCCTTGTTAATATATAGATACCAAAACCCCAACAACGGTCCAAGAATCATGCATCTTGAGAGCAATAGAAAATATATGCCAGATGGCTTGTGTTTCTGATTGAGCGTCATATGCTCAAAGGGTATAGTCTACACCTCCAGAATCCCAGAGCTATTCAAATGCAGGAACTCATTGAAACCAGCCCTGTATGTTCTTTGCACGCTTGGGCCATGTGCCATATCTGCTATACTGTGTCCTGCTTGTGTTCCCTTGTTGTGTCCTTTTGTGTACAATTAGACTATTCTACGCTTCATACTGAAGCATTTGATAACTGATGTGGATTTTTGGTGTTAGACGTTTTAACACCAAGTTACAAGCTCATTTCCTAGAGGACATGTTCTAGACTTGAGTGAAAGATGGGACAAAAGCTTTTGATGTCAGGATGGTTATTTAATCATAAATTAAATAAAGTAATATCAAAGCAGGTTTTAAAAAAAACTTTTCATGTATTCACTATAAAACTTCAGAAACAAAGACATGAAACATCCTAGTGCTAGATGCAGTGTATCTATTTTTCCTAGGTATGTAGTATATTTTCTTCCTTTTTTTGGATGAAAAGAGAACATATTCAAATAACTATAAGTAATCTGAAAGCTGCATTTTATCATCTTTTATGAACAATTCTTATCCTAAATATGAAAGTAAAATGAGAACCTGACAAGAATTAAAATGTAGAACTTCAATTAAAAAAAACTATTTTAGATTATTTTTACCACCACTTAAATACAGTTTTACTTTATAAAATAGAATATTTAGAAGATAATGGATAGGACTGAGGTAAGCCAACTGCAATATACCTGGCCATGAAGCCTTCAACATTTAGGAAACTCCAGCTAGTATAAAACACTGGGGTAAGTCTACTCAGCAACAGAGGCTACCGCAAACACATCACACCTGTCCTCCGCTCTATACACTGGCTTCCCATGGAATTTCGAATCAAGTTCAAGGTCTTCATCCTTATCTTAAAGGTGTTCAATGGCTGAGGCCCAAATTATCTACAAAAGCTTGAAGATAAAGTCCAAGGCTGTGAACTTTGCTCTTCTGGCACAGTGGAACTTTCTACAATAATGATAGCACATTTTTGGGAACTGGCCCAAGACAAAAGAATGAACTCCCACAAGAACTAATAACCATCACAAACCTCACTACTTTCCACTCTAAGAGCAAGACGTATTTCTTTGGCCTTGCCTTTTCTCATATAAACATATAGCTCTGTGTGTATGTATGTGTAAATATATTTTTTTTAAATCCAAAAGAAAACATTCCACTGCACACAATCTTCCCCTGGGGAGGAGATGAAAGAACAAACAAGCAACAAATGTTAGTCTCATTGCTTAATGCATTACTGGAGGGTACTCAGATACTATGGTTAAAGGTGTGGTATAGGAACCTGTATAGAACAGAATAGTATATATGTAGGCCATATGCTGTTAAAGTGGCTTGTTAAGAGGTTGGATGCTCCAGCAGAGTTGATAGGAGCATTCTAGTGCCTTCATGAGACTAAGCAAGCACTGCAGTATCTGGATCAGACAAAAACGTTTCCTAAAGTATTACGTGCTTCCAATATCGCCCTTCCCAAAATAGTGAAAGTTATGAGCCAGTTCAACAAATCCATTTGCAAGCTATGAAAGGATGAAATGGGCCTTAAAATAGAACAGGAGCGTCACTACCATCAACCTGTCACAATGAAGTATAAAAGACTGTTTTATAGCTGTCTTCAAAGGTAGTTACAAGGTCTTGTTTCCCTTAGCTGCTTCATTCAAACTAAAACTTTAAAAAAATAAACTTTTAGTAGAAGGCTCTTCAATCTAGCAGACAAAGGCATAAAAAGGTACAATGACTGGAAGCTGAAGCTAGATAAATTCAGGCTAGATTTAAGGCACAATTTTTTAAGAGTGATGATGATTAACCATCGGGATGTTGTGGATTCTCAATCACTAAAAGTCTTTAAATCAGAATTGGATGAGGCTCTAAAAGATGTGCTGGGTGAAATTCTGTGCCCTGTGTTACACAGGAAGTCAAAACAAGATCATATTGGTCCTTACTAGCCTTGATGTAAAAACAGCCTATTGCTGGTAAGGGTATTCATTCAAATCCAAGATTTTTCTTGAATTTCATTTCTCACAAGACTGTTTAATTCAAAAATTAAATTTAAGTAATTTTGTTACTCAAGAAGGAAAGCATTTTTGGGGTAGTCAAAATTTGTTCACAAGCTTATATACAGTATTTTAGTACAAAGCTGTTTTTCATAAAGACAATGTTGATATGCTCCTGCTGTAATAGCAAATTTTAGAAGTTGTTTAAGAAAAATTGTTCTCCTTAACCTCTGAGGATAGGACAAGAAGCAATGAGTTTAAGTTGCAGCAAGGACAGTTTAGGTTGGGCATTAGGAAAAATTTCCTGTCAGGGTGGTTAAGCACTGGAATAAATTGCCCAGGGAGGTTGTGGAATCTCTGTCATTGAAGATTTTAAGAGCAGGTTAGACAAACATCTGTCAGGGATGGTCTAGGTAATACTTAGTCCTGCCTTGAGTGCAGTGGCACTAGAAGACCTCTTGAGGTCCCTTCCAGGTGTATAATTCTATGAAATATATTATTGCTATTAGAAACTATGCTTGTTAGACTCAGTCCCAATATCACTCTTTCTCCAATATTTTTAATCTTTCTTAGGTTTACATAGTCTTTTTTTAAAAGAGCAAAATACATTCTCCTTCCTCCTTGTAACAACCTTTTATGTACTGGAAACTGTTATCATTTCACACCGCTCATTCTCTTCTTCAGACTAAATAAACCCAATTTTTTCAATCTTCCTCACAGGTCATGTTTTCTAAACCTTTAATAATTTTTGTTGCTCTTCTCTGGATTTTTTCCAGTTTGTCCACATCTTTCCTAAAATGTGGTGCCTAGAACTGGACACAATACTCTAGTTGAAGCCTGGAGCAGAGCAGAAGAATTACTTCTTGTGTCTTATTTACAACACTCCTGCTAATACATCCCAGATTGATGTTCTCTTTTTTTTGCAACAATGTTTCACTATTGACTTGTATTTAGCTTGTGATCCACTATGACCCCAAGCTCCCTTTCCAGAGTACTCCTTCCTAGGCAGTCAATTCCCATTGTCTATGTGTGCAACTGATATTTCCTTCATAAGTGGAGTACTTTGCATTTGTTCCTATTGAATTTCATCCTATTTACTTCAGACCATTTCTCCAGTTTGTGCACATCATTTTGAGTTTTAATCCTATCCTCCAAATTTAAAGATGAATTGCACTCATATAGTAATGATAAATGTTTTCCCCTTATTTAAGATACTTCAATTTTTGTCCAGTTTTGTAACTGTCTACAAAGTTGTATGGTATAAGTTATTGGTAGACATATAGTGCAGTCTCATTCTTCTAAAGGAAAAAAAAGAAAACTCTACCTTTCTAGTTATTTGCTTCTTAGATACTTTTGATCACTTGTTTTGCCAGTTGCTTCTTAGCTGTTTGTGTAATTTATTTTAAAAGTTTTGAAAGGCTACTTGACAATGTGTTCATCTGAGCATTAAATATGAAAACATTGCAATCTAGGTGTGCCCTATCCTTATCAAGCAAATTTCCTGTTTAGCTTGTCCAGCTAAAACATTTTCCTGTTGTTTTCCAGTGTTATCCAAGATAAATTCTGTGGCATTATTAACATTTCTGTGGAAGGGCTGCATGATGTTATGACTGAAGATCCTGAAACAAGAACATACAAAGAGTAAGTGGAAAATCTAATTAACTTGTGTGTACTGAATAGTACTAGCAGTTTAAGATTTGTGCTCTCGCTCTCCCTCTCCCTGGAAAAACTGCTTTGGGGAGTTGAGACAGTTGCATGTTCTGAAGAAGTCTGTTTTCACAATAGTAGATTTTTTTTTGTATGGGGTTTCATGGGAGTATTGAAGCATGAGAAAAGTTTTGTAATTTTGTAACAAGCTTGAAGTGGGAGTAGACTAAATTAGACTTTGGCTAATAAATTCACCTACCACATGGTTTTACAAATTGTGCGTGTGTATGCGTGTGCATGCGCCGATTTGTAAGACATTGTGGTAGGTAATTGTATGATGCAATGTCTAATTTGTAAGGCTGTCGATTAATCGCAATTAACTCACGCAATTAACTAAAAAAAATCATAATTAAAAAAATTAATCGTGATTAATCACAGTTTTAATTTCACCGTAAAACAGTATAATACTAATTGAAATGTATTATATATTTTGGACATTTTTCTACATTTTCAGATAAATTGTATTAAGTGAGCTGTAGCTCACGAAAGCTTATGCTCTAATAAATTTGTTAGTCTCTAAGGTGCCACAGGTACTCCTTTTCTTTTTGCGAATACAGACTAACACGGCTGCTACTCTGAAACCTGTGTTGTAACTGAAATCAAAGTGTGTATTATTTTTTATTACAAATATTTGCACTGTAAAAATTATAAAAGAAATAGCATTTTTCAATTCACATCATACAAGTACTGTAGATTTTTTTCTGTTACCTAACTGCACTCAAAAACAAAACAATGTAAAACTTCAGAGCCTACAAGTCCACTCAGTCCTACTTCTTATTCAGCCAATCACTAAGACAAACAAGTTTGTTTACATTTAGAGGAGTTAATGCTGCCCTCTTCTTTATACAATGTCACCAGAAAGTGAGAACAGGCATTTGCATGGCACTTTTGTAGCCGGCATTGCAAGGTATTTACATGCCAAATATGCTAAACATTTGTGTGCCCCTTCGTACATAGCCCACCTTTCCAGAGGACAATATTTAAATAAATGGTATTCTATTATTGTTAACAGTGCGATTAATCGCGATTAATTTTTTTAAGCGCTTGACAGCTCTATAAACTTGATCTCTTTATTGCATGGCTTTTCATGAGCATGTGTGCACTTACACCCCTACATATATATTAAAGAGCATTTGGTTTATAAATTATATGTACTTCATTCAGTGTTTCTCCTAAGGTGGTACACCTCTACCCCAATATAACGCTGTCCTCAGGAGCCAAAAAATCTTACCACATTATAGGTGGAACTGCGTTATATCGAACTTCCTTTGATCCACTTGAGCATGCCTCCTCCCCCTCTCCCCGGAGCGCTGCTTTACTGCGTTCTATCTGAATTTGTGTTATATCGGGTCGCGTTATATCGGGGTATATATAGGTGTATCAATGAAAGCATAAGTATTTCAGGCTTGTTCCCAAAGCAACAAAGTTTACCTGTTGAGACTGAATTGTATAAAATGGACATAAAATGACCTTGATTTATTGCTTAAAATGAACCATGTGTTTTTGCAAGATATCCTGTTTCTGGTGTTTGGGGAGAAAATCAAGACTGGATGAAATTTGGTACCCAGCTTACAGCACTGGAGAGACTGGGAGCCCATTCTACAAGAGTAACCCTTCCTCCACAGCTTGTCTACATAATAGTATCTGCATCTTAGATGTAAAAGTCTTTATTTAAATGGTCCTCATCCCTCTTCATGAGAATTACTGTGTGCTAATCTTCTACAAGGCATATTAGATAAAGCAGTTTCTTGAAAGAGAAAGGAATGTTTTTAATCAGTAACTGGAACTCCCAAAATATATTGTTGCTGCAGATCCACATTGATCCATCCTCCTTCCTTGCTTCTTGGGAGTAGTGCAGCTAGTTTAGACGAAGTAGAGAAATGAATATTTATGTGATGAGGCCTGGTTCTTGGGTCTACAGGTGGAAACCTCCCCTCTCCCCCCATGTTTAAAATATGTTAGAATGGTTGTGAAATTGTAAGGCCAGTGTGTCTCTGCGGAGGTTATATATTCTGAGAACTCTAGTAATTGGTAAGAAATTTTCCTTCTACAGAGGTCATAAGCACTGTGATGCAGGTGTTTTCGGACTTACATTGTGACTTAGAAGTACTTCTAAGGTTGTTAATTTATGGTCAGATAGAGCCTTTGTAATTCTGAATGTGCTGCTCTGCCTAAATGCATTAAAACAATGTAAATTACGAGGTATTTATGAGTGTAAAAATAACAAATGTAGGTACTGCTTTCACACATCCAATTCCTTTATGCCTTAATCTTCCTTACACATTTACAATGAATTATAAAAATAAATAAAATAAAATGAACAATAGTGAAGAGTAAACCTTTTTGTTAATGGAAAAAACAAAGACTAGCAATAACACATCAATATAAGCCACCATCATATTTTATTCCCCAAGCAGAGACCATATCAGCTACAAGAGAGAGAAGGCAGGATTTTACATATAAACATCTTCCTATTGACAACACTCACACGTATGTATGAGGGGGAAAAATCTGTTCTCCGGTGCTATGGTAATAAGGATATCAAAATGCAATGTATTCTAGAAAGCAAGAGTGTCATTATTGAGATTTTCTCCAGCATGTTTATCTTCTGTCAAGTTAGAGAATGTTTTAGCTGAAAAATAATTTGAATTCAGTTTACAACTCTATCTTGCAAAAAATCAGTGTTGTTCAGGCTCATAAATAATATACACTGTTCCTCTGTTTAATTTGGCAGCAACAGGGATATTAAACAGGAAGAAGTTAAATTCCGCTGCATATTTTAAACCCCTGCTAAAAAAAATTAAAAAGTGTTCACTTTGAACTACATCAAACACATCCCTGCAAGAAAAAACAGAACTTTAAAACTCAGAGATAACACATAATTTCGTTATCTCATCAGCTTCAAAATTCAATGTCAATCTGACAAAAAAACAGATATCACAATGAAAGCAGAGTGTGATGTCATAGCTGACATTGGTTTAAAATATGGATTATCCATTGTCAACATATCCCTCTTGTACTTGTGAAGAGAGCATGGAGCTTAAGCGTTATAATGCAGGAATCAAGAAGATCTTACTATAGGAGAGGGGCATTCCTTTAATTTCAAGCATCTCTGAGATATAATTTAAACACATTGAGGGGTTTGTTAATTAAGTAACTGTCAGTATGGAAGAGAAATGTACAAAATATAAATTGATTGAATATTTTGTTTTTTCCATTTCAACACAGCATCTGAACACCACATCAAATCAGTAATCTGTGTAGCCTGGTATCCTGTCTCTGATAATGACCAATGCAACATACTTCAGAGGAAGGTTGCAATAAACTCCATAGTAGATAAATAAAGATAAACAGCCTGATAGGGGACAATTCTTTCTAACCGCTTTGTTTGTATGTTTTAATTGGTTTATGCCCTAAAGCAGGAGGTCTTTATATCCGGTACAAAAAGTTTTTTACCCTATGTAATGTAACTGTGGATGTTCCCATTTTTCATCCAAGTGTGTAATCCTTGTGACAATGAGTTGTACAGGTTAAGTATGTGCTGTGTAAAAAGAGTTTTTTCCTTTATCCGATTTTATATATTACTTTTAAATTTCATGGACTATTCTGTGTTCCACTCTGCTTCTCAGAGATTCATTGTCCTAAATTAAAGTCTCAGTTTGTTCATGTAAAGAAGCAAGTTTACTTGCTGTACTGGTTTGTGTAAGTCACCTAAATTCCATGCTGAGGTATGAATCAAATCCAATTTCTGTTCTACTGATTCATGTGTCATTATCAGGAGCGAGTTTTTGTGTGGTTAGAACTTACTAACATTTTCTGCCTCTTCATTTTGTGTAACTTCTGAAAGTATTATTTCAGCTGTAAGTTGCAAAGTCGGATTTTGTTAACTTCCAGATGGTCCATAATAGTATTACCTTCTTACTATAGGCTTTTGCAAAGAGCTCTGTGGATCTGGTTATTTTATGATTGGTAGTTTGTTACTGGTTAAGAATCTCTCTCTAATTGCCTTCCCCAGTGTTTATTTAGACACTAAAGGAACTGGGATATGGTTGTATTAATGTTTTGTCAAGGGCAGTTTTTGTTTTTATTCCCCCCCTCCCAGAGACAGTTTATTTATTATCCCCAGTGAAAAAATACTCAAAAATCTTAGACTTCACTCATAATGCAGCCTGGAACCTTCATTGGCAACTTGGGTTTACACCACAATGATGCAGACTCCATGGCTTATCTTAAATGTAAAACAAGGGAAGCCATTGGGTTCTGTGGTTGCTGTTCAAACACACACTTCTCTTTCACATTGCTTATGTATAGTTTTGTAGTATGCTGTTGACTTGCAAAGGGGAGAGAAAGGATCTATGAACTAACTAGTGTCAGAACTGATGAGAGTCTTGTGATACATTTCTCAAGTATAGGTATGTCCTAAGAGAGAACAATCTTGAAACCAAGGGAACTGACACCTTCTTCATTAACTAATTGAGGAACATTTGGACTGCAGCATCTTCACCACAGAGGGCTTATTACATTATTTATTGGCTCATCATAACTTTGGGGTCAGAAATTTGCAGCCCCGCATCCATCTGTGTGCTTTTCCTTTCATTTCTACCAATCTGCATCAAATTATGGAATACACATCTCCTTTTGAAAATAAATTTCTTATTCACCAATTCACTTTTATTGAAGACCCTAATAACTTTTTACTGTAATAAAACAAACCTCTAAGAGCCATTTTTAAAGTGCACAAGCATTTCTGACATGTGAAATATTGGGATTATATAGCACTGTTATTAAACTGAACCTTGAAAAACCTTAATGAAAGAATAAGTTAAACCACCACAGAGCACAAAAGTAGAGACAACTTTATTAGCAAGCAGCATTCAACAGTAGGCTTACTTTGCAGCCTTGGCACATGCACAGTTCTTATAAAGCAGAACCAATCCCTAAGCATCTGAAATTTTTAAATTTTACTTCAAAACCTGACTTAAACCAGAGACTTAAATAGAAAAACATTTGAGCCCTCTCTGTAACCACAGTAAATTCTAAATCCATATGTCTATTTAGTGTAGCAAACAAACTGAAAAAAACGGGACTTGGTTTTACATATGATGTAGGAATACATGTTTTAAAAACTGGCTCAATATATTCTAGCTGAAAACAAGTTGTCTAAGCAGGTTGGCAATTTAAAAAGGACACTATTGCCTCTAACAGTGGAAGCACCCCTTTACAATAAAATAGGTACCGCTAAACCTCTCGAGTGACATGGGACCCTTTATGTTATCCGCTGATAATCCTGTTGAGGTGGCTACTGTTAAAAAGCAATGCTAGTTTTTAAATAACTTATAAATATTTTTCCATTATCTTGAAGACCTAGTCTGCCATTTATTTCTTGAATGTTTTAATTGTTAGTGTGAATTTACAATATCTGTATTCCTGTTCTTAGCTGCATGTTGATGTCTCATTTTGAGGAGCCCAAAATGACAGAAGATGAGGAACCTCCTACAGAACAGGACAAAAGGAAGAAGACGGTAAGTTCTTTATATCTTTAGTTAAATGTTTGGAGTTATAATTTAATACAGTAGTCAACCTTAAGTCTTTGCCACTGGATTTGGTTCATCCACTGTTGTCATTTATGTGCTTTAAAAACTCTGCTCCCAATCTGAGAGGTCAGGAACCTTTAGAACAAATTGCATAGAACAGACAATTATACTTTGCATTTTTTTTCAGACACTAAAGTCTAGTAAAGAACAAAATAGTCAGAGACATAGCTGAACGTAATTTGTTGGGGAATAGTCAACACATTTTTTGTAAAGGGAAATCATACCTTATCAATCTACTAGAATTCTTTAAGGGGGTCAACAAGCATGTGGACAAGGGGATCCAGTGCATATAGTGTATTTAGATTTTCAGAAAGCCTTTGACAAGGTCCCTTACCAAAGGCACTTAAGCAAAGTAAGCAGTCATGGGATAAGAAGGAAGGTTCTCTCATGGATTGGTAACTGGTTAAAAGATCAGAAACAAAGGGTAGAAATAAATGGTCAGTTTTCAGAATGGAGAGAGGTAAATAGTGGTGTCCCCCAGGGATCTATACTAGGCCCAGTCCTATTTAACATATTCATAAATGATCTGGAAAAGGGGGTAAACAGTGAGGTGGCAAAATTTGAAGATGATACAAAACTACTCAAGATAGTTAAGTCCAGGCAGACTGCAAATTGCTACAAAAGGATCTCTCAAAACTTGGTGACGAGGCAACAAAATGGCAGATGAAATTCAATGTTGTTAAATGCAAAGTAATGCACATCAGAAAACATAATCCCAACTATACATATAAAATGATGGGGTCTAAATTAGCTGTTACCACTCAAGAAAGAGATCTTGGAGTCATGGTGGATAGTTCTGTGAAAACATAAACTCAATGTACAGCAGCAGTCAAAAAAGTGAACAGAATGTTGGGAATAATTAAGAAAGGGATAGATAATAAGACAGAAAATATCTCATTGCCTCTATGTAAATCCATGGTACGCCCACATCTTGAATACTGCATGCAGATGTGGTCGCCCCATCTCAAAAAATATACGTTGGAATTGGAAAAGGTTCAGAAAAGGACAACAAAAATGATTAGGGGTATGGAACGGCTGCCGTTTGAGGAGAGGTTAATAAAACTGGGACTTTTCAACTTGGAAAAGAGATGACTAAATAGGTAGGCTATTTCCAGCAGTTAACAAGAATATCTGAGGAACAGTGGGGGGTGGGGTGGGGTGGGGGGGAGAAATAACATGGGGAAATAGTTTTACTTTGTGTAATGACTCATCCATTCCCAGTCTCTATTCAAGCCTAAGTTAATTGTATCCAGTTTTCAAATTAATTCCAATTCAGCAGTCTCTCCACACAAAGTAAAACTATGCATCCGATGAAGTGAGCTGTAGCTCACGAAAGCTTATGCTCTAATAAATTTGTTAGTCTCTAAGGTGCCACAAGTACTCCTTTTCTTTTCACTTTTAGGTCTGTAATCGAGTGACCAAAGAGATTGAAGTGTTCTCCAACTGGTTTTTGAATGTTATAATTCTTGATGTCTGATTTGTGTCCATTTATTCTTTTACGTAGAGACTGTCCAGTTTGGCCAATGTACATGGCAGAGGGGCATTGCTGGCACATGATGGCATATATCACATTGGTAGATGTGCAGGTGAACAAGCCTCTGATAGTGTGGCTGATGTGATTAGGCCCTATGATGGTGTCCCCTGAATAGATATGTGGACACAGTTGGCAACGGGCTTTGTTGCAAAGATAGGTTCCTGGGTTAGTGGTGTGTGGTTGCTGTTGAGCATTTGCTTGAGGTTGGGGTGCTGTCTGTAAGCGAGGAATGGCCTGTCTCCCAAGATCTGTGAGAGTGATGGGTCATCCTTCAGGATAGGTTGTAGATCCTTGATGATGCATTGGAGAGGTTTTAGTTGGGGGCTGAAGGTGATGGCTAGTGGCGTTCTTTTATTTTCTTTGTTGGGCCTGTCCTGTAGTAGGTAACTTCTGGTACTGTTCGGGCTCTGTCAATCTGTTTCTTCACTTCAGCAGATCAGACAAATCAGACATCAAGACGTCTCTAAGGTGCCACAAATCCTCCTTTTTTAAATTGTATGCTAATTTTAAGTAGAGCCGATTAATGTTTTAGGTCAACTCTTTGCATATTAATCTAGCTAAATCCACTTTTCATTAAGATTGCAGTATCCCTAATTACAATAATTCCATTCAGCTGTTTTTAATTTTGTATTTTTAATTCTAAACTTCCATAGTTTAAGTTAATTAGAACATATTCATTAAAAGAAATGATAAAACAGTTTCACAATCCACAAAAATATTATCCTACTGATACATAGCAGGTTTATTGTATCCTTTTATAATGATAGTGGTTTGGTTGCTTTAATAGAGCCAAATTCAATAAGAATGCAATGCTTGTAAATTGTTTTGAAGACCTGTTTGCAATAAAATTCTATGCTAAGTGCTCCCTTTTAGACAGCAGGTACCCAGACCCAACAATGGTAATTCAGGATATATTTGCTGTTGCATAAAATAATCCACTTCTTCCCTTCGCCTTAGTCGTTGTCTTTTAGTCCAAGCTTGAATTTTTGTTCTTCCTCCCTAGGTTTTTTTTTTTTTCCCTGATAGGGTACTGATATATAGAACCCATCATCTGAACTGTCATAGACCAACCCACAGAACGACATTGTATGCCATTCACCTTTTAATTTACTTTCTGTGTCTCATTTGAGACAATGCAGACTCACTACTAGCCAGGCTTTCCAAACACTGGTGTTTACAAGAAATCCACCATATTATATAGGGAGGTAGAGTAGCTTAACATATTTCTTTCAGGTAGGAAGGAAGGAACGTGGAGAAGCAGAGGAGGGAGTCCTAGATAACAGGGAAATCTTTCTCAGTGGTAACTGGTCGTCATCGTAGTACTCACAGTAAGTAACAAGGAGAAATCCAGTGTCTGCACTTCAGTTGAGCCACTGAAAGCAAATTTTCCAGTGAGAGGGAATGTAACAGCTCTCTAGTGTAATTTTGTTATTTTATTAGACAAAATATTTCTTTGAGTAATGGAACATTTAGATAAAAGGGCTGCATCTGGTACGCCAAAAATCAGTTTTTGAAAATGACATCATGATATTAAGCATGTGCATTTCTTCTTTTGTCTTCATTGTTTTATCAGCTGTTTTCTAAGAATGAATGGTTCTTCTTCCAGTGTTTTCTCAGGTCAATTCCATTCTAGGTGTGCGTGCACCCACATGTGCGGTTGTCAGAGATTTTTGCCTTAGCGGTATTTGTAGAGCCAGCTGTGGCGCCATCTCAAGTGCAGCACTCATGCGTCAGTATATCAGGTGCCACTGGCTCTGTGCTTTCTCAGTTCCTTCTTATCACCTGTGTTGATTAGTCGGAGCACCTGTCTTTGCATAGCAAGGGCTAGCGATTTCATCTCTTCCGACTTCGAGCCTTAGGGCCTTGTAAATAGCTGTTAATAGTAGTTAGTGTTACATAGTTGTTAAATGTAGTTAGGAGTTAGAAGTTAAAGTCCCAGCAGGGACTTTGCCCCAGGTTAAGCATGCCCCAGTCTCCAGGGTTTAAGCCCTGTGTGGACTGTCACAGACCTATGCCTGTAAGTGACCCCCACAACAGCCTCCTCAAGTGCTTGGGGAGTCCGCATGTGAAGGACATGTGCCATATTTGTAAAAATTTTCAACCCTGGATTCAGAAAGAGCGGGATATTGATTTGCGGGCTCTCCTCATGGAGGCATCCCTTTGTCTGACTTCCGAGCCTTCCTGCCAAGACTCACCTAGTACCTCGGCCTCAGTGCATAGCACACCCCTGGCACCAGGCTCCGCCCGGCACCTCTCTCCATCACCCAGAAAGAAAACGAAGAAGCCCTTGACAGGCAGCACTCTATTTCCATGCCGCAGATCTCCGGCAGCACAGCCCAGATCTTCTGGGGCTCACCCTCGGTTACTGGCACCACAATCATGATCCCCACCATCTCGATGCAGATCGCCTCAGGGAAGGCGCCAGTCTCCGTTGCACTGGCGCACCGGTCATCTTCCACCGGTCATCCTCAGCCCAGCTCTCGGTTGCCTGCCCTGTGGGAGTGCTCCCCGTCACAATTCCAGTCCCCCTGGCCCTGGTCCCCTTGATACCAGCACAGGTCCTCCCACTCCAACCATTGGTCTCCAGCAGCTACGGCCAGCAGGCAGACACAGGGGTCAATGGCCCCGCCGTGGTCACCGGCAGGGGATTCCTCTGGCACGGAAGGGCAGTTCAGCCCCTCGCCAAGACCCCACCAGCGCGAATGGTCACCCAAGGCACGTCGATATCTACGGCCGCCTTGGTAGCACAGCCAGTGGCCAGCGCAGTGGCCTTAAAGGAGTGCCTGAGTCATGCTAGTAGTGCACTGCCAGTGGAGGAGATGGCTGAGCAGGTGGACACCTTGTTCAATGTCCTCTCAGCCTCTACTCCAGCATGTGTTGCACTACTAGTGCATGACAGGGTCCTGAAAATTGCCATTGCCCTCTGGCAACCCCCGTCGTCCATCCCTCCCACCTCCAAAAGGGCCAAAAAGAAGTACTTTGTCCTGGCCAAAGGGTTTGAGTACCTTTATACCTGCCCACCTCCAGACTTGCTGGTTGTCTCTGCGGCCAATGAAAAGACAAGCATGGGCAATCTAGTTCAACTGCCAAAAATAAAGAGGCCAAAAGACTGGACGTTTTGGGGAGAAAAATGTATTCAACAGCCAGCCTGCAATTCCAGATGGCAAACCATCAGGCCCTCTTGGGCAGGTACAATTTTAACTCATGGGACTCCCTCTGTAAGTTCAAGGCGTCCCTCCCTCAGGATCTAGCCCAGGAATTCGGCACCCTGATGGAGGAGGGCACCACAGCAGCTAGGTGCTCTTTCCAGATGGCGAGGGATGCGGCAGACTCGACAGCTAGGGTTGCATCAGGGTGGTCATGAGGTGCAGCTCCTTGCTTCAGACTCCCAGCCCGTCCCAAGAGATGCAGACCTCTATCCAGGACCTCCCATTCGATGGGAATGGTCTCTTTTCAGAGCAAACTGATGTGAGGCTGCATTAGTTAAAGGACACTCGGGCCACCCTTCACTTGCTGGGCATGCATAAAAAATGGTTACCTATCTTTTCGTAGCTGTTGTTCTTCGAGATGAATTGCTCATGTCCATTATATTACTTGCCCTCCTACCCCTTTGGCGCAGTTGTCGGCAAGAAGGAACTGAGAGGGCATAGGGCTACTGGTGCTTGATATACCGACACATAAACGCAGCACTCAAGGAGATGCCAGAGCTGGCCCTATGGATACCACTAAGGCAAAAATCTCCAATGACCACGCACATGGGCGCGTGCACATCTAGAATGAAATGGACATGAGCAACACATCTTGAAGAACAACAATTATGAAAGGTAGGTAACCGTTCTTTACTTTTGAATGATTGACAGTGCAACCTGTCAGAAATCTACTATATTATTTTTTCATGATTATGGAGAGATACTTTATTTGTAAATGTAGTTTTATAAGAGGATAGCAAGTTAGTTACTAGAGTGTTCTCTCTATATTTAAGAGTGTTTCAGCACAGCAGTTAAGTTTTTCTAAAGTACATCATGCTCCATTAACTGTAAATCTAGGGCCAGACTCTCAGCTGCACTTAATCCATCTTGCAGTAAATGGTCTGAATTCAAACAGTAGTCCCATGACCCATGAGATGTTGGGAACTCAATGGAAAAAGTCTCTGTAAAGTGAAGGTTAATAATACTTTCTGGTCAGTTAAGGATTATTTAATTTAAACACCACTGAGGTTTTATCTTGGAATAGAATGTTAATTCATTGGTTTATAGTTTTAGAGACAGATTTCTTCTGATAATGAATATCACAACATAACTGAAACATTTTTAAAGTGACATAACAGCGTGCACTGCATACTAGGGAAAAAGAAAAGCACATTAGAGGCTAAGAAATTTATTTGAGCATAAGCTTTCATGAGCTACAGCTCACTTCATCGGATGCATTTAGTGGAAAATACAGTGGGGAGATTTTATATATACAGAGAACATGAAACAATGGGTGTTACCATACACATTGTAACAAGAGTGATCAGGTAAGGTGAGCTATTACCAGCAGGAGAGCGGTGGGGGGGAACCTTTTGTAGTGATAATCAAGGTGGGCCATTTCCAGCAGTTGACAAGAACATGTGAGGAACAGTACGGGGGGAGATAAACATGGGGAAATAGTTTTACTTTGTGTAATGACACATCCATTCCCAGACACCACACGATCCATTGTCTACAGCCAAGCTCTACGATACAACCGCATTTGCTCCAACCCCTCAGACAGAGACAAACACCTACAAGATCTCTATCAAGCGTTCGTACAACTACAATATCCAACTGCTGAAGTGAAGAAACACATTGGCAGAGCCAGAAGAGTACCCAGAAGTCACCTACTCAGGACAGGCCCAACAAAGAAAATAGAACGCCACTAGCCATCACCTTCAGCCCCCAACTAAAACCTCTCCAACGCATCATCAAGGATCTACAACCTATCCTGAAGGAAGACCCATCACTCTCACAGATCTTGGGAGACAGGCCAGTCCTTGCTTACGGACAGCCCCCCAACCTGAAGCAAATACTCACGAGCAAACACACTACACAACAGAACCACTAACCCAGGAACCTATCCTTGCAACAAAGCCCGTTGCCAATTGTGTCCACATATCTATTCAGGGGACACCATCATAGGGCCTAATCACATCAGCCACACTATCAGAGGCTCATTCACCTGCACATCTAGCAATGTGATATATGCCATATGTTCCAGCAATGCCCCTCTGCCATGTACATTGGCCAAACTGGACAGTCTCTACGTAAAAGAATAAATGGACACAAATCAGACATCAAGAATTATAACATTCAAAAACCAATCGGAGAATACCTCAATCTCTTTGGTCACTCAATTACAGACCTAAAAGTGGCAATTCTTCAACAAAAAAACTTCAACAACAGACTCCAACGAGAGACTGCTGAATTGGAATTAATTTGCAAACTAGATGCAATTAATTTAGGCTTGAATAAAGACTGGGAGTTGATGTGTCATTACACAAAGTAAAACTATTTCCCCATGTTTATTTCCCCCCCCCCTTACTGTTCCTCACACGTTCTTGTCAACTGCTAGAAATGGCCCACCTCAATTATCACTACAAAAGGTTCCCCCCCGCCCTCACTCTCCTGCTAGTAATAGCTCACCTTACCTGATCACTCTTGTTACAGTGTGTATGGTAACAGCCATTGTTTCATGTTCTCTGTGTATATAAAATCTCCCCACTGTATTTTCCACTGAATGCATCCGATGAAGCTCACGAAAGCTTATGCTCAAATAAATTTCTTAGTCTCTAAGGTGCCACAAGTCCTCCTTTTCTTTTTGCGGATACAGACTAACACGGCTGCTACTCTGAAACCTGCATACTAGGGGTTTGGGAATGCTTAACTTTATATTGAAGTAAATGATTTTTTGGTTGAAGTTAGACTAGTTTCATATGGATATGTATTTGGAACTTTTTTTTTATACTCTTGCCTAGTATTTCTTATAATTTGGTGAGAAAATAACATATATAAAATATATAAACTATGAGAAATTGTACTTGTTCACTGCTTATAATAAAAAAAAAATTAACCACTGTGATTATAAAGAGACTATTGATTTGTCTCTCTTATTATATTGTAAATCTAACTCTGAGAATTAGGCTGCATTTTACTCATCTTGAATTAAAGTATTTGTCTGATCCTTTCCTGTGAGATAAGTTCATCCCTGGGGAAGTCATGCAACGCCGTTTTTCTGTTGAGACTGTAGATAGCTCAATATACTTAAAGGAAAACAGAATCTAATTTGCATAGGCATGTTGGCTGAAAGTTTGTAAAATAAAGAGCCTTTCTCACAATAAAGAACCCATGAGAGACTTTCCTTGTTGCAGCCATCTTGCTGAAAAATTATTTTTATTGGGATTTTTTGTACATAATATAGTGCATCACACACAAATATAGATTTATAAAAAGTATACAGAAATCAATAAGAAAAATATTGGTACACTACTAATTATAAATAGCTATTTTTTTTCTTCATTAGCTTGTTTACAATACAATGCACACAGTAAAATATTGTTTCCCATACAGTGCAATAGTATTGTTGATAGCATGAGAACAATTTGGTGTTAATCAATGAAACCGTGGATTATTTCTCTTTAACATCTTCAAAGTTCTACTGGCATTGAACCCTCATTGCTTAAGCTTAAAACCCCCCCATGAATTTAATCTCTTTTCAAGCTTAAAGCCACATTAACCTTTCTCCCTTTGTGCTACAAGTTCTGTGCTAGGTCTCTAAGAGGCTCAGTCCAGAACCTCACCCTCTGTCTTTGCTCATTGGGAGAGGGACTTCTATATTCTGTACTTCTATATTTGTACAGCACCCAATCCTGATCATGACCTCTGGATGCTATCATAATATAAATAACTGGGAAACGTGAGTTATTGCAGAATCAGTGACTTGATTCCAGTGCACACTTCTGAGTCAGTTTTGACCTCAGAGTAGTGGCATCATCATAAATTAGTAACTGCTTTGAGGTACTTAGATACTACATTGATGGTAGCCCGATAAATACTTAGATAAAGATTACTTGTTTCAACTTTAAAAGTACTATTTATCAGCCTGTTAGAAAGCTATGCAGCAGTTTTTCATATGCCAACTACAATGGTATCTGCTTTATTGGGAAACCTTTACTGAGTGTGTGTCATCGTGATTAAGCAGTTGTTCTGATAATCTTTTTTTCATAAACAGTCTGAAAAGCTTTATAATGAAGCTTAACACTGAACTGAATAAAAAGGCTGATACTGAACTGATATTCAATACATTACTTCTTCTAATCCTTCGTTGGCCATTTCTGAATTCGAAGGCTAAGCATTTCAAATGTAAATATTACTTAATCCCTTGACACTGACTGAATCCTAATTGAGCAGAATTTTTGCTAATGCTGTCCCAATTAAGTAACAATCAATGACGTACATTATAATTAGGTTAGTTCAATTTTCAGGAAAATGTCTCACTAAGTTGCTGTCCTTATTAAGCATATGCTAATTCAATTTAGTAGACCATTTATAACAATAATAATATGTATTTCTGTAGGGCCTACCTTATGAAGATCTCCAAACACAACACGTTAGTTAGAATTAAATAGTATTATTCCCCACATTTATCCCCATGTGTAAAATGAGGCACAGAAATTAAGTGCCCAGGGTTACACAGGACATCTGTGGAAGAACTAGAAATAGAAACCAGATACTCGATCTGAATTACATGAATTTATTTTTCCCATGGGGAGTTTTCCTGATTCATGTACAGAGGAAGACAAAGAATCTTGTCTGGTGTATATACATTACCAAGCTTGTT
The DNA here is from genome assembly GCF_009764565.3 of Dermochelys coriacea. NCBI lineage: Eukaryota > Metazoa > Chordata > Testudines > Dermochelyidae > Dermochelys > Dermochelys coriacea. The sequence goes on from NC_050072.1 coordinate 40,687,967, forward strand.
ATCTTATGATCATGGGTAGAAAAGTCTTCGTTCATATAATGCAATAAATTCAATAAAATCACAACACAAAATTTAAACAAAGATCCCTAACTAAAGGTCAATTTCAATACAAACTTTAAAAAAAATTCTTGATACAAAATCACAATATTTTAGAAGACAGAGCAGTTTAAATATATGCAAATTGTTCAAATCTGTCAGTTTTCTATACAAAATATTAAAATGCTTTACAAAAATAATATTAAGTGCCTTTCATATAACTGTCATCTGAACAGAGACCTGTAAGGAACGACGCATTCACACTTTACCATGTACGGTAACTGGTAACTTATTAATAGTATCTCAGCTCTTTAGGCAATAATGAGAAATTATCAGTTATTCTGTCAGAGAGATTAGTTTAACCAATCTTAACATTCTTGTAATTTTAAATTTCTCATCCAAAGATTCCTAGCAGCTGAGTTATTGGTGGGTCTCCTACAGATTGGTCTACTTAGCTGCCTTACATTCCAGGGAAAGTTGAATCTTAAAATTAAGCTTCACTAGTATATCAGACTTCCAGGTGAGCACAATTCATGTGCATGAAGCTGACATGGAGGTAAGCAAACTTAATACCACGGTTGCTAACAATTTAATTCAGCTTGGAAAGAGGGTCCAGATTTTGTAAGGATATTCAGTTCAGAATAACCAATCAAAGGGAAGGAGCACTTCAAAGAAAATATGATGACATAAGTGCAGAATATCTGAGGAAGACTTGATTGCTAAGAATGCAGTTTATCACTCTTCCTACATCAGTAAAACAAATCGTAAAGCAAAACCATCTAGTTACACTGCAACAATACATTCATCTGATGACATTGCATTTTATCAGGTGATGGAAGAGCTAGACAATGGTCTCGTGTACAACAAGGCTCGTCTCCTGTCCAAGCTGCTACAAAGATATAAAGCCCTACTTCCCTCAGATGTAGAAAATGCAAGCTATTCCAGTAGCAAATTACAGGCAAAATTAGGAAGACACTATGTTCTGCAATTTCCATTCCATGGACAAAGCAAGTCTACCCTTGTTCTGTGCAGTTCAATAACATTAACTGATGCTATTCAAGCTGCTAGTAATCTGAAACAGGAATTTAAATTCACATATTGTGAATGTTCTATGGCGAGTGAGCCTGATGAGAACTTTCAAATGAACAAGTGGTTTTATATAATTCTGCTTCAGTCCTTCACTCTGAAATAGCCAGAAGGAAAGACTCCGGGGAGCAGGGTCAGGCATTTAATAAATGAAGCTTTTTTCATTTATTAAATGGTGTGAGCAGGGAGGAGGTGCTCATGTAGTTCCAGCATTTATTGGGGAAATGTTGGATGATTCAAAAGGTGTTTTGAATCTGCTGCCCACCCATTGGCCCTTTGTGTGCTCCCGCTCTCGCTAATTTCTCCCTGCTTTACCCCTTCACCCTCCCCAGTCCCACTACCCTTCCATATCCCCCCAGGTGGGTTACGTCCCATTCCCAGTGCTGTGTGGAGAACCAGCCCTTGGACAGACGCTCAGCTCACCACCAGCCTGGCCAGCAGCTCCTTCCTTCTTCCTCTGCCTCTGGAAAGTCCAAACCCAAGCCTGGGGCGCTGACCAGGAGGAGCTAAGCCCTGCACGTGCCAAAGCCCTGCACAGCGCTGGCATGGGAAAGCCTCTCCACCCCTCAGCTAAGCTCTGGAGTGGGGTGGGAAGCAATTTTCAACCTGTTCCTGCTCCAGCCCACAGAGAATGCGGGGATGCTTCGTCCCCTAGGCACTGTCCCCAGCTGAGCTACCTCACTGTTAAAATTAAAGCATGCACATAAGTGCTTTGCTGATCTGCAGCCTTTAGTTTGTATCTAAGTTTGTATCTCTGGACAGGTTTGCTGAAGCCCCTGCAGTCTGGTTCCCTGGGCCCTGGTGCACAATGCAACCTTAGGGTTTAACTCCTTCCTGCCCGCACTGAAGCTGGAAGCGGCTGGGTTATGTCGGTGGCCAGCAGCAGCCTGAAGGTGTTAGCTGCCTTTAGACACTGTGTGGGTAGAAAGGGACAAGCTGCTTCCAGCCACATGAGGTAGGAGTGGGGGGAGAAGAGATGAGCTCTACAAAGACATGGGCCAGGTCATCCCTTCCCCCGCTCTTTCTTCCCTGCACCTGGAAGTAGCTCCCAACCCTTCCCTCCCACAAAGCTGCAGCTGGCCACGTTCTAGTATGAACCTGGCAGAAATCTGGGGGGAGGGGACACGTGACCCTCTGTGCCCCCCACTTGTTGCTTTGGGAAGTCGCGACACAAGGTACCAGGAGAAGCAGGTCTGTCCCAGAGGCCCAGCTAGGCATAGAGTGCGGAGAGCACTGGGCACTGGGTTGGATGGATTAGTCACACCACCACCCACCCCGGGTGAAAGAGGTGTACTGGAGTGTGTGTGTGTGTGTGTGTGTGTGTGTGACCTCTCCTCATGTGTGGTGGGGTAAGGGGGTGTCACCCCTGCCCGTGTGAACCCTAAAGCCTTAAAGATAAGAAGGTAAATAAAAAGAATCCAACTGTGCAGAATTTCTTTTTAACGGGGGCTCAGTCAACTTGATGTTAATTTGAATGTTTATACTGCATAGTTCTGACTGATTGCTGTTGAACTCGCTTGAATATGAGTAATTTTACCAGGTGTTCCATATTCAGCATAGGGAAATATGGTCACCCTATAGATAACTCTACATTCTTGACATGTTAAATCTTCCTGAAGAAATAAACAGTGCCTCTGAATGGTGGAATTTGTCACCCATGGAGTGACAAGGGAACAAAGAAACTTTCATCAGGGACTCAAAGGATAGCAGTGGGATTGTAGGACTGACAAGAAAGAAGCCAGCCCTTGTCAATCCTGTCACTCACCTATTTTGGTAATAAAGATGTTGAAAAAAGGTAGTGCTTTTTAAAAAAAAAAATTTGGAAAGTACATATTTTCCACTCTGCTCACATTCAGGAACACCTGTATCTGGGATCAGAGCCCCATTATTTTAGGTACTATAACTACACACATACAAGGAAAAGTTGCACCCTGCCCCTTACAACCTAAGTAGCCAGTGAGACTACTCATGCTTAAATGCTTTGCTGGATCAAAGCCAAAATGCTCAGAACCTAGTGGGATAAAGACTTTAGTTCCATAAGGAAGGACATTTTCTTCGGATATAAGAGAATGGTGTGAAGATTTCTCCCTTAAGCCAGGTACTAATCTGGTTTATAAAGGTAATACCTGAGAAGTAGTTATTAACCTCCCTCCCCCACTATTAGTGTAAAGGGGATTGGTCCTGCTTTGAGCAGGGGGTTGGACTAGATGACCTCTTGAGGTCCCTTCCAACTCTGATATTCTATGATTCTATGACCCTGAAAAAGGATCCACAAAGATGTACCCCTGTGCCTCTAGTACACATTAGAAATAGCTAGTGTGTTTCAATTTGTGGAATTTCATTGATTACACTAGGGATCTGCATTGGTGCCCATGTGATTTGTTTTGGCAATCATTATAATCATATATTAGTTATGATTTCTGATGGGCTTTGTCTAGAAATTCTTGAAAAGAGCTTTAAAAATTCAATTTTCAGATTGATTCTGGATATCAGGTACAAAAAATCCTAACGTATATTGGAGAATACTGTAACATGCTTAAAGCACATCTATTCCCACTGTGGAGGTTTTTTAAATTTTACAAAAAACAAACAAACCTATTTGGAGCATGTATGTTTTAATGCAATCAAATGTAGTACTCCAAGCTGTAAATCTTTAAAAGTAAAAGACTGCAGCTCAAACATAAGAAGCATTCATTGGAGTACTGAAGGTCATATTTGGCCTCGAGATATTAGATCAGTGGTTCATAAATTGTTCCAGTCATGCCCCGTTTACCATTAACAGAATCTGTGTGCAACTCCCCACCCCGCCCATTACTGGACAGCCAAGGCTTCCTCACCAGCGGAGCTTGGGCTGAAAGCAGATCTGGGAGTGGAACTGGGGATGGGGAAGGAGCTGGGGCTAGAGGCAGAGCTGGTCTGGCGGCAGAGAGGGAATGAGGGCAGAGCTGAGCTGGGGGTGGAGCATGGGGTGGAGTAGACCTGGGGGTGGAGCAGGACTGTGGTGGAGCTGGTCTCCTTCACTGCCCCCTATGGCGGCTAGTCCAGGCCTGGAGGCAGAGCAGGACTGGGGCCTGAATGGTGTTGGGGGCAGAGCTGGTCTGGGGGCGGAGTGGGGCTGAAAGAGTGACGCTCCCTCCCCACCCGTCATGGGGGCTGGCCTGGGCCCACTGCATACTCCCTCCTCCCCCCGTGAACGTTCCTCTGTGCCCCTCCTCGCCCGGGGGGGGACACCCCACAGTTTGGGGACCACTGTTCTAGGCAGAGTGGGTAGATTAAGAATCACTTTGGATTGACTGGAACTTTTAGGTTTGTGAGATTCCTCATGTTGGTTTTTTGAAAACTTTTGAAAGGACAACCATAATGTTTTGTTCAGTTATGAAAAACCTCCATTCCGGAGGTGTTCATAACTCTTGAGTTTCTACTATATATATATATAAACATTATTAATATATATTAATGAATAAGACTTGATGGTGTTATCTTAGCATATACATTATCTTAGCATATACATTACAAAAACTGCTAGACATGTGAAATTACTGCACATTAGAAATAACTAATGTGTTTCAATTTGCAAAGCCTTTTACAATATGGAAACTAATGTACATAGGTGCGGAAACATTTGCTATACAGAGATCACTAAAAAGAAGAAGTTGGAATTGAAAGTATAAGAATAGTTGGAAGAAGTTATAGAAGTGCAAAATATTTTAGCAGTTTGAGTCCCTGGTTTGAGAATGGTTATTTAACTAGTTTGAAACTACAGATTAATTTTCATTGTGGAGGTAATTGAGTTCTCCTTGGAAGAATTTGACTCAGTGAGACCATTTCTCAGCATAAGTACAAAGAAAAGCAAAAGCTTTTCATTACTCCAGCTCAGATTATAAAAATAGATGTATGAGTCACTGGTGTGTTGGGACTGCCTCTTGCCTGCATTACTATATTTTTGCGCTTATCTGTTTTCCACAGCTTGCACTGAAGGACCCTGTACACACTGTGTCGCTGCAGCAATTCGTCTATGAGAAGCTAAAGGCACAGCAAGAATTACTGGGAGAACAAGCCTTTCAGGCACTTATGGAAACAGTGGATGCAGAAATAGTCACACAACTACAAGAATTCTTGCAAGGCTTCTAAAGAGTCAGAAACAAGATTTTGTATGTCTAACTCTCCAGTTCAAAAATAGGAAAAACACCTAGCCTTCCTTCTTACATACAAAAACCTGCTTAAAAGCTAAAAATAACTTGTGTAAAAAAATAAAGAAGCAGAGACAGTGAAACTGATTTTTTTTTCTTTCTGAAGGATTGACAGAATAAATGTAAATTGGCTCCTAACTAGAGTTTACAAACCTGTTTCACAAGAGAGTGTAATTTTATATATATGAGGAACAGCATGAGGTAATGTGTACAGTGAAAACAACTGCTTAATTTACTGTTAATAGAAAAAGAAATGTTTTCATTATCTTATAATCATGTGGGTTTAACATTTTGAGGAAAAGTGAGGGCTAATGTTGGACATATTTTGTGTAACAACAGCTCAATTTGGCTGCCTTACCTTTTTAATTGTTTATTACACCATAATAAAAAAAACCCTATTCTGCTCAGCCATTTAAACAAGTGAAATTATTGCAGCAGGAGACTAAAAGACATTGTCTTTAATTGGATTTTAATATTGTATATTACATACATCCATATACGTACATATCTATAAGATTTTCATGCTTGGGGAGATAAACACCAGTTTGAAAAGAAAACAGATTTATCGGCCAAATGTTTTATTTTCATGATACTGATCCATGTATGGGTAAACTTGTTCAAAAAGGGAAATTGTCTTATTTTATTTTCTGCAGACATGTTTTCTACTTAAATATGTAGTGTAAGAACCCAAAGATGTTGTGTAATGCACTTCTGTCCTGTATCAGAGACCCAAGTTCATTTTCTGATCCTAGTCTCTTTCTCTCAGGCTGGTGGGAGCTGAGTGTATTTTGGATGTATACTACCAGCCTTGGGAGAAGTTGGGGTGAAAGGTATGCTCTGTATTGCTGAATAGTGCCCTCTTCAGAAGATTAAGGATCTGATCCATAGCCCTTTGACTTCAGTGAGCTTTAACTTTGGATCAGACACTATGAATGGTGATGAGAATGGTAAATTAAGAAAGATGGAGGAAGGAATGTTCAGGGCTCTGTCTGTGACACAAAGGAAAGTTTCTGTCCATCCCTCTTTCCTGTCCTCATCCTCAGGAGAGAAAAAAAGTGGTTTTTGGTTTGGTTTTGGGTGGTTTGGTTTTTTGAGGGTTTGGGGGGTGCTTTACATTTCCTATCTTCCCTCTATTGTCAAAACCCTTTTTAGTTGTGGATTGTTGTATTTTTGGTTGTTTTTTTTTTAAAGGAAACTGTTGAAAACATGGTAGCAAAATGTACAGTATGAATTTTGTATAGAAACCTGGGTACAGTATGTAACTGGAGAACCTACTGCCCCTTTGTAATCTTATAGACCCGAAAATGTGCTGGATATGTTGATTCTTCCAAAAAGACAAAAACAGTAAAGTTTCAATTAAACTTTCCAAAGATATCTCACCTCTGACTGTCTTAATCTGTATGCTTTTATTCTTAAGTATTCAAAACACTCTCAATAGTTTAGAGATTCATGCGTAGTTCAAGAGTCTTATTGTACCTATAAGGTATAACAGTGCTGTGAATTGTAAAAGGCAATATTATGGTTCTGAATTCTTCACTAAAGATTTAACTTTTGTGCTTGGTGATTCAGCTACTTAGCTGATAAAAGCTACTTAGCATGATTCTCACCCCCCTCCCCCCCTTAATATATTTCCGTTACACATTCTAAAATAAATTTAAATAGAACATATTATATAGGCTTTTCTGACATATTCTGTAGAAAGCCTATGTCTGTTAATGTGATGATAAATAGTAAGGCATAAATACTTTTTAAGATAGAAATTCTCACAGAATGCAAATCTTTCCACCTCCTGATGGGTTTTCAGCTTAGGTATTGATATAGCAGATTTACTAAAATAGCTATTTTAACTATTACTTTATTTAAATCCCTAGATAAAAATATAGCTTTTAATTCAAAGTGTCAAAAACACCCTAAGTTCTAAGAATATTTTTGTTAAAATGCAATCACAAAATTAACCAAAAGTTATTTTGAAAAATATGTGGTCTTTAATGTCAAAACAATACCTCACTGATTCCTAATGTGCCCACTCTCCAGGAGAATGAACTTCGAAACAAAGGTTTTTTGCATGTCATATGATGCTATGTTATAAAGGGATAGTTCTGGAGCTGTTGACAGAGATGTCTTGAGGGAGCGTGTACTAGTCTGTAATTGATTCCAGCAATACATGCTTAACACTGCTTTTTTTGGTAGTTTTGTAATTGTATGTCCATTAACTCTTGTTCTGCATATGGAACATACCCATCCCCAATCACCCCTCAAAAGAAATGTGTGATAGGCAAATCCTAGAAAGTTGTGAGATTTGGTTGCTATGGATTAGAAAGGAACTGGAACTCAAGGGTGGTTGGGGCCATTCCCCCTTTTGTATCCTTTCAATCCTCCATGATGGGAGGGGCAAGTGGTCCCAATGGACACAGCATTCCAGAAGGTTCTGGAAGCCGATGGCCTGCGTGCCTTGATCCCACCATGCAGACACTCGTCTCAAAAAACTCCAGTTACAGGTAAGTAACTTTCGTTTTCTTAAGAGAGCTATGCTAACCTTGATTTCCACTGGTCTGGAAATAAATGGAACAGACTCTTTCCTACAGGATTTTGGTACGTCATGAACTATATTTGCAGAGCTGAGAGTGATTTCTTAGAGATCAAAAATCCTAACCCTAAATTCTTACTATAATCAGGAAAATGTTCTTGTGTTTAGTTTTTGTTTTTCTCTCCCTTGGCTAAATCTATGGTATCTCTTTCGCTCTATGTTGAGTAATTAATTTAAATTAACAGTCTCTTTTGCCTGATTTCATAAAATGTTGTAATCCAATACCTCAGGTCATTGGTTATTCATCAGAGGACAGCACCAAGATATTGCCCGTTCATTCAAAATGTAATTAGTCTTTGTCTTCCTCATAATTCCCATTGAAAAGTCCAGCTGAGATAAAAACAATTCAAACAATTATCTGTAAGCCTTAGACACACAGACAGCTTGATATAGCATTAATTAATTATTATTATTATTTATTATCTAAACAAATGCAGGAATGACAGGGAAGGTTTCTGTTTTCTGCATGTCATTGTTTTTCATATTAGAGACTTGATCCATCCTTGGATAATTAACAGACTAGTTGTTAATGTTAAATGACTGTTGAAATTAAAAATATAATAGGCTTTCACAACACTGTTATTGTTAATCAATGACTCTAAATAATAATTAAAAAAAAGATTGTTCTTCACTTGCGGGATTTCATATTTTAGCCCTGAACTATTAAATCCAATGGGAGCTTTGCCATTTACTTCAGTGAGTGTTAGATGAACCCTTAGGCCCAGATTTTCAAAAGAATTTAGGTGACTGAAGATGCAGATAGGCACCTAGGTGCTTTTGAAAATCTCACTTGGTACTTTTATGTTACAGATTCTCATTCATTACTAGTGGACTGAGGCGGATTACGGTTTTGTGGGGCCCTGGGCCAGAGCAAGAAGGGGGTCCTCCCCACTCTGCCTGCATTTCCTCCCTCCCACGCCCTTCCCAGCACTCCTGCCAGGGAGCAGGGTCAGGCATGGGGGCTTCTCCCACTCCTCACAGGGGATCCGGACCAGTGGAGCAGGGCAAGCCCAACACCCCGACCCAAATACCCAGCAGGAGCACCAGGTGGGCAGAGCGGGGCAAGCGCCCACATCCTGACTCTCCTCCCCGGCAGGAGCGCCAAGCAGGTCGGGGCACGGGGGCGCCCATTCTCCTTCACCCTCCTGCTGAGGGAGTGTTTGCTGGGGCTTTTCTCCTGCACACAGAGTCTTGCTGTGCTCTGTAGCATGCTCACTGCTCCTCCCCCACCCTCCAGCATGTCTAGGCAGGCAGAGAAGCTTCTTTGTCCCTCCAGTGTAGTAGCCCTGCCTCAGACTGCAGCCTCATGGGAATTGTGGCTGCCTGGCTTTCTGCCCACGGACCCTCGCTCTGCTAGGAAAGTGGTTCAGATTTGAGGCAGCAGTGGAATGGGAGCAGCATCAGCCAGAAACCGTGCTGTGCCATGAATAGGGGCTCAGACTCTGAAAGGCAGGAAAGGGTCTCTGTCTCTTTCTACCCCCTTTCCTGCTCCACATTCAGCAAGGCAAGCAGGAGACCGCTGCTTTTGCTTCTGCCAGCCCTGGCTCAGCGCCTTTCCTGGGCCCCTGTCCTGCTGGTTCAGTGCCTATACAGCAGGCAAGTCCTAGAGGAAGTACAGTTTCTTCCTTTCTTCCTTCCCCCTTAAAGGACAGGCATGGAGGACAGGGATTAGCTGGGGGGCAGGGGGGAGAAAAGGGGGAGACAGTCACAAGTAGAGGAGCAATGGAGAGAGTGAGGTTGGTTTGGGGGAAGAAGAAGGAAATTCTGAGGAATGGGAATAGAGGTTGGAGGGATTGTGGAGAGGGGAAAGAAACTGTCCAAATGAGAGACTGGGGGAACTTCAGAGAGAGGACAGAATGAAGTATGCTGGGGCGAGAATGAGGTAAGTTTGGGAAAAGGAAGAGCATGTGGGGAAGGGGCTGGTAGAGGAGAGACTGATGTTTGTGAGGAGGGGAGAGGGAGATCGTATTGGAGGCATTTGTGAGAAGTAGATGAACCAAGTGAGCTTTCACATGGAGAGACACCTATGGGGGAATTTTGGAGGGGGTGGAAATATGACATGCAGTCTGAAGACTGCTGCAGCGCCGGATGGGAGCCTGTCCAGGAAGGTATCATAGGAGAGATGGGCAGAGGCCAAAGTAAGTGCTAGAGGCTTGTTTATATATTTTTATTGAAGGGGAAGAAAGTAGCTTGTGTTAGAACATATTTCTGCTGCACAACTTCATAACAAATGAAATTTCCCCTCCACTTGGGAAATTTGGAAGTGGTTTAATATTGTTGCTGGAGGCTCCAGGATTAAGCCGTGCCCTTCAATTCAGTCCACCAGAAATTCTGCCTCTAGCAGTGTAACAAGTTTTATGACTTTCACTTTTATTCATCTTTATGCATTAGCAACTTCATTTAAGCTCCTAGCTCCTCTCTCCTTGTCCTCAACTGAGGAATCACCTGCAGGAGCACTGAGGCTCTAACCCTTTTGTTCAGCACCACTCCAACAAGCTCCCTCTCCCCCTTCAACAACAGTAGGGAAGTCTTGCAAGCATCTAGAGCTTTGTCAGCTCTTCCAATTCCCCATGTCCCTGACATGATTTTAGCTGGGGTGGAACCAGTCTTCGGATGATACCAGAAGTTCTAGACCTCTAGCGAATTGGTGCCCTCTGGTTGTCTGCCCACTTGCCCTGGGGCAAAAATAACCAATCAGAGCTGCTGCTGGAAATGCTTGCATGCTCTCTCTCTAGATGTTAAAGTCTTGTACTCGCTGGCATGTTATGCATCTGGGAAGCCATTCAAAGATGGGAATCAATGATCCCTCGCCACAGTCCTTAGTTATACTGTGTGAAGTGTGTGCGTCTGCCTCATCTGAGAAAGAATGGCAAAGTAAGTTTCTGTTCCTCTGCAGTGGCATCCTTTGGTAGAAAGGTGCAATTGAACACAGTATCTTTGGGGACCACGTTGTATTAAGTTTATGAATGGTTTATATATCACTGTAAGCCAGGGATTGTATGCAACTCTTGGGGCAGGCGGTTACCACAGCTCCTCCAAGGACTAAAAATAGTGGGAAATGATTACAGTGATTCACTCAGGTTGTAACACCCCTGCTCCACCCCCACCCCGAGATGTACAACCCCTTGGGGAGGTTTGCATGTACTAGTTCAAACTGGGTTTTCCAGAGACCAGCAGATAAAGAAAAGGCTTTTGGTATAAAATGGCTGAGTTTAGACTAACAAAGGCCTTTTGATTCAGCAAATGAACAGGATCCTCCTCCCAAGGGAGGACCGCAACCCTTGTGTAAGGATGTTGGCTTACTGGACCCCATAAAACCGATGGGAGACCACTGGTAAGCTTTTAACATGTGCATAGAAACTTTTATTCTTTTTATATGTTTTCTCTGTAATGCTTTTACCCTAAGAATAAATGTGTTTTGCTTTCTGAAGACTGGTTGGTAACTGGTGTACATTCTTGTAGCCTCTGGAGAACGTTTAACCACAGGCACTAGACCCTAGCCAGACCTCCTGGGAAAGTCACAGTGAAGTTCAGAGGAATTGCAAGCCTAAACCTCCAGTCTGGAGAGCGAGAGACATGGGTCTCGACTTGAGTGAGCTGACAGCTAGGAAGCCTGAAACCTTTATGTGGGTGCCCTCGAGGAAGACCAGGATGGGGACCAAACGTGCTAGAGGTTACTGTATTATTTCTCAAATACTTTTTTCAATTACTAAGCTTTTGCTTTATATGGGGGGAATTTCATCTTGCTCATATTATTCTACTATTATCATTAAGGATTCTGCTTTATCCTTCTCCCTCCCTACTCGGGGGAATCGCTTCTCACTACTTCTTATTTGTGATGAGTCAGGAGAGACGGTATGCAGCAAAATGAGGAATTTCTTACCTGTTGATGATTTACTTTCTTCTGGCAGTTTCTTTCCTCCTTCAACCCATTGATAGTCTGGTAATGACCCAGAATACAATATATAACAATTAGAACTTTTTCTCTAAAGGGAAACTTGAACATATAATTGCCTTAAGGTTTGTCAATATAACGTCAAGTTTTTATCTTAATGCTAACAGTTGGTTGCTGGAGTGTTTCTCCAGTTTTGGAAAAACTTGTTTGGTGGTCTTGATGGAAGGATGGGGTTTAGTCCAGAGCCTCCAGCAATAATATTGACCATCTCCAATTTCTACATTAGTTATGAATGAGGGAAAAAAATCAGCTTAGAAATTTCTCATTCTGGCTTTGAGGAAGACTGGTCTTGCAGGGCTGCAAAGGAAAGTATCTGTCTCCTCCCAACCCCAATTTTTGGACAAAATTATTCAACTGATACATACCAACAATGTGCTAGACCAATGGTCCCCAAACTTTTTACATTATGCTCCCCCTTACCTCTGTCCGTGCCCCCTCCTCTCCTGAGAGCTGGGAATGGGGCCACAGCAGATGGGATCCAGGGGCCAAGACTAGAGGTTTGTCTGGGTCAGGAGTGAAGCCACGGCCAAGTTGAGGCTGAGGCTGAAGGGGCAGAGCTGAGGTTGCGGCCGGGAGTGGAGCTGCAGCCAGGTCAAGGCCACCAGCTGAGGCCACAGCCAGGTGCAGAGCTGCGGCCTGGCCAGGAGCCAAGGGGCCAATGCTGGGACCACTGCTGGGGTGGGGCCGGGAGTAGACCTGGGGCCAGAACAGAGCAGGGCTGGGTGGCACTCCATCCCCACCCCCGATAGGGGCTGGCCCGGCCCGGCCCCACCACGCCCTCACAAACGTTCCTCCATGCCCCGCTAAGCGGGCAAGCGCCACAGTTTGGGGACCATTATGCTGGACAGTGCATATAGATGTGAAGACAAGGTTCTGACCAAAAAAGTTTATAATCTGAATGGTAGTGGGAAGCCATGAAAGCAGTGTGATTAAATAAGAAGTTTAGCATGCAGCTAAGTAAATATGTGAGTTTTGTTGTTATTTTTTAAATTGGAATCTTGAAGAGAAATAGTTGTTGTGGGGGGGGACAAATGGTTTTGGTTTGGTTTTGTACAGATCTCTGTTGCAATGACCATCAACACGGTAAAAAAGAAAAGGAGTACTTGTGGCACCTTAGAGACTAACAAATTTATTTGAGCATAAGCTTTCATGAGCTACAGCTCACTTCATCGGATGCATTCGGACAGTGAAAAGCTGTGGAAGTGCTCCATTTCTAACCTAATGTGCACCTTGGGTTGCTCATAAATGATTAGGCCCTGAATGCTGTTTATGCAGTAATTATTTTGGCCATCAATAAAGTACAGCCAGCTTTGGGGTAAAACTATTTAACAGTGCATAGCAACACTCCACACAATTATTTGTTTGAAATTGGAGATACAATCGTGTCCAATGAAACTACAGAAGGAATTTGGCCAGGACACTAAGGCTAGTACCCTTGTTCTTACAAAATATGCTATTGAATCATGGCCTGGAGCCAGACTCTTGGTTTTACTTTATCACCCAAGCACCAGCTTATGTCACTGTTTCCTAAAAGTAAATCCCGTTTTGATGTTGACTTGGTACTGACCTAGGTGTTGTTATAGGTATTGACTTGACACCACCTCTTTCTACGGCGCTTGACTTTTCATTGGAAGCTTCCTAAGTATTGATCAAACTGGATCCTGTTTAACTTCTGATTGGTCAGGCTCACTGCCTGAGATGGTATGACCAGTGCCAAGAGATCTGCTTTTTATAACTGCCATGTTCACAAAAGCTTTGATATAGTGGACATACTAAGAGTCGTTTACCAAAAACCATACTTTTTCAATGGTAGCATGATTCCCACCCAATACCATTTGCTCAGCAGGAATATTCTACCTTGAGGCAGTTGGAAGTGTGCTAAGTTCTCATTTCAGGGTATCCACTGGTTTGCTAATAGGGTGTGATCTGTATAGGTGCTAAATATTTCATCATGATTGTGCTGTATTGCCATCTTCAAGTTACATTATTATTAATTTATTTATTATTACTATAGCACCTAGCAGCCCTACTCATTGATCAGTACCCTGTTGGGCTAGGCACTGTGCCTCAAAGTGCTTACAGTCTAGGGGTAATTGTGGGATCATTGCTGTATAAGTATAAATAGAATAATAGACAGCCATGTATAGCACGCTGCAATTCCATTGATAATTAAATTCTATTACATACCCACAACCAGACTAGCATTTTCATATTGGCATTGCTTTAAAGAGCACTTAATCTGGATAGAATTTAAATTATAATGTGAAGAAAATAAATCTAAAATAAAAGTTGTAAACAGCCCACTAGTTAAGTTAAAAAACCAAATCCTATTGATTCTAACCATGGCCAGGCAATCCTGACTGTTTGAAAAGTGTCTACTTTATGGAGTCTATTCCTATAGCTTAGCTGCCCATCAAATATCTGTTTTTTCATGGATATTTAGATCCTTTTATAATAAGACTACTGACTGACAGACAAGTTATCGACATGGACATGACTCATCACCTATCTGCATAACCAATATTTTGTTTTGTTTGACAGCTCAACAGTTATAAAATTCCATTTATAGTTCAAAAGATAATCACAAATCCATTGTCAGATCTTTACTCAATGGTATTAGCTATAGTTTAATAAAATAAATTTTTCGATTGTCTATTTCCAAACTGTTTATAATGCTTAATATAGAGATTTTAAGGAGATTTGAAGAATTGAACATGCTATGTCTTGAGTTAGCAAATACAGCATATTTATAATTAAGGTGCACATTTTGAGGGTTTTCCAGACTCATTTACTTGTCTTGCTTGAATGCTGCTGCTTCAGAAAGTAAATGATTAATTGCTAATTCGTCAAAGTTCGCAACTTCCATCTTACTTCGTAGCTATAATTAATAATGATGAATAATCATCATATAATCAGCTTTAACTGCTTCAGAAGAAACTTTCCATAAGGTACAGTAGTTGCACATACATACTGGATTTTGCTGACTCTTGGGGAATGCAAAATGAATGGAAGAAAACTGACTACAATTAACTTTTGTTAAAAAATCTATTGTTGAAGCTATTTGGAGCAGTTAGAGGACAATGATGCAGCTTATCGCCTCTAAATTCCCACTCACTATCTAAGATTCTGCTGTGCTTTACTGCAGTTAGCACATAATTTGTATTTAAGAAAAATTATTTAGTGCAAGAATTTCCTTTCAAATGTCCTTAAAACTGATACTGTGAAATATGGATTTTTGGTCATACAATGGGAAACTTACACCAAGTGCAAAAGAAGGGAGGAAAGAAGCAGGGGGAAGTAAATATGTTCAAAGCAACTTTTTATATAATTTTTATGTTGAAATCAGAAATTTAGAATCAGTTTTCCAGGGTTTGCACCATAAAAACAATTCTCACAGTTTTACTTAGTCAAGAACAGAAATTATACCACGTAGCCTGTGTGTCAATACAGAACTAATGAATATGTCCCTAACATCAAATACTGACAGTGACCTACTTATGAACAATCTGCTGGGCAAGAATTCGTTACACCCATTTGACAAATAATTTCAAATAATGTTTAAATTTGAGTATAACATATGTTGCTCATAGACAGATTAGAAACAAAAAAAACCCCTAATTTTTTAGGATAATTACAGTACTAATTATTTTCTCAGTGGCAGTGCCTCATAATACAACATGTCAGGATCCTGGGCAAAGGTAGGCAGAACTAGTGGCAGGAGTTTGGGTGCCAGGAACCAAAGCCAGAGGGTCATGGTCAGTGCCAGAGTCAAGCTGGAGTCAGAGTTGGGAGTCAAGCTGTCTCGGGGTGCTCCACTCACTGCTTGTCTGGTGCCTCCTCCTGGTCATTCTGGAGATTAGCTCTCAAGGCCGACGCCCCCTTCCATGGTTTGCACCCGCCGTTGCTCTGACTCTCTCTCTCTGGTTTGCAGCTTCTCTCACTTCAGGACTCACAGCATCCTGATGACTCAGCCCTCCAGACAGGTCACTCAGCGTTCTCCCTTTCAGTATACAATCCATCACCAGTCCCAGGCAGTCTTCCCATTCATTGCCTTGGGTCTGTGACATGCACTTAGTGGCTGGTAGGGGAACCCGGGCCCATCCTCTACTCCAGGTTCCAGTCCAAGAACCCTCAACCCAGCAGTTCTGGGCTTTCCTTTCTCAGTCCTCACTGCTACTTCCCTGGACTGCTTTCTACCACTCTGATTCTCCTCTGTCTGGGAGTACCAGCTCCAAACCCTTTTCCCAGGTAGTGACTGCAGCCTGCATGCCTCTACAGCCCAAACACTCCTCCCTCTTCCCAGGGAGTGACTGCAGCCTGCATGCCTCTACAGCCCAAACACTCCTCCCTCTTCCCAGGGAGTGACTTCCCTTTCCCACAGCAGCCCAGTCTGTAGCCCGCTAGCTGGCTTATAGGCCTTGCCTGTTCCTAATCAATCTCCTGCTCCCTGCATCTGCTCGAAGTGCAGCCTGTGGAGTAAATACTCTGCCGTCTTTATCCTGATCAATCCTATGTGGGGTAGACACCCCATCACACGAGCCAAGGGTGAGAGCCAGAGATGGAGTCAGGAATAGGGCTGAGGATCAATACCAGGTATTGGGATTGGTGTTCGGGTTCCAGGAACCAGAATCCAAGTCAGAGACAGGAGTTCAGAAGCTGGATGATCGTGGCAGCTAGTTAGGGATCTGCTTTGTTGTCTGGACACGTCCTAGTATGCCCCAGGGGTTTATAGAGGATCAAGGATCCAATCACAGATTGATAAGACAAATATCTGTCGGATCACTCAAGATGGGACTTTCTGTGGTGTGCTACCTCTGTGGATTGTGGGTCACAGGCAGTGTCTGGGATACAGCTGGGGATGTTGGTTGCCAGGTAGCCCCTCAGGCCCATGTTCAAGTCCCACTGATACCTACATCACCCCACCCCCACCCCCTGCCTGGAGGTGCATAGTCGGGGGAACAAGGTTTGTCTGGGTGGACTGTATGGAAGGCTACCACTAGGTCGGGTGCATGGACCTGGGATGGTGGCTCCCACAGGGAGATACAGTGAGCCTATGTTTTGTTGACCACATATTTGTCATGATCCTGGACCTGAACTTGGCAGGGGAGGTGGTTGTATTCAATGTGCAAAGAGGTTGTTGGTGTATGGCTTCAGTAAAGATACATGAAACTTTGAGTGACCCATGAAAGATCTGGGTAGTCAGAGCCAAACAAACAGTCACAGAGTTGATCACCTGGCAATCAAATATGGGCCAAGGTACTGGTGATCCAGTTTGTGATAGGGATCGTCCCCATGGGGGTGTTGTGCTGAAAGCCACACCTTCTGTCCCACAGCAAACACTGAGCCTTCCTGATGCAATCAGCATGTCACTTGTAGTCCTTTGCATTCCCAAGATGTGATTTAAGCTCCTCCTGGACCTGCCAGACCCAGTGTGTGGCTGTGGCAGTGCTTAATTTGTACCAGGGTTGAACCCCGGCACCTCTAGGCTTGGCAGGTCATTTCCCTGTAACCTCTGGGCTTGCTGCATCAGATTTAAATGTAAAAATATTGTTTGAGCACCAGCTCCTAATTGCTTAAGTGCCAGCACCTCTTTCATTACAAATTAAGCACTGGGCTGTGGGGTTTGTAGAGGTGGTAGGTACAGTCAAGTAGAGATGGGGATGGAACTTGAAGTTCATGTAGAAAGGACTCTGGCTGGTGGAGACATGGTAAGTGTTGTTGTACGCATCTGCTATGGGCAGAAGAATTGACCAGTCATTCTCATAACTCATAAAGCGTCGCAGGTATTGCTCCAAAACCTGATGAGAGAGGCCATTAGTCTGAGGAGGACATATGAGCATGGACCTTGAGCAACAGTATTTTCGCACCAAAACCATGATATGAATTGTGGTCCTTGGTCATACATAATCCATTGAGGGAGTCTGTGTACACAGATAATGTGTATCACCAGGAGCTGGTCTGTTTCCTCTGTGGAGGGCACATGTGCCATGAGGGTGAAGTGGGCCATTTTTTTTAGTCAGTTTACCATTGTTAGGACGACTGTGTGCCTATGTGATGTTTTGGGGTTCACCCAGGTCAGTAAAGGGTTTGGTCACCATCTGCCTTGTAAACCTGGGTGTCTTGTGGCTGTACAGCTTTGATCTAGAACTCTGACCCCAATAGCCTTCTAGCAGCCCACAAAGTTCACCCTGGCTTTGCCCAACTTGTTTACTCCTTGCAGGCTGTACACTAAGCCTCGAATTCTCCCCAAAATCATCTTACTGCAGGGACCAGTCTCTCTCACTGGACCCTTACAGAGAAAGTGTTAGGTTTACTGCCTTCACAGAGACAATAAAACACTCCAACTTTTTAACTTTTTAGATGAACACGCTTTACTGAACTTACTCAGCACTGACAATTTATAAAATGAAAGCAAAACAAGCTTATTAACAAAAGAACATGGACTAAGTGATTAATCCATGTGCCATGGAGTAAGTAAAAGGGATAAAGGTAGAAATGGTTACAAGCAAATAAAAGTGAAAATATACATCTAAAAGACTAAAACTTAATCTCTCAAGATATAGGCCTTGTCTACACTATACAGTTTTGTCAAGAAAAGTCAACTTTTGTCAACAAAACAATGGAGGTATACACACTGCAATGCTCCTCCCGCTGATTTAACTCTCTTGCTATGCCAACATAATAAAACCACCTTGATGAGCGGCAAAGAGCTTTTTGAGACAAAGTTAGAGTGAGGCAGTGTCCGTGTAGACACTGCTTGCTTATGTTGCCCTAAGTTGCCTCCAGAAGGTGTCCCACAATGCCCATTGTGACTGCTCTGGTCAGCAGTTTCAACTCCGCTGCACTGCAGCCAGGTACAGAGGCATGTGCCCCTCCCCATTTAAAGCCATGGGAAATTTTAAACTTCCACTTCCACTGTTTGCTCAGCTTCGAGAGTTCACATAGCATCTTCCCAGTTCACCGTGCCGGCTTTCCGTAGAAAACATGCTCATGCCTAGAGTGCACTGGAATTGTTGGATCTATTGGGTCTGTGAGGAGAGGAGGCTGTGCAGTCGCAGCTCCAATCCAGCCATAGGAACTTTGCTACCTATGCGCAGATTGTACGTGATATGGAGAAGAAAGAGCACAAAGGAACACACAGCAGTGCCATGCTAAGATCAAGTAGCTGAGGCATGCCATACCAGAAGGCAAGGAAGGGCAACCATTACTCTGGTGCGGCATTAAAGATGTGCCCCTTCTGCATGCTGTCCTTGGCGGTGACGCCACCACCAACAGCCTTATGGATACTTTGTGGGGACTGGAGACAATGGCCAGCAGAGTCAACCCCAAGAATGAAGTGATAGACAAGGAGGTCGAGTTGGAGGAGGATGTGGGACAGGTGACAGGGTTGTCTGGTGGCGTGATGAACCAGGATCTCTTTTTGACTCCAGAGGGGACTAGCCAATCCCAGTACTCCTGCTCTGGTGTGCCTGAAGCAGGAGAGGGGAGTTCTGGTAAATATTTATTTTGCTTTGATGCTGTACAGTGACATGAGGTAGAGGTGGCCTTTATTTTGATACATGGTGCAAGTGGAAGAAGGGATAGAAAGTAACAACACTCTAGTTACTGTTTGCATCTGCTTCTCATTCCCTTCTGCAGTTACACAGTGGGGGCCACGCAGAGAAGTTTAATGCACACTGGAATCTCTTGGAAATCCTCCATAGAGATCACTAGGAAACTTTCCTGAAGGTACTCTGCAATCCTCTGCTGGAGGTTCCTTGGCAGAGCTGCTTTGTTTCTTCCCCCATTGTAGGAAACTTTGCCATGTTAATTGGCAATTACTTCTGCAGAAACCAAAGCAGCACACAGGCAAACAGCATATGGACCCAGTCTGAAGCCGCATGCATGCAGAAGATGTATCCTTGGTTACCCTCAGTAGTGAGATATCAGCTTTGATCACCCCTGCCTGTAGAAAATGGTGCCAGTATTCAGAATAGTGTCCCTAGGCACTTGTAGGTGGTCCCCTTCTGATACCACCCAGATCCTTTGTCCCATTTTGCACCTCCCCCCATCCCAGCCAAACTCACCATGCTCCGTACTTGCAAAAGGAAAGTGAGAAAGAGGTATATGTAACTTTTATGATTCAAAACTTCCTGATACACTCCATGGTCTTATATGTGATCAAGGAGCCAATCGGGAGTCACTGTGGTAACTGTCTTTCAGATCTGTCAAGGTGGGACTTCCTGTGGAATGCAATCTCTGTGGATTGTGGGTCACAAGGGGTGCCCACATTACAGCTGCTGCCAACTGGTAATGTTGGTTGCCTGGTAACCCTGCAGACCGGGGCTCAAGTCCTGCCAATCCTTACATCTGCAGCGTTTTCAGCACAAATGGGTTTTTCTTTAGTTATAGGTAATGTCATTATGTCACAAGGTAATGAGCTTATATTTAATTTGGAGACTCTAGTTTTCTTCTCTAGACCTTAAGAAGAGCTCTGTGAAGCTCGAAAGCTTGTCCTTTACATCAACAGAAGTTGGCCCAATAAAAGATATTACCTCACCTACCTTGACTCTCATATCCTGGAACCAACATGGCTACAACAACACTAGATACACAGGGATAATTAAAGGCTCAAACTTTGTTTCCTCCTGTCTGCCAGAGATGCCAGCCTTGAGACACTGTTTTAATAAGCCACTGGCTTCTTGAAAGAATTGAAATATGGAAATACAGAACAATATTAAGGATAAATAATGAATCCATACTGCCTCTAGGAAACAGGAGACTTAAAATTGAGATTTAAAAAGCAATGGACAAAACAGAACTTTATAATACCCAGGTTTCAGAGTAGCAGCCGTGTTAGTCTGTATTCGCAAAAAGAAAAGGAGTACTTGTGGCACCTTAGAGACTAACAAATTTATTAGAGCATAAGCTTTCGTGAGCTAGAAGCACAATTTAAGGGAAGTTGCTCTGCAAAATCTGACAGGGAGTTAGAGGATCAAGATAATGAAAACAAAGGTTTTACCTCCTTCCTTGAAAGGAAGATCAGAGATAACTCTATTTTTTCGAAAGAAGCAATTATGGGGACAGATAAGTTAAGAAGTGTAGAGGTGAGTGACATCTGAAACTATCAAAAGATTCAAAGTTCACCCCAGAATGCTAAAGGGAGCAGAGAATGAACCAACTTTGGCAAATATTTTTAGAAGCATACCTCTTACAGAGATGGATCAGCCACATCAGATCACCAAAACAATCTGAAATATAAATTTAACAAGTGGCTCCCCCCCTCCACTCTTCCAAAATTTGCCATTTTATTTCCCAGTTAGCTCTGCCTGTCTGCTATATTAAAGAAAAGATGGTGTTTAATTCATAAATGAGACTCCAGAAAATTCCACACATATTCTAACTTATAAAACACTCTAGTGAGACCCATCACGTCATAGTAGTATTCCTACAGAGCTTTTTAGCCATGTACATGTGTGTTTCATGTGATTGTTAATCATGGAATTGCACAAAATGTTAAAAAACAGATTTCTACAACTATAACAAAAGAGAAGCCTGAATACAAACTCTTCAGCCCCATCCTACTTCTTACCCACATCATATGGGCTACTTTGTATAAATTTAGATGGAGAAATGCCAGAAATTTTTTTTTAGAGGGACAAAGTGGATGAGGTAATATCTCTTCTTGGACCAATTTCTGTTGGTAAAAGAGACAAGCTTTCGATCTAAACAGAGCTCTTCTTCAGCGTAGTTTTGTAGTTGTAGACAAGTAAAAAAGCTTGTCTTTTTTATCACCAGAAGTTGGTCCAATAAAAGATATTACCTCAACCACCTTTTCTCTCTCATATGCTAGGACCAACAGGCTTCAACAACGCTGCAAACATAAATTCTCTCCGGAATAAAGAACTGTCATCTTTAGTTCCTCACCATTAGTGCTGGCCTGCCCACTGTGAAAAGAACCTTGCTAAGGTCATCTGCAGTTTAAGTACTTTTTTGGTATTAAGTAACTGCTTGATCCCATCAGAAGCCACCCTCCATAGTTCCTGGATAAAGCCTGTAAGACAGTGTCTCCCACAAACTGGAGGATCCCAAGTGAGCTTTGAATGCTCTGGAAATCACACAGGAGTATCCTGCTCCTTTGAATGCAATAAAGCTCTTTGGCTCCTTGCCGCTACGATCCCCATTCGCTTACAGTTCTTGAAGTGCACTGCTTCATAGTTGCTCACTCTAGAAGCCAAGCATCTAGCATGGCAGCCAGCATCCATCTACCCTGGAGCAGCAGGACTATTGCCAGTATTAGTCGGAGCCGCTCCCCATAGAATATCAATGTATTAATCAACAAGTATATTTGGCAATCCAGTTTTGGAAATGACTAAAGGAAAACAGTGCCTCTCTACTCTGTTAGGGTTCTTTGAGCATGTCAGCAAACTAGCAGATAAAGAGAAAACACTTGACATAATTTAGACTTTCAAAAAACCTTGGACACAAAAGGCTTTCAAGGAAATGAAATTGGGAGATCAGAAGTAAAACTCTGTCTCTGGTTAGAAGTAGGGCTGTCAATTAATTGCAGTTAACTCACGCGATTAACTCAAAAACATTAACTGCGACTAAAAAAAATAATTGTGATTAATCACACTGTTAAACAATAGAATACCAATTGAAATTAATTAAATATTTTGGATGTTTTTTCTACATTTTCAAATATATTGATTTCTATTACAACACAGAATACAAAGTGTATAGTGCTCACTTTATATTATTATTTTTATTACAGATATTTGCACTGTAAAAATGATAAACAAAAGAAATAGTATTTTTCAATTCACCTCATACAAGTACTGTAGTGCAATCTCTTTATCGTGAAAGTGTAACTTACAAATGTAGATTTTTTTTTGTTACATAACTCCACTCAAAAACAAAACAATGTAAAACTTTAGAGCATACAAGTCCACTCAGTCCTACTTCTTGTTCAGTCAATTGCTAAGACAAACAAGTTTGTTTATATTTACGGGAGATACTGCTGCCTGCTTCTTATTTTCAATGTCACCTGAAAGTGAGAACAGGCATCCGCATGGCACTTTTGTAGCCGGTGTTGCAAGGTATTTACATGCCAGATATGCTAAACATTCATATGCCCCTTCATGCTTTGGTCACCATTCCAGAGGACATGCTTCGGCCACCATTCCAGAGGACATGCTTCCATGCTGATGATGCTCATTTAAAAATAATGTATTAATTAAATTTGTGACTGAACAACTTGGGGGAGAATTGTATGTCTCCTGTTCTGTTTTACCTACATTCTGCCATATATTTCATGTTATAGCAGTCTCAGATGATGACCCAGCATGTGTACATTTTAAGAACATTTTCACAGCAAATTTGGCAAAACACAAAGAAGGTACCAATGTGAGATTTCTAAGGACAAATACAGCACTTGACCCAAGATTTAAGACTCTGAAGTGCCTTCCAAAATCTGAAAGGGACGAGGTGTGGCGCATGCTTTCAGATGTTTTAAAAGAGCAACACTCCAATGTGGAAACTATAGATCCCAAACAACCAAAAAAGAAAATAAACCTTCTGCTGGTGGCATCTGACTCAGATGATGAAAATGAACATGCGTCAGTCCGCTCTTCTTTGCATCATTATTGAGCAGAACCCATCATCAGCATGGACGCATATATTCTGAAATGGTTGAAGCATGAAGGAACATATGAAGCTTTAGCGCATTTGGCACATACGTATCTTGTGATGCTGGCTAATGCGAACGCCTGTTCTCACTTTCAGGTGACATTGTAAACAAGATGTGGGCAGCATTATCTCCTGCAAATTGTAACCAAACTTGTTTGTCTGAGTGATTGGGTGAAGTAGGACTGAGTGGACTTGTAGGTTCTAAAGTTTTACATTGTTTTATTTTTGAATACAGTTATTTTTTGTGCATAATTCATAATTTGTGCACTTGTAAGTTCAACTTTCATTATAAAGAGTACTTGTATTAGGTGAATTGAAATATACTATTTCTTTTACAGTGCAAATATTTGTAATAAAAAATAAATAAAAAGTGAGCACTGTACACTTTGTATTCTGTGTTGTAATTGAAATCAATATATTTGAAAATGTAGAAACATAGAAAAATATTTAAATAAATGGTATTCCATTGTCGTTTAATAGTGCGATTAATCGCGATTAATTTTTTTTATTGCTTGACAGCCCTAGTTAGAATCTAACTAAGAGGCAGAAAACAAAGACAGAATAAGTGGTCAGTTTTTAACATGATAAAAGACTAATAGAGGGATGCCTCAAGATTCTGTATCAGGATCAGTGTTTAATATCTTCATTAATAATTTGGAAAAGAGGATGAACAGTGAGGTGGCAAAATTTGAAAACATCATAAGAACTTTCAAGAGTCTTAACCAAGTTAGATCAATAGGCTGCACAATGGTACATGAAACTGAGCGTTGGAAAATGCTCATGTTACAAGGTAAGTGAGGCCTTTCAAAGGAATTGAAACCAAGGCCTCACCTGTGCCTAATTTTCCTTGCATATTTGTAGTCCAGAGATCAAGTTGCTGAGACAGAGAAAGACCTGCTGGTCAGGGAGAGAAGCTTTCTATTGTCAGGCGTGTGGGGACAGAGCCCTGACGAATGCTGGGTTGGAAAAGTCCTTCTAGGGCTGACATAGTTCTCTATGGAGAGGGAGCTGTGAACAGAGATCGGTTGATGAGGCCTGAGGAAGGGCTTGAAGGAGACTGCCTACTAAGATGTGGCCATGGGGAGCAATGAAACAGGGCAGTTTTGGGATTAGGACAAAGAACTGCTCCATGGCTTAGGGTCCCACAGCCAGATTCATAGTAAAGTGGGGGGCATGAGCCAACTCTGATAACTAGAGGTGCTGTTGAAACCCTGTGATAGGAAAGTGAAGATATTTCAGTCCTGGTAAAAAGGACTATAGCTACCCCTAGACTAAACAAGACAGGAAGGTTATGTGGATCCAGAAAAGAGAGCAATGCTCAGTAAAGGGAAAGGGACTGCTTTGCCCAGGGAAGGCGAGGTTCTGTTGGTGGAGCCCCTGCACCAACCAAGGAATGATGGACTGTTATTTTGGTTTTGGCTTTTTATTTACCCCAGAAGAGGAGATTTGATCTGGCCAGAGGGCCAAGTCACCCCACCAGCCTGGAAAAGACAGGCTTCCTCAAGGAAACTGAGGCATGGCCACATAGCTGATGGAGAGGTGAACTACACCCACATAGCTATCTACTGTAGGAGAGAATGTTTGGATTTACTCTATATAGATGTATGGATTCTAAATTAACTGTAGCCACTCTGTATGTAGGAACTGCGATGGTGCTCATAGACAGAGACATAGGGGAGAAAGGTAGGCTCCTTTTGCCCTCTTCTACTTAGACCTCGCTGCAAGACCAGGCACAACTGAGCCCTTTTTGAACAGTGTTTCCTAGGAAGGTTCAGACCCTATGACCCTGATCCTCAAAGACTTGTGCATGTGCTTATCTTTGTACACTGAATCATCCCACTGACTTCAATGGGACTACTTACATCTTTGCAGGAGCAAGGCCTATGTTTGCAACAAGTGACACAGTTGTGGCTAAGGGTTTAAGGCACTGCCTCTGGGTTCAAATATTTAATTCATTTCATTGACAAAATGCATGTAATGGTCTTTGCCTGAGTTCTTAGATTACTCACATGGCAAAAAAGCACAAAACTAACCATTTTAGTTCAGAATATGCCCACACATAGAATAGCAGAAGGGCTTCTGGGCATGCTTTGATGTATGGGCATTGGCAGAGTTTCATGGGAATGTGTTCACAGCATCTACTCCCACTATACCTAGAGTCTGAGCTCCTTATTTTCATAAGCACTAAAAGTCACTCACTAAATTAGAACATAATGCGTTATTACCAATAAAGAATCAACAGAAGTAATCTGGTTTAATTTACACTGTGTAAATCAGTTATAAATAGTAAGAGGTAAAATGACAGAAAATAGTTTTAGAATCAGACTTATGTTATTCCAGTCTGTCATTTTATTAGCATTCTTACGTTCCATTAAAGTTTTATAGAACATTTAAAAGTAGCAGAGCATATCAGAGTATTTTGTTTTAATATTTTATTCTGAACTTCTTTCATCATTTACTGTAATGTATTTCAGGATGCTGTTTCTGATTCCTGCACTGTGTTAAACTGGTATTTCACTGCTTGCCATATTCAAAAGGTTTAAGACATTCATTAATTTTGCAATACTTCTCCCTTTCCATGTACAGTTCTTAAGCCAGTGTTACATGTATCATTAATTACTCGTTAAAGTTAAAGTAGAAAGAATAATTTACATAATTCATCTAAAGAATCAACCAAACAAAATTTGTTAATCTGTACCTGAAATCCATGTGAGTATGCCGGTGCATAGAATACAATGTCAATATTCTATACAATCATCTTGGTTAACTGAGGTAGCAAGAAAAAACAGAATGTGCCACAAATACAGACATGTTTTGCCAAGATCCAACTCAATGGAGCTAACAGAAAATGGCTAGAAAGACAGGAAGATTCATTATTTACTTGGACCATCACAAGAGAAATCAAACACTGTTTACTAAAAAATATTTTTTAATGGTGTGACTTGACTGCTCTGAAAACAGTGCAAGCTTCCCGATATGGCTCTTCCTATACACCTCAGCCCTAACTTATAATATCCCTGCTTCTCCGTTCTGGATGATATGCAGTAGTTTTGTGAGAATTTAGTTGAAACCTCCAAACTTGCTGCTTTTGACACTTATGATAAGATTAGAGTTTAAGCTTGTGTTGGTGCTTGGGTACAGTCAGACTGTGAACCTCCCATTGACTGGCAAGCGACTGCATGAGTAGTCCCAGTGAAATCTGCTAAGAGGGTAAACTGGGTTCTCTTCCTTCTTGTGCATCATTCGCACAGTAGTTTACTAAATTCCAATTAGTTAAAGTCATGAGAACCCACTGAAGACAATTGGCTTACACAGGTGATTCTGGGGGCCATAATTTGAAGACAATTGTACTAGTTGTCACTGAGGGTCTAGTGTAGCTTGTAGAATTCTTATTAGTGCTGATGCTCAAGAAGGAAAGAACCCACTTCAACCTCAGATCCCCAGGGCAGGTTGTAGGGTTGGCAGTTAGAAACAGAGGATGGGACTTTCAAAAGCCTCCAATATATTCCTAGCTCTCAGGTCCCATTGGAATCAATGGTGAATGTTTGTGTTTTACTTGTAAACAAAACACATTTGGTTGGAAATCAGGACAATAAGCAGAGACCCCACAAAACCACTTTTACAGAGTCAATTCTCAGTATAGAATTGCACATTAGACACTGCATTTCCAAAACAACAAATCTTTGTTCTCAGATGTGTGGTTTTACTGGGTAGCTTGGGTTTGGGCAGTTTGAGTGCTCCGCCTTCCAGAAAGTAAATGCAGCCAGCACAAGGACTTCCTGAGTAGGAATTTGAGGAAATGGACTGAGGAAAGTGGGGAAAAAATAGAGTATGTGGGTCCTGGAGAAGTAAATAAGAGGGGGCAAATGAAGGGAGGGAACAAGCAAACTGATGGAAAGAAGGGAAAAGGGAATTTGAACACAGACAAGAAAAGAATGAAAATTGAGATACAGAAAAGATTAAAAGAAACACAAAAGGGTGAGGTGCAAGAAAAGACAGAGACAACTGCATTATGGTAAGACGTGTTTAATACATATTTATATTTGTTCATCTTTGTTTCAGGGACAGGTGTCAAGGATATAGACCAAGATTTTCAAAGCTGGGTGGCAACGTAAGCTTCTGGGTCCATATTTAAGCACCTAAATGAGTGGTCTGGTTTTCAGAAGTCAGTGGGAACTTATGGGTGTTCAGGTGTTATGAAAACCAGAGCATTATATAGGTGCCTAAATATGGATTTAGAAGCCTTACTTTAGGCACCCAGTTTGAAAAACTTAGACTTGATCTGCAAGCTTTATTCAAATCAAAAACAGTCAATTATTAGAATAGAATTATAGGACTGAAAGGGACCTCGAGAGGTCACCTAGTCCAGTCGCCTGCACTCATGGCAGGACTAAGTATTATCTAGACTATCCCTGACAGGTGTTTGTCTAACCCACTCTTAAAAATATCCAATGATTGAGATTCCACAACTTCCCTAAGCAATTTATTCCAATGCTTAACCTTCCTGACAGTTAGGAAATTTTTCCTAATGTCCAACCTAAACTGCCCTTGCTGCAATTTAAACCCATTGCTTATTGTCCTATCCTCAGAGTTTAAGGAGAACAATTTTTCTCCCTCCTCCTTGTAACAACCTTTTATGTACTTGAAAATTGTTATCAAGTCCCCTCTCAGTCTTCTCTTCTCCACACTAAAGAAACCCCATTTTTTTCAGTCTTCCCTCATAGGTCATGTTTTCTAGACCTTTAATAATTTTTGTTGCTCTTCTCTGGACTTTCTCCAATTTGTCCACATCTTTCCTGAAATGTGGTACCCAGAACTGGACACAAT
The DNA here is from genome assembly GCF_009764565.3 of Dermochelys coriacea. NCBI lineage: Eukaryota > Metazoa > Chordata > Testudines > Dermochelyidae > Dermochelys > Dermochelys coriacea. The sequence goes on from NC_050072.1 coordinate 40,716,315, forward strand.
ACTCCAGTTGAGGCCTAATCAGCATGGAGTAGAGCAGAAGAATTACTTCTTGTGTCTTGCTCACAACATTGCTGCTAATACATCCCAGAATTATGTTTGCTTCTTTTGTAAGTGTTACACTGTTGACTCATATTTAGCTTGTGATGCACTATGGTCCCCAGATCCCTTGCTCCTTGATTGGCAGTTATTTCCCATTTTGTATGTGTGCAACTGATTGTCCCTTCCTAAGAGGAGTACTTTACATTTGTCCTTAGTGAATTTCATCCTATCTACTTCAGCCCATTTCTCCAGTTTGTCCAGATCATTTTGAATTTTAATTCGATCCTCCAAAGCAGTTGGAACCCCTCCCATCTTGATATTGTCTGCAAACTTTTTAAGTGTACTCTCTATGCCATTATCTAAATCATTGATGAAGATATTGAAGAGAACCAGACCAAGAACTGATCCCTTCTGGGAAAATATAAATTATTATCCTTTTTTTTCTTTTAAACAGAGACTGGGTGGTGGAACTTTAATCTCTAGAGCTGTCAGTCTATCACCTTTAAGTTTTTTAATTGAATTTAATATTTGTGCATTGCTTTACAGTCTTTTTTTTACTGAAAAATCCCATATTAATCTAAAAATCTGAGCTACTTCCCACTGCAAGTAGTTGTGTTTATACTTGAAAATGTCAATAAAATATTTCAGTAATAAAAACCTACATAACTCAAATAGTTCAAACATGTCCATGTTAGTATAGGATGCTCTCCTTGTGTGCAATTTCCTAGTCAAATTGAAATTCTAACTCATCTTGGTATTCCAATAAAGCTGGGGACTATACTATTAAAACTACAAGTGAATGCCCATAAATATGATGGCTTAGTCCAAACAAAAATCTATTCTGTCTTGGGGCGCAGTTTAAAATATAAAGGTTATGGCATTATGTAACAAATCATATTGTAGCTGAAACACATTATTACTGGAAGAAGAATTGGCAGACATAACCAAACAAAATACTGTATGACTTTGAGGTATCCTTTTCTGTTTGTTCTCTAGCTTGTGGTGTATGATATGAGAAACTTGGTAATGCATAGATATTTAGGAGTCAGAGAATTTGTGTGACAAAGAATTGCTGGGGAGGAAAATGCCATGTCATACATGTTAGTCCTTTATATTTATCTCAACCTACCTCTCCTGGTCTCCTTTATAATCTTTAGTACTTTTAAATTAAAAAAATGTTTAGGGCCAAATTATGGCAGCTTCAGCATGAATAAATGAGATGGAGAGAGGTTACAGGATTCAGCCATCATTCACCTGCTGACCTGGGGTGTGTAAGGGAGGAGTGTGACTGGCTGTTACTGCCAACAGCATAAGGGACACCAGAAAGTGGTCAGGAAGGTTATTTAGACAGCAGCAGGATCATAGCCCTGCCCCAGGCTTCCTATCAGCTCCGGGCAGAGCTCTGGCTACATATATTACACATCTCTCAGCACTCCTGCCCCCCTAGGACTTAGGGGTATTATGCATTTCAAAGACATAATGCCTCCAGCACTAACACAGCCTCTAAAGAATATTAATTGTTTACCAGGCCCCATGGGAGCAAGAGAGAGAGTGATGTGACATAGGATATGTCTACAGAGGGATAAAAGATCCACAGCAGGGCCATGGCTGTTCCAGAGACAGATGACTCAGGCTCGCAGAGCTCGGGCTGCGGGGCTAAAAATCAGGTCCCAGAGCTTGGGCTCCAGTCCAAGCATCTACATGGTGATTTTTCAGCACCAAAGCCCGAGCCCAAGTCAGCTGACCTGTGCCAGCTGTGTGGGTATTTTATCCCTGTGTAGAAAGAGGTTCAGATGGTGCAGTGGGAACTTGACATTGTGGGATAAGAGAAATAGAGTGAGGCACATGTTAACTTGTGAATTCCTACATAATATGTCACAATATAACAAAGTATCACCAGTATGTCCACTGCAAATATCTGAAATACAGAGACCAGTTCCACTCTCAGTTACATCAGTATAATTGAGTTAAGTATAGAACATGGTAGGTGTGTCTGAGTCATTGTGTGTGACATACCTTTATTTGTCTTGTGACGTATCACAAAACATCTCATAAATACTACAGCAATAACCAACATTGATTAGAAAGAGATTGACATTGTGGGCCTAAAGTTGCTATCCACAAACAGGCAAAACTCCCACTAAAAATAGAGGGAGTTTTTTCTTGTGTAAAGACTGCTGTCTTGGCTACCAAAATGGTGAAGGAAAGAAGCAGTGTAAGTGAGATGCTTATAGGATTTGCTAGGTGAGAGTACTCATGGGGAAGGAAAAAATAATTCATTCACTGTAATTAGTTGTAACAGAAGTTCAGCTACCCAAAATATGCAGTAATGTTTCTCTATCCTGATAAATGATAGCACTTTGTGTAGTATGGGATATTCTTGAATAGGGATTGAGAATTGCTATAACATATGCTTCATTGGTTTTGTTATGTTCACAAATGGGGAAAGGTCTACACTCACACTAGAACCTTTAGCCTGTCAGAGACCAGGATGGAGCAGCTGTGCTTAGTGGTTGGAACAGGAATCAGCTGCTAGAGCCAAAGGGCAGAACTGGAGTCAGAGGTCAGGAATTGGAGCAGAGGGTCAGAACCAAAGTCAAGGGCCAGATGCCAGAGCCAAGGGGTCACAGCTGAAGTCAGGAATTGGAGCCAAGGGTCAGAGCTGAGTAACCGGGAGTGGTTCGGGGGCAAGGCAGGAGCTGTCACAGCCATGGGCAAATGCTTTGAGCAGCCATTGCACAGCTGCTGGACTTAAGAGCTTGCCTGCTGACTTTCCACCAGACAGGAGGTGTAGCCACTATATGCCAGCTGCACTTGTTAGGTTGCCTGGAGACTGGCTCTTCTTGGACCCTGATTTCTTGCACAGCCAGAACTCGAGTTCTTCTCTCGAGGTGAATGGACATCACCCTTGGAGTCATCTCACCCTGGTACTGTATTGTACTGCCTCTTTTCTCTTCTATTAAAATAGAGACTAAATAGTACTTATATTCTGCTACTTTTAAAAAAATTCCATATTACAAAATATTTAGCTGTGGAACAGTGACACAACAAATTGTCTCAGGAAGATTTTATGGGCATGAGTTTGGGATGACTCCATTATTCATGAGTAATGAAATTGCTCAGTTAAAACAAATACTAATACAATCTTTGTGCAGCACACCACCAACATGCAAAATGTATATTTTAGAAATGTGTGGTTTCAGAGTAGCAGCCGAGTTAGTCTGTATTCGCAAAAAGAAAAGCAGTACTTGTGGCACCTTAGAGACTAACAAATTTATTAGAGCATAAGCTTTCATGAGCTACAGCTCACTTCATCAGATGTGTGAGAGTTTGAAACATTATCAGGTGCATCCTTCTGCCCACAAAGCCACGTGCCTTAGTTACCATGACCTTAACTGTACATGATGAAGGGAGAGAAATAGAATGTAATTTGTAAAATTTCTTCTACAATATTTTCTCTCTCTAATAATATTGTGGCTTCAAGGACTGATATCTTGGAGCCTTCCAGTGCTAGTAGCATGTGTTGTATGTCCCACAAGAAAGTCAATATTCTTCCATTTCTAGAACAAATGACTCATGAGACATTGGATTTGGTTCAAGACTGAATCTAGTGAGTCCTGTATAGGGCCTCAGACTAGAGTAATTTGGGGTGGCAGTAAAATTGCTCAATTCTTTGGGGGTGGGAAGGATGCAGGGGGCAATTAATTATATGGTTCTTCAGTGTATTGCATATATATCCTTATAACGTATGTATATCTTTAATATACACTACCATGTAACAAATTGTATTTATCATGAATCTTGATGGGTTCATCTGAACTCTGCCCTCTACTCCATCTACCTGGGACTATGTAATATTCCAAACTTTTGAGCAGCTACAAACAGGCATGACTTCAAACAGAAAACCAACCTGTCAGAGAAACATTTGCTTTTTTCACCACAATGTGGAATTTCCCCCCAAATTATACCAGCTTGTGGCCCAGGGTAGGGAATATTTAGGTCTGCACCAATGGAGGGCTTAAGGGTAATCTTGACCTGTCAAGATTTTATTTTATTGGGGAGAGTCCCAAATTTCCAGCAGAGCCGCACACTTGCTTCTAGCTTTGAAAGATTCAGCAGCATTGGGCCTTAACATTCATAGACTCTGAGATCAGAAGGGACTTTTGTGATCATCTAGTCTGACTTCCTCACATTGCAGGCCACAGAACCTCACCCACCCACTTCTGAAATAGACCGCTAACCTCTGGCTGAGTTACTAAACTTCAAATCATGGTTTAAAGACTTCAAGTTACAGAGAATTCACCATTTACACTAGTATAAACCTGCATGTGACCCAGGTCTCATGCTACAAAGGAAGGCTGACTTTTTAAATGTGTCTAGAAAAGCAATTTTAGGTCACTTTTATACGGCTTTTGGCTCCATCTGAAGCAAATGGTGACTAGTGCAGCTGGTGTTACAGTTGGAGGATATTTTTAAAAAGTTCCAATAAATGCTCTAAAACAGTTTTTCTGTAACATATGTGACATACATAGAACAACAAATGCGGTCTGGTATAAATGTTTTCTTGGTACTTGTTTGGGATGGCCTGAATAACTGCCTTTGTTAATTCTGAGTAATGCAACTATCCCACACTCATGATATTAACACCTTAATAATAACACGTCATCTCTATCTGTAATTGCACACAGACATTAGCTGAACATTTGTAAGGGGACTGAATTATTAAAATGATAATTATCATAAATAAAAATGCCAAAACAAAGTTAGGAACATAGGCATTGCCATATGGGATCATACCTGAAGTCCATCTAGTCCCATGTTCTGTCTCGGGATGGATCACTTGATGATTACCTGTTCTGTTCATTCCCTCTGGGGCAGCTGGCATTGGCCACTGTTGGAAGACAGGATAGTAGGCTAGATGGACTTTTGGTCTGACCCACTATGGCCGTCCTTATGTTCTCAGACAGTGACTGATACCAGATATGTCAGAGAAAGGTGCAAGAACCCCCACAGCAGGCAGATATGGGATAATATGTGTCACACATAGGTCTCATCCTGATCTCTAATAGAGATTACCTTAAACCCTGCACTCCTTCCACAAAATGTATCATTAATTATGATAGCTCTGGATATTCTTGGTATCCACATAAGTATCCAATCCCTTTTTGAATTTTGTTGAGTTCTTGGTCTCTCTGACTTCCACAGTTTAATTTCACATTGTATGAATAACTATAAAATATACGGTTTATACTCTGTAGCAGCCACAGTAGCACAAGAGGGGTTTCAGATTCAAAATGAAAAAGTTAGTCCCAAATTGTGTGCCAAAATCAGTCAAATGAGTGCTAATTAGCTAAGCAGTTGGTGGAGCAAGAACAAAGAGTTCTGATGATCTTGGTGAAGTGTTTGAAGTAAATGTCAGAATAATGGTGGTCAGGAGTAGGATACTTGTCATTGCTATGGAGAAAGTGTTTGCTGAAAGGACTGCATTAGGCAATGTGAACTGAGGTTTTTCCAGTTAATTGTGTGGACTACTACTTAAAAGCAATAACATGAAAATACACGATAGCTATTCTACAGGATATTATGGGCATTCCATAAACTTTGTGATGTTCAAGAGAGATCTGTTTGTCATTGTGCAGTCTTATTGATAAAGGCTAGACATCTGTTCAATAGAGCCCTGTCACTGATCAGAGAGATATTGTTTATTAAGTGAGAGACTATAAACAAAAACCTTAGGCTTTTTCTGGTAGGGAGAAGTGCAATTATAAATTCATAATGGACTGTGTTGGAGTACATGCTGGGGAAGGAGAGGATTGCTCTGTATCTCTAGCAAATCTTCACTGTAGCAAACCTGGTACAAATATTGCATATTTTGGTACAGTTTTAGAACTATGTGACTTGTCATCAAATACCTTTAAAGTAATTTATGTTTCCTTCATAAATTCAACAAATCCACCATATTCAACCAAAAGAACCACTTTCTTTTAACATATTTCGGGATACCAGCAATTGTGAAGCATTTGGCCAACCTCAGGCAATACTTGAGAGTGGATTTCAAACAGGGCCATACATAGAAACTATATCAGACCCAAACTTTGCACTCCATGCAGAGTCAAACTTCATCAGGAATAGTGTATACAAAACTATTTGTTTTCACAATATAGAGCATAGAATGTACTGGAGCAGCCTACACTTGGGGTACTTCAGATGCTGCCACCTCCTGAAGCCAGGAAAACTGCTCTCACTCACATTCTCTGCTCCCAGTGCCAATGAACTGCTATGAACCAGGGTCAAGGAGGATACTGTTGGTCTGATTTGTCAGAGATGCTGAGTAACTTTAGTTCCTGTTGACTTCAGAAGGTCCTGATTTTGTAAAGATCCTTAGTTTGGCCTCCAATTTTGTGGGTGCAATTTTTCACTTATGATTAATTACAGGTGCAAATTCTTTAATTACACATCTTCATTTGATTTGTAGTGTGGTCAGACAGCTAAACATGTGCTAGCATTTGTGTCTTCCATGGAATTGGAACACAATCCTATGCCCTATTGACCTTCAGTACCATGGCAAAGAAAAATGTTGTATTGCCCAGAGGAATAAATCACCCAAACACTGAGCCTTGATCTACACTAGGAGTTGAGGTCGAATTTAGCAGCCTTAAATTGATGTAACTGTGCACCCGTCCACACGACAAAGCCTTTTCGACTTAAAGGACTCTTAAAATCTATTTTCTTACTTCACCCCTGACAAGGGGATTAGCACTGAAATTGGCATTGCTGGGTCGAATTTGGGGTACTATGGACACAATTAGACATTATTGGCCTCCGGGAGCTATCCCAGAGTGTGCCCACTTCTGTGATGAGCTGCATGTCATTTTAGGGGGTTCAGCCACCACTATCCCAACCATGTTGTTTGACTCCCTTCAATAGAGATGGAGGCAACACGGAAGCAGGTTTTGGGGATGAGGAAGATAGCTCAGAGCAAGCAAGTGGAGGAACTGGTTTTTCCAACAGCCACGAACTGTTTCTTACCCTGGACCTGGAGCCAGTACCCCCCGAACCCACCCAAGGCTGCCTCTTGGACCAGCCAGGCGGAGAAGGGACCTCTGGTGAATGTACCTTTTAAAATACTATACGTGGTTTAAAAGCAAGCATGCTTAATGATTAATTTGCCCTGGCATTCGCGGCTCTCCTGGATGTACTCCCAAAGCCTTTGCAAAAGGTTTCTGGGGAAGGCAGCCTTATTCCGTCCACCATGGTAGGATACTTTACAAAAATGTGAGTATCTTGAAGGATTAGTATCATAGAATGGAACTGTGAACATAACATAAAAGGGAGAATTGAACCTGCTACTATTGCATTTGGGAAAACTGCAAGATCTGGAAAGCTAAAGAGATTTTGATAAAAATGAAAATCAGTGTACATGAGACAGTTGTCAAGTCAATATTGCAGTATGGGTCAAAATGTTGGAGTATGAGGAAAGCTGACTGCAGAAGTGAACTGGCTGAGTGGAGATGACTGACAGTTTCAAGACTGCGGAAAATAAAAAAAATGAAGTGATAAGATAATGGTCAGGGAATGAAACAATGCTGTACTTAATATTCCAGAAAGATGACTGTGATGATTTGGACACATATTAAGAATGGATCCCAAAAGGATATGTGATAGACCCAGGCCAGTTGGGTACAGCAGAGTAGCAAAAGGAAGATATACTGGCCACTGGATTAAGTTTTCTGTTCCTTGACTGACCAGAGCAGGGGCTGCTCCAGGCTAATGAGAACGCCGGACTCCAATTAACCTACAAAGAGTCAGGTGAGGCTATTAAGTTAATGTGACCACCTGATTCTAATTAAGGCCCCTCTGATACTATAAAAGGGCTCACTCCCGTCAGGCAGAGGGGAGCCAGGGGAGAAGAAATGCGGCTGAAGGGCTGGTTAATGAAGACACCCTCAAGTCATGGGTAAATGAACCCTAAGGTTAGGGTGAAGAAGGGAGAAGCAGGAGAGCTGTGGGGAAGTGGCCCAGGGAAATGTAGCAACTCTGGCAGTGAAAGGTTGGCTGCCAACAGCTGCTACTATTAGGGTCCCTGAGCCGGAACCTGGAGTAGAGGATGGGCCCAGGTTCCCCCCAACTCACCACTACAGAAACACCTCCTGGGAGGGGAAAACAGGCCCCCGTCAGGACAGGAGGCTAAACTGTTTTGGTATGAGGCCATAGGAGCAACAGAGACTGTGGGAATTCTCTCACCAACCTCCTTGATGGCTGATGATGAAAAGGGCTCAGTAGACTGTATATCCCTGGCCCTAGAGAGAGAAGGGCTACGTGGAGGGTTGCAGTGAGCCTCTGAAGCTAGCATAAACTGCCTGGAAATGCGGGACCCATGGGGACGAGGTCGGAGCTCTGCTATAGATATCATACATGGCAATATGTACCAGAGTGCGAAGAACTAGAAATAGAGGAAGACCAAGGTGCTTTGGATAGATAAAGTGAAGAATGACATAGAACAAAAATGCTTAAAGATGAACAAAAGCTGTGAGGCTGGTACAAGACAGAAAGTGGTGGAAAGATTTCATTAGGTCCCATTGTTACTGCTGAGCTGATGGATGGAAATCAAAAACTAACAGTACATTTATATAATTGTACAGTGAGGAGGTTAATCACTGCTTCTGAATAGTCTGTTATTCTCATTCATAATTCTATAGTATTATAATAACTAACTGGAGATAATTCTGCAAGTGTTTGAAATACACAATTCTTTCACAGCTTGGTGCTTCATATCTATGTCAGTTCTTTGTATTAATAATATAGGTTAGAACATGGGGCTGAGAGTCTGAGGACCCGTTTTCAACTCTGGCTATGTGATCTCGGGCTAGTCATTTAACCTCTACGTAAGTGGTTCCCAAACTTGTTCCACCGCTTGTGCAGGGAAAGCCCCTGGCGGGCCGGGCTGGTTTGTTTACCTGCCGCGTCTGCAGGTTTGGCTGATCGCGGCTCCCAGTGGTTGCGGTTGGCTGCTCCAGGCCAATGGGAGCTGCTGGAAGCTGCAGCAGGTAAACAAACTAGCCTGGCCCTCCAGGGGCTTTCCCTGCACAAGCGGCGGAACAAGTTTGGGAACCACTGCTCTATGTCAAGGTAATCCACTGGCAAGCCACGAGACTGTTTGTTTACATTGACCATCCGCAGGCACGACCGCCCACAGCTCCCAGTGGCCGTGGTTCGCTGTTCCTGGCCAATGGGAGCTGCGGAAAGTGGCACGTAGGTCCTTCCACTCAGAGGTCATCAAAATGATCTTCCAGAGGTGGGGAACTCCCTTTTCTCCTGTCTTATACTCCAATCCCATTCATCAGCAGGGCCCTCCTGAAGATCAAGAGGGAAAAGGACAGGGTCATCATGATCACGCCAGCACTGGTTTGGCATGCTCATGGATTTGGCAACAGCGCCCTCATGGACACTTCCCAAGTGTCCAGACCTGCTCTCTCAGGCATTATGACAAAGACCTGTTAAGAAGATGTCTTTGCCAAGGGCTGATTTTTTTTCATTGGTAGTTGGCCTTCAGCTTAAGATGCAACATTGACAAACAGAAATTTGGCCTGATGCTTGGTTTATCTTAATATGCTGGGTTATATCCTCCCACCTTTTTACACTACTGCTTGGGGGAAATCACAGATTCACTGTTTCTCTTTTAATCATGATAATTATTTCTACAACTCCTTAGTAAAGCTATTGCATTTTTTCCAGGTAAGGTATTTTATTATACTTTGGCCAAATTATTTACAGAATTGGCAATCATAATGGCATTTACCCCAGGAGGGCTGGCATTACAATAGTTACTGCAGTTAACACGATAGATAGGCTATTTCATATACAGTTTAATAGTAAGCTACTATTTTCCTGCTCTGTACAGTCCACCTGCCTCCTATCATCTTCCCTGCTTACAATTCAGCTGCCATAGACACCAGATGGTGCTCATAATGCTACTTCAAAGATGCTGTATGAAACAGAAACTCATGTAGATTAAATAAAGTCTAGTCTTGTTATGCAACTCACTATTGCCCTTTTCAACAGGTGCTTTTCTGTAACAAGAAATCAGGAGCAGCCAAGTGAGTCAGCTCTGACAAGAATTCCATTCTAGATAGGATCAGTCTTCTGTAGCTATTAATGTTATCCAACTTTACTTTGGAAATGATTAGTTGGTAGAAAGGTTGATGTGAAAAAAGAGAAATGACTACACCAAGCTGTATGCTTCCATATGTCGCCTTTCCACACAAAGGGAACAAGCTACCATGTGCTAAAGGTGATGTATGCCTCTGGAGGCCCTTCTACTCCCACTGGCAGTTGGGGTCTTTGGGTTTGCAGTACAAACGTTCAAATTAACATCAAGTTGACTGAACCACTGTTAAAAAGAAATACTGTGTAGGTGGATTCTTTTTATTTACCTTCTTATCCTTAAAGCTTTAGGGTTCACACGGAGAGAGGTGACATCCCCCCACCCCACAACTGTACACCTCTCTCACGCAGGGGGTGCGTGTGACTGACTGACCTACCCCTCCCTGCCTGGTGCTCTCTGCCCTCCATGCCTGGCTGCATCCCCAGGATGGACTGTCCTCTCCTGGTACCTGTTGCCATATCTTCCCGAGGCAACACATGGGGGGGCGGGGCACAAAGTCACATGCCCATCCTCCCCAGATTTCTGCCAAGGTTCACACCAGAATGTGGCCAGCAGCAGACTTTCAGCACTGTGCAGGAAGGAAGGGACGGGAGCCGCTTCTAGCCACAGGGAAGGAAGAGGGGGGGAAGGGATGACCTGGCCCATGTCTTTGCAGAGGTCATCTCTTCTCCCCTCCCCCCAGCACTCCCCTGTGGCTGGAAGCAACTTGACCCTTCCTGCCTGCACAGTGTCAAAACACCAGCTAACACCTCCAGGCTGCTACTGGCCACCGGCATAACCCAGCCACTTCCGGTCACCTGGCTACCGCACGGGCAGGAAGGGGTTAAGCCCTAAGGATGCAGAGCCTTTGGCGAGAGGTGGCTCAGGAGGGGAGGGTGCCTATGGGACGGAGCAACTCCATTCTCCCGGGGGCAGGACCCAGGGCAGTGGCGAAGGGGGTGCTAAGCCCCTGCCCAGGGGCGTTACTGTGGAGCCGGCAAGGTTGGGGCGTGAACATGGTGGAAATCTCTTCACCCCCGCCACTCCGGAGCTTAGCTGAGGGGCGGAGAGGCTTCCCCCTGCCATAGCGGTGCAAGGCTTTGGCACACGCAGGGCTCAGCTCCTCTGGCATAGCACCCTGGACTGGAGGGTCTTGGGCTTTCCCAGGGCTCCGGCCTAGTGAGAGGCAGTGGGGGAAGGGAGGAGCCTGCCGGTCAGGCTCTTGGTGAGTTGAGCGCTCCTGCCAGGGGCTGGTTCTCTGCAGAACATTGGGAGCAAGACGTGCCCTGCCAGGGGGATATGGAGGAGCAGCAGGGCTGGGGGGGTGAAGGGGCAAAGCAGGAGAGGACAGCGAGAGGGGGAGCATGTAAAGGGCTGATTAGTGGACAGCAGAGGCGACATGTAACTAGCCGTTGCCTGGTGCCTGCCCACACTCACCAGCCAGTGCAGCTTGCAGCACGCAGCCAGTGATGGCCAGAAACGGGACAGGGGGTGGGGCCCTGCTGACGGACCAGCAGCGGGAGCGGTCGGTCCCGCATGCTGCAGCTTTGGCCCACCACCAGCCTTGCACTCCACCCCCATCATGAGCCACTGGACCCCTCCACTCACTGCTGGTGGGTGGGTGGCTGGTGAGCAGGGATCCAGACAGCAGCAGGGCCCACCAGTACTGATGGGTGTGGGGGGGGGGAGAAAATATGGGACAATTTACCCATTTTTAAGAAAAAGTCAGGACATCTGCAAGAGGGCTTAAATACAGGACTGTCCCTTTAAAAACGGGATATCTGGTCACTCTAGCACAAGACCCAAAAATAAAGACGACTTGCCACCAAAGAAAGTACAGACTAAAGCCTTCCCAGGTCTTGTAAAGACTAACAAAAGGGCTTAACTTTATGCACTGTGAGTAGGCCCACACCTCAATGGAAAGATGCACAATGCATAAAGTTAAGCATGTTTATAGTACAGCAGTAGCCTAGGAGACAGGACGCACTAGCAGACTCAGAGCAGGGAATAAACTAAGATATATTTTTATTACTTATTTATATTTGTATTTATTATTAATACATATACAACTGTATGTAAATTATATATAAATTGGACATATGTAAATTATTAATATTTTCATTTCCTTCCTCCTTTTTCATGTTTGTGAACGTTGCATGAAAATTAAGTCTTTCAGAGGGATTTAAATTACTACTAGTGTTACCAATTAGGGAGGAATAAGCCAGGAGGCAGGTGACCTCATAAGGGAAAAAATGACCGTGCAAAGGTCCATACTAATAAAAAACAAGGGAATATAAAATCAGAAATGCCATATATTGACACACAATGTATAAACATATGTAAGTACGCAGGCTATCTCTCTAGAGAATGTTTACAAGGTTTTTATGAGGCATCAGTAGAACTTTAAAAGAAAGGAGGTTCTGTAAATAGAAGTCACACATCAACTTAAAAAAAATTCAAAACAATTGAAAATAAAACCAAAAGGTTGCAGGAAGGTGCTGTTTGGTTACTTTAATGTCATTGGTAGCGTGTGGATGGGCCCTTGGTCCTGTGTGGAGCCCCCTGTTGGAATCTTCAGATTGGCAGATTGTTGGCACCCCTATAAAACCAACCTGATGCACCTGTATTTTGTGTGTGTGTGTGTGTGTGTGTGTGTGTTACTGAAATGTATGTCACACTTAAAATGTGTCTCATCTTCCACATGGGGAAATAAGTTAACCTACTGCAGATGTCGAACAAAAGGACTTTCATTAGTTCTTAATGCTTCATTTGCAGTCTTTTTCTGAGTGATGGGACAGGGTGAAATCGTAAGTAATACATGGGAAGGGGCTGAGGGGGAAGGTCTGTGCAGAAGGGAGAGAGAGAGTCAGTCTTGACTCCCAACTAGGTAGTTTTCTCTTTCCTAGCTGCAGCTGCTGTGGAGAGTTCTCAGATTTGTCTAACTGGGTGTGTGGCTAAGGAGGGCAGGAGGAGTTGGGGAATAACAGTTCTCTCCCCTCACAGGACAGTATAAATTATGATGCAAAATACACTGAAATTACTGTTCCTCCAAGCAACATCAACTCACTTTTTGTGGCTTTTGCCTACCAAGGAGAGAGATATAGGCAGCAAAGGGGTTTAGCCATTGCAGTATGGTATGTGTGCAAGCTGTTTTGCCATTTTTGGTGTGTGGTGGAAGGAACGCTAGAATAAGGACAACGGGAGACCCTCACATGTAGCCGGAGGCCGATGAAATATGCCTTGCCATTCCCTATGGTTCACAACCTACCAGATACATTTTTTCCCTACACCCCTCTTTTCCAGATGGTTGTTTAGGAGGCCATATGACTGTAGATTGATATGCTCCCCTTCAGTAAAGCTTTGCAGGGAAAGGAAGCATTCTGACCCCTTAGGGAAGGCTTTCATTTCATGGTCTCTGTGTAAATGCATATCTCACAGTGAAGTATTGTTCAGAAAGGAATATGAAATGCCATAATGAAAAATCTTTAGAACTGTACGGCAGCTTTCCCTTAAGTATTCAGAATTAGATACTGCTGTAATAGTTAAAACTGAAATTTCTGGATCTCAAGAGTGTATAAAGAGGAGGAAGGCAAGATTAAGTTGGCTCCAGTGAAAAGAAGCTTTCAGGCTATTTTGAAGCCAAATCTTCTGAGGAATTATGCTGAGATAATATAGTGCATTAGGAAGTGTCTGTAAATGAAGCCCCTAATTTGCATTGGACCACATATTCTGCTTATGAGGAATAGTTCCCTATACCCTTAGTGTCCCTACTGATTTCAATATGGCTATTTGTAGAGTAAGGGTACTATTCAACTTGAGTAGGAAATGCCCTTTAAAAGGAGTGAAACCATACTGGAAAGTTGACTGGTGACCAGACAATCAGAGGAATGGCATCTGTGAGGGAAGGGAGCTGAACTCCTAAATGTTGTGGAAGCTGGGGATCTGGATTGGTGACATCTTGAGTTTTTTGCCTTCTTTTTTTTCTTTTTGGATCACATATTGACTGCAAAAAGATTGTGTTTTTCTTACATTTGCATGTTGTTTGAAATTATTGGCCAAATAATTTTTGTAAATAATTATTGGTCTATAGATTGCTTCCAACCCTGATATTCTATGATTCTATACAGACATTTGTTTGTATTCAATATTCAAAATTATAAGATGGCTGTGATTGGCTTTCTGTCTATGTTTCTGTTCAAATCCTATGACTTTCAGAGCTGGAGTCTGTTGTGTGATGTATGAGATAGCTATGTTCTTTGTTTTGCAGTGATATTTTTGTTTCTGTAATATCCAGATCCATTGTGGATATTAGTTATTTCCTTTGCTTAAGACTTACTGCCTTTCATAACAGAATCTCCCAATTAACTTGAGTGACTGATATGACATGACTTGTTTTCAGACTCTGTTCACCTGGGGACTTCAGCTCTTCAAAAGACCATCCTTCTATTCTTCCAACCAGTGCTGCAAACAAAAGTGAGGTATTGCTGTTTAAAGCATTAGTGGCAGGTTTGGATAATTTTTGGTGGTGCCCAGAATGGGTCCAAGTCCCGCCCCTTGGGGGCAGGGGGTTGGGGTGCAGGAGAGGGTGCGGGGGTCCATATTCTGCTGCTCTCCTTTCTTCCTTGTGTCAGGATCCTGAACTCGACCATCTCATGGTCACTGCCTCCCAGGTCCCCATCCATTTTTGCTTCTCCTACTAATTCTTCCCGGTTTGTGAGTCAGCAGAGCACATAAGCACATGCTTATATTTATGCTCAGGCCTAGATCCCATTGACTTAAATGGAACATAAGCAGGGGTGAAAGTAACTTAAAGGACTAACTGGTGTGCAGGGTGTCTGGGCTCCTGGGCAAGGTGGGGGGGGCGGCTCTGGGCCCCTGAATGGGATGGAGCCTCAGATGGAAGGGACAGGGCTGGGGCCAGACTTCCCCAGCCAGCCCTTCAGCACTGCAGTGCTCAGCCTGTGCCACTCAGCGATCTGGTGGTGATTTAAAGGGCCTGGGACGCTGACCTGTGCTGGGAGCCCCAGGCCCTTTTAAATTGCCAGGCCGTGGGGCAGCTGCCCTTTTGCCCCCCCCCCCATCAGCAGCCATGCCGGTATGGTCCTTTAAATCAGACCATATCGGATGCGTACTGGCCTGTTTCGACTTACTTTCACTTCTGGACATAAGTGTTTTGCTGAACTGGGGCCTTATTGAGGTACCACTATAGCATAATTATATCCAGTAACAATTCCATCCCTTTACAGATTTTCCTCTTGGCTTATGTTAGTACAAAACATAATCACAAGTACCCTCCATACTATAGTCACAAAGTGCAAACCATTACTAATGATGATTGGAAATGGGAAGGCTTACTTACTCTGTGATATCTCACTTAAGAAAACCTCAGACTAAACTGGGCCTGCTGTCCTTGAGGTTTGATCTTGCTGTAGCAGATAGTTCAGTGTTTCTTCGTAGACCAAACTAAGCTGCCAAAGGGATATATTTAAGAGGATTGTTAGTGCTGTTAATCACAGCAGTAATTTCTGATGCACAAGGGGACAAAAAAGTTTGGTTCATGTTTCTAAATATGGGTCCTCACACTCCATATTTCTGTTTTTAAGTCTATTATTATAGTTGTATTATCTAGTCCAAATAGCCCAGGGATTGTCACATGTTCTCTAATTCTTCTTTGAATGCTTGCTCATGTTGATTCCATTCTAGTGTGCGCACCCATGTGTTTTGTTGTCAGAGATTTTTGCCTTTGTGGTATCCATAGGGCCGGCTGTGGCACCCCCTTGAGGGCCACACTCATGCGTCAGTATATCATGCATCGCCGGCCCTAGCCCTCTCAGTTCCTTCTTACTGCCCATGGTGGTTAGTCAGAGCACCTATCTTTGCATTGCAAGGGCTAGCAGTTTTGTGTCTCCTGACTTTGAGCCTTAGGGTCTTGTAAATACTTGTTTATAGTAGTTATTGTTAAGTGTAGTTAGGAGTTAAAAGTTAGAGTCCCAGCAGGGACTTTGCCCCAGGTGGAGCATACCCCAATCTCCAAGGTTTAAGCCCTGTGCATATAGTCACAGGCCTATGCCTGTAAGTGACCCTCACAGCAGCTGCCCCAAGTGCTCTGGGGAGTCGCATGTGAAGGACAAGTGCCGTATTTGTAAAAAATTTCGACTCCGGATTCAGAAAAAGCGGGATTCATTTACGGGCTCTCCTCATGGAGGTGGCCCTTCATCCGGCTTCCAAGCTGTCCCGCCACGACTCACCTAGTATCTGGGCCTCAGTGCACAGCACACCCCTGGCACTGGACTCTGCCCGGCACTGCTCCCCATTACCAGTGCCCAGAAAGAAAATGAAGGAGCACGGCTCCCTGGCACCTGGCAAGAAAAGCCATGGGGCATCAGTTTGGGCTGTGCTACCACTCCAGAGCTACATGGACATGCGTCCCAGTTTGGGGCCCTTAGCCCCTTAAAGGTTCTACCACGACTCCCAGGAGTGGTAGGGGACCCAAACTTCTGTCGGCATTGAAGCCTTCCCAAGCTCCCCCGGTGCTGAGAGAGCAGACACGTCCGTCCACGCCACTGGCACCGCATGTGCCGCAGGAAGTAGCAAAGTTTCCCTACGAGGGCAAGTCAGCCGCTAAAATCCATAACGGGGCAGTGGAGCACCACCAATCTGGTTTGCCACCCTTGACTTGAAGGATGCTTATTTCTATATTTCCATATTCCAAGGTCACGGATGTTTCTTCTGTTTCATGATAGGTGAATGCCATTTTCAATTAATGGCACTGCCCTTTGGCCTCTCATTGGTCCCGAGTGTGTTCACAAAATGTATGGCACCAGTGGCTGCTTACCTGAAATGTCGAGTCATTCAGGTCTTCCCATATCTCGAGGACTGGCTCATTAAGAGTACGTCTCAGGAGCAAGTGCAGAGGAGCCTTGATCTGGTGTGTTCCACCTGCCACAACCTGGGCCTGTTAATAAATGAGAAAAAATCCACCTTATCACCGGTCCAGTGAATAGAGTTCATTGGGGCAGTTCTTGACTCCACGCGAGCCAGAGCCTTCCTTCCAGAAGAGTGTTTTCAGGCCATGTTGGACCTGATCTCCCATGTAAAGAGCCACCTGCTCACCATGGCTTATGCCTGGCTGTGGTTGTTGGGCCACATGGCTGCATGTACATATGCAGTCAGCCATGCTCAGCTCCATTCCAGCCTCTGCAAGTGTGACTGGCATCGGTCTACATCCCCAACAGGCATGACCTAGACTGGGTAGTCAGGGTATCGGATCATATCAGGTCGTCCCTGGATTGGTGGTTGGACCACAGGTTGATGCTGGAGGGTGTTGCCTTAGCGACCCCGTCACTGACCCTGGTCTCTGATGGTTCGGACCTGGGCAGGGGAGCCCATCTGGGCGAGCTGAGCACCCAGGGCCCCTGGTTGTGGGCCAGTCTGGGGCCCTCCACATCAATTTCAGGGAGCTCAGAGTGGTTCGTCTGGCCTGCCAGGCTTTCTTGCCCCACTTGAAGGGCAAGGTGGGTGCAGATCCTGACAGACAATAGTGCTGTGATGTATTGCATCAACAGGCAGGGCGGCACCAGATCTTCACCCTTTGTCAAGAAGTTCTCCACCTTTGAGATTTTTGTGTGCGGCATGCCATTCATCTGATAGCCACGCACCTGCCCAGAACCAGGAAAGTCTTAGCAGACCACCTCAGCAGGACTTTCTCATCTCACCACAAGCGGTCGCTCCATCTGGAGGTGGTCAGCATAATCTTCCAGAGGTGGGGGACTCCCCAGGTGGACCTGTTTGTGTCCAGGCAAAACAGCAAATGTCAAGTGTTCTGTTCGCTCTGGGGGATGGACCAGGGCCCCTATCAGACACCTTTTTCATTCTGTGAACGGGGACGCTGATGTATGCCTTCCCCCAGTGCTGTTGATTCATGGGGTCCTTGTGGAGATCAAGCAAGACAAGGTGAGAATTATCCTAATAGCCCCCGCTTGGCCTTGCCAGCACTGGTTCGGCACACTGTTGAGCCTTTCAGTAGCCAACCCGCTGCATTTGCCTCTCTGGCTGGATCTGCTGTCCCAGAACCATGCAGCCTTTTGCACCCAAACCTGGCAGTGCTACACTTGACAGCTTGGCTACTGCATGACTAAACATGGATGAATGGGCATATTCAGCCCATGTTCAGCTGGTGTTGCTGGGGTAGCAGGAAACCCTCTGCCAGAGCGACTTACCTGGCCAAATGGAAAAGGTTCATGTGCTGGGCCTTGGAACGGCATATCTGGGTGGAGCAGGCCCCACTGCTGGAGATCCTGGATTATCTGATGCACCTCAAACTCCAGGGTTTGTCCCTGTCTTCGATCAAGGTCCACCTAGCCACTATCTCGGCTTTCTCCTATCTCGCTATCTCCTCCATTTAAAGTCACGTCGATCTTTGCTCACAACATGACGGCAAGGCTTTTGAAAAGTCTGGAGCATCTCTACCTGCACATCCAGGATCCCGTCCCTCCCTGGGACATGAATCTCATGCTGTTGAGGCTCACGGGGCCTCCCTTTGAGCCTCTGGCTTCCCGCTCTTTCCTGCTTCTCTCCTTGAAAGTTTCGTTCTTGGTCACGATAGTGTTGGCCCACAGGGTGTCTGAGATCAGGAAGCTTACTTCAGAACTGCCCTATATGGTCTTCTACAAGGATATGGTCCAGTTGTGACTTCACCCAGTGTTTCTGCCCAAGGTTGTTTCCCAGTTTCATGCTAGCCTGGACATCTACTTACCAGTCTTCTTTCAAAAGCCTTATATGTCAGATAAGGAGCACAGGTTACACACCCTGGACGTCAGGAGAGTGCTGGCCTTTTACGTAGATAGAACAAAGCTGTTCTATAAGTCAATGCAGATGTTCATTGCAGTGGCAGACACAATAAATGGTCACCCCCTGCTGAGAGGATTTCTTCCTGGATCTCGGCTTGCATCTGTCACTGTTATGAGCTGGCAAAGGTGCTTCCTCTGGTAATCATGAAGGCACACTCGACTAGGGCACAAGTATCATCAGCGGCCTTCCTGGCACAGGTGCCAATCCAAGAGATCTGAGGGCCACTACCTGGTCATCTCTCCACGTGTTCGCATCTCATTATGCGCTTACCCAGCAAGCTCAAGACAATGCTGGCTTTGGCAGAGCAGTGCTGCAAGCCGCAAGACTGTGAATTCCGAGCCCACCTCCATGGACACTGCTTGTGAGTCACCTAGAATAGAATCAACGTGAATAAGCACTCGAAGAAGAAAAATGATTACTTACCTTTTCATAACTGTTGTTCTTTGAGATGTGTTGCTCGTGTCCATTCCATTACCTGCCCTCCTGCCCTTCTGTCGGAGTTGCTGGCAAGAAGGAACTGAGAGGGTGTAGGTCCGGCGGCACCTGATATAGCAATGCATAAGTGCGGCACTCAAGAGGGCGCCACAGCCGGCCCTATGGATACCTCTAAGGCAAAAATCTCTGATGACCACACACATAGGCATGCACACACCTAGAATGGAATGGACATGAGCAACACATCTCAAAGAACAACAGTTATAAAAAGGCAAGTAATCGTTATTGTTTTTTACTTGGGATGGAAGAACTTCTTGGTTTAAGCAGAGTAACAGAACATATTATAACCAGATTGGCGCATTAAAGCTATGAGAGGATATTATAAGTTAGATGTAATACTCCACTGGCTTTTTGAAGTGGGAGCACTAGGTAGTGGCCTACAATGGTGAGAGGTTTCATTCATTCATTTATTTTTTTTCTTGAGGCTAAATTCAGAGGCAGACATGAAGTCTTTTGAGATATTTTTTCCTCTCACTTCCATTTGCACAAAGGGAAAGTTTCTGGGTAGTCCAAAGGTAAAGTGGAAAAAAGAACAAAGATTTGATATCTGATGTAGTGATTTCCATTTACTGTTACACCAGAGCTGTTTTGTTCATGAGCTTTTTCCACATCCCCTGCAGAGGACTTTACAGCAACCATTTGAATATGAATACTGTACTTTTAACAGGGCTACTAAATACTTCATGTCAATTTGCCCATTTATTGCCAGAATCAAACTCTTCCATCCCAGTCATTATATTGGGGAAAACTCCTTGTTACAAATGGTTGTGCCATATGTCCAGGGATCCAGCTGAAGGAGGTTTGATTTGATTGGAAAATAAGTAAAGCTGCACAGCTGTACTGCTTGTAAGGTCACTTTTAGTCAGGTCTCAGTAAAGTCTCTGCCCAGTGAGTACAAATCTGAAGATATCCTTAAAACAAGTGTTCAGAGGTTAGTAGTGATGAGAGGGGGATTGTGCACAAAGAGAAAGGTTTATTGCTTCTTGTTTTCTGTTTTGCCAGAAATATAGATGCTTTTCTTGTCCACTGAGATATCTTCTCTTGATATCTGGCCTATCTGAATTTAAAGGAAAAGAGAGACTTCCATTTCAGTGCAGGAAGGAAGCCAATAAACTTAAATTACAGTCCTGTTGAACTGACCTAAAAAATTCAAACCAAAGAGATTTCCTGAAGAAAAGATCATTAAGTCAGGTAACAGCTCAGGATTAATGGGCTATATCTAATATGCAGAAAAACTTTAAATGCTTTCATCATTGTGTAATCTCTCAGCAGGTTATATAAATCCTCAAAATCAGCAAGTTACAATTCATGCCAATGTCCAATCTCTCAATATACCCAGATAGCCCTTTCCAGTTACTCATGCTGTCATCTTAAGTGTTGCTTCAATCTTCTCTGTTAGAAATGAGTCACTTCTACTAAGCCATTATATTCTTGTCAAAAGTACCAGACTGTAGTGTGTACAGAGGTGTTTCTGTCAGATCAGAAAATCATAGAAATGTAGGACTGGAAGGCATCTCAAGAGATCGTGTAATCCATCCGTCTGTGCTGAAGTAGGATTAAATATACCTAGCCCATTCCTAACAGGTGTTTGTCTAACCTGTTCTTAAAAACCTCCAATGATGAAGATTCCAAAACCTCCATTGAAAGCTTTTTCCAGAGCTGAACTAAGCTGATAGTTAGAAAGTTTTTCCTAATATCTAACTGAAATCTCCCTTGCTGCAAACTAAGACAATTATGTCTTGTCCTACCTTTGGTAAACAAGGAAAACAATTGATCGCTGTCTTCTTTATAACAGCCCTTAATATATTTGAAGGCTGTTGTCATGTCCCCCTTTGGCCTTTTCCTCTCTAGAGTAAACATGCCCAATTCTTTCAACCTTTCCTTCTGGTAATGTTTTCTAAATCCCTTAAAATTTTTGTTGCTCTCCTCTGGCCTCTCCTATTTGTTTACCTCTTTCTTAAAGTGTAGTGCTCAAAAGTGGAGATAATTCACCAGCTGAAGCCTCACCAGTGCCAAGTAAAGTGGAACAATTACTTCCCATGTCTGAGGGCTTGTCTACATGGTGAGTTAGTGCACAGCAAGCTGGGATATAAATCTAGAGTGCCGTAGCATGCTGCCCATTAACTATCCATGTGAACCCTACTGCCATGCACTAAATGTTCCCTAGTGTACTATAAAATCAACTTACGTTAATGGGTTCAAAGCACACTAGGGAACGTTCAGCACCTGGCAGCAGGCTACACACAGACAGTTAGTGTGCAGCACACGTATGCACTATAGATTTACACCCCAGCTTGCCACACACTAACTCACCATCTAGACATGACCTTACATATGGCACTCCTGTTAATACATCCCAGAACAACATTTACCTTTTTTGCAACAGCATCACTTATGTTCAGTGTGTGATCCACTCTAACCTCCAGATCTGTTGCAGCAGTACTGCTGCCTATTCAGTTGTTACCCATTTTGTAGTTGTGCATTTGATTTTTCTTTCGTAAGTGTAGTTCTTTGCCCTTGTCTTTATTGAATTTCATCTTGTTGATTTCAGACAAAATTTCCAGTTTATCAAGAACATTTTGAATTCTAATCCTGTCCTCCAAAGAGCTTGCAATCCCTCCCAGCTTGTAGTCATCTGCAAGTTTTATAAGAATACTGTCCATTCCATCGTCCAAGTAATTAACGAAAATATTGAATAGTACTGGACCATTCACGGATCCCTGCAAGACCCCATTTGATATGTCCTCCAAATCTGATAGTGAAGCATTGATAACTACTCTTTGAGTACAGTCTTTCATGCATTTATGCACCCGCTTTATAGTAATTTCATTTAGACCATATTTTTCTAGTTTGCTTATTAGAATGTCATGTGGGATTGTGTCAAAAGCTTTACTAATGTCCAGATATATGCTGTCTACTGTTTCCCCATCCACTACTATGGTTACCCTGTCAAAGAGGGAAATTAGGTTGGTTTGGCATTATTTTTTCTTGACAAATCAATGTTGACTGTTGCTTATCACCTTATAATCATCTAGTTTTGAACAATTTGATTGTTTAATAATTTGTTCCAGTGTCTTTCCAGATACCAAAGTTAGGCTGACTGGTTTATGTTTCCTGAGATCCTCCTTTTTTCCCTTTTTGAGGATAGGTATTATGTTTGCCCTTCTCCGGTCATCTGGGACCTCACCTATCCTCCATGAGTTCTTGAAGATTGCTTTGGCTAGTTGCTTAACTCCTCTAAGTTCTAAGAACATGTTGGACAGTATGTGTCTTGCTATATTGTTTTTCCAACAAATATCTGGGTAGTTAAAGTCCTCTGTTAACATAAGGTCCTGTGCTTTGGATAATTCTGTTGTTTGTTCTAAAAATACCTTCTCCACCTTCTCCTTCTGATTTGGTAGCCTATAGTATATCATACAATTGCCCCCACTTTTTTCCCTTTTATTTTATTTTAGTGTATTTTATTTCATTTTGTTTTGTTTTGTTTTCACTCAGATGCCATTATGCTATTATTTTCCTGCTTTAGAGCGCAAGTGTTCTTTTCTACTTCACTTCCTATTCCACACACTTGATACAAAAAGTTTGAGTTTATAAAAAATAGAAATCACTAGTTACTTTTAAAAAAACCTATTTCTTTGTGAGTGTTGTTTACTACTTGGTAAATTAGCACCCCTACTTTGGTAAAGAGAGAACCATTTGATGCCATAGGCCAACATTTAAAGCTAAAATTAGGCATGTGCATCCATAGAGATATGGTCATATGTACCGAGAAGCTTAGCTCCCCCAAGATCTGCAACGCTAAATCAGTATGTGCTGCTGGGTGCTCAGCTCTTCTGAAAATGAGGCTACTTATTTAGATTCCTAAATATGGATGTAAGTACCTAACTTTAGGAACTCAAGATTGAAAATAGTGGCTGTAGTTAATATTTCTGACTATCTGCTTTCAAAAAAACATTTTAAAATTATTTATTAGGCTAGTTAGAGTTATCAACAAAAGGGTAGGCTACAGAGCTTCAGTGTTGCTTTACAGACAAATTAATTTATTTTCAAAAGATGATAGTCAAAATCTTATTTTCTACCAGTTGTCTTCATGCTTTGTGTGGTTGACATGTTACACTGCAGCACCATTGCTGCAGCATTTGGCTGTGATCCTCAGTCTCTGGCAATATTACTGAGATTTTTCATGCTAAGGTAGAATTTTCCTTTTATCAATGACTGTGACATCTGTGTATATCTGGAGGGTTCAGCCAAGGCCTGTGCACCGTTCAGGTCCCATTTAATCCTGCAAAATGAATACATAAACGGGTGTGTTAGTAGTGCTGTAATGCTTGATGGTGCTGTAATCTTTCATCTAGAGTACATGCACAGTATTTCTAGTTTCATGTCAAGTAATGCTGGCTTAATTTGCCTGATGGATTGATGTGTGAAGGAGAAGTGATGGCACTAGATAATCAAATGCTCAAAGAATAGAGATATGATCATTTAGTTAAGTCTTTGTGGAATTCCCATGAGGTTGGAATCTCAGCTAGTTAGCTATAATGCAGTGTACTGATAGAGTCTATCACAAAATACTTGTAATAGTTCTCATTTGGCTACTCACTTAGAAAGAATCATAGGAGTTGGACTTACTTATACTTGCTTTATAGAAGAGCACTTAGCAGCTCTGTTTAACACTTAGGTACCTTAAGATGAATACAAACATGTCTTTCTGTGAAACATTCAAATACATTTATATTTATTATAATTAATGTATTTTGTTCTATAACCATAGCACCTAGGAGCCATAGTCATAAACACAGATCCCAGTGTGCTAGGTGCTGTACCAACACAGACAGCCTGTGCTCTAAGGAGCTTGCAATCCAAGTATAAGACAAGAGACAACAGCTGGATACAAAAGATGGGGGAGTACAAGTAAACAATAAGACAATATTGGTAAGGGTGATGGGCTGTGGTTAGGCAGTGGTTCCAGCAGCCTAACCATTCTCAAGTTATTTGTAGGCATGTAATGATCTTCACAGCAGAAAAAATGAGCTGTTAAAGCTCCAAAAGGCAGATGTTATCAAGCAGAATGTACAGCAACAGGGCTATTTCAAGCTTTAGGAATAGGCCAGTTTTCTTTCAGACCTTAAAAGTTGTGTTTAAAAAAATTGATATCCTTAGGCAAATGGGAAAAAGGAAAATAAGAATAAATCTAAGTCTCAATGTAAGATAATGTAACCATATTTATTAGGTTTCCATTTCAGTTTGAAGAAGATTAATTACATTAACTGCATCAGGTCTGCTGGAAAAATATGTAGCTGGCTTTCTTTGTATTTGATAATGCTGTATATCCATGCTTTTGAGTCCTTTGGGCACTGTGACTTCTGACAGATGGATTACCAAAATTATAGTCTTACTCATTCTAGTTCCTTAGTAGTAATCTCTTCACTAGGGGCCAGATTTTGACCCTTTCCCTCTCAATTACGTATCAGAATCTAGCTATTGTTACTGTTATTTTGCTAACCACTTGCTCAGACGTCACAATGCATATAATTGGAAATGGTCTGTTATTCAATTTATATAAATTATGGGAAGGATTGAAATCTTCTAAGATGAAAAATTCTATTTCATTGCCCAAAGGAGCAACAGTATCATACTGTATGTAGGAATATAGCTTTATCAGCACCACATCTCTAACATATAGCTTTTGGTATTCTACATAAGAGGTGTAGCCCAGTAGAGATTCAGTACAGTCTTTGAGTGAATATATATTGAGTGGTCTTAGTGCATTGATCCCTAATGTATTTCTCCACGTTTCAAATTCATAAATATATGGTTTATAAATAGGCTTGGCAGGATTCAATTTTATTTGGTAACTGTCAGTAAATATTGATTTCAGCTGACACACTGCAATCACCCACCCCCCAAAATCAATCAGTAACAGTCGGGTTGCCTGAAGGGATCAGTTGTCACTGGCCCTGCGGCCATGCAAGGAGCCCTCTGCAGCCCTCTTGACATGGGATTGAGTGAGCAGGTCTGTGACAGCAGATCTGCAGATGGATCCCTGTGTTGGCTTAGGGCTGGTGATACCCAAGCCCCGAAGGCACAAGGTGTGGGGTGGGTGCGTTTTGGTAGAGCATAGTAGAGACTCCCGGCCAGGACTGCAAGAAGGAGGAGGAGGACAAGCCCTTGACTGTGGGAGAGGCCACCCCACTGCTGAAAGACTTCTGTGGCCATGCAGGGAGCCCTCTGCAGCTTTGCTGTCATGGACCAGCTCTCTCACTCACCAGCTCGGGGATCTCTGCTCTTTCCCACCAGCACTGCCCTAATTCTAACACCAACCCTTCCCCCCACAAATGTAAAAATAAAAATAGAGGAAAAATCTTAAAAATGAAAACTGATAAAAATTTTTGAAATTAGAAAAAAAAAAATCGAATTCTGCCAACGTGCTTATGAAACCAGTAGGGACAGGGAGCATTGTAACCATCTAGTTCAAGCCCTTGTATTACACAGGCAATAGGATTCCTCTGAATTAACTCCTGTTTGAACAACAGCATATCTTTTAGAAAAACACCCAATCTTGATTTAAAAATTGCTAGTGGTAGAGAACCATCAGAAGCCTTGGAAAGATGTTCCAGTGGTTAATTACCCTCACAGTTAAGATGTATTTCCAGTCTACATTTGTCTAGCTTCATCTTCCAACCACTGGATCTTGTTATAACTTTGTCTGCTAGAGTGAAAAGTGTTCTGTCATCAAATATTTGTTCTCCCTGTAACTGCTTATAGACTGATCACTTCACTCCTTGAGTCTTTCACAAGAAGGCATATTTTTCAATCCTTTACTCATTCTGGTGGCTCTTCTCTGAATCCTCTCCAATTTAATCAACATGCTTCTTGGATTGTGGACACCAGAATTAGACGCAGTATCCAGTGGAGGTAATATGATCTCTCTACTCCTATTTGCTATTCCGCTGTTTATATAGCCAAGGATTGCATTAGCCCTTTTGGCTACATTATCGCAGGGGAGCTCATGTTCAACTGATAAGCCACCATTACTCCCAAGTAGAGCTGGTCAGACAAGACAGACAAGAATGTCAATTTTATTCAGCGGCTGCAGGTCCTGGGAAGCAAATTTCATTTCAGAAACACTGTGTGTTGGTGTTTCCAAAGCAATTTTTTGGAAAGAATTCTGGTTTGCAAGACACTTCAATATGCCAAAATATCTTGCAAACCAGAAATCCTGAGTTTCAATGGGCACTACTCCCAATTCCTTTTCAATCGTTGCTTTCCATGTATGCTGGACTTTACATTTGGACATATTAAATCAATATATTAGTCACTTGTGACTGACTTAACTAAGCAATTGTTCAGTATCAATGACCTATTCTCTTCAAAATTTCTCTCTCCCTCAATCTTTGTGTCATCTGCAAATTTCAGTAGTGATCTTCTGTTTTCTTCCAGCTCATTGGTAACATTGTTAAATAGCACAGCATTGAGAACTGATCCCTGTGAGACCCCACTAGAAACGCAACAATTGATGATGATCCCTCATTTTTTTAATCCATGTAATTGATTTTGTGTCATTCTAGTGTAATGAAAATGTCATGTGGTTATCAGGTTAAATGCCTGACTGAAGTCTATTACGTCAACACTATTACCTTTATCAACCAAACTTGTAATCTCATCAAAAAAGATATCAAGTTAGTTTGCCAAGATCTATTTTCTATAAACCTGTGTTGATTGAAATTATTTCTATTACCCTACTTTAGTTCTTTATTAATCATGTGCCTATATCAGCTATTCCATTAGTTTGACCAAGATCAATGTCAGGCTGACAGGCCTTTAATTGCCCAGATCATCCCATTCACCCTTTTAAAATGGGACAAGGCATTAGGGGATTGGTCAGTGGTGTATTTGGTGTGTCTGTTTTTGATTTTCCTTGAGGCTGTAGCTGGGCTGAAGGAGTGCCCCCATCTTTTTGAAATTATTTTGTTTAGTTCATTTTGAAATCATGTGTATATATATATAAACTCTAGCTTAAGACCATGATTTCAAAATGAACTAAGCAAAAAAAAAAAATAAGGTAGAGTTAAGATAAAGTTTTAGAGAGAGAGGGAGAGAGCTTATATGTATTTTAAGATAGAGTTTTGATCTTGCTTTTGCAAAATTATATATATATATATATATATATATATATAAACATGTTGGATACTGAATACAAATATCCAGTTAGTGTACCCTGTTCTGGCAGCATTTGCTGGTGAGGAAATCACATTTTTCCAAACTGATTTATAGCATCTTCTCAGCTGCATGTTCTCCAAGTTTTCTGTGGAATAAAATAATCTTGCTTCAAGTTCCTAATAATCACATCACAACCCAGAGCACGTTTCCTGTTTAATGTTACATCTTGACAGTCAAGATACCTTTAGCATACGATTTTCTTGCTTATGTCCTTCCATGCTGGTATGTGGTTGTCTGTCTTCTTTTGGGGGTTAACTAAAGGAATAACTCAGTGGTACAGGAACGGCTTGAAGCACAAAGAGTCTCTGGAATTCAAGTTTAAATTATAACATTGGCAACTCAGCATTTCATCATCATCATTATTGTTATTTATTATTAATTTATTTGTACTGAGATGGGTCCTCTAGGTTCCAACAAGGGATCAGGGCTCCATTGTACTAGACAATGTACAAACATACAGCAAAAGGACAATCCATGTCGCTGTGTGTGTGTGTGTGTGTGTGTGTGTGTGTGTGTGTGTGTGTGTGTGTAGAGAAAAATCTAAACAGCTTACAAGCACATGGGTTTTTGATAGTTACATAGTACTGTTCATCTGAAAAGTACAAAACACTTTACAAAGATGAATAAGTGTTATTATCCCTATTTCCCAGTTAGGGGAGCTGGTTGGAAAATTTCAAATTGTTTCTAAATGTCAATGGAAGACACAAAATTTCAATAAAATTTTTTTGCAGAAAATTTTTTCCCATTCTTTTGACCAGCTCTAAAATTGATGCACAGGGAAGTTAAATGCCTTGGTTAAGGTAACACAGAGAGTCGGGAATAGAACCTAGCTCTTCTTGCTCCCAGTCCTGTGATCTAACCACTAGCCATTTTCCTTTGAAGCACTGGTCTTTACTGAGAATAGTGTGGAGACCCAGTGCCCCAAGGGGAGCACTAGGAAATATTGTGACACAGACTGGCAAAATCCTTCTAAGAGATCCAAGAAATTGTGATGAGTTACTGCTTAAGCCTGATCAGTCATCCCAGAATAAAAGACAATTAATTGAGGAGAGTCATGATCTATTATATAGTTGGGGTAACCAGGAAGGTACTATACTGAATTAATGGTTTAGTACGTGGGAACTTGAGAAGGCTATAGATAACAACAAAAATGCATCCCCAGATAAATATAAGATGTGTACCATAAAGTTTAATGTCTCTCTGAAAGCAGTTTGTGGGGTCTCTTGGAATTGTACAACACTATATGGGAAAAAGGAGTGATAAAGATAGGGTGGAAATTCCAATGGGAAAACCAGGCAAACTATCCGTAAAAGTCGATGCCACCACATCCTGTCCAATTGCCCCTATTTCCTGTCTGGGTAACGTTATGGAGAGAATGATGGATGAAAGATTGGTTGCCTATCTTGAAAACAATGGCAGTACAAATAAGGTGCAGAATGATTTTAGGAGAGGAAGATGCACCATTGAATATATTGTTAAATTAGAAAATGAAATACAAAATGTATGTGGCACAAAAGGTTTAACGATAACTCTCTTTCTAGATATCGAAATGGCTTATGACATTCTGTGGAGGGAAGGCTCGTTGTATGGAGTAGGTGCTCTAGGGGTAAGGGGAAGAATGAATGGGGGTGTGTGTGTGTATGTGTATGTGTGTATATATATATATGTGTGTATATATATATATATATATATATATATATATATATATATATATATATATATAAAAATTAAAAATGGTACATGACAGGGAAGTGTTATCACACCAACCTTATTTAATATTATGATAAATGATCTCCCAAAACAAATAAGTGCCAGGGTAGGTGTTACTGTATTCACAGATGACTGTGCTCTGTGGATTAGGAGCAGTAATATTGAGGTGGCGGAAAAGAGTATCAACAAAACATTACAAGAGACCTCTGTCTGGGGAAATGCATGGAGTTTCAAGTTCTCCATTGCTAAAGCCAAAGGATAATGTTTACAAAAAGGCAAGTTACAAAGGAATGTAAACTGTGGGTCTTTATGGAGAATCAATAGATATAGTTAAAATGTTAACATCCTAATGAATGCTTGGAGGAAAAGGAAGTTAACAAAAATCAGCAGTCCCTTCCTTTCTATTAATGTGTGAAATCTCCCAATAAAGGTCACAGAAAAGTCTCTCGAAGTCCTCCACCAAAGCCAGGGAAATCTGGAATTCATGTTCCTGATTTTTCTAAGATACCTCAGGTTTTCTGGGGGGTATGGTGATAAACAATCTTCACTGACAACCCTGTAGACCAGGGATTGGCCCTACAACAAAGAGAGGTCTACAGCAGGGATCAGCAACCTGTGGCACGTGGCCCATGAGGGAAATCCCACAGCCCCCATTGGCCTGGACCGGTGAACCACTACCAGTCCACAGGTTCGGCCAACCGGTGAACTGCGATTGGCCGAACCTGTGGATTCTGCAGGTAAACAAACCATCCTGGCCAGTCTGTGGCTTTCCCTGATGGGCCACATGCCAAAGGCTGATGATCCCTGCTGTAGACCTTTCTTTGTTGTTGGGCACAATCCTGCAACAAGATCTTAGTTGCTTTAGTTGGTGTTGGTCCTGCTTTGAGCAGCGGTTGGACTAGATGACATCCTGAGGTCTTTTCCAACCCTAATCTTCTATGATTCTATGATCTGCTAATGAGGACCCTTGCATACATTCACAGTTCCACTGAAGTCAGCAGAGTACCATGCTGTGTAAATTTGTGCAGGTTCAGGAACTAAAAACAAAAAAGGGCACAAACCCAATTTAAATATCCTTTGCAGATCACCTTTAACTTTAGAAATTATATTTTGTGCCAAGACAAGTTCTACAAAAGAACAGCTCCCTCTCTTTAGGAGAAAGGGAAAGTTGGTAAAAGTTAATTAAACTTTAGAAAGTTAACGATTTAAACATTTGTTTAATTTTTCATTTGCAATGTAAAGGCATTGGGCATGCGTATAACTCTGCACAGGCCCAGTATTTGATTGCTTTAAGTCTGCCAGGGCTTGATTCTGGCCACAACTTCACAGGTGTAAATCCTACAGACTGAGGGCACGGTTAGGTCCATAGTAACACATTTTATGAAAAAGAGAAGAGATCCATTCACATGCATGTGCACACTTTTTATACCTGCAGTTATTGCAACTGCATGTGGAAATCAAGGGCTTGATCCTGCAGGGTTCTGAGAATGGTGGTCTTAGTCCAAGCAAAATTTTTATACATCTGCTTCTCTTTAAATGCATGAGTAGTCTGATTGATTTACATTGGACAACTCACATACTTAAAGTTAAGCTGATGCTTACAAGTCTTTCTGGTTTAGGGCCAGACTGCTTAGCACCTCACAGAAGTGAGCCAGAACTGCAGAGCTCCAGCTGATTTTACATAGCATTGCTCCAGGGTATGTCTACTGAGGTAGTGCTGGAGGTATAGCTTTCAGTTCTGGTTGATGTACGCATGCTATACCACTATACCTCTAAAAATAGCAGCATAGCCATGGCAGTGTCGATGGCAGGATGGGCTTGCTGCCTGAGTAAGTACTTAAGGTCCTGGGTGGGATTGTACTTTGGGCAGCTGGCTCATTCTGCCAGACCTGCCATTGCAGCTACACTTTTCTTTTAGTGCAATGGCTTGATCTAAGCTGGTCCAGGAATGCCAACCAATCTGGAAGTTACATCGCTAGCTTGAGTGTAGACATACCCTTAGTGAGGTCAGGGTTTGCCCTGTTGAGAAAGATGGGGAAGAGGTGAATGTAAATGGCCTTCAAAATAAGGTTGTGAAAATATCACACTCTGTATACAACTTTGTTTGGTTGCCATTTATAATGACCTTTGGCTGTCTTGAAAAATTATCTTCAACAGTTCATTAAGTCCTATGATCTATGTGCTTAATAATATATTACAAATCTGTTTAAGTTTTGTCATGGGCCATTGCTCTTAATGAAGGTCATGCATATATTAGAGCTGACTGTGTTAAAGAAGATTATCCTAATAATGGGAGGAAGAAAATAACAGTTTTTTTTTAAAGCTTGTGACAGTACATGACCTTTAGCTCGTTAAAGGGCAGAAAATACAGTTTTCCAGTTTTACATAAGTACGTTACCTACACTAAACCCTAACACAGACAAATGTATTTGATCCCACCTTCCTGAGAGACTCTGAGCCCACACATATCCCACCAACTTCAATGGGAGTTCAGGGCACTCAGTGCCTTGTGAGGAGGTGCCTCAGCATCTTACAGGATCAAGCTCTATAAACCAGAGGATGTTTACTTCTGCACATCAAAAATGTAATAATCTTTTCAGGAAGATATAGAGAGAGTTTAGTTTTCTCCAAAAAGGAGAACTGAAAAGCTACCATATGAGTTTCATAAAACCCAGAGCTAGATACTTAAGGGAACACTCTCAGGCTAAACATTATGGGTTTGATCCTGCAAACA
This sequence comes from Dermochelys coriacea, assembly GCF_009764565.3. NCBI lineage: Eukaryota > Metazoa > Chordata > Testudines > Dermochelyidae > Dermochelys > Dermochelys coriacea. Next base: position 40,748,507 of record NC_050072.1, read on the forward strand.
CTTAAGGCCTGATTTGCAGAGGTGCTGAGCACTTGCAGCTCCCATTGCCATGAGCTGGAGTTGTGGGTCCTCAGCACCTTTGAAAATCAGGCCCTGCCTGTACTAGCAGACATAGTGCTTTCTGCTGAGAGAAGTCAGTAATAAGCATTTGCAGGATGGGGGCTGGGTGAGGGTGGTGAGAACCCTACATGTTTCCTCTCCTGTATCATGAATATCATCTTAACTTATTACTAATGAAAGAATTCTAAAAGTCCTGTTTTCTTTTCTCATGTTGCTGTTTGTTTACCTTTTTGCCTCTTACTCATCTTATGTAATAGAACTAGATGACTTAACTTCACTTTTGTTTCTAGTCAATTTTGCTTTCTGGTTCCCATGTACTCACATAGCATGGCAATGTTTGGACTACAAATAATTATATTCGTGAAATTGTTCTAAGACATGTTTCTAATTATCCTGGCAAAAGTATCTATGTCCCATACTCAAAAAATGATTTAGAAATGTAAGGGTATGTCTACACTATGAAATTAGGTCAAATGTATAAAAGTCGTTTTTTTAGAAATTGTTTTTATATAGTTGATTGTGTGTGTCCCCACACAAAATGCTCTAAGTGCATTAACTTGGCAGAGTGCTTCCACAGTACCGAGGCTAGCGTCTACTTCCGGAGCGTTGCACCATCTACGGCCCCACCACAGTTAGGGAATCCCATTGCAGCAAAGCCATCCACTATGACCTGCACATTTCCCAGGGTCACTACCCTTGATATCAGCAGATCTTTGATTGCATTGGCTACTTGCATCACAGCAGCCCCCACAGTAGATTTCCCCACTCCAAATTGATTCCCGACTGACCAGTAGCTGTCTGGTGTTGCAAGCTTCCACAGGGCTATTGCCACTCGCTTTGCAACTGTGAGGGTTGCTCTCATCTTGGTATTCTTGTGCCTCAGGGCAGGGGAAAGCAAGTCACGAAGTTCCATGAAAGTGCCCTTACGCATGCGAAAGTTTCGCAGCCACTGGGAATCGTCCCAGACCCACAACACTATGCAGTCCCACCAGTCTGTGCTTGTTTCCCGGGCCCAGAATTGGCATTCCACCTCATGAGCCTGCCCCATTAGCACCATGATGCCCACATTGCCAGGGCCCGTGCTTTGAGATAAGTCTGTGTCCATGTCCTCATCACTCTCGTCACCGTGCTGATGTTGCCTACTTGCCCGGTATCGCTTTGCCAGGTTCTGGTGCTGGATATACTGCTGGATAATGCGTGTGGTGTTTAATGTGCTCCTAATTGCCAAAGTGATCTGAGTGGGTTCCATGCTTGCCATGGTGTGGCGTCTACACAGAAAAAAGGCGCGGAACGATTGTGTGCCGTTGCCCTGACGGAGGGAGGGGCGACTGATGACATGGCTTGCAGGGTTGGCTTACAGGGAATTTAAAATCAACAAAGGAGGTGGCTTTGTGAGAAACTGAATGGCCCCTTCAAGGATAGAACTCAAAACCTCAAGGATAGAATTCAAAACTGGGTTTAGCAGGCCTTGGATTTTGCAGAGGGAGGGAGGAGAAAATGAATAGAAAACAAATCTGGTCTATTTCTTGTTTTGAGCCACTTCATCTATCTTTATACATCTTGCTGGCAGCAGACTGTGCAGTATGACCGCTAGCCATCGTCATCTCCTGGGTGCTCAGCAGAAGACGGTGGAGTATGACTACTGGCCATTGTCTTCTGCTAGCTGCAGATTAAAAGACTCTGCATGCCGGTAGGACTCAATCATCATGAGACGAAACAAGGGAAATGACCTGGCTGAGTCATTCCCATGTTTGCCCAGGCGCCCGGTTAAAAGAGCCCCCAGGACTATGTTGACGACGGCTACCAGTCATATTGCACTGTCTGCTGCCAAAAGACAATAAACTGTTGCTGTGTAGCAATGCAGTACCACGTCTGTCAGCACCCAGGAGACATACAGTGACGGTTAGCTGAGCGGGCTCCATGCTTGCCATGGTATGGCATCTGCACAAGTAACTTAAGAAAAAAGGCACAACACGATTGTCTGCCCTTGCTTTCATGGAGGGAGGGAGGGAGGGAACGGGGGCCTGACGATATGTACCCAGAACCACCTGTGACAATATTTTAGCCCCATCAGGCACTGGGATTTTTACCCAGAATTCAAATGGGTGGCGGAGACTGCGGGAATTGTGGGATAGCCTCAGCATGAAGGCTGAATGGCCAGTTGATTTTTACTCTATTGTTTTTCTATCAGGGAAGTGTTTAAACTAAAACCAAACCAGCACCTTTGCTTTCTAAGGGCTGTGAGAACAGGACTTAGTGACTCTTTTTTTTAGGAAAATTAGAGAATATAAATGACTAATTGGCTGATGATTAATATTTATTTACAATAAATGAAAATGAACACTTGCTATAATTATATCCCCACAGGATTAATTCAAAAAGGAGATTGAATCACGTATGACTACTGGTCATAGGTTACCTACACTAATAGTCTAGCCAAGCTGGAGTAAGTGAGAAACTGTAAGAAATGTACATTGTAGTTATCCCCTCTGTATCTAACGTAGCTAGATGATAAATATTATACTCAACTTTCTAGTGATGCAAGTTTTGTATGTACCTTAATTAACTTAATTGCTTTTATTTAAACTGAATCTCTGCTAACCCTGCACAGCTCTCAGTGGGATATGATAAAGGAATATAAAAGAATAGTGCTTTTCTACCCCAACCTTTCACTGATGGAAAGAACAATAGGCCACATACTATACTAGAACTAGATTGTGTTTGTTCCTTGTATAAATCCATGGAGTGAAAAGGGAAAGGTACTTGGATCTCCCAGTATTACACCCTATTATTTGCCTATGAAAACACTGGCAAAACTGTTTCTGTACATTTGCTTTAATTTACTGAAAGAAAACATGCCACATTTTTGAGTGGCTTTAAAAAAAGGGAGCTTGGAAATTATTGACAAAGTGGTAAGTGTATGAACTGGAGGTATTAGTCATTGCCCAAAATCATCATTAATGCACAGTTAAGGTTGCCCAGTGGGATCTTGTGCCCTCCAGAACATGAAGTTTAGGAAAACTCAAATCCCTGGAAAGCAAGAAATAAAGAGTTATGGTACACACCCATACAAGCTTAACTCTGCCTCCCTGGGGCTGGCGATAGCCACTGGGAATTATCTCCAGCATTTCAGCTTCATTCACTGTATTAGGTGGAGCTGTATTGAATGGTGGAGGGATTAGTTGGAGCAGTTTGGCAGAGCCATGATTTTGATATGAGGAGCTCTGCCCTTTTGTGGGAGGTGTTTGAGTGATTCTCTCTCCCTACATGCATGTGTACCATGAGAGTCTGACGTCTGATTTACGTCAAGAATTATAACATTTAAAAACCAGTTGGAGAACACTTCAATCTCTCTGGTCACTCGATCACAGACCTAAGAGTGGCTATACTTCAACAAAAAAGCTTCAAAAACAGACTTCAACGAGAGACTACTGAATTGGAATTAATTTGCAAACTGGATACAATTAACTTAGGCTTGAATAGAGACTGGGAATGGATGAGTCATTACACAAAGTAAAACTATTTCCCCATGGTATTTCTCCCTCCCACCCCACCCCCCACTGTTCCTCTGATATTTTTGTTAACTGCTGGAATTAGCCTACCTTGCTTGTCACCATGAAAGGTTCCCCCCCTCCCCCCGCTGCTGGTGATGGCTTATCTTAAGTGATCACTCTCCTTACAGTGTGTATGATAAACCCATTGTTTCATGTTCTCTGTGTGTGTGTGTATATAAATCTCTCCTCTGTTTTTTCCACCAAATGCATCCGATGAAGTGAGCTGTAGCTCACGAAAGCTTATGCTCTAATAAATTTGTTAGTCTCTAAGGTGCCACAAGTACTCCTTTTCTTTTTGCAAATAGCATTCTGTGTGTATAGAGGAAGGAGCTGTAAAAGGGTTGAAAGGGCTATAACATTTAGCAGGCAAAGAGTTTAAGTGTAGAGCACCTAAGTAGGTTCTGCTATAGCAAAGAGAAAGCAGTAGACTCTAACCTGCAGTAATCACATGCTCTATTACTTGAGAGTCCTGCACTGTCTGCAAAGTCAGAGCATGAGTATGTGTGTTATGAGCATTAATTCTTTCTCCCCCCAACCCTCTGCGATTTGCAGAAGTATGAATTTCACTGAACTCACTGTTCCAGGAGAGCACAAGATACCACTAGGCAGCTTCAACTCTGTGTTAACAAAAGTCTTTATCAGTGTATTTCCTAGGGTGTTTTTTAAAACAGAAAGAGAAATGTTTTTTGTAGGAGTTAGTGTTAATTTAGGCAGATGTAATATCCCGTAGGATTGCAGTTGAAGTGCTACTGTAGCTAGCTAAAGCTAAAGGATGCTGTGTGATTCCTAAGTGGTCCTCCCCCCTTCTGTATACTTCATTATAGTGATAATGTCTGGAGAGTGGAGTTGCTGATAGGACAGAGAGAGAAATCACAGATGTGGTCTATGTCCCAAAATGTTGACAGTTTTATTATTTGGTGGTTATAGTAACTTTAAGCATGTGAGAGAAGACACTTGTGTTTCTCTTCACCTGTGTTCCCGCCATCCCCCTGCAACATAGCCCCTCTGCCAATATTTCTTGCTGACCCTCTCCTTTCCATCTCATTGAGCCATTAGCACTGTAGAAGCTGTTAGCATGTGAAAAGTTGCTCCGTGTGGTCTGGAACCCTCTGCTGCTGTTTACACATATCACAGGCAGCAGCTTACTGGGAGGTTGCCCACTTTCTTGGTTATATAGCCTGAGCTGTATACAGAACTGGGCCCCATACCCCACTATGCCTTGCAATTGGTCTCCTCACCCTTCTTCACACAGACTCTCAACTGTGCCTCTGACGCATCCAGCCAACCCTCCTTATCCTCCACAGGGGTGATGTGTACCTTAACTTGGTATTTCTTCATTTTCAGAGGTATACAATTTGTGTAACCTCAGAGCTTTTCCAGATCCTGGCTCGCATCATGGGAGACAAGGAGAGAGACTCAGACCTGCCCCAGAGGGCAAGGTCTCCCTAGATCTTGGCTCCCACATGAGGGGGAGGAGGTCAGGAAAAGGGTCTCACACACCCCGAGAGGGTCAGAGCCCCCAGATCCCAGCATGCACAAGAGGCAGGGAGATGAGCTTTGACCACTTAGAGGAGTAGGGATCCCCCAAATACTGAGGCACTTGGGAGAGGGACTCAAATATTCCCCCTTCCCGAGTGGGAGGGCCCCCAGATCATGGCACACAGAGAAAGGAAGAAAGTAAGGCTGACATGCTCCCACTCCTAATTCCCCCCCATTCCTCCTAATAGCCAACCCTTCTCCCCTCCTCCATTCCCTTTATCCTACTCCCCAAATGCAAGCCCAACCCCCTTTTTCCCTATCTGTAGCTGAGGCCTGGACTGACATGAGTAATATAGGATTAGGGAAGGAAATAGGATAGGATTAGGGAAGATAGGATTGTGAAAGAAATAAATTATTAGGTTGAAAACAGAATGTTTGTGTTAAATAAGATAAGTAAATAGGTCAGTAGGCTAAGAAGACAAAATGTTTGAGCCAGCTAAGATAAGAGGCAAAACACTCAGGAAACTATTTACTATGAACTAGATAAATAGGGACAAAATAAATTAGGAATGTAGAGAACAAGTAAAGAGAAAGTCGAAGCATGGACAGTGCATAGACAGCACATGCTGCACAGGGTTTTGTTCCTGCAAAGTAACCAATCCAATCCAAACATGTGTGATGCAATGTATAGTAAATGCAATGAGATGTGGAACATGTATAAAGGGAGAAGTTTCTGTGTAACTTTGGAGCTGTGACATACACTGCATCTATCACTTCTGCATTTGAGTCTGATCAACACAGTTTAGCACAGCTGTATGCCAAATAAAGATACCTGAGTTATGAAGGCTGGAGTTGAACTCAGTTCTTGGGAAGCCAAGTGGAAAGAGGTTTTAGAGGGAATCTCAACACTATCCCCCACACTCCTTTATGTTGTGATGAGTAAGCCTATAAATTTAGCCTAATTGTGAGCTCAAATGTAAAAAGGGAGTGAAAGTTTATAACATATCACAGTAACTTAAACACATGTTGATGGGAAAAGGTGCAAAAGGACGATAGGCTGAATATAATTCAAGGACCGTGTTAAGATCATGCCTGGTAAACAAGAGACGTGTGGGACCAGAAATGAATGTACCAAAGTTGATGTGTTGGAAAGTAAGCCTAATTGGTGAACAAAATAATGAGGGGATGAGCTATTCTACACATCACTCCTTTTTGGGGTCTATCATGGGGTTCTCCAGTCACTGCTGCTGTGGCATCTCCTCCTGGTCACTCTGGGCATTAGCTCCTGAGGTAGACACCCTCATCCATGGTTTGCATGCCATCACTCTGATTCTGGTCTGCAGCTCCTTTTGCACCAGGACCCTCAGTGCCTCTTTCGTGACCTAGCCCTCAGTGTTCCCGCTTCAGAGGAGTTCAGTCCATCACTGGTCCTAGGCAGTCTTCCCATTCACTGCTTCAGGTCTACGCCATGCTCTCGGTGGCAGGTAGGGGAACCTGGGGCCGTCTTCTTCTCCAGGTTTCATCCAGAGATGCTCAGCAGTTTTGGGCTTCCTTTCTCTGTCTTCACTGCTTCTTCCCACACTTCCGGTTCCCCTCCTTTCTCTGGGCATACCAGCTCCAAATTTTCCTCCCTCTTCCCAGGGAGTGGTCTGCTGCCTGGCTTCCTGTAGCCTTTCCTAGCACCCCCAAACATACCTCCCTCTTCCCAAGGAACGACTGCCCTTTCTCAGCCATCCAGTCTGTAGCCTGCTACCTGGCTTTATAGGTCGTTCTTGTTTCTTCAATCAGCTGTCTCCAGCCTAAAGCTTCCCTGTTTGCAGCCTAATTAGCTGATTGGGCACACCCAACCGGACCCAGCTCTTGCAGGGCTAATGTGGGAAGCTCTCCCCATCACAGGGTCATTGAAAGAAGAGCATTTGTTTGTGTGCGGGGTTGGGAGGAAAGGGAAGCTGGGTACTGTGACGCTGGCTGACTGAAGGTAAGAGAAGGAACAAGCACCACCATCATGGCTGTTGCCTTCACCATCTTCTGGGACCCCAGGACTCAGCATGACAACATTGTGCCTTCATCCTGACCAGACTTGACCAGAGAGAGAGAGTCCCAGATGACATTGTCATCTCCATTGGCTCTGGCTAAATCCCAAACACCACCTGGGATGTCGGACTTTGACACACGTACCCATCCCTCCCCCTGTGTCCTTTTCCTCCCCCCTTGTTTCTTCTCTTTCCTATCTCTTTGCTTTTGCTTCTGTCTAATAAGAGTCTAGTCTAGCCAGCCAAGACTATATATTTTCAGCACTGCTGAAACCCTGTGACCAGAAAGGCAGATAAAGCCAATGCCCTACACAGCCTGATGCTGGTATAAGTTTGCCAGGTCTCGGAGTGGCTAATAAGACTATGTGCTGGGCCTGGGTTTTTCCAACAATGAGACTGCAAGTAAAAATCAACACCAGAGACAGAAAGTGCATTTGCTATCTTTGCTGTTCTTCTCTCTTCCCTCTTGTATGTGTTTGTCTTGTCTTGTCTTTTTTAGGAACTGGGATCGGCCTTTAACAACAACAGCATCTCCAGCCCATCTCAACCAACTTCTTTTTTCCCTAAAAAAGGCCAGTTATTAGCACCTTTAATACCATTTAACAGGCTGTGAACTTTGGTTAAACAGACTTTGACTCTTTGGGCCCATTTATTCTCTCTAAATTAATATATCACTCTCTCTCATTTCTCTGCGCTTTCCCACCCTGACTACATGCATCAAGCATTCACACATGTAATCCATTTTCATTCTGCAAATAGTTTGAACTGCTTCTGAATTATCTGTTGTATCCAGATCATATTCCCCCAAACTGAAAAGCCCAATTGACAAAGGTGATAATAGTAACTTGCCTATAGCTCTTTCTCAGATCTCTATCTGGGGTAGTGTTTGAACTTACAGTAACTACTTGTAGCATAGGTTCAATAGCCACAACATGTTCCCCTTTGCCATAAAGTTCATATGAAGCCAGGCTCACTGGAAACCCTCTTAGCTAGTCTTTCTGCATATGTGCATTGCAATCTGCAATATTGTTTTCTGAAAGGGGCAGTGGGTGCCATGTACAAGCTGAACTAAATGTCGAGTGACTGAGATCAGCTTTGGGACACATAGTTGGAGTCCCAGATGTGTGCAAAAAAGGGTAGAGTCTGTTGACTTTATAAAAAGAAAAGGAGTACTTGTGGCACCTTAGAGATTAACAAATTTATTTGACCATAAGCTTTCATGGTGCATCCAATGAAGCAAGCTCTAGCTCACGAAAGCTTATGCTCAAATAAATTTGTTAGTCTCTAAGGTGCCACAAGTACTCCTTTTCTTTTTGCAAATACAGACTAACATGGCTGCTACTCTGAAACCTGTTGACTTTATGAAAATGCTGTTTCTCCCTCTCCTCCCCCCATAATGTCTGTATGTTGGGAACTTCTGGCTGAAATTACCCCAAATTTGGATCACTAATGCTATCCTGCACTCCCCATGCAACAAAGAAAATTACAAGACAATTCAACTAAGTCTCAGTATTTTAGAGCACGTAGAAGAATTGTCCTTTAAACAGAAAGGAGTTCTTAACCTTAACTGTAGCAGATCTGGTACTATAATGAGAACACAAAAGAGCAATTTGTATCTAGTGTCAGTTGCATTAATTAATTCAGTTACAGAGATGAGAGCATAAAGAGTGCCAAAACTCAAAGGCTTTTCTTTCATGAAATGATAATATGCACTATTTCTGAACCTTGGAATTACAGTGCCACTGTTTTGGTTGTTAGACTGATGTGTTATCAGGAAGAAGAATTATGGCAGCCTAAGCTATTGTGTCTCATTGTGGTCATATTAATCTCATTATTGTTGCTCTTAGAACTCTAAATGGCAGCAGATAACTGTGCTCTCTAGTATATGACTGGCACTCTTGCTTATATTTAGAATTTGGACATCTTATGTCACAACTGCAGTTGTTGCTAGCCTATGAAAATGCTAGGAAGTGCAGAAGTTAAGTACTGGTTTGTTGTAACAACTGTAGTCTTATGTTTCTTTTGGGATTTAAACTATTCCCTTTGGTTATTAACAACTCTAAAAAAGACAACTGATTTTTATGCTGATGCTGCTTCACTACAAACTGGATCAAATTCAATTCTACAGTGTGGAATGGTTAAGAAGATTATGAATACAGAGCTCCCTATCAGCTTGTGAAAGTTTGAATAGTCAATATGTACAGTCGGTATGTTTGGTCTTTAGCAGATTCCTTAAATGAAACTAAAGACTTGTCTATACAGGGAAATTTACTGGCCTGATTATATAACTGTAGTTATACCGGTATAACTCCAGTGTGGACAAACTTATACCAGAATAAGAGTGCTACATAGGAAGTTATATCAGTATAATTATACTGGGAAATTTCCTTCTGTAGATAAGTCCAAAGCCTCAATCCTGTGATGAGATTTGCTGTTTTGGCCTTTAATGGGACTCTGTAGAGCTGCCAGAGTCCATGCTATTGGATCTTACCACAGGATAAAGGCTTTAATTTGTATTTTTCTTGGTGCATTATGGGTGTTAATTCAAAATCTTGAAGACTTTTATTTAATTTTCAGACTACAACTCTTCTAAATTCATTAGCAGAGAGATGTTAACTTGAAGAAGTTCAGGGAAAATAATCAAAACTGTTAAGGGCCTGGAAAGAGATTTCTGAGCTAATGCTAAAAGCATTACATTTATATAGCCTGGACAAACACCAAGTGTGACAGAGAGTCTGGGCCTCTGTCCATAATCCACAGGTCATGACAAAAGGAAAAAAAACCCTCCTGAGTGGGGCTTACCAATAGGCTTGACTGAAACTGGCTAGAGACAGCTATGATGGGCTGTGAAAGGTGTTGTCTGAGCCTAGTAATCATAGGTAAGAATTCTCTTCCTCAGTAGGCCGTCTCCTGGATGATGGGGACTGAAACTGTTTGCCAGACCCCTTTGTGTGTTTAGGTTTCTGGAGAAAACTGTTTGGAAAGCAGGGATAGCTGCTCAGGATCAGCAAGCACAGGAGCAGGGCTTGGTAAGAGATCTCTGGACACAGCAGGGAGTTGCTGTCCAGGGAGCAAGTGATACAGACAGGTAGAATAAAATGGTCAGAGAGGTTTCAATGGGGTGTAAGCTATTCAGCTTTTGTTTGTTTCTCTGAAAGTAATTTGTAATTTAGTATGGAAACCTCAGGGGCTTTTAGATAGGAACTCTCAAACAAATACCTTGAAAGAAATTTAAAAGCTGAACCTCCAGTGAGTCAAGAGAGACAGATGGTCTGCAGAGACAATGGCTGCATCTGGGTTCCAAGGCCCAAATCTAAATCAGACCTACATAAACTGGCAAGGATAGGTTGAGTTTGGGTGGGATGATATGCATTTCGGCTTTTGTTTTAACTCTTTCCTCTCTCTTAATGTTGCTATGAATAAATATATAGTACTGGTTTTAAAGAGGCTGTTCTTAATGACTGCAGTTTCATACTTATCACACTTATAGCAGGGTCCAAACCCAATGAGGCCTGCTGAAGTAATATGGTTGGTAAACAGGGGTGCTGTAGCTTGGTAAATCCACTGTAAATGTTGGGTGACTCATGGGATTCCACTCTGAGAGAATGCAGGTGTTGCTTGGAAGAAGAACCTGGGCAAAGGTACAGCTCCATCCCTGAACCACGTAACAATAACTCCATTGCTTTGGATGATCAAAATTACTTTGGACAATGCACTTACAAGTATCACTGTTATCCTCATACTCCCCTTCCCATTTCCTTTCTTTTCTTCATTCCACCCAAGACTTTACAGTGTCTTGTCTTAAATTAGTCTGTAAATTATTTGCGGGAAAGAAAGTATCTTGTTATAACTGTGTACAGCACCTAGTATAACAGGTCTCTAACCCTATGCTATAAAACATATAAATAATTAGCACTATTAATAAGGGAACAATCCTGTATGGGCAGGAAAATGGCCTTTGTCACTAGTATAGATTATGCATCTCTAAATCTTTGATTTCTGTGATCATCTTACTACAATTTTAAAGCTCAGTTCCTTGATCACTTACATTATCGTAGAGAAGAATAATAGGAAACTGTTCACATTATGGATTCAGTTTCCTGAAAATTAAATTTAAAAAATGACTGTTTTTAATTCAGTAGTCAACACACACTTGTATGTATGTGCAACTCTCATTGTAATGTTTCACTTCCTATTATATTTTTATTTTTAAGAAAAATTCAATAAGGACTCAATTCTACCACCTGCACTTACATCGAGTAGTACTGCAAGTAGTCCCCATGCAAAAGGGTGGCAGAATACATCCTAAAAAGTTTCACTACACAATTATATAAAATTCTCTCTGTCTCTCTCACAATTTGTTCAGAAGTATTGCTCCTGGACTGAAGGCCTTAATGCTATACTTCAGCCCAAACTTCCAGAGCTAAGCTCTAAATCCCTGGAAATGTCTATGGACTGTTATCACTTGAGCAACAGTGGGTGTCGCTATAACGATATTTATGTATAGATTACAATAAACCTCAGCACAGAAGGTATTCTTATCCGAGAGTGCTCACTGTTAAAATACCTTAGCTGTCAGCTGCTGAGTTACCTTACCCCAAAGAACATTTGGGATAACAGCTAATAGCTACTAGAAAGGACACACTGCATGAGTAGTGAAGAACCTGTACTAAAAAATACAGAACACATTGTAACAACTCAGGTTGAAGGCTTTGATGTACTCTAAACCCTCTTCCCTGTACACAATGATTTATTTTCCATACCACAGAAGATAAAAACGTGGTAGCTAGATGGCATTGAAGAGTGAAGCCTTCTGTTGATAAATGGTGTGAAGCACAGAAAAAGGTAATGCTATCTTTGCTTCAGTGCCCTGCCAATGTGCTTCATCATTATTTTGAGGAGTTAGAAATTAATACATTCTCCAAGGTACACTACAAAGCCTATTTCCCTCTCCCCTCTCATGGGGAAGGTTATAGATGGGGGGAGTTCAGACTGAATTTGTAATGGTTTTGAAGAATTTCTAGATTGAAATTATCCATTTGAAATGTGTCTGTATCATCTAAAGAAGGGGGGGAAATGGAGAGGAGGAAGACTTAAAATAAAACATCCACTGGAAGCATTCTTTTGCCTTCTGCTGTACAGGGGAAGTGTACAGTTTGAGCAGTTCAACATAAAAAAGTGATAAGAATGAAATTGGCTTTTTAAATCAGCTCTGAATGCTTTCTTTCTTTGTGGATTTTGGACTAGGTATATTTGGAATAAGCTTCAAACAAGGGCTCTAAAGTTCAGCTCAAAGTGCCCAAAACAATTTTATTTCGCTATTTAATATGGATGAAATTCATCTCTGTACAGAAGGCCAGCAAAAAGCCTGTTCAGCACTTAAGACTCACTTTAGCCCTTTGAGATCTATGTGCTCACGTACAATTTTTTCTTTATCTCTGAAGTGTAATCTTTGAAATCTCCTGAGAAGTAAATTTAATATTCAGAGTTACTTAGGTTAAAAAAGCACATACACCAAACCAAAGAATTTTGCAAAGTGCAATTCAAAAGATCACAAATGACATGTACACTGTGGGGAGAATTCAGGTTTCAGAGTAGCAGCCATGTTAGTCTGTATTCGCAAAAAGAAAAGGAGTACTTGTGGCACCTTAGAGACTAACAAATTTATTTGAGCATAAGCTTTCGTGAGCTACAGTCATCCGATGAAGTGAGCTGTAGCTCACGAAAGCTTATGCTCAAATAAATGTTTTAGTCTCTACCGTGCCACAAGTACTCCTTTTCTTTTTGTGGGGAGAATATTTTCATGTTTTCACAATTTTCATAAAACTTCAGCAGGTATGTCAGAGCTAAGCCTCTTGCTCTTTTTGCTATCAGGAGAGACGAGTGCCCCTGCTAAAGTATCTTTTGATTCAAATTTAGATGAAGGAATCTTGTTCCAGTTTTTCAGCATACACTTTTAAAATATAACATGGCTTTTTTTTCCTTTTTGGATTGATCAATGAAGCTTAAATAATGTCATTTCTCTGAAAAAGCAAATACCTATTACATTGCCTCTTACATGCAGTGCCTGACAGAAAATCCCATGTATGTAATATAATTGCAAGCTTCTCCAATGAGACACATTGAGAATTATAAGGATTACCAAGGTGTTTTGTAATCACCTCTCCTTGTTTTCTATTCTACAAAAACAAGGTGCCCATTTTCAGTTGAAGCCACCATCTATAATGATCATTTTATCTCGTCAGATGATCAGATTGGAGAATACTGTCCCAGTAAGGTTTGCATGCATTTATTAATCCTATAATGGACATTGTAATGATTAGAGATGTGTCTGTTTCAAGGGTGGGGAAAAGGCTATTTTAGCACATATGAAACTTTTATATATACCTCTTCTCTTTGTATTGGGCTGATTGAAACCGAAATGTGACAAAGGTAAAGAATCCAGAAAGAGTCAATATCTTATAACACTGAACAAGGAATTTTATGGCTTTAAGGATACAGTAACACATACCTTTGCCCTAACCCTGGATCTGAACCTCTTCCTGATGTTTAGGGGCTTTCAAAAGCCCATTTTAAGATTGTTGTAAATGTATCCGGCTAATGGGGACTTGCTTTGGTAAGAGTTTTTGCATCCTTCCTTCTGAAAAGATACAAAGTTTATGTGGGGTGACGTGGCATGACGTGGCTGGGCTGGGTGGAACATTCCAGCTCAGGAGTCTGCTCATACACCTTTCTGTCTCTCTCTCTCTATCTCTCTCTCTCTCTCTCTCTCTCTCTCTGCAGCAGCTTCTTTGAGGTTACAAAGGTTGTTTGTTTGAGGTTGTTGGGCTTTACACTAATGTGACCTATCAAGGCTTGGTCCAGCTAGTGCACAGCTGACATATGCAGGAGTAATAGATTTACATGGCTTTTACTTCTGCATAAACATGGGGCAGGATTTGGCCCTTAGATAGCAAGAATAATGTGACAGAGGGAATAATCTTTGGGAACAAGCCCCATGAAGTGGGTGTTGATCCACTTCAATATTTGATTTTTATTCTCCCTTTAGGGGAAAAAATGGACTGAGACTTTATTGAAAGAAAAAAACCTACTATTTAATATTAATAGTAAATGGATATAGGATGACAGATGAAGCAATGGTCCTTTCACTTCTTAGAGCATGGGAAGATCCTGTAATATTAGCTGTAAACACTGCTGCATATATGGCTTTGAGAATCAAGGAAGGAACGTGTACAGATTGAGCCTTATGTTATGAAGTGTTGATGTATTCTTACAAATTTTATATCATCTTGTCCGGAAAGTTAGCAATGACTTTGCAGCATGTCGGTTATTTTGGGAGGTATTAAGGAGCAGTTGTCCTATTGGGACAGTGTCTGTTTGCCTTATAGATGTAATCTTGCATCATCTTTTTAATCCTGGTGAAAGCAAACACACGCCTCCTGCCTCAGACCTTTTTCAGATACAAACATGGTTAACCAATGAAGTGCTTTGCACAATGGAGCACTAGCTACTTTTTTTTTCCCTTTAGTCAATAAAACAAGAGCCAGAATATCATTTTGGGCTTCCCAGTGATGGAATAATTAATCCTTTTGTCCCATTCCATGTTCCTTTTGGAAGTATGCCAAAGCCCATACTATATTTGGGTTGAAAGGCCTTGAAGGAAGAAAAGTACCTAAACATCGAAATAAGAAATCATTAAAAATATCCCCAAACTTATTTACAATAATTCATCTATAGATCTGAAAATGCTTTACAAAGGATCATTGGACCTATTATACAAACAGTTGGACTTGTCTTGATATGTGGGAAAATGACTAATAGCCTGCTTATAGATCCACTGTTATAACATTTGTGTATGTGCAGTATATTTCTATTTATCCAAAACCGTGTTATCTGAACCTCCACATTAGCCAGATCCCTTCCTTATCCCTCAGCATGAGATGCCTGAGATAAATGCCTTCTGTAGCATGTATCTCACGCTGAGGGGACAAGGAAGGGATTTGGCTAATGTGAAGGTTCAAATAGTAGAGCAAAGACCCCTCAACCAGGAGAAGAACGAGCATCTGTGGGGAGGCCACCCTGCTGTCTTTTATAAATTTCAGTCATTCATCCACAAAATAATACAACCTTTTTGGCAGAGTCTCATAAATAGATCCTAGAAATGAACACCACCCAGCTTAAAAATTTAGTTTTGTATCTAAATTTTAGGGAAAGATGGTAAGTCATAGCTGATGTGTTTTGAATTTCCAGAGGTTTTCAAGAAATTCCAAGAGCTTGGTCCAAAATGAATGAAATCCATAGTCTAGCAATCCCACACAGCATGCCAACATTTCATGGGAATTACCTTACATTTTATACATGTATCACTGTTGTTATGCTGTTCCTTTTTTAAAAAAATGACAAATTGTCAAAAGATTTTGGCTTTGTGAATTTCCAGTCTGTTATATTAACAGTATTAGCAAGACTTTTGTTCCAAGCACTATGATGTAGTTGCCTGAGGGCAACAGTAACAGATTCATATTAAAGGACAAATAAAACCCCTTCTTAGTAGCTCTTTGTAGTGACACTTGAGCATTTCAGCTGTGTGAACTCAGGGTCCTGAAAATGTTGGGAGGAGAGGGCACGCTAGCAGTGTGTACTGCATGTGCTGCATAGATCCCTTGCACACAAGTAGTGAACAGGTATTAGGACATGGATGGGGAAGGACACTAGATTTTGCTGCTACATGGGTCCTTCTAGTCCTCCTTTCAGAAGGTTTTCTTCACACCTACTAAAACCAAAATCTTACTTTTTTTTAAATTGAAGTTTGTTTGCTTGCTGTCTGTCTGTCTATCTATCTGTCTGTCTGTCTATGTAAAGATTTTTATACTGCCACCCACCTCCGTAATATCTGAGCACCTTCCATATAAAATCAATAGCAATAATGAAATTCCTAGTGAACTGCCTGAAATCTTTGGCACTTCTCCTTTTAAGGGGTCAGAACTCTGCCTGAGGTAGGGTTTTTGTTTTTGTTTTTTCGTGGGGGAGGATTGAGAGGGACTTGGAGGGGAAAAGGAGTGCTTTGAATCGTGAGGTAGACTTATGGTAGAAAGACTTTGCTAAAGAGAAAGATATGTTTCCTAAAGATGGCTGGACTCTGAATTTGCCTTATTGCCTCTGGCAATTTGTTCCATCGCTAGATCCCCTTGACTGAGAATGAAAAGGAGTACTTGTGGCACCTTAGAGACTAACAAATTTGTTTGAGCATAAGCTTTCGTGAGCTACAGCTCACTTCATCGGATGCATAGATTTCGCTGCTCCAGGCCAATGGGGGCTGCAGGAAGGGTGGCCAGCATGTCCCTTGGCCCGCACCGCTTCCTGCAGCCCCCATTGGTCTGGAGCGGTGAACCGCAGCCGGTGGGAGCTGCGATCAGCTGAACCTGCGGATGCGGCAGGTAAACAAACCGGTTTGGCCCGCTAGGAGTTTTCCCTGAACAAGCGGTGGACCGGCTTTGAGAACCACTGATCTAGTCCAGTCCCCTGCACTCAAGGCAGGACTAAGTATTATATAGACCATCCCTGACAGGTGTTTGTCTAAGCTGCTCTTAAAAATCTCCAATGACAGAGATTCCACCACCTCCCTAGGCAATTTATTCTAGTGCTTAACTATCCTGACAGTTAGGAAGCTTTTTCCTTATGTCCAACCTAAACCATCCTTGATGCAATTTAAGCCCATTGCTTCTTGTCCTATCCTCAGAGATTAAAGAGAACAATTTTTCTCCCTCCTCCTTGTAACAACTTTTATATACTTGAAAACTGTTATCATGTCCCCTCTCAGTCTTCTCTTCTCCACACTAAACAAACCCCATTTTTTCAATCTTCCCTCATAGGTCATGTTTTCTAGACCTTTAATCATTTTTGTTGTTTTTCTCTGGGCTTTCTCCAATTAGTCCACATCTTTCATCAAATGTGGTGCCCAGAACTGTACACAATACTCCAGTTGAGACCTAATCAACGTGGAGTAGAGCAGAAGAATTACTTCTCCTGTCTTGCTGCTAATACATCCCAGCGTGATGTTTGCTTTTTTTTTGCAACAGTGTTACACTGTTGACTCATATTTAGCTTGTGGTCCACACTGACCCCCAGATCCATTTCTGCAGTACTCCTTCCAAGGCAGGCATTTCCTATTTTGTATGTGTGCAACCAATTGTTTCTTCCTAAGTGGAGTACTTTGCATTTGTCCTTATTGAATTTCATCCTATTTACTTCAGACCATTATTCCAGTTTTAGATCATTTTGAATTTTAATCCTGTCCTCCAAAGTACTTGCAATCTCTCACTGCTTGGTAAAGTGCGCAAACTTTATAAGTGTACTCTCTATGCCACTACCTAAATCATTGATATTGAACAGACCTGGACCCAGAACTGATCCCTGTGAGACTTCACTCAATATGCCCTTCCAGCTTTGAACAGTTTTCTAACCTGTATTGCACCCACCTTATAGTATCTCCATGTAGGTTGAGGAGAGAGGTCTTGGGGCAGCTTTGCTCAGGGGGCTGGCTGGGAGGGCGGAAAGGGACTGGGGAGGCTGCCTGGGGGAGGGAAAAGGAGAGGGGGCTTGGACCAGCATGACACAGAGGGGAGGGAAAGGGAGAGGTAGCTCAGCCAGCTCCACGCGGGAGGCAGGGAGAACCTCACTGTCTCCACAGGCTCTGTCTGTCTTCCGGAAGGAGGAGCAGGGAAGAGAACATGAGCTGAGGGGCGGGACGGGGAGGGTGGAAGAGCAGCAGGGGGCAGGCTCAGAGTGATGGTGCTCCTGCGGGGCCCACAGGCATGGGCCCCATCGGCCCATATGGTAATCCATCACTGATTCTATTGTGTCAAAGGCTGCGGAGAGGTCCAGCTATATGAGCTTGGAAATCTTACCTGTGTCCTTGGTCAAGAGGGGATTGTCTTTAGCACTGTTAGAGATATCCAGGATATTGGCTGATGTCATGTGTTGTTGGAGGTTGGTCTTGACTATTTTTTCTGCATTCTGCAGAACCTGAATCTGTGATGCATGTCTGATACATGCATCATGCAGGCCTGATCTGACCTGCAGGCCCAATGTTTTTCACCTCTTTCTTAAAGATCTGAACCTCCTAAAAGATGTTTTGCTCAGAGTGCTTATGAGCATAAATGTTTCTAGTGGAATTTTCTGCAGTCATCTTTTTTTTCCTTTTTAACTTGTGGGCACATGTGAAAATATCTGTGGTAATCACAAATTTCTATAATTTGTAATGTATGTATGCACTGTAATTTCTATAATATGTAATGTATGTATGCACAAACTGCAAATATTTGCAGAGAAAACTATTATGCAGTTAGTCACAAAAACTTAAATGTGAAAAGACAGATTTGAGCACTCATCAAGTGTTTGTTTGGTTATCAGTAAATATATCTAATGTACTCATTATGCCCTATTAGATTTGTTGTTCCTATGCATGAAGGGAGAACACAGGATGACATTTAGGATCCAAAATTATAAGAAAAATCCTAAAAAGCCATGATTCTTCTCCCATGTTGTGTGTTCTATGCATTACAACACTCCAGAATAAAGTCTGGATCTCAAAGGATATGAACCATGCACTAACAAATGTATCATCTATGAAAATTTAATTAGTGACTTAAAAACAGATAAACCTACTGAAGTGTGATTCCACTGTGGTTTTAGTTTAATTTATTGACATGTAGTTACACATGTTTGGGCTGACCGCTCTGTCACTCATGGGGAATATGGTATTAATATTCAGAAAGAAAGCTTTCAAAAGTTAGGATGTGCAACTTGAGGTGGAAAAATCAAGCACTCAAAAGTCAGGAAGGCAAAATTAAGGATGAAAGTGCAACCTTAATTCTGGCTCCTTGCCTATCTATCTTGTCTGATCCGCTCTGACCCCCAGATCCCTTTCTGCAATACTCATTACTAACCAGGCATTTCCCATTTTGTATGTGTGCAACTGACTGTTCCTAAGTGGAGTACTTTGCATTTATCCTTATTGAATTTCATCCTTTTTACTTCAGACCATTTCTCCAATTTGTCTAGATCAGGGGTTCTCAACCTTTTTCTTGTTGAGGCCACCCTCAACATGCTATAAAAACGCCAAGACCTAGTGGGGAGGGGGACTCGGGGCTCCAGGCCAGGGGTGGGTACTCTTGGGCATAGGCATAGTTTTACTTCTATTTTGGAGGGACAAGGTCTGGTGGGGCTCAAGCCAGCTCCGCTCAGTGGGGTCCAGAGTGGGAGCACCACCTCCATCCCCTAACTCACTAAGGGGCCACTCGGCCTGCAAACAACAAATATAACCAGAAGGGGGAACTCAGTTCAAAAAGTTTTAAAACTGCTCAGGGTGCAGGGAGGGGTAGCTAGGGGCTGTGTGAAGTGAGAGGAGTAGCTCAGGGTGCAGATAGGGAATAGCTAGGGGCTGTGTTAAGGTGGGTGGGGGCTCCCAGTGTGGCTCACAGCTTTGGCGCTGGGGCTCGGGGCACTGGGTTTCAACCGCAGGGCCCTGCGGCCCCCCTGAGGCCACAGCCCCTGGTTGAGAACCGCTGGTCTAGATCATGTTGATTTCTAATCCTATCCTCCAAAGTATTTGTAACCCCTCCTAGCTTGGAATTGTCTGCAAAGTTTATAAATGTACTCTCTATGCCACTATCTAAAGTGTTGATATAAAGAACATAAGAACGGCTCTACTGGGTTAGATACTGGGCTAGATGGACCTTTGGTCTGTCTTCCAACAGTAGCCAATGGCAGGTGCTTCAGAGGGAATGAACAGAAGAGGTAATCATCAATCATCCCCTGTTGCCCATTCCCAGTTTCTGGCAAACAGAGCCTAGGGATAGCATCCCTGCCCATCCTGGCTAATATCCATTGATGGACCAATCCTCCATGAATTTATCTAGTTCTTTTTTGAACCCTGTTATAGTCTTGGCCTTCACAACATCCTCTCAAGGAATTCCACAGGTTGACTGTGTGCTGTGTGACCCAACTCCTTTTGTTTGTTTTAAACCTGCTGACTATTAATTACATTTGGTGACCTCTAGTTCTCATGTTATGAGAAGGAGTAAATAACACTTCCTTATTTACTTTCTCCACACCAGTCATGATTTTATAGACCTCAATCATATCCCCCCTTAATTGTCTCTTTTCCAAGCTGAAAAGTCCCATGGAATCTTATCTACCAACTCGCTGAGTTTGCTGAAGTCTGCCTTATTGAAATCCATTATCTTTATTGTGCTGTTTTCCCTCCTTATTTGGCAGCCATTCCATACCCCTAACCATTTTTGTTGCCCTTTTCTGAACCTTTTTCAATTCCAATATATTGAATAGAACTGGATCCCTATGAGACCCCACTCAATATGCCCTTCCAGCTTGACTGTGAACCACTGATAACTACTATCTGGGAACAGTTTTCAACCAGTATTGCACCCATCTTATAGTATCTCTACCTAGGTTGTATTTCCCTAGTTTGTTTATAAGAAGGTCACATGAAACAATATCAAAAGTCTTACTAAAGTCAAGATATACCACATCTACTGCTTTCCCCTATCCACAAGGCTTGTTATCCTGTCAAAGAAAGCTATTAGGTTGGTTTGACATGATTTGTTCTTGACAAATCCATGCTGACTGTTACTTAAGTGTTTGTTTGCAAATTGATTGCTTAATTATTTGCTCCATTATCTTTCTAGGTACTGAAGTTAAGTGACTGGTCCGTAACTCCCCTGGTTGTCTTCACTTTTTTATAGATGGGCATTGTATGTTCCTCTTTCCAGTCCTCCGGAATCTCTCCCGTCTTCCATGACTTTTCGAAGATAATTGCTAATGGCCCAGATATCTCTTCAGTTACCTCCTTGAGTATTCTAGGATGGATTTTGTCAGGTCCTGGTGACTTGAAGACATCTAACTTGTCTAAGTAATTTTTCACTTGTTTCCCCCCTCCCCTATTTTAGCCTCTGATCCTGCCTCATTTTCACTGGCATTCACTATGTTAGACCTAAAATCGCTACAAACCTTTTTGGTAAAAATTGAAAGAAAAAAGTCATTTAAAACTTTTGTCATTTCCACATTTTCTGTTGTTATTCCCGCCCTCATTGACTTATGAGCCTATCCTGTCCTTTGTCTTCCTCTTGCTTCTAATGTATTTATAGAACATTTTCTTGTTACCCTTTATGTCTTTTGCTAGTATAATCTCATTTTGTGACTTGGCCTTTCTAATTTTGTCCCTACATACTTGTGTTATTTATTTATAGTCATCCTTTGTAATTTGACCTACTTTCCACTTTTTGTAGAACTTTTTTTTAAGTTTTAGATCATTGAAGATCGCCAGGTTAAGCCAGGGTGGTCTCTTGCCATTCTTCCTATTTTTTCTATGCAGTGGGATAGTTTGCTCTCGTGCCTTTAATAGTGTCTCTTTGAAAAACCGTTAGCTCTCTTGAACAGTTTTTCCCCTTAGTCTTGCTTCCCATGGGATCTTATCTACCAGCTCCCTGAGTTTGCTGATGTCGGCCTTCTTGAATTCCATTATCTTTATTGTGCTGTTTTCCCTCCTACTATTCCTTAACTCTACCATTTCATGATCACTTGCACCCAAGCTACCTTCCACTTTCAAATTCTCAGCCAGTTCCTCCCTATTTATCAAAATCAAACCTAGAACAGCCTCTCCCCTAGTAGCTTTCTCCACCTTCTGAACTAAAAAATTGTGTCCAATACATTCCAAGAACTTGTTGGATAATCTGTGCCCTGCTGTATTATTTTTCCAACAGATGTCTGGGTAGTTGAAGGCACGCATCACCAGCAAGTCCTGTTCTTTGGATGATTTGTCAGTTTAAAAAAGGCCTCATCCACTTCTTCTTCATGGTTAAGTGATCTGTAGTAGACCCCTACCATGACATCACCCTTGTTTTTTACCCCTTTAATCCTTACCTAGACACGTTCAACAAGTCTGTCTTCTTTTTCCATCTTAACCTCGATCCAAGTGTATATATTTTTAATATATAAAGCAACATCTCCTCCCTTTTTTCCCTGCCTCTCTTTTCCGAACAAGCAGTACCCTTCTATACCAATATTCCAGTCATGCGTATTATCCCACCTAGTCTCTGTGATGCCAGTTATGTCATAGTTGTGTTTATTAAGTAGAATTTCAAGTTCTTCCTGCTTATTCCCCATTCTTCTTGCATTAGTATACAGATATCTAAGATACTGATTTAATTTCCCCTCTATGTTCTCTCTTGTCCCTCTCTTATCCCTGCTATAATGGCCCATGCTCCCCCCCCCAGATTCCAACCCTTCTCCCAGGTCTCCATGTTTTGGACTTACCTATGGGCTTTTGTGCAACATTAAACATTTTGTTTCAGTAACAGAGATTGGATACTTTTATTGATCCTATAAGTAACAAATGTGTACATGCAATTTAGAATTTCCCGAGAAAGTCAATATGAACCTTGCTCATGATGAATGTGGAAATATTTCCTTATATATATTTTAGCTACACTTACAAATTAAAAATACATACTTTTCTTCGTCTCCAAGAATCTATATCATTGAACTAGTTCCTTCTGAAATTCACTTTTTGGGAGGTGAGTCACTATTTAAGAAACCTTACAGTATAGAGAGGCTAATCCATCGGAGCATTTTATGTTGGCATGAGAAGTTCTCATCTTGAGGAATTTTTTAAACTTCACTTAAGAAATTCTTGGCTTTGAAAATTTTTCACGTGCCTCAGAAGGTTCAAGAATAAAGAAATATTGCCCCTGTAACTTTCATGGATTATGGTTATATAATTGCTTATGCTGAATTATTTCTTAGGGCTTGTCTAAACTTACCGGAGGATCGATGCTGTGGCGATCAATGCATCAGCAGTCGATTTAGCAGGTTTAGTGAAGATCCACTAAATCGACTGCTGATCGCTCTCCCATCAACTTCTGTACTCCACCAGATCGAGAAGAGTAAGGAAAGTCAATGGGAGAGCATCTCCTGTCAACATCACATAGTGTGGACCCTGCGGTAAGTAGATCTAAGCTACGTCTATCTGAGTTACACTATTCATGTAACTCAAATTACGTCGCTTAGATCGACTTTTCCCTTTATTGTAGACAAGGCCTTAATAAAGAAAAAGGTTTACTTTCTCATCTACACTGCTGCAACCCCATTGACTTCAACAGAGGTACTTCTGTGTGTGAGAGGAGAATTAGTCCCAAGGATTTACAATATCTCCCATTCCCATAAGGCAAAGGGTGCCTCTTGCAGAAGAAAGTCTCATAGCTGGAGTTCTGTCTCTTGAAAAACTATTGCTACAGATTTTGTATGTAACTATTTTGACCCTCTTCTTTAAGGGTTATTGGGCATTCTGCTTACATGCCATAAGAGAGCATGTTCTTGGTAGAGAGTGTCGGATATGAAAAGAATGACTTGACCTTCAGCTAATACAAGCTCTAACTGGTTTGGTCAGAACAAAAGATTCTCTTTGGGCTCCCTGGTAGAGCACTAGGCTTTGAACAAAGAGCCGTGTTTTGAATCTCTCTTGCAGAGAGATATGTGGAATACGCAGTGAGTCCAGACATTGCATGGCTGACTCCACTACTTAGTTAAGTCTGCTAAGCTGCCATAGTGTGTTACCATAAAACTTGCTTCTGGCCTATGATTCAAAGAGAGGCCCACTGGACCCTAAAGAGTTTGTTCATTCTCTGACTGAAAAATAACAAGCAGTAAGAGCAGATGGCCGAGATAACATCCTTCTGCAAGTAAAGAGAGCAAGCAATCAGCTCTGGTAATCATACCAGCTTGTTGTCCTTAAGAATATTTATTTCACAAATATGGCAATGAAAAGATTTACAAAAGCTGTGAGTTTAATGCAGCATACAGACGGCTAGCTATGATACAGTACATGCTATCAGCAGGTTCTGTGAAATCAGCTAGAACATGGTGTGACGGGGCAAGGCCAGATGGCTATAGAAAAGTAGTGGGAGATAGATATATTAGCTCCAGGCTAAACAAATCCCTGGTACCAGGATAAGTGAAATGGCAGCTGCTCCAGGTCAATTAAGACACCTGGGGCCAATTAAGAACTTTCCAGAAGGCAGGGAGAAGGCTAGGTTGATTGGGACACCTGAAGCCAATCAGGGGCTGGCTGAAACTAGTTAAAAGCCTCCCAGTCAGTCAGGTGGGTATGCATGTCAGGAGCTGTGGGAGGATGTTGCGCTGTTGGAGAGGCTGAGTAGTACACACCATATCAGGCACAAGGAAGGAGGCCCTGAGGAAAGGGTGAAGTGGAGCTTGAGGAAGTGAGGGCTGCTGTGGGGGAAGTAGCCCAGGGAATTGTACATGTCATGTTTCTAAAAGGTCAGCTACCATAGCTGATACTATTAGGGTCCCTGGGCTGGAGCCCAGAGCAGAGGGTGGGCCCGGGCTCCCCCACCCCCACCTTTGCCCCTGATTAATCACTGAGACTGGGAGACAACAGAGACTGTGCAAGGAAGGATAACTTCTCCTCACCTCCCTCGCTGGCTTATGATGAAAATGGCTCAGTAGACTGTGACCCTTGTCTCTAGAGAGAGAAGGGTTACGTGCAGGGTCATGGTGAGCCTCTGAGGCTAGCGAAATCTGCCAGGAAACGCGGGACCCACAGAGGCAAGGACAGAGCTTTGTCACAATTGGGATAGTCACAGATACTTAACCTAACAATGCAGCTCACTTAGGGTCTTAATACACAGTACACCACCAAAAGAAACTTCCTTTAAGGAATGAAACCATACAAGTGTCTTGCCACAGCTAACAAACAGAACAGCAGGGCAGACTTAATATTTTGGGACAGGCACAAGAAACACATTTTTGCTTCCCTTTCCTTCAGATGCAACTGATTTCTGTCCTCTATAATCACATGGACAGGGCTGGCATTGGATCTGGGGGATGGTTAGTGAGATTATTGTTTGGGATATGCTTTTATTTAAAATTAAATTTAGAACATATATGTATTTTTAGATTTCCCCTCAACCTCCTGCTGCAGAAGTAGAGCTCAGTTGCCTTTTCCTTTCATCCCTAGCAATCTATTGCATTGGTGTATGTTTTCAAAACTATCTTCACAAGGAAAAAGGCTAGCAAATTCTGTTTTAAAAATGAAAGCTGAGATTCTCCTCTATATTTCAGGGTCCCCCAAATCAGAGCGACCATGCCCATAGGCTTCATGGCCCTTAATGGCCCAGCCCAGTGGAACAGAGACCTATTAAAAAAACTTAATTTTTCTCCACTTCTAAAACGCAGCTTCAGGGTAATTCCTGCTTCTGGTAAATGAAAACTCACAGAAGGATACAGCAGTTGACTTTATTTCAAGAACAGAACTCTGAAAAAGCTCTAGCTACCTACAGTACACAAATACACTACATATAGAGTAACTGCCTATTTCATGCTGAGTTTAACTGCCCCGATAGGAAAATGACATTTGGCTCAGGTGAAAAACACACTGCATGGCTGGCATACTTTTAGGTGTATTGCACCTATCAGAGTCCTAATGTCTGTATTTTGAGAAACAGAACAAATGCATCAATGTGGAAAAACGAATCCCTTGTGCACTAGTATTTTAACATATTTTCTTCATTAGTATTTTGATCTAGGCTATAACAGATCTGGCCTTTGGCAAACATCAAATTATTCAGCAATGATATTAAAATAACTTTAAAAGGTACATGAAAATTTACCCTTGTAAATAAAAACATGATACTTTTCTATTCCAGAAGTGTAAGTGTATGCATGAATGCTATTACTCTTAAGAACTGTATTACAGAGAGTATATGTGGTCACATAGAAGCTGTGTGCTATGGAAGAAATATAATTTGCATACCATTTTGCCAAATGCATACAGTTAAGTCTGCTGTGCTTTCTAGGATCAAGAGAGATAAGAGTTCCTCCCAGTTAAGATTTTGTATTGTGCTTGAGTTCAAGATATCAAATTACTTTAACTTGTTCAGAAATGCTTTATAGTTATCAGCCACACATGGAGTGCAGTTTCTGAAGTACTGCAAGAAGTTTTAGGAGGGGGTTATCAGTCTTAAGTAAAAGCATTTAGCCATCTACAAGCACGCTTAATATTATAAATTCAAATCCAGCTAAACTTTAAGTTCACAAACATTGAACAATTTATACATAATACAAGGTCATTAAGTCACTATGCATGGAAAGGATTTCTGCTCGCCTTCCCTAAGGAATGCTGCTGGCAACAAGGACACAAAATGTAATAAAATATCTGAGGCAAACAGTTTTTAATGCACAAGTGAAGAAGCTAGTTATGTTTTGTGGAGATATTATATATTATTTATGATAGCCACAGTGGTATCAAATTAGTACATCATGATTAATAGCATTACAATGGATGCAGATTAAATTAATAATGACTGGCCACTTACTGTAAAGGATTAGGACAACAGACAACCCCATAAATGAGGGTTCCCAAATAGACGTTTCATTCACATACAAATTGCAATAAATGAATGAATAAATAAATAAATACAAATATATCCACTGATAGGATTGATCTGATGGTCCAAAGTAAATATAATCTGCTGTCATGAGGGGGATGTGAATTGGATTTTCAAATAAAAAAGGTCATCTGCGGAACACGGTAAGTCTATCAACGTCTGGGTTGCACCATCAAGGTAGTATATCTGAGTGGAGGAAATGAGACCCTTAAATTCAACAGCTATGGTACTCATAATCACTAAACTGGACCACTGAAAATGTAAAAAAATCAGATGTGTCAACATCTTGCGTGAGACGCCAGTGTAATACCAGCTGAGCCTACTGGCTTGATAGGTAATTATTTGAGTTGGTGAAGTACAAAATTGTCAGGCTGTTTAATTTGAAAAGCACTACATGTTTGTTAATGAGAACAAACAGGACCAGTGGAGGGTAGAAAGGCAAATTTTAATACAGTAAGTGAGAAACAAGGGATAGAAAATATGCTAAAATTAAATAACGTATCTATCGCTTATTTGCTCTACCATAGCTCAATAACAATAACTCTAATCCCATTCCTTGTACACAAAAGTAATGCTTCACAAGTCCATTGCTCAGTGGTAATTTACTAGGGAATGCTTACAGGATGAACTAATTACATGAATACCAAACGAATTCATTAAGAACAATGTTCTTACAATGCAACTCAACTGGATTGATACAACTGAACTTTTAAAGTGCTATAGTACTAAATATTGGCACCACAAAGAGAGTAAGTGTGAAAAGCATGTTACATTTGCATGACTTTTCCTCCATAATAGGTTGAGTGCTGAAGGAGGAGCCATTACTCTCACTGCCCTTTTCATCTCAAAGCTGCTGTCAGATTCACTTTCCTTCATAGCTGGGTTTGGGTTGCCAGGTGTCCAGTATTTGACCGGCACGCCCAGTAGAAAAGGGACCCTGGTGGCTCCGGTCAGCACCGCTGACCAGGCCATTAAAAGTCCAGTCGGTGGTGCAGCAGGGCTAAAGCAGACTCCTTGCCTGTCCTGGCTCCGTGCAGCTCCCGACATGTCCGGCTCCTAGGCACAGAGGCGGCCAGGTGGCTCTGTGTGCTGCCCCTGCCTGTAGGCACTGCCTCCGCAGCTCTGGCCAATGGGACCTGCGGGCACGGGCAGTGCACAGAGCCCCCTGGCCCCTCCACATAGGAGCTGGACATGCCGGCCGCTGTACAGAGCTAGGGCAGGTGAATTCTGTTCAGTTAGTTTTCAGTCTAAGACTTCTATGATAGGGGTTCATGGAGCACAGGTTGAATTTCCAAAGAGGTCCACAGCTCCATTTGAAATTTTTTAGGGGTCTGCAAATGAAAAAAGGATGAAAACAACTGCATTAGATTAAAAGAAGTAAGTGTGAGTTAATACATCAGTTATATTTATTTGCCATTTACTTATTTCCTGATAAAGAGATATGACTTTGGTCTTATTTCAGTTAGTGTCACCGAAGGAAAATAAAAAGAGAATTAGTATACAGTACAGGCCCTAGTTCCATTAAAGGGACCTGGGAGCTAGGCTCTTCCTGCAGTTGCAGAGTACACAGCTGTCCATGAACAGCCATATCCCATCTATCATTCGCTCTCCTATCTTCAGCTTTTTCTGCTTACCCACTGTGGTAAGGCTTCTTGTCAGGTGCAGAGCTGAGTGAATAACTGATTTTTTGGTGTGCTGGCAGTTCCAACTTTCTCCTGTTGAAGTTCCACTTTTGATAAAATACTTGAATAGTCATTGAGCCAGAAAGAAAGAGAGCATGTGTATGAAAATGACTCACTAGCCTATTGGTTAGGATACTCACCTGAGAGGGGGAAGCCCCAAGAACCTGTTCCAATGACTATGTGATTACTTATATCAAGTGGAACAATTTCAATAGGAGAGAATGAGAGTCTGTTCTCAGAATAGCCAATAGCCTGATGATTAGAGCACTCCCTTCAGAGGTGGGAGACTTGGGTTTCCCACATACCAAATGAATGCCCTCACCACTGGGCTAAAAGTTGTAATATAGACACCACCTTCTCTGACTGTTTTGTGAATCTAGGTTGCCCCCCACCAAAAAAAAAAATGTTTCTGACTGAAACTATTCACTAAATTCATGTTAAATTTGCAAATAGTTTCAAGTCCGCCCAAACTGCATTTTTCAGTGAATAAATTATTCATCCAAAAATGTCACCCATCTCTAGTCATGTGTGTGTGTTTGTGGGAAGCCTGGTGGCCTGCTATGTAACCTCCCTCCAGGCCAACCAGGTGCCCAGGGAATGGGACTGGATATTTCACAATGCCCCAGTTCATTCTTGGGAAGTGATTGTAATGGTTAAATAGACTTTGTGAATGAAACCTGGGTTCCCTAATGGTTAGAGCAGGCCTTCCATTAGCCCCCTTGCCAAACCTTGCAAGCAACAGAGGGAAATAGAAGCCTTTGGCCCACCCCAGGAAGAATACAACAGCATGTAGTGAGGAAAGGATTTGTAGTGAGAGTAAATTGGCCTAGTTCCCCCTCAAAAGGCTTGAATAAGCTTTGTATCTTTTTCCAAAGAACAGAAGCATATCTCAGATCAGTTCACAAAAAGAAAAGCAGTACTTGTGGCACCTTAGAGACTAACAAATTTATTAGAGCATAAGCTTTCGTGAGCTACAGCTCATTTCATCGGATGCATTTGGTGGAGCTGTAGCTCACGAAAGCTTATGCTCTAATAAATTTGTTAGTCTCAAAGGTGCCACAAGTACTGCTTTTCTTTTTGCGAATACAGACTAACACGGCTGCTACTCTGAAATCAGATCAGTTCAGTTTCTCTCCTCAATAATTCATACTCAAATATACCATGACAGGACTTTAGAATAATGACAACAGTTCCCCAGAGGGAGAAGAAGGCACATGTGACACGGGATTGTGTGTGGGTATGTATGTTTGGAGGGTATGAGACTGTAAGGGGGTCTTTTGATGGAGGGCTTGAGATTCTCAGAAAGATAAGAAGGTCATTAAGTAAGGGTAAGGAGAAGGGACAATCATTAATGGACTAAGCAACTGAGAGTGGGTGGGTCCCACTGGGGTAAGGAAAGAAGGTGGCATAAGTTAAGGAAGGAGGTTTTGGGTGGGTGAGTGGACAGGAATTTTGAGGGGGGATTGCTGGCCACTGGATCTACAAGTCCCTCAACTGGGCAATGCCAGCCTACTTAGAATGTTCTCTCCGCTTGCATCTGGTGTGGAATCCATCTCCGGGTGTGAAGTCCTTCTTGGATGTACACTTTTTTAGTGTCCACCCCTACAAGGATTGCCTCCTGAAGCCGATGAGTAAATTACTTGGACATATGTTACATATAACCGTATTTCCTCTGACACTGTTTACAGCAATGTGCTGTTTTTCTATTGTATTACAATGTCGTCAGTTTCATTTTAAGCCTTTTTAGATTTATTTCCTTTTTTTAAAAAAAGAAACCAAATGAGCTGCAACCAGAGGAAAAGCCAATAGCGAGAGAGTTTGCCTGGGAACAGTCTGAGAGGAGCTATGGTGAGTGCTGCATTGGGGGGGCTGTGTTGTGAGCTGGTGGGATGAATATCTGAATGTCTGTCTGCTGTGACCATTTGTGGTGCTAGTTGCAGGGACTGTTTGACCCTGTGTTGGTTTGTTTGAAAAGTGTGAATTGGGAGTGCTTTGTTCCAGGTGGGCCTAGAGTGATTGATTGTGCTTTGAGCCCGGGCAACTGCTTTGAGCCAGCAGCCTTTTAAAAAAGCAGCCAGTTGCGAACTGAGTGAGCTGAAAACAGAGGAGAAGCCAACAGAGGGAGTTTGCCTGGGAAGAGTTCCCACAGAGTTTTTGCCTTTCAGGCTTCTGTGAGCAGTAATTACATCTGAAGAGGCTCTTAGAAGGAAGTCTATATGAATAGTGAATGATAAGCTGTTGTGACCTGCACAGGATGTGCCACGTTTGTCTTTCTCCCAGAGGATAGAAGCGACTTTGTCTGTACAAAGTGCAAGCTGGTCTCCATATTGGAAGAGAAGGTTATAGACTAGAGACCCAAGTATCAACCCTGCGTTGCATCAGAGAAAATGAAAATTTTCTAGATAGAAGTCAGCGTTTGGTACTGCACGCACAGCATGCTGAAGAATCAGAGGGCAGTGCAGAATGGGAAGAAAATTGGCAGCATATGACCTCCAGAAGAAGAAAAAGGAGAACCCATGTACCTCCAATGCAGATAAGAGGAAAGAAACCATTTTCAGGCACTCCATACAGGTACTATGGTAGAGAATGCTTTGGAAGAATCATCTGAGGGAAGGGATCAGAAGGATACCCCATTGACTGGAAGGCATAGGATGCATTATCTTAGGGCTTGCAGGACCACCACTCCTAAAAGGAGGAGATGGATGCTGGTGGTCGGGGACTCCCTCCTAAGCGGGATGGAGTCATCCATCTGCCATCCAGACTGGGAAACTGGAGAAATGTGCTGCTTCCTTGGAGCTAGAATTCAGAATGTGACGAAGTGTCTGCCAAGACTGATCAAGCCCTCGGACCACTACCCCTTCCTACTTCTTCACGTGGACACCAATGATACTTCCAAGAATGACCTTGAGTGGGTCACTGCAGACTACGTGGCTCTGGGAAGAAGGATAAAGAAGTTTGAGGTGTAAGTCGTGTTCTCGTCTGTCCTTCCTCTTGCAGGAAAAGGTCCAGGTAGGGATCATCGAATTGTGGAAGTAAATGCGTCATTATGCAGGTGATGTCGGAAAGAGGGCTTTAGATTCTTTGACCATGGGATGTTGTTCCAGGAAGAAGAATTGCTAGGAAGAAATGGGAACCACCTAACGAAGATGGGGAAGAGTATTTTCGCAGGCAGGCTTGCTAACCTAGTGAAGAGGGCTTTAAACTAGGTTAGCTGGGGGGTGGACACCTAAGCCCTGAAGTAAGTGGGATACCGGGAGGAAAACAAGGAGGAGGGTGCAACAGGGAAGGTCTCCTGATTCATACTGAGAAAGTAGGGCAATCAGCTAGTTATCTTAGGTGCCTGTACATGAACACAAGAAGCCTCAGAAACAAGCAGGAAGAATTGGAAGTACTGGCACAGTCAAGGAACTATGATGTGATTGGAATAACAGAGACTTGGTGGAGTAACTCACATGACTGGAGCACTGTCATGGATGAGTATAAACTGTTCAGGAAGGACAGGCGGGGGAGAAAAAGTGGAGGAGTTGCACTGTTTGTAAGAGAGCAGTATGGTTGCTCAGAGCTCCAATATGAAACTGGAGAAAAGCCTGTTGAGAGTCTTTGGGTTAAGTTTAGAGGTGAGAGCAATAAGGGTGATGTTGTGGTGGGCATCTGCTATAGAGTACCAGACCAGGAGGATGAGGTAGATGGGGCTTTCTTCGGACAACTAACAGAAGTTCCAGATCACAGGCTCTGGTTCTCATGGGGGACTTCAGTCACCCTGATATCTGTTGGGAAAGCAATATGGCAGTGCACAGACAATCCAGGAAATTTTTGGAAAGTGTTGGGGACAACTTCCTGGTGCAACTTCCTGGTGCTGGAGGAACCAACTAGGGGCTGTGCTCCTCTTGACCTGCTGCTCACAAACAGGGAAGAATTGCTAGGGGAAGTAGAAGTGGGTGGCAACCTGGGCAGCAGTGACCTTGAGAAGGTCGAGTTCAGGATCCTGACACAAGGAAGAAAGGAGAGCAACAGAATACGGACCCTGGACTTCAGAAAAGCAGACTTTGACTCCCTCAGGGAACTGATGGGCAGGATCCCCTGGGAGAAAAACATGAGGGGGAAAGGAGTCCAGGAGAGTTGGCTGTATTTTAAAGAATCCTTATTGAGGTTACAGGGACAAACCATCCCGATGTGTAAAAAGAATAGTAAATATGGCAAGCAACCAGCTTGTCTTAACAGTGAAATGCTTGCTGATCTTAAACACAAAAAAGAAGCTTACAAGAAGTGGAAGATTGAACAAATGACCAGGAAGGAGTATAAAAATATTGCTCAGGCATGCAGGAGTGAAATCAGAAAGGCCAAATCACACTTGGAGTTGCAGCTAGCAAGAGATGACAAGAGTAACAAGAAGGATTTCTTCAGGTATGTTAGCAACAAGAAGAAAGTCAAGGAAAGTGTGGGCCCCTTACTGAATGAGGGAGGCAACCTAGTGACAGAGGATGTGGAAAAGCTAATGTACTTGATACTTTTTTTGCCTGTGTCTTTACGAACAAGGTCAGCTTCCAGACTGCTGCACTGGGCAGCACAGCATGGGGGTGGGACGTGACCAGCCCTCTGTGGAGAAAGAAGCGGTTTGGGACTATTTAGAAAAGCTGGACGAGCACAAGTCCATGGGGCCGGATGTGCTGCATCCAAGAGTGCTAAAGGAGTTGGCGGAAGTGATTGCAGAGCCATTGGCCATTATCTTTGAAAACTCATGACGATGGGGGGAGGTCCAGGACGACTGGAAAAAGGCTAATGTAGTGCCCATCTTTAAAAAAGGGAAGAAGGAGGATCCTGGGAACTACAGGCCAGTCAGCTCACCAGTCCCTGGAAAAATCATGGAGCAGATCCTCAAGGAATCAATTCTGAAGCACTTAGAGGAAAGGAAAGTGATCAGGAACAGTCAGAATGGATTCACCAAGGGCAAGTCATGCCTGACTAATCTAATTGCCTTCTATGACGAGATAACTGGCTCTGTGGATGAGGGGAAAGCGGACGTGTTGTTCCTTGACGTTAACAAAGCTTTTGATACGGTC
The DNA here is from genome assembly GCF_009764565.3 of Dermochelys coriacea. Classification (NCBI taxonomy): domain Eukaryota; kingdom Metazoa; phylum Chordata; order Testudines; family Dermochelyidae; genus Dermochelys; species Dermochelys coriacea. The sequence goes on from NC_050072.1 coordinate 40,781,856, forward strand.
TCCCACAGTATTCTTGAACGCAAGTTAAAGAAGTATGGGCTGGATGAATGGTCTCTAAGGTGGATAGAAAGCTGGCTAGCTCATCAGGCTCAATGGGTAGTGATTAATGGCTCCATGTCTAGTTGGCAGCTGGTATCAAGCGGAGTGCCCCAAGGGTCGGTCCTGGGGCCAGTTTTGTTCAATATCTTCATTAATGATCTGGAGGATGGCGAGGACTGCACCCTCAGCAAGTTTGCAGATGACACTAAACTGGGAGGAGAGGTAGATACGCTGGAGGGTAGGGATAGGATACAGAAGGACCTAGACAAATTAAAGGATTGGGCCAAAAGAAATCTGAGGAGGTTCAACAAGGACAAGTGCAGAGTCCTGCACTTAGGATGGAAGAATCCCATGCACTGCTACAGACTAGGGACCGAATGGCTAGGCAGCAGTTCTACAGAAAAGGACGTAGGGGTTACAGTGGATAAAAGCTGGCAACAGTGTGCCCTTGTTGCCAAGAAGGCTAATGGCATTTTGGGCTGTATAAGTAGGGGCATTGCCAGCAGATCGAGGGACGTGATTGTTCCCCTCTATTCAACATTGGTGAGGCCACATCTGGAGTACTGTGTCCAGTTTTGGGCCCCACACTACAAGAAGGATGTGGAAAAATTGGAAAGCTTCCAGCGGAGGGCAACAAAAATTATCAGGGGACTGGAACACATGACTTATGAGGAGAGGCTTAGGGAACTGGGATTGTTTAGTCTGTGGAAGAGAAGAATGAGGGGGGAATTGATAGCTACATTCAACTACCTGAAAGGGGGCTCTAAAGAGGATGGATCTAGATTGTTCTCAGTGGTAGCAGATGACAGAACAAGGAGTAATGGTCTCAAGTTGCAGTGTGGGAGGTTTAGGTTGGATATTAGGAAAAAGTTTTTCACTGGGAGGGTGGTGAAGCACTGGAATGTGTTACGTAGGGAGGTGGTGGAATCTTCTTCCTTTGAGGTTTTTAAGGTCAAGCATGCCAAAGCCCTGGCTGGGATGATTTAGTTGGGGATTGGTCCTGCTTTGAGCAGGGGGTTGGACTAGATGACCTCCTGAGATCCTTTCCAACCCTGATATTCTATGATTCTATGACTCCTGCACCCACCTCACACATCCCCAGCCCCCTGCCCTCCCTGACTCCTGCACCCCTCTCACACACACCCAGCCCCCTGCCTCTTGCTCTGAGGACTGACCTCCCCACACCATGCTCCTTTGCCCCTATGGGAGCCCACAAATATGTTTGGTGTCGGGCCCACAAAAAGTTAATCTGGCCCTGCAGGTGGCTCCCAGTTGGCGGCGCAGCAGGGCTAAGGCAGGCTTCCTGCCTGCCCTGGTTCCGTGTGGCTCCCAGAAGCAGCCAGCATGTCTGGCTCCTAGGCACAGGGGCAGTCAGGTGCCTCTGCACCTGCAGACGCTATCCCCGCAGCTTCTATTGTCCACAGTTCCCGGACAATGGGAGCTGTGGAGCTGGTACTTGGGGCGGGGGCAGCGCGCAGAGCTTCCCTGATTGCCTCTGTGCCTAGGGGGCCACAGGGACACCGGCCGCTTCTGGGAGCAGAGCCAGGGCAGTCAGGGAGCCTGCCTTAGCCCCGCTGCACTGCCGACCAGACTTTTAATGGCCCGGTCAGTGGTGCTGACTGGAGCCACCAGGGTCCCTTTTGACTGGGTGTTACAGTTGAGAACCGGACACCTGGCCACCCAATTGGTGACAGAGATAAGCTTTCAAGCTAACACAGCTCTTCTTCAGGATTGGGAATACTTAGACAAAACACAAGCTCCATTTCATCTTAATGCACCACTGCTGGTGGTCATAGTCCCATTATTAATAGAAAGATGCCCATATCACAAAACCGTCACCAGAACTGGCATCTTGCTAGCAATTTGAGTGGCCAGTGACTGAATGGAACTGGAAACTGAATTACCGTCTCATGCCTAGTGTTTACCCCAGAAACAGATTTAGGGTACCCCAGAATGTAATTAATCTGTTCTCATTAGGTATGGGTCTCCAGGGTGGCTAAGGAAATTTTGGAGGACACAGATACAGCCTTCTGATAAATAACTGATAGACACACACCGTGTTCTTTCCAAAGCAAGGCACCTTTTTATTGACACAAGTAACAATCCCTGATACAATAACAATCTAAACACAAATCCCTTATAACAAGTTAAAACACTTCAAACCACATTGCCTTATAGTTTGAAATTATATTTCAAACTATATATAGTTTGATATATAGTGGCTGCTCCCTGCTTACGGTGATCAGTCATTCACAGGTAGTTGACAGCAATTTTTAGATGTTCATTTGGTTTCACACACACAAATCCCTCTCACAGTCAACACACATCCATCCATCTGTATGAACCCCCTCACACACACACACTAACACCACGATACTATGCTCTAACTATTCCTTAGTCTGACATAGTCAACTGACTGCACAGTATCTTCTGTTTCCTCTCAGCTCACCTCTTCTTTTCCTTTGTCTCACCCTTACCTCCTTCTCACCTCTCTCTCTCTCTTTCAAACCTTTCTGCTGTGCCCTTCTTCTCTCTCCTCTGTCGGCTGCCTCACCCTACTTTGCTAATGGTCACCTGTCAATCATTCCCTTTGACGGTTATTTCCATGATCTGTCAATCGTTGTTTACCGCCTTCTTTTTCCCGCCAATTCTACAATGTGACCTTTAGCCTACATTATATTTACCTCGCAGTGTTCTCATCTGTTTACCACTTTTCCTGCCAATTTGTTTTTAGTGCTATGTGACCACTTAATGGTGGTTTTACTCTTGCATATTTAAAATGGAAGCCAGGAACACAAAATGGAGTTTCTTTGGTATCACTAGATGTGATCTCTCTAAGTCAGTGGCTCTCAACCTTTCCAGACTACCGTACCCCTTTCAGGAGTCTGACTTGTCTTGTGTACTCCAAGTTTCACCTCATTTAAAAACTATTTGCTTACAAAATCAGACATAAAAATATAAAAGTGTCACAGCACACTATTACTGACAAATTGCTTACTTTCTCATTTTTACCATATAATTATAAAATAAATTAATTGGAATATAAATATTGTACTTACCTTTTCGTGTATAGTATATAAAACAGTATAAACAAGTCATTATCTGTATGAAAGGTTAGTTTATACTGACTTTGCTGGTGATTTTTATGTAGCCTGTTGTAAAACTAGCCAAATATCTATATAAAATGATGTATCCCCTGGAAAATCTCTGTGTAACCTCCAGGGTACACGTACCCCTGGTTGAGAACCACTGATCTAAGTAAGGGTTGAAGTGAATTATAGCCATGTTAGTCACATAAAACCTGATGTGAGGGAACTTGCACTAGCATAACTATCTTTATTGCTATATCCTATTTGCCCAGTGGATAACACATCTGAGTCCTCAGGGTTTTCAATCTTGCACCTTTCATGATAATTTACAGGTCCAGCTTTTTGGTGTATTAAAAATATTAAAGAAAAAAATGTAATTGTGCATTGCCACCATTTTAAATGCTTTCAGCTTTTTAAGCTGAGAAATCTGTCATTTACCTCTCTAAATTAAATAATAAGCTACCTTTTCATCTTAGTGGGGTGTTTACATTCTTCTGAACTAAACCTTTACAAATCAAATGTAATCAGAATCTTCCAAATATCTCCTACTTATTAATAATACTGTAATCATATGCAGCTCTCATATATGAATCCAGTTACTCTTTGAATAGAGTACAACTCTGTTTTGTTCAAATTAATCCTAAAATCTTGAGAGGACACTGAAGTTACCTGTTAATTCCAAGACAGATAAAAGAGAGGGAGCAGGATTCCCTCACATAAATAAAATATCGTATGGACGCACAACTAATTTGGACGTTCTCTTTCCCATTTGTATCCCAGAATACATCTCAGTTGCAAAGGGGTTATAAAGACAAGGAAAATAATAGGAAAAAGCAAAGACAGCTAGTTCCTAGAGAAAGAAAGAGATAGGGAGATAGATCTGTTCATTGGTTACAACTGAGTTTTTAAATCCATTTTCAGATATTGATCCTTAGAACCAAATATATTTTGTATGTGAATGAGATTACATCCATTCAAATTCTGTTCTGAGTTGGCAGTGGTATGGACTAAATGACTTAATAGGTTTTTTCTATTTTTAATTGTTATAGTTCTGTCAAACATTTTTTCTGCATCAGCAGACCATGGCTGTTTCAATGACTTAGAAGCATATATTAGATGAAGGTGCCTTTGCAGATTGTCCACTGCAATTCTACTTGTCACTCATTGAATGAATAAGTGTAGGCATAACCTTTCCCTATCTCACTGCCAGTATTCAAGAAAGCAATTTACTGCCCAATCTCAATAAGGGAATATAGGTATAATTTGCAAAAACAATGGCTGAATCAACAATAATTCTGTTTGGGATTGGGAATCACTGTTGTAGCATTGCACATACTATATGGTAATTGTTCACTGTTTGTACCTTGTTACACAACTTCTTTAAGGACTCTGTTGTAGTATGGTGGTAATAGTTATATTATAACCCATGATTGGAGATGGAGTATGTGTGAAGAGAAGCCAATGATGGCTTCTGGAAGCACTGAACCTGAGATAGACAAAATGCACACACAACAGTAGCCACTCCTGCACCCTTAAACATGATACACTTCTCCCTGTGCTGAGTTCTGCTTGCCAGGGCAGAATTGATCTTCGCCAGCCTTTCCTTCCCTGTGGAGTTTTTAGTGTCATCTGTGGTGATAAATTCTTCTGATCCTTGTGTTCATGATGTGGAAGAATTGATATTGTGATTCTGTACAAGGTGGAATGTCCTCTCCCTCTGCATTTTACATAGGTATTCAGATGTGGAGAAGGTTAGAGATTACAATAGTATCTCAGATTTGGAGTGGAGGGAGTTGAAAAGGTAGTAGCTCTGGATCTAGATTTACATCTATTGTAGAGAATCCTACAAGTGTCGGTGGACTATTTCTCTGTCAGTGAAATTCACCCATATGCATAGAGTAAGCACAAAGCCTACTCAAGTCCCATGTAATTCCCCAAAAGAAGATTTAAATGGTGCAAAAACTTTATCCTGACCCTTCATACAGGGACAAATTTTACCCTATATTCATTGTATTAATAATATTGAGCACTTAAGTTACATTTTCATCTGTATGTATTTCAGAGAGTGTCTACATGAGGATAACAAATCTGCAGCTGGCCCAAGTCAGCTGAATTGGGTTCGGGCTATGAGGCAGAAAAAATGTTGTGTAGACATTTGGGCTTAGCCTGGAGCCAGAGCTTTGGGACCCTGCAAAGGTGAAGGCTTCAGTGGTGGATTAGCCATGGGGCATGGTCAATTGGGGGGCCCTGGAAAAAAGGGCACCCCCAGACCCCAACCTGCCCCCCGGCACTCCTGGTGGAGAGCGGGATCAGGGCACAGAAGCTTGCCTTGCTCTGCCCACTTGGCACTCCTCCTAGGGAGCGGGGGAAGCCTCCGTGCCCTGACCCCATTTCCCCAGTAGGACTGCTGGGAGGGAGGGCAGAGCGGGGATTGCACACAGAAGAGGTGGGGAGGAGCCCCCACTTGCTCTGGCCTAGGGCCACACAAAACAGTAATCCGAGGCTTTTATCCCTGTGTAGACATTCCCAAAGTGCTTTATAATAGTAAATGAGCATTTGTTGTCCTCATTAAACAGATGGAGAACCTGAAGCATATAGATGTTAGTTGATTTGTCCAAACTTATCCATGAACCTGAAGCATAGAGATGTTAGTTGATTTGTCCAAACTCATCCAGGAGCATGAGAGGTTCTCTCACCAGAAATCTGGCTTGCTAGGAAACAAGTGTGTCATCTGATCTATCTGCATCACATGCTGGCTATTTTACTGTGGTGGCTTGAGAGACGGTCTCTTGCACAATTAAAAAGCAAACACCTCTTTCTATATATATAAATTCACTTCTCCCCTTTTATTTCCTCTCCTTCTATCCAGTAGATGAAATTGCTGCTTCAAAACGTATTGGTAAAGATTTTAATATAGATTTGGATACTGACAGAGCCAGGCAGGGCATTCATTTTATTGCAAAACTGGTAAGGGAAAAATGACTGCACTTGTTTAATTTTGTCCTCTGTCTTCATCAGATTATGTATGTTTTGGGTACAGGGAATAACTTCAATTATGGATTCACTGGACACTGGAAGCAAAGTACTGCAGCTAACAATATGGGTAGTATTTTGTCCTAGTATCTCTATTTGTAACATTAATTGGTACGTTATCAAATGTGCTACATCCATATTCTGCTGTTATAAGGTGGGTGAGATGATGCCCCTCTGTCCCTCCTTTTTATTGCTTCATTGCAGAACCCACATGACATTTATCCTTGATACACTCCATCACTTACATTAATAAAGAACAGGATCATGTCCTTCTGGCTTTTCTTGGTAGCTTCCAGCTCACCCAAGACATTCCTCCCTTCTCTCCCCTACCTTTCTTGTATTCTTCACAGATTTTCATTGGGTTCACCCCAGGCTTGAGACACTGCTGAACTTGAGCTCTTTTAAAATGTAAAGCAAGGTTTGCTAGCCAGGCAGGCTCTTCTAGCTCTCCTAGTTATTTTCAGCACACTCAGTAAACAGGAGAAAGACATATAAATATACCCAGCAAAGCACAGACTGTGGAAGACCTTAATGGAAAGGAACCCTAAGAGGTTTGATGTACCAGGGGGCTGGAGAAATGGCAGCTCTTGAATGGGTACAAGGACGAACTCCATAACCACTGCAAATGATCGAGCAGGGTTCTGCATCAAATGTGTATGGCTGAGTGCATGGGAACAATTTGGAGTTGGTTTAGGAAAGAGCAGGATCATGACTGCTGGTTGCACAGATTTTTGGGTACAAATGCTATTTCAAGGTCTGGAATAATAGCTGTGAAGGGGCTGTGGAATTACTCTGTGACCACAATTTGGGGATGGATTTCTTTCCATCAACCCTGCCCATAGGTTGTTTTGCAAAGACCATTTATTCAGAGTGCACAGGGCTGGGGTTATTTTCACCAATTTTCTTTAAATGCTCAGGTAGTTCGTCATCTATTGCTTTGGCAAGTCCCTTGTAATTGCTGCAGACTTGCAATGCTGTTCCTTGAGGGAGTTCCGTATCCTTTAGATAATGGTTTGTAAAAATGTTCAGAATCCTTTTGATATTTAAACTTTTAAATTTTAATATTTCAGAGTTTAAAGTCCCTCAGTGGCTGAGGATAGAGTTTAAAAAGCCTTTAGTACTAAATCTTCAGCATAAATCATAGGGAGTTAGCTATTATACATAGCTCTCTGATTAAGGTTAATGGGAGCCATGCAGTGGGATCCCTCTGAATCATCCTGGAAATCTATCACTTCATTTTTCACCCCTTTTGATGTCTAAGTATAAATCATTTTTAGCTACTATTTTTATTGAGGGTAAACATTCTTGATGGTCTAAGCTGCTATTTTACAAAGGGTAAAATTCTACCTCCTCTCCTGTGGCTGTGGAGAGCCCTCACTGTGGCGGAGTTCTGCCATGCAGGATTTCTGGAGCTGTGTAGGACTCCACAGCCCTTGTATGCCAGTGAGCATAGTGGTATAAGGACTCCACTGCTCACCCCTCCCTGTCCCACACCACATCTCCCCCCCTTCAATAGAACAGGACAGGGGGAGAGTAGTAGTGGGAGCTACTGCAATCTCAGGGCTTCAACTGCTGCAGATCCCCTTGCACCGAGACCAATTAATTGTGCCTGGTGCTGAGTTATTGGTGGCAGGAGCTAAACATTCCTATTATTATAAAACATACACCAGGAATTTAGTATGGTGATATTACTCATATATAAGCCTCTCAGTACAGTGTGCAGCTAGTACTGAATGAGGCATTGGGGATATTTGCTTGCTGCTAATTCTTAGGGGACACAGATCCCTGGTCCCTTCGAGGATGCATATAGGGAATACTGACTAGTGCTATCCACCATTTGTTTAATCACAGGTTTCAGAGTAGCAGCCGTGTTAGTCTGTATTCGCAAAAAGAAAAGGAGTACTTGTGGCACCTTAGAGACTAACAAATTTATTAGAGCATAAGCTTTCGTGAGCTACAGCTCACTTCATCGGATGCATTTGGTGGAAAAAACAGAGGAGAGATTTATATACACACACACAGAGAACATGAAACAATGGGTTTATCATACACACTGTAAGGAGAGTGATCACTTAAGATAAGCCATCACCAACAGCGGGGGGGAAAGGAGGAAAACCTTTCATGGTGACAAGCAGGTAGGCTAATTCCAGCAGTTAACAAGAATATCAGAGGAACAGTGGGGGGTGGGGTGGGCGGGAGAAATACCATGGGGAAATAGTTTTACTTTGTGTAATGACTCATCCATTCCCAGTCTCTATTCAAGCCTAAGTTAATTGTATCCAGTTTGCAAATTAATTCCAATTCAGCAGTCTCTCCTTGGAGTCTGTTTTTGAAGCTTTTTGTTGAAGTATAGCCACTCTTAGGTCTGTGATCGAGTGACCAGAGAGATTGAAGTGTTCTCCAACTGGTTTTTGAATGTTATAATTCTTGACGTCTGATTTGTGTCCATTCATTCTTTTACGTAGAGACTGTCCAGTTTGGCCAATGTACATGGCAGAGGGGCATTGCTGGCACATGATGGCATATATCACATTGGTAGATGCGCAGGTGAACGAGCCTCTGATAGTGTGGCTGATGTGATTAGGCCCTATGATGGTATCCCCTGAATAGATATGTGGACAGAGTTGGCAACGGGCTTTGTTGCAAGGATAGGTTCCTGGGTTAGTGGTTCTGTTGTGTGGTGTGTGGTTGCTGGTGAGTATTTGCTTCAGATTGGGGGGCTGTCTGTAAGCAAGGACTGGTCTGTCTCCCAAGATCTGAGAGAGCGATGGCTCGTCCTTCAGGATAGGTTGTAGATCCTTGATGATGCGTTGGAGAGGTTTTAGTTGGGGGCTGAAGGTGATGGCTAGTGGCGTTCTGTTGTTTTCTTTGTTGGGCCTGTCCTGTAGTAGGTGACTTCTGGGTACTCTTCTGGCTCTGTCAATCTGTTTCTTCACTTCAGCAGGTGGGTATTGTAGTTGTAGGAATGCATGATAGAGATCTTGTAGGTGTTTGTCTCTGTCTGAGGGGTTGGGCAAATGCGGTTATACCGTAGAGCTTGGCTGTAGACAATGGATCGTGTGGTATGATCTGGATGAAAGCTAGAGGAATGTAGGTAGGAATAGCGGTCAATAGGTTTCCGATATAGGGTGGTGTTTATGTGACCATCGCTTATTAGCACCGTAGTGTCCAGGAAGTGGATCTCTTGTGTGGACTGGTCCAGGCTGAGGTTGATGGTGGGATGGAAATTGTTGAAATCATGGTGGAATTCCTCAAGAGCTTCTTTTCCATGGGTCCAGATGATGAAGATGTCATCAATGTAGCGCAAGTAGAGTAGGGGCATTAGGGGACGAGAGCTGAGGAAGCGTTGTTCTAAGTCAGCCATAAAAATGTTGGCATACTGTGGGGCCATGCGGGTACCCATCGCAGTGCCGCTGATTTGAAGGTATACATTGTCACCAAATGTGAAATAGTTATGGGTCAGGACAAAGTCACAAAGTTCTGCCACCAGGTTAGCCGTGACAGTATCGGGGATACTGTTCCTGACGGCTTGTAGTCCATCTTTGTGTGGAATGTTGGTGTAGAGGGCTTCTACATCCATAGTGGCTAGGATGGTGTTTTTAGGAAGATCACCAATGGACTGTAGTTTCCTCAGGAAATCGGTGGTGTCTCGAAGATAGCTGGGAGTGCTGGTAACGAAGGGCCTGAGGAGGGAGTCTACATAGCCAGACAATCCTGCTGTCAGGGTGCCAATGCCTGAGATGATGGGGCGTCCAGGATTTCCAGGTTTATGGATCTTGGGTAGCAGATAGAATACCCCAGGTCGGGGCTCCAGGGGTGTGTCTGTGCGGATTTGTTCTTGTGCTTTTTCAGGGAGTTTCTTGAGCAAATGCTGTAGTTTCTTTTGGTAACTCTCAGTGGGATCAGAGGGTAATGGCTTGTAGAAAGTGGTGTTGGAGAGCTGCCTAGTAGCCTCTTGTTCATACTCCGACCTATTCATGATGACGACAGCACCTCCTTTGTCAGCCTTTTTGATTATGATGTCAGAGTTGTTTCTGAGGCTGTGGATGGCACTGTGTTCTGCATGGCTGAGGTTATGGGGTAAGCGATGCTGCTTTTCCACAATTTCAGCTCGTGCACGTCGGCGGAAGCAGTCTATGTAGAAATCCAGGCTGCTGTTTCGACCTTCAGGAGGAGTCCACCCAGAATCCTTCTTTTTGTAGTGTTGGCAGGAAGGTCTCTGTGGGTTAATATGTTGGTCAGAGGTGTGTTGGAAATATTCCTTGAGTCTGAGACGTCGAAAATAGGATTCTAGGTCACCACAGAACTGTATCATGTTCGTGGGGGTGGAGGGGCAAAAGGAGAGGCCCCGAGATAGGACAGATTCTTCCGCTGGGCTAAGAGTATAGTTGGATAGATTAACAATATTGCTGGGTGGGTTACGGGAACCATTGTTGTGGCCCCTTGTGGCATATAGTAGTTTAGATAGCTTAGTGTCCTTTTTCTTTTGTAGAGAATCAAAGTGTGTTTTGTAAATGGCTTGTCTAGTTTTTGTAAAGTCCAGCCACGAGGAAGTTTGTGTGGAAGGTTGGTTCTTTATGAGAGTATCCAGTTTTGAGAGCTCATTCTTAATCTTTCCCTGTTTGCTGCAGAGGATGTTGATCAGGTGGTTCCGCAGTTTCCTTGAGAGTGTGTGGCACAAGCTGTCAGCATAGTCTGTGTGGTATGTAGATTGTAATGGATTTTTTACCTTCAGTCCTTTCGGTATGATGTCCATCTGTTTGCATTTGGAGAGGAAGATGATGTCTGTCTGTATCTGTGCGAGTTTTTTCATGAAGTTGACAGATTTCCACTCTATACGGCTAAATTCAGTGCCTTGCATAATCACAGGTTTCAGAGTAGCAGCCGTGTTAGTCTGTATTCGCAAAAAGAAAAGGAGTACTTGTGGCACCTTAGAGACTAACAAATTTATTAGAGCATAAGCTTTCGTGAGCTACAGCTCACTTCATCGGATGCATTTGGTGGAAAAAACAGAGGAGAGATTTATATACACACACACAGAGAACATGAAACAATGGGTTTATCATACACACTGTAAGGAGAGTGATCACTTAAGATAAGCCATCACCAACAGCGGGGGGGAAAGGAGGAAAACCTTTCATGGTGACAAGCAGGTAGGCTAATTCCAGCAGTTAACAAGAATATCAGAGGAACAGTGGGGGGGGGGGTGGGAGGGAGAAAGACCATGGGGAAATAGTTTTACTTTGTGTAATGACTCATCCATTCCCAGTCTCTATTCAAGCCTAAGTTAATTGTATCCAGTTTGCAAATTAATTCCAATTCAGCAGTCTCTCCTTGGAGTCTGTTTTTGAAGCTTTTTTGTTGAAGTATAGCCACTCTTAGGTCTGTGATCGAGTGACCAGAGAGATTGAAGTGTTCTCCAACTGGTTTTTGAATGTTATAATTCTTGACGTCTGATTTGTGTCCATTCATTCTTTTACGTAGAGACTGTCCAGTTTGGCCAATGTACATGGCAGAGGGGCATTGCTGGCACATGATGGCATATATCACATTGGTAGATGCGCAGGTGAACGAGCCTCTGATAGTGTGGCTGATGTGATTAGGCCCTATGATGGTATCCCCTGAATAGATATGTGGACAGAGTTGGCAACGGGCTTTGTTGCAAGGATAGGTTCCTGGGTTAGTGGTTCTGTTGTGTGGTGTGTGGTTGCTGGTGAGTATTTGCTTCAGATTGGGGGGCTGTCTGTAAGCAAGGACTGGTCTGTCTCCCAAGATCTGAGAGAGCGATGGCTCGTCCTTCAGGATAGGTTGTAGATCCTTGATGATGCGTTGGAGAGGTTTTAGTTGGGGGCTGAAGGTGATGGCTAGTGGCGTTCTGTTGTTTTCTTTGTTGGGCCTGTCCTGTAGTAGGTGACTTCTGGGTACTCTTCTGGCTCTGTCAATCTGTTTCTTCACTTCAGCAGGTGGGTATTGTAGTTGTAGGAATGCATGATAGAGATCTTGTAGGTGTTTGTCTCTGTCTGAGGGGTTGGGCAAATGCGGTTATACCGTAGAGCTTGGCTGTAGACAATGGATCGTGTGGTATGATCTGGATGAAAGCTAGAGGAATGTAGGTAGGAATAGCGGTCAATAGGTTTCCGATATAGGGTGGTGTTTATGTGACCATCGCTTATTAGCACCGTAGTGTCCAGGAAGTGGATCTCTTGTGTGGACTGGTCCAGGCTGAGGTTGATGGTGGGATGGAAATTGTTGAAATCATGGTGGAATTCCTCAAGAGCTTCTTTTCCATGGGTCCAGATGATGAAGATGTCATCAATGTAGCGCAAGTAGAGTAGGGGCATTAGGGGACGAGAGCTGAGGAAGCGTTGTTCTAAGTCAGCCATAAAAATGTTGGCATACTGTGGGGCCATGCGGGTACCCATCGCAGTGCCGCTGATTTGAAGGTATACATTGTCACCAAATGTGAAATAGTTATGGGTCAGGACAAAGTCACAAAGTTCTGCCACCAGGTTAGCCGTGACAGTATCGGGGATACTGTTCCTGACGGCTTGTAGTCCATCTTTGTGTGGAATGTTGGTGTAGAGGGCTTCTACATCCATAGTGGCTAGGATGGTGTTTTTAGGAAGATCACCAATGGACTGTAGTTTCCTCAGGAAATCGGTGGTGTCTCGAAGATAGCTGGGAGTGCTGGTAACGAAGGGCCTGAGGAGGGAGTCTACATAGCCAGACAATCCTGCTGTCAGGGTGCCAATGCCTGAGATGATGGGGCGTCCAGGATTTCCAGGTTTATGGATCTTGGGTAGCAGATAGAATACCCCAGGTCGGGGCTCCAGGGGTGTGTCTGTGCGGATTTGTTCTTGTGCTTTTTCAGGGAGTTTCTTGAGCAAATGCTGTAGTTTCTTTTGGTAACTCTCAGTGGGATCAGAGGGTAATGGCTTGTAGAAAGTGGTGTTGGAGAGCTGCCTAGTAGCCTCTTGTTCATACTCCGACCTATTCATGATGACGACAGCACCTCCTTTGTCAGCCTTTTTGATTATGATGTCAGAGTTGTTTCTGAGGCTGTGGATGGCACTGTGTTCTGCATGGCTGAGGTTATGGGGTAAGCGATGCTGCTTTTCCACAATTTCAGCTCGTGCACGTCGGCGGAAGCAGTCTATGTAGAAATCCAGGCTGCTGTTTCGACCTTCAGGAGGAGTCCACCCAGAATCCTTCTTTTTGTAGTGTTGGCAGGAAGGTCTCTGTGGGTTAATATGTTGGTCAGAGGTGTGTTGGAAATATTCCTTGAGTCTGAGACGTCGAAAATAGGATTCTAGGTCACCACAGAACTGTATCATGTTCGTGGGGGTGGAGGGGCAAAAGGAGAGGCCCCGAGATAGGACAGATTCTTCCGCTGGGCTAAGAGTATAGTTGGATAGATTAACAATATTGCTGGGTGGGTTACGGGAACCATTGTTGTGGCCCCTTGTGGCATATAGTAGTTTAGATAGCTTAGTGTCCTTTTTCTTTTGTAGAGAATCAAAGTGTGTTTTGTAAATGGCTTGTCTAGTTTTTGTAAAGTCCAGCCACGAGGAAGTTTGTGTGGAAGGTTGGTTCTTTATGAGAGTATCCAGTTTTGAGAGCTCATTCTTAATCTTTCCCTGTTTGCTGCAGAGGATGTTGATCAGGTGGTTCCGCAGTTTCCTTGAGAGTGTGTGGCACAAGCTGTCAGCATAGTCTGTGTGGTATGTAGATTGTAATGGATTTTTTACCTTCAGTCCTTTCGGTATGATGTCCATCTGTTTGCATTTGGAGAGGAAGATGATGTCTGTCTGTATCTGTGCGAGTTTTTTCATGAAGTTGACAGATTTCCACTCTATACGGCTAAATTCAGTGCCTTGCATAATCACAGGTTTCAGAGTAGCAGCCGTGTTAGTCTGTATTCGCAAAAAGAAAAGGAGTACTTGTGGCACCTTAGAGACTAACAAATTTATTAGAGCATAAGCTTTCGTGAGCTACAGCTCACTTCATCGGATGCATTTGGTGGAAAAAACAGAGGAGAGATTTATATACACACACACAGAGAACATGAAACAATGGGTTTATCATACACACTGTAAGGAGAGTGATCACTTAAGATAAGCCATCACCAACAGCGGGGGGGAAAGGAGGAAAACCTTTCATGGTGACAAGCAGGTAGGCTAATTCCAGCAGTTAACAAGAATATCAGAGGAACAGTGGGGGGTGGGGTGGGAGGGAGAAATACCATGGGGAAATAGTTTTACTTTGTGTAATGACTCATCCATTCCCAGTCTCTATTCAAGCCTAAGTTAATTGTATCCAGTTTGCAAATTAATTCCAATTCAGCAGTCTCTCCTTGGAGTCTGTTTTTGAAGCTTTTTTGTTGAAGTATAGCCACTCTTAGGTCTGTGATCGAGTGACCAGAGAGATTGAAGTGTTCTCCAACTGGTTTTTGAATGTTATAATTCTTGACGTCTGATTTGTGTCCATTCATTCTTTTACGTAGAGACTGTCCAGTTTGGCCAATGTACATGGCAGAGGGGCATTGCTGGCACATGATGGCATATATCACATTGGTAGATGCGCAGGTGAACGAGCCTCTGATAGTGTGGCTGATGTGATTAGGCCCTATGATGGTATCCCCTGAATAGATATGTGGACAGAGTTGGCAACGGGCTTTGTTGCAAGGATAGGTTCCTGGGTTAGTGGTTCTGTTGTGTGGTGTGTGGTTGCTGGTGAGTATTTGCTTCAGATACAACTACAATACCCACCTGCTGAAGTGAAGAAACAGATTGACAGAGCCAGAAGAGTACCCAGAAGTCACCTACTACAGGACAGGCCCAACAAAGAAAACAACAGAACGCCACTAGCCATCACCTTCAGCCCCCAACTAAAACCTCTCCAACGCATCATCAAGGATCTACAACCTATCCTGAAGGACGAGCCATCGCTCTCTCAGATCTTGGGAGACAGACCAGTCCTTGCTTACAGACAGCCCCCCAATCTGAAGCAAATACTCACCAGCAACCACACACCACACAACAGAACCACTAACCCAGGAACCTATCCTTGCAACAAAGCCCGTTGCCAACTCTGTCCACATATCTATTCAGGGGATACCATCATAGGGCCTAATCACATCAGCCACACTATCAGAGGCTCGTTCACCTGCGCATCTACCAATGTGATATATGCCATCATGTATGTATGCCGGGGGACTGAGTCATCTATCTGCCGCCCTGACCGGGAAAACCGAGAAGTCTGCTGCTTGCCAGGGGCTAAGATTCGTGATGTGACGGAGAGACTGCCGAGACTCATCAAGCCCTCGGATCGCTACCCCTTCCTGCTTCTCCACGTGGGCACCAATGATACTGCCAAGAATGACCTTGAGCGGATCACTGCGGACTACGTGGCTCTGGGAAAAAGGATAAAGGAGTTGGAGGCGCAAGTGGTGTTCTCGTCCATCCTCCCCGTGGAAGGAAAAGGCCTGGGTAGGGACCGTCGAATCGTGGAGGTCAACGAATGGCTACGCAGGTGGTGTCGGAGAGAAGGCTTTGGATTCTTTGACCATGGGATGGTGTTCCATGAAGGAGGAGTGCTGGGCAGAGACGGGCTACATCTTACGAAGAGAGGGAAGAACATCTTTGCCAGCAGGCTGGCTAACCTAGTGAGGAGGGCTTTAAACTAGGTTCACCGGGGGAAGGAGACCAAAGCCCTGAGGTAAGTGGGAAAGCGGGATACTGGGAGGAAGCACAGGCAGGAAGGTCTGTGAGGGGAGGGCTCCTGCCTCATACTGGGAATGAGGGGCGATCAACAGGTTATCTCAAGTGCTTATATACAAATGCACAAAGCCTTGGAAACAAGCAGGGAGAACTGGAGGTCCTGGTGATGTCAAGGAATTATGACGTGATTGGAATAACAGAGACTTGGTGGGATAACTCACATGACTGGAGTACAGTCATGGATGGTTATAAACTGTTCAGGAAGGACAGGCAGGGCAGAAAAGGTGGGGGAGTAGCACTGTATGTAAGGGAGCAGTATGACTGCTCAGAGCTCCGGTACGAAACTGTGGAAAAACCTGAGTGTCTCTGGATTAAGTTTAGAAGTGTGTGCAACAAGAGTGATGTCATGGTGGGAGTCTGCTATAGACCACCGGACCAGGGGGATGAGGTGGATGAGGCTTTCTTCGGCAACTCACGGAAGCTACTAGATCGCATGCCCTGATTCTCATGGGTGACTTTAATTTTCCTGATATCTGCTGGGAGAGCAATACAGCGGTGCATAGACAATCCAGGAAGTTTTTGGAAAGCGTAGGGGACAATTTCCTGGTGCAAGTGCTAGGGGAGCCGACTAGGGGGAGCGCTTTTCTTGACCTGCTGCTCACAAACCGGGTAGAATTAGTGGGGGAAGCAAAAGTGGATGGGAATCTGGGAGGCAGTGACCATGAGTTGGTTGAGTTCAGGATCCTGACGCAGGGAAGAAAGGTAAGCAGCAGGATACGGACCCTGGACTTCAGGAAAGCAGACTTTGACTCCCTCAGGGAACAGATGGCCAGGATCCCCTGGGGGACTAACATGAAAGGGAAGGGAGTCCAGGAGAGCTGGCTGTATTTCAAGGAATCCCTGTTGAGGTTACAGGGACAAACCATCCCGATGAGTCGAAAGAATAGTAAATATGGCAGGCGACCAGCTTGACTTAATGGTGAAATCCTAGCGGATCTTAAACATAAAAAAGAAGCTTACAAGAAGTGGAAGGTTGGACATATGACCAGGGAAGAGTATAAAAATATTGCTCGGGCATGTAGGAAAGATATCAGGAGGGCCAAATCGCACCTGGAGCTGCAGCTAGCAAGAGATGTCAAGAGTAACAAGAAGGGTTTCTTCAGGTATGTTGGCAACAAGAAGAAAGCCAAGGAAAGTGTGGGCCCCTTACTGAATGAGGGAGGCAAGCTAGTGACAGAGGATGTGGAAAAAGCTAATGTACTCAATGCTTTTTTTGCCTCTGTTTTCACTAACAAGGTCAGCTCCCAGACTGCTGTGCTGGGCAACACAAAACGGGGAAGAGATGGCCAGCCCTCTGTAGAGATAGAGGTGGTTAGGGACTATTTAGAAAAGCTGGACGTGCACAAGTCCATGGGGCCGGACGAATTGCATCCGAGAGTGCTGAAGGAATTGGCGGCTGTGATTGCAGAGCCCTTGGCCATTATCTTTGAAAACTCGTGGCGAACGGGGGAAGTCCCAGATGACTGGAAAAAGGCTAATGTAGTGCCCATCTTTAAAAAAGGGAAGAAGGAGGATCCTGGGAACTACAGGCCGGTCAGCCTCACCTCAGTCCCTGGAAAAATCATGGAGCAGGTCCTCAAAGAATCAATCCTGAAGCACTTAGAGGAGAGGAAAGTGATCAGGAACAGTCAGCATGGATTCACCAAGGGAAGGTCATGCCTGACTAATCTAATCGCCTTTTATGATGAGATTACTGGTTCTGTGGATGAAGGGAAAGCAGTGGATGTATTGTTTCTTGACTTTAGCAAAGCTTTTGACACGGTCTCCCACAGCATTCTTGTCAGCAAGTTAAGGAAGTATGGGCTGGATGAATGCACTATAAGGTGGGTAGAAAGCTGGCTAGATTGTCGGGCTCAACGGGTAGTGATCAATGGCTCCATGTCTAGTTGGCAGCCGGTGTCAAGTGGAGTGCCCCAGGGGTCGGTCCTGGGGCCCGTTTTGTTCAACATCTTCATAAATGATCTGGAGGATGGTGTGGATTGCACTCTCAGCAAATTTGCGGATGATACTAAACTGGGAGGAGTGGTAGATACGCTGGAGGGGAGGGATAGGATACAGAAGGACCTAGACAAATTGGAGGATTGGGCCAAAAGAAATCTAATGAGGTTCAATAAGGATAAATGCAGGGTCCTGCACTTAGGATGGAAGAATCCAATGCACCGCTACAGACTAGGGACCGAATGGCTCGGCAGCAGTTCTGCGGAAAAGGACCTAGGGGTGACAGTGGACGAGAAGCTGGATATGAGTCAGCAGTGTGCCCTTGTTGCCAAGAAGGCCAATGGCATTTTGGGATGTATAAGTAGGGGCATAGCGAGCAGATCGAGGGACGTGATCGTTCCCCTCTATTCGACACTGGTGAGGCCTCATCTGGAGTACTGTGTCCAGTTTTGGGCCCCACACTACAGGAAGGATGTGGATAAATTGGAGAGAGTACAGCGAAGGGCAACAAAAATGATTAGGGGTCTAGAGCACATGACTTATGAGGAGAGGCTGAGGGAGCTGGGATTGTTTAGTCTGCAGAAGAGAAGAATGAGGGGGGATTTGATAGCTGCTTTCAACTACCTGAAAGGGGGTTTCAAAGAGGATGGCTCTAGACTGTTCTCAATGGTAGCAGATGACAGAACGAGGAGTAATGGTCTCAAGTTGCAATGGGGGAGGTTTAGATTGGATATTAGGAAAAACTTTTTCACTAAGAGGGTGGTGAAACACTGGAATGCGTTACCTAGGGAGGTGGTAGAATCTCCTTCCTTAGAGGTTTTTAAGGTCAGGCTTGACAAAGCCCTGGCTGGGATGATTTAACTGGGACTTGGTCCTGCTTTGAGCAGGGGGTTGGACTAGATGACCTTCTGGGGTCCCTTCCAACCCTGATATTCTATGATTCTATGATTCTATGTGCCAGCAATGCCCCTCTGCCATGTACATTGGCCAAACTGGACAGTCTCTACGTAAAAGAATGAATGGACACAAATCAGACGTCAAGAATTATAACATTCAAAAACCAGTTGGAGAACACTTCAATCTCTCTGGTCACTCGATCACAGACCTAAGAGTGGCTATACTTCAACAAAAAAGCTTCAAAAACAGACTCCAAGGAGAGACTGCTGAATTGGAATTAATTTGCAAACTGGATACAATTAACTTAGGCTTGAATAGAGACTGGGAATGGATGAGTCATTACACAAAGTAAAACTATTTCCCCATGGTATTTCTCCCTCCCACCCCACCCCCCACTGTTCCTCTGATATTCTTGTTAACTGCTGGAATTAGCCTACCTGCTTGTCACCATGAAAGGTTTTCCTCCTTCCCCCCCCCCCCCCCCCCGCTGCTGGTGATGGCTTATCTTAAGTGATCATTCTCCTTACAGTGTGTATGATAAACCCATTGTTTCATGTTCTCTGTGTGTGTGTATATAAATCTCTCCTCTGTTTTTTCCACCAAATGCGTCCGATGAAGTGAGCTGTAGCTCACGAAAGCTTATGCTCTAATAAATTTGTTAGTCTCTAAGGTGCCACAAGTACTCCTTTTCTTTTCATCATTTGTTTGTCCATGTGTTTGTGCACGTGTAGAACAGTGTGTCATCAATACCTGGACTTCATTTCACAGAGAGTTACTCTTCTTCATGTGCAGATCACAGGCAGAATTTACCATAATGTGGATGACTGTGTCCTCTGAGACTGTGTGTTGCTTATTGATCCAAGTTATTCCTATCAATGGAAGTTCCTGACATGATTCCTTGACATGAGACATGAAATTACACTTATAAAGTTTGCAGATGATACCAGGCTGGAAGGGGTTGCAAGTGCTTTGGAAATAGGATTAGAGTTCAAAATAATCTTGAAAAACTAGAGAAATGGTTTGAAATAAATAGGATGAAATTCAAAAGGACAAATGCAAAGTACTACACATAGGAAGGAATAATTAGTTGCACAAATACAAAATGGCTAATGCGGTTTGCTGCTCCAGGCCTATGGGGGTTGTGGGAAGCGGTGCGGGCCGAGGGAAGTACTGGCCGCCGCTTCCAGCAGCTTGCATTGGCCTGGAGCAGCAAACTGGGGCCACTGGGAGCCACGATCAGCCGAGTCTGCGGACATGGCAGGTAAACAAACCGGCCCGGCCTGGCAGTGGCTTTCCCTGCACAAGTGGCGGAACAAGTTTGGGAACCCCTGGTCTAGATAATACCTAGTCCTGCCTCAGTGCAGGGGGCTGGACTAGATGACCCTATTGAGGTTCCTTACAATCTTACATTTCTATGATCCTGTCTGTTTAGGGACTTCCTGCAGTATATGCTGTATTCTGCAATATTTGTTTTTACCTTTTTTTTTTTACTTTGTTGTTAGTGTCCATCTTTGTCTTTTTTCTGTCACAAAGATGCACACACCCCAACGTAAATCAATATGCTGCAGCCTAGTTAACTCAGTTTTGCAGAAAAGTATCTCCAACCAAACTGTATGCTCAATTGTACCTTTTACATGATAGTCAATATAGGGCCAGTGACCAATGTACAGTGCCTCCCTGAATTCCAGAATGCATAGGGAGAGCATGGGTGCTGTAATACACATTACTGTGGTGCAGCATGTATTCCCCTCATAGCCAGGCTGATCTGCTGGCCAGTGTATAATGGGGAATGGGCCACTGCCCCAAGTCATCTCCCCTTTTTTGAGGTGAGTAGTAGGGTGTAGTCCATATTTAGTCCTGCCTCAGTGCAGGCCCCTGGTCTAGATGATCTATCAAGGTCCATTCCAATCCAAAATTTCTATGATTTTTATGTTCCTGTATCTTTCCTTGAAATGTGTCAATTTGGGGTAATATGCTGCAGAAACCTTTTTACCTGATGTACATTTCACTAACAAGTATGCGGCAACATTCTTCCAGCAGCTGTTCCAAGCAGGCTTAATATCAATGATCTGATGAATTGTGCATTCTCATCCAAGCAAAATTTGCATTTCTTATGGCTTTCATGTTTCCTGGATCTCTCTGTGTGTGGGTCCTTCAGATTGCCCAGTAGTCATCACATAGACCCTGTCTGTATAGTGTCCAAAAATAGGGCAGAAATACTGCTGTTTGTGTCAGATAGTTGGCAAAGCAGTGGCTGGGTACCAGAGACTAACATGGCAGACACCTTTTGAAAATTCTAAGGCTGAGTTCTCAGCTAGTTTCCAGTGTCCAGGTATCTTTAGCACCCAGAAGTTCTGTAAACTTGATTCCTGCTCTGGGCTCTCCATGCAAAGCTCTGTAAATTCTCCTAATTACTAACAACATCCAAAACTGAGCACTACAGTTCCTTGCTCCAATTCTCCAGTCTGTGTTCATACAGAGCTAGTAGACCCAATGTCTTGCGCACTAACCACCTTTGAAAAACATCCTGTTAACCTCTCTTTGCCTTAGATCCCTCATCTATAAAATGAGGACAATAATGCTTCCCTTCTTCATATGGATGCATAGGTGCTGGAACTAGGGGTGCTGGGGTGCTGCCACATCTCCTGGCTTGAAGTAGGAATAACAACCCAAATACATGGTTTCTGCCTTTAGCACCCCCCACTATAAAAATTGTTCCAGCACCACTGTATGGGTGTCCTGAGGCTAAATTAATTAATTAATTTGTAGAAATATTGAGATATGCTATATTAGTGCTCAGCATTATTGTTATAAGACATGAGATGTAAAATAATAATTGTACTTCAGCTTGGAGCCATTCTTAGAGGTCAAAAATATAATTATTCATTTCTAAGACTATAAAACATCTATTAAAAAGTGTGGCATTTTTCTCTCTCTGTCTCTCTCTCTCTTTTTCTTTTTTTGGTCTAGACCTGCAAAATGGTATAAAACCTCAAATGTTAAATTAAATTGCAGAACCCTACAGCAGCTGTAAAACATCACATACTAAATAAAGAATGTTTGTCTTCAATCTTTAATCTTTTTACTTCAAATGATATATTCAAATATATTTGTTTTACACCCTAAGGCAGATCTACAAAATCAAAAGTTAAATAAAACTCATTTTTCTCCAGCCTTGGACTAGTTTAAAACATCAATTATACTAAATGAAACTCCTGCCAGCCAATCACACTGATAAATGGTGGAATCCTATTTATGAATAAAAGTGAAGAAAAATAATACAACAGCAGCCTATCAGAAAACAGTTTATTGATAAAGCACAATGAATTATTGTTTGTTCTGTGTTTTTATTAGTAAACTGTCTTCTAATGTGCTAGGGCACAGATCAAATATATTATTTAAGGCAATCACAATGAGTGGGTAAAATCACTTCAGATATTGTTTGAAAGCACATCTTTTCTTCATTGCCTCTGTTCCTTAATTTCTCTCTCCCTCTGCTATTACATTTTACATAACACTATAAAAAGCATTTAGTGATGCAATTTATATGAAAGATATTGTCAGAAATGAAGTTGCATGGCATAGTAAACAACACTCTCCACTGCACCTCTGTTTATTAGATGGAATAAAAACATTCACCTTATTAGTCATTTGGTGTAATGAGAATGAACTTGCAGGATCAATGTGGTATGCAGCAGTCACAGGGTCAATGTATTCCAATCTGAATGTCTTGGCTTTTTTTCCATATTTATCATTGATAGATTCCAAAGTGAAGCAGCAGGAAATCATTAACATAGACTATCCATTTACAGCCTTGGAACTGCTGTACAGTACTGTGTATTTAAAATATTCTAGAAATCTCTGGACACATTCTAGTAAGTATTTTGGAAAATATTTTCAAAGTAGCACCTAATGGTATCCTACTCACCAATAGTAGGTCTGATCCCTATTGTTCTGAGGTCTACATAACATGGAAAATTAACCTCTTTACTACAGTAATACCATGTCGCCACAAGTATGCAGCATATTAAAACTATTGCAACAGCTGCAGAACTGCTCTGGGAGTGAAATTCACCCATGATGTAATAAGCCAGTGTAAGGCCCTCCATACATGGGCTGCATGGGGCGTGGAAAGGGACTGTAGATGGAGAGGCTTTTATATAATTATGCTAGCAAAAAAGCTGTGCAGTGATGTCTGTGCTTATATGCTGTGGATACTGTCTCTGTGACAGCTGCAATAGCAGGGGGCCAGGGGAGAGGCTAGAAGAATCTCTGTTTACATGGTGCAATGGATGGAATGGAGTTCATGCTAGACAATTAAGGACTTGATCTTGCTCTCACAGAAGTCAATGGGTAGATATGTTATTGATTTCATTGGGAGCAATAACACTTCTTAAATGTTATACATAGTGTCTCTGTGTTACAGAAATTCTGTCAAGCTGTTCATTTGACTAAATATCTGAAACTTTACAGTCATTTGGTCAATGTCCATTTTCCCTGGGTATTTGACTACAAAGATTAAACCTTTTAGACTGAAATTAAATAACCAACTAATTATGGAAAAGTCCCACAGAACTTAACAGAGAATGTGATAGGTTGGGGTTTTTTTCCCCTAGAATCTTTCTGGCCCCAATCTAGCAAAGCACTTAAACATGAGCTTAAATTTAAAACGACAGAATATTTCTGATCATACCTATAAAACAATTTAATAATATAGATTAAAATGTCTTTTTGTAGAAAATAAACTACTAAACTATCAAGCAAGAAGTTGAATTTAATAAACTGCATTTGCTCTGACATCTTTTCCCCTCCAGTGCCATTACAACTGTTCCTGAAAAATGTTTGCATACACTGCTGTAGACCTCACAGGGCCATCAATCAGAATAGGTAAGAAATCATGTATGGTAATAATAGAGAGGAATTCATCGAAATGTTGCCCACTGGATAAATAAGCAGTAGGAAACCTTCACTGCTCAGTGACTTGGGATGAATTGGATCCATATTGATTGAGTATATGCTTGGCAATGGAAGGTGAGATTTCTTGATATTGAACATATTATTAGCCATCAGCAATGGGAGCACCAGAATTGCCAGCTTTAGAAGGAGATTTACATGTGCAGGACAATAATAATATTTTTGGACTCTGCCTAGTGTATTCTAATTTGCCTTTTAAAAAGTTATTTATGTTCATAGGAAGGGCCAGGTTCTGCCACCTTTATTCACAGTGTGTAGTTCCTCATTCCATGAATATGCACATTAAAATCAATGGGATGGCTTATACAGTAAGGTGCTACTCAATATAAAGGTGGCAGAATCTATCCCCAAGTGTACTATACTATAGTAATTCACACCAGGAAATAGACAAACAAATTAAGGTTTGTATAAGATGAAACATAAAATGTAACTTAAGGAATTGCTTCAGTTTGCTGAACTATTGGCATTTATTTTGGTTTGCAACAAAAGCCCCCGTCCTTAGGTTTGCACTTGATTTAAAATATATAATCCATGCAAAGTTTGTAAAAATGCAAACAGCTAGCCCAGTTCAAATTAACCTCTCCCCTCATAAAACAATCAGCCTCCCTTAAATAAATAACTAGCCCTCTCCAACTTCTCAATCCATCCCTGAAACCCAAGAAAATAGAGGGCTTTAACACACACCCTGAAGGATACACTTCATATTCGAGATATTTTGGATCTGCAATGTTTAAGGAGAGTGAATTCCAAAGGTAAGTAAGGGCCCTTCTTGGAACATGCTCTACTATCAGGGCAGATAATATGATATCACTAGGTAACAGTCCATGCTAGCCAGAATTGGATAACTATATAAATACCTGACCGATGTGCTTTGTATGTAATTCATGCTGCTTTCTGCTCTTTATTACTTTGCCAAAATAATGTAAAAAAACAAATAGTTTGTAATTAGAGCACCTTTCATTTAAGGATTGCAAAGTACCTAACAAACATTCTTACCATACCCCAGTAACACAGGTAAGTAGTATACCAATTCTACAAAGTAGTGCCCTTAAATAAAGAGAAGTAAGTGACTTATCAGAGGTCATAAAACAGGTAGGAGATTGAACTGGGAATAGAAACCAGGAGTTCTGTTTCTATCTCCAGCTATAACCACCAAATAACATTTCCTGGCTGTACAACAGCACTAGACTACTGGTATGAAACAGTTAATGGATAAAACAATTACTACATTAGCTGCAGACAGTAAATCTACATTTTCTGGCATTGCTATATACTGCTGCAGGTGAGACTGTGGTTCAGAATTGGCCTTGAAGCTCTCACTTTTCAGACCAGAGGAGATCAGGCACATACTGGGGGTTATTATTGTAGATAGATGCAGAGGAACATCTATAACCACCAATTGCAGCACAGTGCCTCGTTCCCACTGAGCTGGGAAATAGAATCTGTTGGTTTTGAAGAAGGATGTTGCCTGGTTTGCCTCCCAACTAGGCACCTGATTCTCTCAAATTTATACCGGAGTAAAGCAAGAGTAATTCCCTTGAAGTCAACTGAGTGACACTAGTGTTAGTAAGGGGAGAAACAAGGCCCCAGAAAAAAAAAGAGTGAAAGTACAAAAGGATCAAACTGATGGTGTCCTAGAATGAAAGGAGGGGATTCTTCTGGAGTCTATGGGGATTAGCTGAGGCAAGCAGAAGGAATCCACAGATTCATGGCTGAGGGGAATGACATCACCAAGAGAGTAAAAAACAGAAACTGGTGAGTTTACATGACCAGTTTATCCAGTTACTTCAGTACTGTGGAGCCTACGATATATACAGTAAACTAACTCTTTATGGCTTTTGATACATTACACAATCCAAAATACATGATTAATTCCCTCCAAATCCATAACATCCGAACAGACACACCTCTTTTTAGAAATGATATATAACTAGACAGTATCTATGAAATCAGAGCTGGGAAGTAGAACAAGCCTGAGTAAATATACTGTCATCAGTGCTTAAGGTATAAGGTGTTGTTAATTACATTCATTTTCTAGTAGTTCATACAGAAATGAGTACACTCCTGCTTTCTCATCAAGAAGATGAGAGGACTACAAAATCTTTTGAGAGTGCATGGGAAACCTTTATATGGTATTGAATTGTATATTAGATTTCACCTTTCTTGTAAAAAGCAGATTACCTGAAAATATCAAGTGCTGTGGATTCTGTTGACTAGCTCATCTGCAAAAGAATCTTGGTCTCAATTAAATTACTTTTTATGCATCTATCCTTTCTATCTATTGTGTTGTTGTAGCTGCGTTGGCCCAGAATATGAGAGAGGCAAGAACGGTGAGGTAATATCTTTATTGGACCAATTTCTGTTGGTGAAGGGGACAAGGTTTTGAGCTTCATAAAGCTCTTCCTCAGGTGTGGAGAAGGTAACCAGAGCATCACAGCTAAATAGAAGACTGGACAGATTGTTAAGCATGAGGAGTTAACACATTGTAGGAGACCACTTAAAATTAAGTCTGCAGTCAGCAGTCATAGGATGAAGGAGGGTTAGTAGGCAGCACAGTGTGTTACAAATTGTTTTAATGAGTCATAAGACCAGTGTTTCTGGGAACATATACACTGCAAAAAAAAAAAAAACCCTGTGGCAGCAGGTCTTAGACCCCATGTCAACTGACTTGGGCTTGTGGGACTCACTCTATAAGGCTAAAAACTAGCAGTGTAGCTGGAACTTGTGATCTGAGACCCCCTCTATCTTGCCAGGTTTCACAGCCCTATTTTTAGCTTGGTAGTGCAAGCCCAAGTCAGTCAACCCAGGCTCCGAGACTGCCTGCTGTGGGTCTTTTTTGATAGAATTAGACATACTCACTGCTAAGTCCATGATTTTTAGTGCTCAGCAGAGTTATGAATTTAAGTTTCCAGGCTTGTCTTTTGAAGGTATTGTCCAGCTTTTCTTTGAGGACAAGGACTGAGAGGTCAGATTTGGAGTGATTGCTTTGTGAAAAGTATTCACTGAGTAGCAGGGGTGTTTTTGTCATATATCATTTTTCTGTGTGAGCTCATTCAGGAATGTAGTGATTGTCTGCTTTCATCCACATAGTTGTTTTGGGGGCATATGATGCACTGGATAAGATAAACCACTTGTTGTGATAGGCATGTATAGGACTCATGGATCTTGAAAGTTGTGTTGGGGGGGTATTGATCATTGTAGCAGAGGAAATATGTCTACAGGTTTTGCATCTATTGTTCTTGCAGGCCCTGGTGCTGATTTGAGTTGGTATTTCCTGGTCTGTGGGAGTTTGTTTCTGATGATAAGGTTGGGGGGTTACTTAAAGGCCAGAAGAGGGGTTCTGGGAAAGATTTCTTTCATGATGGTGGTCCCCATGAAGTATGGTTTGTAATAGTTTGATGATATCCCATATGGGTTCCAGCATGGGGTGGCAGGTAGATAACCTCATGTCTGTCTGTCTAATTACTAATTGGATTGTAAGCTCTTTGGGGCAGGAACTGCCTTTTCCTATGTATTCATCAAAATGGAGTGCTGATTTAGTTGGAGCCTCTGGGCATTACTGTACTACAAATAATAATTCACAAGCACTATCACTTTGTAATCCAAGCAGAGTGTGTTTATATCTGCTTGGCAGAATGTTTTATAACTCCATCATGTCTTGCAAAGGGGCCTGATTCTCCTTTCACTTACTATACTTTTTCTACCACTTCAGCTGTGTTGACTTTCAGTTGCGTTACCCCTGATTTGTACCATTGTGAGATCAGAATCAGTCACTATATATTTAACTAAATTCTTGTTCGTGTTATATGCAACATAACCTTCCTTTGACCATATTAGATCTATGAATCAGTTTTGTAGATGGCCAGCAACATTCTTGTTTTGTGACATGTGGGATGCCATGTGGGAGGCTCTATATGGAGAATTCAAAGAATTGTGTATACAAAGATATAGGCTCTCTTTTTGCCTGCTTACAATTACTCTGTTGCAATTTACTTTTTTTTTTTTTTTGGTGGGTTTGAGTTGTGACAGCCAGCAGAGGAATTAGGTCTGTAGGGAGGATATAAACTTTGATAATCATCAGGTTATAAAGCCCTTAAAATTCTTGAGTTTTCACATGAAAGTGAATTTTTAGAAACATTCAAAAGCTTGCAAATTATAAACCTGTTCTTTAAGTGCTGTCCTCTAATACCATTTTGTAAGTTTTTTGTGGCAGGGACCATGTTGCCCAATGTGTCTGTACAGCCCTATCCGTATCCCTTTCAGGATCTTGGCTGTTAAGTCTTACCTCAAACGAATAATGATTACTTTAAGTAGTTAATCCATTGACAGTGGCAAGTACTGAACAGGACTAGGAGACAAAATGAGAGGCCACGGGATCAGCTGCTAACAAGATCCCAATGACATTCAACTATGTATCTCATTCTTAGTGGGTGCAACCACCACCACTTCTAAAATGCCAGAGCCTACAAAAAAATCAGCTTGTGGCTGAAGAGCAGCTGGCTCAAACTGAACCCAGACAAGAAAGAAGTGATGCTGGTTAGAAAGTGGGGAAATGCTTTGAAGAATCAGTCAAAATGCTCTCTCCACCTTCCACTGAAAGCATAATAAAACCCCCATCAAAACTGTACGAAGCTCTGGGGTCCTGTTTGACTCCTCTCTAGACCTGGATGACCAAGTATCATCAGTTTCCAAAAATGCCGCCTTTTACCTCCAACTAACTATGAAACTTTGTCCCTTCCTCCCAGATAAGGTCTTGGCCCCAGTGATCCATGCTTTTTTCGTGTCCAGGCTGGATTACTCTAATTCACTGCACTTGAGACTGAATGTGAAGATGATGCACAGGCTCCAGCTGGTATAGAATGTTCTTCCTGACTCAGGCTTCCATGAGCTCAGGCCTTTGCTCAAGTTCCTCCCTTCCAGGTTCTGATGCCGGTTTAAGGTGTTGGTTCTAATCCTCAAAGCAATCAATTAATTTAGCCCCAGCTACATCAAAGACTGAATTTCAATCTCTGAACCACCCCAGCAGCTGCACTTCTCTGGGACAATGCAGGTCATGAAACCCAGGTTCAAGTTCATAAGAGCTGGAGGTAAAGTATCAAGAGGATTTGGCCATGGTCCAGAGGAGATCAGATGAATCATGACCAGTCTGACCAGCTTTAGGAAACTATGCAAACCTTCCTGTTTTTCACCACAGGAATGACACTGACATCCCCTTATATCGAAAACAAAGAACCACCAAAAAACAACCCCCTCCCCTGCCAACCCTTAGCATCCAAATAAACTAGTAAATAAAATCTAAAATATCAAAATCAAAAACCCGATCTCAAGCAGAAGTTTATCCTGAAAAGTACCAGAGATTCCCTGAAATTCACTATAGACTATTCACTATTGATTTTCTGTGGAAAGTACTCAAATTCTATGGTGATGGGTGGTAGTATAAATTAGAAAAGGTAGACCCAGAACTATAGAGCAGTTGTGGAGTCTGCTATTTCTGAAATTAGAAAATCTTGCAGCCTCATATAGTATGTCCTTGATTATTTGCATATCTTCAGTTGAGCTGGGGAAACAAATTAATTTAATAAGGTAGTGAAGCACTCTATTCTGATCTCCTAATAGAAACCTGAAAGCCACCCTGATGGTGAAATCAGATGTTACTTGGAGTCATGCTGTACTTCAATGACACATTGCCCTTACCATCATGACTCTTGTACACATTGGGATTACTTGTTTTGGGCAATCTGGTGGTTCTAATTCCTTTCTAAATTCTAATTCCTTTCTGTTGTCAAAAAAACATTGTATACATTAATGCATTATGCCTCACAACACCCTTCTTCATATATTTAATTAATAGAGACAAGATCCTGATGCTGAACGATACCTTTCTCCACAAATAGACCCACTGAAGTAAATGGATCCACTTGTGGAATAAAGAGTAAGGGTATCAGACTCTGTCTTGTCCTTTAGAAAAAGACACTTCCTTTACTAGAAATTTATGACTATTTCCAAAATAATGAACCAAGTCAATAAAAAGTCTCAAAGTGCTTGCGTGATGGGGAAGGGGAAGGGGTGAGGCACGGGTGGAGCCTCATGGAAGGGGTGCAGTGGGAGTGGGGCCGGGACAGCTCGGGGGGGTCAGTGATGCGGCCCTCGGGCCAATGTACTAGTTTATATTTTAGTGCTTTATAGAATGTAAAGGTATTTTATTTTAAATTGTTTCTTGTACTATGTCCTTTCCATATATAAAGAAATAGGAATTTGCCTCTGAACTTTAGATGGAAATTAGGAGAAAATATTTGAGCATTGTTACAGCCATTTGAGTTACCTCATCTGCACTGCCTTTTTCTTCTGTCTTTGTTAGTCTCTGTTACAAGTGCACATTGAATTGCTCTCCTTGACTCACCCTTGTGGGTGAAGAATGTTCTGATTAGCTTTGTGCTAGTAACTTTACAATCTGCTCTCAATATGAGTAAGTGCACAGTTATAGCTACAAAAACACTCTTCCAATTTGTAGCTGGCAAGATTGCTGCACTTTCAGCAACTAGCCCAAAATCTGGAACTGACTCACCAAAGAGTTCAGGATAGCCATGAACCTCAGTGCCTTTGGGGCAAAACGCAAAACTCACTTCTTTGACTTAGCCCTCTTACAACAGAGTCACGTAAAATATGTGTATATATATATCAGCCAATCCTAATGAAACCCCAGCCCCTGAGTGCCATCAACATTCATTCATTCTATCTGCCTGCTTGACTAGAGGGACTCTAGTCCCCTGGAGGGATTCTGACTGCTGCAATCACGCTGTTCCTGGGACAAACTTGTCTGAGGGAAAATGCACACATCAAAATCCTCCGAAAAACACTCCTTTAACATTGAGGAAAGAAAATCAGGAGTGGAAAAATATTCTACATGACATGTGGGAATTACAGGTCATTCTTAAGATTCAGATTTTGTCACGGTTATTTTTAGTGAAAGTCATGGATGGGTTGTGGGCAATTAAAATTCTAAAAGATAAAGTAATGTCAAGAACAAATCATGTCAAACCAACTGAATATCCTTCTTTGACAGGATAACAAGTCTTATGGATGGGGGAAGCAATAGATGTGATATATCTTGAAACTGTCTCACATGCCCTCTCATGAACAAATGAGAGAAGTATAGCCTAGCCAAACCTGTTATAAGGTGCGTGAACAACTGCCTGGAAAACTGTACTCAGAGAATAGTTATTAATGGTTCACAATCAAGCTGGAAAGGCATATCAAAGAGTCCCTCAGCAATCTGCCCTGGATCTGGTCATTTTCAATATTTTCATAAATGATTTGGATAATGGCATAGAAAGTACACTAATAAAGTTTGCGAATGATATCAAACTGGGAAGGGTTGCAAGGGCTTTGAAGGACAGGATTAGAATTCAAAATAATCTTGACAAACCAGAGAATTAGTCTGAATTAAATAGGATGAAATTCTATAAGGACAAGTGAAAAGCACTCCACTTAGGAAGGAATAATCAATTGTACAAATACAAAATGAGAAATGACTGCCTTTAGGAAGGAGTACTGCAGAAAAGGATCTGGGGTTATAGTGGATCACAAATTAAATATGAGTCAACAATGTAATACAGATGCAAAAAAAGCAAACCACATTCTGGGATGTATTAGCAGGAATGTTGTAAGCAAAACACGAGAAGTAATTCCTCCATTCCACTTAGCATTGATAAGGTCTCAACCTTAGTACTGTGTCCAGTTTTGGGCACCACACTTTGGGAAAGATGAGGACAAATTGAAGAAAGTCCAAAGAAGAGCCACCAAAATTATTAAAGATCTAGAAGACACGACCTACGAGCAGAGCTTGAAAAAATTGGGTTTGTTTAGTGTGAAGAAGAGAAGACTGAGTGGAGACAGGATAACAATCTTCAAGTATGTAAAAGGTTGTTATAAAGAGGAGGGTGATAAATTGTTCTCCTTAACCACTGAGGACAGGACAAGAAGTAATGGGCTTAAATTGCAGCAAAGGAGATTTAGGTTAGACATTAGGAAACACTTCCTAACTGTAAGGGTAGTTAAGCACCATCTTTGTGCTCCAGATATTCTTCCAGGTGGTGAGTGGGGGGTGGGGGGAAAGGCCAAGTGATGATGTCACTTCCCGTCTTTTATATTTTCTTTTAGCTTTCTGGAAAGATCTTTGCTATGGTTTGGGCAGTCCCATTGGTCAGGCTGTCTCTATTGCCTATGTGCTCTCTCTGAGAAGTCTCTGGGATGGCCATTGGGAGAGTGGATTTCCTTTAATGGGCCATCAGCACATGTCTGGCTGGTCCTTTATTGCAATTGAAAAGTTGATTGTGGACATCTCCCAGCCTCAGAACATTTTTCAAAGACACATATTGCAATGCTTCATAACTTCAAATATAATAATAGCACATAAAATCCAACAGGATATTAATGTGCAACAGATCAAGACTTTTAAAATGATACCTCACAAGGTATGCTTTGTACAAAACATGTCATAATTATATGACAGTGGTGAATATGGGGATTTCAGGGTGCTACTTTGCGGGACAGAGTGCCACAGCGATCAAGAGAGTTAAACAGTCCAGTCCCATTGACTTCCATTTGGAGCTAAGCATTTGATTCCTTTGCGCATTTCTGAAAATCTGACCTGACTATATCGGACACAGTACGGCTGGTTTTTATTAGTATTCTCTTAATTTATTTGTATAGTGTGATAAAAGTCTGTTACTTTACAAAAAAAAAAAAGCCCCCATTCCTGTCCAAAGATATTATAGTCCAATAGCCTGTTCCTGAAAATGCTTATTCACGCAAATAAAGCTTTGCAGGAACGAGCTCTAAGTTAAGACCAAATTGACAAGAGGGAGCAATAAACATTGCCTAGGAGGCTGCAGGGAGTTGAAAACAAAAGTGACCATAATAATATAATTTGACAGCCTAGGGGAGTAACATGAACATCTTGAGAGTTTAATAAAGTCAGTTTTCTGTTACTTAGAAGGCATACTATAGGTTTTAGGCCTTATGGAATCAATGTTTTTTAAAGAGGGACTTGAAAGAAGAGAGGATGGAAGAAAATTAGCTGAAGGCGGGGCCCCTAGGCACAGGCCCCATGGGCCCGTTGGTTAATCTGTCATTGGTCCACATATCTGCAGACTGGTTAACTGAAAATTTAATAAAATCCAGTAAGAATCCTAGTATTTTTATGTTGGGTTCTATAATATCACAGTTCTTGTATGTAGAAGGTGAAAGTCATAGAATATCAGGGTTGGAAGGGACCTCAGGAGGTCATCTAGCCCAACCCCCTGCTCAAAGCAGGACCAATCCCCAACTAAATCATCCCAGCCAGGGCTTTGGCAAGCCGGACTTTAAAGAGGAAGTCTAAGGAAGAAGATCCCTACCATGTCCCTAGGTAACCCATTCCAGTACTTCACCACCCTCCTAGTGAAAAAGTTTTTCCTATTATCCAACCTAAACCTGCCCCACTGCAACTTGAGACCATTACTCCTAATTTTGTCATCTTGTACCACTGAGAACAGTCTAGATCCTTCCTCTTTGGAACCCCCTTTCAGGTAGTTGAAAGGAACTATCAAATCCCACCTCATTCTTCTCTTCTTGCAGACTAAATAATCCCAGTCCCCTCAGCCTCTCCTCCTAAATTATGTGCTCCAGCCCCCTAATCATTTTTGTTGCCCTCCGCTGGATTCTTTCCAATTTTTCCACATCCTTCTTGTAGTGTGGGGCCCAAAACTGGACAAAGTACTCCAGATGAGGCCTCACCAATGCCGAATAGAGGGGAATGATCACGTCCCTCAATCTGCTGGCAATGCTCCCACTTATACAGCCTAAAATGCCGTTAGCCTTCTTGGCAACAAGGGCACACTGTTGATTCATATCCAGCTTCTTGTCCACTGTAACCCCTAGGTCCTTTTCTGCAGAACTGCTGCCTAGCCATTCGGTCCCCAGTGTAGCAGTGCATGGGATTCTTCCATCCTAAGTGCAGGACTCTGCACTTCTCCTTGTTGAACCTCCTCAGATTTCTTTTGGATCAATCCTCTAATTTGTTTAGGTCCCTCTGTATCCTATCCTTACCCTCCAGAGTATCTACCACTCCTCCCAGTATAATGTCATCTGCAAATTTGCTGAGGGTGCAATCCACGCCATCCTCGAGATCATTAATGAAGATATTGAACAAAACTAGCCCCAGGACCGACCCTTGGGGCACTCCGCTTGATACCGGCTGCCAACTAGATATGGAGCCATTGATCACTACCCGTTGAGCCCAATGTCATCCAGCTCGAAAGGCCCTGCATGAGCCTCTGGACTTTAAGCAGGAAGAGCAAATTTCATCTACAATATTTCCACATCAATGGCATTAAAATCTATAAAAAGAAAAGGAGTACCGGTGGCACCTTAGAGACTAACAAATTTATTAGAGCATAAGCTTTCGTGAGCTACAGCTCACTTCATCGGATGCATTTGGTGGAAAAAACAGAGGAGAGATTTATATACACACACACAGAGAACATGAAACAATGGGTTTATCATACACACTGTAAGGAGAGTGATCACTTAAGATAAGCCATCACCAGCAGCGGGGGGGGGGGGGGAAGGAGGAAAACCTTTCATGGTGACAAGCAAGGTAGGCTAATTCCAGCAGTTAACAAGAATATCAGAGGAACAGTGGGGGGTAGGGTGGGGGGGAGAAATACCATGGGGAAATAGTTTTACTTTGTGTAATGACTCATCCATTCCCAGTCTCTATTCAAGCCTAAGTTAATTGTGTCCAGTTTGCAAATTAATTCCAATTCAGCAGTCTCTCGTTGGAGTCTGTTTTTGAAGCTTTTTTGTTGAAGTATAGCCGCTCTTAGGTCTGTGATCGAGTGACCAGAGAGATTGAAGTGTTCTCCAACTGGTTTTTGAATGTTATAATTCTTGACGTCTGATTTGTGTCCATTCATTCTTTTACGTAGAGACTGTCCAGTTTGGCCAATGTACATGGCAGAGGGGCATTGCTGGCACATGATGGCATATATCACATTGGTAGATGCGCAGGTGAACGAGCCTCTGATAGTGTGGCTGATGTGATTAGGCCCTATGATGGTATCCCCTGAATAGATATGTGGACAGAGTTGGCAACGGGCTTTGTTGCAAGGATAGGTTCCTGGGTTAGTGGTTCTGTTGTGTGGTGTGTGGTTGCTGGTGAGTATTTGCTTCAGGTTGGGGGGCTGTCTGTAAGCAAGGACTGGCCTGTCTCCCAAGATCTGTGAGAGTGATGGCTCGTCCTTCAGGATAGGTTGTAGATCCTTGATGATGCGTTGGAGAGGTTTTAGTTGGGGGCTGAAGGTGATGGCTAGTGGCGTTCTGTTGTTTTCTTTGTTGGGCCTGTCCTGTAGTAGGTGACTTCTGGGTACTCTTCTGGCTCTGTCAATCTGTTTCTTCACTTCAGCAGGTGGGTATTGTAGTTGTAGGAATGCATGATAGAGATCTTGTAGGTGTTTGTCTCTGTCTGAGGGGTTGGAGCAAATGCGGTTATATCGTAGCGCTTGGCTGTAGACAATGGATCGAGTGGTATGATCTGGATGAAAGCTAGAGGCATGTAGGTAGGAATAGCGGTCAGTAGGTTTCCGATATAGGGTGGTGGTTATGTGACCATCGCTTATTAGCACCGTAGTGTCCAGGAAGTGGATCTCTTGTGTGGACTGGTCCAGGCTGAGGTTGATGGTGGGATGGAAATTGTTGAAATCATGGTGGAATTCCTCAAGAGCTTCTTTTCCATGGGTCCAGATGATGAAGATGTCATCAATGTAGCGCAAGTAGAGTAGGGGCATTAGGGGACGAGAGCTGAGGAAGCGTTGTTCTAAGTCAGCCATAAAAATGTTGGCATACTGTGGGGCCATGCGGGTACCCATCGCAGTGCCGCTGATTTGAAGGTATACATTGTCACCAAATGTGAAATAGTTATGGGTCAGGACAAAATCACAAAGTTCTGCCACCAGGTTAGCCGTGACAGTATCGGGGATACTGTTCCTGAAGGCTCGTAGTCCATCTTTG
Source organism: Dermochelys coriacea (assembly GCF_009764565.3). NCBI lineage: Eukaryota > Metazoa > Chordata > Testudines > Dermochelyidae > Dermochelys > Dermochelys coriacea. The sequence continues at coordinate 40,817,656 of NC_050072.1, forward strand.
TGTGGAATGTTGGTGTAGAGGGCTTCTACATCCTTATCCTTGCAACAAAGCCCGTTGCCAACTCTGTCCACATATCTATTCAGGGGATACCATCATAGGGCCTAATCACATCAGCCACACTATCAGAGGCTCGTTCACCTGCGCATCTACCAATGTGATATATGCCATCATGTGCCAGCAATGCCCCTCTGCCATGTACATTGGCCAAACTGGACAGTCTCTACGTAAAAGAATGAATGGACACAAATCAGACGTCAAGAATTATAACATTCAAAAACCAGTTGGAGAACACTTCAATCTCTCTGGTCACTCGATCACAGACCTAAGAGCGGCTATACTTCAACAAAAAAGCTTCAAAAACAGACTCCAATGAGAGACTGCTGAATTGGAATTAATTTGCAAACTGGACACAATTAACTTAGGCTTGAATAGAGACTGGGAATGGATGAGTCATTACACAAAGTAAAACTATTTCCCCATGGTATTTCTCCCCCCCACCCCCCACTGTTCCTCTGATATTCTTGTTAACTGCTGGAATTAGCCTACCTTGCTTGTCACCATGAAAGGTTTTCCTCCTTCCCCCACCACCCCCCCCCCCCCCCCCCCCGCTGCTGGTGATGGCTTATCTTAAGTGATCACTCTCCTTACAGTGTGTATGATAAACCCATTGTTTCATGTTCTCTGTGTGTGTGTGTATATAAATCTCTCCTCTGTTTTTTCCACCAAATGCATCCGATGAAGTGAGCTGTAGCTCACGAAAGCTTATGCTCTAATAAATTTGTTAGTCTCTAAGGTGCCACCGGTACTCCTTTTCTTTTTGCGAATACAGACTAACACGGCTGCTACTCTGAAACCTGTGATTAAAATCTATAGAGTGCTTTTGTTGTCTAAAATAGTAATTTTGGGTGCATATTTATCTTTTGATTATTAATGAAACAAAGGAAATTCAATTAAAATAGAAAGCAATATTCAGTTTCCTTCATAAATCTGTAAAGGTATGGAATTTTCTTTGAGTTAAGAATTAAGCCTCCAGTAACTCGGCACAATAGGTTGCCAGCGATAATGTTACCCAACTATGCATCCGGTGTGCACAAATATTTGAAGTTTAATCCCTCACTGTGAAGTTTTATCCTTTCCTCTGTTTAACACAGAATCTGAACATATTAATGTATTTTTGTTCCTGTTGAATATTAAAGTGTTTCTGTGTGTGCTGAGAATTCTTTAACTCTAATGGACTGGTTTGATTTATATCCACGAAACAAAAACCATTTTTCTTCTCCTAACCATATACACACAACAACATACTGGGTGAGGACTACTTTTGACTGTTTAGCAATGAAAAATGTTAATTTAATTTTATAACACTGAAGAATCCTATGCAAATATGAAGTGTGAATAAATATTGTATCACAGAAGTGCTCAGATACCAATTTATAAGTGCATAGATTATACAAGACAAGATTAGTAGGTTTAAAGAGTCATATGACTCAGGTAATATTTTCCATAATACTATGGGTACACTAACACATCTCTATACAAATACTAAGGAAACACTGTATAAATATCACACTTACATGGTAATTTCCAGAGGAGCCTTTGGCATTAGCTTAGGGCATTGCTGTGGGAAGTGGAGGTGTGATAATGACAGCATAACACAATATCAAACAAGTAGAGTACAGCTGGCATTGTTCTGAAGTCCCCTTTTGACCTTTATACACAGATTAATGCTAGACAGTAAAGAATATAATAACGGCCATACTGGGTCAGACCAAAGGGCCATCTATTCCAGATTCCTGTCTTCTGACAGTTGACAATGTCAGGTGCCCCACAGAGAATGAGCAGAACAGGTAATCATCAAGTGATCCATCCCTTGTTGTCCATTCCCACCTTTTGGTAAACAGAAGCTAGGGACGTCACCCATTGATGGACCTATCCTCCATGAATTTATCTAGTTCTTTTTTGAACCTTATTATAGTCTTGGCCTTCATAACATCCTCTAGCAAGGAGTTCCGCAGGTTGACTGTGCGTTGTGTGAAGAAATTATTCCTTCTGTTTGTTTTAAACCTGCTTTGTATTAATTTTGTTTGATGACCCCTAATTCTTGTATTATGAGAAGGAATAAATAACACTTCCTTATTTACTTTCTCCACACCAGTCATGATTTTATAGACCTCTATCATATCCCCCTTAGTCGTCTCTTTTTCAAGCTGAAAAGTCCCAGTCTTATTAATCTCTCCTCATATGGAAGCCGTTCCATACCCCTAATAATTTTTTTGCCCTTTTCTGAACCTTTTCCAATTCCATTATATCTTTTTTGAGATGGGGTGACCACAGCTGCACGCAGTATTCAAGATGTGGGTGTATCATGGATTTATATAGAGGCAATATGATATTTATTTTCTGTCTTATTATCTCTCCCTTTCTTAATGATTTCCAACATTCTATTTGATTTTTTTGACTGCCGCTGCACATTGAGTGGATGTTTTCAGAGAACTATCCACAATGACTCCAAGATCTCTTTTTTGTGTGGTAACAGCTAATTTAGTCCCCATCATTTTATATGTATAGTTGGGATTATGTTTTCCAATGTACATTACTTTTTATCAACATTAAGAAAAAAATAGTAGTGTATGGTCCCAGTGTTTGCTGGCATTCAAGCATCCCTTTTTTATCTCTCTGTGTTATCCTCAGGCGAGTGATATCGTTCATGGTAACCTGGTTGAAATAGGGGAATTTAATTAAGGGGACATTCAGGGGTGGCCGTTCCTGTGGTTGAAAAGAAATCCTCCCTGCAGTTAACCAAATGATGGTGGGGGGGACATTGGCTCTGAGCTGTTCGCATTTGGCCAGGAGGGATCTTCCCTGATACCAGCCACGCGGTGGGGTGAGGGGTAAAGAATCATCCCTGAGAATTGGATGGGAGGGGGGTTAGTTTGGTTTCTGCTGCTGCATGTTAACAGGAAAACCACAGAACTAAATGGCCAACTAAACGTGCCTTGCTTGGTATGGGATAGGAGGGTGCTGCTGTTATGAAGGTTGCAGAAGCCAAAAGACTACAGCTTACCATGGCTACCTGCAAGCCGAATTCTGTTGCCCGGCACTGCATGTGTGATCTCTAACACCAAAGCCGCAGGCACTCAATATAAGATGCAAAATGTGATCTTGTACCAAAATCACATGTGCTTTGTAATGTGAATAGTGTTGTTCACCTTGAAAGAGTATAGCCATTGTTCTGTAAAATGTATCTTTTTAAATACTTCACTCCCTTTTTTTTCTTCCAGCAGCTGCAAATGTTTCAAGCCTCTCTCCTCCATCCAAAAGGCTATCTCAGATAAGGCGGCGAAAAAAATGCACGCGCGATGAGATGTTCTCTGAGCTCATGCAGTTGTTCGGCACTGACAAAGCTCAGCAGAATGTGGTGGAGGGACACAATAGCTGAGTACAGGAAATCAGCTGATGAACGTGAGGAGATGTGGTGGCAGGAAGATCAGAGGAGGCATGATGCAACGCTGGGGCTACTGCAGAATCAAACGGACTGGCGTCTGGTGGAGGTTCATGAATGGCAGCAGGATCACAGACTGCCGCTGCAGCCCCTGTTTAACTGCCCTCCCTCCTCCCCAAGTTCCATAGCCTCCTCACCCAGATGCCCAAGAATGCTGGGGGGTGGGGGTGGGGGTCTCAAGTTTTGAAGTGGCCTTTTCCTTCCTTCCTCCCACACCCCACCCGCGTTACCTTGTGAGTTATCTCCCTATTTTTATAATCAATTAATAAAGAATACATGTTTTTTAAATGATAGAGACTTTATTTCCTTTGCAAGTGTAACTCTTCTGCCCGTCAGAGTTGGCAGCAACAAGGGCCGGGTTCAGTATCTAGGGGTTCCATTCCAATAACACAATGCAAAACTGGCTCGAGCCCCCACCCAGTGACCTGGGACAAATATATACCACCCCCACTGGACGCCTCCAAGAGGCAATACTTCTACTCTCGCAAGCACATAATCTGAGTGTAGCAAAAAGCCTTTTAATAACAGAGAGAAAAAATGTGGCATTATGTTGGGGAAACACCACCAACAGGATTCATAACATGACCCCTGAGCAAAAAACCCACCCCAAGCAAATTGGGCTATGTCCTTTCCCTTTGGTTCTTGAGTCCAGCAACCCAAAGTCCCAAAAGTCCAATGACCCAAAAGTGTCTGTCCCTGGTCAGGGCAGCCCCAGAGTTTGAAAGTTTAGCTGCAGAGTTTTACCTTGCAACCTGGGTGGAGATGGGGGGGGTTAAGGGGCACCTTACGTGGTCCAAAGCTGATTGCCCCTCCTCTCCATGAGGCTCCGCTTTGCCAGCCGCCCCCATGAGCTGCTCTAGGCATCCAACAAACTACTCTGCTTCACTTTGCTTCTCTACAAATGAAAAGGACACTAAGCTATCTAAACTACTATATGCCACAAGGGGCCACAACAATGGTTCCCGTAACCCACCCAGCAATATTGTTAATCTACCCAACTATACTCTTAGCCCAGCAGAAGAATCTGTCCTATCTCGGGGCCTCTCCTTTTGCCCCTCCGCCCCCACGAACATGATACAGTTCTGTGGTGACCTAGAATCCTATTTTCGACGTCTCAGACTCAAGGAATATTTCCAACACACCTCTGACCAACATATTAACCCACAGACATCTTCCTGCCAACACTAAAAAAGAAGGATTCTGGGTGGACTCCTCCTGAAGGTCGAAACAGCAGCCTGGATTTCTACATAGAGTGCTTCCGCCGACGTGCACGAGCTGAAATTGTGGAAAAGCAGCATCGCTTACCCCATAACCTCAGCCATGCAGAACACAGTGCCATCCACAGCCTCAGAAACAACTCTCACATCATAATCAAAAAGGCTGACAAAGGAGGTGCTGTCGTCATCATGAATAGGTCGGAGTATGAACAAGAGGCTACTAGGCAGCTCTCCAACACCACTTTCTACAAGCCATTACCCTCTGATCCCACTGAGAGTTACCAAAAGAAACTACAGCATTTGCTCAAGAAACTCCCTGAAAAAGCACAAGAACAAATCCGCACAGACACACCCCTGGAGCCCCGACCTGGGGTATTCTATCTGCTACCCAAGATCCATAAACCTGGAAATCCTGGACGCCCCATCAACTCAGGCATTGGCACCCTGACAGCAGGATTGTCTGGCTATGTAGACTCCCTCCTCAGGCCCTTCGTTACCAGCACTCCCAGCTATCTTTGAGACACCACTGACTTCCTGAGGAAACTACAGTCCATTGGTGATCTTCCTAAAAACACCATCCTAGCCACTATGCATGTAGAAGCCCTCTACACCAACATTCCACACAAAGATGTACTACAAGCTGTCAGGAACAGTATCCCCGATACTGTCACGGCTAACCTGGTGGCTGAACTTTGTGACTTTGTCCTCACCCATAACTATTTCACATTTGGTGACAATGTATACCTTCAAATCAGTGGCACTGCGATGGGTACCCTCATGGCCCCACAGTATGCCAACATTTTTATGGCTGACTTAGAACAACGCTTCCTCAGCTCTCATCCCCTAATGCCCCTACTCTACTTGCGCTACATTGATGACATCTTCATCATCTGGACCCATAGAAAAGAAGCTCTTGAGGAATTCCACCATGATTTCAACAATTTCCATCCCACCATCAACCTCAGCCTGGACCAGTCCACACAAGAGATCCACTTCCTGGACACTATGGTGCTAATAAGCGATGGTCACATAAACACCACCCTATATCGGAAACCTACTGACCGCTATTCCTACCTACATGCCTCTAGCTTTCATCCAGATCATACCACTCGATCCATTGTCTACAGCCAAGCGCTACGATATAACCGCATTTGCTCCAACTCCTCAGACAGAGACAAACACCTACAAGATCTCTATCATGCATTCCTACAACTACAATACCCACCTGCTGAAGTGAAGAAACAGATTGACAGAGCCAGAAGAGTACCCATAAGTCACCTACTACAGGACAGGCCCAACAAAGAAAACAACAGAACGCCACTAGCCATCACCTTCAGCCCCCAACTAAAACCTCTCCAACGCATCATCAGGGATCTACAACCTATCCTGAAAGACGACCCATCACTCTCACAGATCTTGGGAGACAGACCAGTCCTTGCTTACAGACAGCCCCCCAATCTGAAGCAAATACTCACCAGCAACCACACACCACACAACAGAACCACTAACCCAGGAACCTATCCTTGCAACAAAGCCCGTTGCCAACTCTGTCCACATATCTATTCAGGGGACACCATCATAGGGCCTAATCACATCAGCCACACTATCAGAGGCTCGTTCACCTGCGCATCTACCAATGTGATATATGCCATCATGTGCCAGCAATGCCCCTCTGCCATGTACATTGGCCAAACTGGACAGTCTCTACGTAAAAGAATGAATGGGCACAAATCAGACGTCAAGAATTATAACATTCAAAAACCAGTTGTAGAACACTTCAATCTCTCTGGTCACTCGATCACAGACCTAAGAGTGGCTATACTTTAACAAAAAAAAAGCTTCAAAAACAGACTCCAACGAGAGACTGCTGAATTGGAATTAATTTGCAAACTGGATACAATTACTTAGGCTTGAATAGAGACTGGGAATGGATGAGTCATTACACAAAGTAAAACTATTTCCCCATGACAGGTTTCAGAGTAGCAGCCGTGTTAGTCTATATTCGCAAAAAGAAAAGGAGTACTTGTGGCACCTTAGAGACTAACAAATTTATTAGAGCATAAGCTTTCGTGAGCTACAGCTCACTTCATATGCATCCGATGAAGTGAGCTGTAGCTCACGAAAGCTTATGCTCTAATAAATTTGTTAGTCTCTAAGGTGCCACAAGTACTCCTTTTCTATTTCCCCATGGTATTTCTCCCTCCCACCCCACCCCCTACTGTTCCTCTGATATTCTTGTTAACTGCTGGAATTAGCCTACCTTGCCTGTCACCATGAAAGGTTTTCCTCCTTTCCCCCCCCTGCTGCTGGTGATGGCTTATCTTAAGTGATCACTCTCCTTACAGTGTGTATGATAAACCCATTGTTTCATGTTCTCTGTGTGTGTGTATATAAATCTCTCCTCTGTTTTTTCCACCAAATGCATCCGATGAAGTGAGCTGTAGCTCATGAAAGCTTATACTCTAATAAATTTGTTAGTCTCTAAGGTGCCACAAGTACTCCTTTTCTTTTTGCTCTGCTTTACTCGCTGTCCTGCAAACTGCAATGCTCTGCTCTGCTCTCCTTGCTGTCCCGCAAGCTGCTCTGCTCACTGTCCCACAAACCGCTCTACTCCACCAGCCGCTCTGCTCTGCGTCCCGCAAACTGCTCCACCATATATCTTCAGGCTCCCCCACTACTTAACACAACACTCAGTGATTTCAGCTCTTAGTAAGTTTAGCTCTTTTGTGATTTCAGCTTGTAGTAGGGAAGCCTCAATGCTGGTGTACCATTAGCCCAAAGTGAATTCAGCTCAGCAGCCTGTAACTAGACTCCTAATGGAATCAAAGTTAGCTCTGATATTCCATAGTAGAGAGAGAAGAAATAACAATTAGCATGTAAGGCCCTTACCAGGGGGCCCATGCCACCAAGTATTAATACCTGTCCCCAGCCTCTCTATATTCACTGGGTTTTGGAACCCATGACCCTTGCCTAGCGAGTACTGCTTAGTTGATGGTGAGTCCCTTCATCATAACAAAAGGCCGAGTACAGTTTCACTGTCCTTGATTCACATAATCGGGATAATAACAGTTTATTCCTGCCCCAATAACAGAGAAACTGGGGCTCCTACAGCAGCCAAAGTGACTATCTAGGCAGGGTGGGTGTGCCTATGCAAATGATATCAGCCCCTGAAGTTCTTTTCCACAACCCATGACTCACCACCAGATGTCAGGGTAGAGCTCATCCTGACTCTGCTTACACAAGTAAGCTGTGATTGAAGCGGGGAGGGCAGGTGGCTTACAGGGAATTTAGAGGCAGCCAAGGGGGCAGGTTTTCATCAAGGAGAAACAAACAGAAGTGTCACACAGTACCCTGGCCTACCACCATTCTGCACTTGCTCAGCCTATAGTTGAACAGCTACTTACTACTGTCCAGGGTACCTGTGTATGGCTTCATGAGCCAGGGCATTAAGGTGTAGGCTGGGTCCCCAAGGATAACTATAGGCATTTCAACATCCCCAACAGTTATTTTCTGGTCTGGGAAGTAAATCCCTTCCTGCAGCCATTTAAACAGACCAGAGTTCCTGAAGACGCGAGCGTCATGAACCTTTCCCGGCCATCCCACGATGTTGGTGAAACGTCCCTTGTGATCCACCATTGAATCACCATTGCAACACCATTGAAAAGTACCCCTTGTGGTTTATGTACTGGCTGCCCTGATCGTCCGGTCTCAAGATAGGGATATGCATTCTGTCTCTAGCCTCACCACAGTTAGGGAATCCCATTGCAGCAAAGCTATTTAGTAGGACCTGCACATTTCCCAGAGTCACTACCTTTGATAGCAGCAACTCAATGATTGCATTGGCTACTTGCATCACAGCAGCCCCCCCCAGTAGATTTGCCCACTCCAAATTGATTTCCGACTGACCAGTTGCTGTCTGGCGTTGCAAGCTTCCACAGGGCTATTGCCACTCGCTTGTGAACTGTGAGGGCTGCTCTCATCTTGGTATTCTTGTGCTTCAGGGCAGGGGAAGCAAGTCACAAAGTGCCCTTATGCATGCGAAAGTTTTGGAGCCAGTGGGAATCATCCCAAACCTGCAACACTATGCGGTCCCACCACTCTGTGCTTGTTTCCTGGGCCCAGAATTGGCGTTCCATAGCATGAGCCTGCCCTAGTAACACTATGATCTCCAAATTGCTGGGGACCACCGTTTTAGAGAAATCTGTGTCCATGTCCTCATCACTGCGCTGCCCTTGCCTCCTCGCCTGGTTTTTCAGGTGCTGGTTTTGCATAAACTGCACAATAATGCACACGGTGTTTACAATGATCATAACTGCCGCGGTGAGCTGAACAGTGGATGCACACCGCTGAAAGAATGTGCTTAGTGTGGACGCATGCACTTGACTTTATACAATCTGTTCCCAAAAATCAACTTCTGTAAAATCGGAGTACTTTTGTAGTGTAGACATGGCCCTAGAATATACTGTAGAATTTTATAAAACCTCTAGAGAAGCCTTCAGGAAAGTCTACATTTAGTCTGTCAGGTTTATTAGATGACTCAACAGAAATTCTTTCAATAGGCAGCCTACCACAGCAATTCTTATTGGAAGTTAAAGGCTCAATCCTGTTCTTATTAAAGACAATGACTAAATTCCAGTTGGCTTCAGTAGGAACAGGACTGGGCTTTGACATTTCTTTTACCACATTGGTATAGCAAAATGCACTTGTCTAGTGCTGTTAGTTTCTTATTTGGTATCAGAGTGCTTCCATCAACTATAAATAAGGATTCTATTTATCAAACCATTATTTCATGGTATTATATGACGTATTACAGCATTAAGGCTACTGAATGGTAATCTAATATGCTCATTTCTCTAGTGCTGTTGTGACAACTGTCCTTTTGGCTGAGACGCTAGGGGCTGAGCCTGGGAACTCCAGAACGAAAAGCATGAGGTAAATAATGAAGGCTCCAGAGCTGTACAACACATATTTTCTGTAAGGGAAAAATCTGTAAAACACACTCACCAGAGGGTTAAATATTTCATCTGCTCAAAGGAAGCTCATCCCATGCAATTGAGGTCCACAGTGGTTCAAATCCCACAGCAGCCACCGTTTAAGTGATGACCACTCCCTTGTTTGATATACTGGGGATTGAACCAGGGACTACCAAAACATGCATTGCTAAAGCTTGAGGTAAAGAGCCAATGTGTTGTAGCCATGGGCTGTAAGAGTTCATATCCCCTCTGACTCAAGGTACAGGAGCATCTGCAACACACACTAACCAATAGGTTAAACTTTTTGGGGGTGAATGGGTTATTTAAAACGCTTTGGACATATTTTTCTTTTTAGTTTGGAACATTTCTTGATGTTTCAGTTACTTTAGTCAGTGGTGCTTTCATAGAGTCATAGAAGATTAGAGTTGGAAGAGACCACAGTAGGTCATCTAGTCCAACCCCCAGCTCAAAGCAGGACCAATCTCAACTAAATCATCCCAGTCAGGGCTTTGTGAAGCCAGGCCTTAAAAACCTTTAAGGGTGGAGATTCTACCACCTCCCTAGGTAACCCATTCCAGTGCTTCACCACCCTCCTAGTGTAATAATTTTTCCTAATATCCAACCTAGACCTCCCCCACTGCAACTTGAGACCATTAATTCCTGTTCTGTCATCTGCCACCACTGAGAATAGCCCACCTCCATCCTCTTTGGAACTCCCTCCTTCAGGTAGTTGAAAGCTGCTATCAAATCCCCCCCTCACTCTTCTCTTCTGCAGATTAAATAAACCTAGTTCCCTCAGCCTCTCCATGTAAGTCATGTGCCCCAGCCCCCTGATCATTTTCATTGCCCTCTGCTGGACTCTCTCCAATTTGACCACATCCTTTCTGTAGTGGGGGGCCCCAAAATTGGACACAATACTCCAAGTGTGGCCTCTCCAGTGCCGAATAGAGGGGAATAATCGTTTCCCTCAATCTGCTGGCATTGCTCCTACTAATGTAGCCCAATATGCCATTAGCCTTCTTGACAACAAGGGCACACTGTTGACCATATCCAGCTTCTTGTCCACTGTAATCCTCAGGTCCTTTTCTGCAGAACTGCCGCTTAGCCAGTATCCAGCCTGTAGCAGTGCATGGGATTCTTCTGACCTAAGTGCAGAACTCTGAACTTGTCTTTGTTGAATCTTATCAGATTTATTTTGGCCCAGTCCTCCAGTTTGCCTAGGTCACTCTGGATCCTATCCCTACCATCCAGCATATCTACCTCTCCCCCCAGCTTAGTTCATCCACAAACTTGCTGAGGGTGCAATCAATCCCATCATCCAGATCGTTAATGAAGATGTTGAACAAAACCAGCCCCAGGACCAACCCCTGGGGCACTCCGCTTGCTACCGGCAATGACATTGAGCGGTTGATCACTACCCATTGAGCCCAACAATCTAGCCAGCTTTCTATCCATCTTATAGTCCATTCATCCAATCCATTCTTCTTTAGCTTGCTGGCAAGAATACAGTAAGAGACCATATCAAAAGCTTTGTTAAAGTCAAGATATATCACATCCACCCCTTCCCCATAGCCACAGAGCCAGTTAGCTCATCATAGAAGGCAATCAGGTTGGTCAGGCATGACTTGCCTTTGGTGAACCATGTTGACTATTCCTGGTCACCCTCCTCTCCTCCAAGTGCTTCAAAATGGATTCCTTGAGGACCTGTTCCATGATTTTTCCAGGGATCAGAGTGAGGCTGACTGGTCTGTAGTTCCCCAAATTCTCCTTTTTCCCTGATTACACGCCTGCATGCTTGAGCAATATATTTATACTCCTTCCTAGTCATCTGTCCAAGTTTGCACTTCTTGTATGCTTCAATTTTGTGTTTAAGCTCACTGAAAAGTTCTCTGTTAAGCCAAGCTGGTCTCCTGCTATATTTGCTATTCTTTCTGAACATCAGCATGGTTGGTTCCTGCGCCCCAAATAAGGCTTCTTTAAAATACAGCCAACTCTCCTGGACTCCTTTCCCCCTCATGTTATTCTCCCAGGGGATCCTGCCCATCAGTTCCCTGAGGGAGTCAAAGTCTGCTTTTCTGAAGTCCAGGGTCCGTATTCTGTTGCTCTCCTTTCTTCCTTGTGTCAGGATCCTAAACTCGACCTTCTCAAGGTCACTGCTGCCCAGGTTGCCACCCACTTCTACTTCTCCTAGCAATTCTTCCCTGTTTGTGAGCAGCAGTCAAGAGGAGCATGGCCCCTAGTTTGTTCCTCCAGCACTGGCACCAGGAAGTTGTCCCCAACACTCTCCAAAATCTTCCTGGATTGTCTGTGCACTGCAGTATTGCTCTCTCAGCAGGTGTCAGGGTGATTTGAAGTCCCCCATGAGAACCAGGGCCTGTGATCTGGAAAATTCTGTTAGTTGTCTGAAGAAAGCCTCATCTACTTCATCCTTCTGGTCTGGTGGTCTATAGCAGACATCTATCACGACATCACCCTTGTTGCTCTCACTTCTGAACTTAACCCAAAGACTCTCAACAGGCTTTTCTCCAGTTTCATGCTGGAGCTCTGAGCAGTCATACTGCTCTCTTACATACAGTGCAACTCCTCCACCTTTTCTCCCCCACCTATCCTTTCTGAGCAGTTTATACCTATCCGTGACAGTGCTTCAGTCAGGTGAGTTACCCCACCAAATCTCTGTTATTCCAATCACGACATAGTTCCTTGAAGAAAAGGAGTACCCGTGGCACCTTAGAGACTAACAAATTTATTAGAGCATAAGCTTTCGTGAGCTACAGCTCACTTCATCGGATGCAAGCTTATGCTCTAATAAATTTGTTAGTCTCTAAGGTGCCACGGGTACTCCTTTTCTTTTTGCGAATACAGACTAACACGGCTGCTACTCTGAAACCTGTCATAGTTCCTTGACTATGCCAGTACTTCCAATTTTTCCTGCTTGTTTCCCAGGCTTCTTGTGTTCGTATACAGCAGGGGTGGCCAACCTGTGGCTCCAGAGCCACATGTGGCTCTTCAGAAGTATATATGCGGCTCCTTGTATAGGCACCAACTCTGGGGCTGGAGCTACAGGTGTCAACTTTCCAATGTGCTGGGGGATGCTCACTGCTCAACCCCTGGCTCTGCCACAGGCCCTGCCCCCACTCCACCCCTTTCCACCCCCATCCCCTGAGTCTGCCGTGCCCTAGCTCCTCCCCCATCTGTCCAGAGCCTCCTGCAGACCACGAAACAGCTGATCGGGAGGTGCAGGGAGGGAGGGGGAGGCGCTTATCAGCGGGGCTGCTGGTGGGTGGGAGGTGCTGGGAGTGGGGGTGGAGGGAGAAGCTGATGAGGGGCTGCTGACATATTACTGTGGCTCTTTGGCAATGTACATTGATAAATTCTTGCTCTTTCTCTGGCTCAGGTTGGCCACCCCTGGTGTACAGGCACCGAAGATAATTAGCTGATTGCCCTACTTTCTCAGTATGAATCAGGAGAACTCCCTGTTGCACCCTCCTCCTTGTGTTTCCCCTCAGTATCCCACTTCCCCACTTACTTCAGGGCTTAAGTACCATCCCCCAGTGAAGCTAGTTTAAAGACCTCCTCATTAGGTTAGCAAGCCTTCCTGTGAAGATGCTCTTCCCTCTCTTCGTTAGGTGGATCCCATTTCTTCCTAGCAATCCTTCTTCCTGGAACAAGATCCTATGGGCAAAGAATCCAAAGCCCTCTCTCCAACACCACCTGTGCAACCACGCATTTGCCTCCACAATTCGATGGTCCCTACCTGGACCTTTTCCTGCAATGGGGGGATGGATGAGAACTCGATTTGCACCTCAAACTCCTTTATCCTTCTCCCTAGAGCCACGTAGTCTACAGTGACCCACTCAAGGTCATTCTTGGCAGTATCATTGGTGCTCAGGTGGAGAAGTAGGAAGAGGTAGCTGTCCGAGGGCTTGGTCAGTTTCAGCAGATACTCTGTCACATCCTGAATTCTAGCTCCACGCAAACAGCATACTTCTCGAGTTTCCCGGTCTGGACAGCAGATGGATGACTCCATCCTCCTTAGGAGGCAGTCCCCAACTACCACTACCCATCTCCTTCTCTTGTGAGTGGTGGTCGTGGAACCCCCAGCCTTAGGAAAATGTATCCCAGACTTTCTGGTTGATGGGGTCTCCTTCTGATCCCTTCCCTCAGATAACCCTTCCAAACCATTCTCCACCGTAGAATGCGCTGCGCAAAAAGCCCGAAAATGGTTTCTTACCTCTATCGTTTATATAAGGATAACAAATCTAGGGTCAAAATGGTACTGTAAATTAAAATAAAATATTACTGAACTATCTCTCGGGGGTTAACTAAACTTACTCTACACTTACATATGACATGGACTAAAGGTTCTTCTGCTTCAGATATATGGGCCTTTCAGCTTTAAATGAGTTCTTACTTTAGGCTGTGTTTAGAGATGATTTATCAAGGAATCTTTCAATAACAAATTTACCTGATCACAGACAAGATATCCCAATAGGTTTGTCTCATCTGTACTGTCTATGACTTTATATAATTCTTTCTAAATATTGTCTTCCTAGTTTCTGCTTCATTTGTAAAATACCTAGGTTTGGAAGGATTAGATTTTTTATCAGTAAATGTTGATTTCACTTGGACACACACAAACCAATGAAAAAATATTTCCAGTGATGATGATGAAAATTTTCAGACAGGCAAAGTAAGAAAAGTGCTGCTTGAAAACTTAGGGTTTGATTTAAGGATATTTTGACATGTGATGTTGAGAATTTGTGTTTTCACAGTTATAAAGCTTTAACTTTTTTAATCTCAACATCTACTTTCATTAAATAATCATTTTTTGACACTCCTCTGCACAATTTCCTTTAAAAATTACATTGATAAAAGTTGAAAAAATGCTTCAAACCCATAATTTTGCACAACTGAAAATTTTAAATAAAATTTAAAAAATGTTTAAAGATAACCATTGACATTATCTGTCAAAAGGATAAAAAAAAAGAAAATCAAATTCTGCCAAGCCTAAAAATAACCCATAATTCAAACTTTGAAAAGAAGACATATTTATAGACTTAAAGGGAATAGATTTTCTACAGTATATTTTACATTCAGCTAGCTGAGATAACCACTTGATGATCATATATTCTCCTCAGGAGGCAGTATGTTTTCATAGTTACTGTGCAGGACTGGGAGCAAAGAGACTTGAGTTCTGTGTCCACCTCTGCAACTGACTTGTTCTGTGACCTTAGCAAGTCACCCCAACTCTTTGCCTCAGTTTGTCTGTCTGTAAAATGGTGCTGATAACATGTACCTAACTTACACCTTCCTGTGTAAGGTGCTTTGATGACAATATCTTCCAAGTATACTGGTATTAGTAAGGTATAGATTGCTCAGAAATTTCAATGGAACTTCCTGCATATCTTCCACACACACATAATGCTTATGTATGTGGATATTCCACAAAGTCACCACTAAAAAGCTGAATAACTTTTCTGTGGACGTAGCTGTTATTGAAGAATTTATCTGGAACATTTTATTACAGAATTCTGAATAGATATTTAGGCTATCTTTATATAAAACTATAGAAATATTTCAGGAATTCTGAGGATAATTCAAGAGAAACTGAATAGCAAGAGTAATGATTTCTACATGAACATTTTTATTTGTATAGGTCTTATCTAGATGTATCCCCTATATAAATGGTATTTGACATTTTCATAAGACTAGGTTGAAAGACTTCAAGTGGAAAATCTTTCAGATAAGGTCATTGTTGGCCTCTGTTCTGATCATAGTCCCTGGCTTTGTGGTATGGAGGGTAGCTAAAAGTAGTGATAGGGCAGTGTAGTGGGAAATAGTGCTACATGGGATGCATTTCCACCTGTGCAACCTCCCTAAAAAGTCTGCATGGCGGGTGGAATGGTGGAGGGAGAAATAGTCCATAAAGTGGAGGCACAAAAGGAGCTGGAACTAAGCAGAATGCTCCCATTCAAGAACAGTGATTCTTAAACTGCTGTACGAATTCCTCCAGGAGTTATAAAGCTGAGAAGAAATTGCCTGAAACAAACAAAAAAATAACAATAAAAATCTGCAACTTTCCTATTCTTCATTTTCTGTTGGGAAGGAATGAGAAATTGTCATTTCTGCCACTTGAGAGACATCTATGAATTTCAATAATTAGAAATTGCTTAAATGCATAGCCTGGATCCACAACAAATTTCAAAAGGATTTACAAAGTATTTTCGCCTTGGTTCTGCAAATCTGCAGCAGAAGGGCAGTAACCTGTGACTAATGAAATGGTTACATATATTGTATACTATTTGTCTCATTAATCACAATAATGGTTCCAAAACCTGCTGTCAGACTTTCTTCACAGGGGTAACAAATGCTGAAGTCTAGCCAGCGGTGAGTGAAGGTCGAACCAATCAGGAAATAGTGAATGAAAGCTCACCGATATGTGCAATAGGAGCATATGTTTCTGAGACAAATTACTAAGGTCTAGCTGTGCCTTGCTTGTAATGGAAGATATAAACATTCAAACTCTTTTTCTGAAGATTTTGATACAGGCAGAGGGAAGCTGAGCCTGACTTGTTAAAGTATAGATACATTTTATTTCATTTTCTCTTTTAATTGAAGAAAAATGTTTTTTAAAATCTATAATGCGTGTGATACTGTACTTCTGAAAATCTTTGTGAGTGGGCTCACTGGCAATACTGTGTGTGTGTGTGTGTGTGTGTGTGTGGTCTCCAGCTGAATTCCCCAAAGGAGTTAAAATTATTTTGGAGGATGGGGTTGTAAGATCAGGGCTCAATATTTAGAATGAAGTCTAAATGATATTGTTATACATAGAACTTTTCTTTTAATAAGGGAAATTCCATGTTTCTTCAGTTCATATTTATTAGACTTACTCCTTTTTCTCTTTAACAAGGAGAACACTATCTTGCCAGCACCTCATTTTGAGCTGTGGATACAACACTTAGGACTGCAGGGCTTGTTTATGTGCTGTGTACATCATTCATTATAATTTAAAAGATGCCACAATAGCAAGATAACAGAAGGTACTTTCAGATGCTAGACTGATTAGTTGGGAATAAAGCATAAAGCAGAATAATATCACTTCTTTTCATATTGATATTAATGCTGCAGGGCTGAGTGCCATATTTTTTCTGATTATTAAATTGAATAAATACAGTATTCATACAGTAAATATATTTGTCACAGAAAAATTCAGTTTGCATAAAAAGATGTTGCATATATGAGGGATGCTTTAAGATAAATACTGTGACAGGGCCAGGCCAGATGGCTATAGGAGGGTAATAGAAGGCAGATACATTAGCCCCAGGCTAAGTAGGTCTCTTTTCCCTGGGTAAGATAACAGGGAAGGTTCCAGAACAATCAGGAACCTTCTGGAGACAATTAAGACAGGCTGATTAGAACTCCTGCAGCGAATCAAGAAGCTGCTAGAATCAATTAAGGCAGGTTATCAGGACACCTGGATTTTAAAAAGGAGCTCACTTCAGTTTGTGGTGTGTGTGTGTTTAAGGAGCTGGGAGCAAGAGGCACTAGGAGCTGAGAGTGAGAATGCAGATTGTTGGAGGACTGAGGTGTACAAGCATTATCCGACACTAGGAGGAAGATCCTATGGTGAGGATAAAGAAGGTGTTGGGAGGAAGCCATGGGGAAGTAGCCCAGGGACTTGTAGCTGTCGCACAGCTGTTCCAGGAGGCACTCTAAACAGTTGCATACCATAGGGCCCTGGGCTGGAATCCGGAGTAGAGGGCGGGCCTGGGTTCCACCCAAACCTCCCAACTCCTGGTTAGACACAGGAGGAGTTGTTCTGGACTGTGGGTTCATGAAAATGGCCAAACTGAGGGCTGCTGTGAAGCTCCAAGGTGAGCAAATCTGCCAATAAGCGCAAGGTAGAGAAAAAACTTTGTCACAATAGATATAATATTTATGTAGCTATGCTTCAACAGCTGCTGGTAATATATATGATAAATATCTTTAATACCACAAAGCATCCTGTATTGTAGCAACTCTGAGATAATGGAAAATACCTTTTGCACATTTTTTCTTCTTTCTGAAACAGAGTCCCCTAAAAGTGATAAACACGTACCATCATTAATAAACCAAGAACAAACAAATTAAGCATGCTTGCCAACAGTCCCATTTTGGGATGGACAGTCACAAGTTTTTCACTCTAGCTAGACTTCCCCATCTCTTTCCTGGCTGGCTGGGACCAGAATTTGAATTTTTGTTTCAATTCTTGCCGGTGGCCACTAGAGGCAGCTGCTGTTGCTGCTTAAGGGCACGGAGACAACTGAACAGCAGGCAACAATCAGAGAGAATAATGAGGCATTAGTTCTGGGATAAGAGAAAGGGACAACTCTTCCAGGAGACAAGAGGAAGGGAAGAGAAGAGCAGGAGGTCACTGTAGAGCAATGGTTCCCAAACTTTAACAACCCGCGAACCCCTTTCACTAAATTGTGAAATCTCGTGAACCCTCTCCTAAAAATTAATATTTCTAGTGATTTAAGTTTACATTTCCTCAGTGTGATGGATGCGCTTGCTTTCCTCTGCATAGCTCTTGGAAGTCCGGAACGACTGGAGAAAGATAAAGTCTCAGGTCTGATTCGGCATCAAGTCTGTTTCTGTATTTGGTTTTCAGATGTGCATACGAGGAAAACGCTTCCTCACATAAGTATTGTTGAAAATGTTGTTGAAAATGGTAACAAAACTGCAGCATCTTTTGCTGCCAGAAGGGGGTACTCATTTCTTAAACTCAGCCAAAAGTTGACCAATGACAGATTTTTGAAATTCCTTTTCAGTTCGTAATCACAGGAGATCTCAATAAATTTCTCTTTTTCCTCAGTGTTCAATATCTATGTTGAGAAAGTAGTATCATCAAAAGGGTTGCGAATCCAGTCAATCCTGACATAGCTGGAAAGTATTCCCTGAAAGTTGTGCAAAGTCCTTTTAGGTGTGCAATTATATTGGTTTTAATGCACTGATCCAACTGAAGATTATGTTCTGCCAGGAAATCATGAAGATTACTGAAACACTTAATTTGATTGTTTTCCAAACACCTTTCCCAGAACTGCTACTTCTTTATCATGGAAAATCAACTCACTCTTTCACATTGAAAACTGTTATATTGAGGCCTTGAAGAGAGAAATTTAGGTCATTAATTGTTGAGAAAATATCTGCTAAGTAAGCTGGCTCTGGAGCCAGACATTATTTTTCATACAGCTGGCAAGGTGGAAAGGGTGGCTGTTGAAAAAAACCTAGGATTTCCATTCTAAGCTCAAACAAGTGCAAAAGGATTTTGCCCCATGAAAGCCATCTAACTTCAGTATGGGTCAACAGACAATTGTGTATACTACCCATTTCTTCACAAATTATGTGAAATATTCTGAAATTTGTTGGCCATGATTTTATGAAATTCATCATTTTCACGGCATTGTCCAGCACTTCCTTCAGTCCCTCAGGCATGCGTTTTGTTGCGAGGGCGTATCAGGATTCTGCAATGAGTCCAAGAGACTTTTGATGCAACCTTTTTTGTTTGAGCTACAAATCCAGTATACTTCCCCGTCATTGATGTGGCCCCATCAGTGCAAATGCCTAGGCAACGAGACCAATCTATTTCCTTTTCTTGAAAATATGCATTAGTCAGATTGAAGATATCTTCTCCAGTTGTACGTTCTTCCAATGGTCTGCAAAACAACAAGTCTTCTTCAACCATACCTTCATTCACATAACATACAAACAGTAGCAAAATAGCTAGATTAGCTACATCAGTTGATTCATCCAACTGTATAGCATAATATGGACTATTTTCCACTCTATGTACAATTGTGGTCTCTACATTATTTGACATGCCATTAATTCTTCGTGACAATGTATTATTGGACAAAGGTACCATGTCAATCCTTTTTGCAGCCTTTTCTCCAAGCATGCAATGAACTGTGTCTTTTATACATGGACCAATCAAGCTGTCTGCTATGGTATGGGCTTCTGATGCTTTTGCTACTTGGTAGCTCACGCAGTGTGATGCTTCATGTGCATTTTCATTATCAGTACTTGCTTTGGATATAAAACTGGTAATGTCACTTTTCCTCTCAGCTAATTTTCACTTGAAAAAATCAACAGGCTTGTTGAGTTGTGCAAGATGCCTAGTTTCTAAATGGCGCTAAAGTAGAGAAGGTTTTAGGCTGCTGTTTCCTAGAACATCACCACAAATCACACACAGTGGTTCTAGACGTTCTTGATCACCAATGCAAGTAAAGCCATATTTTATATAATCATCGTCATATTTTCTTTTCTTTGTAAGTGACTTTCCAGGGCCATCATGACCATTAGACTTAGATTTTCCACAGTGTGGGCTTGAGGAAACACTAGCTGATTCTTGCATCTTTACAGTTTCCTTTTTCAGCCACTTATCCATTGAACTTGTGTACAAAAGTTCTAATAAAAATAACACAGAGAGACTGCTAACAACCAACAAACTAGAAAATGAGAAGATTCACTCAAGTCTCACTGAAGCAAAACAGCACTCCAGAGAAAATAACAATTACTGAGGCACCTCAACACTGCTATACTGGCTACAACATGCTTCCGGCTGGTTTGGATTGCAAACAGCTTTACTTCCGCCACGAGGTCCGTCCCTAGGAGGGTGCCCTGCGAGGGACAAATTAGCTTGGACCACCCCCCACGTACAGCGTGGCCCCTGCTCACTCTACCCTTGATGCAAATTTCCTCTGTCTGACAAGGACAGGGGTCTGAGCTGCCACTTGCACGCCTGGGGTCTCAGCTGCCACCCTGCCTACCACAGGGCTCAGACTACTGGCCCCACGCTGGGGTCTGGGCTGCCTGCTCTGCACTCCGTGGGGCTTCTGCTGCTGGACCCCACTGACCGCCCCAGCTGAGCTCCACTGAGCTTAGGCTGCAGGTCTCTGCTGACGGGGGCAGGGCTCAGGCTTCCAGCCCCAACTGCCAAGCTCCGCTCCTCCTGGGAGCTTGGGCTGCTGGGGTTCAGGCTGCCAGCTCCCCCACTCACAGGGGCAGGGCTTGGGCTGCAAGCCCAAACTGCCCAGCCCTGCTCTCCCTGGGGCTCGGGCTCCTGCAACTGGGTCCCACCTGCTGCTGCCAATGCCCAGGGTCCTCTGGCCACCATTAGTGAAATTTTTCTGGCGAACCCCCTGAAAGGTTCTGCGAACCCTCTGAAATGTTCTGCGAACCCCAGTTTGGGAACCACCGCTGTAGAGGAATGAGGCAGAGGGACAATGGAAGGGAGAGTAGCACAAGGAAAAGTTTGGAAGGTGGAGGGGAAAAGTAGAATATATCCCACAAAGATGTGAGAGGAGAACAGGCCTTCGGGCTGCTCCCAATCACACCAAGTAAGGGGGGTTGCAGACTACTCAGCTAGCCCCAAAGAAAATTACAGCTGGTAGTAAGGTAGCCAGGAGATGTTAAAGGGAGAGGGAGCTCTTGGGAGCCTCTACAAGTTCAGATGACCATCTGCACTTTTTCAACTTTATTCAGTTAGCAAAACAAGAAAAGCTAAGCCAAGAATTCACTCATACACTTTGTTTCTCTATCCTTCCTGTTACATTACAAAAAAAAAAACTATTAGACTTAAATAAGCTATTCAGTATTGAAACGTATGCAGTCCATTTAAATATAAAAATGAAGCGACTAACAAGGAAAATAAAATGAGGGAGGAAGAAAAGAGAACAAAGAGACAATGGAAAGGAAGAAAACATTTCGGAAGTAGGATAGGTGCATGCTGCTCAAGTACAGCTGAGGATCTGTTCTGTATATGCTACAATGTAGCAGCATCACAAATTAGATTTGAATGTTCTATTTATTCACTCCCTCTCTAAAAGTAATTCGGATGGATTTGTGGCTCTTCCTTTGCCGTATTGTTGTGAGCTTTCCCTGTGACTTAGGGCTTATCTATATGCCAAAGTTGTACCGCTTTAACTATATCATTATAGTTAACTTGTACAACCCTTAGTATGGACACAGATGAATTGTTATAATATAATGCTTTATACTACTATAACTAGTCCTCTTAAGGAAGCGGAGTAAGCTATACTTGTATAATGCACCATTATACTGGTATAATTGCATCCACACTTGGGGTTGTACCGGTATAACTATTTTGGTAAAAACAAAACAAAACACCTCTAACCAAAATAGCTACATTGGAACAAAAACTGTAGATCAGGCCTAGGAGCTGTCTCCTGTTGTAATTATTTATGGGCTTTCAGTGCCATAAAAATAGCAGATGGTCACAAGTTTTGATGTATGTGGCAGGCCACTGTATCCAGCAGAAAAGTCTGCTAGCTTGCTGAAGATTTAACCATCATTTAGGAAGACCAGAACCATGATGATATTCAGGGCAGGAGAGCTTGTACCAATGATAAAAATTATTATTTACAGTCATTTAAAAAAACACAAAACAACCCATCTCCCAAACAAAACACAGTATCCAGCAGTTGCTACATATTTTGTATCTAAGACATTTTTGTTTTTCCCACACACTTACAATAAATAGGAAATAATTCGTGCAGGAATTGCTGACTCTCTAATGAAAAATATCTTGTCAGAAACTGTTCGTTAGTCCAGCCAGGAATACTCTCTGTACCTCTTTAGGATCAGTATGTACTTGCATTAGACGTGGTCATGAAAAGTCAACATGAGGTTCACATTTCAAATCAATGTAGGGTTAAAAAAGGCTGCTATAAAGTTAGTGGAGAAAAGTGAAACATCAACAAGTAACTATAAATTAGCTGGATATATTCAATTTGGAGAGTCACAGACAAATGTCTTCCCTCTAGACCTCAAGATATACAAAGATGCTTTCAGAGACTCTCTAATTAAACAGGGGAGCAGGTTTGTCCAGTCAAGGGACACACTCTCAATTAGCTAGGAGACTGAAGCTGTTTTTCTCTTTAACACAGCAGTGTGACCTTTGAGGATTCCAGATATCAGGCTGCATTGTAAAGGACTGTTGGCCACATGTCTGTATTAAAGATCAACATGACAGAAATCTGGTGCAATTTATTAGCTGGGTGTCCCAGGCTTCTGGGAGGTTACCACAGCAGGCCAATACAAACCTTTCTATTTTATATCACTATGTCCATATCTTCTGAATGTGAAAATGAAGTTTATCATTATGTCTTTATTCAATCTGCATCAAAATAGGCAGTGATACCTACAGCAGAGGTAACAAAGGACTTTCAACTCCTGTGAAAGAGAAATAGGAGCAATAGGTATGCAGATCAAGAGCAGACATTGGCGAGGTAGTTCACACACAGGGTTACAAACCCTCTGGAAATTTATGAACATTTTTTGCATTTCTGACTGAGGATGCCTCATGTATATAGTTATGGAACTGTGGTGCTCTTTTCCGCATATTGCATCTTTAATTTTTCAAAAAGAAAAGAAGTACTTGTGGCACCTTAGAGACTAACAAATTTATTAGAGCATAAGCTTTTGTGAGCTACAGCTCACTTCATCGGATGCATTTGGTGGAAAAAAACCCAAATGCATCCGATGAAGTGAGCTGTAGCTCACGAAAGCTTATGCTCTAATAAATTTGTTAGTCTCTAAGGTGCCACAAGTACTCCTTTTCTTTTTGCGAATACAGACTAACACGGCTGCTACTCTGAAACCTGTCATTAATTTTTCAAGAATTCTTTGAATTGCTAATTGGCCATGCAGGCAAGTTACAAGAGTAATTTGCCTGCAAGGAACTATCTGGGTTACAAGAGAAGAAAGGAGCCTTGAAAAAAGAACTGCACATTAAAAGACAAATTTTGAAGTCCAATTTTTACTCAGTCCTTACAGAGGTAAAAACTCCCATTGAAATCAATGTTCATTTTTGCCTGGAAAAAGATTGAGCAAAAGCTCGTTAGGAGTAGCCACAACAGCACACAGTCCTCATGAGCCCCAGAGGTTATGGGAAGTAACTTATTTTCGTCAAGGTTCTTTTTCTCAATGTTAAGAAACTTTTCAGGCAATTCCAGACAGTCAAATAAGTGACGCTGCAGAACAATGGTTCTCAACCTATTTATCATTGTGAGTCTGCATATACAGCCCACAATATGTTACCTGGGCCGCAGGTTGAGGACCACAGCGCGCCCACCCCATGAAGCGCCCCCCTCTCCCAGACTCCTCTGCCCAGCACTTCCTGCCCAAAGACCCCTCCAAGGATCCGGGCCAGGAGCAGAGCACTGGGCAGGGGGCCGGATGGTAGGGACTGTGGCAGCCTCAATGCCAACCCCGGACCCTGACCTTGCAGGGTTGGCCGGCAGCCCTGACCCCAGACACCCACCACCTGGGACCGGCTGTACCCCGGCCTCGCACTACTGCTGGGCCGGGCAGCCTGGACCCCGCCATGCTTGACAGCCAGAAACCCAGACCCTGCCACATAGCCTGGCAGCCTGTAATGCACAGCTGGGCTGTATCCGTGTGCTAATTGTGAACTGCAGGTTGAGAACTGCTGCTGTAGAGTCACAAGAATTTAAGAGAGCACAGAGTCAGTATGCATTAAAACTCAAAGCCTCTAAAGTATTGGGAATGGTGCAATCATTCATCTCCTCTGTGTGTGAGGGGAATTACCTTCTAATACATTCAAACCACAATATTTTCCCAATAGATTTGTTTTCAGGTGACTAACTTTAACCTTAATATATTTAACCAAAGCACAGAATAAACAGAGCCCAAAATAAAACAGATATTTTACAAAAGGTCAAATCCTACACTCTTTACTTAGTGTTCAACAAGTCAAATTCTTCTTTCAGCCAATGGGAGTTGGTTGGATTAAAGACCATGGAATTTAGCCCATTAAGACTTTGCACCAAGGTATCGTAATAATTATACATTAGAATTCTCTTAACTTTTTAGGTGGATTAAAGTCAATGGGCATTTTCCCTGAGCAAAGACTTCAGGAATTGCCCCAAGCTTCAACACGAAATAAGTAAAACAAACAGTGGAATAAGAACAATTATTATGTTCTCCTATCATATTTTTATTTGGGAAATGGCAAATGAGCAAGTAATATTGTTAGTTATACATTTGAACCAACAAGTGGCGATATAAATTTCTGCATGATACAATACATTATGTTTATAATACTTCAAATTGCGTGGGAAACATCTATCCAAGCACATCTGATTTTGAAGCATAAAGGAAAATGTGAAGACAAGCAAGTTGTTTTTCTGGCTTCTTGTGGCTAGATTCTAACCTTAGCCTTTGTGCAGAATTTTCACTGCAGTTTATGGGAGTTTTGTGCATGAAACAAGACTGAGAATATGTCTCTTGGAGGATGTAATTGGTGTCATATATACATGGTACATTTGAAGTTGCCCTTATTTTATGATGTGAATAAGGATTCAGATATGGCAAGAAAACTGATATGTTACAATGTGCAAGGGAATACTTGACATGTATGAATATCTTTCCAAAAAGTAGAAGAAGTAGAAACTGAAAACCTGCTATGAAAAAATGGATAGGAAAGCTACAGTAACAGATGGCATTTAAAAGGGGAACTAATAAGACATGGAGTAACTGAATCCTACAACTCAATCTCATTGAAAGGAATGGAATACTTAGCAAAGTGGAAAGAAATTTATTTTCTTTAGCACAGATGGAATTGTAATAGGCAATGAAGTGTGAAGAAATATAAGATACATTGAAATGGAGCTGAACCTAATGATGAAGTCAAACTTAATGCATTATGATGTAGACAGTAGCCCACTACGATATGTCATGATATGAGTAACTACCTAACACGGTGCAATGTGGATGCGTTTATAAGGCCGTTTTAAATACAATGTGAAAAGAACACAAATATTAATGATGTGAATAAGAAACAATCAGCTGTAATTAACATAAGGATTCATCAGATGTCTCCATTGTCCTGCAACAGTGCAGGAGTTATTCTGCACCTTGCAGGATCAGTCCCATAGAAAAGGTAGGATGGAGGGTGTGGACAAGCTGCTCACAAAAAAACTCCAGAAACATGGCTTTCTTCACACAAAAGTTCTGGACCCACTGCTGATCATTCCAGGTCTGTATGACAATGTGGTCCCACGAGTCTGTGCTTGTAGCCCTGCTTCAGAAGCTCGTGTCTACTAGGGCGGCAGCAGCAGCCATACTGAGTGCCGTAAGCAGCATCAACCAGTGCGAGTTTGCCACATCTCCATCCACATTCGCTTGGGAAGTGAATTAAGGCCACTATAATTCTGAATGAAGGTGTTCACACAGGGGTTTAACGTCCCAGTGTAGACAAGCCTTTAGTTATTCATTGTAAAAAAGAACTGTAGAAGGGAGAAATGTCTCTATTTATTTGAACGAACAGAGTTGTTTCTTATAGCTCGGAAACTGGATCCCCAGCTTGTAATTACTTTTCTGTGTCTCTCTGTTATGTTACTTATATCTGTGTTTTTTTACTCCAAGTACTATGTGGTAGGCTTCATTTATGTAAGTTTGTTTAGGAAATGTCACTAAATGGATACCTTGGCCTAAACACCCTAGGACAGAGGTGGGCAAACTACAACCATGGGCCACATCCGGCCCGCGGGACCCGCCTGCCCGGCTCCTGAGCTCCTGGCCCAGGAGGCTCACCCCCAGACCTCCCCCACTGTTCCTCCTCCCCTGCAGCCTCAGTGCGCCATGCTGCTGGTGCAGTGTATTAAACTGCTCCACGTAGGAATGTGCTACTGGTAGCAGTTATGGGGAGCAATTTACTACACTACACTGGTGCAAAGCTCTGGGCAGCCAGGCAATGCAGGGGGGATTGGATAGAGGGCAGGGGAGTTCAGGGTGGTGGTCAGGATGTAGGGGTGTGGATGGGGTCATGGCAGTCAGAGGGCAGGGAACGGGGGGGTGTTTAATGGGGGCAGGGATCCTGGGGGGCAGTCAGGAAGGAGGGGAGTTGGATGGGGTGGTGAGGGGCAGTCAGGGGACATGGAGCGGGGGGGTGGATGGAGCAGGGGTCCTGGGGGTGCCATCAGGAAATGGGGGGGGTTGGATGGGGCAGGAGTCCCGAGGGGGCCATCAGGGGGCAAGAAGCAAGGGGGGGAAGAGTGGGGGCGGGGGCACAGCCTGGCACAGCCTCCCCTAACTTGCCGCACATACAATTTTCGAAACCCGATGTTGCCCTCAGGCCAAAAAGTTTACCCACCCGTGCCCTAGGATCTGCCTACCCAAGAGACAGCCTCTCTCCCTATGCAATCCTGTGATTAGTGGAGTCACTCAAACTGAAGCTGCGTTTATATAACAGAGGGAGCTGCTAGTAGAGCATTCTCTGTGAGAGCCTCTTAACTTTGCAGTTTGCTTTCTACCCAGCTCTGGTCCAAAACAGTGGAAATTTGTTGACTTTCAGGGCATATTAAATATATATCATTTTGAGCAGACATTTAGGAAGGATTAAGGTGGGGGAAGGAAAGGAGTTTTGGGTTGACAGTATGTGTTTGCTGACTGGGCACAGGCTGGGTTGGATTGGATACTGTTTTGTTTTATGGTTATGGCCTGTATTTTTAATCAAAGGTAGCATCTTCGGAGCTTGAAATAAGTATATTTGATTTATTAAATCTAAAAAAATTAAATAACCCATTTGAAAAAGTCTTATCTAAACTGCAAATTACTTCTTGTCACTGGGGACCTGGTGCTGCAGTACTTTTAACACTCCCATCTATTTTTTTAAATTAATGCTTAATTTATCTATCCTTTCCGTGCCTGATTTCTCTCATTTTACTGTGTTCTATGCTTGTTTCTCATTACAGAGACAAGCCCAGTTTCATGAACCTTAAAAGGGTACCGACAGGAGTTTAATGGGTTCTGAAATAGACTTAGTCAAACCCCAGTAATCACATCAAAGTTACCGGAGTAAGAGGCTCTATATTATATAAAAACAATTTGAGCACCACTAAATTAACAACACTAAAAGGAAAAAAAAACCCACAAAGAAGTAAATGGCGGTTGATAACTTATTGGAAGCTGTGATAAATGAAGGGGGGAGGGGTAGCTCCCTTTTATGGACACCCAGCCAGCCAGTTAGCTACAAAATCCCTGTTAGTAGCTATTCTCTACTGCTTTACCTGTAAAGGATTTAAAAAGCCGATAGGTTAAAAAATGGTAGTGGGCACCTGATCAAAAGAGCCAATGGTAGATCTAGAACTTTTTAAAATTGGAAAAAAACCCATCCTTCCCTCTGTCTGTTGTTCTCAGGAGAGAGGGAACAGAGCAGAGACAGAGCTAAGACTATGCCGTAAAAAGCTTTTTTGAAGGTATGGAAATCATCAGATCATACCTAAAAACTCCTCATTTGAAACCCCAAATACGTAAATAGATCAGAAAATGTCTAGAAAGATGTGATTAGATTTATCTCTATTTATTTCTTATTGGCTTGTGGACTCCTCTGTGCTAACCCCAAATACTTTTGTTTTGATTGTAACCTTTAAGATGGACCCCAACATTCTTGATGTTAAATTTTTGTAAGTGAGTTTTTTAAATCTAACAAAAGTCTAAGTTCCAGATGTATTTTCTTTGTTTTTGTTTTTAATAACATTTATCTTTTTTTAAGAACAGGATTGGATTTTTGGTGTCCTAAGAGATTTGTGCATATATTGTTTAATTAGCTAATGGCAACAGCTAATTTACTTTGTTTTTCTTTCTCAGCTCTTCCCTGGGTGTGTGTGTGTGTGTGTGTGTGAAAGGGCTTGAGGGTACCAAACAGGAAGGAATTCCCAAGTATTCCCAAGAACTTTCTGGGTTCTCTAAAAAGGGGTTTTTTTTTGCAGTTGGGTGGTGGCAGCATCTACCCATCTAAGGTCAGAGAGAAGCTGTGACCTTGGGCATTTAATACCAGCCTGGAGTTGCAGGTATTAATTTTTAAAATCCTTGCGGGCCCCCACCTTCTGCACTCGAAGTGCCAGAGAGGGGAATCAGCCTTGACAGAAGCAATTATATTTCACTTCTTTGCATAAAAAAACAAACAATTTTCAGCACTTCTAATACTTTGTACTTGTTATGGTGTTTTCAAAGGAGTTTAGGAGAATTAGGAACTCACATTTCATTGAAATTCAATGGGAGTTGGGAATCTAACTGCCCCTTTGCAAATTCCAGCCTGGGTTAACAAGCATCTATTTCAAAAGGAAAAGGCAAATAAGAAAAAACTTACTGTAGTATGGGAATGGCCTTCATTACAATAAAGAAAGAATGTGTTAATTTCATCAGTTTCTTTGTCTTCTGTACAGACACTGTTGTCTTATATAAGAAATGTCAATTTGGGGATAAGTGAGATTCCTTGTTCAGCAATCCCCAACAGTACTTTAAAAATAGTAATAGGAAATTATAACGCTGGTCTTCTCTGTTCAGTTCCTGCCAGCATCTCATGGTATGTAGACAACTGCTGGCAGAGTCAACCAGAAATGACAGAGATCCAGTTTCAAGAGTTCCTTAACACAGTTTATCATGAGTGCTTCCCAAGATTAACCAATAGCCTGATGGTTAAGACACCTTCCTGTGATGTGGAAGCCCCACGTTCAAGATGTTGCTGTTTCTGATTTGGAGTAGGGGCCTGTTTCTTCTTCATCCTGGTGAGTGTCCTAACCCCTGGGCTATAAAGTTGGGTTTTCTTTCTCTCCTCTTGGAGCTGTTCCACTTTGTATAAATAATTAAATATTCACAGACCTGGAGAGAAACTGACTCTAAAGCCCAGTGGCCAGGGCACTCAGCTGTGATGTGGGAGGTTTGGGTCCCTGCTTTGCCTGATTTGAAGGTGAATGTCCTGGCTATTTTGGGGGGGGGGGTTCTCTCTCCAGAAATTTCATCTTGGACCCATGGAACTGTCCCAGTGAAAGTTTCAAAATGATATATTTTGACACATTGGCATTTTCAAAACAAAAAATGTTTCATTGAAAAATTCTCAAGCCACATTTTCGAGGGAATGATAACTTTCTAAAAAGCTGCCTTCATGTTTCAGATTGTAAATATAACAGTAATTTGTTCAAGGAAAAGGAGTATTTGTGGTACCTTAGAGACTAACAAATTTATTTGAGTATAAGCTTTCGTGAGCTACAGTTCACTTCATCGGATGCTTATGCTCAATAAATGCTCAAATAAATTTGTTAGTCTCTAAGGTGTCACAAGTACTCCTTTTCTTTTTGTGAATACAGACTAACACAGCTGCTACTCTGAAACCAGTAATTTGTTAATGTGGCTAGATTCCTGGAAGCATCAGCTGCATAGTGGTAATAGAGGAATGAAGGTAGAATACTTGTGATCTTTGGGTCATTACTTGCCCCCAGTCAGTTCCCCCAAACTCAGAGGTGTTAGTTGGCACAGAGTAAGTATCTTCTTTTGTGTTTCGCCCTCTTTGAGGCTGGTGCTGAAATAGTTTATTGCTTACACAAGGTACATGCTCCAAGCAGAGACCTCCTCAGTGCAGTCAGATACATGCTTAGCTGCTTGCCCTTCTTCTGTGATCCTACCACTGGACTGAGACAGGGGATACTGCTTTGCTGTGTGAGAACAATGGTCCATCTAGCCCAGTATCCTGTCTCTGACGGGGGCCAGTACCAGAGATGCCAGAGGAGTGTACAGAACAGGGCAGTTGGAGTGACCTACCCCGTCTTCCCCTCCCAGCTTCTAGTAGTTAGAGGTTTAGGGTTGCCCCAGGAATGGGGTTGCATCTCTTACCATCTTGGCTAATAAGCATTGATGAAGCTATTCTCCATGAACTTATCTAATTCTTTTCTGAACCCATTACACTTGTGGCTATCACAGCATCCCATGGCAATGAATTCCGCAGGTTAATTGTGTGTTGTGTGAAAAAAATACTTTCTCTTGGTTTATTAAATCTGCTGCCTATTAATTTCATTGCATGACCATTGGTTTTTGTATGGTGGGAAGAGGTAAGTAACACTTTTCTATTCATTTTTTCCGTACCATTCTTGATTTTATAGACCTCTGTTGTCCCGTCCCCCGCCCCAATCCCAGTCGTCTGTTTTCTAAGATGGAAAGCCCTAATCATTTTAGTCTCTCCTAATATAAAAGCCATTCCATAAACTTGATCATCTTTTTTGACTTTTTGACTGTGGTAACAGCTAGAACCTAACATTATATATGTTTACTTGGGATTATTTTTTCAACTGTGCATTACTTTGTGCTTTTGAATGTTGACTTTCATTTACCATTTTGTTGCCCAGTCACCCAGTTTTGTGAGATCCTCCTGTAACTCTTTGCAGTCAGCTTTGGACTTAACTATCTTGAATAATTTTGATTAAGCTGCACACTTTGCTACTTCTGTATTCACTCCCTTTTCCAGGTCACTAATGAATAGTACAGAGCCTTGGGAGATCCCACTATTCACTGTTTGTTTGTGAAAATGGACCATTCATTCCTGACAGTTGTTTCCTATCTTTTAACCAATTACTGAGCTATGAGAGGACCTTCCCTCTTATCCCATGACTATTTAGTTTTCTTAAGAGCCTTTGGTGACCTTGTCACAGGATTTCTGAAAATCCAAGTTCACTATATCCACTGGATCACCCTTATCCATGTGCTTGTTGACACCCTCCAAGAATTCTAATAGCTTGGAAGGCTTGACATCTCTTTACAAACCGTGTTGACTCTTCCACAACACATGGTGTTTAGCTATGTGTGATCATGCTCTTCTTTATTATAGTTTCTACTAATTTTCCCAGTAATGAAGTTAGGCTCACTGGCCTGTAACTGCCAGGATCACCTCTGGAACCTTTTTTTAAAATGGCTGATCCCCTCTATTTCCTCCTTTCTTTTTAGATGACTTTCTATTCTTAATAATGGCTTGAGGGCTAGGGATGTTGGTAAGTGTCAGCTAGACACAATCCAGTCTGTAACTTCCTAGGTCATCAAGGCTGAGGAGAGGCCTCCCACACCTGATCAGACCTGCAACACTCTCACCATTTCTGAAATAGTTGAAGACAGAGTATGTAAATCCACTCAGTGGTGGAAAAGACTGGAAACTACTTGAGACCATCTTTCTGAAAGTTGTTTTCCCCCTGCAGAGGAATCCTGGGCTTGTGAAGCCCGTGTAGGGAATCTGTGGGTGAAACTGTCCTGCCTCTCTCATAATTCTTTAAAAAAAAAAAAAGGAGGCCTTCTGGCACCTTAGAGACTAACAAAAGTATTTGAGCATAAGCTTTTGTGAGCTACAGCTCACTTCATCGGATGCATGTAGTGGAAAGGGAGCTATAGTTCACGAAAGCTTATGCTCAAATACATTTGTTAGTCTCTAAGGTGCCACAAGTCCTCCTTTTCTTTTTGTGGATACAGACTAGCAAGGCTGCTCCTCTGAAACCTGTCATAATTCTTAGTAACCCTACACTGCAGCACCAAAATGGGAAGCTCTATCAACAGCCTGGTAAAAATTCCACTCAGCTACTCACCTAGGGTGAACCCTACAATCAGAGTGGTTCAGTGGAAGTTGCTGCTTAGTGCTGGTAATGTCAGACTGAGAGAGCAGCTGCTTCTATTACAGCACCAGCCTAGAGGAGGAGCTCAACTTGTCCTGTTTGAAGCCGTAGAGAATAAGATGGAACAGATGCAATTGCCCCCTTCCTCAGCGCCTCTCTCTTATCTTTCTGTAGTTTCCCTTGGGTCCACCTTGCACTGTTCCCTCCTCCTCACCTCCTGCCCCTCCAAGACACCCTTCCGCTTGGAACCTTGTGCCCTGCTTTATATTAGCAGAGCCAGGAATGAATCTAGACCAATGTCTCTGCTCCAAAGAACATAGAATTTAAGTTAAGACGTGACAGGATAAGGATAGTAGTGAACATAATGGAGAGAAAGGGGGTCAGGTAGAATGAGGAACAAGATTTGAGCCAAACTTCTAAATTAAGACCTTAGATAATATATTGATGGACACTACAGAAAACCCTAAGATAGATAAACACTCTCCTCTCCTCTAACCAGCCAACTGGCTTTCCAGCCATTTCTCCCTTCACCCTCTCCCCCAGCAAAATACTTCTGATTATATAAACCGAACTATCCTAAAACATGCAGGATTGGACTTTTTGATTCAAACGAGTTCATACCCTCTGTGTGTGTCCACAGAAAGTGTGTACAGTGGATGCACTTTTTAAAAGTTTCTACCATTTTGAAAGATGTTGCCAGTTGGAAAACAATTCCCTATACTTAAAATGGGACATACTGCTAGAATCTGTAAAAACGTTCACACTTGTAGGAACCTTCCCAAGTGTGCTGACTATATACCAGAGAGACAAGGTAGGTGAGGTAATATCTTTTATTGGACCAACGTCTCCACTGCATACTGACTATATACCTGCATTTACAGCTCTGTATTGTTGTTATTTGTATTGCTGTAATGCGTAGGAGTCCCGGTCATCAACCAGGACCCTACTGTGCTACATGCCATACAAACATAGAACAAAAATGCATCTCCTGCCACAGAGAGCTTCCAATCTAAGTATATACGTAGCTGAGCTCTTGTGGAACCTCTGGTAGTCACTAAAGTTGCCCCTTTCTTAATGCTTTTCATAATTTTTGAGGGAGAGTGGTGGTGGTAATGCATCCTGCCCTTCCCCATCTCCCTGGGTGCATTGGTCCTTGCAGAGGTTGGAGGAAGCAGTTTGCACATCACATTTGCTGTGTAGGTGAATCTAGCTCATTGTCTTTAGTTTGTAAAGCCTCATGCCATTCCAATAATCAGGGGGAAAACAGCTCATACAAATAATGAACGTTCCAAGGATATAACCAGACATCTTAAAAATAGAGAAAATAGTTTCTCTAATGCTAGAACAGCTCTGGAGATCCTATAGGGTACAAAGAAGAGCTGAATTGGAACTTTGCACATGCAATATATTTGACAGGTTTTAGAGTAGCACCCATGTTAGTTTGTATACGCAAAAAGAACAGGAGTACTTGTGGCACCTTAGAGACTAACAAATTTATTAGAGGAAGACAATTAAATAAAAATCTACTTTACATTGCAAATCATTTTTAATATAGAAAAGTAATACAGGATTTCACAAATGTATGTGAACCTCTGCTGCCAACATGTCATTGTAACATTGAGTTTTAAGTGAATGAGTGCTGAGAGAGGAGATGAAAGAGAAATATTATCATAATCTACAGTCTAAAGAAGGGTTTTTAATCTCCTGTTTTACTGAAGCCATTGAAGGTCAGGCTGGTTCCCAGATGAATCCAAAAGGTCTGGCTGCCCTAGCTTCTGTGAATGTTCTGTCTCCTGCACTCGAGTCTCCCCCGATTATTGACAGCTGCATGGTTGCAGTGGAACATCACTGTTTTGGAGAGAGGCAGTGTTTCAAGCAGCTAGGTCTGTGCCTGTGCAGGGCTTTGAATCTGAGGGCAGAAACTTTCAGTTGGATACTTTTCAATTGGCAACCAGTACAAAGAACAGAGAACAGTGACAAAGACAACCTGTACTGTTAAGTAGTTGGGCTTTTCTACTAGCTGGTGCTTTTCCAGGGAATGTGACTTCATTTCTACGTGGGAGTTACAATCATCAGTCACAAATGGATAGCTTATTGTACTTGGGTCAGAGTGCAGTAGGAAGGGACACAACCTGTTGGCCAGTCAGAGATGGAAGCAGGCATTGTTTTACTATTATGGTTACTTGGGAATCCTATATTACCCAGAAGTCTAAAACATCCCTGTGACCCTAGGCACACCTGTATTCACACCCTGCACACTACTGCGATAATATTTGTATAAAACCTGCCTTGTGAGGAATCATATGAAAGCTAATGACATGCTGGTTGTTAATGTCATTGTAAAATGCATGTGTTATATGTAAAGTTATAAATTCCCTCTGTATAATGTTACTAGAAGATGTTTAAGACACAAAATTCCTAGCTAAGGGAAAAGTGATAAACAAAGGGATGTAGGTTTACCTCAATTACATATTAGCTGTAAACAAAGCTATCAAGCTAAACTAGCAGGGGGTTATCTTGAGGCTGAACTTGAGAGACAAAGAATTAATATGGCTCCTGACAGACACAGGAGACTGAATCCCTAGAAGGCCTCTGTGACTTGTAAGACAAAGAAATACCCCTACAAGTACGAGAAACAGAGAG
The DNA here is from genome assembly GCF_009764565.3 of Dermochelys coriacea. Classification (NCBI taxonomy): domain Eukaryota; kingdom Metazoa; phylum Chordata; order Testudines; family Dermochelyidae; genus Dermochelys; species Dermochelys coriacea. Next base: position 40,852,442 of record NC_050072.1, read on the forward strand.
AGACTATCTGGATCTTTCACCTTAGGAGACAAAGGGACAAGCAATTTGATCTCTGTGATGGGTCCTGGCCAGTAAAGAGTTGGAAAGGAGGCTGGGAGTCAGAGTAACTATCTTGAACAGGTTTCAGAGTAGCAGCCGTGTTAGTCTGTATTCGCAAAAAGAAAAGGAGTACTTGTGGCACCTTAGAGCCTAACAAATTTATTAGAGCATAAGCTTTCGTGAGCTACAACTTTCGTGTAGCTGTATAACCTTACATAAGATTACATAAGCTTTCGTGTAGCTCACGAAAGCTTATGCTCTAATAAATTTGTTAGTCTCTAAGGTGCCACAAGTACTCCTTTTCTTTTTATCTTGAACAAAGACTGTGTTTTGCTAGATTAAGTTTTAGATGAATATTTTTTACTTTTATTTACTTGTAAACATCTCTACCTTTATCTCTTTTATAAGTATCACTTAATCCATGCTCTTGCTTAATTTTACTATAGACCTATTCAGTGTTGTGTTTGAAGGGAAGGGTGTATTTACACCAGTTACATTAATAAACTGTAATGTACTGATTCTTCAAAAGAGCAGCAAACTTAATATAATCTAATGCACAGTGGTAGGGGCTCTGTGTTGCAGAAGAAACATCTCTGAGGACTTGGGGGCTGGAGTTCCCTGCTTGTTACTTACTAAGCAAGGGCTGGGCCAGGAAAGCCTTGAGGAGTTCTCTGGTGAGGAACACAGACTGGTCTGGCAGGAAGCTGACATGCAGTCTAGACACCAGCAAAACTCCTTCCTGCTGAAGCACGAAGGTAACACAGTCAGGCTCACAGCCCTGGGTATCCCACACAGCATGTTACAATCCCAAGGCTACAGATCTATATAACAGTCTGATGGAGATATTATCAATAGTAGCAATGTTGCATAGTAGACGAGCTTTTTCAAGTGCTTCCCTCTTCCCTTCAGCATCATCTCACTCTTGTCACAGCTGCTCTTCCTTTATCCATGTACATCCTCTCCTGCATCGCATGCAGCATCTATATGAAACAATTGAGAGAAGGTGAATCAGTCTGATCTGAAATGCCAGACTGAAGTGTTTTACCATCTCTCAGTTATTTCATATAGATGCTGAATAATATGGGAGGAGAGGACTGAGCTTTGGAATCCTACAGATGGGGGCATTGGAGCTGTAGGACCCAATGCTTACAATGACCTGAGCCATTTCAGGGTGTTTCCATTCACCTGTGTAATTTCATTGAAAGCAAGACAGGAGTATTTTGTGATCTTTGGTATCAGATGCTATGGAGAGGTCCAGAAGGATGAGGATGAAAGTATTTATTTCCCTTGTGCATGGGTACCAGAACAAAAAGTGTGCACTCTGTATCATGCTCCATCCTGAAGCCTGATTGGGAGGGATAAAGGACAGTGACAGTGTTTAAAGTGATCTGAAAAAAGTTGGGGGAGAATCATAGAATCATAGAATCATAGAATATCAGGGTTGGAAGGGACCCAGAAGGTCATCTAGTCCAACCCCCTGCTCAAAGCAGGACCAAGTCCCAGTTAAATCATCCCAGCCAGGGCTTTGTCAAGCCTGACCTTAAAAACCTCTAAGGAAGGAGATTCTACCACCTCCCTAGGTAACGCATTCCAGTGTTTCACCACCCTCTTAGTGAAAAAGTTTTTCCTAATATCCAATCTAAACCTCCCCCATTGCAACTTGAGACCATTACTCCTCGTTCTGTCATCTGCTACCATTGAGAACAGTCTAGAGCCATCCTCTTTGAAACCCCCTTTCAGGTAGTTGAAAGCAGCTATCAAATCCCCCCTCATTCTTCTCTTCTGCAGACTAAACAATCCCAGCTCCCTCAGCCTCTCCTCATAAGTCATGTGCTCTAGACCCCTAATCATTTTCGTTGCCCTTCGTTGTACTCTTTCCAATTTATCCACATCCTTCCTGTAGTGTGGGGCCCAAAACTGGACACAGTACTCCAGATGAGGCCTCACCAGTGTCGAATAGAGGGGAACGATCACGTCCCTCAATCTGCTCGCTATGCCCCTACTTATACATCCCAAAATGCCATTGGCCTTCTTGGCAACAAGGGCACACTGCTGACTCATATCCAGCTTCTCGTCCACTGTCACCCCTAGGTCCTTTTCCGCAGAACTGCTGCCGAGCCATTCGGTCCCTAGTCTGTAGCGGTGCATTGGATTCTTCCATCCTAAGTGCAGGACCCTGCACTTATCCTTATTGAACCTCATTAGATTTCTTTTGGCCCAATCCTCCAATTTGTCTAGGTCCTTCTGTATCCTATCCCTCCCCTCCAGCGTATCTACCACTCCTCCCAGTTTAGTATCATCCGCAAATTTGCTGAGAGTGCAATCCACTCCATCCTCCAGATCATTTATGAAGATATTGAACAAAACGGGCCCCAGGACCGACCCCTGGGGCACTCCACTTGACACCGGCTGCCAACTAGACATGGAGCCATTGATCACTACCCGTTGAGCCCGACAATCTAGCCAGCTTTCTACCCACCTTATAGTGCATTCATCCAGCCCATACTTCCTTAACTTGCTGACAAGAATGCTGTGGGAGACCGTGTCAAAAGCTTTGCTAAAGTCAAGAAACAATACATCCACTGCTTTCCCTTCATCCACAGAACCAGTAATCTCATCATAAAAGGCGATTAGATTAGTCAGGCATGACCTTCCCTTGGTGAATCCATGCTGACTGTTCCTGATCACTTTCCTCTCCTCTAAGTGCTTCAGGATTGATTCTTTGAGGACCTGCTCCATGATTTTTCCAGGGACTGAGGTGAGGCTGACCGGCCTGTAGTTCCCAGGATCCTCCTTCTTCCCTTTTTTAAAGATGGGCACTACATTAGCCTTTTTCCAGTCATCCGGGACTTCCCCCGTTCGCCACGAGTTTTCAAAGATAATGGCCAAGGGCTCTGCAATCACAGCCGCCAATTCCTTCAGCACTCTCGGATGCAATTCGTCCGGCCCCATGGACTTGTGCACGTCCAGCTTTTCTAAATAGTCCCTAACCACCTCTATCTCTACAGAGGGCTGGCCATCTCTTCCCCATTTTGTGATGCCCAGCACAGCAGTCTGGGAGCTGACCTTGTTAGTGAAAACAGAGGCAAAAAAAGCATTGAGTACATTAGCTTTTTCCACATCCTCTGTCACTAGCTTGCCTCCCTCATTCAGTAAGGGGCCCACACTTTCCTTGGCTTTCTTCTTGTTGCCAACATACCTGAAGAAACCCTTCTTGTTACTCTTGACATCTCTTGCTAGCTGCAGCTCCAGGTGCGATTTGGCCCTCCTGATATCTTTCCTACATGCCCGAGCAATATTTTTATACTCTTCCCTGGTCATATGTCCAAGCTTCCACTTCTTGTAAGCTTCTTTTTATGTTTAAGATCCGCTAGGATTTCACCATTAAGCCAAGCTGGTCGCCTGCCATATTTACTATTCTTTCGACTCATCGGGATGGTTTGTCCCTGTAACCTCAACAGGGATTCCTTGAAATACAGCCAGCTCTCCTGGACTCCCTTCCCTTTCATGTTAGTCCCCCAGGGGATCCTGGCCATCTGTTCCCTGAGGGAGTCAAAGTCTGCTTTCCTGAAGTCCAGGGTCCGTATCCTGCTGCTTACCTTTCTTCCCTGCGTCAGGATCCTGAACTCAACCAACTCATGGTCACTGCCTCCCAGATTCCCATCCACTTTTGCTTCCCCCACTAATTCTACCCGGTTTGTGAGCAGCAGGTCAAGAAAAGCGCTCCCCCTAGTTGGCTCCCCTAGCACTTGCACCAGGAAATTGTCCCCTACGCTTTCCAAAAACTTCCTGGATTGTCTATGCACCGCTGTATTGCTCTCCCAGCAGATATCAGGAAAATTAAAGTCACCCATGAGAATCAGGGCATGCGATCTAGTAGCTTCCGTGAGTTGCCGGAAGAAAGCCTCATCCACCTCATCCCCCTGGTCCGGTGGTCTATAGCAGACTCCCACCATGACATCACTCTTGTTGCACACACTTCTAAACTTAATCCAGAGACACTCAGGTTTTTCCACAGTTTCGTACCGGAGCTCTGAGCAGTCATACTGCTCCCTTACATACAGTGCTACTCCCCCACCTTTTCTGCCCTGCCTGTCCTTCCTGAACAGTTTATAACCATTCATGACTGTACTCCAGTCATGTGAGTTATCCCACCAAGTCTCTGTTATTCCAATCACGTCATAATTCCTTGACATCACCAGGACCTCCAGTTCTCCCTGCTTGTTTCCAAGGCTTTGTGCATTTGTATATAAGCACTTGAGATAACCTGTTGATCGCCCCTCATTCCCAGTATGAGGCAGGAGCCCTCCCCTCTCAGACATTCCTGCCTGTGCTTCCTCCCGGTATCCCGCTTTCCCACTTACCTCAGGGCTTTGGTCTCCTTCCCCCGGTGAACCTAGTTTAAAGCCCTCCTCACTAGGTTAGCCAGCCTGCTGGCAAAGATGTTCTTCCCTCTCTTCGTAAGATGGAGCCCGTCTCTGCCCAGCACTCCTCCTTCATGGAACACCATCCCATGGTCAAAGAATCCAAAGCCTTCTCTCCGACACCACCTGCGTAGCCATTCGTTGAGCTCCACGATTCGACGGTCCCTACCCAGGCCTTTTCCTTCCACGGGGAGGATGGACGAGAACACCACTTGCGCCTCCAACTCCTTTATCCTTCTTCCCAGAGCCACGTAGTCCGCAGTGATCCGCTCAAGGTCATTCTTGGCAGTATCATTGGTGCCCACGTGGAGAAGCAGGAAGGGGTAGCGATCCGAGGGCTTGATGAGTCTCGGCAGTCTCTCCGTCACATCACGAATCTTAGCCCCTGGCAAGCAGCAGACTTCTCGGTTTTCCCGGTCAGGGCGGCAGATAGATGACTCAGTCCCCTGGAGGAGAGAGTCCCCGACCACCACCACCCGCCTTCTCCTCTTGGGAGTGGTGGTCGTGGAACCCCCAACCTCAGGACATCGCATCTCATGCCTCCCAACCAGCGGGGTCTCCTTCTGCTTTCTCCCCCCAGACATATCATCTGGTCCACTCTCCGCAATGGTACCTGTGGAGAGAACATGAAAGCGGTTAGTTACCTGTGTCTGTGTTACTGGAACCCGGACATTCCGCTTACCTCTTCTGGAGGTCACATGTTGCCAAGCTTCTTCACTGGCCTCTTGGCTCCTCTGTGCAACCTGCTCTATATCTTTAGAGCTTTGTGCCCCTAGAAGGCTATCCTGAGTTTGGTCCAGAAAATCCTCAGTCTCTCGTATACAACGCAGGGTCGTTACCTGTTGCTCCAGACCTTCAATCTTCTCTTCCAATATGGAGACCAGCTTGCACTTTGTACAGACAAAGTCGCTTCTGTCCTGTGGAAGAAAGACAAACATGGCACATCCAGTGCAGGTCACAATAGCTGAACCCCCCCTTCCATATCACCTACCTACTATGAGCTTCCTCAGAGACGTTGGCAAGATGTAAGCCTCACTGGGCTCACTCCAGGCGAACTCCCAGGCAAACTCCTGCTGTGAGCTGCTCTGCTGTCCCCGCTGCTCAGCTGGTTCACGAGGCTCTGGCTATTTTCAAACAGCCAGGCTTCCCTGACGCAAACACACAGACACCCTAATGCCCGCCCCCTGCAGGCTAGCAGCCAATCAGACACTCACTCAGGCTCTTTCCCTGCCCTCCCAGCAAACACACGCTCGGATACTTCCTCAGCAAGCAAACACACACACTCGGATACTTACCAGTCCCAGGCAAACTCCTGCTGTGAGCTGCTCTGCTGTCCCCGCTGCTCCGCTGGTTCGCTGCCGCTCAGCTGGTTCGCGAGGCTCGAGATCTAAGATCATTCCCAAAGCTGCCTTTCTCCCCTACCCAGCAATTAATTTTGCTGCCAACCCCCAAATCGTTTCTTCCCCCTTCAACCCTCATATCTGTTCTGTCCCCCGCTGCTTCCACATAACTTCTGCCACACTCCCAGCCTCATCTGTGGTCCTCCTGCATGGGGGCTGCAACAGGGTCCTGTCTCCCTCTTCCTAGGCTAGGTGTTGCGAGGAGGTGGTAAGAGCAGGGGAAGTGGGAGGAGGGAGTAGAGCTGTCTCCTTCCTATTAGTTCCTCTGAGGATAGTGTTGGATTGCTGAGAGGAGTGGGACAGAGTGGCCCTGGGGGGTTTTCACCTTCCTCTGCAGCATGGGGCAAAGGTCACTTGCTGGAGAATTCTCTGCACCTTGAAGTCTTTAAACCATGATTTGAGGACTTCAATAGCTCAGACATAGGTGAGAGGTTTATTGCAGGAGTGAGTGGGTGAGATTCAGTGGCCTGCATTGTGCACACTAGATGATCATAATGGTATCTTCTGACCTTAATATCGATGAGTCTTTCTATGAGTGCTGCCTGCTTCATGCAGCATCCATGATTGGCTGCTGCTCCCCAAGAGGTGGGAAAGTATAGAAAACAGCCAATCAGAGAAGGATGGTTTCTCTCAGTGGTACTAAAAATGGACCCTCCTCAGGAGACTGGTTCACTTTTTAGAAATGTTATTTCCTCAGTTGGTAACCTGTTGTGACCCAATGCACTTTAAGCACTAGATATTGGTAGGTGGTGTGACAAGGTCAGGCCAGATGGCCATAGGAGAGTAATAGAAGGCAGATATATTAGCCCCAGGCTAAATAGGTCCCTTTTCCCTGGGTAAAGTAACAGGTAAGGTTCCAGAACAATCAGGAACCTTTTGGAGACAATTAAGACAGGATGATTAGAACACCTGCAGCCAATCAAGAAGCTGCTAGAATCAATTAAGGCAGGCTAATCAGAGCACCTGGGTTTTAAAAAGGAGCTCACTTCAGTTTGTAGTGCGCATGTGAGGAGCTGGGAGCAAGAGGCACTAGGAGCTGAGAGTGAGAATGTGGACTGTTGGAGGACTGAGTACAAGCATTATCAGACACCAGAAGGAAGGTCCTATGGTGAGGATAAAAAAGGTGTTGGGAGGAGGCCATGGGGAAGTAGCCTAGGGAGTTGTAGCTGTTGCACAGCTGTTCCAGGAGGCTCTCTAGACAGCTGCATTCCACAGGGCCCTGGGCTGGAACCCGGAGTAGAGGGTGAGTCCGGATTCCCCCCAAATCCTCCCAACTCCTGGTCAGACACAGGAGGAGTTGACCTGGACTGTGGGTTCAGAAAAATAGCCAAACTGAGGTCTGCTGTGAAGCTCCAAAGTGAGCAAATCCGCCAATAAGACCAAGACCCACCAAGGTAGAGGAGGAACTTTGTCACAGTAGTAAAGGAGACTCTTTTTTCCCCTAGCTTCTTGAATGATTTACTTGGAGAAGGGAGATGAGACCTGGGGCAGTAGTTTCCAAGGTCTCTAGTACTCAGCAGTAGTTTCTTCATTACCTATGAGATTATTGCATGCTTTAGGATGGGTGGTAATTTACACTTAGTAGAGGAGATGTTAGAAGAAGAAGGCAATCTTTGTTAATGAGGTGTTCACTTCTCTTTCTCACTAGCAAAGGACAGGCATCAAAGTAACAGGTGGTGGCCATAAACTTACATCATTGCTTCCATGACTTTTACACATGTTGCTGGTCCTGATCTCAGCTCTTGGTTCATGGTGGCCCATCAGGCTATCCTGTATGAGTGATCTCTGTTCCTGCAATAGGTGCAGGGGTGCTGAAACAATTTGGAGAATGGGGGTTCTGAGAGACATTGAACCAAACTGTAAACACTGTATAGGAAACCATTTCAAACCAGGGGATGTAACAGCACCACCAGCACCCGTAGTTCCAGCATCTATGGTTCTGGGGTTCTATGGGGCGTGACATCTCTGGCACAGAAGAGAAATGGGTTCTCTTTGTGTTCTTCAAGCAGAGACACAGGCTTGTATTAATTGCTTGTTATCAGGCTGTATTTTTTTATCATCCATGTGGAGTTTTCCTCCTTACCATTTTTAATTTTTTTTAATGGAAATGTCTGTTTCTATTGGACATGAAGGATGTTCCCTAATGAGGAATCCATGTTGATAGTTGTGTAAATGAAAGGGTTTTAGGAGGTCAAGGAGGAAAGTGATAGCCCATTATTTAAGGGGTGAGAAATCCACACACATTTGTTTGCATCTACCTTTACGGAGACAGGTACAGTGAGGGGAAAACACCTTTTTTATGTCATTGATATGAGAACTACATCATTATTAGAATTATTTGGAAGAAGCAACTTTCTGGTAGTCCTTGAAGTCCTCTTATACAACCAAAATCCACGTGCCAACACCAATCTTTCCTACGACTCAGAGTTATATGGGAGTAGAAGGTTGAGCTCATGCCCCTCACAAAAGATTTGGGACATGGGGCACCTGGGTAAATTCTAGATATAATACAACTGATTCTATTGTTCTATTGGCTGAAATGGGCTTTTGAAAGCAAAATCATAGGCCTGTAATAGCTAGGACCTTAATCTAAAATAAAAAATAATGCCAAGACCGCACAAAAATGATAAACCAAATTGTATTGCTTCACTGGTCAGCACTCTAAAGGAAAACCAGGTGGTGCCATTTTGTTGAACCACAAGAGAAGAGAGCTCAATAGGAGGCCAGGGTTTTGAAAAAATTAGTTGTATTTATCTCTGTTGGAAGCAAGAAGTGTTAAGCTAGATAAACCACAATCTTCTGTTTTAGGTTCTGAAAACAAACTAGAAAGCATATCTGTGAAACTAACTAATCTGGGCTCTAAAGCTAATGCTATTCAAAAGCAAATTTGAAGCTAATGGAACTACAGATACAAACCAATGAGAAGCAAATCCTCATAGTAACAAAATATAAAATATCTAAATCTTTTATGGCTTCTAAAAGAAAAAAACAGAAAATTTAGGCAACTAATGTTCAGCATCCCAGCAAGAAAAGACTGAGATGATCCAATCATCTTTATGGAAAAATCTTTTCCCTGGTATCTTAGAACTGTCTTGTACAAACAAGGTCATGTCTATGTATACTTTGGTGTTAGAATTTTGATAAGGCCCAAAAGGTAGAGATTAGGAGACATAGTCAAACAAATTGCCAGACAAAAGCAAAAATTAATGATTGTTTGTGGCTGTTTATGAGAATGATGGGGCTATTACACAAAGAAAAAAAGAGAGCTGATCATTTATAGTTAAGCAAGCCTGTCCAATAAAAAAATACGTAATGCAATATCCCATGAAATTGCAGGTTACTCATACCAAAGAGCTATAATTGGGGGTGGGGAGGGACAAAACTGCAACTAAAATATCTAAGAAGACCAGCTCTTGAAGTATTGTCATAATAAGGGACCTATACTAAGATATTAATTAAAAGATTTTTTAAATATCAGCTGTTTGTTTGCTTATGTGCCTAGGGCTGGATTTTTGGAAATGCTGAGTAGCCATAAAGAGATTGGAAGTTTCAACTCAACTCATTGGAAGTTGCAGGTGATCATTAACTTGGGAAATCAGGCCTGTGGTGTTTGTTTGTTGTTGTTATATTTCTGTTAATATTTCTTAAAGCAGATTCCTTAGTATGACTCACAGAAATATTAATATTTTAGGATGTTATTATTATATTAATAATACTTAATTCTTTCTGCCTTGTTAAAATGTTAATTAATATGTACATATTATAATATCAGGAAAAAAATCCACAGAAGTATTAATTTAGATTAAATGAATAAGATTTTTGTGTAGTTCTATGTATGACTGGATAATTACATGTACATTTTATTAGGTAAAATGTATATCCAAGCGGATAGGTATATAGCTTTTTTTTTAGGATGAGATTTTCAAGAGAGCCAAAGTGAGTGAGGTACCATTGAAATTCAAAGGGATTTGGGCACCTAATTCTCTCATGATCTTTTGGAAAGCCATAATTTTAAGAAAATCATTGGAATGAAGACTAAAAACTTATGTCAAAGGCACAAGAACAGATTCTGATCCCCTGACTGAGCCACATTTTATTTTATGAGAAATCCAATTAGTTTCATTCGGGCTGCTCTGGCAACAAGGTATGATTCAGCATGTATATTGGGTCATGTGTATTGGACTTCAGAAAAGCAGACTGTGACTCCCACAGAGAGCTGATTGGCAGGATCCCCTGGGAGGCTAACATGAGGGGGAGAGGAATCCCGGAGAGCTGGCTGTATTTTAGAGGAGTCTTATTGAGGGCACAGGAGCAAACCATCCCGATGTGCTGAAAGAATAGCAAAAATGGCAGGCGACCAGGTTGGCTTAACAGAGAAATCTTTGGTGAATTTAAATACAAAAAGGAAGTTTAGAAGAAGTGGAAACTTGGACAGATGACTAGGGAGTAGTATAAAAATATTGCTCGAGCATGCAGGGGTATAATCAGGAAGGCCAAAGCACAATTGGAGTTGCAACTAGCAAGGGATGTGAAGGGTAACAAGAAGGGTTTCTACAGGTATGTTAGCAACAAGAAGATGATCAGGGAAACTGTGGGATCCTTACTGAACGGAGGAGGCAACTTAGTGACAGATTATGTGGACAAAACTGAAGTATTCAATGCTTTTTTTGCCTCGGTCTTCACAGACAAGGTCAGCCCCCAGAATGCTGCACTGGGCAGCACAGCATGGGGAGGAGGTGAGCGGCCCTAAGTGGTGAAAGAGCAGGTTAAGGGCTATTTAGAAAAGCTGGACATGCACAAGTCCATGTGGCCGGATTCATCCAAGGGTGCTAAGGGAGTTGGCTGATGTGATTGCAGAGCCATTGGCCAATATCTTTGAAAACTTGTGGTGATCGGGGAGGTCCCAAACAATTGGAAAAAGGCAAATATAGTGCCCATCTTTAAAAAACGGAAGAAGGAGAATCCAGGAACTACAGACCGATCAGCCTCACCTTAGTCCCCAGAAAAATCATGTACCTGGTCCTCAAGGAATCCATTTTGAAGCACTTGGAGGAGAGGAAGGTGATCAGAAACAGTCAACATGGATTCACCAAGGGGGAGTCATGCCTGACCAACCTCATTGCTTTCTATGATGAGATAACTGGCTCTGTGGATATGGGGAAAGTGGTGGAAGTGATATACCTTTACTTTAGCAAATCTTTTGATATGGTCTCCCACAATATTCTTGCCAGCAAGTTAAAGAGGTATCGACTGGATAAAAGGACTATAAGGTATATAGAAAGCTGGCTAGATCATTGGGCTCAACTGGTAGTGATCAATGGCTTAATGTCTAGCTGACAGCCAGTATCAAGCAGAGTGTCCCAGGGGTCGATCCTGGGGCCGGTTTTGTTCAACATCTTCATTAATGATCTGGATGATGGGATGGCTTGCACTCTCAGCAAGTTCGTGGATGACACTAAGCTGTGGGGAGAGATAGATATGCTGGAAGGTAGGGATAGGATCCAAGGTGACCCTAGACAAATTGGAGGATTGGGCCAAAAGAAATCTGATGAGGTTCAACAAGGACAAGTCCAGACTACTGCACTTAGGAGGGAAGAATCCCGTGCAGTGCTACAGGCTGCGGACTGACTGGCAAAGTGGCAGTTCTGCAGAAAAGGACCTGGGGCTTACAATGGACAAGAAGCTGGATATGAGTCAACAATGTGCCCTTGTTGCCAAGAAGGCTAACGGTATATTGGGCTGCATTAGTAGGAGCATTGCCAGCAGATCAAGGGAAGTGACTATTCCCCTCTATTTGGCATTGGCGAGGACATATCTGGAGTATTGTGTCCAGTTTTGGGACACGGCCACCCACTACAGAAAGGATGTGGACAAATTGGAGAGAGTCCAGCAGAGGGCAATGAAAATGATCAGGGGGCTGGGGCACATGACTTGTGAGGAGAGGCTGAGGGAACTGGGGTTATTTAGTCTGCAGAAGAAAAGAATGAGGGGGGATTTAATAGCAGCCTTCAACTACCTGAAGGAGGGTCCAAAGAGGATGGAGCTAGGCTGTTCTCAGTGGTGGCAGATGACAGAACAAGGAGCAATGGTTTTAAGTTGCATTGGGGGAGGTCTATGTTGGATATTAGAAAAACTATTTCATGAGAAGGGTGGTGAAGCACTGGAATGGGTTACCCAGATAGGTGGTGGAATCTCCATCCTTAAAGGTTTTTAAGGCCCAGTTTGACAAAGCCCTGGCTGAGATGATTTAGTTGGGGTTGGTCCTGCTTTGACCAGGGGTTTGAACTAGATGGCCTCCTGAGGTCACTTCCAACCCTAATCTTCTATGATTCTTCTATGGTTGTATGATTTATTCATACAATGACAACTCAATGAACAGAGAACAGATGTGACTTTTCACTAGAGCAGTGCCCATGAAAAATCATAGTGCCTCTCATAAGTTAAATAGTCAAGTAACTGAGACTGAATTAACTTTCAGAGATATTCTGCTTTAACATTGCAAAATGCAGACTTTGTAAAATGTGATTTCACTGTGAAATGCACTTATAAATTCACATATAATATACATAGATAGATGTGTACACATACCCCACTATTGTTGTATAAAATTGTATATTAATTTTAATATATATTACACTGTTTGAGGGAAAAACACTGCTTTCCTGTTAACCTTAACCAATGGAAGACAATGGAAAATCTTGTCAAAATTTGTAGGGATTTGTTGTAGTAAAGTAAGAGGTGAAAACTGCAAAACTGTTTGGCAGTTATCAACTATTTCTAGTACTATTATTTACGGACTATTTACCCTCTTGTGTAAACTCCAGTTTTTCAGCTTCTCTTGCTAAGGAATTTCATTACTAACCTCTTGTTAATGAATGTTAATAATCTCCCCCCTAGCAAAACAAAGAAATCTTCATAACATTCAAGCTCAGGCTATACAATAAATGTAAGCTAATAAGTATCTGTGGCCAATTCATATTCTGGTGTTTGCGCTTTTTTAGGAGTAGCAATATAAATCTTCAGTTTCACTGACAAAAGAATGAACATTCTTATTACTCTTTATCAACTCACAATTTGAGAGGATAAAATCCCTCTTATATTGAAATGGGTACATCACCTTGATTTCTATCCATCATCATGAGCCTTGATATGATTTCATCACACTCATTCATAAAGCTGTGAAGTGATAATATATAATGGGCTTCTGCTAAATTACACATACTGCTGATAGTCTCCTTCACTGGAATAATGACTGAATTAATGATTAGGGGTTAGTTGCCAATAAAGTTGTCAACAAAAAATCAGCCTTGGAATAAATCAGACTCAGATATATGATATGTTACTTCAAGTTTGTTTTACACACACACACACACACACACACACACACACACACACACACACACACACAAGTGCAGGATCCCAGAAGCTTATCCTTCAATCTACTATTGACTTGCAAGACTTTTTTACTTTTTGATGCCAATAACTGTCACATTGACACTACCACTTTATTGATTCTTATGGAATTTATGACCTATCATTAGAACAATGCGTTGAGAAACTGATGCTTGAATGTTAATGCTCACTAAAGATTACTATACTTGATTTAAGCCTTTTCTAATAACTTTTATGAGAAATAGGTTTCAACAGCCAGACTTCAATCTTCCAGAGGCTTTTTAGTGTTTTTTTTTAAACACATATAATTGCTGTTGTCTTTGGAAATTTGTGTCTTTTCACATCTAATTTTTCTGATAAGGGTAAGAAAAATCAGTAGTAAAAATACCATAAATTCTGCAGCCTTTCAGACAATATGCCTGCAATTCACTGCTACTTTTAGGAAACCAAGCTTTTCAGTTACGTGGGCATGAAATTTTCACTGACTTTTACAAAGACAGTAAAGTAAATATTTATACGCTTGGTTTATGCCACATAGATTCATGGTTGAAATACTGGCCCCACAGAAGTCAATGGCTTAATTCCCACTTATAGTTATTAAATGTATTGAATTTCCAATGGTTCTTGCCTTGTGAAAAGATGGTAAATAGGAATTCCCATCTTCCCTTCTCCCTACCATTCATTATTTTAGATAACAAATACCTAGTCCTAATTTCTTATCATGCAAAAGTCTCTCCATGCCTGTAACTATTTTCGTCTGGTAACCTTTTTAAAAGCACAAGTGTGATTTAGAAGCCTAAGTCATATTTCAAAAGGGATTTAGGCATTTAAGATTCCCAAGTGCCTAATTGTAATTAGAATTTAGGCTCCCAAGTAACTTAATCCCTTTTGAAAATCTTACCTGTCAGATATCTCTGGATTCCTTCTATTTCTGCTATATCTTTCATGAGATTGGTTGACCAGATCTGAGCACAGTATTCTAGTGGGGTGTTACCATTGATTTATGTAATATTACCACCATTATTCTTTATCCAATTATTTATACATAGCCTAACGTTTTGTTTGCTCTTTTGACTTCCATGCACATTTCCAGATCACAAGTATATTCAGCAGGAATATATGAAGGAAACAGAAGTGGCAGGGGATGTAAATCACTTTAGTAATTAGTAATAGGAATTTAAAAAATGAAAGAAAATTTACTGAAGACAGAAAAGAGCTGGAATATTGGTGAAACCGGAACTTGAGACAGGCCCACATCAAAACCAATCAAAGAACACAAATGTTGGGAATATTTATCTCTCTAAGAATGTAAGAATGGCCATAGTGAATCAGACAAATGGTCCATCTAGCCCAGTATCCTGTCTTCCAACAGTGGCCAATACCAGATGTTTTAGAGGGAATGAACAGAACAGGGTAATTATTAATTGATCATTCCCCTGTCATCCATTCCCAGCTTCTGTCAGTCAGAGGCTAAGGACACCCAGAGCATGGAGTTGCATCCTTGACCATCTTGGCTAATAGCCATTGATGGACCTATCCTCCATGAATTTATCTAATTCTTTTTGAACCCAGTTATAGTTTTCGTCTTCACAACATCCCCTGGCAATGAGTTCCACAGGTTGACTGTGTGTAGTGTGAAGTACTACTTCCTTTTAAACCTGCTGCCTATTCATTTCATTGGGTGTCCCCTGGTTGTGTTATGTGAAGGGGTAAATAACATTTCCTTTTTCACTTTCTCCACACTATTCATGATTTTATAGACCTCTATCAGATCTCTGCTTAGTTGTCTCTCTTCCAAGCTGCAAAGGCCTAGTCTTTTTAATCTCTCCTCATATGGAAGCTATTCCATACTGCTAATCATTTTTTTTGCCCTTCTCTGCACCTTTTCCAATTCTAATGTATCTTTTTTGAGATGGGTAGACCAGAATGGCACATAATATTCGAGGTGTGGTACCATGGATTTATATAGTGGCATTGTGATATATTCTGTCTTATTATCTAACCCTTTCCCAATGGTTCCAAATATTCTGTTTAGCTTTTTTTAAACTACCAATGCATATTGAGCGGCCATTTTCAGAGAACTATCCACAAAGACTCCAAGATCTCTTTCTTGAGTGGTAATAGCTAATTTAGACCTCAACATATTGTATGTATAATTGGAATTATGTTTTCCAGTGTGCATTATGTTGCGTTTATCAATATTGAATTTCATCTGTCATTTTGTTGCCTCATCACCCAGTTTTGTGAGATCTGTTTGTAACTCGTTACAGTCTCCTTTGGACTTAACTATCTTGAGTAATTTATTATTGTCTGCAAATTTTGCCACCTCACTGTTCACCCCCTTTTCCAGATCAGTTATGAATATGTTGAACAGCACTGGTCCCAGTACAGACCCCTGGGTGACACTGCTATTTAACTCTCTCCATTCTGAAAACTGACCATTTATTCCTGGCCTTTGTTTCCTATCTTTTAAACAGTTCCTGATCCATGAGATGACCTTTCCTCTTATCTCATGACTGCTTATTTCACTCAAGAGCCTTTGGTGAGGGACTTTGTCAAAGGCTTTCTGAAAGTCCAAGTGCACTAAGCCAGATCACCCTTGTCCACATGTTTGTTTGCCCCTCCCAAAGAATTCTAATGGATTGGTGAGTATGATTTCCCTTTACAAAAGATGGGTTGACTCTTCCCCAAAATACTGCGTTCATCTATGTGTCTGGTATTCTGTTCCTTACTATCATTTTGACCACTTTGCTTGTCACTGAAGGTAGGCTTACTGAGCTATAATTGCCAGGATTGCCTCTGGAGCTTTTTTAAAAATTGGCATCACATTAGCTATCCTCCAGTCATCTGGTACAGAAGCTGATTTAACTGAGAGGTTAATCCATATCCAGAATGTTGCAGCTAGTCCCTGACTCTGTAATAGAGTTAATCAAAACCTTGGATCCAAACAACTCAGAAAATTCGGATCCAGGTTTGAATCAGTATTTGTAGCTTGGGCCCATGTGTTATCTGAACTGTGTTCTTAAAAACTAAGACTGCATTTTTCCTTTTCTTCCTCAAACTTAATTGTTCTGCCTTTATGTCTTCTTCTCTCTGCCTCAAATTTCATGAGGCAATTGCTTCACATCTCTCTGACATTTTGGTTTACATAGGTCAATTTGTAAAATGTCAATTTTCTCCCTCTCTGAAACAGAGACAGGATATATAAATACACACTAAAGTTATCTGACAGCTGCTTTTAGTTGTGATTTTGTTTCTGTTTTGTGTTAAGGGCTGTTAAATGTTCATTTCACCTACTGTCTCTGTTAAATCAGGTCTGGCCAATCCAGTCTCCCTGACATTGTTCATTTGATCAGTGTTATTCTAGAAAGGGTACTTTTATAGGCTCTATTGAGTCTCTGTACAATCAGAGCACAGTATGTTTTTTGGGTGTTTCTTTAGGCATATCCATGAATTATGGAAATATCTATTAATTCATAGGGATTTGCAAACCTCTAATTCCATAACAACTGTATTTTGAATAATTTTGCATATTATTTTTTATCTTGAAGTTTATAATTTTTATTTAATAATTATTTTAATTTTTATTATAATTTTTCACTTTTCCAAACTTTGGGGCTATATGGACCCTGAGTTCATGGAGAAATCAGATTGTGAAAATAATACTAAAACCTAATATTCTTCATTACTTTTTGCTAATAAAAATCATTCCAAACATATGTTAATCTTTGAAAATACAGTATATATTTAGGAAACTTTTTAGGAAATCCTTTTGTTTTGAGCGTCATATGAGTGTTAAGGCTGACTGGTACTTTCAGTTGCATTAGATTCCAGACCCATCATTGTGTTTCAAAGCTGATAATTTAGCACTTATTGTCTGTCAAGACAGATAAAACTAAGACTACATTTTATATTTGGCGATCTTTTGTTTTTGCCTTTGAATATATTGGACATCTGTTCAATACCTATCATTCAAGTTGCTGTGCAGCACGAAAAAAAGTAAGTTAATTTTTGATTACATAATTTCAGTGATCTTAAAATTCATTTTCTGGGAACTTTAATGCTAGTGAAACTAACTCACACAAATGTTCATAGAAAATGAATACAAGAGGGTTGCCAGTTGGCCAAAACAAGTCCTTTTAAACATGCAAACACAAATTCATGGGAAATGTATTGTGATATTTGCTCAGCTCTAATAAGGATTCATAGATACTAAGGTCAGAAGGGACCATTCTGATCATCTAGTCTGACCTCCTGCACAATGCAGGCCACAGAATCTCACCCACCCACTCCTGCTAAAAACCTCACCTATGTTTGAGCTATTGAAGTCCTCAAATCGTGGTTTAAAGACTTCAAGGAGCAGAGAATCCTCCAGCAAGTGACCCGTGCCCCATGCTACAGAGGAAGGTGAAAAACCTCCAGGGCCTCTTCCAATCTGCCCTGGAGGAAAATTCCTTCCCGACCCCAAATATGGTGATCAGCTAAACCCTGAGCATATGGGCAAGATTCACCAGCCAGATACTACAGAAAATTCTTTCCAGGGTAACTCAGATCCCACCCATCTAATATCCCATCACAGGCCATTAGGCCTATTTACCATGAATATTTAAAGATCAATTAATTACCAAAATCACGTTATCCCATCATACCATCTCCTCCATAAACTTATTGAGTTTAATCTTAAAGCCAGATAGATCTTTTGCCCCCACTGCTTCCCTTGGAAGGCTATTCCAAAACTTCATTCCTCTGATGGTTAGAAACCTTCGTCTAATTTCAAGTTTAAACTTCCTGGTGGCCAGTTTATATCCATTTGTTCTTGTGTCCACACTGGTACTGAGCTTAAATAATTCCTCTCCCTCTCTGGTATTTATCCCTCTGATATATTTAGGATATTCACCTGCTATTGAACTTGGCCAGATTCATACTAGCAAACTGTTTGGACATATTTGTTTCTGCCCATAAGGCGGAATAACTACAGCCAATGCACTGCCCATTGCTTGCCTATTAACATGCATAGATTCCAGATAAAGTATGGATTTGAAATGCCCTTTTCATATCAATTGGGCTATTTTAAATTGAGTAATACCTAGTGTTGTACTGGAGGCAATATACTTTTCATACCATAGGATTTGAGAGCACTTATTCAGTTTAAATATAAGGTAACAATATCAAAGCTTAGCCGGGCTCTATCTTTTAATTTTGATGAGCAAACTCTTTGAAGGAGAATGTGTGTCAAATATGGCTATGGGGCACTGTGTTTGTGCCTTGATGACAGTGTGGACAGAATATCCGTTTGAATGAAAGTGTTGGTGTGTCATGGGGTACATGCACCCCATGCTGGCCCAGCAACTAAAGGGTTAATACAGGCACTGTCAGCCACTGCTGACTGGCAGTCTCACAGCAGCTAGAAGAATAAAAGGGCTGGGAAGCAGACAGGTGGGGTGGCTACCAGAGGAGTGAGTGAGCAGGCTGGAGAAAGGAACTCTTGTCAGCAAACTGCTGAAGAGTTGCCCAGGGACAATGCCCCAGGAAGGGATGAACAGACCACAGACTGAAGAGCCTGCAGAGGCCTGTGGGAAGGTAGGAAGGAGCTCAGGGCACTGTCAGACTCAGCAAAACCTGGGCCTACTTGTCTTGCTTGAGGGCCCTGAGCTGGAACCCAGTGCAGTGGGCCTGGGCTCCCTTACCCAACCCCCTGATGGACTAGAGAACAGAAAGGATTTCATATTCCTGGGTACCACAAAAGACTGATAGCCCCACTGAGCAGAGTGAGCCAGGGCCACACCCTGCTTGGCCAGGAGGGGGAACCATTGCACTGATGCACCAACTCACATGGTACATCTAACCGCACAGGAGAAGAGCTATTACTAGGTACAACAAGGCTCAAGGGCCATCCCTCAGTGTATTTTTTATACAATACACATTTTGCTGTTTTAAAATAAAAATATAAAGATGTAAATCTCCATTGTATATTTGCCGGGTACTTTCAATTTTATATTTTTGTGTGTTGCTGTAATGAAGTCAATGAAGTCATTACAACTGGGAAGGATTTGACCCCTGGTTTGTCTCTATAAGCAAAAGATAAGTTCCCATTCTGCAAGTTTTCTTTGCAACCAATTGGTCTGGAAAATATTCAGTTTTTTTGTTTGCTTGTGTTTTTTGTTAATGTGATTAAATTCTACAGCAGCAGAAAGAACTGCCAGAAAAAGTATTGGTCATGAACTTCTGATAGTACCAGCTCAATCTGATCTTTGGTAACGATGAGCTTGATTGTCATCTTACAGTGACTTTACACCTGTCTATAGACCAGATCCAAAAATGGGATGACTCCATTGACTTCATTGAACTTTGGGGGAGTCCCCAATTCCATTACACTCAATGGAATCACTCCTGGTTTACACTGATATAAGTGGGAGGAGAATCAGCCTTAAGATGTTTAATTATGCTGCAAAAGTGGCTGCAGTAAAATACCGCAGTGAAATACTCTAGTGGTTTATAAATTTTTGGAAATTCCTCTTCCTTCCCTCCCTCTCCATGGAGGCCCCTCTGGGCTCTGTTTTTGGACCTCTCCAATTCTCTCTGGGTGATTTTAGTTCACTCACGTGGCTTCAACTACCATCTTCATGCTGATTCCTCATAAAACTACCTCTCCACACCTGATCTGTCTCCTTCCATCCAGTTCTGTATTTCAGCCTCTCTCTGACTCCTTCCTCTGGATATTTTCAGATCAGTTTAATAGTGAACTCCTGATCTTCCCTCTTCTACATTCCTTGGACCCCCTGTTCAGTCACTGATAACACTACTATACCCTATCTCACAGGCTTATAACTTGGATGGAAGAAGGAGGGGCTCATTTTTCAACTTCTCTCTCTCCCCACATCCAGCCTGTATGAAAACCCTGATGACACCCCCTCTACAGAATCTCTAAGCTGAGAATTTTTATGTCTGCTCAGACAGCTAAAACTTTTGTCCATGACCTTATTTGTTATTTTGATTAGTATAACTTCCTCTCTGACCTGCTTGCCATCCATAATTGCTTCCAACATCATATTCTTTGCCTGTTGATCTGATTATATAATCCCCCTCCACCCCCAAATCTTTCTACTGGCTCCCCTTCACCACCAACCACACTGAGGTCAAACACCAAAGTCTCATATTCAACACATAACTGCATAATTCTGTCCTCTTTAACCCACTTTATCTCTTATTGCATTGTCCTCACCTCTTCTCCTCTGTTAATTACACCAGCCTGGATGCTCTGTACATCTGCTTCTCACAGAACTCTCTTGGCACTTCCTTCTGTGCCATAGCTCTTCCCAAGCTGATGTTCAAGGCCACTCTCTTTTTCCTTGTTCAAGTCCCACCTTGAGACCATGACTACTGCAAAGTCTAAAAGAGTTTATCAAGATAAGACAATACACACAAAAGTAAATAAACTTCAAATCCAAACCAAACCCCTTCTTTTTTCTATCATGTTCTGCATTAACCTTGCCAACTAATCATGTAATCTTGTTGATCTCCCGGTCCTCCCTCTCCAAGCCATTCCCATACTGTATTGTTACACCTTCAGTATGTCACTACTTAAAATTGAGTTGTAAGCTTTCTGGGACAGAGATCACATCTGTTTGTTTGGAGAGGAATGTTGCACAGTTTTTGGGTCTGTTAGAAATAAATAATTATTTTAGGTACTTATGTGGCCCCCATAATTGTAGTATCTAAGTGCCTCACAATCTTTAATGTGTTTATTATTCTCACACCATCTCTGTAAGATAGGGAAATGTTGTTCTCCCCACATAACATATGGGAAACTGAGGCACAAAGAGGCTAAGTGATTTCCTAAGGTCACAAAGAAAATCTGTGAAAGAGCAGGAGCTTGAACCCACATCTCACACTAGCCTAAGATAGGTTTCAGAGTAGCAGCCATGTTAGTCTGTATCAGCAAAAATATAAGGAGTATTTGTGGCACCTTAGAGACTAACAAATTTATCTGAATATAAGCTTTCGTGAGCTACAGTTAGTGTCTTAACTACTGAACCATCCTAACTCCATCCAGCTATAAAATAAATATGAATAAAGGCCAGTCTTAGGGTCTTTCTATTGCTCTTGCTGACATGGATGCACTAGGTAATAGTCTATCTTTGCAGTTACATTTTATTGTATGTTAAACCACTTGCCAAACACAAAAAGTGATGCTAAGTCAAATGATAGATTACCGGAACATATCTATTATGAGAGTGTGATAAGCTGCCTGGGAATCCACTCTCACAACTGATTTCATGAGAGCTTCATTCCATATAAATAATTCTATAAACATTCAATTCAGAGCAAAGATGAATCAGAAGGTAGAAAAATCTTCAAGTGCTTTTACATACCTGCCAACAAACAAATTAAAAACCTGGTAGAAACATGTAGGTGCAAAATATATAGCAGTTTACTTTGAAACATCATGCTATATTAAACCATCAGATTTGTGTTCAGAAAAGATGAGAAGAAAACCAGGACCTTTCATCAGACTAGACATGGAACTCTGATAACCAAGCCTTAGATCTGGGCATAGCCAGAATGTCAGAAAGGAGCTGTTCTTTGAATTTAGTGGGAGGATAAGAGGTAATGTGGGACCCTAGGAGAATTGCTTTGATATTTGTGTGCTTGACTGACATCTAAAAGTACAAAGAACGCAACAGAACTTTGTGCATGTTTTGTTGTTTGAAATGCCTAAGACCAGGGGAAAAACATATTTGACAAGTTTATTGTATATACCAAGTGGAGTGTGCCTGTCACCTCAAAGTTTCTTAAGCCTTAGATGAGCATTGGTTTAATGCTCAAACACAGTGTAATTGAGAGTTTTTTTCATGTTTTTGTACCCATGGCCTTGTGAAGATGGCTGTGGTGTTCTGCAGCTGTGCTCCTTTAAGATGCTATGTCTCTAAGGCAAAGAGGACAATAAAGGTTCAATAGAATTTTCTACCACCTGGATGTTTGTCAACACAACCAATAAATGGCTGAACAGATAAGATGTGCTCAGCTTCAGCTCTTCAATGGGTCTGCTGTAGTTCTCGCTTTGAGCCATTAAGAATTGTGCAGGGGAAAGAAAAGTCAGATTTCGCCAGTAGTATTGATCCTTATCTAGGAAAGTTACTGCTGCCCCCTCCCTGTCAGTGCAGGGGGATCCAAGACTCTATGTTTGTGGCCTGCAGGAATTGCTGCCACTGCTGCTAGAGAAAGAGGAACAAAAATTCATTCTTCATTGCTGAGCTGAAAATGCTACGTGCAATGCTTCACCCAGCCATCAGGTGGCATTGTGTTGGTGTAGTTGTCATGCCTCTTTTCCTCATTTCCTGGCTGTGCAGGGAGCGGAAGGGAAGTTCGGTCCCTGAAACTGACCCAGGTCCTACTCCTCACAGCAGAACCAGAAATTCAGGATGCCAGTGGTCTAGCTGGGCAGGAAAGAGGAACAACTCTCTAAAGGAAGGAACAAAGGGACAGAACTGCAAAGCATCTGGGGTTTGGTTTCAGCGTGGAGTAGTGGGGGTAGGAGAGATTTGCCACAGGGAGCTGGCAGTGAGCAGGGAAGTTGCTGCCAGGAGATGGTGTGGTGATAGAGGGGCTAGAATATGATTGCAGACAGTTGGTTTGATACAGACTGGGTTCCTCAAAGGAGAATGTGTATATGAGATGTAGAAGATAAGTACAGAGTGTGTCCACTTGGGTACTTGAAATCATCAGGGGCTGTGAGGCTGTAATATAATGCTCCAAATTCATCCCTGGAGTGAGAGCTGGGAGTTGTACCAGTTTATTTCATGGCTGAATTTGGACTTGGACCTGTGCATACCCAATGATTACCCCTCATACATCTATCGATCTAGATCTATCAGTTTAGATATATGTATGAAGGGTAATCACGGGGCATACACGTACAGGTCCAAATTCAGCCTTGAAATAAACTGAAATAACTCATCTATAGATAGATAGATACACACACCATGGGTCAAATTCAGTTATGGAATAAACTGGTTCAGCTCCCACCCCTAACCTTATAATGAATTTGTATCACAATAGTTCTGCAGTTCATTCACTGTATTTTACCTGTGACAGGTCACTGGTCTTCTATTAAATTTACATATATAAACTATTTTATTCTATGCTGATCTAATTGTAGAGAGCATTTGTTTTTGAAAGCTCTTGACAATGCATGTGATACAGGGGACATTGGGAATCTAGCATTACTGCACTTTTTGAAGTGGTTTGTTAATACTTTATAAAATAACATGTTTTTGTAATAATATCTAGCCACTTCTGTTCCATTTAATTCTGTGGGACACCTGCACAGCTATAAATGTCATTCCATTATTATAAACATATTTGTACATGTGCATTTAACTGAGACATTGCACACTGAACTGTCTTTGAGGCCTGAGCCAAAGCCACAGAAGTCAATGGAAAGATTCTCATTGATTTCAGTGGGTTTTTTGGATCATACCTATAGTGAGGTAATGTAAGTGATCTAGATGGAATAAGTAATAAAGATGCATCCATGCAGTCCTTACCTATTATATATATACCTATATATACTACCATATATAAAAGCTGGTAAAGGAAGCAGTGTCTTCATTATATTTCTGTAAACAATATTGTATATAGCAGTTAAAAATATCACATGTAACACCAAGAAATGGCAAGGGAATTTAAACACTGGAATTCAGGATAAGCTGCAAAGTTCAATAATAAAGAACAGTTCAAGTGAAACAAAGATGTAAAGAGATGGAATTCATTGAAACTGGATACCAAAAGAATTAGAACATGTAATTCAGTCTATTTTCATTAAAATGGGATTGGAGTAATTGAGCATCAGGTGAATAACCAAAAAGGAGAGGTAATGATGTTTAATGGGAGACTTGAAATGGTTTGGAAATTATTCTTTAAATGGTGTTTTGCTTTTTTGATGCTAGTTTAATTATAAATGAAATACTCATAGCATAATGATGACAGTGGTATACATTGAATCTATTTCTTTAAGCTAAGTATCCTCACACCTTCTTGTCAGCTGTCTAAATGAGCCATCTTGATTATCACTACAAAAGTTTTTTTTCCTCCTGCTGATAATAGCTCATCTTAACTGATTAGCCTCTCACAGTTTGTGTGGTAACTTTCAACTTATCTGTGTATATATATAATCTTACTATATGTTCCATTCTATGCATCCGATGAAGTGAGCTGTAACTCACGAAAACTTATGCTCAATAAATTTGTTAGTCTTTAAGATGCCACAAGTACTCCTGTTCTTTTTAGTGGTTCATGGCTCACTTGTAAATGATTTCTGACAGTGTTCTAAACAAATGCTGAGGCTAGAACATGCCCTTTATATTTCTGTGCACTCTCCATCACTTGATACATGAGAGTTGTGACATTTTGGTTTAAATGTATTTGTACAAGGAGTGCTCAGTAGTCAATTTCAGGCAATCCAAAACCCATTAATAAGAAAATGGTCACATTGAAAGCAAATGGACACATCTTTCACACTTATGCTAATACATTTGGCTTGGGTCATGAAGAAACAATATCAGGACTGGGGGGAAGAGGGAGACAATTTTAAAGCCCAACGGTCATATTTTTAAAGAAGAGAATGCATAAACATGCACACACGCACTGTACACTCTCCTAGCTGTTCGCATGCAAAAAGTGTGATATTTGCATGTGCTATTGTGCTAAATGTGGCAGGCAAATGTGGTTCACTTGGATTTGCAAGTGGAATTCTGTCTCATAAAATGTTGTTCCTAAATTATCTTAATGATACTGTGCAAGATTCATCCTTTTTGTAACTCTGTTGCCTTCTGTGGGTTTACATCTGGAATAAATTTTGCCAGTTTTTTCTGATGCAAGAAGAATTTATGAAAATACGGGAGGCTGATACGTTGCATTGTACTGCTGAATCTATTACATTTTATTGTACTGTGGTGTCCCATCCCAATATCAAATAGGAACACATACTTTTTTATTTTGATGACATTGATTCTTTGAGTTTCTCAGTCTTTACAATTTCTGAGTCCTGTATAGTACACGTTTAATATCCCAAAGTTGCCTTTTCCTGAGTTAATATTTGCTATCATTTATATTATGATCTATTTAGCCAAAAGTGTTTTTTGATTGAAGTTGATGACATATGAAAAAGGATATTTTCCTGTTTTCTGAAAAATTAAAATTAACATCTGTTGCTGAGGATTATTTATTATGACAATTTCAGCATTGGTTTTATTATTGTATCTACTAAAGTCACAAAGCAGAACTTCTGAGTTTAATACTTCTCATGATGGCATCGGAGCACAAAAATGCCATCCTGTTTTGATATCAATGATACTAAAGTGAGCTGAACAGAATTAGGAAGGTCATAGAGACTTTTGGGGGCATGACTCAAGATTGATCATTATTTTTCAAAATATGTTTTAACAGTACAGAAAGTAGAACATACTCGAGATTAATGCATGGTGCAATCTGTTCTGTTTCAAAAATATTACATTATAAATTGGTAACAGGATTGGCTAATAGCATGGTGAATTCTGGGTGCTTAGGGTCCCAAAATGAGAGAAAAGACTGTTGTGGGTGCGGGATTCAGCAGATATTTTTGAGGCTGTTTGTTGATAGACAGGGAATTGTTTAGGGAAGGAGAAGAGGGTCAATGAGATAAGCCCTCTACATAAATGGAAGGTGGAGGAAGGGGCCAAGAGGCTGCCTTCATTAAGATTTGTAGGTGAAGAGAAGACCAGTTGGCTGACTGCAATGGGGGCACTCTCCCTTTGAGAACCTTCTAGCAGCTGGGTGTCGTACTGCAATTCTGTTCTCACCCCTGGCACCTCCTAAAGGCTGCTGGCTAGCCTGGGTGGGTCTTATGTGGCTTGACCCTCCTGCCAAGTCACAAAATCCAAATGAATCCCTTCCAGGTAGTAAAGAGTCCAATAAATGAACACCCCATTGCCTTCACTAGGGTCTTCAGCCCCAGCTCAGGCCCTTTAAATTAAGCCCTTTGTTCAGGCTCTCAAATAAGCCCTATCCTCTTCTTTGAGTTTATGCTATTGTGGCTGGTAGGGGACCCTGGGCCCACCCACTACTCTGGCTTCCAACCCAGGGATCCTATAAACAATAGCTACTCATTGCTTGATTTCATTTTACTGATGCTTCTTCCCTGGACCTCTTGGTATCTGTCCCCTTTTAGTTTCTAGAAGATATGGATCAGGAGCCTGAGTCTGTTGTTGCTTATTGGTAATTGGAGGAAGGGCGAGGAAGTCTTCACGTCTGGGTTTGGGAGGATGCCACTTTGGATTTTTGCTGGGAAATTTTTCAATGTAATTGGGATCCCAAAATTCAAGGAACACAAGACCAAAGTGACTGAAACCAAAACACAGAACATTTGCCGAATCCCCTGTAAAGTAAAAGCACAGAGTACCACGTGTCTGTGCAGAGCTGTATATCCCTGGCCCCCCACTTTTTGTAGCTCAAGTTAGTGTTTAGTTTCTCAGTTTCATGAACAATACCTTTATTCACAAATTTGAAGAATAAAATGTTTTCTAAAATGTCTTACTTTGTTTTCTTTTTAGTCCAAAAACTGCACCGATCAGAAGTTTGGGTCACAATTTTTAAAAGCAGCATTTCTAAAAAGGCCACCGTAGAGACACCATCACGGGACCTAATCACATTAACCATACCATCAGGGGCTCGTTCACCTGCACATCTACCAATGTGATATATGCCATCATGTGCCAGCAATGCCCTTCTGCAATGTACATTGGCCAAACCGGACAGTCTCTACACAAAAGAATAAATGGACACAAATCTGACATCAGGAATTGTAACATCCAAAAACCTGTAGGAGAACACTTCAACCTCTCTGGCCACCCAGTAAAAGATTTAAGGGTGGCAATTTTGCAACAGAAAAGCTTCAAAAACAGACTCCAAGGAGAAACTGCTGAGCTTGAATTAATATGCAAACTAGATACCATTAACTTGGGTTTGAATAGAGACTGGGAGTGGCTGGGTCATTACACATATTGAATCTATTTCCGTAAGTTAAGTATCCTCACACCTTCTTGTCAACTGTCTAAATGGGCCATCTTGATTATCACTACAAAAGTTTTTTTTCCTCCTGCTGATAATAGCTCATCTTAATTAATTAGCCTCTTACAATTTATATGGTAAATTCCACTTCTCTGTGGAATATATATATATATATATATATATATATATATATATATATACACATGCACATGCGTGCGCACGCACGCACACACACACACTTACTATATGTTACATTCTATGCATCCGATGAATTGGGCTGTAGCCCATGAAAGCTTATGCACTAATAAATGTGTTAGTCTCTAAGGTGCCACAAGTACTCCTGTTGTGCGGTGTTTTTTTGGGGGAAGGGTGCCTTTAAAGGCTGTGCTTCATGGACAGAGAGGCTAGTGGAATGTTTTGAAGCTCAGCCAGCTGGAACCAAATGCAGGATAAAGCAGATCTCTTGCAAGCACCATAAACACTAAGTGAGCACTGAACACTGCATAGTACCAGGAGTAAAAAAAAGGACAAAGAAGGGGAAAAAAATTGACTTGGGGTCCCAGGAGCTACTACCACTTCATGAAAATGGTGCTCTACATCTCTGTGATGGGAAGCAATGATTGCAAATAGCAGTAGTGCCACAAGAATTGCCCCATGACCATGTGAAGTTGTCATCCCAGATGCTGTGGCAAAATATCTTGTTTGCCTCCGCAGGCTCCATTTTTTTTTAGCCTTGGAGACACTGGTTTGGGCAAGGCAGACCTTCTAGGTGGCACAAGGTCAGGCTATACCTTTCCTCAGTCAGTCCCTTGTGCCTGTTTTCCTTTCCCTTCTGGGGAAGGATTGCAGCCTCCCTTCCTGGAAAGATTCAGTGTCTTGTTGCATCCAGCCTACTAGCAGCTTCCCTGCTTCTCTCACTCCCCTCCCCCCACTTCCTAAAAGGGGAGAGTTTAAAAAGATCTCAAGCAGTTGGAGTCAGTTGAACCTAACTGGTTCTCTAGCAACCCCTTTCCAGCTGAACCTTATTAACCTGTGGTTACCTCTCCTCAGTGGATAAGAAGGGACCTTTTAACCTTCTGGGACTGATTACTACCCCTCCCCCCCCGTAGCTGTTTGTCCTGGGTTCACTACAATGCACACATACTATAGAGAAGTGGTTCTCAACTCTGGTCCACTGCTTGTTCAGGGAAAGCCCCTGGCGGGCCGGGCTGGTTTATTTACCTGCAGCGTCCGCAGGTTTGGCCGATTGTGGCTCCCACTGGCCACGGTTTGCTGCTCCAGGCCAATGGGGGCTGCAGAAAGTAGCACGGGCCAAGGGATGTGCTGGCCGCCATTCCCGCAGCCCCCATTGGCCTAGAGTGGCAAACCACAGCCAGTGGGAGCTGCAATCGGCCGAACCTGTGGATGCGGCAGGTAAACAAACCGGCCCAGCCCGCCAGGGGCTTTCCCTGAACAAGCAGTGGACCAGAGTTGAGAACCACTGTTATAGAGTAATAGGTGACACCTTCTCCAAAGACCGGAATGGAAGGAGATAAGGGGCACTGAGTTTTCTGTTTTGTTCAGAGAATCACAGGCAACAGCCTATTAAGACAATAGAGACCTAGGGCATGGAACAAGTAGACTTGCCACCTCTTGACAGCAGTAGGTCCAGGAAAGCATTGCAACTCCAAGCAACAGTGCAGGGCACTTGAAAGGTTCTTTGAACATTGTCAGTAAATTTAGTTATTAGGCTTATTATAAATACTTGTAACTGTGGTTTGTTAGTGTTAAGTGCTATTAAAGTTTTGGCTTTTAAGGGAAGATGTGGTATTGGGGACTGTGTCTTTAAAGGCTGAGCTTTGCACAGGGGGTGTTGTGAAGCTCTTTTTTGTTGTTATGCGTAGCCAGTTGTAACTGTACACAGGATAAAGCAGAGCTCTTACAAGCACATTAAGCAGTGAGTGATCACCACACCACAGAACAGGAGGCACTGCATAACTGCAAAGTGTTACTAGGCATGCTTGGGATGAGCCCAAACCACAAGTGTGGATCTGAATAAGGACCTGAACTTTCTCAAAGTTCATGATGTTTTGATCCAGGTTTTGGTTTGGGCCCATCTCTGACATGCACATACTGAGATGAGAACTGCCCCAGTGGACTCTTAAAAATATAGATTGATATTCCCTTCACTTTATTTAGTATATTGATACTTGACTCCAGTTTTACATGTAGTTAATCCTACTGCAGTTTTAGGGATTATTAGATTTAGACTATTTAGTGTGTAATAATATGTCAGGTGAATTTTCAGTAAGTCATGTAAGGTAACAAAGTACTGAAAGAGACAATTAAAGGTTCTGGATGTTCAGAGCTTAATAATAGGACAGCAAGTGTTATAGGCAAAATGATGTAACAGATCTGGGAGCAGACCTTCCAATTTTTCCTGCTGTGTGTACATGCAAATGCAATGAAGGATAAACCTTAGGCTTCTAAATTATATGCAAGCTAGTCAACTGTATTACTTCAGACAGAGCTGTAATTACGGATTTTAGCGCTCAGGTCGAGCAAGCATATTTTGCCCCCTACTGTTTTTTTTGTCATTTTTCCACCCCACAGCTTTGCACCCTGGGTGGCTGCCCTGCTTGCCCACCCTGGTTATGGCCCTTTAACTCTGCACTTGTCTCCTTTGTGATCTTGGGCAGATTATATGTTTTTGTGCCTCAGTTTCCCCTTATACAAAAGAGGGATAATGATACTTACAGAAGGATGGTGAGGGGTATAATTCACTGTTGAGGTGAAAGGCATTATACAGAGTTCAAACTAGAGTAGTTCCTCTCTCCAGAATGTGTACATAGAAAATAAAAGGATGCTTCCCCTGTAAACCAGAGATCATGAGTTAGGAGCCCTCAACAGAAAGTAAAATTGAAGTGCTCTGCAATCATGAAATCTAAGACTAGAGTTTACAATGGAGTCACTACACATTTGGGACCAGTGCTGTAGTATCTATTTTATAAAGATTTCAAATATGCCTCTCTGGATCTTAATCCTCCTCACCACTAAAATCCATGCCCACATGTGGCTCCCAGAGAGAGAATCATGCCTGCTAACAGGTCCCAGTAAATGGGATCCACCACTGTAGCTGGACTCCAGATGAGCCCTTCCTACTCTGTCAGGAATCTGCTTGTCCTACCCTAGCCTGTAGGAGCTTTGCTAAATTGCTCTCTTCTGGGAAGCAGGCATAAAAACCTCTTCCATCAGGCAAAATCAGATCAGTGTTTTGCTTCCAGCAAAGACAGTGCTTTCACATAAAACTTGCAATTTCTCTGTCTCCTGATGAAAACCAAGGTCCACAGGCTGGGGAGGAGAACAGAGTTTAATTGACTCTTGAGTTTTGAAATGAGGTCTTAATGACTAGGTTCAAATTAACCAGCATCACCTTTTCATCCTGGGGAATTGAAATGAAATGTGATTCTCTATGGCAGGCTATTGCTAGTCCAACTCCCACCACACACACTGTCCTTTTAAAACATGTCTCAGATAAAGTAGGTATTTATTCACAGGCTCTGTTATTTCCCTTATTGTATTGTCTGAAGTACATATTTTAACCCTCATCCCCACATATCTAAGCCACCTGTATTTTACCTGCAAATCAACAGGAGGACAAGATCTGGGGGGAAAGGAAAACAAAAAGAAATAGCTTTGAGCTGTTTTGTTTTTCCAATTAAAGCCATATCCCAAAGCAAATGAACAATATCTAAATGAAGATCTACACCACTGCTTAAGTTGATCTAACTTACGTCCCTCAGAGATGTGAAAAAGACACCCCTGTAAGTGATGCAAGTTACAGCAACCTAAGCATAGCTTCCACCGGGTGCAGAGGTGCAGTAATTATGCCAACAGCATAGAGCGCTCTCCCATCGGCATAGTGCATCTTCACCAATCATTCTACAGCGGCGCAGGTGCATCAGTGAAGCTGCACCGATGTAGAGCTTCTAGTGTAGACCTGCCCTAAGTGCCAAAAGAGCAAGACGTGATTCTCAGCAAAGGTGCAGGGCTGTGTGATAGGAAGTGCGAGTGGAAACAGCGACACCCAAATAATAGTAATAATGAATACCTGGCATTTCCCTTGACGGAATTCAGTAGTAATGGTTCAAAGCACAGCAAGAGCACCGATAACTAGGGTCTACTGGGCTGGGCACAAGTCTGGGAATTAGATCGGCCTCCCAGCCCTAATCACTGTGGCAAGTCACTCTGCCTGATCAAAAGAAAAGGAGGACTTGTGGCACCTTAGAGACTAACAAATTTATTTGAGCATAAGCTTTCGTGAGCTACAGCTATAAATTTGTTAGTCTCTAAGGTGCCACAGGTACTCCTTTTCTTTTTGCCAATACAGACTAACATGGCTGCTACTCTGAAATCTGCCTGGTCAGTTTCTCCATCTATAAAATGGAGATAAGGATGCTACTAGTCCCTTTTTGTAAAGTACTTTGGTAAGAGCCATGAAGGGACTTAGGTGTTGCAGTGCTGAGTGTCACAGCACCTAGGATATCACAGGAACACACTGTGATCCACAAAACAGAGTTAGGCACCTAGGCTCCCTCTGCAATGCATGGGGAGAGATAAGTGCTTAAGAATGCCATCCGCAAAAGCCAACACTACTGCTCCCTGCCTAAGCTAGGCAATGGTAGAGGCTGACAACAGATGTGCTAAGCCCTGCCTGTTTCTCAGAAATAGGACCTACATCCAAGCTGCATTGAGGCACCTATGTCAATTTAGCGATCCCCAAACAGGAACTCACCACATGGAATCAAACAGCTTAGGCCCCTACTTTGTGGATCCTACCCTTTGAGAGCTAGAAAATGCAATCTAACAGCTAAGTGTTATCATAGGCTGTAATGCTTTGGATCGATGCTGCAGAAGAGCGTAACATAGCTCTTTATGGCCTCAGCGAGATCTCCCTAGGGAAGCAGTGGAAGCCCAATTGCATGGCACATTTAAAACTCGCCTGGACCAAATACTCATAAATGCATAAGTGGGCACAATCCTGTGTTGGCAGGGAGAAGGACTGGATGGTCTAACTAGTCTTTTTAATCTCCAGAGTCTGTGATTTACAAACATTGACCAATGAATCCACACTTGTCCGATGTGAGTGGAGAGGGGATTGGGATTTGAGGGACATCATCCTAGTGCAGACTTGTTTATTAAGATGGATGGGTGCTGCAAGGCTAGGCAGTGTGGCTGAATAGATTGGACCTTGGCCTGGGAGTCAGGAGTGATAAGCTCTGTTCCTGGCTCTGCCACTGACTCACCATGTAATCTTGGGCAAATCTCTTAAAATCTTTGTGCCTCAGTTTCCTGATTTGTAATTATGCTTATGCATGTTTGTAAAGTGCTTTGAGGTCTTTCAGTGAAAGATGTGATATAAGTGCTGAGCATTTATAGGTAGATAAAAAGACAGGACCACTGCCCTGAGGAGCTTACAAAATCAGTCTAAATCAGAAGCACAATAAAGATGCCAATGGGGGTTGGCATAGGGAGGAGGAGAAGAAGGAGAGGAAGAGACTGACACAGAGAACAAACCATGCCCTTTTCACTTTTGGCTTGCTTATTACATCTGTTGCACTAGATTTCTGTTAGCCTGGGTGTGTTTAACCTGTTAAGTCACAGCAGCCCTGCACCTGACCAAAGAAAGAGCTTTGAACTGTGGTGTCCCAAGGCAGCACTTTGTCTCAGACATAAGGGAAACAGTCCTACGCTGATCAAAATTTTACATAAAAATCCGCAGACTCTGGTGCTTTCACAACCAAGCCATAAATCCTTGTGGTGTTTAACCTCGCTTGAGGACCATGCGGGTATCAGTCCACTCCCTGCCTGTGCCCCCCTTCTCCCCCAACACCTGCATGCCCTACCTGTGCCCCCCCCTCCCCAACCCCTGCACTCCCTTGTGGCCCTAGTCCTCTGCACCCACTACCCACACTGTGCCCCCCACCTCCTGCAGTCATTTGGTGCAGCCGACCTCATAGAGTACAGCCCTCCCTCCTTCAGCCAGGGCACTTGGAGCCCTGCAAATAGGTTTGCCAGGTGTCCAGTTTTTGACCTGTACGCCCAGTCAAAAAGGAACCGTGGTGGCTCTGGTCGGTACTGCCCGCCAGGCCGTTAAAAGTATGGTTGGTGATGCAGCAGGGGCCTGGGGCTAAGGCAGGCTACCTGCCTGCCCTAGCTCCACGTGGCTCCCAGAAGCGGCCGCCAGGTCCTTGTGGCCCCATGGCGCATAGGTGGACAGGGAGGCTCCATGTGCTGCCCCCACCCTGATGGCTGGCTCTGCAGCTCCCATTGGCTGAGAACCACCTCCTGCACCCCAAACCGCCCAGCCCCACCCCAGAGCTCGCACCCCCAGCTGGAGCCCTTACCCCCTCCTGCACCCCAACCCCCTGCCCCAGTCTGGTGAAAGTGAGTGAGGGTGGGGGAGAGCAAGCGATGGAGGGAAGGGGGATGGAGTGGGGGTGCGGCCTCAGAGAAGGGGCAGGGTAGAGGGTGGGCCAGGGGTATTTGGTTTTGTGCCATTAGAAAATTGGCAACTCTACCTGTGAGTGCAATTCTAGTGCTTGGGAGAGCCTGCTCTGCCCAAGGTCACTGGGCCCGCAATCCAGGGGAGCGGGGAGGGGAGGACGGAGCACCCTATGCTCTGGCCGAACGCTGCTGGATCCAAACCTGCCACCACCCCATTTTTGCACCTCTCTCCCCCATGCTCTGTGCCCTGGGTGGCCGCCCTGCTTTCCCCTCCCTAGTTACAGCCCTGACTGAAAGCCAGTACGGCTGCATAAGAAGCCTATTATACTCGTTTCAAGTGTAACTGGATTCCTCCTGCCTCCAGCTAATTAAGGTTTGGCCTGGCTTTTCACGATTAATTCACAAAGTTCTAAGCAGTTTGTTCACTGGAGCACATGTTCCAGTGAAAGACCACATTAGAGTTAAAGTGGCCTTCCAACTAATATGCATTGCACTAAAAACAACCCAGAAACAAATCTCTTCACTGGGGAATTTCTTGTTTCTGAGCTGCATGTATCTAAAATGGCTAAAATAAACTTCCAGCATCTTTCTCTTATCTACAGCATAAATGTGCTGCTGAAGGCAAAAGTTCAGAAGAGCAAAAACATTGAAAGGAAGTTCAATTTCCTGAGTGAAAAGTTCAGCTCTGAAAATGTCTGCCAAGGACAGGACATGGCTCTTTGTCTTATTTAGAACACATAGACCAGTTATTATTCATATTGTTGACAAAAATATATTAGCCTAATGAACCTGACAGTCACATCACTGTATGCACATCCTGTGTCTAAGCAAAAATGGGCATTTAGATGTAAGAGTCTATTTTCCAGCTCCCATGTAAGGTTTTAGACATGAGACAAAAGGAATTTTTAGAGAGGTATGGATCTTTGCATATCCCTTATGTAAAGTCTTAGAACACTGGGAAGTTCCAGAAGACTGGAAGAAAACTTACATTGTGCCAATATATAAAAAGGATATATGAGATGATCTGGGTAATTATAGGCCTGTCAATCTGACACAATCCTGGGCAAGATATTGTAACAGCTGATACGGGACTTGATTGATCAAAAATTAAATGAGGGTGATGTAATTAATGGAAAACAACATGGGTTTATGGAAAATAGATTCTGTCAAACTAACTTGATATCTTTTCTTGATGAGATTACATGTTTGGTTGTTAAGGTAATGGTGTTGATGTAATGTACTTTGACTACTGTAAGCCATTTAACTTGATACCACACGCCATTTTGACTGAAAGCAAGAATGATATAAAATTAACCTGGCACATGATAAATGGATTAAAGCTGGTTAAATGATAGATCTCAAAATATAACTGTAAACAGGGAACCATCATCAAGCAGGTGTGTGTCAGCTGACTGGGATAAGGGTGGTCTAGCCTCGTGGTCAGAGCAGGCATCAGGAACCAAGGACTAGGGTCAGAGCCGGAGGCTTTTGTCAGAAGCTGGAGCCAAGGAAGGAAGGAATTGAAGCAAGCAGGTTAGCAGGCAACGAAGAGTTCAAGGTAGGAGCAGGACAGAGGCAAGACTGGGTGCAAGGCAGAAGTGGCAGGAGCAATGTAAAACAAGAACAGGTACAGTGTCTCTTTTCCCTCCTTCACCATCTCTGTTCCTTTGCCCCAGCTAATTGCCACACACAATTCTTTTCCAATTCTGCCCCCCATACCCCACCCTCTGCCTCTTCCATCTCCACTTCTGGTTCAGCCCTTCCCATCCTTTTCCTCTGTCAGGGCCCAATCCTACAAATCCCTTACTCATGCAAGTGGTCCAGACTTCAAATGGACTATTCACATAAGTAAGAACTAGTCATGTAAATGAAGTATTGCAGGATTAGGCTGTTCTTCTTTCCTTTTTTTCCCTTAGCTTCAGAGAGCTGTGAGGAATGTCCTTTTATATAGGTATGTTAATGTTAAGGGAAAGGTATTGTGTAACACTTGAATACGCATCACATTTGGCATCAAGAATAGAGAAGGATGCAACAATCAATCCTACAGGAAACTTGTTTCATTGGTTATGAAAGGTCATATATCAAGCACAGCAAGAAACAGTTGCCTCTGTAAACTCCAGAAATTAAAAACTCACCCAAAATGCTAGACTATGCCATTCCCTCTGAAGGATTTTTCCCATAGTATCAGAATGCTCTACAGCTGCTGCATATACACAAATTTATACGCTCAGACTTTGTCCTTTCCTTTCTCTCACAATGCACCCCACACATGCTCATCAGCCCCAAACTGAAGTAAGAATGTTTCTGGGAAGGATGTGTGGCCTAGCGGTTACACCATAGGAAGACTGGGGATAATGGAGGGATGTGAAACTAATCTCAATTGAGGCACAAAAGTTAATCTTTCATGGTCCTGGAACCTTATGTTGTTTCTTCTGTGTGGTGGGAGACTTTCTGCTCTACAGCATGAAATCCATTGAATAAAATGGAGTTTTTCTGACAAAAGATGCTCCCTTGTTGAAGGATAGGTGGTTTTTAAGGCTTCAGATTGGTATGTTAGTCTGCATAAAGTTTATTTGCTATGTTGTTGAGGTGGCAAAATTCAGTATCTTCCATTGTTGTTTGCGGTGGTGAAGTTGGTCCAGTGAAGCATGTTATCTCACCCATGTTGTGTCTCTGCTTAAAATTCTGTAATTATTGGAGTTACTCTGCACCCCAAACTCCTGTGGAGCCATTAGTATACCAGGTGTACCATGTCTTAGAGACAAGCACTGTAGGTGCTTCAGTAGCTATGTCTTGTAGGCACTAGCCGTGGTATGTTCCAATAAGCACTCACACATGGCTAAGGGAAGGGTTTTCACTAGTGCTGGTAGCAAAGAGGAAAGACTGTAAATGCCATAGGTACAGAGGTCTAAATAGTTACAGTGAGCAAGAGCAGTTCCTGTTTGGGTCTCTGGGATAGTCTGGTTGAGAGTCGGGCTCTTCAGTCCTACTGCCTGGAGTGCTCTCTCCAGTCCAGTCTCTATTCAAACAAATAAGCATTTGTGGGTTTCCAAGCCAGGCTCAGCTGATGCCTCCCTTTTGGTCCCTTTGTACTGGTTCCCTGCTCAGCTACTGCTCTCCCACATAAATCCCACACAACCCTGGACCCAGCTGCGATGTCTAGCACTCACAGCCTGTTTCACATTCTGCTCTTTCCACAGTTCCTGGAGTTTCCCTGTAGCTCCTGGACCCTCCTACCATGCTGCTCCCACTCCCAAACAGAGCCCGGCCCTTTCTGTTTCAGTAGGAGCTTCCCCCTTACCTGGCTGGGGAAGAAGAAGTGCAATGGGGAGAGGGCTGATCGGAGATGTAGTCTCTGTTTAGCTGGGGGAAGGGGATGTTCAGTGCAGAGGGGGTTTTGGAGATCCATCACAGTTACATACCATAAGCTGCATTCTTATTTGATTATTTTGATGTATCTTAGGGCACGTCTACATGGAGAAAACCCCCAAAGTAGCTACTGCCCACTAGCTACTCTGCATTAACTCCACAAGTCAACATTCTGACTCCTCACTAAGAGTGCCTTTGTGCTGCTCAGATTATGTATTAAACTAAAGCACACAAAGGGACTTTTAAAGTAAAGTGAGAGTGTCCATGTGGAGAGTTAGTACAAAGTAACTACTGAGCTTTAAATTCTCACCATCGTCTTCTCCATGTAGACAAGCCCTAAAATCTATAAATACTGCAAACGCTGTATAGACAGCATCAGTTCTTGCTCCCACTGGAATCAAAAGTAGAAACTCTTGGCCAGAATTTTCAAATGTAACTAGTGATTTTGAGTGCCTCCATTTTTGGCTATCCAACATGAGATACCTTCAGGAGGTCAGATTTTTCAGAAAGTGCTGAGCGCCCACCCTGTGAAAATGAAGTCCCTTTGAGACTTCTCAAGCTGGGCGTCTTTAAATTGAGGCACACCAAATCACTACATTTTAAAGTACCCAATTTGAGATGTCTTGACAGGCTTGATTTTCACAGGGTGAGTGCTCAGCACTTTCTGAAAAATCAGATATCCTTGAGGCACCTCCAAAAATGGAGGCACCCGAAATCACTCATCACTTTTGAAAATCTTGGCTCTCCTGGACTTCAGTGGAGGTGAGACTGAACTCACAGTATGAGACTAATGTTTACTTTGTTATTCTATGTTTATTACTGTGGATGCCCTCATGTCATTATAAAAGTTTTCTTTCTTCTATTACCCAATGAGTGCATTTTCTTCTTTCTACCCTTTCCTCCATACTATTTATCAGAATCCACACCTTTGTTGTGACTAGAACCTGAGAAGCAAACTTTTTTTTCCCTGGAACTATCTTGGAGGAAACTTGTTTTGTGTATGTATTCGATCTTTTTTTTTTAAACCAAAAAACCCTTAAATCCATAAATAATCACATAGCCAACACTTCTGGAGATGTGTACTGAAAAAAATGTTGAAATACTGGCAATGATGGTGGAGGGATTATTCCTTGGACTCCCCTGGTGATGGGAGAGCTAGTTTGTCTCTCTTGTGAATCCTAGTGGCATCTGAGCATACAGGATATAGAGTAGCATTGGATTTGCTGTTTTAGTGCCCCTCCAATAGGGTGTTGGTCATTTAAGAGGATGCTGTAAATATCACTGTGTCCTGTTCTGATTTTTAATTCCTTTATTTTTGTAACAGGTTTTCTCTCCAGCTGTTGGTATTTATTAGGGTCTTTTCATATAATCTGTTTCTCCCTTGCTAATTGACAATACAGAGAAACGGTGAAACTGACTATATTTAAAGTGTTGTCAAAAGCACAAAGTTAATGTGGCACAAATAAAAAGAATAGGTACAAATTATCAGACAGAACAGTGATTTTTTTCCCAGGTTGCCACTATTTCTTTAAATTCTTCTAAACTCAGCAGGGTGTCAGGAGTTCTGGAGATACCACCAGCAGAGACCTCAGAGTACTTTGATCTAAGCCACCCAGGGTGCAGAGAGGAGCTTGTAGATATAAACAAAAAGAGAAGCGTATTTCTAGAAATATATGACAGGAGATTAAGTTTAGAAAAATTCATTTTTCTTAAGTAAATAAGTTGAAAAAAAAAGTTGGCGGTTTTCCAATCTTTTCCTGACAAAAATATTTTTTTTTTCAAATATTTATTTATAAGACTTATTTAGTTCAAACCAGCATGGTTTCTCCATTACTATTCATATTCCATACTAATGAAATTTGCATGATAATTTGTATACCAAGCATTCTTCTTCTCCCTTGCAAAATCCTAGGTCTTTAAATGGCTTAAACAGATAACTCACATATGTCAGTGAATAGTTGGCCAGCATAAGGAGTGTTAGTCACCCCTGTTGGCCCAAGGTGTGTGTGTGTGCAAATTGCATATGCCTATGCCAGTGGGAACTACTATCCCTAGGAAGATTCACCCTTAGGCAGAGGACAGCTGATATTTGTGTAAGCCCCCTAAGAGATCATCATGAAAGAGGCTTACATTTGCACTGCCAGCTGCCTGTGAGTCTTGCTGGATTAACACATCCCCAGGCTTTCTTGGACATGCCCACCTTCCTGGTTAGGACCATACACTAGAGGACCTCTTCACTAGAATGCACTGAGGTGCACTATGCCGTCTGGGGCAGTAGAACAATTGCCTGAGCATAAAAGACTTTCATGTATTCAGTTAGCATTTGTGACTTAGAATTGGGAGAAAATTTTTTTCCTGTGAGTGGGGCAATATCTCGCATACCATTTAGTGAGTCCAGTTCAAATTTTTAACAAAATTGATGTAAGTATAAAAAGGAAGTGGTCAATACTACAACGAAATATCTCGGAATGACAGCATAACTCAGACTCTGGAGATCAGAGCCTAGCATGTCTTTCAGCATGTGGGTATGTCCGCTTCTTCCAGTGCATTTTACAACATTGATTTGCAAATTTAAAAAAGAAGAAAACAGGAAAAAAACCACCTGATTTTTGCCACAACATTTCTTTGTAATCCTACTTATCTTGTGGAGGGTACATCTAGTATGAAAAGATGATACCTTTTAACTGAGAGATTTAATTATATTTAGGCCAACAAGATCAAATATTTCATTTATCTTATATAAAATAAATTATATTTCAAATCTTGAAAGCTGTGATGTTTTAGTAGTGATTTTTTATTTGAAAATTATCTGCTTTTTCTGAGCCTGTGAAGAATGGAGTTATGATCCCAATAGTATATTAAATTACTTAAAATTAAAACTTTTTCTATGAAAGGTTTCATTTGTCCAAAACCAGTTTTAATTAACCGTTTGATCTAGTTATTCATCCCCTCCCCCACTCTCTAGCTATATAAAATTGTTAATCTATTCATTCTTACATCAGCTATAAGACTTAAGAAGTAATAGATATCAGTACCTTGATATCGCAAGTCTTATAGGAATTACAAGCAGTGTAACCCAACTGACTCTTTAAAATTACGTAACTAACATAAGAAACCTTAATTTGAGATAACAGTGATAAGCAAGAAACTCATAATATATGGCCGAGAAATACACAGTTCTAAACCAGTTTCTTTTGCATCAGCTATTAGGCAGTTCTTTTTTGAGTACTGGTCCCTATGGATATTCACTGTGGGTCTGCGTGCACCGGTATCAGAAATTCATCAACTGCAGTGTCCATTGGTCCAGACCTGCATCCTTTGCTTCCCTGTACTCCCAACCAAGGGCATAAGGGGCAACACAGACTGACCATCTCTCAGTTTCTCTACTCATGGACCAGGATGGATCCCTTCTGTGGTATCCATAGCCTTGATTTTCAGTTAGGTAGATAAACTATAAATAGCTTGTTAGATATTTAGATAGCCATAGAACTAATTAGCTAGATTAGGGTTCGGGGGTTCCTCTACCCTTAGTTCCCCCACCACTTGGGACATCTATTATGCCCACAGTTCTAGTTTTCGCACCCTGCCTATCCTGTCCCCGGGTCTCCCCAGTGAGCGACCCACATGACAGCTGCCTATACTGCCTCTGGGAGGCACACATCCCCTCAAGGTGTGGCGGCTGCTGCTGCTCCTTTTCCCCCTTGTACCAGGAATTCAGAATCTGTAGACACTTTATGGAGCTCTCCATGAGGCCCCATTTAGACCCAAGACCCTCCAGCTCCCTATCTATGCTATCTTAGTTTCCATGCAGCACCCCTCCATCATATGAGCACTCCAGCTTGGAATCCTCCAGCAGGCACAAGGAGTCTACTAAATGGAGGCATGAAGATGTCCGGGGTAAACACACTTACAAGAAAAGGAATATATCATCCCACAGATCCTCCAAAAGAGGGTTCCTCTGGCATTGCCTGAGACTCTGTGGCCTGGAATGCATGCATCCAGAGCTCATGGAGCAGAGGTCGGTATCAACGGTACTGAAACAGCTACCATTCCAAAACGGTGCACTGAATGGGTGGGACCAACCCCAACACTGCCCCAGAGACAGAAGGAATGTTCTGCCTCTGCAACAGCAACACCAATCCAGCAGAAATCCACCACTTCCAAGGTGGCACTGCGGTTGCGCTCTGCTGAGACCTCTATATGCTCTCCTCGAATATCTGGCAATTGTCATGGATCAGAACTCTCTGATCATCTCTAACCCAATTCTACTGAGAGATGTCCAGACACAATCAACATGGCATTGCTGGTTCTGAGCTCCAGCTGTGAGGTAGAGGCTCCAGCACCTGTTCAGGGCAGGATGCGTTGGCTCCACCACTAGAGCCTGATAACTCCTACTCATCTGACAAAACCGACCTCGTACTGACAGCCCCTCCTGACAGCCAGGCTAGGAGTGTCAGCCCTCACAATGTGCACTATTGGCCAAGAGACCCATGAGGCCCACCTCCTGTCCAACAATCTTTTTGGAGCCTGTGGAACTGTACTTTCAGGCACCAGAATACAAAGACCCTGGACATCATTCTCAACAATGGTCCCTTCCCAGAGAGGAACCAGAGTCCTCACAGGAGCACTTGGTTGAGGAGGTACAGCTGGTACCATCAGTTCCACTGGCAATGCTTTCATCATCCTCCCCAGATGATGCAGTGACACCAGCCTCTTCCTTGTCACTAGATAATTACAGGCAGTACCAGGACCTCCTGGGAAGGATCACTGAATCTCTTCAGATCCCACTAGAGTAGGTTCAGGATCCTAGTCACAAACTCCACATCAATTAGGCCATACTGCCCACTAAAGCAATTTGGCACACACATGGCATTTGTGGGGCATGGATCATTTGATGATAATCTGTCTGTTCATTCCCTTTGGGCACCTGCAATTGGCCACTGTCAGAGGACAGGATACTGGGCTTGATGTACCTTTGGTCTGACCCATTATGGCCATTCTTATGTTGTCCCTGGACCCTGAAGTGGAGCCAGAAGAAATACTTTGTTTCCCACAAGGGAGTGGAATATTTGTTTTACGACCCTAATTCCAACTGGTACAAGTGGTCATGGAGTGAAGCAGACTGCCCTAGCCCTAGTCTACCTTTTCAGACAAAGACACCAAGAGACTAGATCTCTTCAACAGAAAGAACTTTTCCTCAGCTACCCTACCCATCCACATGGTGAATTACCAGTCACTGAGGTCCAAGTACGACTTCATGAATTACAACAAGCTGTTGGAATTTGCTAATAAGCTACCTCAGGAATGTACGCCCCAATTCCAGGTCATCTTGGATGACGGAAAACTAGTCAAAAAATCATCCCTCCAAGCATCTCTTGATGCATGATGTCATGCTCCATGGCCACCTCAGTGATTGTGAGACAGGTTTTAGGGCTGCAGGGCTTGGGGTTCCCCAAGGAAGTCCAGGGGACAGAAGAGGATTTCCCCTTTAAGAGTAAAAATATTTTTAGGGAGAGGACAAATGAGTCATTGCACACTCTCAAGGACTCTTGTGCTACCCTCTGCTCTTTGGGGATATATACCCTGGCACCCCATAGGAAATATTCCAGGTCACCTACTCTTAGATACCACCCACCATCTCAGTCTTTTTTCCACCAAAAGACTTATGAGCCCCCTAGAAAATGACAGAGGGTCCAGTATGGCAAGCACACTGCACCACTGCCCCCACTTCAGTCACCTACCAAGAAGGCATTTTGCTTGGATGCTTGTCAGCCTGTCTCCATACCACCTGTTACCCCGAATTCCTTTGGGGGCACCATGGCCTATTTCCTCCCAGTGTGGCACCTTATTGTCAGACAAATGAGTCTTGCATATCATCTCAATCAGCTACATGCTCACGTTCCTGCCTGCCCTCCCTATCAAAACTCCCCTCCCTGTCCCTTTTCAGGGACCCCTGTCACAAGAAGATTCTCAAACTCGAGGCAAACTCCCTACTCCAACTGGGGGCAGTAGAGCCCGTGCCCCCTCCTGACAAATGGAAGGAGTTTTATACAATATTCTTCCTCATACCGCAAAAGAAGAGGGGGCTGGAGACTCATCTTGGACCTTATATAATATCTATCTATCTAAGATCATTCAGGATGACCACCCTGGCCTTGATAATCCCTAAATGAAGGTGACAGGTTTGTGGAACTCAATCTGAAGGACATTAGGACATTCACCCTGCTCACAGGAGATTATTCCGCTTTGC
The DNA here is from genome assembly GCF_009764565.3 of Dermochelys coriacea. Classification (NCBI taxonomy): domain Eukaryota; kingdom Metazoa; phylum Chordata; order Testudines; family Dermochelyidae; genus Dermochelys; species Dermochelys coriacea. The sequence continues at coordinate 40,895,848 of NC_050072.1, forward strand.
TGTGGTCTAGAACAATTTCAATACAGTGTGTTGCCCTTTAGTTTCTCGACAGCCCTGAGGGTTTTTACAATGGTCCTCTTAGTGTTGACTGTGCACCCCTGAAGACAAGGCAGCCCAGTATTTCCCTACCTAGATGTTTGACTGCTAACGGGTCATTTGTATGGGCAAGTACAGGCAGCGATCACCTCTGTGCTCATACTATTTCATGCTTTGGGACTTCAGATAAATTCAGAAAAGTCCACTTCAAACTCCACACAAGTTATAGAATTTATTGGAGTGAATCTGACCTTGATCATGGCAAGGACCTACTTACCTCAAGATCAATTTCTCACAACGAGTGACCACATCACCTTCAGCCCTCAGATGATGGCCTGGTCCTGCTAGACCACATGGCTTCATGCACCTATGTCACCCCTTTCACAAGGCTGCATCTATGGTGCTTCCAGGTCTAGCTGAGGATAGTCTACGTTCCAAGCAGGGGTCCTTGGACAAGAAGTTCTCACTCCCCCAGAACATGCTGATGTTACTCAGCTGGGAGGCCTGGGGCAAAGTATGTTTTGGGATCCCCTTTATTCCAACATCAGATACAAAAACACTCATCATGGATGTCTCCCTATTGTGATGGGAGTGCACCTAGATAAGCAGACACAGAGTTTTCCCCACAGAAGTCCAGGCTACATATGAATCTTCTTGTGCTTCAGGCAGTCCACAAGGCATGCAAGACTTGTTCAATCCATGCAGGTCCAAACAGACAATATGATCACTGTCTATTAGATAAGCAAACAGGGAGGAGCAAGATCTGCCCCACTCTGAAGACAGGCAGTCCAGCTCTGGAACTGGTGCATCTGGCACCAGATTACCCTTTCACAGTACATATTTTGGATCTAATGAACTCCTTAGTGGAAGAGCCTAAGCAGGCATTTTCACAGGGATCTTGAGTGGGAGCTCCACCCATTGCTAGTGCAGAGCCTCTTTCATTAATGGGCTGTCCCATTCTGGGACTTTTCACAACACAGGGGAACAAGAATTGCCTGACATATTGCTCCAGAGCCACACAAAGCCTCAACTCCAAAAGGTCACCTTCCTGGTATACTGGTCAGACCCACTGATGTACTCTTCTTTCCTATCCTCCTTCTACCCTGGGAAAATCAAATTGGACAGCACCATAGTGATCCTGTTAGCTCCCCGGTGTCCAGGACAATTGTGCCTCCTGACCTTGCATTCACCTACAACCATTCCCAGACCTACTATCTCAGAATGAGAACAGGATGGACCATTCCAACCCAGCTTTCCTTCATTTGGTCGCATGGCTTTTGGATGGACAATGAGCATAGAGAGAGCCTATTCATAGGATGTCCAGTCCCTCCTTAACAATATCAGGAGACCCTCTACAAGGAAGTGCTATGCCACCAAATGGAGGTGATTTTCCCAGTGGTGTCAGGAATTCCTCCCATACCAGAATGTCTTCTCTCAGAGAATATGGCTGGCCTGTCTATCAGTCGCCTAAGGACAACTATTAATGCCTTCCATCCTCTGGTGGACAACTGCTCATTGTTTGCCCATCCCCCTACTGTGAAGTCCCTAAAGAGTATTTTAAGGACATTCTTTCTGACTTCTAAATCTGCTCCTCCCTGGGAGCTGAACCTTGTCCTTTCCACACTTATGAGCCCACCATTTGAGCCCTTAGACTCTTGTTCCCTTTTATACCTATCTATGAAGGTTGCTTTCCTGATGGTGATTACCTCTGCTAGCAGAGTAGGAGAACTTAGGGCCCTTATGGCAGATCCTCCATACAAAGTCCTTCACAGAGATAAAGAATCTTTGAGGTTCCATCTCATGTTCGTCCCTGAAGAGGCAGCCAGTCTGTATCACCCCTTATGCCCTTGGATGCAGCCAAAGGGTGCAGGCATAGACTAATGGACGTTGCTATTGAACCATTTCTGGTCCTGGGGGCACAGAGTGCATGGGCACCCACAGTGAATACTCATAGAGATCCAAATCTCAAAGAACTCCAGTTACTAGAAGATAAGTAATCTTCATTTTAAGTCCTAGTTTGCCAGTGAAGTTGGAATATTAAATAAAGTTTGTATAGCACTGTCATGTCCCCAAGATGCTGTGCTTCTGTTGGGACTTACACTGTCACTGAATATATCATTGACTGTAAAACAGTAAAGTCTTATGACTTTCTCAAAAGTCTATACTTATATTTTTAAGGAGAAACAAATAAGGACCCATTGCTGCAAGGTGCTCAACTTCTAATGTGGCTGATGGGAGCTAAGGGTATTCAGCACCTTTCAAGAACAGGCCGTGGGAAGCTTAACAGCACACAAACCTAGCGTATTGGGACCCAAACACAGCAGCCTGATAAGCACCCCATAGAGTGAGTTTTACCAGAGCTGTGTGTGACTTTCCCCTTATTATTATCTTTATCAGTTGTGTCTCAGAAAGAGTAATTGTATGGCTATTAAATAGTTTTAAATTCAATTTAGAAAATAAATCAGGGTAACTTACATGTGTTAAATAAATATTAGTGTTTAAACTTGTGGATTATTTGTGTGTTACAATAGTATAGTGTATCTAAAAGTGCCTGTGTATTAACATCAACATCACATTACTATGACTTAAATCCTATTGCCTTATAGTTTCATTAGAATAATGAATAAGAACTTTAAAATGGGAGTAACCACAGGCTTCTGGCAAAGGCACTTATAATGATGACATGGCAGTTTTTGCATTTTCATTATATAATGCAGTCATCTTCTAACACAATAATAATACATTTTATTTTTATGGTGCTTATCTGCTTTGTGATTCTTATCCACTATTGTGTTCTAAGGGCCTCACGAAATTTATGAAATCAGAAAACATAGTACAGATAAAAGAGGACAAGATAAAATCTCATAAAATAATTGATAGTCAGTCACCACATCATGCTGCACAGCAAGACTGGATGTGTCACTGCTGTGCTTCTCTCCCTGTTTTGTTGTTTACATTTCAGGATGCTAGACCATATAATTTTCCCCTGAATTTAATCACAGGTAACATGTTTGTTATTTCTTGGGGGAGGGGCAGGAAAAGGGAGAGAAAGGGAAAGAAAGAGGAGGGCTGGGAGGAAATTAACTTTCAAATTTTGTTTAAGAAACCCTGTCCTGCCCCCTCTGCAGAGCTTAGCAGCCATGTTAAGGAATGGCAGATGTTAAACATATTTGTATCTACACCATGGGCAGGGCCGGCACTCAGGGGTTGCAAGCAGGGCAATTGCCCAGGGCCTCACACCACAGAGTCCTCATGCAGTGGAGCTCGGGCTTCAGCTTCAGAAAGGTTGCAGAAATCCAGGGTGGGCAGGTAAGGGAGGCAGGGTGGGGGCCACTCCTTAGTTTCTGCCCTGGGCCCCAGCAAGCCTAATGCCATCCCTGACCATGGGCTTGATTCAGCCCTGAGTTGCACTGGCTTTCACTGCTGCAACTGACAAACTGGTTGCAGAAAACCTGTCTGGAGTGAGATTGCAATGATGGCCTATAGCCAGCAGCTGAGGAGCAGATGTGGCCAAGGCACCTGGAAGATGGGACACAGCTGACCCCACTGCAACTAACACCCACAGTGCCAAAAGGGTTGAACTGAGCATTATAATTTTTGCAGTAACTCCTGATCAGACAGGCAGATTCCCATTTTTTGCTGAGACTTTGCCTGGGTAAGGGAGCATTTATTCTTCTCTCTTTCCAGTTTCTAGTATGGGTGTAGAGGGGGCTCAGAATCCATGAGAAGTGCAGCAAGTTTCATGTATGGTCAAGGCATGGGAAACCATTGATGACCCATCACTTCAAAACAGTCAAGGGAATGGGGAGAACAAGACTTCAGTCTCCTGAGGTTCTGGCTTCTTCTCTGTACATGTTCTTCCCTAGTGGTGGCTTCTGGAGGTGTTCCTCACTTGTATAAATGACTTTTGTTTGATTCCTCTCAGATTCCTTCCTTCGGCCCATAGATATATGCTTAGAGGTGAGACGGAGGAAACATGCAGCAGCTGCCAGCACCAGCGAGGTACAACTTTAACTGCTGCACCTCCAGGAGAGTAAGGAGTGGGGTTTCCAAAGATGAAAGGCTCCTTTCTTTTCTCCCCTGTGCCTATGCAGAAGCTTACAGCTCTAGGAGCACAATCAGCTTCTTCCCACAACCCACCCTGCTTGGGTTGTGGTCTCCTTCTCATTCCCCAAGATTCTCTCTCCTCCACCCCCATTTAACCTATGCTGGAGCTCTGGAGGCAAAGTGGAGGGTGTAAATGTTCCCTTAATTTAAGAGTCTCAGCAGCAGGGAATGGGACTATGCTTTTAGTTCCCATTTCTACCATGTAGGCCATCTTGAGTCAGGAAGTTGAGTCAGGGCCTGGGATTTCAAAATGTGGTCCAAAGACCATCTTCCTGCAAGCTGCTCCACATGGACAGATCCTTACCTCTGTATGGAGCTCCAGTGAAGACGTTGGGTGCAGAGGGGTGCCCACACAATGCATATTGCAGGATCAGGGCCTATCTTTGCACAGTTTTAAATTTTTGAAAGTGTTTGGATTTTAGTGTTTAGTTGTTCCACATTATGCAAAGTGTGGTGTTCCTCAAAGTTGATAGCACTTGCAGTATAGACAATTTGGTGAAAAGAAAAGGAGTACCCGTGGCACCTTACCACCAAATGCATCCGATGAAGTGAGCTGTAGCTCACGAAAGCTTATGCTCTAATAAATTTGTTAGTCTCTAAGGTGCCACGGGTACTCCTTTTCTTTTTGCGAATACAGACTAACACGGCTGCTACTCTGAAACCTGACAATTTGGTGACTAACTACAGTGCTATTGGGCAGATTAGAAATGCCTAGACAGACATTTAGGAAGTGCACAGGGCTTTACAGGGTTTGTTGTAGAACTCAGTAAGTAAAGTTCTCTCAGAGAACAAGCCACATGACTTGATGATGTACGCCACAATTCCAACAAGGTAACTGATTGCAGAGACGCCACGGCTTCCAAATCAGGAATGAAAAATGAAGACTTGATATGACTGCACATTCCGATTAACACTTATGCATTTATTTGAATACAATATGTGTGCTAATTTGAATATGCAATCAATTAATTTAGCTGAATGCAGATACATATATCTGAATGTGTATAATGTAAATATTCAGCCATGCAAATGGCAGTATAATTATTCTTTTGCCTGATGTGGCATGACTCATCTGTGCCGCACAACACCACAAAAATGGCTATAGTTTTGCCATCCTCCATCTTCTCATATTGTCCACCTACTGTTTTGCTTTCTTTCTACACGTATGAAGGGCAGACATGCCAGACCCGTGGAAAAAACACAGAAATTGGGCTTATTTTTGGCTTAATTGGCCTGTGAGTTGCTTGTTGGCTAGTTTTAGGCTTGTAGCTTGTTGCTTTTTTTTTTTTTATCCGCTCCCAGCAAGGGGGACAATCAGGGGCAAGGAGGAGAGAGAGAGTCAGGGGTGCACAGTAGACCCTCCACGGTCCCAGATTGTGGGAGGATCTAGTCACATAGCGTGTTTGGGGTTCTTAGGGATTGGCTTGTTTTGGCCTTGTTTTCAAATGGGATTAGCTTGGTTTTTGGCTTATTGTGAAAGTCGGGGTGCTTATTTTCCGCGTGAAAGTTGGCAACTGTGATGCAGGGTGTTCTGTGCTTCCCTTCTAAGAAGAGGTCTGTTTAATCTCTCTTTGCCTCAGTTTTCTAATCTTCTTGTAGGTTGCATCATTTCCCACCACCCTTTCTCTGCCTTTCTATTTAGAGCACAAACTGTGGAGAGAACTGTCTCTCACTGTGTGTACATGGGGGCTTCTAGACACTACTGTAATGCAAATAATTCATAATGATGATAAAAACTGTTGTCTGATCCCACGGTGCTGTTCTTTAAAGGAACATGGGTGACATTAAGGAGATATTTTGCAATCCAGAAAAAGCTACAATTGTGAGAGTGACCTGCTGCATTGCACATTCTCTCAGAGATAGGAGTGCAAAACATTAATTAATTTCCAGATCATTGATAACTTTGAATTTTACTGAACCAATTCTATGGTGGATGATGAGCTGACATAATTGACTGATTATAAGAGTATGTGCTTATTTTACCCTTAATTTGTGCAAGAAGGAGGAGATCAGTTTGTCCGTCTCCTCCACCTGTTGGAAGGATTTCTATTCCCCCATCTAGATCCTATGCACTGCTTAATGCACCACTGCAAGTCTTGGTGCAGGGGAGAAGGGCCATGTTGGGGGTACAGTAGGTGAAGTTGTAATGCAGACTGCAACAGCCATTTTTGAGTTGCTCTTGACTGTGGAGCAGCCCATAGTCCTCTGGGGACTACTATAAATTAGAGGTGCTGCTCTAATTTACTCTGGGTGGGGGGCAGCAGACTGGTTCCTCAAACAGACCAGCAAGATGAGGACACTGCCCCTTGAAGAGAGTCAGTGCAAATTCCCATCTGATGGATCTTGTCAAGACCTAGATTGTAAGCTCTTTGGTGAATGGCTTGTCTTTTTATCTCTTTAGTTATTATAATGAACCCTGTCATAAGCCAGGATGTTCTTTAAGGGGAATTGGGCTCCAGCCTGTTCTGTGAGCAATTAGCTGCCTCCTAGCTGAGCCCATGAGGCCAAGGATCAGGTAGTAGCTTGAAGATTACCTGGTCCTCAAAAGCCAGCAAGAGCTCAGTTGCTGGAGGGAGCTGTTGGGAGGTTCCTACAGCAGTCCCTGGGTTATGGGAAGAACTCAGTTTATAAATGACTCTCAGGCAGATGGCCTGCAGAGTGTAATCCTATAGGGAGCAGGCTCTGAAGAAAGGAGTGGGAAGGTTTGCCTTGCCTCCAGGCAGATGGTCTACAAAGTGTAATTGTGTAAGGAGCAGATAAGAACACAAGAATGGCCATACTGGGTCAGACCAAAGATCCATTCAGCCCAGTATCCTGTCTACTAACAGAAGCCAATGCCAGGTGCCCCAGAGGGAGCGAACCTAACAGGTAATGATCAAGTGATCTCTCTCCTGACATCTATCTCCACCCTCTGACAAACAGAGGTGAGGGACACCATTCCTTACCCATCCTGGCTAATAGCCATGGACTAAACTGGATAAATTCATGGAGGTTATCTTTTAAACCCTGTTATAATCCTAGCCTTCACAACCAACTTGGGCAAGGAGTTCCACAGGTTGACTGTGCACTGAATGAAGAAGAACTTTCTTTTATTTGTTAAACCTGCAGAAGCCCCCAAGTAAGGGGAAGGGGCATGACTGATGTGTTGAGCTTGTGCTATTCTGAAGAAATAAAAGTCAGCTGCCTGAAGAGCAAGGGACTGGAATCTTGGGGGTAGAGGGTGTTTTTTGGAGCATGGGCTAATGAATGAGCTCACAGGCTTATGTGGTCTGATTAATCCCTAGGTGCTACTACAAAACAAATGTAGTGCCCCTGGTTACCTTCTTTAATGTCAATCTGTGTACATGTTTTGAATGTCAAGTCTGGGTTCTTTTGGATCCCACCGTCCACTCAACAGGGTGTTTTTTTATTTTTTCCTATGAATTTATTTGGTGGTGCCTCCACCCCCCTCACCCAGGTGACCCTGCCAGGAAGGAGCAGTTTGGGAGGAAAATTCTAACCACAGGGTAATCCCCACTTACTTGCCAGATATTTGAAGACTTCCAAGAAATAACACAAACACATATATAATTATTATGTTGAATATATTGTATTAAACAGGAGATAAATATAACATAACGGTAAAACACTATTTTTAGGTTCACCAGTGCCCACGCTGCTAATACCTGTGCCTTTCTCCAGTCACATGACTTGATGTAGCAAATGTAAGATTAGTGTCCCATTGGTACGTGTACTTTGTTGGGGCCCTTAATGACCTATGACCACAAAATTCTTCTCTGCAGTAGTTTGTTGGTGTGGCTGATTGGGTTCAGTACAGTCCAAAGGACTCACAAGTGGGAGAAGGTGGTAAATCCCTCCACAGGTTTAATATGCAGCTATAAAATCCCCAAACCCTTACTCCCTGGCTTGAGGACACAGTTCAGGGAGCAGGGGGTCCCCAAAACAAATTCCTTGACTAACTAAAAGATGGTGCACTCACAAACTCCATGAATGATCCTCAGCTTCAGAGAGGACTCTGGACTCCTCAGTCACTGCAGAGGAGCTGATCTCTGCTGGCAGGGATCCTCTTCAGGCAGGAATCAGGCTGCTTCAGTCCCAGGATTTCCCCTCACCACAAAGGAGTGCAGGGCTCAAGGTGCAGATTACACAACTGTACTAAAATCCAAACTGTAGTCTCCTAACCCAGCATCCACACACAACAGGCAATAGCCCTAAACTACCAGACAGAGCAGAGCTGAACATGTGGTGACTGATCTCACCTAGGGAGCTGGAGACTAACTCAGCCTGGCTGGGGAAGTTTCCCAGCAAAACTCTACAAACTAGGAATCATCAGTGGAGAAGGCAAAGCCCAGCTGAGGGATCTTGCTTTCAGGTCCCTAGAGGCCAGTTCTCAGGGGGAACCCAGCATACAGGCCTGAGACTCACCAGCTTTCCACACAGCCAGTCCCCCTGCCCCCCACCCACCCCCTTACCCTGGCTGGCTCCAGTCTGATTCCAAAGTGGCTTCTCACCTTTCCTCAACTCCCTGGGTGGGGCATCTCACTCCCTATTGGTTGCTGGGCAGACTCTGAGTCTGCCTTGGCTCCCCCTCCCTACCAGGGCCAGTGTGCCTCTCCCTGAGCTACCAGCAGACAGAGCCCCAGGAATCTAGGTAATCTCTTTGGGGGTAACACAAATAAATACATTAAAATAATAGAAATGCATCAAAAATAGAAATAACGTTAATTTCCACTATTCATATGCACTGCGGCAAAGGCCTACCACTGTACCCAAAACAGTGCTTCAGCTCCTTCTGTTCACATGACCTTCCCGTCTGACTGCCTGTGCAGCCTAAAAGCAGCAGGAGTGGGAGTTTGCTGCCAAGATACAAATAAATACCACGTTTTACCTCTATTTCCCCTTTCTGGTGTTTGGGATGGACTATGCCATCCCCCACTGGGCCAGAAGGGGTTAATGAGAGCTTGTGGGTGCAATCAGCCTCACATGCTACACCTGAAGTAAGGGTCAAACCTGGAGAGAGGAGTTAAAAGGGCTGAATCTGGCTCACTTAGGGCCTGATAGGAAGGGAAGCAGATCTCTGGCCATCACTCAGGGATAGGGGGCTGGCTGGGGAGAAGGAACTGAATGGGATAGGTGGCAGAGAGAGACACAGAGACAGACAACAATGGAAGAGTCTAAGGCTGTTGGGAACGACTGGCAGGAATTAAGTCTGCCCAGGACTCTGTGTGCTAATGGAGGGGTTTGCAGGGAGCAGAAAGACTCCAGATGCTCAGTAACTGCCCCGTGAGAGGAGTAGAGAAAACTCTTCTGCAACGGAATTGTCTGGACCCTGGATAACAGAAAGGACTTGGAAGCTCTGCAATGAGCCTGTGGAAAAGGCCTAATGAGAGTAGAGTTGATACACTATGATGCTGGAAAGAGACTGAGGCAAAGGCCCCAGAGAGCTCAAGGTAGGAAGGGTCCTGGGAGGTAGCAAGGGTTCTGTGTGGTCAGGCCTTGACTGCCTAGGCAAAGGTCCCTGGAGTGGAACCCAGGGAGGGTCTGAGTTCCTTTCCTAACATACCAAGGATGGTGGAGTGGAATACTGCCCCTCCATCAGCAAAGAGTGAGAGCTACTGAAATCCCTCCTTGCCCCCACCCCCCAGTCTTAGAGTTGAGGAGTATTGGATCTGTACTTGAACCAAGGGTCCAATGTAAAGTTTAAGGATTACTAGTTGTTGGACTATTGGTTTACTCTGGAAGCAGTGAGCCTATAGGTGATCCAGCTGGAGCGGTGAGTTACAAGAAGAAGCAGATGACTCCAGGGATGGAATGGGTGTTTGCAGGGGGTGCTAAAGGAGAGCTTGCTACACCATGAGCAGCCACCCGGGATTGTGCTGGTAGGTGAGATACATACAGTGTAGTTTTAGAATTGTTTTGTTAAAACTGCAGGTTATTGAATGATCTGGTAACTAATTAATATTGTAGCAAATGCATTAACCATGTAGCTCTTCCTCATAAATAAGGGGCTTTGATGTATAAGTTAAGTCTCTTGAACTGCATGGAATGCTGGGCTTTGGTTAAAAAATGTAGTTGTACTCACCTTTGGTTATATGAGCTGGATACACAATCACTGAGCTATGTACACATCTGGAGTGTCTTGTGCTCCAAAATAAGCACTGGCACTTGTTTTAACTTGCTGTTATGGAATGCTTTCCTCTCCTTCTCTTCCCCCTTCCCCCCCCCCCCCCCCCCAATTTCTGGCAGAGCCTTCCTGTGGCGGAAAGTAGGTTTGAAAACATGGGATATTACATTACACTGACTTGCACCATGATGTCATGCATTGCAAAGCACATCTGCAGAATTTCCTGGAGGGGTAATATGGCCCTTCTAACATTCTTTTTCAATAATTTGACAAATGGAGGGGTGTTCAGGGATCAGCAATAGAAATGATCATAGTGCTGGAAAGACTGATGAAGGAAAAAGCAGAAGCCTTTATTTTCACTAAGCGAAGGTAAAGGGTGCAATAATGCAAAATAGTGGAAAATGTCCCCTTCTGTTCAATCATACATTGGCAGGGGAATTGACTCTCCATCTCTCAATTCTGTGGAGTATTAGTGAGAGGGGAACACCTGTCCACAGTTAGCTGGACAACTTTTTTTTTTTTACTATTTCCACCTCAAAAAACTTGTGGAGCTGAGGTGACTTGGAGCTGGAAATTGGCCAGGTCTTGCCGCTTGCGTTTTTTTTTTTTTTTTTTTTTAAACACTTTCACATTGACTTTTTTTAGCCTGAGCTTTGTTACAGTTTAAGCTGCTAATGGCAGTACAGGCTGGAGAGAGATGTACCACTCATGCATACACATGAGAAAAGATGTGTAAAGTGCAGTGGCAAGGTTGCTGAAATGAAGTCAAATAAGATTTGAACAGTTTTTGTGAAGACAGCACTTAAAATCAAATTCAAATGTATATATATTTTTGCAAGAGTTACATGAGATTGCAGCTTGCGGTACAGAACAGAAAATTCAATAATAAAATCAGTGTCTTGTACAGAAACAGAACCCATTAATATCAGCGAATACAACCAAAACACATTTCTTCTTTTGGGAGGGTGAAGGCTGTAGACTGACTTTGTGGAATCACTGCAGTAAGTTGTAAATGATGAATAAAATGAAAAACCTCTGCCTGGTGCCCATTAAAACAAGACAACACTGTGCTATTTGCTGTAGTATTCAGCTCAGAGGCATTAGGAAAAGTCTAACCATTTTAAATTTGCGTTTATATTTGATATTACAATTTTTTGTTTGATTTCCTGATTTAGAAAAAAAATTTTTTTTCCCTTGGAGGTACCCGGCTACTTCAATTTTAGCTTGTAGGGGTGGTGGTGGGTGGAGGGCGTACAGCGAGAGAGAAAGAAACATCTTCGTACAGGGCCTGGGCCTTTAGGCCCTATCACAATACAAATAATTATGAATAACTATAAAAACATTTTCACTCCACACTCCCCTATCCACACTCAAACGTCCTTCACCCATTTCACTTCTAGACAATGTTGTCAAGTGTCACTGGGATCATTGTCATTGATATCAAAGAAACACTAGGCTAAGAAAGGTTGAGGTAAGGCTAACATAATATCCTTAACTGGGTACACATTTGTGGCAGCTTTATGGCTTATGATAACTGGAAGGTGCTTCCCTTTTAGAGTAATAACCACAGTTAAGGCTGAATAAACTCAGAGACTGAGGGATTTATAGCAAATAAACTGAGATTGAAGAATTTATTTTCCCAGGATATGGTGATTAATGCATGAACAGGAATCACCCTTGAGTTGCTGTTATACTGACATTTAAAATTAAATGTTCAAAATTGAAAAGATTAAACTGTTTTGCTGTGGTGGTAGTGTTTTTGTTTTTGTTTGTTGTTTTTTTTTTTTTAAAAGGCTGTCCGAGAGCCCAGCCCTGCAATATGTTGAGCGCTTGGGGTAAATTGAAACTTTTGTACTCTTCCTCATTCCATGTCTCCTGTGATGCCACTTCTCCCTCTCATCTCTAGCCACCTTTTATACCTACCTCAGAAAGCTTTCCTCCCCAGAATAAGTGCAGTATTTCAAAAGTGAATGTGGTGGGGAAGGGGAAGGTTGGGGTTTTCCAGATAGAGCTTTTGCCTCACTATCTGCCCCACTTTCCTTTGGGAAGGGAAGGGTGATGAGGTGAGGGGGAGAGCTGAATGTCAGTGAGAAATCCTCATGATTATTATTAGAAGGGTAGATCTGGAATGAGGGAAATAAGCAAAAGGGATTTTTTTTTAGGCAGTTAAACAGCCTAACTTTCTTTTTGGTGGGGGCGGCAATGTGTGTGGTGGTGTTTTCTTTCCTATCAATATCGGAAGTTTCTTTACTTAAACTGTGAAGGGTGGAAAGCTGAAGTGGCAGCCGAATTATTCCACTCATTTGGGCTCAGATCTTGCATCCACACAGCAACGTGTAAGTGAGTCTGAGTTGGTATAATTCACATACCAAGGAGCCAGCAAAAAGTGTCAGAATCTTCTTACACCTTCCTCTGAGTTGCTTTTCTTTTCAGCCCCCAGCATCTGTTTTAACACCCATTTACTTATCCTCAGTGGGCTAAATTAGAAGGTTATTGGGTGGGGGGGAAAGAGGCATGGCAAGTTATTTGAGGGCTGTAGGTCTTTGTCATCCGCTGTATAAGAACTAGGTAGTATTATCCTAAGGGACACTAAGTTGCTGTAAAAATACATATTTAGATGGGGAGAAGGTAAAATTACACCAGTTCAGATTCACTCTAAAGTTCCTGGTTTACATATGAAACTTTTTTCAGTATCAACGAAGCGTGACTTGAATCTGACCATTATATCGCTACGACGTGCGTGCACCACCCTCCCCCAATCCCATGTGGCCATTCTTATTTTGGTATAAGATGTAGGGTTGCCAACTTTCTAATTGCACAAAATCAAACACCCCTACCCCCTCACCTTTTCTGAGGCTCTTCCCCTGCTCACTCCATCCCCTCTCCCTCCATTGCTGACTCTCCCCCCACCATAACTCACTTTCACTGGGTTGGGGGTGGAAGGCGGGTGAGGGCTCTGGGGTGGGTCCAGGAATGAGGGGTTTGGGGTGCAGGAGAGGGCTCCAGGCAGGGAGTTGGGATGCGGGGAAGAGGGGTGAGGACTCTGGCTGGGGGTGCAGGCTGTGGGGTGGGGCTGGGGATGAGGGGTTTTGGGTGCAGGAGGGGGCTCGGGCCGAGGGGTTCAGAGTGTGGGAGGGAGTGTGGGCTCCAGCTGGGGGTGTGGACTCTAGAGTGGGGCCAGGGATGAGAGGTTTGGGGTAAAGGAAGGGGCTCTAGACTGGGGCAGGAGGTTGGGGTGGGGCCAGGGATAGTTTGGGCTGCAGGCGGGGGCTGCGGCAGGGTGTTGGGGGAGGTGCAGGCTCTGGGGGGTAGTTTGGGTGCAGGAGGGGACTCTAGGCTGGGGCAGGGAGTTGGGGTGTGGGAGAGGGTTCAGGGTGCGGGGTCACAGTAGTGCTTATGGCAACTCCTGGGAAGCAGCTGCCACGTCCCTGCAGCCCCTAGATATGTGGGTGGCCAGGGAGGCTCTGTGTGCAGCTCTGGTGTCTGCAGCTCCCGCTCAGGCAGCTCCCATTGGTCATGGTTCCAGGCCCAAGGGAGCTGTGGACCTGGTCTCGGGGTGGGAGCAGTGCGTGGAGCCTCCCTGGCCACCCATGCATCTAGGGGGCTGCAGGGACTTGGCAGCTGCTTCCGGGAGCCATGCTGTTCTCGGGCAGGCAGGGAGCCTGCCTTAGCCCCGGACACCCAGTGTGCTGCTGACCGGACTTTTAATGGCCCAGTTGATGGTGCTGACCGGAGCCACGAGGGTCCATTTGACCAGGCATTCCAGACAAAAACAGGATGCCTGGCAACCTAATAAGATGGCTTTGTTTGGTTTAGTTTATATTGGGAAGGGATTTAACCTACACAAAAAAGCCACTCTGATACTGCATGGCAAGTTATTCTAGCATAACTATATCTGTATAATGGGTAATACTTCCCTGAGTACACAAGGCCTTAGACACAGCTCTGAATTTGATCCCCAGTCTTATCTATATCTGCACAGATGGTAAAACTCATTATTTTCCACAGCAAGATAATACAACAATTTTTGGGAGATACCTAGATATGTCTGGACTGGTTTCTGTCTTTTTGTCTGTATCTGAAGTTATGCACAAAAACTACATTAAAAGAACATTAAGATTGAAAAATGAAGTACTAAAAAGTTAGGAAAAACTAGAATTAAGTTTGCCTGTGCAACCTTAATAGAGCCCCCTTGTACTTGTACATTATGACAGTCTTAAATTACATGTTCACATACTGTTTTTTCCACAAGACTCTGCCTCATTCAGTGCACAGGCTGGATGCTGCTCCCTGAACGAGCAGCTATTCATTATTGTCTTTACTGCATACTCTTCAAACCTGATCTGAATGGAGAATTATTAACTGCCTTACAGGTTTTTTGATGGCACTTGTCATTATAGTGTTTGAATACTTCACAAACATCCATTATTTTATTTTCATACCACCTCTGTGAAATGAGGTGGTATGTGATGGGGTATCCACTCCATACAGGGCTAGAAGGGGTTAAGGTGGTCAGGTAGGCCTATTAACTGTAGAGGCTACACCTGGAGGAGAAGCCACTGTGGGCTGGGATTGCTGATGGCACCCAGCTGAGGGGGAACAGATGGAGCCTATATAAGCCAGGAAGCTGGCAACAGAAGGGGTCTGAAGGGAAGTAGGCTGCAGTCACTTGCAGGGAGGTGTGTTCAGGACTATAGAGGGTAGTCTACAGTTATCCTTTGGAACGACGGAGTTGAGGCTGGCAAACCCAGAGTGGGGGAAGCCAGGAAGGTAGGAGACGGCTTGGAAAAAGTAGCAAGGAATAGGAGTGCAGACCTTGGCTGTTGATTAGAGGGCCGCTAAGCTGGAACTTGGAGTAGAGGCTGGACCCAGCTTTCCCTACTAGCCACCAAGGATGTGGCATAAACCAGGCAAGGGACAGTGGACCTGATGGAAAGACTGATACACCCCAGAGGGGGAATACGGTCTGCAGGATGAGAAGATGACAGGAGAGACACTGCCAGAGGAGGGCACAATGTTTGGCCAGAGCTAGTCCCCAGAGAGGTCAGGAGGAGGTGCTACCAATGGTGAGTACACTCTGTGACATGGTATTATACCATTTTACAGATGGGGAACTGAGGCACAGAGGTTAATACCATGTCTCTACTAATTTTGGATGCTTAGTTTGAGATACCTATGGCTTGATTTTTTTCCCCCCTCCCAGAGTACTTAACATTTTATACATTCAAAGTGCAGCCTCCATCAACATCAGTTGTAATTCTAAGTGCTCAGCCCTAGAGTCCTATGTTTGGTACCCATAAAATGAGGACACAATTAGCGGCAACGTGTGAAAAATTTGGTTTGAATGACTTGCCCACATAGGAACTTTTAGGCATGAGTAGACACCATTCTCTAGGGCAGAATTCAACTGCCTTAACCATAAAGCCCATACTTTCTCTTCTTTCACTCCCCTGCTTCATTCACTTTACACCTTCCAACTTCCTCAACAAATGAGGAAGGGTTCCTACAAACACTAGTTTTATTCACTACACAACCTTGAGTCATCACTAGAGCATAGTTGATCCTGTGCACTGACTGAGGCAGGAGTCCTGCAGAAAAAATAGTATGTGATCATGTCATTAAAGATTGTCTGTCTCATAATGCGCGCGCACAAAAGGGTGCTGAATTGTACAGGCAACCTCAATTTTAGCATTGGCTCACTTTTGAGCCCTTGAGTTGTTTGAAGTTAATGGATTTATACTAGTGTAAATGATAGGAGCATCAGGCCCAATGGCTTCCCTTGGGTGCCATGTATGTCTGTTTAGAAAAGACATTTTACTAGCACGCTGAAGGATTCCCCCTCCCAAAGGCACAGTTTTACAGAGATAATTTGGAGGGTTTTTTAGATTAGATAGAATTTCATTGGATCTCACTGAAGAAAGCAAGGCACTATATATTTGAAGGAAGTTGACAAACGTGAGCATGTTACACCTCTGCTTTGAGATGACATTAGATCTATTTAATTCCCTGTCATTATACCAGTATTCTATTCTGCACTGTTATCATTTCAGTAATGGGAATGAAAGCCATGGATCTTGCTTCAGTTAATATGAATTTGTATTCTCAACAGGATGCCATATGGTGAAGAAGATTAAGGGTTAGAATAAGGTGAATTAATTTTTGTAACCTGATAACTGTAACATGTATGATACTGTTCTTCAGCATTTTGTTTTACCAAAAATCAAGAATATAAGAACTTACTTTCTTTTGTGGTTAGCAAGTGTGCATACGGCCCCATTAGATAGGCTGTATGTTAATAGGCAGTGTTCACATTTAGATACCACAAAGGATTCCTCACACCACTGTAATAACTCAGATGTCCCAAGTAAACATGGATGAAGGAAGACTAAACAAATGATGTTGTCTTGGCTTTCATGGGTTTTACCTTTTGTGAAATATATGTAGGAGATGCCAGCTGCAGATAAAAACATGAATTCCATTATTGCCTTTCTTCACTTGAATGGCGAATCAAAGTCCTTGGCACTGTGGGTTGTTCCACTTGGGAGGAAAAATTGAAGATGAAGCCTGGTAACTTTTGATGCAATCTTCTTTATCTATAAAGAATGACAAAGTCTCCTTTTCCTGAACACACAAGGAACCAGACAGGAGAGGATGTCGTTGCTCTCGGCACCAAAAACTTTTCCAGCCAGTACCTCCCAAAATCTCCCTTTCTAGGCTTTTTCTGGGGTGGTGCTCCAGCTGCTTGTTCATGCTGTATCTTTCTCTTGTTTCTCCATTCATTAAAACACACCCCCTTACCCAAAGCCTTCCACCCACATGATCAAAATTCCTGGTGGGCTTTATACTCCCTTAGGTCTGTTTAGCTGTTCCTTACAAGTAGCTTAAATGTAGTTTAACCCAACTCACAATATCATTAAATAATAAGGATGTGCCTTTGGTTACACTATCTGCTAGTGTTTTCTAGAGCTTTTGACTTGCAACTCCTCATTGTAGTGAGTTTTTATGCTTTCATGGAAAACTGGGAATTTGTAATGCATAGCTGCAGACTAATCAAGTCTGGTATCAAAGATGATTGACAAAGGACTGATACTGAACTGGCTCTACGAAAGAGGAGAAATGCAATGACTCAAAACAGGAAATTCAAATAACCAATGAAGAAAGTATAGCTGTTAAACTTTGAAATGCTTTCCCACTTTTCCAAATCATTTAGCACGAGACTGCAGAAGGCCATGGAAAATTCTTGCAATCGAATATGAAGCAGGTGAGCACTATGCAGTTAAGCTTTGCAACAAACAAACCAGTATAGGAGCAATATGTTGTTTACTCTGTACAGGTAACACACCTACTATGTAGATGGCATGAGTCTGATCACACAAACTTAACATAGATTTACTGGAAAAAACAGCTTAGTACCACAAAACAGGAAATGTCAACTGGAACATCTTTTTAAATGAGACTTCTTTATCCAAACCCAATGGAGTTCCATTAACTACAGTAATGTTTGAAAAGAGCAGAAATGCTGGAATGCAAGGTCTGTAACTGTTATGACTTGGTTTTCTGCGTATTGTTCTGTGTAACCTTTCCCCACCTATCTCCAATCAGCTTAGCCCTTAAACGGTGGATGTGTGGAACTCTTTGAAATGCTCACCCTCAATGGGAACCCTCTGTGCAGCCTCAGATACAGCTGTGGAGCATGAGTAGTAATTTCCACAGAATCCTCCTCTAGATGCCTCTGGGCCCTTCTGTGTCTGCACCCATGCAGAAAGCAGGGCAGGGCACTCAGAAGATTCAACAAAAAAATCCATGCCTTGCTTTTCATTGCTTCTCTCCCTTCTTCACACACAGGTATCAAATGTTACAGTATAGACATGCGGGTTACATCAGCTGTCTGCAAAAGCCGGTACCATTTTGTGAGGCAGAACTGATTGCAGCATGTTGACAGAGGAGGTGCACACACTGCGTTCTCCTTTACGGAGATTTCACTCTTGTTCTTGGTTCTGATGTTTGAAAGTACAAGGTTACTACTCTGTGTGGGTAGAGAATTGCCCCAGATCTACTCTCTGGTTATACAGAGGCACTTAAGAACTCCCTGCTAAGATCTATGTCTCCTTATAATGTATCATAGCCATATGGTGAAAGAAAAAAGTCCTTATTACTTTTGTTTAAGGAATACACACTTAAAAGTTTCACACTGACGTTCTGGAGAATGTAGCAAAATGGGACTTTATAGCTGTTATCTCCGTTACCTTATTGGCGCTTGTAGTTCTAGCATAATCAGATTCTTTGAAGTGTGCCCTTGTTGTAAGCAACTGCCTTGTAATTTAGCTTTACAATTGCAGTGCTTTAGGAAAGGTTGTCAATTGTAATTACCTTTCTAACACATGACCAAAATAGGTTGAGTCACGCCTGCAGCTGGAGAAAACTATTGCATGGAGTCTTGAACATAATAATAAGCAAACTCAAAGCCTATGGGCTCACTGCTGGATTTTGGAGTAAGCACATGTCTATTTTGGCAGTGTATGATAAGGAGCAACAGACATGCTGACCTGTCCGGTAATCTGCATGGCCTGGGTTCCCAGATACTATTTCTAACAAAATTTAGAAGTTAAATGTATATTTAATTGGCCCCTTCTTTCCCCAATTCATGTGCTGTTTATCTCAGATTGTTGATCTGGGACTGTGCCTATGTAAATTTGTGTAGTGCTTAGCACAAAGGAGCCCTGATCATGGCTTCCAGGGGCTACCATAATATAAATGTGTCATTATAATAATTATTTTGTAATTAAAAGTACCCGACTCATCTGGTTTTGCATATACTCCTAAATCCTCAAATTGTGAATGCTGCCACTTCGTGAACGAGGTATGTTAAGGTAGTGGACAGAAGGAGGAGTAGGTGTGTCTGACCTTTTAACAAAAAAAACTTCAGTAATAGTATCCCTCTACAACGTGGTGAAATTTTCTAATTTCAGTGCACTCGCTCTGCTGATAGATAACCATGGAATCCCAGAACGTGGCTAACAGAGCATTTAAGTAATTCAAATGCAGCAGTCAGCTGAACTGATGAAATGCAAGGTAACATTCAGAACAGGTTATTACTGACTGATCACAATCTGAATGCAATATATTTTTGCATGGAGGGGATATGTGAGGTGAGCCAAATAGAGCTGACATTTGTAAGATGGATGGTGCAGGAATAGTGGTGTACGTTAATAACTACTTTAATTTTCTGAAGTTGGGAATAACCTTGGAAAAATTCTTCTTAGATTGCAGTAAGAAGCCAAATGGTTTGCCAGTAGCTTAGTAGGTATGGAGCATGTAAGGGTCACCAATGTAAGGTTTGTCCTTTCTGAGTTAGTTTGCATGACTTGTGATCTGACTTGAACCGAAGGAAACAGCATGCCTAATTGCTACATAACTGGTGTGGCAAATAAAGCTAAAGGAAAGTTTTGTAAGGCATCTTTATTTTATTACTGTTGAGCCAAATCCTGAAAACTCTTTAAATCATGGAATGGGCAATGGAAAAACTGCTCTAACCAAGCAGGAGCTCTGGGAGCTGGTACAGTAGTTATGTGTGCTTATGTTAGAGAAGAGGCTACATGTTTGGAATAGCAAACTCACTATAGACCTCATCAACTTTAAAACAGTCCAAAAGATGGAGTTCAATAATATCACACAGATTTGTCTGCAACTGTGGTTTGTTTGTTTGTGTTTGTTTGTTTTTTTAAATGGTATTTGCAAATATTATCTAATTGTCAATGCTCTATGAGGTAGGTTAGCAGTATTATTATTACAGGTAGCAAACCATGTCAGAAAGGTTTAAATGACTTGACCAAAGCCATAAAGTGAGTCTGAGACAGCATTAGAATGCAAGTCTTCTCTGCTCTTAGTCTTTGGATCTGGCATTTAAACTCTTTGAGCCTCAGTATCCTCATCAGGAAAGTGGAGTTAATCTTTTTTTATGTGCCTGTTAAGAGTGTTAAAGTGATATGTAAATGCAAAGTATTAAGGTCGGCCATGGTCAGATGTGGGAATGTGATTCCGGAGTTCCTGTCTACCAGCTTTGTTCCTAATCCTCCATATCAGTGGTCCGGGGGCCCCTGGGGGACTGCGAGCAGGTTTCAGGGGGTCCAGCAACCATGACAAGTGTTACTCACTAGAGCCCAGGACAGAAAGCTGAAGTCCCGCTGTACAGGACTGCAGCCTGGGGCCCAAAAACCCAGGGCTGAAGCTGAAGCCTGAGCAACTTAGCTTCCTGGTGCCACCTGTGGTGTGGGGCCCTGGCAGTTTCCCTGCTTCCTACCCCTTAGTGCCAGCCCTGGCTTTTATATGGAGAAAAGTGAACAGGGGAGATTGAAAAAGGGATTCATCATATAATCGTTATGGTTAGGAAGGGCTGCATCACCAGTAACAACGCTGCTCCTGTCTCCTCCTCCTGCACCTGTATCTAGAGAGCCTAACTAGGGATGCCTCTATCCAGATTCTGGTGTGGATTGCAGAGACTGTGGCCTGCATTTCCCACTCTCAGAAATCCAGGCTGTGCCAGGGTGGGAGGAGCCTGCTGGTGGAATCTCTCAGTAAGCAGGTGGGTGAGTTACAGGAGGAAGTGGCTAGGCTGAGGAGCTGCTGTGCACATGAGGAATTCATTGACTGTATTCATATGGAGACTTCCAAGGCTGAGGATACTATCCAGCTAGAAAAGACTGCTGTCATGCCACCAGGGGAGGAGGATATGGCTCTATCACAGGGAGGACACTGGTAGCTGGTTACTTCTGGCAGTGGGCAGTGCTTCATCCCCACTCCCAACCCACCCACCATGGTGATGGAGACCTGTTATGCTGTCCTGGCAATGACTGAGGAATCACCCCCAAGGGTTGAAGAGGAGAAGCCATGTACCCCCAAGGCTGGGAGGAACGCAGCCACCATTCCCAAGAGGAAACATAGGATAGTGATGGTTGGTGACTCTCTTCTGAGGGGGGTGGAGGCACCCATCTGTTGCCCTGAAATGGCATCCCAGGAGGTATGCTGCCTGCCAGGGGCCCATATCTGAGACGTTATGGAGGGATTGTTGAGGATCATCCGGCCCTCTGACTTCTATCCCATGCTACTCATCCATGTGGGCACTAATGATACTGCGAGGTATGACCCTCGGCAGATCAGAAGTGACTACAGGGCTCTGGGAGTAAAGGTGAGGGAGTTGGGAGCACAGGTGGTGGTCTCTTCAGCCCTTCCAGTCAAGGGTAGGGGCCTTGGCAGAGACAGATGCATCCTGGAGGTGAATGCCAGGCTGCAAGGATGGTGTTGCCAGGAGGGTTTTGGCTTCCTTGGCCACAGGGTGCTGTTCCAGGAAGGACTGCTAAATAGAGATGGGGTCCACCTATTGGGGAAGGGGAAGAATATATTTGGCTACAGACTGGCTAACCTAGTGAGGCGGGCTTTAAACTAGGTTCAATGGGGGCAGGTGCAAAGCCCACAGGTAAATCAAAAACATGGAGACCTGGGAGAAGGGTTGGAATCTTGGGGGAGCATGGGCTGTTATAGCAGAAATAAGGGAGAGACAAGACTGAACAGGGGCTGGGAGGAATCAAATCCGTATCTTAGATGTCTGTATACTAATGCAAGAAGTATGGGGAATAAACAGGAAGACCTTGAAATGCTAGTAAATAAACACAACTATGACAAAGTTGCATCACTGAGACTTGGTGGGATAATACACGTGACTGGAATATTGGTATAGAAGGATACAGCTTGCTCAGGAAGGACAAGTGGGGAAAAAAGGGAGGAGGTGTTGTCTTGTATTGTAAAAATGTATACACTTGGACTGAGGATGAGATAGAAATAAGAGGGAGACTTGTTGAGTCTCTGGGTAAGGATAAAAGGGGAAAAAACTGGTGATGTCATGGTAGGGGTCTACTACAGACTACCAAACCAGGAAAAAGAGGTGGTTGAGGGTTTTTTTTTTTAAACAACTAACAAAATCATCCAAAGCACTGGTCTTGGTGGTGATGGGGGACTTCAACTTCCCAACATCTGTCGGGAAAATAACACAGCAGGGCACAGATTATCCAACAAGTTCTTGGTATGTATTGGAGACCATTTTTTTATTCCAGAAGGTAGAGAAACCTAGTACGGGGGAGTCTGTTCTAGATTTGATTTTGACAAATCGGGAGGAACTGGTTGAGAATTTGAAAGTGGAAGGCAACTTGGGTGAAAGTGATCATGAAATGGTAGAGTTCATGATTCTAAGGAATGGTAAGAGGGAGAAGAGCACAATAAAGACAATGGATTTCAAGAAGGCAGACTTTAGCAAACTGGTGGAGTTGGTAGGTAAAATCCCGTGGGAAGCAAGTCTAAGGGGAAAAACGTTGAAGACAGTTGGCAGTTTTTCAGAGAGACATTATTAAGGGCACAAGAGCAAACTATCCCACTGCGTAGGAAAGGAGTAAAGGAAGGATGGCAAGAGACCACCCTGGTTTAACCAGGAGATCTTCAATGATCTAAAACTCAGAGTCCAATAAAAAGTGGAAACACGGTCAGATTACAAAGGATGAATATAAACAAATAACACAAGTATGTAGGGACAAAATTAGAAAAGCCCAGGCACAAAATGAGATTTAACTAGTTAGGGACATAAAAGGAAACAAGAAAACATTCTACAAATACATTAGAAGCAAGAGGAAGACCAAAAACAGAGTAGGCCTGTTACTCAATGAGGAGGGGCAGGAGACAATAACAGAAAATGTGGAAATGGCAGAGGTGCTCAATGACTTCTTCGTTTTGGTTTTCACCAAGAAGGTTAGTGGCAATTGGACATCTAACCTAGTGAATGCCAGTGAAAATGAGGTAGGAACAGAGTCTAAAATAGGGAAAGAACAAGTCAAAAATTACTTAGACAAGTTAGATGTCTTCAAATCACCAGGGCCTGATGAAATGCATCCTAGAATACTCAGGAAGCTGACTGAGGAGATATGTGAGCCGTTAGCAAGTATCTTTGAAAAGTCATGGAAGAGGGGAGACATTCCACACTGGAAATGGGCAAATATAGTGCCCATGTATAAAAAGGGAAATAAGGACAAACCAGGGAATTACAGACCAGTCATCTTAGCTTCAATACCCGGAAAGATAATGGAGCAAATAATTAAGCAATCAATTTACAAACACCTAGAAGATGATGATGTGATAAATAAGTCAGCATGGATTTGTCAAGAACAAATCATGTCAATCCAATCTGATAGCTTTCTTTGACAGGGTAACAAGCTTTGTGAATGGGGGGAAGCTGTAGATGTGGTATATCTTGACTTTAGTAAGGCTTTTGGTACTGTCTTGCATGATCTTCTCATAAACAAACTAGGGAAATTCAACTTAGATGGAGCTACTATAAGGTGGGTGCATAACTGGTTGGAAAATCATTCCCCGAAAGTAGTCATCAGTGGGTCAGTCATGCTGGAAGGCCATAATGAGTGGGGTCCCATAGGGATCGGTTGTGTTCAATATCTTCTTCAATGATTTAGATAATGGCATAGAGAGTACACTTACAAAGTTTGTGGATGATGCCAAGCTGGGAGGGGTTAAAGTGCTTTGGAGGGATAGGATTAAAATTCAAAATGATCTGAAGAAACTGGAGAAATGGTCTGAAGTAAATAGGATAAAATTCAATAAGGACAAATGCAAAGTACTCCACTTAGGAAGGAAATATCAGTTGCACACATACAAAATGGGAAACAACTGCCTAGGAAGGAGTACTGTGAAAAGGGATCTGGGGATCATAGGGGATCACAAGCTAAATACGAGTCAACAGTGTCATGTTGCAAAAAAAGCAAACATCATTCTGGGATGTAATAGTATGAGTATTGTAAGCAAGACAAAGTAATTCTTCTGCTCTACTCTGCACTGATTAGGCCTTAACTGGAGTATTATGTCCAGTTCTGGGTGCCACATTTTAGGAAAGATGTGGACTAATTGGAGGAAGTCCAGAGAAGAGCAACAAAAATGATTAAAGGTCTAGAAAATATGACCTATGAAAGAAGATTGAAAAGACTGGGTTTGTTTAGTCTGGAAAAGAGAAGACTGAGAGGGGACATAACCTTTTTCAAATACATAAAAGGTTGTTACAAGGAGGAGGGAGAAATTGTTTTTAACCTCTGAAGATAGGACAAGAAGCAATAGGCTTAAATTGCAGCAAAGGCGATTTTAGGTTGGACATTAGGAAAAACTTCCTAACTGTCAGAGCAGTTAAGCGCTGGAATAAATTGCCTAGGGAGGTTGTGGAATCTCCATCTTTGGGGATTTTTTTTTTAAGCGCAGGTTGGACAAACACCTGTCAGGGATGGTCTAGATAATACTGAATCCTGCCTTGAGTGTAGGGGGCTGGACTAGATGACATCTCAAGGTCCCTTTCAGTTCTATGATTTTATGGTTCTATGAAAAACAGTTGTGGCGCAGGTGGGTGTAATGGGGTAGTTACCTGCTTCTGCCCTGTGGGGCTTAAAAGCCAGCCCAGGGAGAGAGCCAGAAAAGCTAGCTGATTGGGGAAATGGCTGCAGCTGGGCCATGTCCCAATCAGGCCACAGCTGGGCCTATAAAGGGGCTGCTAGGCTGAAGTTTAGCCGGAGTCCCTCTCTGCATTCAGAGAGGGAAGGGCCTGGCTGCAGGGACCTGAGGGAATACCTAGATTGGAGCAGGGCTGAGGAGGAAAGGCCACGGGTAGACAGAGGCAGCAGGTCCAAACCCCGTCGCCTGTGATGAGTGGTTGATACACTGCAGTCTGCTCTGGGGAGTGGGGCTAAGCAATGACTGGCAGTAGCCAAGGCTGGGGCAAGGAGGGGGTAGTGGGTGAGGGTTCCCTGGGGAGGGAAGACCCTCAGGGACTGTTGGGGTTTACTGCCAGGGGGCAGCACCCCAGTGGGAGGAGCACTAGATCCTGGGAGGGACTGGGGCTGGCGGTAAGGTGGATCACCAGACAGCAAAGGGTGCTCCAGAGGCTGATGGGCTAATTTCCAAGGACGACCAGCAGGAAGCACCGCCAGGTGAGTCCAGCTCTATTACAGTGGGCCATGGAGTTTTTATAGCATGGGAATGGGGAGGCCTCAGAAAGGAAAAGGTTGAGAATCCCTGTTCCAGATCATGTTGCTTCTGTGAAGATACACACTTTCAACAAGGATGGCCACAAAGTGAACATTTTTCACAACTGTAAAATGTTTTAGCATAAAATGTTACATTTTCTCCATAAGCTTCATGAATTTTAAATCAGGGAAATGTAGTTGGATTTTGTTTTGTTCCCCCCAAAAGCTTTGCCCAGCTCATCATTCATGAGCCGTAAGAGTCCTGGACTAAGGGTGTGTCTGTACTGCAAGTGGTGGAATGGGGGAGGGCAGAGCAGGGGTGGGGTGGGCTGGGGCCAGTTCGCTCGCTGCTGCCAGCACCAGGCCACCCTGGACCCTGTGTCCCTGTGAATCACAGGGTCCGGGGCAGTTGCCCCTGTTCATCCTATGGACAGGACGGCTCGGAAAATAAGCCCCAACATTGGTGGAGCCGGGCCAATGTTCTTGAATATTGGTGGAGCATGGGCATCACGGGCCCACATAACTGACCACCTATGAGTATGACTACATGTACTGCAATCACACTTCCTGAATGTAGTGTAGATGTTCCCTAAGGAAACAAAGGGATGGTTTAAATAGCAAGCATGTGAGACCCAAGAGACCGATAATGTTGAGAGAGACTGAGATTCCAATACTTCTGGGAAGGTGAGGAACAAGTATACAAATATACAAGAACATGACTCTTCCTTAAAAACAAGGAAGTTCATTGCTAGTCGATACCAGGATGCATTCCTCATTCAACACACACAGCTCAATTTTATCTCTAGTATAACTCCACTGAACTCAGTATTTGGAGTGAATTTGGCCCATTGCTAATCTTCATGCAAGCAGGATGCATGAACAATAGTCTGATTTTTTTTTTTCCAATTGAATTTGTCTATCACTTTCCAGTACTATTGACAGAAAATATGTTAACAGGAGCCTAACTGTATAGTATATTGGAGCTCCAGCTCCCTTCCTTGGATCATCTGTGCATCTTTTCAGTACCAAACACTTCTTACAGAAGGGATCTTTTCCAGGAGTGCAGTGTTTAGCTGCTGTATATATCCTAAAGCACTTTAATAGATTACTCTTACAGTTAACAAGTTACAGTATGTTTCACTACTTGTGTCTAAAATGGTCAGATTTAATACAGTTTGTGTATATAAAAGGACATATTCACTCAAGCAAAAACTTGCGTCTGTGCATACCAAATGAGTAGCTAGACAGGTAATTACTGGATTTTTATGCCATAGTCAAATACTATTTGCATATGCAAAAAGTTGAGTGTGTAAAATTATAAGCACAAATTTTGATGTAGGGTGATATTTTCAAAAATGTCTAAGTCCGATTCGCTGACTCTTCGAAAACAAGACCTAGGCTCCTGAGTCATTCTGGCATTTTTGAAAATGTTCACCTGTAGGTATTAGCTCCAATATGCAAATGGATTTGATGGAGTAGTTTTGATGTTACTTTAATCAAGACCTCTCAGTATACTTGGAATAATGTGAAGTTAAAATCAGCTTATTTTTAAAAACCTCCCCATGAAAATTAAGAAAATTAAATAAGCCAGTAATTACCTGGGGATGGTTTTTACACAGACATATTCCCCAAGAGTGGATGCTATTCATCCAATATAAATAACTAACTTCTTAATTCAGCCCTGTTAAGACAATTAAAATAGTCCATTAACATTTATTAGATTATTGATAAATGATCTTATTCCAGAAAATCTATCTGAATATGCATAACTGTTGATTATAATCCAGAAATTTATCATAGAAGTTCTGGAGGGAGTTGAATTATTGACATATTGAAGTTGTTAGATAATATAGCAGCAGTAATGACATTATCTGCATGCATACTTACACAGTTGCCAATGGAGTTGTTACACAGATATTATGATATAATATATGCAGTGGCATTGTAGCTGTTTTGGTGGCAGGATAAAAAAGAGACAAGGTGGGTGGGGTAATTATATTTGGACCAACTGTGGGTGAGAAAGAGAGACAAGCTTTTTAGCTTGCAAAGAGCTGCTCTTCAGGTTAATCCACCCTACCTGCAGAAGAGCTCTGTGTAAGCTAGAAAGCTTGTCTTTTTCTCTCACCAACAGATGTTTGGTCCAATAAAAGATATTACCTCACCCATCTTGTCTCAGGAATTATGGCATTTTGCAGTAGTTCTGGCCATAATTTGAAGTTCATTCCCAGTGTACCTGCATATATTAGATTTATCTTTAGCAGAGGCTCTACCACAGTTTGAGAAGACTATGTGGCAAGGATTAAGAGAACCTATAAAACTTTGCAGTCTTGCAGAAAAATCACATTTTGGTCTTGTATAACGGCTTGGGAGGTGGGGGAAGATGGGGAACTTATCTGGACAGGGGGAGAGAAGAAGAATCCAGTCTGAACTCTGTGTGTGTGTGTGTGTGTGTGTGTGTGTGTGTGTGTGTGGTGCTGACTGAGAACTTGGGGACTGTCTGAGGAAAAGCCTCCTTCAGGTAGGGTGGATTGTTTGAAAGCACAATGGTTGAAATTATCTACATTATTTAAATCCGCAAGCAGGAAACCTTGATTTAAATAATTGATTTTAATCTCATTTTGCACTTGTACTTTTTAGTTATTTTCCTAAAGAGCGGTTCATTCTTATTGATTTGTATAACCATTAAAACATGTGGATTTACAGCTAAATATAGTCTTCACACTAAAGTACTTTTTTGTTAACTATGAAAATAGTGTATCTACACTTATTTAAGCACTTGTATACCTTAATATACATTTTTAAATTTTTGATTAGGTTACAAAATGGTGACCAATGTTTAACATTTTTTTTTATTGGGGATCTTGGAACAAAAAGTGGGAGTGTGCTCATGAAATTTTGTGGATGACACAAAGTTGGGAGGTATTGCCAATATGGAGGAGGACCAGAATATCATTCAAGAAGATCTGGATGACCTTCTAAACTGGAGTAATAGAAATGGGATGAAATTTAATAATGCAAAGTGCAAGGTCATGCATTTATGGACTAATAAGAATTTTTGTTACATGCTGTGGATGTATCAGTTGGAAGTGACCGAGTATGAGAGAGACCTGAGTGTACTGTTGATCACAGGATGATTATAAGCTGCAAATGTGATGTGACTCTGCAAAGGCTAATGCAGTTCTAGGATGCATCAGGCAAGATATTTTCAGTAGAGACAGGGAAGTTATAGTACTATTATACAAGGCTTTGGTGAGACCTCATCTGGAATACTGTGTACAATTCTGGTCTCCCATATTTGAGAGATTAATTCAAACTGGAACGAGTGCAGAGAAGGGCTGCTAGGATATCTGAGGAATGGAAAACCTACCTTATGAGAAGAGACTCTAAGAGCTTGGCTTGTTTAGCCTAACCAAAAGAAGGCTGAGGGGAGATACGATTGCTCTTTATAAATATCTGAGGGATAAATACCACGGAGGGAGGAGTTATTTAAGTACCAATGTGGACACAAGTACAAATAGATATAAACTGTTTAGGCTTGAAATTAGGGAAGTTCTGGAACACCCTTCCCAGGGGAACAGAGGGGGTGAAAAACCTAACTGAGCTTGATACATTTATGGAGGGATGGTATAAGTGTATTTGAGGCCATAATTTGTTTTGAAAACCCTTTATTACAGTGATGAGGTGCAAGAAGGAAAAAGAACTCAGTCTGACTTCCAGAATATAGGGCCAGTTTGCAGTGGTAACTCTTACTTCCAAACCCAGTAAATATGGAAGCAGTTTGATATGGAAATCAGTGACCCATGGAAATGGGAACACTAGTAGGCCATTTCCACAAAGTCACCTTTTAAAGTGGAACTGCCCTTAACATTGAAAGAGAAGCTCCTGGCCCCTTAAACTTCATGAATGGAATTACTTTATAGGAGATCTCCTTGAAGTGTCTGCTTAGGTTCAAGATTATTAGGAAATTGTCATTTAAAGACCTGCAAACAAACTCAATTTCCCACACATAGCAACCTTCTCAAGTGGGATATTTGGATGTTACGATCAGTACATCAGTGGCCATGATGTTTTCCCATATGGCAAATAGTTAGCCAGGAGGCAGTATCTGCCTTCTGACTGACAGTTACCTAATTATTTGACCTCTGATATCTCTAGGTATAGGCTCAGGTTTTTTTAAATTAATTTCTGAGCAAAAAACTGAATGCAGGCTTAGTTATCTCAGTTATTTTTTCTAACGGCTAGACATAAGTAACAATTATTTCAAGCAAAATCCTTTGCTGTTATGGCAAATCTCATGGATTTTCTGTTAATGCCTCTAATTTCTGAAAATTTAATAAAAATAAGATTACTACTTCCAGTGTAAAAACAAAGCTAGGGTTGCTCTGATGAGCCAGCTATATAAAAAAAGTAATACAATTTTTGCTTGAAATTGAAGGAAATAAGATTAGAAATGCTATTTTGGGCTCTAATCTTATTTTCTATTCCTAGCATATACATATCAACTTATTTTTTCCTCTAATTACAAATGTCTATAAAATGCAAGAACCTGAAACACATTACATTCATAAATATGTAGAACTGAGAGCAAATGAAGGTTTGAAAGCTCCGAGATTAGAAAGACTATTATAGATCAGCAAAGCAATACAAAGGTTAAATATATTTTACAACATGTTAGAGATCACTTGAACGGTCTAAGGTTTGAACAGTTACACTAGGGAATGTTTAAGCAATAATGTCTGATCTTCAGGTATCTTCTCAGACAGGCAGAAACCAGTTGCTGTTTTTTAGGGGGATAAATAAAGCGGAGCACTGAAAAGCAAGAGATAACATCTTGAAGGTAAATGTGATGTAAATGTCTTTCATATAAATTAGGTAATTGCAATACTGCTATTCTAAAATGCTGTCTGACTTCTATTTAAATTTCAGACACCTCTTTATAGTTTGGTGACTGTCCAGGTCCACAGGAAGAGTGGAATGTGGGTTTTCCATTTACATTGTCAAGGATAATTAGCACATTAAAAAGTAGTCAAGGGGCTGTGCTGAATATTACAGAGCATCTAGAGTCTTTCATAAACCTTAAGCCACTTTTCACCAGTTAGGCTTGCTAGCCCGCCAGTTACTACTACTACTACTACTACACTAGTTCTCATTAAAATGGGCATTCAGTTAGCACTGGAAAGACAGCCTATAAACCTGCTCTGCTACTGACCTGCTGTGTGACTTTGGAGAAAATTATTTAGTCTTTAAAGGTCTCAATTTCCCCTCATGACCTTTGTCTCAATCATTAGGATTGTAAATTGTCTGCATTTACACAGTGCCTACCAAAATTTCAGTTGGAGCTTCCTCCATTTTTGTAACATGAACAGTAATACGCTGTTCCCTGCCCTAGCACATCTTCTCCTCAGTTAGGACGACTTCCAGATTGTGTATTTCATATTGGGCTGCATTAGTTGGAGCATTGCCAGCAGATCCAGGGAAGTGATTATTCCCCTCTATTGGGCACTGGTGAGACCTCACCTGGAGTACTGTGTCCAGTTTTTGGGCCCCCCCCCCACTACAGAAAGGATGTGGACAAATTGGAGAGAGTCCAGCAGAGGGCAATGGAAATGATTAGGGGGCTGGGGCACATGACTTACGAGGAGGGGCTGAGGGAACTGGGCTTATTTAGTCTGCAGAAGACAAGAGTGGGGGAGGATTTGATAGAAGCCTTCAGTTACCTGAAGAGGTGTTCCAAAGAGGATGAAGTTTTGCTGTTCTCAGTGGTGGCAGATGACAGAACAAGGAGAAATGGTTTCAAGTTGCATTGGGGGAGGTCTAGGTTGGATATTAGGAAACACTTTCACTAGGAGGGCGGTGAAGCACTGGAATGGGTTACTGGGGGGGGGGGGTGGGGGAGAGGGGGGTGGAATCTTCATTCTTAGAGGTTTTTAAGGCCTGGTTTGACAAAGCCCTGGCTGGGATGATTTAGTTGGGGTTGCTACTGCTTTGAGCAGGGAGTTGGACTAGATGACCTCCTGAGGTCTCTTCCAAACCTAATCCTCTAAGATTCTATATATGGCCAATTTTTGCACATCGATGTACAATTGATGCACATAGAACACAATGTTCTGTCTGAATGGCTATATTGACTCAATAGATGAGATGCATTTCAGCTACTGTAGCTGCAAAATGAACTCTTCTACTATGTGCAGTCTTTAATCTCTGTAACTGTCCAATATAATTTGTCATAAATGCCACACTCTTGTTAGGTCAGATTTAAAAGGGCCTGTCATATGGTTACCTCATGCAGTGCACAATGTAGTGCTGCAAATCTAAATAGTTTAACTTTAATGCAGGATTAGTGCTCTAGGTTGAAGCTGAATCAATTACATGAAATTCCTCTCTTGGTGTGGAGTCTGACAGAGCAGGTGGCTTTTGGACTATCTTTTGACAGCATATCTTGAATCACCATGGTGTCGTTTGTTTTATCAATATATGTATATTTTAATTTTTTTCTTTTTGCCCTTTCTCCTACTGTTAATCTGCTGCATTTTCCCATTGGTCAGGAAAACAAGTGTGTCACTCGAGAACTGGTGTCAATAGAACAGTTGAATGTGTGCCAGAAGGTGCCACCTCCAAATCCTTTATCAAGAAGCTAAATGTGTCAAATTACTGCTACTGACCTAAGGTCTGGCAATCCCAGGTCCATTCATCATTTTGGGATCTCTGATGGTAATCGGTTTAATCAGTTTCTTTGTTGCAAACCAATAACACTTCATGGATAACCAAGCAAGTAGTGCTGTTAAATTGTATAGCCTGGTAGCACCACCACAAAGTGAAGGAGACTAAGTGCATTAAGTGCTGAAGTTGTCACACCCATTTCTTTCCCCTTCATTTATTTATTTTTTTGCAGCTGTTAAGTCAAACATCAGTAAGTTAAAATCAGTTGGATTTATTGAGTTATTGTAAGAGAGCAGGGAGACTTTCTAATATGTTGACATTGGGATCATTGGTATACTCTGAAGGTGTTTCTAGTAATCAAGAGGAGGAGGCTGAGAAGAGGTGGCAGGAAATCAATTTTAAAATAAGCAGCAGAGGAGTGAAAGAAATCCTAAGGAAATTGCAAGAGCAGTAAAAGGTAAGTGTGGAATGAGCTGTAAAATGGTGCAATGGTAGGGGAAAATAAGATAACTCAGAAAAAAGGAGATCTGCAGCTATACCATATTCACTATTGTGGTATTGGTAGCAGGAGCTAGGAAAATGTTTTCCTAGCACACACATTGTTTCATTTTTCTTTTCCTGAGACAGCCTATTCCTCTCTGTCTTCCTTTTCCCCTTTTTTATTTCAAGTTTCATTTTATCTCTGATTTTATTTCCTGGAGGTTATACCATGAGAGACACTGAACATCTGCCACTTCGATTAATCTCAATAGGATTTGTAGATGCTCCCATGGAATTGATCCAAAACTCAGTGAAGTCAATTGAATGATTCCCACCTACTTTAATGGGGCTTTGGATCATGCCCAAGGTGCTCCACTGCTCTTGGAATACGACCCATTGTTTTAATAGTCAATTGTACCAGGCAGGAAACTTGCCTATTTAGAGACCTACAACTATTTGACCTATCTTTTCTCTTACTCATGACCTCATTGTCATATCACAGAACTCCTTTAGGGGCCAACACTGTGAGGTGCTTCTGAAAGTGCCCAGTACCTCCTATACGAATATCTTCTGAACAGTGTTTCCCCTAGAGAGGTAAGGGGCAATGTGAAGAATGTAGGAGGTAACTGCATTTCATATGAATGTTATGTGTACCTCTGTCTTTGACTACTAGGATGCTGTCTGTGATGTGTGTGTAAAGAGTTCACTTGGAGCATGTCTATGTGAAGAGGTGTAGTGCAGCAAGATGGGATATAAATCTACAGCACTCTAGCCTGACTTGTTCTAACTCTAACTACTGCTAAAGCAGTAGATCAAAGCTCAGTAAGGAACTTGTATTGCCCAGTAGCAGGGTCTACTTGGTGACTTAGTGAATGGCAGGCTAAGGCACTGTAGACTTAGACTGCAGCTTGCCATGCACTGCACTCCATATTGAAAAGCCCTTGGTCCTGGGTGGGTGTGGTGTTTTTTCACTTCTGCAGGAACCAAAGTCAATGATTGTAGATAGTCTCGAGTTACTGATGCTCAACAAACAATACAGGTGTCAATTCCTTTCAAGGTTTAACCTTACCATGCTCTGATCAGCAGTCTGTAAAAATGACATGCTGTCACGTTAAGACTTTTCCTGGTCCTGCATGCAAGCTAGGGGACTCTGAAGGAAACGTGTGATCTAGGTCTTTGAGCAGTCAAAAAGCCAGCCTAAAGAAAAATGGGTTGGGTTGTGCCTCTGTGCCAGTGTAAAAGTGGGGTGAAGCATGGGATTCCATTGAGAGAAGTGGATGTGCTGGGTGTATCACTTGAGAAGTGTGCCCACAGACAGACTGAGTGAGGGATCAAAGGGATAGTATACCCTCAACTGTGACAGACCAATTTTGCATGCATCTGTCTCCCATTTAAGTCTCTCTTTACCTTATTCATTTACCAGTAGGCTCTAGCTGTTCCTCATATAGTGATTCCTGTTCCAATTTCTGCTGGATCTTTCTTCATTTTCTTCCATGAAATGAAAATTAAGCTTTTTAACTAGAAAAGTTATTGCAAGTTCTAACTGATTAGAGGACAAACATTTAGGGAGTGGAAAAAGTCTTGTATTTTTTAGTTTAGTGGGATAAAAGTTGGAGATGTTCTTAGAAAAAAACTTAGATGAGAAAGTTTTGTAATGTCCAATTTTTTACATTTTAATTGGAACTATCAACACAATAGCAGCTGATCTATATACATTACTTCCAAATGAAAATACATTTGTCCATGCTTCAAGGAATTTGAAAGATTTTTAGGGTGGTGCGTGGTTTTTTGGTTTTTTTTTTTAAATGCCATCTGTAATTACAACCAAATATTTATCTGATTTTGCCCTGGGAAAACAGAAAGGAAATCATCTGGATATTTCTGATGAAAATGTTGAAAATAAATTACATACAAGTTTGATGTACTTGCAGATAATAAACAATCTCAGGTTTAAAGGCATGAAATAGTTTGCTTAATGCAAATTGTCACTTTGAAAATAAAATATAATTCAAATAATCTTTTAAAATAGCAAAACAAAATTCAGATGGACGTGAAAAGTACACTCAAAGAATAATAAAATATATGCAAAGATGATGTAGTTTACAGATAAATATAGTTAAGAATTAATCTATTATGATAATGCTTAGCACCTTCCATCCACAGATCTCAGTCTTCCATTAATATAGCCTCAGGAACCCATTTTATTTCTTTTTTTTTTTAAAGTTGAGAAAATAGAGGCAAAAAGATATTAAAAGCTTGATATTGCTCCCACTGATGTAGGTCATTGTTGGTATTGGGGTTTTTTTTAAGTACTCATGATGTGCTCACCTCTGTATCTAAGGCCAGATGCTGGAAAAACTTAAGTACAGAAGTTTATTCATATGAGTAGTTTATTCGTGAGATTTGGTTTGCTCATATGAGTACTTTGCAGAGTTGGATCTAAAAGAGGGTCAGAGCTTTTCCTGTTGGCTACATTGGAAGAATGTTCTGGACTAAAATGTCTCACCCAAGGTCACACAAGAAGTCTGTACCAGATCTAAAATACCTTACTGGGGAAGCATGTAGTTGTAGTCATGTTGGTCCCAGGATATTAGAGATACAAGGCAAGTGAGGTAATATCTTTTATTGGACCAACTTCTGTTGGTGAGAAACGAGCTTTTGAATCACTATTTATAATTACTTAGCATAAACAATCTGCTCCACCTTGCATTTTCTTATAACACTGGGAATACCTTTCCCAGATCTCAGAGTGGTAACTCTGTTAGTCTGTGTCAGCAAAAACAATGAGGAGTCCTTGTGGAACCTTAGAGACTAACAAATTTATCTGGGCATTAGCTTTCATGGGCTAGAACGCACTTCATCAGATGCATGGAGTAGAAAAAACAGGAGCAGGTATAAATACATGAAAAGATGTTAGTTGTCTTTCCAAGTGTGAGGTCACAATTCAATTGACAGCAGGATACCAAGGGAGGAAAAATAACTTTTTTGAAGTGGGTAATGACAGTGGCCCATTTCAGACAGTTGACAAGAAGGTGTGAGTAACGGTATGGGGGGAAATTAGTATTAGGTTTTGTAATGACCCAACCACTCCCATCTTTATTCAGGCCTAATCTGATGGTGTCCAGTTTGCAAATGAATTCCAGTTCTGCAGTTTCATGTTGGAGTCTGGTTTTTAAGTTTTTTTTTTTTTTTGTTGAAGAAAACTGACAGCAGGAATCATAATATTCAAAAACCAGTAGGAGAACACTTCAGTCTCCCTGGTCACTCAATAACAGACCTAAAAGTGGCAATTCTTCAACAAAAAAACTTCAGAAACAGGCTCCAACATGAAACTGCAGAACTGGTAGTAGGTGAAGCCTTGTTCAAACTTGAGGCCCATAGCTTTAGGCACTGTACAAACACATAGCGAGGAGCAGTGTCTGTGCTGAAGAGCTTGAAATCTAAATAGACAAGACAGACACAGGGAGAGGTAGAATAACTTGTCCAGTTCACACAGCAGGTCAGAGACAGAGCCAGGAATAGAAGCCAGGTTTCCTAACTGCTATCCAGTACAACATGCTGGCATTCTTCCTTAGCTGTAAAATGGGGATAATACAATGCATATAATATAAGTCCATCCTACTTTCCTTCAGCCGTACAGATGAGCAGATTGACTGAGCCATGGAGGTCAAGAAATCACAGAAGGGCCCAATTCCTCCTTTTCACAGATGCATGTGAATATCTTCATTCCCAGATCTCTGTGTAGATCATTAAAATGAGCATTGTCTCTAGTATGCTGACATTCCCCAGAATAATATAAAAAAATCCTCTATGGGAGGCCTTTGACTCACTGAGCATATTAATAAATGAGCCATATTGTTGACATGCCAATAATTACATTTCTTCAAAAATGGCAAGATCTGAAGTCACATGGTATTTTACATTGGTGTATTTCAGAACATTTCGAAAATCTGCCCCTCCCTACTCATCTGTTCATGTTTATCACATCATCCCATCTGCTCCCCCTAAAATGCCAGCCTCTAATGCCCATTTGTATCTTTTCTCCCACAAACATCCCTGTAATTTCTTCCGCACTGTTCCTAAATCATGGAATGCCGCAATGAACTAATCCATAACACCTCCCCTCCTGAGTCATTGCTCAAGGCCCACTTCTACCATGATGCCAAAAAGAAATCCAACTAACAATGGCTAGGTATATTACTCAGGCAGATGGAACTCACATTTGTGTGTTAATAATTTAAGCGTCTTCCAAAGAATTTGTAACCATCAAGTAGTACATATACTTATCCTGTGGAAGCATGCAATCTCATTACCATAGTCGTCATCCACCCTCATCCCCCTTTCCTTTGTGTGCTACATTCACTTGTGGTGATGGCTTTTCAGTTTTTTTTCAAATAGATATAACTTTTTGTCTTTGGGTGACTTGGTCTAATTTTATTTGGTAATATTCCCATCCCACAAGTTGTATCCAATGTGTCTGTTTCTCTAGTTTTTTGTCAAGATAAAATGAGTGAGCATAATAATTTGGGAGTGAGATGATTTAAGATCCTAACTCATGAGAACCAGCTCATACTCACTCATGTATGCACTTCCCTATCCAATTGTAGTGTTGGGGCTTCTGCACGTACACTATTGCTGTTTGCTTTAAATTAATACTCTAAAGGTTGTTTAAGATAAGAGCCTGAAATCCCCACTTATTTAATTTGTTTATATTTCATTTTATATTAGAAAAATCAAGATCTTTCAAGGAAAGAAAACAATGTCTTTTGCTTTTTCTAAATATCTTCTGTTTTTTCTATTCTATGATGAATTAGTTATGTGTTATGCATCTGATCCAAACCTCACTTAAGTCAACAGGAGACTTTCAAGTGACCTCACAGGGTTTTGGACCAGGCCCAAATTAAATGAACTCTATATCCATGCTTCACCTTCCTTGATACAGACGTCTGCAGAAGTGACTCATTGGTGTGTTAACATTTCTGTCAATATACTCCCTGCAGTAGAGATTCACCTACATGCTACACAGACCTCTAAATGTATTGGCATTGGTTTTCCACACTAACAACTAAACTACATTTACTGTATATAGAGCCCTCAGTATTTATATACAACACCTAGGTGTGGTTCACAAAGACAACGTAAACCCTTTATATTCATCAGCCCTTGCAAAAGTAATTGTAATAAAATGCAATTGTGAAAATGGCTTAAAATTAGAAGATTGAGGATCTTAATGAAAAGTAGAAAATTGAAAACATGTCATCAAAAGGTTCATTTGAACTCTAATGCAAGACCTTAACAGTGACCTCGGCAGTGTTAATGCAGATAAATTTTTCCAAACGCATGGAATAAGTGAGAGTCAGATGAGTTGCTCTGTTGATATAACTGATGTAAAAGCATAGGAGGTCACTGCTGATTTTTCATTAGAGTGCAAGTTTGATGACACTGAGGCATGTATTGCTTTTTTTGTATCTGTTTGGAGATGGAAATGAAAGCTTTACGGGGCGTTGGAGTGTGATACTGATAACATTGCAAACAATATTAAAGTGGAGAGGTATCAAAGTCTTTCCTTAACTTATTTTCATTCTTTTAAGATTTTGGGTGGATACAATGTGTGCTGCTGCAACCTTATCTGCCACTAGGTGTAGATTTTGTTTGCAAATTAATATACTGGGTGAGATGAAGATAGTTTTAGCTCACAAAGAATTCAAGGAATAACTTACTATTTCAAGAGGGAAAGTTTGACTATAGACAGTAGAATTTGAAAAGACCTGTAATTGTCCTGAAGTTTTTCCCCTTGAGAGACTGAGGAGCTGATGTCCTAAGTTCCCTCTAAGCTGTGTGGCCACGTAGCCACACAGCTGCTTATTAAGCGCTGTGGGGGGGAGAGATGCTTATGCCCAAGCCCTGGACTGGTCGTGGTGCCTCGGCCCCGACTCAGCCCAGCCCCAGACCTGCTGTGTCCGGGGGACAGGTGCTCCTCGCCCGGCCTGGCCCAGAACCTGCTGCGGCTGAGGGACAGGTACCCCTTCCCTGGCCTGGACCCAGTCCCGTCCAGACCTGCTGTGGCAGCGGGATAGGTACCCCTCCCTGATCTGGCCCAGACCTGCTGCAGCCAGGGGAGAGGCGCCTCTCCCCCAGGCCAAGTGCTGCTGTGTGGGGGAGGGAGGGAAGAGCTGGGGGGTCCTCTCTCTCTCCCCCCACCATAGCCCAGGGAGTCCCACTGCACCCCAAACCCAGATCCCACGCATCCAACTGGAGCCCCCCCCTCGCACCCCAACCCTCTGCCCCAGCCCTGAGCTCCCTCCCATACTCTGAACCTCTCGGCCCCACCCTGCCACATGAATTTTCTTATGTGCACCAATATGGAGGTGATGTGCCACACATCACCTCCATATTGATCCGCATAACAAAATTCATTCTGCACATGCATGGGAAAAATTGGAGGGAACACTGCTGATGTCCCATTGAAAATCTGAGATGCTTTTGTACATTTTTGTAGATCTTTCTTGTTTAAAAGTGGCTATTTGTTTACAATGCTATCTGTATGTGCCAAATGTCCTCCCAACATCTATGAAATATAGGTTCGTAATGAAAAAAGCATTATTTGTATTGGTAAAGCCCTGAGGCCCTCAGTTGGAATTTGAGTCCCCCTTGTGGTGGGCACTGTACAAACATATACAGTAGTAAAAAACAGTCTCTTCCTTGAAGATCTTATTGTCTAATAGCCTGTTCCTTTAGTGGGATATGAGCAGGTGGAGTCAGTGGCTCTGTGTGGAGTTGGGAACTAATTTAACACAGGATCTAATTGAAGACAAGAATGGTAAATCTAATATACAAAACATAGAACCGTTCAGTCCTCCCAACTCCTACAGGTAGGCAACTGCCTACTCCATGTATGAGGGATATTAATGTAAGCAGAGTGCACAATAGATATTGATCAACAAACCTGAGAAAGATTATGCTGCAAATGCAGCACTGTTTAGTAGTGCACGCTTCAGTTTTGTTGATGGATGGTCCACCATACATATATGTATTTGTTGTCTTATCTTTCTGCTGTTTCCAGCTGCTTTTGAAAAATGGAGGTTTTGTTGTACACTAATCCAGCCCAGATGAAATAAAGGCGTTAATAACAGTCTGTAGATGAAGTGTGATGATGATGATGAGGGCAAGCTAGCTTTGACAACACAAAGATTGTGTTCAGTTCTGAATCGATAAACCACCATTAGTGCTGTACACGATGGTGAAATTCTATACCGTATGTTCAAAAATTGCACAGGAGGGCGGTTTCACACGGATTGTGATGGAATAATACATCCTTATTGACTGTGGAATCTTTGGTGTGCATCTGGTTAATGAGGCTGGTGTTCTGTCAGCCTGGCTTGGGACCAGGTTGGGGCCATTCGTGGGAAAGGCTCCATGTATTCCTTCTACACACGACTACATCCGAGACTGACTGGGACATGGTGGTCTACAGGCAACAGTTCTACCAGCAAGGCTGAAAGGCAGCAGAGTGGGAACTGTGCAGAGCTTGTTTCAGCTGAATGCTGCTATTTGTTTGCCTAACAAATAGGAAATGAAATCTGAGTGTGCAGACAGAATATAAATGTACAGCAATTGATGTATGGTGCCTTTCATTACGTACTGCACAGCCACAACGTGCTCCGCCTGGGTGTGTACTGAAATGCCAAGATACTGCCCAAACATTTGGAGAGGTTTTTAAAAAATCCTTTTGTTCCTTTCCTGACCTAGTATCTGCACTTCTAGGCAGGTACAACTACTATAGAAATTCCTCACTTTGCTCTCTCTAGAAGAAACTGGAAGAAAACCTTGTATCAATAATAAAATCGTTTATAAAGGATTTTTTTTAAAAGCACTGCTTAAAATGGCTGAGTAGCGTGTTTTTTTTTTTTTTAAAGACCTCAAACTCCACAGAAGCAAAGCTTTTTTTTTTCCCTCTCATTGAGACACACAAAACTGTGAGGGTGTTATAAAGCAATATAGTAGCCCTAGGAATGATTTTTGTGGTAGCTTACAAAGCTTTGTACTGCCTTAGTGTTTCCTCCAGGGGAGGTTTAAATGAGTTGTATGAAAAGCAGGCCCTGGCAGCAATAGATACTACTCAAGACATAAAATGCCTGGCCTACCTGATGTAATTGCTGCAAGTGTTCAGATGTACCCGAACTGCATGTTTTGACTAGTGAATTTAAGTAACATGATGAGAAATATATTATAAAATTGTCTGCATTTTTTTAAAGCTTTTATCAGAGAGAGAGACTAGAATATTTTGAGTCGTATTAGCTGAAATGCCCTGGAAAGTGTGCACAAAAGAAGATTCTTTCTGTTCCTAAATATTTTGGTTGGTTTATATTAGACTCTAAAATTCATATTTTCTGAAAGAGTTTTTAGTCTCTCAATCTCTGATTGTGATAGATCCCGGTCTTCAGATAAGCATGTGAACTGACTACCTAGCATTTACATGTTCTAGCCAAAGCAGGGACTCCTGCACTGGGATGAAGGGGATAAAGTGGGGCACAGCTGGGACTACCACTTGTCCATCATCCTCCTGGAGCAAGAATTATCCAGGGAAGAAACCCCCTGCCCACCCACCACATGCTCTCTCACTGAGGGGCAGGCAGTAGGGTCCCATTTGTGCCTCCCTGCCATGTGGCCATGGGGAGAAATTGCAGAGCAGAATCGGCTGGAGACTCCAGCTGGTAGGAGCAGAAGCAACCAAAGCAGGGACCTTCAAACATTCAGAGAACTTTCTACAGCTTTGACTGAACTTTCTCTACTCTTTGCTGATTGGCTGTTTTGCTGCCATTCTCTCCCTCAATGTCTCTTCTCCTCAGCTTCACTTCCTACCTGCCCTTCTTACCCTCTTCTCCCCTGCCCTGTCCCACTCACCCACTTTCCCTTCAGTGTCCCCACTCCCTTCCCTTTTCTGCTAAGCTTATTCCCTCTAACTAAACTCACAACATAAATAATATGGGAAACTACTGTGACGTTTGTTGCCACCACACTGTTCACTTTGTGTTGTGCTCCTTCCCCTATCCGATGTTTGTCTTGTCTAATTAAATGTTCAGGGGAAATTTAGACTTGGGAGTAGAAGCTTTTAATATTCTTAGTGAGGTAAAAAGTGCAGCGTGGAAAGCACATAAGCATAGATTTGATAACATTTATAAATTGTTCTCCAGTGTAGTTTACTTTAAACAGTATGGACCAAATTCAGCTCTTGCTCAGTTTTTACACTGGTGTAACTCCATTGACTTCTGTGGAGATTGTCATGGAAATTGGGAGTGTAACAGAGTAGAATCAGGCCCTGAGTTTATTATAAAACCTTGAACTGCATGCACATACGATAAAGTGTACCATACACCTATCAGCTGAAGTCCTTTATATATTATGTAGCTGTCAGTTGGACAAAGTGACTAGTATTTTGTTTTACCAGATAGACAGCCTAAGAATGTCCTTTTTGTCAAAGCATAGTGTAGTGTTTTTTGAATGGCATCAACCAAAGTAACTCAGCAGGAGACAGGAAAGAAGAGGAAAATGGTCTTTGTGACCATCATTATGGTTGACTCAACTCGACCCTGCAATAAAGACATCAAAATCACCACACTCTTCTAAGAGTTAATGGGCTAAGTTTATTCAGCTAGCAGAGTGGAGTGCAAATTGGATTTGAATAGGGGAAGGAGGATTGTCCTGTGGTTAAGTTACTGGCCTGGCAATTATGAGCTCTGGGTTCATTTCCCAGTTTTGCTGTGAAATAGATTTTTAAATTTTTGAAAAAAAACTTCTCGAATTGCTCAAATTATTTTTTTTGTGTGCAGAAACTGTGTATTGACAAACAACTCCCAGCCAGCTGTACTGAACACCTATATTTCCCAGTAACTTCAATGGCAGCTGCAGTTTTTCAGTTCCTTTGAATACCTGCCTGTTTAGCATTAAATCCTCCTCCTCCTCTTGGAGTCAATGGCAAAAGCTCTTATCACATGGACTCTTTGAGCCCAATACTGCAAAGACTTAAGCACAAATAACTTTATTCACATGATTATTCGCAAGTAACATGTCCCACTGATTTCAATGGGATTAAAGTGAAGTAGTCTGCAGTGTTGCGCCCTTAATCTTTATTTTGTACAGTACCAAACACATTGAGTGTCTTAACAAATAGTGAAATTCATTGTGAGCAAGAAATATCTGTGCCTCCCTTTCCCACCTGTAAAATGGGGATAAAACTTCCTTGTGGGGTGTTGAGAATAAATGTATTGTTTGTGGGGGTATTCAGTTACTATGGTGATAAACTCTATAAATACACATAGATTGAGACATCAATGTGAAACAGTCTTCATGGCAGCTTTTTGTATGGACTGGCAGAGATTGAGGCAATAGTTAGTAAGGCAGAGAAGACAAGCATCCTCTAGCTGAAAATTGAGATGATCAAGGCCTGGGCAAGTGTTTTAGCAGTAGAGACGGAGATGGCAGGACAGGTTTTAGAATGCTCTGTAGGAAGAATCGGCAGAATTTGGCAACAGTTAGCATCTCTTGCCTTCTCCCCAGACCTCCAAGTAACACACCAAGCCTGGGTGACGGGGAGGCTAGTGGAGTATCAGTAATGATTATGAAGATAGGAGAAAATAGTTCTAAAAACTAATTTTAGAGACATCCCCTAAATTGATGATGCCCCCAAATTAAACCTATGGTCTAACATTGTCTAATCTAACAGGAAATATCTAAAACTGAGCAAATTGTAGTGCTTTCATTTTGCAGAGGCTTATACAAACATTCTCTTTGCTTTGAGCCATGAGTGATCATTCCATTTTCCTCATCCTTCTTTCTCTTTGATCTTCTGGTCTGAACACACTTCAGATTCTCCGCTCTGATCCACTTCTGCAATTCTCTGCAGAGCCAGCTCCTGTGCTTCCCTCCCTGCAGCTCCTTGTACAGAAACATGTCAGACAAGGAGGGTGAGGATAACATGCTAGTTTAATTGAAAGGTGAAATGGAAACTTTAGAAAAACAAAGGCCCTTGTTGGACTGCAAATTGTCAGAAATACTTTTCTATTGTGTTTACTGAGCTAGTGGGTTTCACAACTGTCATGTCTCCTAAAATAAGGAAAAGTTGGCCAGAATCCATATACCTTAACACAGAGGAGCTGATCAACGAGGAATAGAATAGAAGTACAGGTACAATAAGTGGGGTGGGTAATTTTTGATGCTTTGAAAACCAACATCTTTAACAGTGAAAGCTTCTTGTCTACACGCTTCAGTATATTCAACTTGTTCTGAAAGTGGTCTGCAATTTTTTTCTGCTATCATAGGTCCAAATCTGGATCTAAGTTGGACTATAAGGTGGATAGAAAGCTGGATAGATCGTCTGGCTCAATGGGTAGTGATCAATGGCTCCATGTCTAGTTGGCAGTTGGTATGAAGCAGAGTGCCCCAAGGGTCGGTCCTTGGGCAGTTTTGTTCAATATCTTCATTAATGATCTGGAGGATGGCATGGACTGCACCCTCAGCAAGTTTGCAGATGACACTAAACTGGGAGGAGTGGTAGATACGCTGAAGGGTAGGGATAGGATACAGAGGGACCTAGACAAATTAGAGGATTAGGCTAAAAGAAATCTGAGGAGGGTCAACAAGGACAAGTGCAGAGTCCTGCATTTAGGACAGAAGAATCCCATGCACCACTGCAGACTAGGGACCGAATGGCTAGGCAGCAGTTCTGCAGAAAAGGACTTGGAGGGTACAGTAGATGAGAAGCTGGATATGAGTCAGTGTGCCCTTGTTGCCAAGAAGGCTAATGGCATTTTGAGCTGTATAAGTAGGGGCATTGCCAGCAGATGGAGGGACGTGATCTTTCCCCTCTGTTCGGCAAGAAAGATGTGGAAAAATTGGAAAGCGTCCAGCGGAGGGCAACAAAAATAATTAGGGGACTGGAACACATGATTTGAGGAGGGAATTGGGATTGTTTAATCTGCAGAAGAGAAGAATGAGGGGGGATTTGATAGTTGCTTTCAACTACCTGAAAGGGGGCTCTAAAGAGGATGGATTTAGACTGTTCAGTGGTAGCAGATGACAGAACAAGGAGTAATGGTCTCAAGTTGCAGTGCAGGAGGTTTAGGTAGGATATTAGGAAA
Organism: Dermochelys coriacea; assembly: GCF_009764565.3. NCBI lineage: Eukaryota > Metazoa > Chordata > Testudines > Dermochelyidae > Dermochelys > Dermochelys coriacea. Next base: position 40,940,451 of record NC_050072.1, read on the forward strand.
AAATTCATGAATTAGCTATTCAAGACTAAATATGAAAACAAGGCTTAGGGCTGAGTCTGTTGTCTGGGCAAAAATGAAAAGCCCCTTTTTTTTTCCTTCAATAAAATACCAGTGTCCTGTCTAGAGTGGCTCATGACCTGAATGCCTGCCTGTCAGAAAATGGGGCAGACACCCCAAATGGGTGGTGTGGTCTATAATTAGATTTCACCAACCGAGTACCAAAAGTGAGCTACTAAAGTAGCCTTATAATGGAGTTGTAAACAGTCCCCTTAGACACCAGTTTATCTTGGCCCCCACACAAGCTGGACACTATGAAAAATGGTTATTTACACCAAAAATTACACCACATTCAGGCTGCTACTCTAGATCCTATACCACAGACAACACCTGGTAGCCAATTCTATAGAATAACTAAAAGGGTTATTAGCTAAGAAAAGGAAATGAGTTAGAGGTCAAAGCAGGTAAAATATATTTACAAGTGAGTCAGTCTATATAATTCCAAATGGTAGCAGAGAGATAATCTGCTAGTTTCCCAAAAGTCTCTCAGGGCTACCCAGAACAACTGTGGGGATCTCAGTCTTGTTCAGTTATTCTACCTTGCTAGAATCCAAACAGTCCAGAGATGAAGGATCTTTCCCTGAAGCCATAAGTATAGATTCTCCACACAGAAAACAATACAACAGGGCCACTACCCATGTGGGCTCTTCTTTTGATGATGGAGTGAGGAATGCATTTAGAATCTTTGACCTCGGATCATCCCACCCAATGACCACTTGCTTTGAAATTTAGCACTGTTCTGTTAAAGTTCTTTATTTTCATTCCACAAGGCTTCTCTCTCATTTGATGGGTAATTTAGTTACAGGGGTATATACACTGTAAATCAGTGGGTCTCAAGCTTTTTTTTATTAGCAACCCCTTTCACACAGCAAGCCTATGTGTGCCCCCCAATAAATTAAACACACTTAATATATTTAACACCATTATAAATGCTGGAGGCAAGCAGGGTTTGGAGTGGAGGTTGACACCTCGTAACCCCCCCCATGTAATAACCTCACAACCCCCTGAGGGATCCTGACCCCCAGTTTGAGAACCCCTGCTGTAAATGTTTGTGATTACATTATAACAGGATACAGATATTTTCATTTATTTTCACTTAGCATCTCATTAGTTTTCATGGAGTTTATACACCAAATACACTCTTATGCATTTAACAGTCACATTGATCTATACTGGTACATGAGTGAATTGGCCTGTCTGTGCATTTGTAAGCATTCAGTGAGGCTTGGTGCTTTGTCATGAGCTGACACTGGTTTGCCAGGATCACAACCCATCTCAATACATTTATTTGACACAGCACAGTTAGAAAGAGCTGTACATATGCTGTCTCTCTCTTTCAATATACAGTTTATTTTTTTCCCTTTCAGTAAAGATTTTTGACCTAGTTCTGCTATATGAAGTGAAATTTGCATGAACACATGGGTGAATTGCTATTGCACTTGGTTTGCATTCATGGTGACCTACCGGCTGAGGCTCAGATGATTTCCTCTTGAAGTCCAAATAATTCAATTTTCTTCCTTAGTAAGTCAAAATAGTGTTGCTTGTGGCTCAGAACCTAGACTGTCTTAACTTTTTTCCAGTTATAAACATCTAAAGGAACACTTTAATGTAATTAAACACATTACTTCTGAAAACATTTTATGGCTTGACAAACATCTACAGTGTAGGAGTCTCTCAAGGTGTGTTCAGCTTCCTAGCCCTCCAAGCATCCTAATTTTAAACTGCAGATATTTTTTTGTTGGCATATATCCTTTTGTTAGCAGGACCAAAAAATTGCTGTCCTAGAGCAGATAAATGATTCTTCTAATTCAGCATCCTGTCTCTGACAGCAGCTGGTGTCAGGGGCTTCAGGAGACTGAGGAAAACTTTAGCAATAAATTACTGTGCTCATTAACAAAGCTTTTTCCTAACCATAGCAATTAGTGGTTGTGTTAGATTTGTATCTCTTCTAACCTAGCTACAGCTGATTATTCATACAAGTGTTTAATCCTTTTTTGAGTTCCACAAAGTTCTTTGCCTCACTAACTTGTAGAACTCAGTGCTACAAGATAATCCTTTGCCAACTGTAAGGATCCCAGTTCAGGACAGTATTTAAGTATATACCTACATCCCACTGATAATAGTACTGAGGCTTTAACACATGTTTTAAGCCTCATTCTAGTTGACTTAAGCATGTGTTTAAGTGCTTCCTTGAATCAGGAAAGCAAAGATAAATTAATGACGGATGTGAATTTAAAGTGCATTCTATCCGGTGTGAACGCTCTCATTCAATCCAAGGGGATTAAGCTAAAGGAAACTAAGGCCACTTTATTTCTGAATGAGAATGTCAACATGGCTGTTTAATGCCTATAAAGTTCTCAAACTTCATTGCACTGTGACCCCTTCTGGCAACAAAAATTACTACATGATCCCAGGAGTGGGGAACCAAATCCTGAGTTCACCCAAGCCTGGCTGCCGGGGTGGGGGCAAAGTTGAAGCCCAATTGCTTCAGCCCCAGGGGTTTGTGTGCATGGGTGGGGCTGTAACCTCTGCCCCAGGCTTTGGCCCCGGACAGTGGAGCTTGGGCCCCAGCAAGTCTGTCAGCCTTGGCAAACCCATTAAAATGGGATCATGAACCACTTTGGGTTTCTGACCCACAGTTTGAGAACCCGCTGCCTAATAACATCACACCTTTTATTAATTTGTCTTAACTTTCCTGAAGGTTTCCACGTCATTATACTCAGTCTGTGCATACTCGTCTTTCCCAACTGAGAAATCAATTCAGTCTAAGGCTTCATCCATACTAGCAAAATTTGGACCCATAATTCTCCGCATGTGTTCTGCCTGCCCAACAGCTTCCACCGCCACCACCATCGGTGCGGCTGCCATGGTGGTGAGGTGTGTGTCCAGTCTCTCCTAGTTTAAACAGGCTCTAAACATCACCAAACTCCACTTTGATTGCCCGGAAGCAGGGACAAGAACATGTTTGTGGATGTTAGTCAACCTTGAACCCAGCTCCTTGTCTTGGAGCTGTGTTGGTTAGCAGTGCTAATAGGAGCAGTGGAATGTTTTCATGAGTGAAGTAAGTAGCTATGATTCAGGGAGCAGATCTGGTTAGTAGCATGGGACCATTTCTTCTACACTTGCACTTTAGAGGAGGGAGCAGTATCTACGGGTTAAATGCCTTAGTTTCATATTATGTCTATTCAGTACTGCGTGAACCATCACTTCATTTTACATTAGCTGAAGTATCCCCATTAGGCTGAATTCATGGTAATAGGATAAAATCCAACCTCCACTCCTCAGCCTGTGCGTGGGAAAGGGGGAGTCTTTCCTACTGTGACCACAGGGATGTTGCCAGAAGCTACTCCAGCCAGGTACCCTTCGCTAGGTGCAGAACAGTGTAGCAGCACATCCTCCAGCTCTAACCTACCTGTGCTGGGAGCATTGCTGTGCTGTGAGTCCCCGCAGAGCTGAACTCTGTACCACATGGGAGGTGCACAACACATGCATGGACACCCCACATCCCGCGCACTAAACGGCGCTGGTTCAGCTACCATGGCCCTCCTCTCCTGCTACAGGAGGAGCAGCATTTACTTGATTAGTTTTTGTATTTTATTTACTTCATGTACAAACTCCACATCAAAGGGCTAGAGCTCACTGCCATTGGGGGAAAAAACAAGGACAGCAGTTGTTGCAATTATTAAGCTAAGTAGAGTCAGTGGGAAACCTCAAAACAACTGCCCTGATTAACCTTGTGTCAATTAAACAGAAGGACAGAGTCTAAATGGGAAAGCAGATAGCTGCCATACGAGTAGCTGAAGAGTACGCCTGACAGAGGGACTTTGATGCAAGGGGTATGATGGGCAGGGTGGAGAGTGCCACTTTCTGCCTGATTCTCAGCCAGCAGAGTGGCCCCTATGGGGATCATAGAATATCAGGGTTGGAAGGGACCTCAGGAGGTCACTAGTCCAACCCCCTGCTCAAAGCAGGACCAATCCCCAACTAAATCATCCCAGCCAGGGCTTTGGCAAGCCTGACCTTAAACTTCTAAGGAAGGAGATTCCACCACCTCACTAGGTAACACATTCCAGTGTTTCACCATCTTCCTAGTGAAAAAGTTTTTCCTAATATCCAACCTAAATCTCCCCCACTGCAACTTGAGACCATTACTCCTTGTTCTGTCATCTGCTACCACTGAAAACAGTCTAGATCCATCCTCTTTGGAACCCCCTTTCAGGTAGTTGAAAGGAACTATCAAATCCCCCCCCCCATTCTTCTCTTCCACAGACTAAACAATCCCAGTTCCCTCAGCCTCTCCTCATAAGTCATGTGTTCCAGCTCCCTAATCATTTGTTGCCCTCTGCTGGATGCTTTCCAATTTTTCCACATCCTTCTTGTAGTGTGGGGCCCAAAACTGGACACAGTACTCCAGATGAGGCCTCACCAATATCGAATGGAGGGGAACAATCACATTCCTCTATCTGCTGGCAATGCCCCTACTTGTACATCCCAAAATGCCATTGACTTTCTTGGCAACAAGGGCACAGACTCTTATCCAGCTTCTCATCCACTGTAACCCCTAGGTCCTTTTCTGCCAAACTGCTGCCTGGCCATTCGGTCCCTAGTCTGTAGCAGTTCATGGGATTCTTCCATCCTAAGTGCAGGACTCTGCACTTGTCCTTATTGAACCTCCTCAGGTTTCTTTTGACCCCATCCTCTAATTGCTCTAGTTTGGTGTCACTTAGCGTGGTCACTAAGATGCTCAAAGTCAGTGGTTCTCAAACTTATTTGATTGTGCCTCCTTTTTTGTGTCTGTAGTAGTTTATGCCCCCACTTCTCACTTCACAAATACATATACCCATTCCAATATATGCTGCGGTGCTTCACTTGAATCAGTTTTGGCTTCTTTGATTTTCACTTTCTTTTTTGAGCCAACGATCCATTGTAATAGCAAAAGCAAAACTGCAGTTGTTAATGCTTCCTATTAAATGTGCATGTCTTAACACATGGATTAATGTGTAGATGGCATAATGCTAGGCAAGCTTAACAGAAATCTGTCAAAATGCACAGTGCCCTCTGAGGACCTGAGATGTCTGGAGGAATCTGCTGTGCTAGTTATTCATTGCTGTGGGTAAAATGTGCACAGTAAGTCCCCGCACTAAAAGTTCTCATTTCCCCCCTCCCCACCGCCCAGTTTGAGAACCTCTGCTCTAAATTATATTGGGTTATTTCAGTCTCCACCTGGCCCAGGATCAGGGGAACTGAAAGTGACTTCTCCCCATCTCCTGTTGTCTTCAGCTGGACTACGTGTAAATTCAGCCCAGATGAGATCTGGCCCAGAGTGTATTGAACTATGTTAAGTGTTCTCATTATGTTCAGCTCCAAATATGGAGAGTCATTAGGAGAAGCCACACTATCAGAGGCTCGTTCACCTGCGCATCTACCAATGTGATATATGCCATCATGTGCCAGCAATGCCCCTCTGCCATGTACATTGGCCAAACTGGACAGTCTCTACGTAAAAGAATGAATGGACACAAATCAGACGTCAAGAATTATAACATTCAAAAACCAGTTGGAGAACACTTCAATCTCTCTGGTCACTCGATCACAGACCTAAGAGTGGCTATACTTCAACAAAAAAGCTTCAAAAACAGACTCCAAGGAGAGACTGCTGAATTGGAATTAATTTGCAAACTGGATACAATTAACTTAGGCTTGAATAGAGACTGGGAATGGATGAGTCATTACACAAAGTAAAACTATTTCCCCATGGTATTTCTCCCTCCCACCCCACCCCACCCCCCACTGTTCCTCTGATATTCTTGTTAACTGCTGGAATTAGCCTACCTGCTTGTCACCATGAAAGGTTTTCCTCCTTCCCCCCCCTGCTGTTGGTGATGGCTTATCTTAAGTGATCACTCTCCTTACAGTGTGTATGATAAACCCATTGTTTCATGTTCTCTGTGTGTGTGTATATAAATCTCTCCTCTGTTTTTTCCACCAAATGCATCCGATGAAGTGAGCTGTAGCTCACGAAAGCTTATGCTCTAATAAATTTGTTAGTCTCTAAGGTGCCACAAGTACTCCTTTTTCTTTTTTTAAAAAGATAATAAACACACCTGTGGGAGGGTGTTTTTAGTATTTTCAGTGTTCACTGATCAGGAAGTGACTCATCCGAAATATGTTACACCTTTTCAAACTTTTTAAAAAGCCAGCAAAATTCAATATCTTCCATTTTTTGCAGTATTGTTGTCACTATGGTGGTCCCCGCAACCTTGCCAAGCTTATCAGAAGCAAGCTTCCCACAGATCAGAACACACCTACTCAAAGTGTCACCAGCCCTTGCCACAGCAACAGATGGAAAAACCTGGAGACCCATTTCCACTGCTACGATGATCAATACACCTTTCAATCCATGGGCCCTACACGTGCCTATTGCAACATTCTGCGCTGTTTAAAGCACTTGAACAAATATGTGAGTGAAATGAGACCATCACTATGCTCTTGAATGAACTCTCACAAAAATATGAGAGAGACACAAAAACAACACATCAGCTGTGGGCAAACACTTCTCACAAAATGATCATTCCATATCTGACCTCTCAGTTCTTGTCCTCCAAAGGAAACCTTCACAACACCTTCAAAAGACAAGCCTGGGAACTTAAATTCATAACTCTGCTAGACATCAAAAATAATGGATGTAATAAAAATGCTGGATTTATGGCTCATTACAACAAGCTGTATCCCACTCACCCTCCTTTGTCCTATAACTGTAGAGATATTAACTGCCCACTTCAAATTGAATGGTCTCTTGCTGAATGTGTTAACCCCTTATCTGTTCCACTGTTTGTATTTGTCTGTGATGCTTTGTATACCTTGCCTAGACCTGAAGAAGAGCTCTGTGTAGCTCAAAAGCTTCTCTTTCACCAACAGAAGTTGGTTCAATAAAAGATATTACCTCACCTACCTTGTCTCTTTAAAAAGATAAACGAACACTATTCATATTTTCAAACCGCAGGCTGGAAATTGCCCATACATTACATAACTTTAACAAGATCAGAAATGACCATATGTATTGAAACAACCATCAGATCTTCATAGTGTTTTAACGGTTTGCTTTAATGTTTGTTTATTGTCTTCGTATATTATGATCTGTTTTCTGCCTGCTTTTTGGCCTTTGTTACTTTATGTGGTTGTCTTAAAACACTTTATTGTACTGTTGTCCCAGAAGTATTTCTGCCTTAAGTGTTCTTTAAGGAAAAGAATTAAGTTCATGTCTGGAGTCAAAGAAAAATATATGAACTGTAATTTGAATGTGTATTCTGTTACTTAGGGCTGTATCCCACACTTTGGGAGACAATACAAAAGACTAGCTGGAAGGGCATGAACAGACCTCTCAGTTGTTCCCTAAAGTCTCTCACTTTTCATTTTCAAATAAAAGCTAACACTTATGGTTGCAAAGAAAATCTTCAAACTATGACCCAAGTGTAACTGATGTAGCAGTGTCTGACTGAATTTGCAGAGAGCCTGAAATAACAGCGCAGAGAGCTGTGAACTGCCCCCTTAATTTTAGTGGATGTTAATTCAGGTACCAATGATGATACTTTAAATGTCAACATTATTCACTGCTCAAATCATGTAACAAAGGATAGGAAACTATTATATTGTGAAAGTCTAAATTGTGGATATGCCTTTAACAATCCATGGTGGGATTGAAGGAGTATGCAGTTGGTTTCATTTTCCTGAAGATCAAACTGTATGTTTTAGTTTAAAACTACATCAAATGCAGAACAGTCTATTCTATTCCCCTTTTCCATTTTTGTAAGTGATCAGTTTTGTCGTTTGTTTTTCTTCTTTTAGCCTCCCTTTCTAGTTTCTGCTCAAATCAGCTCTTTTGAAGGAAGCACTGGCACTTCTCATTTCTCTCTCTCTCCCTCTCCCTCCCTCCTCAGTTTCTTTTTCATAGTGTCAGATGTAGTTGAAACAGCTCAATAGAATTTGCAGACCCATCTTATTCTAATGATTTGCATCTTGTATTTTTAATGAAATTTTTCACACACACCCCTACCGGTCATGCTGCAGAGGTTATATCCAAAAATTGACTAATGTAACCAACTTAAAAATGAAATAATGCAGATTTTGACTGATTTATATATATATATATATATTTATATATATATATATATATATATATATATATATATATATATATATATAAAACAATTTTTTTTAAAGCAGCCTTGGCTTGTGCTAACCTTGTCCACTTCTAGTGCAGTTCAGCAATGCTTATTTGTTGCTTCATTTAAAACAGGTTTTAGAATCCAAATTTGAACTTACAAGACAGCCCCCCAAAAACCCACTCTCTCCCCCCACATACACACAACACACTGTCACACTCCACCCCACCCCCATTTGAAAAGCACGTTGCAGTCACTTGCATGCTGGGATAGCTGCCCATAATGCAACACTCCCAATGCCGCAAATGCGCAAGTGCCGCAAATGTGGCCACGCCAGTGCGCTTGAAGCTGTCAGTGCGGTCAGACTGCAGCACTTTCCCTACTGCGCTCTGCGAAGGCTGGTTTAACTCCAAGCGATCTGCATCTGCAAGTGTAGCCATGCCCCTAGAGTCTTTAGATTTAGAATCTGGGCAGTGGTGTGTGTGTGTGTGTGTGGGGGGGGGGGGGGGTTTAAAACTACCCAATAAGTAGGTGTGAAAATGGTCAAAGTTTCTTTCTTGTCCCTGTTTTCTGCAGCAAGCCTCTTCCAGAAGGAAAATTTCCTGTAGATTTTGAAATTTTTGTTTCAGTATTAAAGTGGTTCACATTCATTAACATGTTTAATGCTTCATTTTCCAAGTAACTGGATAAGCTGGACAAAATATTTTTGCTATATTTTAATACTGCAGTGCCTAAAGCTGGTAGCTAAGTTACAACAACTTATCAAAGCATTCTGATCTCCCTAGTAAGTATTACAATGGGAAAAGTAAAGCTGGCCTAATTTACCTGCCTACAGTAGAATCTGAGTTAGGAACTGACAGGTCAACTACACACCTCGTTTAGAATTGAAAGGGGGGAAAAAGGCAAATACAGTACAGTTCTGTGTTCTATGTAAACTACTTTAAAAAAAAAAGAGAGCTTTTTCTTTCACATAGTAAAGTTCCAAATCTGTATTAAGTCAATGTTCAGTTGTAGACTTTTGAAAGAACACCTATAACATTTTGTTCAGAGTTACGAACAACCTCCATAGCTGAGATGTTCGTAACTTTGAGGTTCTTCTGTATTACATAGTTATGACACAAATCAACAAAAGTCACTATACAGACAGACACACACTGTCCTTTGTCACTGTGAAAAACAGATACTACAACAGCAGCTGAAAGGCAAGGCCTACTTAAATGACTTATCACTTGTTTAAAATAAAGGGACTGGGAAAGAACCAAAGAATTCAAACCAGGAATTGTGACCCCAGCAATAGATGAGATCCTAGAAACCTTCTAAAAGATACCATAAACCAGTGAGGCTTTTCAGCTTAATCTTTTCTGACTAATCTGCTGGATTTGGTTAGGTGACAACTCAGCACACAAAGGGGACGGGGAAAATGATGGTGATGGGTAGCCAAGTTTGGATAAACGCTCCATCCTGATACTAATTCCAGCTAACTAAACTTTCTCCCTCTTTCACATACTCCTTCCATCCCTTTTTCATCTTTCCATTTATAAATTAAAATGTTATATCAAGATAAACTTTTAAAAATTCTCAAATAACAATCAGAGCCTGACCCCCCACCTTCACAGGGAGTTAGGTGCCTGACTCTGGGTCAGAGGGAGACAACTCCTCCATTTAGGATTCACTGCCATTAACCAGCTCCTCAAGTAAAATTTCTGCATTCTCTTTTTATATTATTAGAATAGAAGAACAGCCATACTGGGTCAGACCAAAGGTCCATCTAGTCCAGTATCCTGTCTTCAGACAGTGGCCAATGCCAGCTGCTTCAGAGGAAATGAACAGGACAGGTAATTATCAAATGATCCATCTCCTGTCACCCATTCCCAGCTTCTGGCAAACAGAGGCTAGGGATGCTTCAGAGCATGGTTTTGCATCCCTCCCCACCCTGGCTAATAGCCATTGATGGACCTGTCTTCCATAAACTTATCTAGCTCTTTTTTGAACCCTGTTATAATCTTGGCTTTCACAACATCCTCTGGCAAAGCGTTCCACAGGTTGACTGTGCATCGTATGCAGAAATACTTCCTTTTGTTTGTTTTTAAATCTGCTGCCTATTAATTTCATTGCATGACCCCTGTTTCTTGTGTTATGAGGAGTAAATAATACTTCCTTATGCATATTCTCCACCGTTCATGATTTTATAGACCTCTGTCAAATTCCCCCTAGTCGTCTCTTTTCAAAGCTGAAAAGTCCCAGTCTTATTAATCTCTCCTCATATTTACTGAGAGAGCATGGGATGTGGTCATGGGAATTAAAACAATTTTTTTTTTTGCAAAAAATATGAAGGAGTTAAAGATATATATTTAAGAAATAATTCATGAATTTTCTCTTAACTCTGCCAGTTACATATTTTTTACAATTTAAAATTGGACAAACTTAAGGAAGCTATAGCATTGCACCTATTTTTAAAATTTTAGGCTTTTTGTGGGAGGGGTACTACCCTTATATAATTAATAGAAGATTAACATTAGCATCCGATGAGTAATTTATCCAGGAGAATTTAGTTCCAGTGATTAGTCTGGACAACCTCTTCTTATGATTATATCCAAGTGACGTGGAACACTGAGCTCACCAAACCAGATATTTGCATAAAGGCAGAATCTCCTCCTTCTGGTGATGAGTGAACTCTAGTGTGATTATCAGGGCAGGACAATCAAATTATAGTTGGGTCTAACAAGCACCCCCCCCAAGCTATTAAATTTCATACATGCAGTTAAGTCACATTCAGAAAGATGCAAAATTATTTCCTGTCTGGAATACTGCCAAGAAAAGCACTTCCAGCCTGATCCTTACACCCTAAAATTGCACTGATCATTATAATCAAGAGAAAACACATCAACATCAGCATGAATGGCACAGATTTTATGGACATAAGATTTAAGCAACAGTATAACTGCAAACAGTGATCAAAATAAATTCTACCATACTTGTGTTACATTCAATTATTCAGTTGTTTTTCCAAATGAGTGGAAAAATAGCCTTTCAGATGTGATATATTGGCCTTGAGCAGAAAAGTTGAAAAATGCACTTTCTATATTTTCAAAATGTTTCAGTATAATTCAAAACATGCTCCTTGTTATGTTTCAAAGAATTCCCAGTACAATTTTAAAGCTTGCTTCTCTTCTCTCTCCCCCCACCTCCCTCCACCCCTCGTGGTGGGAAGGAGAACAGTAAGTTTTGCTAGATTCACTTCCACAAACAGTGGAAGCCAGCACAAGTGGGCGCTGTGCAGTATGCTGATGAGAAAAGTGATGTAAGTTACTGCAGAGTGCAGCCTCTGGGTTAGATCAGATTGTCAACTGGAGTAGATCAGCATAGCTGCAGTTTGAAGAAGTCAAGCTCTTGAAGACTATAGAGCTGCACAAATTTACACCAGCTGGCAATCTGTCCCAGAGTCAGCACTATTCAGTAACTTACACCACTTCTCTCCTTTACACTGTGCAGGGACCCCTGAGAGAGCCTGATGAGCCCAGCTCCTACAGAAATTCTGGGTGGAACTTGGAAAAGTATCTTGCTCCCTGACCTCATCCTCAGTTAAAGCCCCACCAGTAGTCCCCTCCAGTGCTACCCCCAGCACAAAATAATCTGTGACTGCTGAGAAGTTATGGCTGCCTGCCTGTTACGAGTGCCATCTACCATATCAATAAGCCGTTTTCCTGCTGGCCTCTTCAGCTTGGGTTGTTCAAGAGCTCTAGTTATCAATCATATTGTTTCAGCCACAAGGATTCCTAAAGGAATCCTTTTATGTGCAATCTCTAATTTCCTAATAATATTAGTTTTGTTATCCTGATACAAGTTACAAACCTGAGTCAGGTCTACTGAAGTCAGTGGCAAATCTCTGCTAAATTGCAGCAGGAGCATCAGACTTCTAAAACAAATCACCAAAGTACCAGGTCTTCAGAGACATTCCTGATGTCTTTATATAACACAGAGGAAATTCAGTAGGGAGAGTATATAGCATATTGCTCTCAATGCCTGCCCAGGATGTTTATCTTGTCCTGCATAGCAACTGTTGCTGGGGCTGAGGGTGTAACTTAATCTCCAAACTAGAATGTGATTAAATGTAACTGAACATGTGTGAAGTATGCTTACAGTTCTGTGTAGCTAGCAAACAAATCCCTGGAGTAACTTTGAGCTGTTTTTAATCACTTCCTTGTGTAGTCTACATTATCTCCAAGTAAAAGGAGGCTCAGGTGATCTAGTTACAAAGGGATGGAGACCTCTATTGGAAGCTTCCAAAAAATATAAATGTACCATCCTGAACGTCATTCTTTAAAAGTGCATGTCAAAAACATAGGACAAACCAGGCCCTTTTGTCGAAGCACACTTGGGAGATGGAGAGGGGCCCAGGAAAGTGCCAGATTCACCTCTCAGAATCTCCTGGAGGAGGGGGGGAGGTAACAAGAAGAGAGGGACACCTGGGGGGCAGAAGTGTGGCATCCCAACCTCCTGGATCCTCAGGATCCATCCAAGCAAACCCTCAGCTTGCAGAAGTTTATTTATTTAATGCATCCGATGAAGTGAGCTGTAGCTCACGAAAGCTTATGCTCAAATAAATTTGTTAGTCTCTAAGCTGCCACAAGTACTCCTTTTCTTTTTATTTAATACTGTTTTCCTGGCAGCAAGGCTTCTCTAGGAGCAGGACTGCTTTTGGGTAGGAACCCACACACCAAAACAAACCTCCCTCTCTGAGTGGGATACAGGGCAGAGCCCCCGGTAACACAGTGCTGATTTTAGGCATGAATATCCAAGCGATTATCAGTTGCTTAATAGGGGAGAATGATGTAAAGGCTGAGTCCTTCACACTATTACCCCCAGCCACAGCTCCCAAAACATTTCAAGACTTGATCCCCAGATGCAGCCACTGAGCAGCTTTTCAGGATCCTAGGGATGGGGGGCGGGAGAGAGAATCACAGATGCAGACTTGCCTATAGTCTCTTTTACACCCATGGATCTAGCAAGCATCATTCCCTCATCCCTGCGGAACTGTAATAGACATTGAATAAATAATCACCACAAGATGAGCACTTACGCCGAATTACCTGTGTGCCTCAGATGTGCTGGAGGTGCAAGGCCGCAAGCCAAGTGTTTTAAACCTTTCATGAACTGCTGATATTCCTTTAAAACCTTATGGCTCAAGATATGCTATTGATTTTATACTCTTCTGTACAATTACAGTAATAACTCCTGACCTGACTGTTTACACTGCATAGGCTCTCAGTATAAAACTACAGCTGCAATGCACAATTTTTCTCTCTCTGTCTCTCAAACAAATGTAGGATATGGTTTATTTGCAAAATATCTGGTGTTGGCATCTGATATTTGAACTCTGAAATTGTTCACCCTAGTCACTAGTGGTGTGACTATTCATATTCAACATCCAGTACGTGAATTATGCAGACCATAGGGGATCAGTGGATTTATAAATATCCAGAGCTAAAAGAATGGTCAAAGGGATTTTGATCAACCTTCTCTTTCCCCATTCTCCTCCTCAAAAGTTGAGAAATTCCCAGACAAATTTGTTTTAGAAAGTTATGAGGAACTACAAGTAGACATTCTAATGTAAACTAGATATTTAATCTTAACTATATGTACAGATTACAAATGCCAATGCACTGTATTTTACTGGCATTATATGTGTGCCATTATCTTCTAATATGTTCTTATGCTTTCTGTCCTACTTAAAAAAGTCATGATTATACATAAAATAGTTTTATAGGCTGATTGGTAATACCTAAATTAATGTACTTTATAAATGTTTTATTCATATTTATGGAATGATTACTAGCTACTGCTACAGTATATTCTCATCTCATTATACAGCATGCTATAGAATACATTAGTGAAAGCTTAATGGTCATGACAATAGGACAAGATGTTACCATGAAGGACTTCAAAGTATGATATTCTGAATGTTTATGAAAAATAATTTTCTGTTAAATACACTTCTCTTTCCTGTTCATGCTTTAATCATATAGCCTCATTAACCCTTTGAATACATGAACAAAGTACTGTAAGCATTTGAGAACCACATGGCTTTGAGGCATTTTTTTTTTTTAGAAGGAATGGATGGAATATTAATCAGACCATATGTATGCTGCTCTGTGTTTGTTTGTGTGTGTGTGTGTGTGTGTGTGTGTGTGTGGCACAGAAGAGGTTAAATAATCCATCCTGAAAGAAAGATATTTTCAATTACGTTAATTTTAATTTAATATGAAAGATCCCCAGTAAAGAGTGGGCTACTCTTAACAAAAATGTCGCCAACTCCAATATTCTAGTGGGCAGACAAGATCTATTGGGTTTTCTAACCAGAATTAATTCCGTCAAGCCCTGTTTAAAAAAAAAATGCATGAAAAAATGTGGATATTGCTAAACAATGCATAGTAGTGATGATGTATAGCATATTCAGCTAGATTTGGTGCCCTGCAGTTTAGAAATGCTTTCGAAATCTGCCTTGAAATCTAGTCTAGAAATCTGTGTTTGAACAGGCTTTAGTGGGGGATTTCTGGGACTTCCTTGTTCCTGCTGGGTTGATGATACTGTGGGAAATAACCTTTTTTCATGATAATTCAGCACACTCATTTCAGGCCAAATTCAGGAAACAGAGAGAAAAAGAAAGGGCTCAACCCCGAAAGTACTCTGCATGAGCAATTGCCACTGAAGTCCTCTTGGAGACCCAGAGCAGCACCTGCAGGATTAGCACAGAAAGTCAATTAACTGTTGTCACCTCAAAAATGGCTTAAATGGGGATGAGTAAGTTTTTTGAGTTTGTTTTGGAAAGTGGTTCCCTTAGACCAATGAGCCATAAATGACTTCCCTGTTGCAGTAGACCCATACCACACATCCATCCCAGCAGCCAGCGCACCATTCCTGATTCCTCATTTCCAGTCTTATCTGACTATGCCTGTGATCCACTGAAGAGACTGTATTTCAGAAGTGCCTTTCATCACTACCTGCGTGGAAAATTGTACTTTGGCTCCACTCTCCAACATTCTTGTTGATGTAGGAGAGGTCATGTAAGGCCACAGGACTTATGCACGCATGGTGGGAGGCATACGAAGGGGCAAATAGGTTCTAGGAAAAGGAGCTGGCCTAGGCCTCCCACTTATTACTTTGTGTGAAGTCTGGTAATACCTAGAGGCAGTCCTGGTTTGATCCAATGTTTCTTTTTTTGAAGCAGACCAACCATGCAAATTTGATTAATTTTATTATATATTATAGTTACTTGAGGGTGCTTCTGGTTTCTGAGGTAGTAATGCAGCATCAAATAATAGACTCTCCTTAGCCTATGAGCTTGTCTTAGACCTCAGTCCTGAAAACACCTGTTGTCAGGTTTAAGCATGTGAGTAGTTTCGTTGACATTCTTGGGACCACTCATGTGCATAAATTGAAG
Source organism: Dermochelys coriacea (assembly GCF_009764565.3). Taxonomy (NCBI): domain Eukaryota; kingdom Metazoa; phylum Chordata; order Testudines; family Dermochelyidae; genus Dermochelys; species Dermochelys coriacea. The sequence continues at coordinate 40,956,111 of NC_050072.1, forward strand.
CACATGAATAAGCGTTTGCAGAACCAGGGATGTAGGCTTCTCTTTTTGTTTTATGTGAATAACATCATTTTTTTTAAGTGTTCTCATTTGTTTACAGGCACCTTAAATAGGATTTTCTTATTTTTTTCAAAAAGAAAAGGAGGACTTGTGGCACCTTAGAGACTAACAAATTTATTTGAGCATAAGCTTTTGTGAACTACAGCTCACTCCATCAGATGCATTCAGTGGAAAATGCAGTGGGGAGATTTATATACACAGAGAACATGAAACAATGGGTGTTAGCCCCCAATTAAAACCTCTCCAATGCATCATCAAGTATCTACAACCTATCCTGAAGGATGACCCATCACTCTCACAGATCTTCGGAAACAGGCCAGTCCTTGCTTACAGACAGCCCCCCAACCTGAAGCAAATACTCACCAGCAACCACACACCATACAACAGAACCACTAACCCAGGAACCTATCCTTGCAACAAAGCCCGTTGCCAACTCTGTCCACGTATCTATTCAGGGGACACCATCATAGGGCTTAATCACATCAGCCACACTATCAGAGGCTCATTCACCTTCGCATATACCAGTGTGATATATGCCATCATGTGCCAGCAATGCCCCTCTGCCATGTACATTGGTCAAACTGGACAGTCTCTACGTAAAAGAATAAATGGACACAAATCAGACGTCAAGAATTATAACATTCAAAAACCAGTTGGAGAACACTTCAACCTCCCTGGTTACTCAATTTCAGACCTAAAAGTTGCAATTCTTCAACAAAAAACTTCAAAAACAGACCCCAGCGAGAGACAGCTGAATTGGAATTAATTTGCAAACTGGATACAATTAACTTAGGGCTTGAATAAAGACTGGGAGTGGATGGGTCATTACACAAAGTAAAACTATTTCTCCATGTTTATTCCCCTCCCCCTCACCCACTGTTCCTCAGACATTCTTGTCAACTGCTGGAAATGGCCCACCTTGATTATCACTACAAAAGGTCCCCCCCCGCCGCTCTCCTGCTGGTAATAGCTCACCTTAAGTGATCACTCTCCTTACAGTGCGTATGGTAACACCGATTGTTTCATGTTCTCTGTGTATATAAATCTCCCCACTGTATTTTCCACTGAATGCATCTGATGAAGTGAGCTGTAGCTCACGAAAGCTTATGCTCAAATAAATTTGTTAGTCTGTATTTGCAAAAAGAAAAGGAGGACTTGTGGAACCTTAGAGTCTAACACGGCTGCTACTCTGAAACCTTATTTTTTTCAAGAATTCAATAATTTGAGTAAGTTAAGTAACACTTCTAGTCATCAGCTTAAAGCAACATTTCCTGATTTAGTAAGTTTTCTAATGCTAGTTTAGACAAGCAGTAACATGAATTTATGAATGACTAGGGATCAACGTTTAATGAAGCTTACTGGATCCCAAGAGATAATTACTGGATCACCACAGTAATAATTAAACAGACACAGTATTAAATGTGCTGTTCACAAAATTCCAGAGCTATTGATTAGGAACCACACAAGAACATGAGACTTCCTTAACTTAAAATATTAGCTTGTACTTTTATTTAACAAATAACTTTTACTTTAAAAGTGAAAAGTATGAAAACTTCTATTACATTTAAGGTCCTGATAATTCTATTTTTTATTATTATTATTATTATTTAAAAAAATGTATGCTGAAACTTCTTCTGGGTTGGCCTTGTATTAGTGAGGTGAACAATTACTCCATGTATTATTCAGTGCTGAACTAATTACATTTTGCATTACATAGTCCATAAAATACAAACACCTTCCAGCACCTCTTTGAAAGCTTAATGGATATGAGGTTTTCAGGATTTTTTTTTTATTTTGTGTGGTAGCACAATTACTAAAATTACTCCACTGAAGCAGCTTTTGGCAACAGCATTATTGTTGTTATAGGCAGTGTATCGGCAGTGTTTGTAGTATCGGCAGTGTTTCCAATATAAAGACCACATTCACAAACTTACTTACAGCTAAAGCTGGTAGAAGGTATTGTTTTCATCAAAATCAAATAATTTGAATAGAAATTAAGTATTTTGTTTGTTTTCTTTTGTTTTATTCCAACATTTTGTTTCTACTTTATTTTTAACCTTTGTTTAATCTTTAATTAATTATAATACTATGCTTATATGATATTTTAACATTTTATGTTGCGGTATTATTGAAATGTAACCTTTAATAAGGCAATTTTGGTTTAGAAAAAAATATTTCAGAATTTTCATTCTGTGGTAGTCAAAATGATCAAGTATATCTGTCATGATTTGGAATGTAAGGAAAATGTAAAAGGTTAGAATTTCCACTGCGAGGGAAATTCCATTTTTCTGACTAGCTCTAGGTACATCATGTGGCATAGGAGACATGCCAGGGGTGGGGAAGACTGTGTGTTTTACGGAAGAAGGATGTATAGCAGATTGCTACTCACCAAAGCAATCCTCCACTCAGTTGGGGTCCACTAAGGACCCCAAGCCAATGGCAGAACCTAAAACTTTCTGGCAGCAAATTGAAGTTATGTTGGGGCTGGAATTGCGTCCTGGCCCTGAGAACTAGGAATTATTTTTTTTAAAGCCTGTAAATCTGGAAAGATGTCAATTTGTTGTCTTCCCTTCATGGGCTGTAAAATATTTGGACATTCCCAAGGTGTAATAGAGCTCAGGTATTGAGAGCGTGCGAAGTTGGTTGACGCTATGCCCAGTTCATGAGACAGCTCATGGTATCCAACACCATCAGTTGGTCCAGAGACATCTACACGGAACACATCACAGGTCACCACCAGTACCAGATCGAGTAACTGAGACTGCCAACCAGGGAAATAACCCACTTCCTTCCCTGATGAGCCAAGGGATGCAGCCCACCCATGTGCTTATTCTCTACACCAATACTGACTTGGATTCTTAATACATTCCATGGGTGGTGTACCTGAGCCTGACATTTTAAAAACTCCCACACCCCAATCTGGATCTATGCTGGTTATGTGATATGTATGTACCTCGTGAACCTTGTAACTGATACTTGCAATCCCCCATAACCCAAGCCCGACTCCAGATGTGCAGTACCTTCCCTCTTAACTTTTGTGAAAATTTGATTTTAAACATTAACGTCAATAAAACTTTTATACTGGGGCTTAAGATGATGGTCTCTATCTCAGAAGTAGTTAGTTTGTTGTTTTGCTGTGGTGAAAAATTTTATGGTCACTTAAGAGTAGTTTCAGACCTACATTTTTATAAGTTGTCTGATTTTGGATGCCTCAGTTTTGGGGTGTTCAACTTAAGATACTTAGGTGCAGCCCAAATTTGAGGTGTACAAAATAACTGGGCACTTGTGAAACCATAGTACTAAATACTAAAAGTCCTGAAATGGCCAGGTTCCATGAATAATAATATTCTTAATTGCTTTTGCTTTTCAAGGTTGCAGGGTTTTTTTTTGTTACTTCAGTTAAATGCCCACTCCCAGAACGACTGCTTCCTTGAATGATGATCTTCGAGAGAAGTTAAGATGGCATTATAGTTCAGTTTGCAGAATAGCTAATTATTCTAATATTTTCTTTCCTTCCTTCCCCAATAGGTAACAGACAGCAAACCCACTGTAAAGATACAAAAATGCAAATTTGAATGTGGATCTATTAAAAGCTGCTGTTTCCTGGGGAAGGCTGGTAAGTATCTTCTATTGAAATAACTGAATTAGTTAATCAGATGACAGGATTTGGCATGAGCTTGGGAATATTATTACACATTTATGTTTTCTTCAGATGCTATAAATAAGATGTGATGAAATTCTATCTTCTGTGTCATTTTAATAGATAGTTAATTTGCTCTGCTTTCAGGTACAATGAGGGAAAGTGTTCTTTGATCTATTAAATTTTTTCAAATTTCAAAAGTGTTCTTTGATCTATTAAATTTTTCAAATTTTCCAAATGATTTTCAGTCATCTACAGCTCACACTCCCAGTGGTATTTGCATCCCCCATCTTGCTCACGGAAGAAAATGTTGACCTATATCCTTCTGTTGACATCAGTGGGAGTTTTGCCATTGACTTTGATAGCAGCAGAATTGGGCCCTAAGTAATTTTAAAAAAAATTCTTTGCAAACACATTCGTGTTCTGTCTTTTGATACCATTATCATGAGACAAGTATGGCTGAGAGCTCTTTTTGTTCTGATTCATCCAATTTTTAAGTTCTCAGCCATTTTGACTTTAGAAATTATACCCGTGTGGTGTACAGCTACACGAAGGCATGTATCTATGCTATGCCAAGAGTCCTAGACCATTGGGATATCACAGATAACTCAGTCAATCAGCATCCTTACTTGACAGCTAATTTGCATGCAACAGTTTCAGTGGTTGTATGAAGGAGGCTCCACAGATGGTAGATTGGTTGGCCTAACTGCCATCCCTGTGCGACAGCATGGACTTTCAGATACTAGTGTTACTATAATATAATTGGAAGTTAAGATTCGGTAAATAATTGTACACAGGTATATTCTTCAAAGGTGTGCAAATACAAAAAAAATGTTACATACTACTACTGTAAACATCAATTAATTGCTTGATTATAAGAAGCATTTGTTAAAACTATTTTATGAATTCTACTATGGCGAAAAGAAGCAGAGTAATCCTGATACATTACATATTATGATGATCATTGTCAAGTGTGTGCTTTACTCATGACTTTTCTTAGCAAATACAGATCTGATGCTCTGTCAGAATCCCTGTGTGATAAAAATACAATTCCTAACATATCAAAGCAAGAAGAGCTTTTGAGTGGCTTGTAACATCTTTTTATGGTAGTCTCTGAAGAGCAAAATCATGCAGCACCTGTATTTCCTTTGCAATGAAGAGCTGTATGAGATACCACAGTAGTTTGAGATTCATTGAATGCTGAAGTAATATATGGTGACAGCAAGAATATAAATCAGAAACTAGGAAGTGTAGAAAATTTGATAAAGCAAGCAGAAGGGCACAAGGAGAAATCTGTGGCCTGCAGAGTTAATGACAATAAGAAGGAGCTTAAATATATTAGGAACCAAAATAATCAGAACAATTGGTATTACTAGATGGAAATGGTACAATTGTTTATTGTAAAGCAGAATTGTTCAATAAATTCATAAATAAATAAAAGGTTCAATAAATATTTCTATTCTGATGCTGATTAAACACTTTATATTCCAATAACTCAGGAGGATGTTAAAAATGGCTAACAAATAGTTACTGTTTAAATCAGCAGATCTGGATAACTTGTGTTAAAGAGTTTTAAAAGAGATGGCAGAGGAGCTTGCTGGATGATTAATGTTGATTTTCAATACCTTTTGGAACACTGGGTAAGTTCCAGAATGGATGAAAGCCCATATTGTGCCAATATTTAAAAATGGTAAATGGGACAACACAGGTAGTTATAGGTCTGTTAGACTGACATTGACCCTGGGCAAAATAATGGAATGGCTGATACAGGATTTTATTAATCAAGAATGAAATGGGGGCAATGTAATTAATGCCATTCAGTGTGGGATTCTGGAAAAATAGATCTGTCAAAGTAATTTGATTTTTTTAAATGAGATTACAAGTTTGGTTGATAAATGTGATAGTATTGATGTAACATACCTAGACTGCCATAAGGCATTTTATTTAGTAATGTACAATGTTTTGATTAAAAAATTATAAGTATACACAATTAATATGGCACATATTCAATGGATTAAAACTGGCTAACGACAGGTCTCAAAATGTAACTGTAAACAGGCAATCATACAGGATGAATGTTTCTAGTGGAGTCCCACAGAAATTGGTTCTTGGCCCTGTGCTATTTAACACTTTTACCTTTGACCTGGAAGAAAACTTAAAATCCATAAAAGAAAGAATGTATGTCATATTCACAGGATGGGGTGGAGGACTCTATCTTAGGAAGCAATGACTCTGAAGAAGATCTGGGGGTCATCATGGATAATCAACTGAACATGAGCTCCCAGTGTGATGCTGTGGCCAAAAGGGCTAACGCAATCCTTGGGTACATAAACAGGGGAATCTTGAGTAGGGAGGTGATATTACTTCTGCATATGACACTGGTGTAACCAGGACTGGAATAAGGTGTCCAGTTCTGGCATCCACAATTCAGGAAGGATATTGATAAATGGTAGAGGTTTCAGAAAAGAGTATGAGAATGATTAAAGGATTGGAAGACATGCCTTATAGTGATAGACTCAAGGAGCTCAATCTATTTAGCTTAACAAAGAAAAGATTAAGGAGTTACTTGATTAGTGTATAGGTACTTACAGGAGGAACAAAAAATTGACAATGGGCTGCTCCATCTAGGAGACAGAGGTATAACGAGATCCTATGATTGGAAGTGGAAGCTAGACAAATTCAGAGTGGAAATGAGGCATACATTTTTAAGTGAGGGTAATTAACCATTGCAACAATTTACCAAGGATTGCGGTAGATTTGTCAGTCACTGGCAACTTTTAAAGCAAGATTGGATGCTTTTCTAAAAGAGATGTTTTAGCTCAAAGAGGAATTAATTCAGGGAAGGTCTATGGCCTCGATTATGTAGGAACTGAGATTAGTGGTCACAGTGGTCCCTTCTGGCCTTAGAATCTGTGAATCTATGAAGTCTATAAACTGTATGATGAACTATGAGTTGGGGACAGGAAGGCTCCCTGATCCAGAGATCTTACTGAAAGGAAGACAGATCAGGCTTACCTAACCCTACTGATAGTGTTGTATCCCTAAATGATTGCTACACTAGAACTGGTTGAAAACAGAATTTTCATTCCATGGGAAATTGTGAGATTCCAAAATTTTGTTTTGTCCCAAATTTGGAAGATAAGTCAATCTCATAATTTTTTGAGAAATGAAATATTCAAACACATTTTATTTTGACCTATTTTTAAATATTGTTTTGATTTGTTTGACTTGTTATAGATTATAAATTATAATACAAATATAACATAGTGGGAACGATAAAGTAAAAAACAATGTTTTGATAAGATAAAAATATTTTATTAAAACTAAAATGTTTCTACAATTTCTCATGAAAATTTTTGACAAAATCAGTAAATTCCTGGGAAATGTTTTGATTTAGTCAAATCAGCATTTTCTGATGTAAAACTTGTAGATCTGAAAAATGTTGACCAGCTCAGTAGTATGCATTTATCTGAACTTCAGTCTGTACTAGACCCAGCAAAAGTAACTTGCATTAGATATTTATCCAGTTGCTTAAAAATGATTTGTCTGGCTCTGGATGATGCATTCCACTTTTCCTCCTATAGATCCATTGCACTCCACTCTTCCTCATATAGGTCCATTGAATGTAGATGAGATGTTCTCTTTATCCATTTGTTGTTTATATGTGCTCAGATGCCCAAATCGGGATCAGGGTTGGGATCAAGAAGGAGACAGTTCTTGCCCCAAAGAGCTTACAGATTTTAAGGGCCAATTTTTGCAACCCTTATTCATACTGAATAGTATGTTGTTAGCAAGTAGTTCCATTTACTCCATTCCAGGTACTGCTCAATATGGCAGATCTAGCACTAATAGGTGTCGCGTCAGGATGATGCAAAGCTACTTTGTGTTGGAGTTCAGGATGGAATGGTGAAACTTGCTTCTCTCATGGAAGCCATGGGGTAGCCTGATGACATGGTCAAACCACTGTAGTCATTTCTGTCTAATTGAATCCGTAGTCCACTGACCTGTGTGGTGCCCACTTCCACGTTAGTTACATGATGCCTCCAATGAATTCCCTAGATTCTTCTTAAACCATGGTGGAATGCCTTCAGCTTCCTGTTGTGTACTTCCACCATCTGCCACATTTCTGAGGTGTACAGTAGTGTTGGAAGGACAATAGTATTGTACAAATCTAATTTTTAGTGTGCAGATGTAACTTCTTACTGTTCCAGATGTTTGATAAAAGAGAAAATGATTCATAGGCTTTACCAAATCTGGCCTTCACTTCTTTAGTGAGTTGGCCATTATCAGATATTATTTTGTCAAGATAGATAAAGTCATTACCTCTTTTGTGCTTTTCTCCATCAATCACACATCCACCAGTGTTAACAGGATTCTCTCCTATCTTGGTTTTCCATGCGCTGATATGAAGTGCCATGTTAGCAGCTTCTGCTTTTACGCTTGAAAGTGTCTTTTCAGCTCATCTAAATTGGTATCCAATATGGCTATATCAGCTGCAAAATATAAGTCTTGCAGCTTATCTCTTGCCCAAACAATACCAGTGTCCTCAGCAGCAACCATTGCTCTTCTCATCACGAAGTCTATGACAATACAGAATGGAAGTGGGAGTAGTATGCAACATTGCCTTTGGCCATTCCATTTCTCTGCTCTGTCCTGATGTAGAATGCAGACTCATCATGCAAAGGTTTTATCAAATCAACACTTTTTCCTAAAATTCCATAGTGTCTCAGAATCTTCCGGGGGCTTCTCTGTGGACACTATGAAATGCTTTTGTATAATCAAGGACGTTAAAAAAATCTTTTGTTGGCATTCTAAGCATTTCTCAGTAAGTCTTCTCAAGATGACAATCTGGTGTGAACATGAACTACTAGCTCGAAATCCACCACTATGCCATCCATGCAAATATACACATAGGTTGCTAGTCAAGAGGTCAGGTATTGTAAATATATCAACTGAGAATATTAACTACAGAGGAGCATAAGCCACTGTCAAGGTTCCTTCCCTATTCTGAACTCTAGGGTTCAGATGTGGGGATCTGCATGAAAGACTCCCTAAGCTTATTCTTACCAGCTTAGGTTAAAAGCTGCCACCAAAGTGTTAAACAAAGAACAGGGAAAGAGCCCACTTGGAAACGTCTTTCTGCCAAAAATTCCCCCAAGCCCTACACCCCCTTTCTTGGGGAAGGCTTGATAAAAATCCTCACCAATTTGCATAGATGAACACAGACCCAAACCCTTGGAATTTAAGAACAATCAAAAAGCAATCAATCAGGTTCTTAAAAGAAGAATTTTAATTAAAGAAAAAGTAAAAGAATCACCTCTGTAAAATCAGGATGGTAAATACCTTACAGGATAATCAGATTCAAAACATAGAGAATCCCTCTAGGCAAAACCTTAAGTTACAAAAAGACACAAAGACAAGAATATATATTCCATTCAGCACAACTTATTTTATCAGCCATTTAAACAAAACAGAATCTAACGCATATCTAACTAGATTGCTTACTAACTCTTTACAGGAGTTCTGACCTGCATTCCTGCTCTGGTCCCGGTAAAAGCATCACACACACAGACAGGACCCTTTGTTTCCCCCCCTCTCCAGCTTTGCAAGTATCTTGTCTCCTCATTGGTCATTTTGGTCAGGTGCCTGCGAGGTTAACTTAGCTTCTTAACCCTTTACAGGTGAAGGGTTTTTCCTCTGGTCAGGAGGGATTTAAAGGTGGTTAGCCTTCCCTTTATATTTATGACAGCCACAAAATTCAGATCTAGATTTCCAGCAAACAAAGTTTCAGGAATCTGGCTTGCCTCGTTACACAAAGGGTAGGAAGCTAGATGCAAAATTCAGTTGGGAGCACTCTAATGTTGAGGGAAGAAATGGAGCGGCAGTCATGGCAGATTGCTGGTAACAAATTCTTTACATGCATACATTTTTGTCTCTCCATAGGAGGACTCTTCAGAATTGGGCAAAACATGCTTCCCAGTCTTGTGTGAATAGGCCCTAAGGGCCTCTAAACCTATTTAATGGCCTTTTGCAGGGTGCATAACATTTTAAAGAGAAAAGAAGACGTACATCTCTCTCAGCAATGCTAAAACGTACCTGTAAGCACCAGGGTGCTGCTATTCACTCTGAAGATGAAATCCTGAAGCTAAAAACATTTTTCATAAACCTTTGAATTTCCTCAAAATGCAAAATAAATAGTAAAACTCATTTCTTAATAGGTATTTCTTAATTTTTTAATAGGTAATTCTTAAATTTCTTAATTTTTCTTCTGCTATAAGAGCAGTAGAATATTTTAGTTATGCATTAGATGGGGAGAAATCAACTTTATTCCTTACTGTCATTTAATATCCTGTGGCAGCTCAGGATAGATTAAAGACATCAGAATTTAGCATTCCAAATCATTTAGGGAGACAAGTAGAAAAAATGGTCTTGAAATTCAAGACATATATGGGTGAGATTGGGGAGAGTGTTGCGACACTCTGGCTAACGGTGAGCACAGTATTGACCACTGCACTCTGGCACAATCAAAGCACAATGATATATACCAATATGGGCTAGAAAAAGTGCACAGAACTGCAAACATTCATTCAATACATTGTTCAAATTAATCCCTGGTGGAATTCTATTAATTTCAGCTGAGTAACGCTAGGGATGAATGGGGCCTATTGTGTGGAATCAAATTGCAGGCTAATGGGTATGTTTTCAAAGCCATGTATAGGACCCTATGACTTGTGTAGACACTAGTAAGAGTGCAATAATTCCCATACCACAATCTATTACTAGTTCATTTATTTCTGGTTTCAGAGTAGCAGCCATGTTAGTCTGTATTTGCAAAAAAAAGAAAAGGAGTACTTGTGGCACCTTAGAGACTAACACATTTATTTGAGCATAAGCTTTCGTGAGCTACAGCTCACTTCATCGGATGCAGCCCGATGAAGGGAGCTGTAGCTCACGAAAGCTTATGCTCAAATAAATTTGTTAGTCTCTAAGGTGCCACAAGTACTCCTTTTCATTTATTTCTGTATCCTGTCTGAGTGAAGCTAATGCCAGTACTTCAGAGGAAGGCAGAACGGCCATTATGCAGAATACAGAAATAGTCTATTTACTAAAATAAGCATGTGTGTGTATATGTATGTGTAACACACACTCACTCACTCTGCATAGTTGGCAAGAGTTCCTGAGATGGGGATAGCAAGTATGTGGCTGATTTCAGCTATTTTGCAGACATGCCTCCTCCACATTCACTTTAGGCTTGGCTGGTGCTGAAGTACTTCCCAGCAGAGGAGGTTCAGGCAGTTACGCTGCCTGAGCAGTGCAAAATGAGTGGAGCAAGTGAGAGAATCTGCCCCTTCCTTTACAGAGAAACAAAGAGAAAGAAAGGCACAATATAGATAAAATATATACAAAAGAAAACAATCTTGATAAGCCGAAACCTCTAGGAAAAAGCTCTCCCCTACCTGTGAATGCAGCCAATTACAGTCACCTGACATTTGTCTGTCTCCAGACCGAAATCTACACAGAACTATATTATAATACTCCCGCTTTGCCTCTCTAACGGCCTGAACCAAATCAATGAGAAATTTGTCTGAGAATGCTCATCGAAGCCTGCTGTTAGAAAAGTGAGTCTGTAAGTATGCTCCCTCGGCAGATCTAAAATGGAGGATTATGCCACAGGAGACAATAGGACACTGAGGACTTTATCTCTCAGGATTTCACATGACAGACCCTTAGGTAGGATACTGTATGAACTTTGGCCACTCCATCAGAGCAATGCAATTGATATAGAAACTGTGCCTCCAAGAAAACACAGGGCTAAGAAATGTCTCAAAGAATCTTGTAGCCAGAGCTAACAGCCTCCACTGGTATTGCTGTGAACTGGGCCTGGAGAAAGGGAAGAATAGACTTAAACTGACCCAAATGTGGGAAAAGGGTGTTTATTTGGTTCAAATAGGGAAACAGGAGAAAGTTCAGGCTGGTTTGTTCGGTCTTAAAAGTTTCACCTGTTTCTACTAGAAAATTCTTCTAATGTGATTGGAACAGATTGTTTGGCCTATTTTTTTGATCCCTTTGTTTTGCTGCATGGTTCAAAGGCTGAGGAGATTAGCCAGGGAACTGCAGTCAGAGATTTCTCCAACGTGGATAAATCTCCAACAGGCATAGCGAATCCCCACAACTCCTAGTATAGGGAGGTGTGTTGAGGTGGGTATGGGGTATAGCTGGGGCATTGTCTCTTCTAGCCCCTCCACCTCTATTGCACCCAGGCGGGTGCAGCTGAGAATCTAGCTAACTATCTGTGGCATGACAGGATTATGTTGTCTCGTTATACTGCTAAGTTTTTAAAGAGGTCCATTTGCCTGGAAAAAAATTATGGGCTAAATCCTGGTCCTGCTTAAGTTGATGAACTTCTGTTGACTTCAGTGGAACAAGGTTTTGCATGAGCTATGAAGAAAATCATTTGGAAGGAACCAGAGTGCAGAGATGATTACAAGAAAATCTTTTTGAGAAAGCAAGGAGAATACTGCCCATGAGACTGCATATCGTGGTGGGAACATTTTTATCAGTGCTAAATTAGACATTTTCTGGAAAAATGGCCAACATGAAACTAAAAATATATTTGCTCCTCTGTCTCAAATTCACACAACACATGTCTTGATTTCTGTGTTTATGAAGATACTGCTAGAATTCACAGCCTCTCTGTGGTTCATCTGTGGTTCATCTGTTTCTGATTTGTAAATTGAGTGCCTGAACTGCTTATGCTAGATTCAGAAAGATCAAATGGACAGACTTTGGGAATATTTTAAATAATGTCTTTTAATGTCCCTGGGGTCCCAAATCCATATGGAAATGAAGTAACCCCCTGTGTCTAACCCATGTTGTTTAAGTTAATTGAGCAGTGGGGTTACTGCTTTCCATCTTTAAACATCTATTCTCATTTTGATTAATTTTTTGAACAGAAAGAGAGCTAGTGACCTTTCAGAATTGTTAAATGGTTTGGTGTCAGGAAGAAACTTTACAGGCAAAAAAGCATTCTGCAATTTCTCATTTACCTATATATATATATATAATATATATATATATACACACACACAATCTACTGTACCACTCATCAGCCTCTAGTCAGATATCTAATTTGCACTGCTTATGTGCAGCCTATCTGAAATGTATCCTGCCGATTCATTGTGGCAGGTTTTCTCCCCAAGCATATTAATCCTAGCACAGATTTTTTTCTACAAATGTTTTCCATTAAAATATCCACTTAGAAGCTATTATACATTTTATTTCAACTTTGTGTTCCTGAAAAATGTTAGATATTTAGCACTTGGTATTTTTTAAAAACACTTCTCACCATGTCCAGGAGGGAACTCATAAATTCTATATTATCAGCTGCTAATGTTAAAGAATTTCCATCAAAGTGCAGGAGTTGTCAGTTCCATTGACATTATAATGAAGACTAGTTACCTCAGAGAGGATGTTGCATGTCATAGTTGTATAGTAACTTGGAAGTAAAATGGTAACCCAAAAAATAAAAAAATGCAACCCAAAACACTATCAGGTAAGTAAAGGAAGCAAGAACATAACATTTTTAAAACAGATGCAAATGTACTTCATGGTTACTTCATGTGTTATGCTACTGTAATGCCAACAGACCCCAGTCATTGGTATTGAACCTGGGACCTCTGAAGCTTAGCGCTTGAGCCTCTACTGCCTGAGCTAAAAGCTAAGCGGCTCTGAGCTAAGGCTGTAGAGGAGACTCCTTAATCTCTTTCTCTAAGTGGTCTCAGTGCCTCTAGATGGGACAGAACACCACACCCAGGAGGTGTGAGGGTTGCACTACCCCATCACTTCATGTGGGAAACCCACATTTTACCTTGTGCAGTCCAAAGGATTTACTTTCAACTTTCTACAATGATGTCATAGAATATTTCTGAACTGCTTCTAGAGTCCCCTGATGCCGTTTATGCAGATACCAACTTTCATGGGTGACTGACAAACAGGGAGTTGCTAAACACATCCATGCTGGCAGTTAAAATAACAGACAGACCATTTAAATCAATTGAGTTCTGCTCACTTAAGACAGCAGCAAATCCGGCCAAGTTGATTTATAACTATTAAAAAGTTCAAGTTTTCGGTCCCATTTTCTAATTGCAATGCTGGAATGGAGAAGTTGGATGGCAAACCAGTCTGAACAAAATAACTCAATTTTTTTGATGTTCGAAAAAGTGTAGTTGTTTTTCCTCTTGTGCCACCTGTACATTTCCTGGGTCTGGTTGGAACTGAATGTAGAAATGCTGAAATAGCATGAGAGGGTTTTCATTGGTGTTTTCAGCTGAACTGTGGAAGGAAAAAATAGTGGAAGTGAGTTGTTTTTAAGGCTTGCTTTTGTGAGGTTTCCGGCCCACTATTGTAGACTAAAAATGTTCAGAGAAGAATCCAATATTCAGGGTGCTTATTAAAAACTAAAATAAACATTTGACTTGGTTGAAGTTCATTTGTGACTTCAACACAAAAAACCATCATCACAACAAATAGCACTAACTGGCATTGTTGACAGAGACACGTATTTTAATAAATTTGAAGTCTGAGCCAAATTTTTCTCAGAATTGGGAGGAAAGTACGACAGTTTGGAGAACATATTTGCCTGAATTTTCTTTTCTTAGGTCTTTGGAGATCTATTCTCTTAAACCAACAAAATGGCTGTTATGACCAAGTTGCTTTTTCTGCTGAATAAGCTGCTGAGCCATCACTTATGATTTTGAGGTGCAAAGCTGGATAACATTATAACTGGATAGAAATTTTCACTTCTCCCTTAACTCTCAGGTTGACTGAAAGCAAAGAAACTTGGCATTTTGCAAATAGCTTTTTGGAAGAAGTAATTATACTACATGACTCAGTGGGGGAAAAAATTAAATTTATCTATATATTTTCATTTAAGGTCTTACTCTTACATTTCTGAAAATACCCTTGAAACTGAACATATTTGATTACAATTGGGGCTTCTGCAAAGATACATGGAGTAGAATCGATAGCTGTTTTCAATGATAAGAACAAACCTTCATCTCCTCCATATCACCTTTATCCTCATAAAGGGCTAATTATGTACCCAAGACTCAATTACACCTTCTTCAAAGTCGGTAATAGGAGACTGTAATATTGTTGTTATGACTATGCACAGGTGCAAATGACAGTATAAGGTGCTAAGCAGTGGACAATCAACCCATAGAGAATACTGTTTGTACAGCACAGTGTTCAACTTGTGTAATTTGAAATTGTGTGTGTGCATGTGGGGATATTGTAACAGGAACTGGGGTATATTCTGGTATATAGAAAGGGACACAAAAAAGTGCTCTTCAAGCATACGTCATATCTGATCAAGATGATTTAGCTATATCCAGAGAATATGTGGACTGCATCAGAGGCAGAAAACCTCTCCTATGCCACTTCCAGTCTGGTGTTAGAATTTTAAAAGTGGCTCCTTTTGATCATAGTCCAGTACAGCACCATAACAAGGTCTTGAACTGCAAATCCATACATCCCAGGAACAAGAAGGTGGTTGTACTCCAAGGTTATGCATGCGCAAGGTTCAATGAATCTGCCCATAATCTGAAAACTTATTTTAAAGCAGTTCCTGTAATGGAGAGAGGCTCCAGTAGTGGGGAGCTGCTGGAGTGAAAGGCTCCAGCAATGCGGAAAGGCTGCCTCCCCACTGTCAGAGCCTTTTCACTGACACATGTATTTATACACCCCATGCCTGCTTTTCACTACGGTGTGTAGCTACACATATCCTACATGCTACAAAAGAGATGTGCAATGTAGATGTAGCCTTAGAAATAATATAGGCATGTGAGCCAAAAGCTAAAGCAATGTGTAAGAAAACCTTCCATATATTTCCTCATTTGTTGTTCCTTACTTTGAGGAGCCTCCACCATTCCTTCCACAATGATTTTCCTGAAGGTTATTTCCATCTCTACACCAAATGTGACCAAAGTACATAAGTTTGTATATATTGATTTTTTACATCAGTGTCTGCTCCTCTCCGGTAATATTTCTAACATAGACATTCAACTTTTTTCCACCCAAGAAATATACAAGAGTCTTCACCAGCATCATATTTCATAACTCCAGTTTTATGCTTGTCAGCAGCATTAACTTCCCATGAGCCACATATGTAAATCACCATGGAAAAAATTGGCTTTTCACCATCTGCACCTTCATACGTTTGGAAATGCCACTTTTTTCACATTTTCTTAAGGGATGGCAAAGCTAGGTGAGTTGTCCCTAGGCTTCTTCCAGTTGATTTGGAACAGCCTCCTTGGTTGGCTATATAAGATCCCAGATAATTAATTTAATCTATTACATCTATTAATTGTGATGGCTGCTTGCATCCTGTGATTGTTGATCATGTCAAGGTAAATGAATTTTGTTTTTGTCACATTAAGGGATAGTCGATATTCCTCACTAACTGTTTCTACAGACTCCAACATTTGTTGCATTGCATCAGTGGCTGTAGCACAGAGTGTCATGTCATCAACATATCTAAGGCCAATTAAGAGGTATCCACCAAGGGAAATCCCAGCTCCTTCCACATTGTCAAAACATTCCAAGGCTTGTCTCGTACTAAATTCTGCTTAAATGTTAGAGGGTTGGGGACAAAATATATCCTTATCTCACACCCTGCCCAGTGGACAACCACTGACTGTTGCCTACTGCTTGTCACGTCATGGTCCGTTGTTGGTGATAGTGACTTGCAATGAGTTCAATGAGATGTTTTGGAATTCTCATGTCTGCCAGTGTCCTCCAAAAACAGTTGTCATTGGTATCAAATGCTTTTGAGTTGTCAATGCAGCAAATGATCGACAAGTGACTGTACGCTGTGTTTTTCAATCATCTGCTGGATATTTGCAATTTGGTTCTGTGTGCCACAGCCCTCTCTGAAACCACTTTGTTGTGGTTGTAGTTCTGCTTCTCTCTTGTGCTTCATGGGATCCTGGATTATGTAGAGCAGTACTTTGCTTGTGTACATTATCAGTGAGATGGTACAATAGCTACCATGTTCTGTTATGTCTCCCTTCTTTGGTAAAGGCCAGAAGAATCCCCTTCATCCAGTCTTCCAGCCAATTTCTAGACATCCATACATGGTTACAAATTTTCCACATAAGATCAGTACTATGTTTACCAGTCACTTTAGCAATTCTGGAAGTACATTATCTACTCCTGGTGCTTTCCCAGGCTTCATTTTCATAATACCATGTATCACTTCCTCTCTGCAGATTGATGGTTGCGGTTCTATACTCTACTGTTGTCCTGTATTATGAGTGGCTCTAGTTAGACAGATTGCACAGAATCTCCACCTGTGTTTAATATAGAATCATAGACTTTAAGGTAAGAAGGCACCATTATGATAGTTTAGTCTGACCTTCTGGACAACGCAGGCCACAGAATCTCACCCACCCACTCTTATAACAAACCACTAACCTACGTCTGAGCTATTGAAATCCTCAAATTATGGTTTAAAGACTTTGAAGTGCAGAGAATCCTGCAGCAAGTGACCCGTGACCCGCGCTGCAGAGGAAAGTGAAAAACCCCCAGGACCTCTTCCAATCTGCCCTGGAGGAAAAGTCCTTCCTGACCCCAAATAAGGTGATCAGCTAAACCCTGAGCATGTGGGCAAGACTCACCAGCCAGACACCCAGGAAAGAATTTTCTGTAGTAACTCAGATCTCACTCCATCTAGCATTCCATCACAGACCATTGGGCATATCTACCACTAATAGTTGAAGATCAATTAATTGCCAAAATTAGGCTATCCCATCATGTAATCCCTTCCATAAACTTATCAAGCTTAGTCTTGAAGCCAGATATGTCTTTTGCCCCCACTGCTTCCCTTGGAAGGCTGTTCCAGAACTTCACTCCTCTGATGAAGAAAAGGAGTACTTGTGGCACCTTAGATGCATCCGATGAAGTGAGCTGTAGCTCACGAAAGCTTATGCTCTAATAAATTTGTTAGTCTCTAAGGTGCCACAAGTACTCCTTTTCTTTTTGCGAATACAGACTAACACGGCTGCTACTCTGAAACTCCTCTGATGGTTAGAAATCTTCGTCTAATTTCAAGGCTAAACTTCCTGATGCCCAGTTTATATCCATTTGTACTTGTGTCCACGTTGGTACTGAGCTTAAATAATTCCTCTCCCTCTTCGGTATTTATCCCTCTGATATGTTCATAGAGAGCAATCATATCTCCCCTCAGCCTTTTTTTGGTTAGGCTAAACAAGCCAAGCTCCTTGAATCTCCTTTCATAAGACAGGTTTTCCATTCCTCGGATCATCCCAGTAGCCTTTCTCTGTACCTGTTCCAGTTTGAATTCATCCTTCTTAAACATGGGAGACCAGAACTGCACACAGTATTCCAGATGTGGTCTCACCAGTGCCTTCTATAACAGTACTAACACCTCCTTATCTCTACTGGAAATACCTCGCCTGATGCATCCCAAGACTGCATTAGCTTTTTTCACGGCCGTATCACATTGGCGGCACACAGTGATCCTGTGATCAACCAATACTCCGAGGTCCTTCTCCTCCTCTGTTACTTCCAAGTGATGCGTCCTCAGTTTATAACAAAAAATTCTTGTTATTAATCCCTAAATGCATGACCTTGCACTTTTCACTATTAAATTTCATCCTATTACTATTGCTCCAGTTTACAAGGTCATTCAGATCTTCCTGTATGATATCCCAGTCCTTCTCTAAATTGGCAATACCTCCCAGCTTTGTGTCATCTGCAAACTTTATTAGCACATTCCCACTTTTTGTGCCGAGGTCAGTAATAAAAAGATTAAAGAAGATTGGTCCCAAAACCAATCCCTGAGGAACTCCACTAGTAACTTCCTTCCAGCCTGACAGTTCACCTTTCAATGTGACCCACTGTAGTCTCCCCTTTAACCAATTCCTTATCCACCTTTCAATTTTCATATTGATCCCCATCTTTTCCAATTTAGCTGCTAATTGCCCATGTGGCGCCATATCAAATTCCTTACTGAGATTGAGGTAAATTAGATCCACTGCGTTTTCTTTATCTAAAAATCTGTTACCTTCTCAAAGAAGATGATCAGGTTGGTTTGGCATGATCTACCTTTTGTAAAACCATGTTGTATTTTGTCCCAATTACCACTGACCTCAATGTCCTTAACTACTTTCTCCTTCAAATTTTTTTTCCAAGACCTTGCATACTACAGATGTCAAACTAAAAGGCCTGTAGTTACCCAGATCACTTTTTTTTCCCTTTCATAAAAATAGGAACTATGTTAGCAATTCTCCAGGCATATGGTACAACCCCTGAGTTTACAGATTCGTTACAAATTTTTGCTAATGGACTTGCAATTTCATATGCCAGTTCCTTTAATATTCTTGGATGAAGATTATCTGGGCCCCCCGATTTAGTCCCATTAATCTGTTCAAGTTTGGCTTCTACCTCAGATGTGGTAATATCTACCTCCATATCTTCCTTCCCATTTGTCGTCCTACCATTATCCCTAAGATCCTCAATAACCTCATTAAAGACTGGGGCACAGTATTTGTTTAGATATTGGGCCATGCCTAGATTATCTTTAACCTCCACTCCATCCTCAGTGTTTAGCGGTCCCACTTCTTCTTTCTTTGTTTTCTTCTTATTTATTTGGCTATAGAACCTTTTACTATTGGTTTTAATTCCCTTTGCAAGGTTCAACTCTATATGGCTTTTGGCCTTTCTCACTTTATCCCTACATGTTCTGAAATCAATAAAATAGCTTTCCTTGCTAATCCCTCCCATCTTTGACTCCTTGTCTCCCTGCTTTTTCTTAATCACCTCTCTAAGGTGCTTGCTCATCCAGCTTGGTTTACAACTCCTGCTTATAAATGTTTTCCCCTTTCTTGGGATGTGGGCTTCTGATAGGAAGGAAATAGACTTCTAGGATGGAGGTTGGCATAACTGATTAAGAGAGCTTTAAACTAGGAATTTGGGGGAGATGGTTGGGAGATGTCCAGGTAATCTCCATGCCGGATTTTAGCAGTGAGAGGGGGAAAAAAAAAAACAAAGGATACAGCCGTGGGTAGGAGAATGGACATAAGGAGGAAGGGCAGTGGTGATACCTGTCTAATAGGTCATAGTGGCTGTAGAATGTCCATGCTAATTGAGTAAAGAATGTGAGCGAGGCCAAACAGCAAAAATTAAGATGTTTGTACACCAATGGGAGGAGCCTAGGTAACAAAATGGAGGAACTAGAGCTACTGGTGCAGGAAGTGAAATCAGATATTATAGGGATAACAAAAACATGGTGGAATAGTAGTCATGACTGGACTACAGGTATTGAAGGGTATGTGCTGTTTAGGAAAGACAGAAATAAAGGTAAAGGTCGTGCAATAGCATTGTATATCAATGATAAGGTAGAATGTAAAGAAATAAGAAGCGATGGAATGGATAAGACAGAGTCCGTCTGGGCAAAAATCAGATTGGGGAAGAAAACTACTAGCCCCCCACCCCCGTGATAGTGCTTGGGGTGTGCTATAGACTGCCAGGATCTAATTTGGATATGGATAGAGCCCTCTTTAATTTTTTAATGAAGTAAATAATAATGGAAACTGTGTGATCATGGGAGACTTTAACTTCCCAGATATAGACTGCAGGACAACTGCTAGTAGTAATAATAGGGCTCAGATTTTCCTAGATGCGACAGCTAATGGATTCCTTCATCAAGTAGTTGCTGAACCGACAAGAGGGGATGCCATTTTAGATTTGGTTTTGGTGAGTAGTGAGGACCTCATAGAAGAAATGGTTGTAGAGGATAACTTTCATTCAAGTGATCATGAGCTAATTCAGTTCAAACTGAACAGAAGGATAAACAAAAATAAATCTGCAAGTAGGGGTTTTAATTTCAAAATGGCTGACTTTCAAAAATTTAGGAAATTATTTAACGAAGTGGATTGGACTGAAGAACATGTGGATCTAAAGATAGAGGAAGCCTGGAATTACTTCAAGTCAAAGCTGCAGAAGCTATCGGAAGCCTGCATCCCAAGAAAGGGGGAAAAATTCATAGGAAGGAGTTGTAGACCAAGCTGGATGAGCAAGCATCTGAGAGAGGTGATTAAGAAAAAGCGGAAAGCATACAGGGAGTGGAAGATGGGAGGGATCAGCAAGGAAAGCTACCTTATTGAGGTCAGAACATGTAGGGATAAAGTGAGAGGCTAAAAGTCAAGTAGAGTTGGATCTTGCAAAGGGAATTAAAACCAATAGTAAAAGGTTCTATAGCCATATAAATAAGAAGAAAACAAAGAAAGAAGAAGTGGGACCGCTAAACACTGAGGATGGAGTGGAGGCTAAGGATAATCTAGGCATGGCCCAATATTTAAACAAATACTTTGCCTCAGTCTTTAATGAGGTTATTGAGGAGCTTAGGGATAATGGTAGGACGACAAATGGGAAGGAGGATATGGAGGTAGATATTACCACATCTGAGGTAGAAGCCAAACTTGAACAGTTTAATGGGACTAAATCGGGGGTCCCAGATATTCTTCATCCAAGAATATTAAAGGAACTGGCACATGAAATTGCAAGTCCATTAGCAAAAATTTGTAATGAATCTGTAAACTCGGGTTGTACCGTATGCCTGGAGAATTGCTAACACAATTCCTATTTTAAGAAAGGGGAAAAAAGGTGATTCAGGTAACTACAGGCCTGTTAGTTTGACATCTGTAGTATGCAAGGTCTTGGAAAAATTTCTGAAGGAGAAAGTAGTTAAGGACATTGAGGTCAATGGTAAATGGGACAAAATACAACATGGTTTTACAAAAGGTAGATCGTGCCAAACCAACCTGATTTCGTTCTTTGAGAAAGTAATAGATTTTTTAGACAAAGGAAATTCAGTGGATCTAATGTACCTAGATTTCAGTAAGGCGTTCGATATAGTGCCACATGGGCAATTATTAGTTAAGTTGGAAATGATGGGGCTCAATATGAAAATTGAAAGATGGATAAGGAATTGGTTAAAGGGGAGATTACAGCCGGTCACACTGAAAGGTGTACTGTCAGGCTGGAAGGAAGTTACTAGTGGAGTTCCTCAGGGATCGGTTTTGGGACCAATCTTCTTTAATCTTTTTATTACTGACCTCGGCACAAAAAGTGGGAATGTGCTAATAAAGTCTGCGGATGACACAAAGCTGGGAGGTATTGCCAATTTAGAGAAGGACTGGGATATCATACAGGAAGATCTGGATGACCTTGTAAACTGGAGCAATAGTAATAGGATGAAATTTAATAGTGAAAAGTGCAAGGTCATGCATTTAGGGATTAATAACAAGAATTTTTGTTATAAACTGAGGACGCATCACTTGGAAGTAACAGAGGAGGAGAAGGACCTCGGAGTATTGGTTGATCACAGGATCACTATGTGCCGCCAATGTGATACGGCTGTGAAAAAAGCTAATGCGGTCTTGGGATGCATCAGGCGAGGTATTTCCAGTAGAGATAAGGAGGTGTTAGTACTGTTATACAAGGCACTGGTGAGACCTCATCTGAAATACTGTGTGCAGTTCTGGTCTCCCATGTTTAAGAAGAATGAATTCAAACTGGAACAGGTACAGAGAAGGGCTACTGGGATGATCCGAGGAATGGAAAACCTGTCTTATAAAAGGAGACTCAAGGAGCTTGGCTTGTTTAGCCTAACCAAAAGAAGTCTGTGGGGTGATATGCTTGCTCTCTATAAATATATCAGAGGGATAAATACCAGGGAGGGAGAAGAATTATTTAAGCTCAGTACCAATGTGGACACAAGAACAAATGGATATAAACTGGCCATTGGGTAGTTTAGCCTTGAAATTAGACAAAGGTTTCTAGCCATCAGAGGAGTGAAGTTTGGAATAGCCT
Organism: Dermochelys coriacea; assembly: GCF_009764565.3. Lineage (NCBI taxonomy): Eukaryota > Metazoa > Chordata > Testudines > Dermochelyidae > Dermochelys > Dermochelys coriacea. The sequence continues at coordinate 40,978,702 of NC_050072.1, forward strand.
TCCAAGGGAAGCAGTGGGGGCAAAAGACCTATCTGGCTTTAAGATTAAACTCAATAAGTTTATGGAGGAGATGGTATGATGGGAGAACATGATTTTGGCAATTAACTGAGCTTTAACTATTCATGATAAATAGGCCAAATGGCCTGTGATGGGATGTTAGATGGGGTGGGATCTGAGTTACTACAGAGAATTCTTTCCTCGGTATCTGGCTGGTGAATCTTGCCCACATGCTCAGGGTTCAGCTGATCGCCATATATGGGGTCGGGAAGAAATTTTCCTCCACGGCAGATTGGAAGAGGCTCTGGGGCTTTTTCACCTTCCTCTGTAGCATGGGGCACGGATCACTTGCTGGAGTATTCTCTGCACCTCAAAGTATTTAAACCGTGATTTGAGGACTTCAATAGCTCAGACATAGGTGAGAGGTTTATTGCAAGACTGGGTGGTTGAGATTCTGTGGCCTGCATTGTGCAGGAGGTCAGACTAGATGATCATTATGGTCCCTTCTGACCTTAATATCTCTGAGTCTGAGTCTATGAAGAGCAAAAAAAATAATTAAAGGTTTAAAAAATATGACCTATGAGGGAAGATTGAAAGAATTAGGTTTGTTTTATCTGGAAAAGAGAGGACTGAGAGGGGACATAACAGTTTTCAACTATGTGAAAGTTTGTTACAAGGAGGAGGGAGAAAAAATGTTTTTCTTAACCTCTTAGGATAGGGCAAGAAGCAATGGGCTTAAGTTGCAGCAAGGGAGGTTTAGGTTGGACATTAGGAAAAACTTCCTAACTGTCATGGTGGTTAAGCACTGGACTAAATTGCCTAGGGAGGTTGTGGAATCTCCATCACTGGAGATTTTTAAGAGCAGTTTTGACAAACACCTGTCAGGAATGGTCTAGATCAGGGGTGGGCAAACATTTTGGCCCGAGGGCCACATCTGGGTGGGGAAATTGTATGCAGGGCCATGAATGTAGGGCTGGGGCAGGGGGTTGGGATGCAGGAGGGAGTGCAGGGTGTAGGGGGGGGGGCTCAGAACAAGGGGTTGGGGCAGAGGAGGGGTGCAGAGCATACAAGGGGGCTCAGGGCAGGAGGTTGGGGTGCAGGACGGGTGTGGCAGGGGGTTGAGGTGTGGGGTGCAGGAGTGGCTCCGGGTGCAGGCTCCTGCCCAGCACCGCTTACCTGGAGTGGCTCCGGGGTGGCACCAGGACCAGGGAAGGCTCCCCGTCCGCCCATCCGCCCGCCCTGGGGCTGTTCCGCACCACTCCCGGAAGCGGCTGGCACCACGTCCCTGTGGCCCCTGGAGGAAGGGGAGGCAGAGGGCTCTGTGCGATGGCCTCACCTCTGGGTAGCTCCCCCAAAACTCCCATTCCCCGCTCCCAGCCAATGGGACCTGCATGGGGTGGTGCCTGGAGGTGAGGGCAGTGCACAGAGCCCTTTGCCCCTCCTCCCCCCCAGGGATGTGGTGCCAGTCACTTCCGGGAGTGGCACGGGGCCCGCAGCGCCATGGGGGTGGCAATCCCGTGGGCTGGATCCAAAGCCCTGACTGGCCGTATCCAGTCCACGGGCCGTAGTTTGCCCACTCCGGTCTAGATAATACTTAGTCCTGCCATGAGTGCAGGGGACTGGACTAGATGACCTCTTGAGGTCCCTTCCAGTCCTATGATTCTATAAGTGAGTTTCTTACACTTAGGGCCAGATTTTCTTTTCTTTTCTCTCTTCTTTTCCCTCGTTTGTGGAAATCTGAAGTAATTCAACTGACTTAATGGTGGAAACAGAAGAAGAGTTTGACTCCTAAATTAGACTACTCACTTTTACAAACTCCATTAAATTCAACTGTGTGTGTGTGTGGGGCTGGGATCAATGAACTAATCAACATGTGCATGGAGTAATAGATATAGAATACAGAAAACTGAATAATTTACATAAAAGGAGAGAGATGGTCAGGTTGCTTGAACTATTCATCACAATTTTTGGTTCATTGGTGAAGGAATCTGTAGGCAATTCTCTTTCATGATAGGCTAATTGTATAGAATGTCAAACATGTATTTCTGCTTCATTTCACTAGAAAACTTTAGCATTTTTTTTCTCAGAGAGATTCACCATTGGCTACTGATAAGCTAATAACAGGTCTATAGCAATGACATTTAATTTAGAGGAGTAGCATCAAGCTAGTAGCAAGAATGAAACATGCTTCAGGGAAAAATAAGTTCCTTGTTCTTATTGTTGGTGTGCCAAGGGGGCTGGGAACATACATTTGTGAGGAGTACACACTGTACTTTTTTTTTTTCTTGCTGGATAGAAATTCTCATTGCATTTTAATCATCCTTTGTTGTTACTGTCAAAAAGCTACAAATTGTTGGGGCTGTGGCTATTTATCTATCCTTCTGGCTGTTTTCCCCATTACCTGAATATGTTAAGAGGGAAAGTACCTCACTATTCTTTTGTATATTTCTTATCTCTGGGCTTTTTATACCAATTGGAACAGGAACAAAGCCAACAGCTGTCTAAGTTTCTATACAAAATATGTTTAAGTACTCACTCTTATGGAGTTTTATCCTTGTTGCCTTTGTAAGATATGGAAGAGAATATAGAGGAATACCTGCATTGTCAGAGAATTTCATCTTTCCAGTTAGTTCCAGTATTACACTTTACATGAACGGCTGATTGTAGTTCAGACATGGGACTATTTTTGAAAGTGAAATAATGAAATCCAAGACAGAAATATGAAGACGTTCTTTATACAGAAGGCAAGAGTGCTTTTTTGAGCCTTCTATGTTTCATCTCCCAAAGAGTTCATACTGTAAGTACAGTACAAATAGTGTTGCAGGGCTGAATCCTGTAGAATATAATTTCCTTGATGCTTGCATAAATATGTTGTCTACTTGCCTAAGCTTTAATTATTTTCTTCATTTAAGAGCTCCATGAAATCTGAGACAATTAGTTTATACTGAATGTGATGCTGAAACTCTTCAGAGTACATAGGTAGAAAATTCAAGTTGAGTTACTCAATGTAAAGGTAGGCCACATTCCAGGTTTTTGACTTGTAATCTCCTGACTTTTGTTTTAGATATACAGGTCTGAATGTAGTGCTTAGAAATGTGTGGAACAAATCTCATTGTTTAGACATGTTAGAGATGATTACTGCACAAAACATATGAAACCAAATATTTTTTTTTTCTTTAGCTGTGTTTACAAAATCTATTAAATTAGTTGTTCTGTGTTTTACAGTTATTAAATGTTTATCTAAGTGGTGTTTGTAGTGATGAGAAATGCAATGTGACTAACCAGTTTTGCAAATGCAATATATGCTGAGTTGCTCCTTCTGTTGCTTTTTTCTTGTTGCTTTGCAACATTCAACTCTCTTTAATAAAGTTGAGGTATAGTAATTATAGGAGTCCAAATCTTTTTCCTTAGTTTGTAAAGCATTACAAGGTCATTGGACTGCCTTATATCATCAGAATAGTCGTAATTAAGCATAGACAGTTGAAATTGACCTTTTGCCCTTACAGCTCTGCCAGTGCACTGGAGTCTTGACCTGCAACACCTTTGTTACTCCTGACTGAGCCTCTTGTGAATAGGAACTGTCCATAGTGCTAAATTGAGGGCTAGTTTCAGACAATCAAGCTCATTTCTGCCTGTGATCTTAGCTAGAACTTTGTTTCAGGTCTTCAGAGATGAAAGGCTATTGTTATCGTTAGATTTTCATAAATATGTTGTATCACATTACAAAGTTGTCAGTTGTTAAACTACATGTAATATAGAGTCAACTGTACTCTTATCCACCAGTTACACTTAGAGATTGACCTGAGAAGGCAACTTAAAACTTAATATTACTTGAAAACAGTGTGCCAGATTATCAGCTCGGGACAATTGCCATAGCTCCATTGAAGGCAACAGAGCTACACTGAATTATACCAGCTGTGACTCTGGACCATTGATTAAGAAAACATACCCTGTATTTATTACATGGCTATCATCCCAGATATCTGCTAATATCTCTGCTTTGTTAACTGTTTGATATCTTGCCTTTTAAGAAACAAATGTTAACCAGATCCAGAAATGGAAAGATGATCACCAAACTCCAGTGTGTATCCATCTCGAGATGGATCAACAACTTTGTGTGGGTTTTGTTTGATTGTATTGTGTTTAGTATTCAAAGATCAACAATCATAAAATCTTGTTAGAAATGCAATGGATGCTGTTCCTGGAAAACTCTTGGTATACTCTAATCAGCATAATTTTTTCAAGCAAATATTAAAGAATCTTTGCAAATAACTAAGCAATGTCATTCTTGATTATTCCTTGGTAACAGAAGGGAAAGCATGATACTGTATACTACCAGAAGATAGAAGATATAACTCTGGTCTTGGTGTTGAATCCTAATGTAGAAGAATATGTAACAATTGTAGAAATTAGAAGAGAGGGGGGTATGGAATGTCCACCCCACACAAGACCTGGAGGGATGAAGATGGCTAAGTGGGCCAATTAACTGTCCAAGCTGCCCGGAGGAGGAGCCAGGGAGCAGGGAATTGATTGGAAGCAGGTTCAGCTAGAGGGGCCCATGTAAGCCAGGAAGCTGGCAATAGAAGAGGTGGCAGGAGGAAGTAGGCTGCAGTCACTCTCTGGGAGAAGGGAGGTGTGTTAGGAGTTAGGAGATAGTCCACGGATACTTCCTGAGAGGAGGGAGGTGGGAGGCTGGTCAACCCAGAGAGGGGGGAAACCAGGAAGGTAGGATAAGGCTCAGGGGAAAAGCAGCAAGGAATAGAATAGTGAGGACCTTGGTTGCTGACCTGTGGGCCCCTGAGCTGGAACCCAGAGTAGAGGCCAGGCCCAGGTTCCCCTGCTAGTCATGGGGGATGTGGCACAGGCCTGGCAGAGAACAGCAGACTGCCTGGGATGGTTTGTCCTGGAAAGACTTTGTTATTCACCTCAGAAGGGGAATATGTATGGTGACCCATCTGTAGAGGCAAATCATAAAGAGGAGGCTGTGGTTCCTGGAGCAAGAGGGACCGGGCAAGAGGACGATAGGAGTGACACTGCAGGAGGAGGGTGCAATACCTGGCTAGCGCTAATTCCCAGGGTGACAGGAGGAGGTGAATGGACCCCATAACAGGATAATAAAAGAGTCACTTCACCTGAATAAACTGGAAAAAATACAAATAAAAATGTGTAAAGTAAAGTGTGACTGGAGAAAAACATCGGTTCTGAAAAGAACCAATGGCTATGACAAATGTGTAGCATGATCTTCGTTCCCCTACAATGGCTGGATCACATAAAAAAATTAAGGTGTTGTAATCACCTTTAAACTATTCAGCCCATGTCTGAGAGTTCATGGGTTCAGTTCCCACAAAGAAGCTGACCAGAGATGTCATTACAAATGCAAAATGCATGAAGCAATATTGTAGGTAGTGGTATGATATGAAAACAACATATTACGTGACAGATTTTTTTTAAAAAGAGAGATTGCATGAAAGTTTTAATGTTTACAGTAATATGGGAAGTTATTAAAGTTCTTAAGTCTCCACTGAAAGGTCAGTGTGAATAGATTTGATTTAATTGCAGCATAATGGTGCTGCTGTAGTAGACTGATAAGCAATATTTCTTATTAAATTAAGTGTAATGGAGAACTGTTCATGACAGGACCCAAGTGAAGTAATAGTAAATTAATATCAAACTTACTTCGTTTTGCCCTAAAAGTTTAGGGTTGATCAGCAAATCTTCTTTAGTTCTGTAATAATTACAGAAGCTTTTCTTTCTTTTAGTACCTTTATGCTTTATCTGTAATATCTATTATTAAAGAAAGAAAACGGATGGATTTAACATCCTCCCTTACTGATAAAATCTGTCTAAGGGCTAGTCTGCACTACACAGGTAGATATAAGGCAGCTTATGTTGACCTAATTATGTCAGTACCTACACTATAGCCTTTCTCCCATCAATGTAAGTGCCCTATTACACTGACATCATAATTCCACCTCCACAAGAGGTGTAAGGCTTATGTTGGTGTAGTTAGGGCAACACAGTACCTGCCTAGACACTGTGTCCCTTATATTGGCTGCCTTGTCAATTTCATGGCAGGAGCTATGAAATTGACAAGAAAGCCCCCGCTTCCCTGGAGCGATGGTTGGCTGGACCCTGCTCCCAGCTGGGAGTTGGGGTGAGAAGACTGAGGCAGCTTTGGATCCCACTCCCAGATGGGAGCCGGGCAGCCTTGTCAATTTCATGGTGGGGAGTAGGTAGGGTGGAGGTGGGGCCAAGAACCTGGGACAGCTGGACTCTGCTCCTTGGGGGTGAGAAGCCCTGTGAGGTTTTGTCCTGCTCCTATGGGGAGCAGGGGTTTGGGAGGGAGCAGCCTGCCATAGAGCAGCCCATGTGGTAGCCAGACTCTGGCAGGAAGCTGTCAGCGGAGCTAGGAGCCTGGGCTCTCAGCTCCCCACACTAACCGCCTTAGGTCGGTGGAAGTGCTCCTGGTGAGAACGCACCAGTGACCCATGGAGGTTAGGGTGGACATGCACCATTGCAGTAATTACTGCGGTGGCTGCAAGTCAACCTAATATAGGTCAACTTAGGTTTGTAGTGTAGACATACCCTAAGAATACTGTGTGTCATCTTTGTTACACACACACGACCTAATCCTGCATGCTGCTGAGCACCCTCAAATCTCACTGTCAGTGAGTATTAAGTGCACACGGTACCTTGCAGGAATGGGATCATGATATCATGATGGCAAGTGTAATCTTCTGTTACTGTTTGCAGTAAGGATAATAATAAAACAAAGTAAGCCAAACCCTTATGTTCCATTGGACATAATTTGTAGGTGACACAAGGGAGTCAATTGTGTCTTCCTGATTCTTGGGCTGGTTCTATGCAAGTTGGCCATGACCTGGAGGGTCCATCTGCTATTTGGGGATTGTAGGAGGGCAACTGTTGCAGGGGCGGGAAGTGGTAGTATTGGAGGCATAGTGGCTTTCAGCTCTCTCTGTAGCCAGAAAGGCACAATGCAGTGGAGTGGCTCAGAGAATCTGTTTGTGTTTTTTATTATCATCATCCTAATTTATTATTCATTTGCCTGTTGTTCCATTGTTTGTTCTTCTTTTGAAGGCCAATCCTTTTCGAGATAGTGGTTTTCTAAACAAATCTGACCTATGAAGCATTCAGTAATTAGAACTTTTCTAGAAAATAGCTGAGCTTTAACCCTACTAAAGAATATTTAGCATCTAAAGAGTTAGCAATAAACTATTCAGTGGCTTGGTCTCTTTCTCTTTGAGTAAATTAATGACCTTCTGGGGTGTGATTCAGTGCTAACATGCCAAGTGCGACAATGATAAGGTCATCTGGTCTCCATCTCTGCATTAATTAGTGTGGTATGGATTGACAAATAATTTGTGGAAAAAATCACAAGAAGCTTTAAGTTTATAATGACTATTTTAGTTTGGTGTGTCTAACAATTTCCCTTTTTCAGCAGCATAAACAAATTAGGTGTAATCATACGTAAAGCATTATTTTCAATCTCCATGGCGCTTCTAATTTGTAATCTTGGTCTCCTAGTAATAAAAAGCATTCAGAATACACATTTTTAAATCTAGGTGTCTGGTTTCTGGTTCCTGTACACATAGTGTGTCTCTCTTATTCTTCATACTTGCCAAACAAAAGGGACAACTTCAGATTGCCTCAACTATATATTCTGTACAAAATGAATCACAGTTAAGCATGAAAGACACCCCCCCATCTCCCCACCCCTGTAAAGCAGCATCCCATTGACAATAACTTTGCCTCTATTAATGGATTTCCTGTGTGTGTGAGGCAAACCTGTCCTTCATTTGGCCCCAATTCTGCAAGGTAGTTAGGTATGTTCCTAACTTAGACATGAGAGTAATCCCATTAAGACTATTTTGGGGCTACTTACATGGTTAAATGCATGGTTATGCATGGGCATAAATACCTTTAATCAGGGCCTTACTTCTCAGACCTGCTAAGTACACAAGACTCATTTTGAAGCTGTGAAGTGTTTTCAGTGACTGTCCATTGCAGATTCATATCAAACATCGAAAAGAAAAGAGAGAAGAAGAAGAAAAAAAACTTGCCACTTCCATTGGAACATCATAAATGGAAATGTCTAAAAGATCCACAACAGTGACACTAAATTCCACAAGCAATTCAAACAGGAGTTTATTGTAACGGAAACTACTTAAAGCCTGATTTTCCCCATTTAAAGTATGGCACAAGATAGTCTAGTGATCCAGAGAATTGTACAGTCCACTTGAGACTCCAGTGCAATGCAAAATACTTGGCTGTGAAGAAGAAAGAGAACAAGGGTTCAGATAAAGGGCAGTGTGCTGCTGAGAGTTCCAACTTGCCAGATCCATTTAGACAGCAGAACTGTAAAGCATTCAACAGAGCTGCTAGCTAAATAATTATTTTTAGATGACACTACATCCTGTCACAGATTTTTGGCATCAGAGTTTCCGCTTTATGGGAATGGAAGTGAATATTGCTCATCTTGGTTTTGAAAATCCAGAAGGTACACATTGTCTCATGGCTCCTACATGTGCAGTGGCAAATGCAATAGACTGTATAGAGGGAGCAGCTTTTGGAACATCAAGAATGGCAGCATTGGGGCCATCTGTATGTCAGTGACAGTTCTCCTACAAGTATTAAATGAAGTTAACCAATCCTGTTCCTGGCTCTCATGTCCACAGGGAAGTTCATTGCTGAATAATGCATTCAGAAAATATATTTGATGTGCATATTTTCTTATGTAAGTTCTTTATTAAATAGCAAAATGCCTAAGTACTATATATGCATTTGCAAATATGCAATATAATGGTAGGGTCACTTACTGTACAAAGGTCCATTCCAGTTGTCTGGTTGGGCATTTTTGATGTTGCTACAGCTGTGTCCCGTTCCAACAGTGCATAGCTAGGTCTTATCACTTAACCATCCCTTCCTCAAAAAGGTATCAATTTCTATGCCCTTATATTCAATGGGTGGGAGAAAAAGTTAATGGAGGGGGGAGAAGGAGTCTGAAAAGATCTTAGGGATGTGCAAGATGAGAGGCTACGTGTCTCTCCACACTTCCAGACCCGTCTCATTAACAGCAGCTATGCATCTAACAGCAGTAGCTGTTGGTAGCATCAGCCACATGCCAGAGGAGAAGGGTAAATCTACTCCCAGCCAGTGCCACCTCTACCAGCTGGTGGCTTCTGAGATGGGGAGAGAAGATACAATCAATTCTTGCCCAGTGTCACTGAGGAACAGTACTCTGCTTCGAGCATGCCTCATTCTGCCTGATCTAATTTTACAGCAGGAAGAGGTCCTTAGTACAGAGGTCAGTCTGCCTGAGACCAAACTGATGTGCCCAAACTTGGGGAGCTGAGAGATTTTTCAGCTTCCCTCCAGAGGTTGGTGGCTGCTGGGCGAAGATGAGCTCTATGGCCCCCTTCCCCCAGTCCAGGGTGAATTGGAAGATCTCTGCTGGGCTGAGCTCTCACAGGGCCTGAAGGGTGAAAATGCTCCCTGTGCACCTCACACATAGATTCATAGATATTAAGGTCAGAAGGGACCATTATGATCATCTAGTCTGACCTCCTGCACAATGCAGGCCAGAGAATCTCACCCACCCACTCCTGCGATAAACCTCCCACTTATGTCTGAGCTACTGAAGTCCTCAAATCATGGTTGAAAAACTGGGAAAGAGCTGGAGAGGAGCAGGCAAAGAGGTGCTGGGTGGGGGGAGAGGGGATGCATGAGTTTGAGGGAAGTGGGGGCAAGTTTGAATGGATTTGGTGGCAAAAGTGAAACATAACCAGTTTTGTGAATTTCCTTGAAAGAAGAGAATCTTTTTTTTTTAATTCTTTGGAAAGAATGAGTGAACAAAGCATCAAGAAATGCTACCAAATGGTGAGCTGAAGGCAAAAATAATTGAAAGAAACATACTCTTTCGTTTCTTGCTCTGTTTTCCCCATTGTGCACAATTCCCTTGAGCATCCAGTGAATAATTAGAAAACAGAAAACAACTTCAACACTGTCTTAAGAGATCATATTAAACAGACGTGAACCTTGTTTACGGTTATCATGGCTCCACAGCACTATAGTCTCTAGATTTTAAATTCATCATGCAGGGTTTTAGCCTCAGATCTCTTACTAAAAGTAATGGAGTTAGCAGATGACATCAAAGTATCATTTTTAACATATTAATTAATAAATCTTCACTTTACTTTAAATCCCTACAAATTCTGGCTTATAAGACCAGCAATATACTGAAAAAGGGATGAAATGTGTCTATTATTATAACACATCACAGTGTAACAATATAGCAATAGGTTTCAGAGTAGCAGCCGTGTTAGTCTGTATTCGCAAAAAGAAAAGGAGTACTTGTGGCATCTTAGAGACTAAGAAATTTATTAGAGCATAAGCTTTTGTGAGCTACAGCTCACTTCATGCATCTGATGAAGTGAGCTGTGCTCACGAAAGCTTATGCTCAAATAAATTTGTTAATCTCTAAGGTGCCACAAGTACTCCTTTTCTTTTTGCGAATACAGACTAACTCGGCTGCTACTCTGAAATTTAATTAATGCATTGGTTTTTTTAACAAGCATTATAAGCATGTCTTCTGTAATCGTGGCTGAAGCATGAAGGAGCACATGAATATTTAGCATATCTGGCATGTAAATACCTTGCTATGCCAGCTACAATAGTGCCATGCAAATGCCTGTTCTCACTTTCTGGTGATATTGTAAATAAGAGGACAGCATTATTTCATGCAAATGTAAACAAACTTGTTTGTCTTGGTGATTAGCTGAACAAGAAATAGGACTGAGTGAACTTGTAGGCTCTAAAGTTTTACGTTGTTTTATTTTGGAGTGCAGCTATGTAACAAAATAATATACATTTGTAAGTTGCACTTCAGCACTTGTTTCAGGTGAACTGAAAAATACTGTTTCTATTTTTTTACAGTTCAAATATTTGTAATAAAAATAATATAAAGAGAGCCCTGTACACTCTGCTACCCAAGATCCATAAACCTGGAAATCCTGGACGCCCCATCATCTCAGGCATTGGCACCCTGACAGCAGGATTGTCTGGCTATGTAGACTCCCTCCTCAGGCCCTTCGTTACCAGCACTCCCAGCTATCTTCGAGACACCACTGACTTCCTGAGGAAACTACAATCCATTGGTGATCTTCCTAAAAATACCATCCTAGCCACTATGGACGTAGAAGCCCTCTACACCAACATTCCACACAAAGATGGACTACAAGCCACCAGGAACAGTATCCCCGATAATGTCACGGCTAACCTGGTGGCTGAACTTTGTGACTTTGTCCTCACCCATAACTATTTCACATTTGGGGACAATGTATAGCTTCAAATCAGCAGCACTGCAATGGGTACCTGCATGGCCCCACAGTATGCCAACATTTTTATGGCTGACTTAGAACAACGCTTCCTCAGATCTCGTCTCCTAATGCCCCTACTCTACTTGCGCTACATTGATGACATCTTCATCACCTGGACCCATGGAAAAGAAGCCCTTGAGGAATTCCACCATGATTTCAACAATTTCCATCCCACCATCAACCTCAGCCTGGACCATCCACACAAGAGATCCACTTCCTGGACACTACGGTGCTAATAAGCGATGGTCACATAAACACCACCCTATATCGGAAACCTATTGACCGCTATTCCTACCTACATGCCTCTAGCTTTCATCCAGATCATACCACACGATCCATTGTCTACAGCCAAGCTCTACGATATAACCGCATTTGCCCAACCCCTCAGACAGAGACAAACACCTACAAGATCTCTATCATGCATTCCTACAACTACAATACCCACCTGCTGAAGTGAAGAAACAGATTGACAGAGCCAGAAGAGTACCCAGAAGTCACCTACTACAGGACAGGCCCAACAAAGAAAATAACAGAACGCTACTAGCCATCACCTTCAGCCCCCAACTAAAACTCTCCAACGCATCATCAAGGATCTACAACCTATCCTAAAGGACGACCCATCACTCTCACAGATCTTGGGAGATAGGCCAGTCCTTGCTTACAGACAGCCCCCCAATCTGAATCAAATACTCACCAGCAACCACACACCACACAACAGAACCACTAACCCAGGAACCTATCCTTGCAACAAAGCCCGTTGCCAACTCTGTCCACATATCTATTCAGGGGACACCATCATAGGGCCTAATCACATCAGCCACACTATCAGAGGCTCGTTCACCTGCGCATCTACCAATGTGATATATGCCATCATGTGCCAGCAATGCCCCTCTGCCATGTACATTGGCCAAACTGGACAGTCTCTACGTAAAAGAATGAATGGACACAAATCAGACATCAAGAATTATAACATTCAAAAACCAGTTGGAGAACACTTCAATCTCTCCGGTCACTCGATTACAGACCTGAGGGTGGCTATCCTTCAACAAAAAAACTTCAAAAACAGACTCCAACGAGAGACTGCTGAATTGGAATTAATTTGCAAACTGGATACAATTAACTTAGGCTTTGAATAGAGACTGGGAATGGATGAGTCATTACACAAAGTAAAACTATTTCCCCATGTTATTTCTCCCCCCCACCCCACCCCCCACTGTTCCTCAGATGTTCTTGTTAACTGCTGGAAATAGCCTACCTTGCTTGTCACCATGAAAGGTTTTCCTCCTCCCCCCCCCCCCCCCCCCCGCTGCTGGCGATGGCTTATCTTAAGTGATCACTCTCCTTACAGTGTGTATGATAAAACCCATTGTTTCATGTTCTCTGTGTGTGTATATCAATCTCCCCTCTGTATTTTCCACCGATGAAGTGAGCTGTAGCTGACGAAAGCTTATGCTCAAATAAATTTGTTAGTCTCTAAGGTGCCACAAGTTTCTTTTTGTATTCTGTGTAATTGAAATCAATATATTTGAAAATGTAGAAAAACATCCCAAATATTTATAATAAATTTCAATTGGTATTCTAATATTGTTTAACAGCACAATTAAAAATGCGATTAATTGCAATTATTTTTTAAAGAGAGTTAATTTGTTTTGAGTTAATAGCTTGAGTTAACTGAGATTAATTGACAGCCTTTTCTGTAACTCAACCAGAAGTCATGGCCTTGATGCAAGACTTACTGGGTAAAATTTTGTGGTCTACGTTATGCAGGCAGTCAAATGAGATTATCATAAAAGTCCCTTTGGGCCTTAAAATCTGTGAATCTATAGAATGTAGTGATTTGTAACGTCTAAGACATTACTAATATGGGATCATAATTAGCTCTAAAATATTCTTAAGCCTTTCAACAGGCTCCCATTTTGTCAGACAAGAAATGTTTATCAAATTAATTTCAGTTTAATTTTAAGCATGCTGTAAGCAGAAAATCTTAACTAGTTTGACCAGTTGAAATTCTTTATCTTGCTTTGAGAATTGAAAACATCACTTGTAATAAATACAGCACATAGAATACAGCACAGAGAAACTTATTACTCACAATTGTTCATTATCAAGAAGAAATTGATCTTTTTGTAATTAAGTTTTGAAGGGTTTACATTAGAATGTGAGCATGCCTCTCCTTCTGTTTTACTCTTTCCTGTCTGCCTGAAGGTGCATCAAGGGAACTTGTCCCTTAACATCAAGAATCTCAGGAGATCTGACCAACTGAAGTGACAGAGGAAAATTAAAGCTACTAGAACATCAATGAAGAATCCTCCCCAATGCCCTGTGAAGCCAATAGAAAGACACCCATTGACTTCAGTGGTCTCTGGATTGGGCTCCAAGAGCATGAAGATCTCAGTCTCCCCTCAGCTAAAGTTTTCACCAAAGACCACTATTTGTTAGTTTCTAAGGTGCGACAAGTACTCCTGTTCTTTTTGTGGATACAGACTAACATTGCTGCTACTCTGAAACCTGTCACTGGGAATATTGACTAAAAAACAAAGGATGTGATCTTTGGCTGGCCCAGTGCTGATTTCTACTGATCTGCTAGTGCAAAATGGCTCTAGAGCTATGACTGGCTATTGGAAGGCGTGTCTGCACAGAGAGGATCTTCAGCAGAGGATGAGGCTGTGGAAAGGAGTATGGCTGATGTCTCTGCTCCATAGGCAAGCCCCAATTCCCATAATGGCCTCTTTGGGCAGCTGGCAACTAGGATAAATTAGATACAGTATTTTCCCCAGAAGAAACTTCTCCCACAACATACACTGAACATATTGAGTGTGTGGATCCTTCTGTTTTTCCATCACCAGGTTGCAACAGTACACCATTGAGAGTCAGAGTATGGTTATGACCTAATCCAAACACTCTAAGTGGCAGGGCCGGCTCCAGGCACCAGCTTTCCAAGCAGGTGCTTGGGGCGGCATTCAGAATGGGGCAGCAGTCCATGTCCTGCGGTGGCAATTCGGCAGCAGCTCTGCAGCTCTTCCCGCCACGGCGGCTTTTGGGCAGCAGCTCTGCCGCTCTTCCGGGCGCAGCAGCAATTCGGAGGCAGCTCCGCCGCTGTTGTGGCGGTGGCAAAGTTTTTGACATTTGGTTTTGTTCTGTATCGACATGAAAACTAGACCTTTAGAGAAAACATGAAAAAACATGAGTGCCAGACCAGACTAGCCAATAGCCCATGAGTAGAGCTCTGACCTAGGCCTTGCACTGCCTGATTTGGAGCAGGACCTGAATCTGGGTCTCCCGCATCCCAAGTGAGTGCCCTAACTGCCAGGCAATAGAACCTGTGCCTTTCTCTCTTTGGCCCAATGAATAGTCTGTTTATACAAAGTGGAACAGCTCAAACAGGAAAGTGAGAGACTGACACGACAGCCTAGTGGGCAGGCACTCACCTGGCACTTGGGAGACCCAGATTCAAGTAAAATAATTCAAGTCAAGTCAGATTCTGAATCAAATAAAGCAGGTGAGTGCCTAATCACTGTCTATTCTGGTCTCTCTCTCCCTGATTTTGACCAGAAATTCTGTCCTGGAGCTAAGCAAACTTCCCATGAAATATTCATCAAAAGTGATACGTTTCTGTGAAATATTTTGGTTAAGACAAATCAGCATTCTTTGACCCAAAAAAATTCCTGACCAGCTCTAGTCTCAGTGTCCAAGGGATGTGGGTCCTTAATTCTGCTCTGGGAAACATAGTTGCTGTATGAGCACAAAGGGCACAGGATTTAGTTCTGTGGTTATATCTGACTTTTCAGCAGTGAATTTTTGGATGGATAACCAAAACATTTCTAGGAGTATGTCCGCATTGCAATTAAAAAAACCGTGGCTGGCCTCTGCCAGCTGACTCAGGCTTGTAGGGCATGAGCTGTGGTGCTGTTTAACTGCAGCGTAGATGTCCAGGCTCATCTGGAGCCCAGGCTGTAGGACCCTGCGAGGTGGGAGGGTCTCAGAGCTTGGGCTGCAGATGGAATATCTACACCGCAATTAAACAGCCCTACATCCTGAGCCCCACAAGCCCAAGTCAGCTGGCATGGGCTGGCCAAGGGTGTCTAATGACAGTGTAGACATACCCTGATGGCAACTACCTCAGACACAAGTGAACAACATAAGATTAGCCATACTGGGTCAGACCAATGGTCCATCTGGCCCAGTTGCTTGACTTCTGACAGAGGCCAATACCAGGTACTTCAGAGAGAATGAACAGAACCAATAATCATCAACTGATCCATCCCTTGGATCACTTGCTTTGTTGGCTCTCACTTGGTTTAGTTTGTTGGGCTAGCTGGTTTCAATGTATTAATCATGCACTGTGTCACAACAGTCATTGTGGGAGGAGGGGGGGCAGGGGAGGGAGGATTTATAGCTGCTTATAGGTATTCCAAATCAAAGATGATGCCAGGTATTTCAGTGGTATCCTAGAATCAGATGGTTTATTCTACAGACAAATTCCTCAGAGGTTTTCTATGTTAGTAAGGGCTCTTTGGTTTGGATGTTGTCAAAGCTCAGTTCTTTCCCCTAATGATGATGATGGTAAATTTGTCCAGTTTATAGGTCCTTGGGCCACATTCTGCTTTTACTCAGAATGTATTAAGGCAAAATTCCCTTCTTCCCTGGGAATTTTGCCTTGATAAAGGACTGACTGAGGACTTCAGATTTTTTCTCTAGGTTAAAGGTTAAATTTTCTTTGAATTGCTGCAAAACTTAGAACTATTTGTCAGATATACAATATTTCAGGCAGGCTAGCTTTGTTATCCCACTTTCCTTTCCACAGTTGGGGTCTTCTCCTCTCAGGCTGAATACCTGCAGCACTTCTGTAATGAACAGGGTACAAGTAATTTAATGAAAACTGGATGCAGTTGTTCACTTTTCCTTCTTTTTAGGGTTGAACAGATGGCACCCTCCCCCACCATATCAGTTGGTGAGAGAGGAATTGACACAGCACAGATCATAAGCAATAACTTCATTATCTACACAAACTCCTTGTGGAGACCATAGAGAAAGCAACTGATGTGAACACCTCAAAGTAAATGCGTTGGTTATATTGCTGACATTTTCTGCAATAAAGAAACCACTTGGGATAGACTGAGACTTGAACAAACATTAACCAGCCATTCTAGTAGACTTTCAGTATTCTCCGGTGTATTTTTTTAAAACATATTACTTTGAAGCCCAGTAATTTTTTACAAAGTAGAACTCTGCAACATTTCTGCTTCATAGGAATAGGGGTAGTAAAAAGAGAGGTGCTAATGCAAAATTGCTAGTTTTGCTAGAAATAGCCTCTTTCCCTTCCCTTCTTTCAAACTCTATGATTACCTGGAGTTCAAAGAAAGAAATATGAAATCAATGATTTGTCTGCTGCTTGGTGCATAGTTGCATATAATACCAGTAACTGATACCAATGAAATGGTAGAGGTAGAAACTGGTGAATTGTGGTATCATATTCTCCTCTGTCAGAGCAAGCTCTTCTATTCATCTCAGCCGGCACAGATGAGTACATTTTCACAAAGTAGGTAACAAGTCCTTATGGTTCTTATAAAATCACCCCAAATAACTAGGGACCTAACAAATTCACAGCCAGGAAAAACATGTCACAGAGTGTGAAATCTGATCTTCCCCATGAAATCTAGTCTTTTGTGTGCTTTTACCTTATAGTATACTGATTTCACGGGGGAGACCAGTGTTTCTCAGGCTGGGGGCCCTGACCTGAAAGGGAATTGCGGGGCAGGATCACAAGATTATTTTAGGGGGGATCGTGGTATTGCTGCCTTTACTTCTGCACTGCCTTCAGAGCTGGGCAGTTGGAGAGCAGCAGCTGTTGGCCGGGCACCCAGTTCTAAAGGCAGCGTCCCACCAGCAGCAGCCCGGAAGTAAGGGTGGCAATACCATACCATGCCCTCCTTACTTCTGGACGGCTGCTGGCATTGGCTCTGCCTTCAAAGCTGGGCTCCGAGCCTGCAGCCACTGCTCTCCAGCTGCCCAGCTCTGAAGGCAGCACCACCACCACAGCAAAGCAGAAGTAAGGGTAGCAGTATCGCACCCCCCCACACACACAATAACCTTACGACCTCCCCCACAGCTTCTTTTGGGGTCAGGACCCCTACAATTACAACCCCCTGAAATTTCAGATTTAAATATCTGAAATCATAAAATTTACAATGTAAAAAAATCCTATGACCATGAAATTGATCAAAATGGACCATGAATTTGGTAGGGCCCTACAAATAATTGATAGGGCAAGCTCACTAATCTCACAGTCTGTGAGGAATTGTTAGGGAGATGTAGAAGATATATCTACCTTAGAGGCCTCCATTATCATAGTATCTTAGCACCTCATCGCCTTTAATGTATTTGATAAATACAGTATATTGTGCAGGGGAATGCTCACTACCAACGGCATCTAGTGGTTGGTCGGGGCATGGCAGGTTGGCATTCCTCTTGCGTACTACCACTCTGCCTTGCAGAAGTCTGTGCTTTCAATTAGTCAGCCCTCCGGCCAGGTCACGTTTTCAAGTCCACCCTTTTCAGGGTACATGTAAAGAATCTAATAATAAGGAGGTCTTCAGGATTAAGCAAGGGATTCAGAGCTTCCCCCTTGGCTCATGGTCTGGAATCCTGTGTCTTCAGGGTCTTCTCCCAACTAGGTTTCCCACCAAGGAATAAACTTCTGTAGTTGTCCCTCTTTGGGGATAGTTCAGAGAGCCTGGGCTCTGATCCAAGGCAGCTAAGCCTTGCACCTTGGGATGCTGTGCCGTACTACCAGTCTCCCCTCTTCCCATGGACTAAAGTGAAAAACGAAATGCAAAGATCATTTCTAACCTCGAGAGAGTTACAGGTCCCTTCTTTATAGGTTTGGTCAAGTCACTATCACCAGGCCTCAGGCAGCAAAATATCCTACTAGTCATGTGGCAATTCTCTAAGAAGGGTGATATTTTGTGAGTTTAATGCATCCACCCTATAAACCCCCACATTATATATCAATTGCTTCCTTTCTTTTCAGATGCATAGACTGTGATGGAGAAGGGGACAGAAAGAGAGAGCGGAGTCTTGGGATGTGTGCCCCTTCTTTTTATAGTCCTGGCTCCCTTTTGAGAAGCTTTCCAGCTGGGAGCAAGATGACAGGCAGTCTATGTAGAAGGAAACTCCAGGCTGATTCTTTGCTGAGATGTCGGTTTTTGCCGCACCCTCTTTCCTGCCAAAAAATGGCCACTTAGCAGGTAGTGGTCCATGAGCCTTGTTTACACCTGCCTGAGGTGTGAACTTGCCCTTTGTCTCTGAGGAACTGGTTTAGCCATTCCCCAGACTTATCCGGAAAACATACTTTTAGTCATGATTTCAGCTTATGTTTATAACTTCACATATAATGCTGCTATTTGCATTTTGCCATGATACTATTGATCAGCAAATTGAGTTTTTAAATGATATCTCATAAGGCATGTGTTGTACAAACATTATTACAATCATGTATAGGGTATGAACACAGGGGTAAAGTAATTCACGGTGTGACAGACTAATGTTATGCTTGTCCATTTGTGAGCTTTTGTACATATAATATACCATCTAGTTAGCTTGGTAGAAGGTTTTAATCTGTAATTTCCTATGCATTCAGTACTAGCCTTTGAAATATTCTAGAAACTGGCTTTTTAATTCACTGACACTTATGCATAGGTCAGTATTAATATTAGAAATGACAATACACAGCTTCATACTGGGCTTCAATCAAAGTGCTCACTAAACAAAAATAGCAATTTTCATACTAACATATAGATCTAATTTATATATAATTTAGCACAAGTCTGTATACTGGTGCAAAATGAAAAAAGGTGGTAGTGGTGGTAATGCTAACAATATTCTCTGGGAATTTTACCACTCCAGGGGAATTATAGTGTATGAAGACATGGAGAATACAAGCCTCTTAAATCTTGCATCAAAGAGGGAGACTCATTACATACTTTGAAAAATGTGGTGTTTGTCAAGAAAATCAAAAGAATACAGAATTATCCAAAGCTACCAATGCTGGTATACAGTGAATTCTGTAATGCTGGCAGCAGAAGCCAGGACCAGATGAATTGTACTGGTGGCTACTGGATCAGATTTCTAGTTTACATTATGTGCCACCAGTACGATATCATATGGGTTGCTTTCAGAAATACACAAGCAAGTCGAATTTGGCACATGGCCGAGTTGTATTGAATCCAGGAAAGAAAACAGACTCCAAATCTGATTAAGAGCATCATGTTCATCTGCTTGTATAACCACTAGAGCAAACATGTCCTGCTGTGGTTGGTCCTGCTGCACAGTTTGCTTGAGGAAAAACATACAAGAAACTTCATAAAATAGACACATTTGAGAGAGTAACCAATGAAAGGGTAGGAGTACTTCGAAGAGGATATGATGACATGTATTGCAGAATATCTGAGGAAGATTTGATTGCTAAGGATGCAGTTTATCACTCAACATGCCTTTCTTCCTACTTGAGTAAAATTAATCTTAAAGCAAAACCATCTAGTTACACTGGAACAATACATTCATCTGATGACATTGCATTTTATCAGCTGATTGAAGAGCTAGAGAATTGTCTTATGTACAAGAAGGCTCATCTTCTGTCCAAGCTGCTACAAAGATAAAAAGCCCCATTTCCCTCAGATGTAGAAATTTGCAAGCCATTCCAGTAGCAAATTACAGGCATGATTAGTAAGACACTATGTTCTGCAATTTCATTCCATGCACAGCATGGACAAAGCAAGTGTACTGTTCTATGCAGTGCAATAACATTAATTGAGGCTATGCAAGCAGCTAGTAATCTGAAACGGGAACTTAAATTCACCCAAATGTTTGGATGCTCTTCTGGTGAGTGAGCCTGATGAGAAGCTTTCAAATGAACAAGTGGCTTTATGTAATTCCACTTCAATCCTTAGCTCTGAAATAGCCAAAAGGAAAGACTCAGTATTATCCAAAGCCAGGTGATTGTAGTTTACAAAGGTCAGCTACTTTTGTGCCCTACTTGGAGCAGGAGTTTGTCCTCTGGTTGATAGATAAAGAGGCATATAATTCAGCTAGCAAAGAGTATCATCTTTCAGAAGACATTCCAATTGTGCAGTGCATAGTATTTAACGCTGTTCCTATACCTTGCTCTACAGCTACACCATGAATTTGGGTACTGCAATTTAACTGACATACTGCACCTTTGTGGATTTTTAATCGATGATGAGCTGAGGTGTTTTATTACTAGTGCTTCAAAAACTGTAGTAGAAAGAATCCCAGGAGGTTTGTTCATTCCAAATGGAATCATACCACTTTGTGCTGGTGGAAATCTCATCCATGAAGAAGGTGATACTATATCCATCAATATGGAGACCAGTGACGGAAAGAACACCTTTCTTTCGTTCACTGTTTAGAATGGTAATTAAAGAACAGTCTGCAAATAAGTCTATCATCACAAGAAATATCACTGAAGTGTGGGAAAGAAAAGTTACTTACTCTCCCTGGACAATCAGAGTCTCTTAAGCCGGGTGCAACATTTGAAAAACCTAGACCACCTGTAGAACCGATTTGTCATGAAAAGGCACTTGAGTAAATAATCCCTTGTCATGTACAAATGAATGTTGTCTGAGATCTCTCCTCCTGTGCTATTTTAATGTATGTATTGGGAATTTTGGGGGAGAGGCAGGATTCCTAGACCGTGTTATTGATTCTGATGTGTATGCTGGTAAACAATTTGACCACGCTCTAGGTGGCTTAACTCTAGCATTTGAGTGCTCTGAAACTTTATTCATTTGTTAAATGGTGTGAGCAGGGAGGAGGCGCTCATGTAGTTCCAGCATTTGCCTGGGAAATGTTGGCTGACTCAAAAGGTGTTTGAATCTGAAGACATTGAATCCTTACAACATGTCATTAAAAGGCTTAATGATGCTGTAACTCAGCATATGCTACTACTGCTGTAGGAATTTCAGACACAGGGGTATGCCCAGTCTCCCACATTGAAGTTCTGAGATAATTTTCTCCAGGTTATGCAGATGCTAAATCTAAATGTCCATGCAGAGCGAGAGGATGATAGGAAACTTCACCTACATACACAACATGCCATGCTTTCATACTTTATTACAGACAAGCCCAGCTATGCCAGGTGGATACCAATCAACATTCTTGATTTGTTAAATCTCCTTGAAGTACAAAATGCCTTTGAATTTGGGAATTTGCTGTGTGTCAGACTGCTGGTTCTTTCCGTGGAATTTTACATGTTACAGCTCTTACCAACCAGGTCAGCAACAATATGGCAATCCCATTTAATACTGAATTACATCCGGAGGTGTTTGTCAACATATCTACTCGATTGCATGTAACATCAGATGTACAAGAGTCTCTATTGAAAATAGCAGATGTTGATGAAGAATAAATGGAGAGATTTGTGAGTGGTTCCCTTCATTCTGATCAGACACGTAGCTTATTCAGCCCAGTCAAGAAATCTGGCATCAAAGCATTTGCTGATGTGACCAAATCTACAAAGGAGGGACAATCACAGTAGCCATCAGTTCAGAACTTGTTTTCTGCAGAGCCCTGTCCTTAGCAAGATGCAGAGCTGATGTTTCAATGGCAACTGTTCTTAGTCACCCGATTGTACCTGTGTCTATATCCCTCTTCCATGATGATGGAGCAATGAGAAGAACAGACAAAGCTGATTTAGGGCATTTGCTGGATTGAAGCTCAAGCTAAAAGAATCCATGAACTAAGAGCATGCTATCAGGAAAGCACAGTGAACATCAGAGATGCCATGGCTGTCATGCAAATGATGGATGGAGACAAAATTAGCTGCTGAGTATTTGATCTTAAAAGGATTTGATGAAGCTAATTCTGTAATCGAAGTCTTTGACAGATATGACAATGCCAGACAGGATCTAAAGTTGGATGCAAGAAATACCAGATATGACTCTGTCTCATGCCTATTTGGTATGGGGTGGGGAGTTTTGTGTTTTTAACATTGTCCACACAAAGGAAGCTTATTGCTTCAGAGATCTTGCCAAATTGGGGAAGAGTGATGGACAAGCCCCAATTTCTGCAATAAGGAAGCTGGAGGCAGTGCTGTATGACCAGAGCGAGAAAGAAAAAGAGAGCCACAGAGATCTGAATTGCTTACACCTCAATCTAGCCATCAAAAAGGACAAGTCATTGGCCAGCCTCCCATCATGTGAGAACAATTTTGAAGAGCATGTCAAAAGAGCATCTTAACAACAAGAGATTTGGATGTCTTCACACAGAGTGAACTAGGTATTGTATCATCATTGCAATGTGGATGGAAAAATGTAGATAATGAACTATTTCCTGTATCCTTCAAGGGCCCAATGGTATCTGTGCTTCTACAAGACCTCGTTTGTGCCTGTAAGGGTTGCTGCACAATCAACTGTCTTTAGTCAGAATAGTCTTCAATGCACAGAGCTGCGCATGTGCCAAGACAATGAAGACTCTGGTTACCCACACACTCTCAACAGAGATCATACTGATAAACAAGATGATGATAGTGATGTTGACTAGAAATGTCACCAGTGGTAAGCCATTTCAATGATACTTGCACAAATTTATTATGAGGTTTAATTTTACCCTTTAGTTGGTGGTTGTGATACTTTGAAGTCACAAAGAAATCCAATTTTATGTACTGAAATAATATGATCCTTAAACTAACAGAAATGAATGCAAATATTTCTGTCATTTTAACTTGTTGATGGTGTCATTGTTTATCCCCTTTTCTGTAGTAATGGCACTACTTGACAGCTCCACATCATACCTCATATTAAAGTAGACCTAATAAGCTTTCAAATAATGTGTGTGTGTGTGTGTGTGTGTAGAGAGGGTCTATTAAGTTGAACAAATCTACCTCTGACCTATGTGGAGCTGCTTCCCAGGAGTTCAGAGGGTAGGCTCTACAGTCTGTCTGCCACTGAGCTACTCTTTTTAAGCTCCTCCTCCAGCTTGTACAGACTTTGCAGATACATTGGGGTGGGGCTGTTACCCAGCTTTTTCAGAACCAAAAGCAGTGGTAACTTAACTGTTTCTCTCCAAGAGGTATCAGGAATAAATCAATAGGGGGCACCACTCATCCATCTGATAAATGATTGATACAAGCAAGTGTGCTCTTATCTAAAATGACTATTTACTAGATTTTAAGCAACGCACATGTACGCAATAGATTTAGAACATCTCAGGTATAGTTACCCACAGTCTGAGATGATCACTCGCCAGGCTTCCAGGGACCCTCTTTACATCCAGCTGATGGGGAGTTTAGATGTCAGCTCCTTGCCCAAAGAAAAGCTCCCTCAAACTTCTCCAAAGCATATTCTTTCACTTAATCTTTTATAGCTAACTTAAACAAAGTACATTACCTACAGTGATTCCTACTGGGTCACCTGTTCCCCTCAATTTCAACAAACTACTCATTATCGCAAAACATTTCTAGTTTTTCTAGTCATAACAACATGTCAAGTGTACTTAAAACCAAGGGCACTATTCACTCACTCTCTTCCATAACTTTCTGTCCCATCCTCACATTCTGATTAGATTAACAAACTGCAAGTACGCAGCTGTCTGACTTTGCCTCACAAAGGCCTAAGATTTTCCTAGCTATGTGATGTTGAGTTTTCAGCTGGCAGTGGCTGAACATACAAAATGGCTGACTGCAGTATTGTCAAGTTCTGGGGTACACACAGGACTGTCAAATTCTGGGATAACAGGGCCACCTGGACCCAGTGCATCTCCTTAACCCTTGCCTCTCCAGTGTGGAGTTTACATAATCCAACACAGATACATAAAGATGTCTGTTGTCTTTTTCAAAGAGATGCTGGATTGATAAAATGATCTGTAGTGCCAGCAAAAGCAATAGATTTTGTTGTTGACTTTAGATTTAGAAATACTGAGTTTTTTATTATGTGATAGTGTTTATTACTTTGGTTTTGGAAGTGTCTCCATATTATCAGTGTTGCAGACACTTACTACTATTTCTTCTTTCATGTGACTAATTGGCTAAAAGATCAGACTCATACCAGATAACAATACCCTTCCTATTCTCATTGTGACTTGTATCAGCATCAGTTTTTTCAGGTGTAATTTCTCTGTTTTTGTGGAACATGGGGAATAGTTTGCTCTAACAGTGCACACTAAGCAATGAGACATCACTGTGTGTGGTGCCAAATGGAGCTCTAAAGGTTTACATTGTGCTAGCTGCTTTTTGGCTGATAACTTGTCCCCAGTGTGTGTTTATTCATTTGTGGCTTAAACTCTGAATAAAGGAACCTATCTTATGACAAATAATGTGTCTGTATATATCTATATTGATCCCAGTCTTTCCCAGTGGAACTTGATGTTTTGTAGTTCTGAGAACCATTGAATACAGACACTGATTCCTTATCCCATGGAAGCTCAGACCAGAGGATTTTTCACAATAAATTTGTGAACTTTGGACTGTCATCTTAACTCTCATTAATCAGAATACAAATCCTTATTCAGACTTGACAAAATTTACTAAAAATAGTAACTGTATACAAATGACCACAAAAATTATATTAAAATATATTTAAAACTTTACCCAATTTTACTTTTAGGTAAAATCTAAAACTGGAAGCAGTTTCTAGACAAGCCAAAATTGCTACCATCTCAATGCTGGCTTGTGGCCTACAGTGCAAGAAATGAGTTGCTGGTCTTATTCCAGTTTTAGTGGACTAATTTTCACACTCTAGAAATCACTTGGTTAGACCATGGCTGAAATTCTTGACAAAGAGCCAAGATGTCTGAATCAGCAGAGACTGAACATTCTCATCATTAGAGATGACTACAATGGATCAAAGCTGTGGAAGATGAATGGCAAAATGTGAGGAAACTTGGTGTGATGCCCTTTCTGAACCTGTTTCCTCGACAAGTGCATTTTAGTTTCCACTGCGGTCAATTGGCAACTTGTTATGTACACTAAATTCACTTTAATAACAAAAATATCCCAGTCTTCCCTTAACCTGTGTTACAACTATTCCTTCTCTTGGAGTACTATAATAATGGTTTAATTAAATAGCTGAGCTAAAAACAAGAGGCCACATCCTGAGCCATACCAGAGTTGTGTGTTCATTATAGCATGAGGTAGCAGGTGGAGAGGAAGTTGTGTTCGCATGTGGAGGTCACCTTAAATAATTTGACAGACTCTCAATCATGGTCCATTCTGGTTCTAGTCTTGTCCCTTTGTGCAATTTAGAGCAACCCCATAGTTTCTCTACGGTTATATTCAATGTTTGAGCATTAAATGAGAGAAAGTCAAGAGTGCAACATTCAGGCTTTATTCCTTCCTCCAAATATACTGTCCTCTCTCATACAGCACTTCATGAAGGTAGAGTTCTCTAAGTTCCCAGACACTACCCTATAGATAAGCCTACTATCAAACTGTAATGCCCCCTACTGGGAATCTATTTGTTATAACATTCTTTTTGTCACATTTGAGATAGCAAAATTAAACAAGAATATTGTAACCTGTTTATATATTTAACATATAATTACCCTCCCTTATGTCCTCTATAAATATGTCCTCTCTCTCTCTCTCTCTCTCTCTCTCTCTCTCTCTATGATTTAACACAATTTAGCACTAACTTGTTTTTTAAATACTAACTCTTAACTTGCTTGGCAACTAAGGCAATTTCCTCTGGGCTTCGGAGGGTCATTCTTTCATACCTTGTATTGTACAAAGCCTTGTGTATACCTTGCAGTTTGATGTTGGAATGAATGAGAGTCTTTCTTTCTTTCTTGTGAGAACAGGAGACTGCCTACCACTTGTATCTCTGGCTGGTGTACTGGAGTTTAAAGAACCTGTTCCAATATCTATGAGTCTATTGTCAGCCTATGTTCCTTCCATGTCCTGCTGAGGAAATCTCAGCAGAGAGCATACTCCACTGTCCTCCACATCCATGTTTATGTCTTGTGTTCATAGTGGGCAAATATGTGGACATTCCTTGCTGTGTTATATAAACTATGATCTATCTGTTCAACACATGTAGCTTGCTTCCAAGTACATGATTTGTCCCAAGGAAATAATTTCATCATGACAGGGTCTCCTGGTTATAGTTCTGGAAGGTGTATAGCTTGTCGGTCACCCTAGACATTGGGTGTGTTTGTCTTCTTTTTTTCTCTTTTACTTCGTGTAGCAATGCAAAGGCTATGGGCACCAAGGGACACATTTGTCTGGACATTAAGCATTGTACCAGGCTGTTATTAAAGCATACTGAGGGAGTGTGTGTCCTTTCATGAATGACTTGCCATATATTTTTTTACTTTTTGTTGCCTTTGTTAATAGAGTCTTAGCAATTTTAACTGCTGATTTGGCTTTACCATTTCACTGGCAGTTGTATAGTGGTGATGTGACTGAATTATCATTCCTGGGTAAATTGCACAAACTTGCTGCTTGTAAATTGAAGGGGGTGGGTCTGTCGTCTGAAACTACACAGTTTGGGATACCATGCCTGCTGAATTGCTTTTTCTATGATGGTCACTGCGGTAGTGTGACAGTTTGTTTAGTTCCCAGAAATCTAAAAAGTAGTCTACAGTAATGAGGTAATTTGTGTGGCTCCCAAGTCTCTTGGGAATACTGTCTATTTTCACTGTCCCTTTTTGCTGCTTGTCTTGCATTTCCCCACATGTATCACAATTGCTCACTAGGTCTTGGTTATCCTTGGTCATGTTTGGCTAGTGCATGGTAACTCTGGCTTTTTGGAGATGTGCTTGTACTCCAAAATGGCTCTGATCTATTCCTGAGGGAGTCTGGGTATTATGATTTGATTGCCTTTTTTATATGATGCTGTCTTAAAGGCTCCTCTCATCTCAATAGTTACAGTATTCTTGATAGGCAGGTGGGGCTTCTCTGTTGGTGTTTGGCCATCCTGACAGAATAATGCACAGGAGCATTTGTAATTCTTTGTCTTGTACAGATTCTTTCTAGTCCTTGCTTTGAAACGCACATAACTGGCTTGGTTAATGCTTTCTCTCAGGTTAAGGATCTCATATTCTTGTTCAGTTGCACTATGTTCATGCTTTAAAGTACCTGCAAGTAGCACTTGTTTTCTTTGGCATCGAGAACTGAGAATATTTTTGCTTTTACCTAATCAGGTAACATTTCTTCAATTGTAGGCCCTTGGTAGTAAGATCTTCTTAGTGCTTTGTTTAGACTGTTTGGATCGATGCAAATGTGCCGATTGCCCTGCTTCTCAATGGCTACCATTGCTGCTTATCCAATTTATGGGCTCTGTGAGTTTAACAATAATGCCTTCCTTTTCCATTTGCTTTATTGCTGTCATTGGTTTTTCTTTTAATCATAGAGTTATAGTAATGTAGAGCTGGAAGAGACCTTGAGAGATCATCAAGTACAACCCCCTGCGCTGAGGCAGGACTAAGTAAACTTAGACCATCTCTGACGGGTGTTTATCCAACTGTTCCTAAAAATATGCAATGATGGGGGTTGCACAACCTCCCTTGGAAGCCTGTTCCAGAACATAACTACCCTTATAGTTAGAAAGTTTTTCCTAATATCTAACCTAAATCTCCCTGGCTGCAGATGAAGCCCATTATTTCTTCCCTACCTTCAATGGACATGTGAAAACAATTGATCACTATCTGCTTTTTTGATAAATTGTATAGTCAATTGCTTGACTACACTTTAGTTATGAAATATATTTAAAAGACCAAAGAACGAATATCTGTCAGGTTTATTACTGAAAGTCAATAATAGTATAGTAAAGGAAGAAAGGCTCAGTATGATACTAATTTCCAGAAAGCTGTCCCATGCAGTTTTATTGACCCTGAGAGGCCCCACTAGATACTCCCTCCCAGTTTGACAGCAAACCATAGATAACTTTTCTTTGAGTGCGGTCTTTCATCCAGTTGTGCACCTGCTTTATAGTAACTTCCTATAGGCCACATTTCCCTAGTTTGCTTATGAGAATGTCATGTGCGACTGCGTCAAAAGCTTTGTTAAAATCAAGCTCTATTGCATCTACTGCTTCCTACCTATCTACTAGACCAGTAACCCTGTCAAAGAAGGAAAATAAGTGAGTTTGGCCTGATTTGTTCTTGACATATCCATGCTGACTTTTTCTTATAACCCTATTATCCTCTAGGTGCTTACAAACTGATTTTTAATAATTTTTTCAATTATCTTTTCAGGTATTGAAGTTAGGCTGACTGGTTTATAATCCCCTGGGTTCTCTATGTCCTCTTTATTGAATAACGGATACTCTGTGAAGCAGATGCCGTATGCCTGAATTGTTTCTTTTTCCAGGTGTAATGTGCATAGAAGACATCCAGTCCTTCAAAAACATTTCAGTAATCTTTTATAAGCATTGCTGGAGGGATATCACAATGCACTGTCTGCACTAGATATGATTTTTGTTTTGCATCTGTGTCTAGTGTATGAATAGTTTGTCTCAGGTTTAGTGCCACTAGGTTCATGCACTCATTTGTTTTAACTGAAAGCAGTGGCCTCTGTGTTTGTGTGAATTACCCGAAATTTAAATTTCTATACTTTTCCTTGGTTTTCTGCTTGTAACTTGCATTGCCCTCCTGGTATTGTCCCATTGTATAATTTTAATTTTTCTTTGCTGGGTTGCAATTGGTTGCTTTCTCCTCCTGCATAATGCTGGTCAAGTCTTCATAGCCTAGCATATTGACTGATGCCCCACTCTCTGTTTTGCATTCCTTTGCCTGTTTGTTTGTGTTTCTTTGTATCAGGCGCTAGTCTGAGCTTTACAAGCCATTCAGATGTGCTGTTTTGTACTAAATTAATGCCATATACATGCAAAATATCATCCTCTGAGTCATTGTTTGCCTCCTCAATGTAGTGCAAGCTTTGACATATAGATTTCTCTTGCCATAGTTATTGCATATGGCCCCATATGGGGGGCATTTTCAGTTAACTTGTTTTTCTCTACAGATCTTCCTATACATTATGTCCGCAGCTTTGTATTTGTGCATTTGCTTTTGCACAAATTTTGGTGTATTTCCTTGTATTTTCATGTTTTACCTGTGCTTCTTGATAGATTCTGTGTCTTCTGCACTCATTCAATGTATTTGGATGTGAGTTTTCTCACTAGTTTTGCACATGTCTACAGCTCTTGGTAGAATTAATGGGAGCTCTCTGACCATTCTCATTTGAGCTCCTGTGACTTTTGTCCCTATTACTAATTTGCTAGTTAATCTTTTAAGAGTTGATAGTCATGCGAGTCATCCATTTTAGTTTGGCAGTACAATACTGATCTATTGTTTCCTCAGATTCTTGGTTGCACTTGTTAAAAAGATCCCTTTTGTATTTGAAGTTTTTATTTTTGTGGGATAAAAATGCTTTTGGGGAGCACTTCTAGGATTTTACATGAGTCCTGGATATGCTGGCAGCATATCAGGAGATGCTATTGGAGCATGTGGCAGCCTTAGCCAAATACAGCTAATAGTGTGGTTGCTCTTATTTTGTTTTCCTTTTTATCTAGCCCTCTTGCAATTTCATAATTTGTACACTGTAATCTAAAAATATCCTTTTGCTAAACACATCCCCTTTCATGTCCATCTGCTCGGGGACAGGAATCTGGTATGCTGACATAATTACTACTTTCTTGTTGGTGTCCGTTTCTGTCTGATTTGATTTTGTTTTTGCTACATTCCTAGTTTCTGATTTCATGTATTTGCAGGAGCTACCTCATTTCTGACATCATATTCAGTGTCCAAGCACAAAAAGAGAGAGAGCTAAGTCAGTGCAACACTCAGATTGTATTCCTCCATATACACTGTCCTCTCTCATCCAACAGTTCCTGAAAGTAGAGTTCTGTAAGTTCCTAGACATTGCCATGTACATAAGCATACTATCATACTAGAATGCTCCCTGTAGGGAAACTATCTGTTATAACAACCCAACTGCCCCAGCCACACAAAGCTGTGCCTGAAGCTGCAGATTGCTTGAGCTTCATTTCACTCTGAAGATAACCTTTCTTTTAGCCATTCCCTATACACTGGGGTTTGGGAGGGTATTTAACCTGGAGTTACTGTGCTGTCTCTATGGATTCCCCCTACTGATGAAGCCTGGATAAGTCAGGTTTCCAGCTGGGTTGCCCTACTAGAGCCTCTCAAACAGCCATACCACAGGGGAGGAATAAGGCCTAGAAGATTTTCTTATCATGTTGAGGTAAAAGACTTTTCCAAATTCACTTCCCTTTGGGCCCTGTAGAGCCTGATGTAATCAGCAGTTAAGAAATCATAGTATGGCTTTCTTAAATATTTTGCATGTGTTCCTAGTTTTTTGGGGTTTTTTTACATTTCAGGTAAAAAATAAGAAGGGTAAAGCCCAGATTTACAGACTAAGGCCCAGATACTCAATGGGAGTTAGGTGCTGTGATGGAGTATACACATTTCACACTGGAGAAACAGGGACTAAGGTACAGATCTGGGCCCAGGCAGCCACACCCAGCCTCACCTGCAAAGCCTGCACAAACTGGAGGCAGGGCTTTAAACCAGGGGTGAGGGGGAGGCAGAACAGTTCAGAAGCAGGTGGTGAAAGGGAGGAGACAGCTGCTCTGAGGGGAAAGTACTGCCCAGGAGCTCAGTGCCTGGGACCCGACAACATAGACCATGCAATCCCACAAGGGAGAAGCAGAGGACAGTGTGTTTAGTGGAGTGGCTTACTCTAGGAAGCTGAAGGAGATCAGGGTAGGAAGTAGTCCGGGGGGCGGGGGGGGCAGACCCAAGGTGTTGGGTGTAACTGCCACCAGTGGGCCCTGGACTGGGCCCTGGACCAGACCCCCGTGGAGAGGATGGGTCCAAGCTCCCTACTCATTCCAAGAGGGCAATACAACAAGACCTCTCCCCTTTGGGGAGAGGCCTGCTAGAAAAGACAGTGATTATTCAATGACCCCACCTTCAAAGCCTCTGTGCAACAGGGGAGGACTGGAAACCACTGGGGTGTGGGTGCTAAGGGATAAAACTGTGCTTCAATGTGGAGACCTCCTGCTAACCACTACCTGACCACTGGGCAGCACTGTTGGTGGTTGTGCAATTTCTGCTGGTGCCTATATACCTTTTGTGGATCTGGGCCTGAATGTGCCTCAAAGTATGTAAATTATATAAGTATACCTACTTAAAAATCCAGCCCCCCCCAAAAAAATTGCATGAGATACTGTAAATGTGGAATACTGCAAAGCTGGCTGTAATGAGGTAATTCTGTGTAAAACAAGTTATTAAACTGATATTTGAGAAACAGTCCCACATATCCCTCCTGGAAATGATTAATACTAGGATATATAAATTCTGCAGGACAGGGAAGTGTGTGGCAAAACAAGGATGGATGGAAAGAAAGCAGTTTCCTTAGCAGACTACTTAGAAAAAACAGGAATAGGGTAGAGGTGACGCATTTAATTAGCAGAAGAGGATTTTTTGGAAATGTCAAAAGCAGAACATTAATGAAAGGCTAGTAAATGTTTATGCACACAAGGGAAATCTAAGAATGCTTGATTACTGATTGATTTAAAGCAGCCTGAAACTAACTGAAGTAATAAGAAACAAGGAGTAGTAATGATATGTATGAATAGCTATACATTTAGGATGTGAAACCATCAGAGGCTGTCAAGACTAGGCTGTTAAATGAACTCAGACTCATGAGTTAAATAAAATATAGACAGGTACATATATGCCCATAATAATCTGATTTGAAGTTTTCATTAAAGTAGGATATAGGAATGACCTTATTGGATCAGCAAATTTCCCCAAAATAGATTGAGGAGAAAGAACCAGAAGAAAAGGTACAATCTGTGTTTATCAATGAGGTCCCCGCAGCATAGCTGGACCTCAGGTTGAGTTGGCTGTTCCATTTACAACCTGGATTTTCAAGGTTTATTATTTAGAGCATAAGCTTTCGTGAGCTACAGCTCACTTCATCGGATGCATTTGGTGGAAAAAACAGAGGGGAGATTGATATACACACACAGAGAACATGAAACAATGGGTTTATCATAGCCACATACCACAGCCTCAGAAACAACTCTGACATCATAATCAAAAAGGCTGACAAAGGAGGTGCTGTCGTCATCATGAATAGGTCGGAGTATGAACAAGAGGCTACTAGGCAGCTCTCCAACACCACTTTCTACAAACCATTACTCTCTGATGCAATGAGAGTTACCAAAAGAAACTACAGCATTTGCTCAAGAAACTCCCTGAAAAAACACAAGAAAAAATCTGCACAGACACACCCCTAGAACCCTGACCTGGGGTATTCTATCTGCTACCCAAGATCCATAAACCTGGAAATCCTGGACGCCCCATCATCTCAGGCATTGGCACCCTGAGAGCAGGATTGTCTGGCTATGTAGACTTCCTCCTCAGGCCCTACGTTACCAGCACTCCCAGCTATCTTCGAGACACCACTGACTTCCTGAGGAAACTACAGTCCATTGGTGATCTTCCTAAAAACACCATCCTATCCACTATGGATGTAGAAGCCCTCTACACCAACATTACACACAAAGATGGACTACAAGCCATCAGGAACAGTATCCCCGATAATGTCACGGCTAATCTGGTGGCTGAACTTTGTGACTTTGTCCTCACCCATAACTATTTCACATTTGGGGACAATGTATACCTTCAAATCAGCGGCACTGCGATGGGTACCCGCATGGCCCCACAGTATGCCAACATTTTTATGGCTGACTTAGAACAACGCTTCCTCAGCTCTCGTCTCCTAATGCCCCTACTCTACTTGCGCTACATTGATGACATCTTCATCATCTGGACCCATGGAAAAGAAGCCCTTGAGGAATTCCACCATGATTTCAACAATTTCCATCCCACCATCAACCTTAGCCTGGACCAGTCCACACAAGAGATCCACTTCCTGGGCACTATGGTGCTAATAAGCGATGGTCACATAAACACCACCCTATATCGGAAACCTACTGACCGCTATTCCTACTTACATGCCTCTAGCTTTCATCCAGATCATACCACACGATCCATTGTCTACAGCCAAGCTCTACGATATAAACACATTTGCTCCAACCCCTCAGACAGAGACAAACACCTACAAGATCTCTATCATGCATTCCTACAACTACAATACCCACCTGCTGAAGTGAAGAAACAGATTGACAGAGCCAGAAGAGTACCCAGAAGTCACCTACTACGGACAGGCCCAACAAAGAAAACAACAGAATGCCACTAGCCATCACCTTCAGCCCCCAACTAAAACCTCTCCAACGCACCATCAAGGATCTACAACCTATTCTGAAAGACGACCCATCACTCTCACAGATCTTGGGAGACAGGCCAGTCCTTGCTTACAGACAGCCCCCCAATCTGAAGCAAATACTCACCAGCAACCACACACCACACAACAGAACC
This sequence comes from Dermochelys coriacea, assembly GCF_009764565.3. Taxonomy (NCBI): domain Eukaryota; kingdom Metazoa; phylum Chordata; order Testudines; family Dermochelyidae; genus Dermochelys; species Dermochelys coriacea. The sequence goes on from NC_050072.1 coordinate 41,012,517, forward strand.
ACCAACCCAGGAACCTATCCTTGCAACAAAGCCCATTGCCAACTCTGTCCACATATCTATTCAGGGGACACTATCATAGGGCCTCATCACATCAGCCACACTATCAGAGGCTCGTTCACCTGCGCATCTACCAATGTGATATATGCCATCATGTGCCAGCAATGCCCTTCTGCCATGTACATTGGTCAAACTGGACAGTCTCTACGTAAAAGAATGAATGGACACAAATCAGACGTCAAGAATTATAACATTCAAAAACCAGTTGGAGAACACTTAAATCTCTCTGGTCACTCGATCACAGACCTAAGAGTGGCTATCCTTCAACAAAAAAGCTTCAAAAACAGACTCCAACAAGAGACTGCTGAATTGGAATTAATTTGCAAACTGGATACAATTAACTTAGGCTTGAATAGAGACTGGGAATGGATGAGTCATTACACAAAGTAAACTATTTCCCCATGTATTTCTGCCCCCCATCCCACCTCACCCCCCACTGTTCCTCAGATATTCTTGTTAACTGCTGGAAATAGCCTACCTTGCTTGTCACCATGAAAGGTTTTCCTCCTTCCCCCCCTGCTGCTGGTGATGGCTTATTTTAAGTGATCACTCTCCTTACAGTGTGTATGATAAACCCATTGTTTCATGTTCTCTGCGTGTGTATATCAATCTCCCCTCTGTTTTTTCCACCAAATGCATCCGATGAAGTGAGCTGTAGCTCACGAAAGCTTATGCTCTAATAAATTTGTTAGTCTCTAAGATGCCACAAGTACTCCTTTTCTTTAAGGTTTATTATGTAAGACATTTCAAGTTGTAGCAGGCTGAAATCTGGCAGGCAACTTGTAAACTGGCAACAAATTCTTAATGTAGATTAGAACCTTTTGGTGTTTGAAATGAGTATGAAAAGTAACAACTGATTATGCACAGCAGATATTTTCCTGAATATTTTGTAAAATTAATTCACCATTCTCTTGAATGCATTTATCCTTGACATAATAACTCATGTAAGTCTTGCGGACCATGCAGTCGTTTATTATGTTACTGAGAAATATTCAAATAATCATTACTGACTAAGATATTACTGACCTACATACTGAACTGGACTAGGTGTCTCTTGTCCTCCAGTAATATCTATACCTACATCTATATAGATAGATAGATATATCTCAACAGAAATGTTTCACAAATACAAACAGCCAAGTCAGAATAAATTAGAGAAAGGGAGGTCAATGTTCTACATTTGACACACAGAACTTTGGACCAAATCCTACTCAAGAAAAAATCCCAATGGGAGAGTTGATAGGGGTTCATTCCTAATTAAACATTGTGGGATTGGGTGCTAGATAATGATAATAAGGGGAGATTAAAGGATTCAGGCTAAAATTTTCAAAGCTAACTGAGAGATACATACATCAGAAATCATGCACCTAGGTGTGTTTGCACTGTAAGAAAATGTGTCCTGAAAAATTTCATTGGGTAGTTATGTGCTTAAAGTTTCGGAGCTCTGAGTCAAGGATGAGAACCCAGAGGACTTGTCAGTGTATGGAGAATTGTGGGGGTTTTTCAGAATAAGAGCCAGACTGTGTATGGCGCCTGCACAGCTGTGGAGCACGGAGACATGAACAAGAAGTCCCACAGTTTTGCACAGCCAGCAAGGGGCACCACAATAGCAGTTGTTGCACACCCTGTATTCTGGGAAACACAGGAACTGCTCACTTCTGCTATCCCCTCATCATCATTGTAGCTTGTCACTCCAAAGACGCAGCCAAGACCTGGGGTTGTCACTTAACTCCTCCCCCTCCCTGGTATTCCCTGCCAAGGAACTGTTTGAGATAAGTGCCAGTGTTGACACAAGAACAAATAGATATAAACTGGCCATCAAATAAGTTTAGGCTTGAAATTAGATGAAGGTTTCTAATCATCAGAGGAATGAAGTTCTGGAACAACCTTCCAAGGGGAGTAGTGGGGGCAAAACAAGTACTGTACCGACCCCCTTCCCTCCCAACAAAAAATGTTCAGTGACTAGAGCCCTGTGCGGATACAAATTTATATCCTCGGATGTGGATTTCCGCAGATAGAAATCCACATAGAGAAAACAACTGCAGGGCTTCCTGGGAATTGAAGTGGCGAAAGGAGCAGAACATGGGTTGCCGTCCAGCTCCCCACGCGGCAGCTACTTTGGGGTGGCTGTCCCACCCCCATCCCCGCCGCATCTCCTGCGTCTCCTGTCTAGGGTCTGTACAGCTCCGCTGGAGAACAGGGCTGGGGGGGGATACAGCCTCACCAGAGAAACTGCTGGCATGAGGCACTGGCTCCTGGGAGCAACGGCTTCATGTTCTTCTCCTTTCACTGCTTTGGTTCCCAGGAGAGCCCTGCAGTTCAGCGGATACTGATTTCTATCTGTGGATATCTGCATCTATGGGTATGAATTTGTATCTGCACAGGGCTCTAGGATTCATTCTTAAAAACAGGTCTTTCCATACGGCATACCAGCAATAAATGTCTTAATGGTACTGCGTACCTGACTGTATCGGCTTACTTGCACCATGCGTATGATGAGAATTTTCCCCTGGCTGAGATTGGTAGAGCTGGGTGGGTTTTTCCCTCTTCCTCTGCAGCATGGGGCATAGGTCACTCGCAGGTTTAAACTAGTATAAATGGTGGATTCTCTGGAACTTGAAGTCTTTAAATCATGACATAGCTAGAGATTATGGATCTATTACAGGAGTGGGTGGGTGAGGTTTTTGGCCTGCTATGTGCAGGAGATAAGACTAGATAATCATAATGGTTCCTTCTGGCCTTAAAGTCTATGAGTCTATGCTTTCTGAACATGACTGTCTGACCTGAACAAACCTAAAGAGAGTTTGCTGCAGGGTCAGAGAGAGAGAGAGCAAACCTCAAAGCTGAGCAGGAGCAGGGGAGGGTCTTGGGAGAGACCCTGAAAGGACTGGTCAACGTCCAAAGGGCTCTGAATGATGAGGATGCTGGAGGAAGGGTTCGTGTGTGCAGGTTTTGGTTTTGCATGGATTTGCAAGTCTCTATGCGTTCTCTATGAATAAAGTGTGTGTGTTTAAGAAATTATTTTGCAAAGCCTCTGAGTTCCTTGCTTTGCATAATCACAGGTTTCAGAGTAGCAGCCGTGTTAGTCTGTATTCGCAAAAAGAAAAGGAGTACTTGTGGCACCTTAGAGACTAACAAATTTATTAGAGCATAAGCTTTCGTGAGCTACATGCATCCGATGAAGTGAGCTGTAGCTCACGAAAGCTTATGCTCTAATAAATTTGTTAGTCTCTAAGGTGCCACAAGTACTCCTTTTCTTTTTTCTGAGTTCCTTGCTGTAACTGTCACATGTTCCTGAAGGGATAAACTGTAAACCAGAGAACTGACAAGGATGGGGCGGTGCGAAATGGTGTGCTTAAGATACTGGGAAGACTTTGGAGGTGGGGAGAAGTTCAGTACTGGTCTTGGGGCTGTTGGACTTCTGAAAAGGGGGTGTCAGACAGGAAGTCTTCACTCTGGGACTGAGCCTGAGAGGCCAGAGACAGCACCTGGGGATAGTGCTCAGACTCGGTAGGCATAGAAGCATGCAGCATCCTGTGTTTGCATCCAAATGCAGCAGCCTGGTGAATGTCCAGCAGGAGGAGCTCCCCCCCCGGGCCTAGGAGAGCTTGTTAACCACAGCGGATCACTGAGAGGCACTTTGAAAAGATTGCTTGATTAAGGCTCGTCCTCCTTCAACTGAAATTCATGAGTTTTCTTATTGACTTCATTGGGAGTGGGACTGGGGCTTTAATGAGCACATGTGCAGCTAAGCCATGTAAATATTGACCTAGAGCTGCAGGTGGAAAGAAAGAATGTGGATGGGAAGGTGCTAGAGAATTGATAAAGATTAGTTATGATAATTATATGACCAAATTACATGTTCTTCAAATGGGTCCAAAGACAGTGCTGGCTGTGCTTGTTGACAACATTACATTAAACTGAGTACATAGTATACTGTGAATTATACTTCGACCCCATAGTAACCTGAAAGGAAATGACATTATCTGAGAGATGTAAGCCTTTAGTTTTTGTTTCATAAACTCATCTCAGTTTAATAAAAATTTTAGACAGTAATACATAAATAAAAAATAGAGAAATCCCCATTTTCCCCCCTTGCTCAAAGCAGTGAAAATGATGAGACGGGGGATGGTTTTCCTTCCAGCTGTGGAACAACAGCCATAATAGCCATGCAATTAATTGGAAATGCAAAGAAGGTCCATGGAGCTGTTGCTTACAGATAAGGAAAATTAGGAGCAGGGTGTTTCAACAACAATTCAGATATGAAAAAGAACCGTGTTCTGTGCTCCATGAACATTAGCTTGTATCTCCTTTCTCAGCACACTGATGATTTATTGCAAAGAGCTGTCAGTGAACCATGAAACCCATTCCTCTTGTACACAATGGTAATGAAGATTTTAATCTTCCTTTGGTCATCTGTTCTCTTTTGTTTTTATTTTTGCATCTGTAGGAGCAGGATTCAACTAAAGCTCATCTTGACTTAAGTACATGGTAAGTTATTTTTGGTTAATGTAACTGTTTTTAATTTAATTTAGATTTCATTTACTTCATTATGTCTTTATGTGATGTTAGGGACATGGATTATTCTAAAGCAGCAATATATTAGAATTACTGGAGGAAGAGCTGAAGGTAACAAGTTGGCATTCGACTGTACTGTATGTATTGCGTGTTGACAGGTAAATCTTCACTAGCGTCATGATCATATGGGATTCTTGCTTTGACTGTTCACTTGAAATAAATCTAGTTGTCACTAATTACTGATTAGTTCACACTTTCATTTTGGATAATGACAAACCATTGTGCTTTGAAGATAATGGAGTGTGCTAAACTAATTGTTGTGCCCAGAACCTGAGGAGTTTGGATATACTTCAGAGGTGGTGCATTTGGGTTGTGTCAAGTACCTGGTAGGCTCACCATTGCACATTGGCCAACTTAGAGTGGCATTGATGGTGCTCTTTGAAAAAGGCAAGCATCTCTTTCTGCTTGTTGGAAGTAGGGTTTCCTATAGAACAAAGTTGTGGAGAAGAATGGCCATATTGCCAAGTTACAATCAGCAGAAATACTCAAGATGGATTTGCTGGTGCAAGAACTTTCTCTGAGGGCCCTAAGCTTTGGAGCCTACTACCCTCTTTAGTCCATAGTAGCCTGAATTTAAACTTCAGGGCATGTTACAAGATTTATGTATTTGCTCAAGCTTTTGAGGAGAGTGTGATTTGATGGGAGCCAATTTTTGTGGGAGAGGGGAGTCTTTTTGGGGATCTGTGTTGTTGAGGTTGTGGTGTATTAGCTCCAGGGTTTATTTGCATTTTATCATCTGTTCTTAATGTCAAAAGGGCCTACAATGTGTGTGTGGGGGTTGTATATTAGAAAAGGAAAGAAATAATAAAGAAGAGGGTTGAGAAAACCTGAGAATTTGGTTCTGAGTCAGATGTGGTTGGGGGATGCTTGTGTTCTGAGGCCTAGGGCTCTTCACCACTTAAAAAAAAAAGTCAAGTTTTCAATGGTCATAGTGCAAGAAATTTTAGTTATTGTTATGGACAAATTCTAAGAAGTTATGGACATTGTTAGTATCCTCAGTAAGGAGATGAATATAGTGAAAGAGAGTGAGTCATAGTTGACAGAGTTGCTGCAGAACTTTAGCCTACAAAGTATTTTCACAGGATTGCAAACTTTTTTTTCACCGTAATAACTGCCTCTCACTGTATGGGAGCCTCACTGTATTTTCTATTCTCTATTCTCACTGTATGGGAGCCTCACACAAACACCAAAGCAGATATGAGAAATGAGAATGAGATTGTGCTCTCTTCACAAGCTCACAAAAGTAAACCTTTCTTTAAAAATGTCTTATTTGTCTTGACAAGAAACAGAGCTCTCGGGCATGAGTTTAAGCAGCTCTTACATTAGGGCCCCTGACTGCCCCCGCTGCCCCATCCAATGCCCCCCTTTCCTGACTGCTCCCCAGGGACCCGTGCCCCATCCACGCCCCCTACTCCTTGTCCCCTGACCGCCGCCCCATCCAACCCCTCCTTCTTCCTGACTGCCCCCCCAGAACCCCTGCTCCCATTCCCCCTGTTCCCGCCCTCTGACTGCACCGACCCTTATCCACAGCCCTGGCCCCTGACCACCCCCCGAACTCCCCTGCCCTCTATCCAACCCCCCTGCTCCCTTCCCCCTTACCGCACTGCCTGGAGCACCGGTGGCTGGCGGTGCAGCTGCACCAGGACAGGCAGCCATACCACGCAGCACAGAGCACCGGGTCAGGCTGCGGCTCTGCAGCCTCGCCACCCAGAGCATTGTACTGGTGGCACAGTGAGCTGCAGCTGCAGGGGAGGGGGAACAGCAGGGGAGGGGCCAGGAGCTCAGAGGCTGGGCAGGAAGGTCCCGCGGGTTTGCCCACTTCTGCTCTAGGGTACGTTTTCACTCATACAGAGTTGGGACCCTCTTCCCCTTCCATCTCCCAAATAGTGTGGTCCAGATCATGAGCTGCACTTGAAGCCACCTTTACATACTCCCCGCTCCACCCTCCCAGTCCAGAGGTCATCCTGATATCAGACCTGTCCCTGGTATAAATTAGAGTACACTGCTCTAATTTATACTTACTATCCCACATCCCTTTCTCCTGGCCACATCCCTTGTGATGGCAGCTAGAATCCCACCAGTCATAGACTTTACCATATTGGGTGCTTGGATCAGTCAAAGCAGAGGCCAAGATCTGGCATTATATTTCTATCACATTTTCTGCATTTGTCACTAGAGCAGAGAGCTGATTAAGCACAAAATTGTTGTGCCCATTATAAGCAGGGAGCAATATGAAAGTACCAGACAGAGGAAGGAAACGAAATCCTCATAGCTGTTTGCTGGCCACTGTTGCTAAGTAACCCCTTTGGTATCCACATGTTTAGCATGTTTGTGTCATCATTTCATTGTCATGCCAGGAGGAAAGATTCTGCTGTCACAACAGACAAAAAAATTAATTTTAGAAAACGATTAAAATGTAGTTTGTTGGATTTTCTAAAACTTTCTTATGGGAAGTTTGAATTCCTTTCTTCTGACCATTTTCTTCATCAATGGAGCTACAGTAAGCCAGGTAGGTGCCAGTAGAAGTCATTGATATAGAACATATAGGCCTGTTAATTCCCTCCCTTTCCTCCACCACCACACCACACAATGTGCAGATGTGGCAATAAATGCCTTATGTGATATATGCCATCATGTGCCAGCAATGCCCCTCTGCCATGTATATTGGCCAAACCGGACAATCTCTACACAAAAAAATAAATGGATACAAATCAGACATCAAGAATTATAACATTCAAAAACCAGTCGGAGAACACTTCAAACTCCCTGGTCACTCAATTTCAGACCTAAAAGTCGCAATTCTCCAACAAAAAAACTTCAAAAACAGACTCCAATGAGAAACTGCAGAATTGGAATTAATTTGCAAACTGGACACCATTAAATTAGGCTTGAATAAGGACTGGGAGTGGATGGGTCATTACACAAAGTAAAAACGATTTCCCCATGCTAATTTTCCCCCTATTGTTACACCTCGTTTGAAATGGGCCATCCTGATTATCACTACAAAAGTTTTTTTTTCTCCTGCTGATAATAGCCCATCTTACTTAATTAGTCTCATTACAGTTGGTATGGCAACACCCATTTTTTTCATGTTCTGTCTATATATATCTTCCTACTGTATTTTCCACTGCATGCATCCAATGAAATGGGTTTTAGCCCATGAAAGCTTATGCTCAAATAAATTTGTTAGTTTCTAAGGTGCCACAAGAACTCCTCGTTCTTTTATCTAACCAAGTAAGGTTTTTTCTGCATTTTTATCCTCCCTCTAAGCCAGAGCAAAACTGCTCATTTTCACAGTAAAAGTATTTTTGCACAGAAGCTGCTGCTAGTCAGAAAGTAAACCTACTTTTACCTTGGAAATGATTATCTTTATATTACCTCAGTATAATACCTCAGATATTGATATTACAATTAGCATTACTTTATTTTCTGGAGCAGATATAAGAAAAAAATAGACCCTAGTCTTCCTGCCATGTTAGGGTTGTGAAGTCACCTACTGAAATTTCAGATTAAGGTTTCTGACGCAACATGAATTTAGCCACGGATGTATGTTATAGTACTGGCGCCAACGTCCTCCAAGCGTCATAAGACTGTGCCTGCTGTTGTGCCCTGCCTGGGTAGACAAGAGATTTATAGTTACCTGCTGGAAGGAGCAGCTGTTTTCCAACCCATGCTCTTCCACCTGGTGACCAATAGGGAGATGGGGCCTCCTGAAGGGACTGTGCACTGCCTCAACAGGAGCTCCTGGAGGCATTCTTCCCAAACACAGCAGGTGCAGGGATGCAGGGAGAACATGGTCATCGCACTAATCCTTTGACAAGGTGCAGCCTGCACTTCCCTCATGCAGGCCAGCTTTGCTGCCTGTGCAGAAAGTGGGCTTATGCATGCATCTTTTCTGAGGAGTCTAGCAGAATCAGTGGTGCTAGTTAGGTAGGGGGAGATTTTCAAAGGGATAAATGGAAGTGAGTTGCCCAATGGGAGCTGAGTGCCAAACTGCCCTTTGTGCCTCTGAAAATCTCTCTGTCATCCTGACACTTCCTGAAATGCAGTTCTGCCAGGCATAGTAAATATGCTGCACATGACATTGACCCCCCCAACACACAGATTGCAACATGTTTTACACTCTCTCACAGAACCCAGGTACTGGAATAGATATATTCCAGATCATTCTGTGAATAACCCCTCCCCGCACTCCAATATACTACACAGAATGTGCATCTCTTCTCTATGTACATATTTATAATAAGTAAAAGTAGTACTGAAACTGAGTAGCTGGGACTGCCAGTCAACTTCCTGTTGCCTAGACTAGTAAATGCATCATTAACATAAGATTGTTCAAAAGATGTACTGGTATAATTTATTCTCAGAGTGTTCTGGGCAAACATTTGTGTTTAGAAGCTATGTTGATTAGATTCTTTCTAACTACAGTACCTGTATAGATAATTTACTTTTTCCATGGTACTTGCATTTTTTCAGTCCCAATACATTTCAAAAATGTTCACAGCCTCTTGCTAATTCTACTGTGTATGCAGCTGAGCCTGAAGCCCATGGTTCTAACCATTAAGCCAAATTGCCCCAGTTTCTATTATCACCAAGACATCTTGCACAGAATGTCATGTAAACAGCTGACAATAAAATGAACACGTACAAATGATGTAAGGAGGAAAATAAATGGCTTTCCTTTAACTGCAGACTCTACTGTATTTGCATCAAGACAAGGCCATGAGCATATTTTGACTGTAAATTAAGGTTTTTTCCATCCCATGTAGCTTGATTGGATTTTCTGGAGTCTACATTGTGTTTTGAATTACAGATTTAGAATATTTCATATATCTCAGCTCTGCATGCTGCATTAGAACAACAGAAGATCTGATGACAAAACTTAGTTTCCTTTCATGAAGGGGATTAAAAAGATGAGATTAACATAAAAACCCCCCACCAAGCTCCTCAGAGAACCTGAAAACCTTGTGTTGAATTTGAACCACTGAAAACCATAGATATGAAATCTTTGCCAGGGGACGCATATTTTGCGAGCATTTACTTCAGAAATTAAATGCTAAAAGAAGAAATAAACAATACATAAGCCACTCATACTAAATTATAAAATGAGGATGAACTGCACAGATCATTTCACACATGATAAAGCTGGATAGTAAGGGGGACGATAGAAAAAATTCTGCAAAGTATTGCTAGCTGAAATGTCAAAACTGTCATCTTAGCTTTTCTGAAGTCTTCTAAAAAGTATTATACTTGCCAACTTTGTCATCTTATTTTGCTGTCATGGCATTTATCTGCTTTCTGACTTAAGTTAAGAGGCTTGTATTTCTGTCCTTTCTGGTACTCATAGATTGAGGTCCACTGGAAAAGTAGCAGGGTCTCCTGGGGCTAGAAGACATGGATGTCTCATGAATGTCCCATTCATTTCAGTGGGTGATACCGTGAGATGTTTTTCCAGATACCAGATATCTTCACTTCAGATCGGTGCTCAGTAATATATATAAATAACTTGCACTGTTTATCACAGGATGAGTAGTAGCAAAACAGAAAGACATAGTACTTGTTCTGTTCACCATCTGCTTCCATAAATTGCCCTTTTTGGAATACACATTGTTTCATTTCATAAGGTGTGGATGAACATACACATTTTTGGGTGTTTGATGGCATAAAAACATTTTGAGGTTCACCCATAATTTCTCAGTTTTTACACCCAAGCAGCTGAAAAAGAACAGAGTGATCTGGAGAATATGCATTTTATTTAGTCAAAGAAGCAATCTCTGCATTTTTAGTCATGAGTAATGTTCATTACCTTTGTCCAGCTACAGAAAATTCCTATAAACTATAGCAAAAAATAAGAATCCCATCCAATCTTTTCTCTAATGTAGATGTGGAGCTATTCACTAATAGGTTTGGTCCAGATACTCAAAGATATTTAGGTGCCTAATTCACTTGGGTTTTTGTCCAGGGGTCAGAAACATGTCTGTACACAGACACAAATGTCCGTGGTAAAAATGTTGAGGTCCATTGTAACAGGTGGCAACCTTCAAACAGTCTTTTTCTAATCTCTGTTATATCAATTTCTTCTGTCACAAAAGCGCCTCCTTCAGTGTGTGACATTTAAATTTTCATCATTCATTTAGTTGATTTTTATGTTCAAAGGAAGAAAAAGGTGCATGGTCTTCTTCTAGCTGTGTCTATTTTCAAAAAATTAAATGACTGAATGACATAACCTGGCACAATGTCCGTTACTAAGTATGGTAATTTTGTCAAGTGTCCATTGCGCAACATGGTGGTGCCAACCCCTGCTTTTGTCTCTACATAGTGTGCAAAAGGAGCTTTCAGGACTGCTGGTAGGTGGCTGCTGATCCTGTTTATTATGATACGAAAGATAACCTCCTCTACTGGCTGCAGAACTAGTGTTAGACATGTGAAAGTTAGCCCTTCCCTAGGAGTGAAGACTATGACTCCATCTAGCTCAGTCAAATTATTTGGACACTGGGTATAAAGAAATGGCATGGGAATTCTAAAGTTCCATTGTAGCCTTGTGTTCTTGCTTTCCTACCTGAATTTTAATATTGGAGAAGCCATGGTTTTGCTGCTTAACAGTTTTGTTTTGGAGAAGAACAAACTGGAATGCAGCCTAAAAAATTCACTGTCACCTTAAATAGGGAGCATGAGCACAACCACTGTCCCCAGCAAAATAGCAATTGTAGAGTGGGCAAGACAAAATCAATTTTGGGTATGTTTTGTTTTAATTCATGTCATATGGACTAGATTGATGGAATTTCTCACCCATGTGCAAGCCAGGGGTAACTAAACCCATAACTTTTGAGCATTGTGAAGCCCCCAGAGATACGGACAGATTGAAGTTAGAAAGCAGAGAGCTCATTTATGAGCTTTGCTGACCTGAACAGTTGCAGAGCTCCCTGCTGCACAGCTTTTCAGAATATATGGAAGGCTGACCTTTCCTCTGGATAAGTCAGCCCAGTGTGGAGCAAAAATCTATGACCTTCCAGGGCTTGAGCAGCTCAGAATACCCAACATGTGCTGATCTAGCCGACTAAGCATACTGTGATAAAAATGCCAAACCACTACTGGAAAACCAACCAACTGAGATGGCCAGTCGCTTGCTGCTGGCCAGCATAGTGATCTGTAGGAAAATCATTAAAGCTAGAGTACTTTGAAGATGTAGCTTAATATATCCTCAGAGTTTGCTCTTATTCATCTACTTCTTAGGAAGTCAAGGTTTACTAGCCTTCTTTTCCAGTTTCACTAAAAGAACAAGGTAATATGTATCACCATGTCAATGACCTTGCTGAGCAATATGATGACATGAAAAAATGTAATCATTTCATGACACAATGTTATGATAACATCTCATCTGTCCAAGATTATTTTTCAAAAAAACCCGTCAGCCTCAGTAACAGCATACAGATTTCACAAAATGTGTAACAGGTGGCAACCTTCAAACGGTCTTTTTCTAATCTCTGTTATATCAATTTCTTCTGTCACAAAAGCGTCTCCTTCAGTGTGTGACATTTAAAATTTCCTCATTCATTTAGTTGATTATATGTTCAAAGGAAGAAAAAGGTTCATGGTCTTCTTCTAGCTGTATTTATTTGCACTTTCTCTTATACAGGGGAAAGTCCTATGAAATTGAAAGGGAATACATTTACAACTGATAAAAGGAAATGCTCTAAAGTAATGTTTAATTTGTATGTGGAATGCATTGCCATAAAACATCAGTGAGACCAACAGTTAAGCAGGAGTTATTAAAGGATTAAACAGTTATATGGGTAATGAAAACATGCACAGTTAATTATGATAGCTAGGATAAAAAGAGTATAAGATATATATGAATTCATACGTTTCAGTCCCTGTAGCTCACGAAAGCTTATGCTCTAATAAATTTGTTAGTCTCTAAGGTGCCACAAGTACTCCTTTTCTTTTTGCGAATACAGACTAACACGGCTGCTACTCTGAGTCCCTAAACCATCCACTAATGGACAGGAGGGGGGAGAAATTTATGTTATGGGCATGTTGTTCCAAAATGATCCTTTAAGGGGATTTTTGCACCTTCCTCTCAAATGTCTGACTGGCCACTTTTGGAAATGATACTGGATTAGATGGCACTGGCCTGATCAAGTATTGTAATTTCTGCGTTTCTAACTTTAAACTGCTTATTTGCATTAAGACAAAACATGAACATTTATAGTTAGCTTATAGATTAAGGGTATTTGTGTCCTCATATATTGGTTGCATTGTATAGAATCCAGATTGCGTTTACAATGATTAACTCGGGGCTTGTCTGTATTTTAAAGCTAATGTATATTAAGGTAGGGCATGAATTTAAAGTGTGGTAGTTCTTCCTGAATAATCTCTGTCTGTGGAAACTTTTACTCTGGAATAAAAGTACCTTGTTCTGGTTTAATGGAGTTGTTCTGGTAGGATGCCATATGTGCACAAGCCTTTAGTGTGGTAAAGAAGACTGGTGTGTTACAGCTGTAGAAGATGAGTGACAAAACCCTGTATGTTCTTTCATGGAGGGAATGAAAAAGATGAGTCTACCAAAAAATGCAGAAAGTTCTGCATAGGAATGTTCACAAGCTGTCATAACATTCCTTATGGTGTATGTGGATCATTGACAAGCACAGACAGAAAATTTTGCTCGTAGGATGCATATTTATGTTGGCATTTTTTAGAACTAAAAGGATCAGCTCAGACGTTCTGCTCACTACCCTTAACATTTTCTGTTTTAATATGTATTAGCTTTAAAAGTATTCAGATTTACAAATAACTGTGGAAACCAACTGACTAAATGTATGACAAGTGTATGATTAATATGAATAGTTTGGCTATGGAACCCTGTTTTCAGAAAAGGTTGATTAGACTGTGTGTGTGTGTGTGTGTGTGTGTGTGTGTGTGTGTGTGTGTGTGTGAATCCCACGTTTGCAAGTAGAAATGGATGCTTAAGTAGGCAGTTAACTATTTTGTGTGCTTAAGTGCGTGTGGTGTACACTAAATTGTGGCCCTGCACTGACAGCTCAGGAAGCTGCTTTGAAAAATGGGCCTATGGCTATTCTCACATCCCTTCATAATGCCATTACCTGCTTGTACAGTGCATACCTGGATGTGCTGCCAGTGCAGTAGATACCTACTCATCTCTCTCTATCCACACATCTCCCCACCAAAACATCAACATGATCTGCACTCTCTTATTTTACAAGCCTTTTAGGGGTCGGCCAAGTGAACTTCTGCCCCTCCTGAAATTTTTTGGGGTGACTAGCTTGCTTCTTGTCCACCTGAATTCATTGGGCCCAAACAATAGGCCTATATGGCAGGGATATTTTTTGTTTGTTTGTTTCCTGTTCATTCAAGAAGAATCTGGACTCCTTGTCTCCTTCCTCAAAATGAGTTGGTAGGGATAAGTTGTGGAGGATGTATACACTACGGCAAGAACTGGGATCTAGAAAATGTCACTTTAAAAAGCTCTAAGTAACAGAAGCATGCTGTTTTCATAGAATAAGTGTGCTTCCTGTTTTCGTAATGCTGCATTGTCCACTGAGAGAGCCCTTAATGTGATGTCCATTCATTCACTGTGCCTAGTACTGAAAGAAAATGAAACTCCTGCACTATCCGCGTGTGGATGCTCTGTCCATGGGGAAGGAGATGTGTTGGGTGGTCCTCCTCCAGTAGCACGCAGAAAGACCTGGAATCTGTGTGAGACAGAGACTATCTGATGCCCCTGGCATATTAGATGATCCCATGAAAGTATCCAGTGACTAGAATACCTTGTATTGCTATCTATAAGCAATGTGAGATTAAAATTGGGCAGCAGCGCCCTTCTGTGTCTGGTTGAAATGTTCATGGCTCTGGAAGAAAGCTGCCTCCCTCCCAAGCAGGGCTTATGCTCCTTGAGTGGGCAGTTCCTCCAGGTTGGGGAACTGAGATGTGACCCCTTCGCTGGTATGCACCCCCACAAGAAGGAAGGGGGTCCTAGAGCTTTTCCCTTCCCTCCAGGTGTTGTATCTCCTGGAGGCAGAAGTCACCTTGATTCTTCCTTGTCCTGGAATCCTGGAGCTGGGAACCCAAAAGAATCCATTGGCTGGTTTTGTTCCCATGATTTTTCCAGCATGCCCATGGGTTTTCTTGTTCCAGGCATGGCTGTATAGCAACTGCTCCCTTGCGGCTGATCAGAAGCTTTGGAAAAGCTGAGACTTAACTTGAATAGGCAATGGGGGCAGGGGAGGAGAGGTAGGTTACACACAGCAGCCAGTCAGTTAGCCCCATCCCTCTTTGCAGAGGCCAAGCAGAGAACAAAAAGGGGGAGATTATGGGGGGACATGCTTTTCTTCCCCCTGTCCCCCACAGTGCATTTTGGTGGTCTTTCATTCCTCACGTCCAGTCAAAGTTCCTCCCCTGCTAAAGGGGGTGAGAGGGTATTTTCATAGCTGAGTTCCAGAACCGGCTCTGCTTTGCCAACTCTGGAAGCAGGAGTCTGGCCTGCAGTCATACCAATGGGCTGCAGGCTACGTAATTAAAAACACCAAAACAGAAACATATGCACACTTCAGGAAAAAAAAAAGATGCCCAAGTTTTAGAGGTCCAGGATACTTGACTAGAGAGATCACTGTTATCACCCACTATGGAAATTTCTATAATGCTATTTGTTAGAAGAAATATTCATTGTAGCATCAGACCACATGTAGCAAAAAAGAATCCTCTAGATGGATTTATAAAGAAATAGATCTTTGTGTGTGTCTTAATTTTTATTGTGCGGGGTGTACCTGTGGCTCTTTCTGTATAATTACACACAAAAATTATGTTAAAAGTATGTTGTTTAGGTTGCAAAGTCAAGCACTTGGAAAATTACAAAATGTCAGATTTACAGTTGTACATGAAACCTTAATTTTGTCCCCTTATTCATCGAACTTGTGAACTCAGTGAGGCAGGGCTCCTGTGGAAAAACCAGTATGTAGGCATGGAATTAAAAACTGTGTTATAATGCATTTTGAACAAAGGGGCAAATTAAGGTTCCAAGCACTCTGATTGGCTGGAACAATCCTGTTTCATTTTAATATGTTATCCTGCGAGAGTTTTGCACAAGTTAAATATTGTCTTAATGTCAATTTTAATGTTAGGATAGATTTGATTATATGCATACTTTTTTTATTTTACTGACATGTACCAATAGTCATATCTTACTTGAAATTGACTTTGATTAGATAGAGAATGAAGGCTTTCCAGCTCTCTGCAGACGCTGAAATCAAAACCAGCAGTGGTCTGTTAAAAAAAAAAAGACTTTTGAGTTAGATAATGAAGAACATCCTGAGAAAAAATATTATTTGCTAAGACAGGTATCCAGAAAGAGAGGAGACTTCTTCTAAAAATAAACTAATATGTAACTAAAAAAGTAATCCAAATTCTGAAAGCGGTTAGGCTCCTAAATTCATATTTAGGCACCTAAATAGACATGACCTGATCTCTAGAGGTGCTGAGCACCACAGCTCCAATAACTTTATATTAAGATGTTTAAGTGTAGATTTAGAAGCCTAACTAGGCTCCCAGCTTTGAAAATTTTCACCTCAGTGCCTAATTGAGAAAGATATTTCCACCTCTACGAGGTTTGGGTTTTTTGGGGGTGGTGGGGGTGTCCTTTGTTTAAAGTTTATCTGAAAACAAATTTACTGAAGGAAAGGTCAAGCCACTAAGGAACCAAATTAGTCTTTTTGTTCAAGACATTTTCTAGGGATTTTTTCTTACATAAAGGTCTTAGCATGCTGTTAAATAATATAGAAGTATGGTTTTGACTTATTTTATTTAAAAGTATCCACCTGAAACAAAATAGTAGTAAAAGTTTATTATGTGATCTTCTATTAAATGGTAGATGGTGGAAGGAAATACTATGCTACCTGGCCTCAGACTATAGAATGAAAATGTGATTTGTTGTAATGGGCATGTATGCCATAGTAATAGGTAGATTGCCTGCTAGTGGCAGGTCTGGTTTGGTTATTAAAACTTAATATAAAAAAATACATGCATGAAAGTGTTTAAAAAGCACAAGGAAGGCTACCATTGTAATTCTGCTAATTATCTCTTCATAGTGATGCAGCATTAACAGCATATTGTATCACAAGAGAAGTTATAAGCATGTGAATTGTATTTTGTCCAGTACCTTCTTTAGGATAGTTTGCCTATTAAAGTTACTTACCTATGGAGATTTAACTAAACCTTGTTCACTACATACCTGTATGATTTTTGTGTTTCTTTTCAATAACTGAAAATAGACAGCATGCAAGGATAAGGTAAAGAACAGCAAGATGTCTGCCTCTTAGATAAGAACTGCAAATCCCAATTACATCTGGTAATAGATCAATCCAAACAGCATATAAGAAAAGCATTTATTCTATGTAGTTATCCATTATAACCAAAGGACAAAATCTGTCTTCAGCTGGGTAAGAGCTATAGTAGCAGATACATTTCTAAGCCATCTGTTTCTATCTTGTGTTAGCGGCTATTGTTCTGCTGACAAATAGATTACTTACAGGCATCTTGATAACATTGCTTTTACC
Source organism: Dermochelys coriacea (assembly GCF_009764565.3). Taxonomy (NCBI): domain Eukaryota; kingdom Metazoa; phylum Chordata; order Testudines; family Dermochelyidae; genus Dermochelys; species Dermochelys coriacea. Next base: position 41,029,721 of record NC_050072.1, read on the forward strand.
TAAATAAGTTTTTTCTATTAAAAATTAAATGCTGCCAATCTATCTTGAGCTTTAAAAATAGTGTAATCAGTTTTGCTTATTACTAGTGATCATTTCAGTATAGTAGCTCATTGATAATATAAAAGTACAAATACTGTGGCAGAAATACAAAAAGAAACATGAAAATGTTCAGGAGATGACCCTGACATTTCAGAGAAATCTAGTTACTTTTGGATTGTAGCTATTCAGACAGAATAACCCTAAGATATCCTTCCTTGATTACATTTTTAACTCTCACGGTATGACTACACTGTATAGTAAACCTGGATCTGTGGGATCCAAACCTGCCGATGTGTTCTTTCTAAGCTCATCCTTGAGCATCCTCATTGCATTGCTATGTGAGCCTCATACCCATGCCAACATGTCCATATTGACTAGACACATCTGAGTCAGATGTTATTGGTTCTGGGGATGTATCCCAGGATTCTTAGTGTCCTTGCTAGCTGTAGCTGCTCTAGGACTTGGTTCATGGCGTGTTGTGGGAGAACTTGCCTGTCCATCCTGTGGCACTTAATGGGAAGTTGTCTTAGCTCACCAACACATCCAGCTGAGCCATTTTTGAGTTTTTGCACTCCCTTCAACTGGAGTCAGCAACAAGGATCTAACATTGGTGAAATAATTTGTGCTCATGGTTTCACTCCTGTTTCAGGAATCAGGCAGAGAATCTTTGACATGCTGGTGGACATTTCAGTGGTGGTCTTTGTCCTAATGAAAGCACCTCTTGGAGGGAGGTACAGACATGACAGCAATGACCCAATGCTGATCATGCCTGTTGCCATAACTGCAGACTCCCCATATGTAAACAAGCACATCTGGACTAAATGTGGGATTGACTCAAAGCGCTCGGCACTTTCCAAACACTTAAGAAGGATGGTCCCTGCTCCAAGGCACTAGCAATCTAAGGACAAACCAGGCAGAGATCAGGGGAAGGAGAATAATATTAAGCAATTTATACACAGGTCTGCTTGATTCACTACAAGCAGCCTGGCAGAAGTGGGGCCTTGTGGATGAACTCAGGAAGCTTGTACGGTGCTTAGGGAGCAGCATGGAATAAGATATAGAGGTGATTGTGTGTGAATTGGACAAAAGGGTGAGCAAGGCTGGGAGCAGTGGAAGCTGGGGATAAAATGAAACTTGACTAAGGAGGATAATGAGTGAGGGTCAGAGTGACTTGGAGTTTTGAAGGTAGTAATAAGGAGCTTAAATTGTATATGGTAGTGGATAGGAAACCAATGGAAGAATTCAGAGAGGGGAACTGCAGTCAAACTGACAAGCCAGCAAGGTGAGTTTAGCAATAGCCTTTTGTATGGGCTGAGGAGGGTCAATGTATGTGTGCTTGGGAGAACGTAGTAATCTAGGCAGGATAAAACCAGGGCCTGAATTAGAGATTTGGATGTCGATGGAGAGAAAAGGACTGATCTCAGAGTTGCTAAGAAGGAAGAAGTAGCAGGTTTTAGATATAGATGTTTCATTAGTGACCCAGTGAAAGTGGTTTCAAAAGAGTGGAAACGTTGAAGCCAGATTGGAAATGATCCAAGATGGAAATGGAGGAGAACAAATCAGTGAATTGGCTGTATATTGCTGCACAGTTAAGGATTTTAGAAATAAAGGAGAGAGATGAGGCAGCAGTTGGAAAGGGAGGTGGGAGCCAGGAATTATTTTTCGAGGGTAGGAGAGACCAAGGCATATATTGAACAGGGGAGAAACAAGAGGACAATGAGAGATTGAGAAGGAAGGGTGTGTGTGTGTGGGGCGGGGGTGAATAGTGGGTAATGAAAGTAAGGAGTTGAGAAGGGTTGGGATCACTAGGGTATGGAGAGGGTTAAAGATGAAAAGGAGGCAGGAGCCTTCAAGGTGAGTGATGAGGGACAAGGAGGAGAAGGGTTTTGAGGAGACAAGAGCAATGAGAGGGAAGAGAGGCAATCTCAGTGGATTTCAGCAAACCTGACAACAGAAGTATGCTCTAACCTATATTGCTTGATCTCTGAACTGCAAATACCATTTCCCCCACCTTTACAGACCTCTGGGTATGAGAGCATTTTGTGGTAGGCATTAGTAGTGTAGTAGACACTCGTGGATGTTTGGTGTGTGATGGTTTGGTGAATCTGTCTATGTACAACTTATGAATTCTGATTGATTTTATGAACTATGTATGACTCTAGCCCACTATGTATTGAGGAATTGCACCTCCTTCACCTGGTCAGCCTTGGTGTTTCTTCCTCAGATGGTGGGTGTGGGGAGCTTGAGTAAATCAATCCGACACCCGAGGGTTTTTCTTCGCACTCTGGTTTTATTTTTCCCTATTTCCATGGTGGCCCTCAGGGTAGACCCAAGAAGTTATCTTAAGCAAAAAAAAATAAATAAACCCCAAACTTACAACCCAAACAGATATACTTTTCCCTTCCCCCTCTTTGGGGCATTGCCTTACCCCATCTTGGTTTCTAGTCTTTCCCCAAGCAGCTGTTAACTTAGTTTCTTTTCCTGGGCGGTGTGGGGAGATAGCCTTCTACCCAGAGGAAGCCTGTTCTTCCTGCTGCCACTACCCCTGTTGCAGCTGGTGTCTCATCTCTCCCCTCTTCTCTTTCACCATAAGAGGGATTTTAAAGGGCACTGGCAGCCCTTAACTGTCCTCAGATGTCTGTAGTGTGGTGACCTTTTTTCAGCTCATAAGGAACAGGGACTTCACAATTCCAGGGCTGGGATATCTGCCCTCAACCACTCCCTTATATTTGTCACGACTGATTTTGTCACAGTATTGAATCAGTCATTTGCTGAGGGGCCATGTCAAACATCACACACCATGTGTGGAAGCTGCTACAGGGCAATCAAAATAGCAGCTAACACGGAATGGTTTTGCCTGGGAACAGCAATGAATATGCTAAACAAATGGCCAACCTAAGGAAAACTCGTTTCTCCCCAGGTTGTCAGAGATGGTGGTGGTGATTTGGAGCAGTGAAATTTCCCTAGGAGAACAAAGAATGGGCTGTTAGAAGCTGCTGTTTAAGAGGCGCATGTTGTCTGAGTTAGGGGGAATCTGTTGATCACTGGCCCTGAAGAAACTCAGGGGAGTTTTTTATAGAGGCACAGAGAGCAAACTTGAAGGCTGAGCAGAATGAAAGGAAGGTCTTGGGACCGTGAAAAGACTGACCAAAGCCCAAAGGGCCCTAATGATGAGGACACCTGACAGAGGTTTTCTTGTTTTTGCATAACTCTGCAAGTTGCTGTGCTTTCTCTATGAAAAGAATGTGCATGTCATTTTAAAAAGTCACTTTGCAAAGCTGCCGAGTTCTGGCTTCAACCCCCCACCCCACACACATGGGGCCACCCAAGGCCTCCCGCCTATGCAGGGACAGCCCCCCCGCCTGTGACCCCCCTCCTTCCCCCTCACAGCCCTCTTTGCCCTCCTGTGTGCAGGGGCTGGTTTTATGAGGCCACCCATACATGAGGCTGGTCTGCCGAGACGGGATGGTCAGGACAGGGCCTAAAAAAGGGACTGTCCCAGCCAAAACAGGACCTATGGTCACCCTACCTCAGAAGTAATCCTGAGAGGCCAGAGACAGTGCCTGGATGCTGCTCAGATACACTGTAGCTGGGAGCAAGCCTCCCAGCCCTGGTAGACAGACTTGCGCTTGGGGGCTAATGTGCTAAAAATAGCAATGTGGATGTTGCAGCTCAGGCTCTCAAGCCCACCCGACTTTTCCCCGCCCTCCTCCACTCAAGTCTGAGTTCAATTGGCTCCCGACTCTCCACCCTCAATATCCACACCACTATTTTTAGCATGCTAGGTCAAGCCCCACTAGTCTGTTTACTGAGGCTGGGAGGCTTGCTCCCAGCTGCAGTGTAGACGTATCCAATGGTTTAGAAGCATCCATATACAGAAGCCTGGTGGGTGAGGTGGAGTCAATGAATCAGTCCTGTGACAGATACATTTTGATTCTGAAGTTTTTCTGCCAGAGTCCTCATATATATTTGAATCCTCATCTTTTTGGACTACCAGGATATAGATTTAAAAAAAAATCTGTTGCAATAGTCTCAAAAATGGATTTTTGGGTGTCTCAGTACATTGTTAAATACACAGTCTGTGTTGAGGACAAAGATTGTAAGCCTTATTGTAGTAGAATTAAACTTCCAGTAGAATAATGCACACTCGTGTGCTCTGGAAACAGGCAGTCTATCATTTCTGATGATCTGCAAAGGCTGTGAATAACCAGCTGTCTGATTCCATAAACTGACTAGCGAAAAGGCCACCACAGATCAATATCTGTTGTACAGTGTCTCATGCTCTAATGAGAATCAACAGGCTGATACAATTGGACAGAACATCATCCTAAAATGATTATTGAGAAATTAGATCAACATCTATTTAAAATGAAATACATTGTCCAAGTAACCTTAGTCTAGAGCTGGGGTGGGCAAAATATTTGGCCCGAGGGCCACATCGGGGTGTGAAACTGTATGGAGGGCTGGGTAGGGAAGGCTGTGCCCCCAAAACAGTCTGGCCCCCACCCCTGCCCCCTATTTGCCCCCTCCCACTTCCCACCCCCTGACTGTCCCCCTCAGAACCCTCCAACCCATCCAAACCCCCCTTCTCCTTGTCCCCTGACTGCCCCCTTCTGGGAGCCCCTACCCCAAACCACCTGCCCCGGGATCCCAGCCCCTATCCAACCGCCCCGCTCCCTGTCCCCTACCTGCCGCTACCTATCCATACCCCCACCCCCTGACAGGCCCCCTGGGACTCCCACACCCTATCCAACCCCCCTGTTCCCCGACCCCTGACCACCCCAGAACCTCTACCCCATCCAACCGCTCCCTGTCCCCTGACAGGCCCCCGGGACTCCCCACCCCTAACCACCCCCTGCTCCCTGACTGCCCCCCAGGACTCCCTATACAATCCTCTCACTGCCGTATGCTGCCACCACCCCCTTACCATGCCATTCAGAGTGGCAGGAGCTCGCAGCCCCGCTGCCCACGTGGCAGCGTGGCTGCAGGGGAGGGGGAACAGCGGGGGAGCGGACAGGGGCAAGCCTTCTGGATCAGGAGCTCAGGGGCCTGGTAGGACAGTCCTGCGGGCCATAGTTTGCCCACCTCTGGTCTAGAAACATCTTTCAAACCAGGCCAGAAACATAGGTATTGCCATACTGGGTCAGATCACTGGAGAGTACCTGCTACTTCAGAGGAAGATGCAAGAAACCCTGCTGCAGGCAGTGATGGAATAACCTGCTCAGAGGAGATGTATCTTCTTAGTCCCCATTAATCAGAGGTTGCCCCAGAGAATGAAGTTTTATATCCCTAACAAAACTCCTCGTTTTTTGGTTGTGTTTCCCGCCCTCCCCTGCCCCCCCCGGTCTTTGCTATTCTAACTCACGATATTCTTGTTACCAAAATTAATGTCCTTTATGCATACAAGTTCTGCAATGGGTGTTTAATACCAAGTTTTGACTAGTATTACCCATTATATCCACAAAGGCTAGTAAATATTTAAATAACTCTAATTTGTCAATATCTTTGCTAATAAAAGTACCGAGTTTGTTTTGTTATGCGTCTTGATGCCATGTATCTGTTGTTTGAGAGTATTCAGACCACTGCTAGGCATTCATGGACATATTCCTAAATCCCAAAAGTTGGAATAATTTTACCAGAAATAGTATTTTTCAAAAAAAGTGAACAGGAAATGCATTAGTCACTGTTCATTATATTCCTTTTAAAAACCAGTCATCCAATCAGGGAATATAAACAACACCAGAAAATTTAGGTGACCATAATACTACTGCCAACAAAGAGTTTTGGAAGTGATTAAAAACCCTCATGCATTACATGTAAGCCAGTCTTTATTAGAAACTATATCCTACATCTGCCTATTGTAGGGGTTTTGCACCTTTCTCTGAAGCATCTGGTGCTGGCCACCGTCAGAGAACATGATTCTGGAGTAGATGGACTTTGGAACTGTTCCAGCATGGCAATTCTTATTTACCATGGGAAACAATTAGCAAAAGTCAAACAGTTTATGTATAACTATAGTCTGAACATTATTCAGTGACTACGTCGATGAAATTTGGGGGCACCTCACCAGTAAACTCTAAACCCCCAAAATAGCTAATTTCATGATGAATATTACTCTTAGCTAATATTGGGACCATCTCTAGTCTCCGTTTTCCTTTTGCTTGAAATATCCGTATCTCACACTGGCTTTGATTCCCATCTAACCCCATACACTAACTAAGCTGAAGTTTTCCAGGTGGGGACACAATATCCTGGGAGTTTTCATATAATTCTCATCATGTGGGGAGAAAGTTGCTTTTGCACGTATGTTCTCACAATGACTTGAGTTCACCTGTTACTATAATGTGCAACTCATGTTCTTTTACTCTTTGGTTTGACACAATAACCTCGGGGACATGCAGGCTAATGAGTAACTGATGAGGGATGAAACGCAAGTTTCAGAGATTTCAGAGAATATAGAATTATCCAAAAGTTCAGATGTTATTCTGCACCTTTCCTTTCTTCCTCCCTTCCATCCTATCTCATCCTTTCTGTCTTCTCCAGTGAGATTGTCATACACCTGGCCCACTTTCAATACATGTTTTCAGTCTCTCAATTTTTCTCTCTTCTGTGACCTCCAATAGCATGTTTTCTCTTCCTCTCTGTAATCCTTTCCTCTTTGTAACCATCCTCTGGCCTCTTTATCTATTCCCTAGCTCTGTATGTCCTCCAACACATACTCAGACTCACTTTGAAGTCTTAATCGCAGAGTTCAGCAGTCTCTGGCCCTTCTGCTGGGCTGTAGGCTAACTGCACAGTTCAAACTCACTTCAGAATTTCCCCACCTATTTAGTCCCATGGTACATTTCACCCTTTGTCTTTTCATCTCCAGTGAACAGTTGCATTCAGATTTTGCAGGGAGGGAAGGGAGCTAGCATTTAGCTAAATATGGTACTGAACAGAAGGGTAAGTTTCAACATATATACACAGTTAGAAGTGTACAGGTGTCCTAGGGCCAAACTCCATAGGCAGCCTATCAGAATGTTGGTGGTCATAGGAGATAAAATGTTGGATAGGGTCCCAATCAGGGATAAGAGTGAGGTTTGGTTCAAAATCAAGGTCCATACTAACCTGTTGAACAAGACTCCTCAAGGGACTGGTAATGGGATTTATAACTATATTGAGGATGTAAACAATACAGATGGAGAAATACTGTGTGGTGTGGTACAAAGGGGTATAAATAAGTTTAGTAGAATGAAACCAGATTTAGGATGGGTATTAGAAAAAATGTCTGACCAGTCAGATGTAGGAAGCAAAGACATATTCTTCCAAGGAACATCCAGAAACTATTATTTAAGACCATTAAAACTTTACTAGGCAAATTGCTACAAATATTGCTGTAGGGAATTATCCTGAAAGCTCTTTTCCATTTCTAATTTCTATAAAACTGACTTAAGGACTAGCAATTCAGTTTAAAACGATGATGTGTGATGTGTTGGCTCTTCCTATATGCATAGGGATCTCTGAGTCTCTGGAACGTTGTATCTGTTCCGGTAACATTTATTTCTATTAGCTGAAGCCTAAAATAAAGGAGTTGTTCTTTCAGTTAGTTTAGCAGAAATCTGCTATTGCTGAACCAACTGTTCTGAGTATGTAAATTGCTGCTGATTCTTGCTAATGAGTGTAAGCTGTTGGGGCCTGATCCAAATTCCATTTAAGTCAATGGCATTGGCACTTGGTTGGCAACTGTGGTGCTTTATCTGTTTTATTTTACAGAGGCATGGATTGCCATCTCATGCTCACATTTTCTGTGGGAGATTGGGGCGGGGAGGAGACAGAAAAGCCCATTACGTTTATGGAAATGAGGTATAATTCACATAATGTGCCACCAAGGTTATCACACATAGTAATCAAACAAGACCAATCAAAGCTACACTGGCATCAGCAGATATATTTTCAAACACTGTTAGTCTCTGCAAACATACAAATGTGTCATTAGGAACTAAAGAAATCCTCATCAGCAATTTAGTTAAAAAAAAACACACACACACACACAAAACCTCACAGCACCTGCTAAGCTATTTGCAATCATTAGCACCCAAGTTTCATTTGAGAAGGGGTGGGGCACCTGGGGAATTCAGTTTACAGGAAGGATCAAATCTGCCACCTTAGGATGTTCTTTTCAAGTTTTGCTAATTTTGCTGAATAGTTTTTAACCTCACAATCACTTTTAATTTTTCTTATGTACACTCTCTCTCTCTCAGAAAAGATCCAGATTGATGGCTTAGGAAATAGTAAAGAGTTTGGTAAAATTCAGTCTCAGCTTTCTTTATAAATTATTGGAAATGTAGTTAAGGAGCAAATTGAGAGGCAAATGCAAGCACATGCCGTGGCCTTTTTGCACATCTCTCCCCATTTGTATTCAGAGCTGTGAAAAATATTTACAGCTCCTGAAATATCAAGTTCACAGAAATGTTATTCAAGATGAGATCTCTTCCCAGTAACACAAAAATTCCGGTTTCAAGTTACTTTTCAGTTCAATAGGATTCAATATGGAGATTAGCAATGAACACTTTTTACTTTTGGTTTACTTCATTATTTGGAGAAATAAACTGGTGAGGAGTGTTAAGAGAAAAAGTACCACAATAAATGAATCCTAATGGAGATATTTTAAAGGACTCAGAGCATTGCAGCCCATTGCCAGATCTCAGGGGAAATCATGCAAGATCCTGCTAGATGTTATGATTTAGACTCAGTTCCATGGTGATATATGCAGTGTAAATGCACAGAGAGATAGGAAGATTCTCAGTTTTTAAAGGAGTATCTGTATGTACTTAATTTAATTTTTTGCTGGCTACCCTAACAGTTCCATTCAGTTCAAAACAGATTAAGAGTTTATTGCCATTAATCTGTCTGATCTACCAGCTCCTCAGAGGTGGCTCAGCCACAAAGAGCAAGTGCTGTTTTAGAAGTCCCATTTGAAAGAGGGTATCAGTTGACCCACAACAGGAGTGATGAGGAAAAATTGGAAAAAGTCCAGCGGAGGGCAACAAAAATGATTAGGGGACTGGAACATACGACTTATGAGGAGAGGCTGAGGAAACTGGGATTATTTAGTCTGCGGAAGAGAAAAATGAGGGAGGATTTGATAGCTGCTTTCAACTACCTGAGAGGGGGTTCCAAAGAGGATGGATCTAGACTGTTGTCAGTGGTAGCAGATGACAGAACAAGGAGTAATGGTCTCAAGTTGCAGTGGGAGAGGTTTAGGTTGGATATTAGGAAAAATGTTTTCACTAGGAGGGTGGTGAAACACTGGAATGCGTTACCTAGGGAGGTGGTGGAATCTCCTTCCTTAGAAGTTTTTAACGTCAGGCTTGACAAAGCCCTGTCTGGGATGATTTAGTTGGGGATTTGTCCTGCTTTGAGCAGGGGGTTGGACTAGATGACCTCCTGAGGTCCCTCCCAACCCTGATATTCTATGATTCTATGATACTCTTGAAGCCCTGGGACAAAATATGTGCTGTGGAAAATATAAAGCTTTGATTTTCTTTTTCGATATAGAAAGGAAAGGACAATCCATTCCCGTTCCCTTAGGGCTGAAAAACAACAGATGCTTTAGGATAGACACTCTTGTTATGTATTGGTATTACATAGTCTCATGGTTGCCAACTCTTTCAATGTTAGTGTCAGTCTTGTGAATTTGACGTTTTTCTTATAGCCCCAGTTCTTTCAGGCATGTGGTTACATGAGAATCTCAGCTTTCATGACGACAAAAACAACAAAAGTAAGTTCATACAGCTATGAGGGTTACAAAAAGCTTGAAAACATGAACCCTCCTCACAAACTAGAAGTTAAATAAAAAGCATCCAAAATGTGCTATTTTTTAAAAAACATGATTTTTAAGCTAGTTTTGTGATTTGGGTGGGAGGGGGGTTTCCAGGTTCATGATTTGTGAATGTGTGGGGCTTGCACTACTGTTGTCTATTTTAAAAATTATGGCCCTAATCCTGCATAGATTTATCCATGATTGAGGGCTTGTCTAAATGAACAGTTAATGTAGATATACACTAACGCTCTGTGCGGACCCCGCTGCACACTGAAAGTTCCCTATTGTCCTCTGATCTAATCTGCTTTCAAATGGGAGTAGGTCAATGGGCACTGGGGAACTTTTAATGTGGGGGTAGCAAGGTCCACATGCACAGTTAGTGAGCAGCACTTTAGTGCACTGTGGATTTACACCCCAGCTTGCCCTGCACTACTGGTTGATCTAGGCAAGCCCTCACTTTATGCACTGTAGTTAGTCACACTGAACTCAAAAGCAATCTCAAGTCTGTGTGTAATATAGAGAAACAAAATTTTAAGGGAGCTTGTTGCTTATCTGTTGCTGGTGTCCTTTTATATATTTGGAGTCTCTTTTACTTCCACACATAATACTCTATTTTGAGCCAATGCAAATCTAGTTTAATAAATCCTCTGTTTTTTTGCAGAGCGGCTTTACATTTCTCAGTTATTGGTTACAGCTGATATACTAGACCAAAGAGATCTAGTGAGAGCCAATTTTTCAGTAGGACTTCAGCTTGGCCTCTATTTTTGTGGCCTAACCTTGGCATTCATAACATACCCAATCAAACTGAATTTGCATTTACTTTATATGTGCAAATGGAATCCATCCCAATCTACTGTGTGTACCAATGAGAGTGTGTATAAAAATTGTACACACATGAATAAAGGCTATGTTTTGAAATTTTGGTCCCTAATTAACTAGAATACCCAGGGACCCATTACAAATTCTAGCTTCAGAGCATGGACTGAAATTCTGAAAGAGGCCTTTAATTTCACATCTTACATGGAATATTTAAAAATACACTTAAATACCACTGACTCGAAAGATTCTTCAGCTTACTGATAGTGTATTCTCTCTTTTTAAAATCAGGTTTCCCATTAGAGTTGGTAGACTCAAAAGTGGTGGAACATGCAGCCATGTCCTCTCCCTGGGTTGCTCAATATGTATGTGTAGGTTTACTCTGCTCTCTCTACTACCATGGTGCATATTTCATCCTCAGAGTGAACTAGAACATTCAATGTGGCAAAGTGGAGGAGCTAGTGCCCTACCTCCTTCCAGGCCATCCCTGACTTCTTTCAGGTAATTTGTTTCTATGTAATACCAGGAGTTAGATCTCAAGCCACAGCCATACTAGATAAAAATGCCACTGTTCCTACCACCGCTCAGCAGGAGGTTTAATTGACATGACTTCCAGTGTTCTCAGCATTGCAAGCATCTTGCTTAAACTGGGGCAGGGTTTCTCCACCCATGGGTCACAACTTGCAAATGGGTCACCAGAATGTGTCAAAGGGTTGTGAGGCTGGCTGAACTTGGTTCTGCACTCCAGGTGTTCCGAACTGGTGCAAGAGGTAACAGTGCCACTCAGGTTTGGCTGGACAGCACAACAACCATATTTTATCTCCTAGAGCTGGAACTTTTCTCTGGAAAGTGCTTCTCTCTCTTTTACAGTGCATGGACAGATATTACATTAGACAAGTGGGTGCTCAGCACTGTGAAGGAGGGATATGTCATCCAGTTTACTTTCCTCCCTTTCCCCAACCAACCTTCCTGGTCCCTTTTCAGGGACCCATCTGATGAGGCTGTTCTACTTCAGGAAGTACAGGCTCTTTTTGAAATTGGGAGCAGCAGAGAAAATTATTTACCAGCACAGAGGAAAAGGTTTCTATTCCCATCATTTCTCCCAAAAAGAGATGGTCTAAGGCCCTTTTTTGGATTTGAGAAATCTGAACAGATTCATCAAGAAAATCAAAGTCAGGATGGTCATCCTTGCATATATTTACCCTTCCTTGGAGACTGTTATGCTGTCCTTGATTTGCAGGATGCTTACTTTCATGTGGCAATACAGCTAGCCCACAGAAAGTATCTTCAGCTTGTAGTCAGGAACATGCAACACTGCCCTTCAATCTGTCCTCAGCCCAGAGGGGGTTTGCCAAGAGCAGGCCATTTGTAGTGGCCCATCTTCTTCCGTCCAGAATTCAAATATTTCCTTATGTGGATTAGTCTGAGGAATGTCAAAGGGATGGTCCAAAGCACTATCTTCATAATCAGATCTGTTCTTTCATCTAGGGCTAAAGTTAACTGTAGAGAAATCGACATTATTACTAATATGAAAAATAAATTTCATAGGGACAGATCTCAACACCAAGACTGCTGAGGTTAACCTCCTGCCAGACAGGTTGCTAACATAACTGAGGAAAAACAATCATCCAGTCATCCTTTGTGAAAATCTTGTCTGAGCCCAGGACAACAATGCATTCTTGCCTCCAGCTCTTGGAACACATGGCCTGCATTACATGGCTGAGTATGTCAGAATTCAACTGCAGTCCTGGCTTCACTCAGTATACCCTCCAAGCAGACACTCTAGGTATGTCTACACTACAGACTCCCAGCCTGTGTAGGTAGATTCATGCTAGCTTCACTAGAGCTAGCATGCTGAAAATAGCAGTGTGGATGGCGCAGAGTGGGTAATGGCTCTGGCTAGCTGGCTCTGCTTGAACCAGCGGGTCAGATGCACTTAGACATATCCTGTCTGGACATACTGATTTGCATACCTGCATGAGAGTTTCAGCCCTTGAATTGGTGACTAGATTTCCAGAATGTCTGAAGAGAGGTTCCTTCCTTACCCCCAGAGCCAACAATAACTCTTGTAACAGATGCATCCACTATGGGTTGAGGTGCCCATCTGAGGCAATTTCAGGCTCAAGCACTGTGGATATCCGAGGAGGCTTCCCTCCATGGAAATGTATTGGAGCTTTAAGCAATTTACCAGGTCTGAAACTTTCATCACTATCATCAGGAATCAAGTGGTTCAAATTCTTACCAACAATACCACTGCTATGTTTTATCTGAACAACCAAGGTCAACTCAGTGATCCACTTCTGCATAAAGAACATTATTCTGCTACTGGCATTTCAGCCTCCCAGGAGCGAGAAATACTAGAGCAGACACGCTTGGCAAACACTTCATAGAACACCACGAATGGTCTATACAAAAGATAGGGTATAAAACAAACCTTAGTTAAGCAACTGCTTAACTGATGACTTGTGCCACCTTTCTTAGATTTTTCTAATTTCAGTTGCTTAACTAAAGAAAAGGACTCGAGTGTTGAATTTACTTGTATAGCGTTTTAATAAATATCCCTAACAGCAACTAATAATGTGGGATATAAGAAGCTAAAAAGGGTATTAGACTATGACTTGGCTAATGCAAAATAGAAAATTGGTTGATATAACTGATCAGGTTTTCAGAATCAAATCACACAACCACAATAGAAAATGGCACTTGTACTCAATTGCTATCTTGGAAAGGTGACTTTGTTCAGATTTTTGATGGAGTCCCTTGCATCTCACTTGTGCCAATTGGTTGGTTAACTCTCCTGTTTCTAACACAACTCAGGAAAAACCATCCAAAACCTAGCTTTCCCAATGAATGGTATTAGTCCCAGGATCTGACTAACACTCCTAAGTATCTAACAAACTCCTACACTTATGACATACTGTACATAATGAGTGCAATTCAAAATGTTTGCACATTTGGTCTCATTTTACGTCTGTACACACAAGAGCTTGAAAGGCAGTATGAAACCATTAGCTATGGTAGATGCATGTACATGGGCATCGGGTTTGTATGATTATTTTTGGTGGTGACCAGAATGGGTCCAAGCAGAACAGTCCCATCCATAGGACGGTCTGGGGCAACCACCCAGGGCCCCATGCTTTGGGGGGCCCCCACTTCAGGGGGACACAGGGTCCAGGGCAGCCTGGGAGAATAGTAGGGGGCCTGGCACCAGCAGCAGTGAGCCACCTGGCCCTGCCCTGCTGGCTCCTGGTGCTGCTCTGGGGAGGGAGCGGAAGCCAGAAATGGGTGGGGGTTTGGGGGAAGGGATGGCTTGGGGAGGTGGTGGAATAGGGATGGGGAGAGGGCGGAGTGGGGGTGGGGCAGGCTGGGGCCTGTTTGCTCACTGCTGCCAGCTCCAGGCCCCCCACTAACCCACCAGGCTGCCCTGAACCCTGTGTCCTCCTGAAGCACTGGGCCCAGGGCTGTTGCCCTGGTTAATCCTATGGACAGGACAGCTCTGAAAATATAAGCCCAAACATTGGTGGAGCCGGGCCAACGGTCTTGAATATTGATGAAGCATTGGCACCACGGGCCAATATAACTCACTGCCTATGCACATATACAGTGTTCTGTAATCCTAGTTAACAGTAACTTGTTCAATTTAAAGCTAGTTTATACCAATCATGATTGGAACCTGTCACAAAACACAGACACACACACTAATTTTGTGACAATCTAAAACACACACACACCCACACACATACACTTCTTTACTAATTAGATACTCAGTTTCAGGAAATGGTCGATTGATTGGGTCGTCACCCAAAAGAATATCTTTGTGTTACTTACCACCAAATCTTTGCTCAGACATCAGCTTTCTGTTCAGTTACCATTCACAGCAGGAGTTGACAGTGCAAACACAGGTAAAGTGAAGGACAGACATGACTATAGTCTTTTCCCAGTGCGCTAGCACGTAATAGAAAGAGACAGTTAAAGGTGTCTATCCTGATATATACTTGATGTCAGCACGAGGACGCATAGGTGGCCAGCCCAGGACTTCAGTCTTCTCCCTTTCAGGTTTCTTTGGCTTTCAGGAAGAGAAGTTCTGAAGGAGACAGGCCATTGTATCCTATTTCTTCTGGGTGGGCCAACTTGGATCCTGTTCTTGGAGTTGCTGTTGCGGACCAATCAGATGGTGACTTGTACTTCTTTTGAAGATTTGAAAGGTCTAAGCAAAACGAATTGTCCTGTGTCACCATCCAGTCAGGGAATGAGACATGAGCATTTGATTTCTTGCAATTGGGACTGAAATTTTCCAATCTCTTTTTCAATCTACAAACTTTTCTGCAGAAGTTCAGCTTTTTTCTAATCCTGTCACATCATCCTGTGTAAAACAAGTTAGGCGATAACTGTTGGTACAAGCATCTTGGTACATACCTTGAACACCATTTGGTTTGCTCTGATTAACAACATACCTCCACGAGTCACTATCTGTTAGCTCCCTGTGGTGCATCCCTTGCTCAGTGTTGCAGATATACTTGCTCAAGTTGAAGTTTCTCCATCAACACTCTGCTAGCTGCTGAAATGTCCAGTTTTAAGTTCCTATAATTTATATAAAGTCCATCCATATTCTTTAATGCTCTTTAAACTTGTTTTAAAAGTCCATTGTACAATGCAAAGTCACGTTACCAGCACTTCCAGCTATCTTCGAGACACCACTGACTTCCTGAGGAAACTACAATCCATTGGTGATCTTCCTAAAAACACCATCCTAGCCACTATGGATGTAGAAGCCCTCTACACCAACATTCCACACAAAGATGGACTACAAGCCATCAGGAACAGTATCCCCGATAATGTCACGGCTAACCTGGTGGCTGAACTTTGTGACTTTGTCCTCACCCATAACTATTTCACATTTGCGGACAATGTATACCTTCAAATCAGCGGCACTGCGATGGGTACCCGCATGGCCCCACAGTATGCCAACATTTTTATGGCTGACTTAGAACAACGCTTCCTCAGCTCTCGTCCCCTAATGCCCCTACTCTACTTGTGCTACATTGATGACATCTTCATCATTTGGACCCATGGAAAAGAAGCCCTTGAGGAATTCCACCATGATTTCAACAATTTCCATCCCACCATCAACCTCAGCCTGGACCAGTCCACACAAGAGATCCACTTCCTGGACACTACGGTGCTAATAAGCGATGGTCACATAAACACCACCCTATATCGGAAACCTACTGACCGCTATTCCTACCTACATGCCTCTAGCTTTCATCCAGATCATACCACACGATCCATTGTCTACAGCCAAGCTCTACGATATAACCACATTTGCTCCAACCCCTCAGACAGAGACAAACACCTACAAGATTTCTATCATGCTTTCTTACAACTACAATACCCACCTGCTGAAGTGAAGAAACAGATTGACAGAGCCAGAAGAATACCCAGAACTCACCTACTACAGAACAGGCCCAACAAAGAAAATAACAGAATGCCACTAGCCATCACCTTCAGCCCCCAACTAAAACCTCTCCAACGCATCATCAAGGATCTACAACCTATCCTGAAGGACGACCCATCACTCTCACAGATCTTAGGAGACAGGCCAGTCCTTGCTTACAGACAGCCCCCCAATCTGAAGCAAATACTCACCAGCAACCACACACCACAGAACAGAACCACCAACCCAGGAACCTATCCTTGCAACAAAGCATGTTGCCAACTCTGCCCATATATCTATTCAGGGGACACCATCATAGAGCCTAATCACATCAGCCACACTATCAGAGGCTCCTTCATCTGCACATCTACCAATGTGATATGTGCCATCATGTGCCAGCAATGCCCCTCTGCCATGTACATTCGTCAAACTGGACAGTCTCTACGTAAAAGAATAAATGGACACAAATCAGACATCAAGAATTATAACATTCAAAAACCAATTGGAGAACACTTCAATCTCTCTGGTCACTCGATTACAGACCTGAGGGTGGCTATTCTTCAACAAAAAAATTTCAAAAACAGACTCCAACGAGAGACTGCGGAATTGGAATTTAATTTGCAAACTGGATACAATTAACTTAGGCTTGAATAGAGACTGGGAATGGATGAGTCATTACACAAAGTAAAACTATTTCCCCATGTTATTTCTCCCCCCCACCCCACCCCCCACTGTTCCTCAGGTATTCTTGTTAACTGCTGGAAATAGCCTACCTTGTTTGTCACCATGAAATATTTTCCTCCTTTCCCCCCCGCCCCCGCTGCTGGTGATGGCTTATCTTAAGTGAGCACTCTCCTTACAGTGTGTATGATAAACCCATTGTTTCATGTTCTCTGTGTGTGTATATCAATCTCCCCTCTGTATTTTCCACCAAATGCATCTGATGAAGTGAGCTGTAGCTCACGAAAGCTTATGCTCAAATAAATTTGTTAGTCTCTAAGGTGCCACAAGTACTCCTTTTCTTTTTGCGAATACAGACTAACACGGCTGCTACTCTGAAACCTGTCAAGAACTGTTGTTCTCCAGCAGGCCAGAACAGCTGTATAAATCTTCCATTTCTGTTCTTCTTTTTTTAACAACCATTGTGGGACCTTGTTATGTATGTCTGAGCTGAGTCTGTCCATTCTTAACCAAACAGTTCCATTTCTGATTATTGTGCTCTGTGGTCAAGTGTCCTTATAAACACACTATTTGGCTTCAGTTCCTTTTTATTTAGTGCCTCTTTATGCCCAGGTGTATTTCATTAACTTGATAGCTTGCTTAATTGCAAACATTAGACTTATTTCTTCACTTTCTCACTTAAACTAAAAGAAATCCATATGAATGCAACCCCTTTCTTTCCTAACCGGATTGTCCATGAAGTAAACCCTGTCGTTAAAATTAACAATTATTTGCCCAAAGCTGTATCACTTATAGTTGAGTTCTCTTTTATACACATTTTAATTATAATATTAGATTCCATCAAGCATCCTTACCATTGCTATCAATGAAAACATTTTTGGTAACAGTTACTTCTGCAAGGATGGTGTCAGACCTTCTGGCATAAATATTCCTTGCTAAGCCTTCTTTCATGGTATTCCAGAAAGTCAAGGTCTCTGTTAGGCTATACCCTAAATTTTAGACCAAGATTGTTTCAGCATTTCACCTCAGTCAGACCATTCATCTTCCAGTGTTCTTTCTGAAGCTTCATTCTAGCAAGGCTGAGGAAAAGCTTCATACCTTGTTTGTTTGGAGGACTCTGTTCTTTTACCTAGATAGCACAAAGGCTTTCAGATCATCTCCTACACTTTTTGTAGTCTATACTGAAAGGATTAAATTGAAATCTGTTTCAGTTCAATTTACATCCCATGGCATGTGATTGTATCCAGCTTTGCTGTGATCTAGAAAAGGTCTCTCTTCTGAGGATAACAGTCCTTTCTGCTAGGGCTCATTCCACTTTTTGAGCAACATTCATATAGTGGATACTTGCAAAGCATCAAAATAGTTGTATGTACTTCCCTTCTTCAGACACTACACCATTACTCAAGTTTCCTGAGATGATTTGAATTTCAGCAAGTCAGTGCTGTGGTCCCTCTTCACATAATCTAAAGTCCCATTACTTGAAGGGAAACTACTGATGAATCACATACAGTGGAATGTGAATATGCACAATCACTCAAAGGAGAAAAAGTGATTAATTACCTGTACAGTAGCTGTTTGTTCTTTTATGTGTTCTGCACATATGCATTCCACAACCATCCCACCTGCTCCACTACTTCAAATATTCACTAGCTGGCCATGTGAAGAAATAGAGATGGAGGTGTGGCCAACCCCCTTTATACTTTCAGCTCCATGCACAAGCATAGAAGGGGCACATCTGTCACGTACTAATGCTGTTGGCAAAAGTCTCCAACTTGAGTGCATTGGCCTCGCATTCAACTGCTATCCACCATTTAACTTGCTAACCTTAGAGGCCCAGAGAACAGTTCTCTGATGCATGTTGGCAAGCAGCCAATTCAGAAAGTTTGTTATCAAGGAAACTCCACTTCTGACCCTGAGAAAGCCATCTAAGGTGTGATTTGAGCTTACTCATGCTATTTGATCTATGAAAGGGAGGTGGCCAGCTGGGCACTTTAGAAGAGGAGCCCATCTTATACCTAAATCACTGCATTGCCTAAAAGGAGAACAAGGCACATGCACTGTAACTAAAAAAGATGAACACTCAAAGTGGCTATTCATTATAAATGGATTTGTAGCTAATTTTCTCTTGCTCTTTCTCATTTACCTTACAGGGGGCGCTGAAAGAAGCATGGTATACTGACTAAGTGAACACTTGGGAGGTAGTGTGAACCTGTCAGATCACCAGGATGGTGGCACCCCTAGATTCAGATATACACAAACTTTTCTGAAGAAGTTCAGCCTTTTTCTAATCAAAAGCAAATAGTCAACTTCAATCCACAGGGGACTTCAAATGAATTCTGAATTGAGATTTACCTGTTAAATTAAATAGCAGACTTTCAGCTTTGGGCAGCAATACTATTATAAAAGCTATATTGTCATTTGGTTTACCAAGCTCTTCTTTGTGTTGTCTGCTGCTGCAACCCACAGTCAAAAACGTTTGATATTGGTTGCAGTAAGTCCCTTAAGCTCTTGTTCTCAGGACGCTGACATTTTAATATGTCATTTTGCAACGAAGTGAAATATAATGCTGTGTCATTTCACTGTTTAATGAAACTCAGGAAAGTCTGGTCGAAATGTTGTGAACATAAAACTTCATTTCATAACCAGTAAAGATTTCTCAGTGACAACTGTGCAGTTCTGTCATTTATAAAACCCAAGCATTTAACAGCGAGGAAATGAATAGTCAGGGAAATCATAACTCTTATACTGCCTAGATAATAAGCAAATACATTGGCCCCGATTCTCTGCTCTGTTAGTCCAGTTTTGCAGCAGTATGACTACACTGAAGCATAAAACTGGTGTAACAATGCAGAATCAAGTTCCATTTTATCACAACACAGATGGTTTGTTTGTTTATTTTTATCTCAATTTTAGTATCTTAATATTATCATTTAAGTGATATTGTCATATGGGAAATATGTTTCAGTTGACAGCATTTGTCATTTCAAGTATTTGTGTCACAGGGTGTGCTGTCTGTTTAAGGACATGTCTGGGCTAGCAGATCTCTGCTCTAATTTCTCTCCCTTTAAGGACAAGCATTTTGGGATGTATAGTGCCCCAGGTTAGGTGACTGTAGGCTGCTGCAAGGCATGCTGGAAGAAGTGCTATGGAATAAAAAATGCAGTCTTTACCCTGTGGAAGAGGAGACATTAGAAGTGTTGTGGATTTCTCCGCTGAAGAAGCACTCAGAGAAGGTGATGGAGGTCTTTGAAGAAGCAGGATATAGAAGGATTTCTGATTTTACTTTAGGAATATTGTTGATTAAATGATTTATTAAATGGAGTGATGATGAAAGATAATCAGGATAATGTAATCATGTTTTCTGAACAGTGGAGCTGGGTGTGATCAAAGAAAAGCAAGTACAGTAGAAATCAGAGTTACAAACATCTCTGAAATGGACG
This sequence comes from Dermochelys coriacea, assembly GCF_009764565.3. Classification (NCBI taxonomy): domain Eukaryota; kingdom Metazoa; phylum Chordata; order Testudines; family Dermochelyidae; genus Dermochelys; species Dermochelys coriacea. The sequence continues at coordinate 41,049,936 of NC_050072.1, forward strand.
TTCATAACACTGAAATGTTCATTACTTTGAACAAATAGTTATCATTCTTTCAAAAGTTTACAACTGAACATTGATTTAATACAGCTTTGAATCTTTACTATGCAGAAGAAAAACACTCACAGAAACAGTTTCCTTACCTCATCACATCTTTTTTTAAACTTTCCCTTTATTTTTTATTTTTTTGTAGTTTACGTTTAACACAGTACTGTACTGTATTTGCTTTTTTATTTTTTGGTCTTTTCTGCTGTCTGATTGCATAGTTCCAGTCCAAATGATTTGTGTGGTTGTCTGGTCAATTCCTAACTCTGGTGTTCGCAACCCTGAGGTTCTACTGTAGTTAGGTCACTTAGTAAAGAGGTCCTGATACACAGTCCCCCTAACATGAGCTTCTCATAACATTTTTAGTTTCATATAATTTTTTTGGTGCAGAGCTAAGGAATATGGGGGAGGGGGGTATTGAGGGGCCACTGAAGTATGTTTGCGGGTGTTGAAGCAGTGTAGGGGATATGGGATTAGAGAGGCACAGGGAGAGGAGCAGCAATTAGTGGGTAGAGGAATTAGGGTAAATAAGTGGAGAAGGGTTTGGGGCTGTGGTATTAGGCAAATGGCTGGTGGGGGGACTAATGGGAAGGGAGAGGAGTTGGAGAGGCTTTGGGCCAAGGGCAGGGGGGTGGGAATTTGGGTGAGAGGCTGGGAGGGGTGACAAAAGAGATAGGTTGCAAGGGAAGTGGGGCGGATTATGGACAGGGGGACCTTTTAGCTCCACATTCTTGCCTCCATTTTGAGCTTGGTGTTCCCTCCCTTGTCCTGGCCTGTGGGGGGAGGTAACAGAAGCCAGAATGAGGCAAGGCTGAAGAAAGCCCTATGTTTTTTAATCCATTAAAATATATAAGAGACTAATCTACAAAAAAGTCTGCAACATAATTGAAATAAGAACAAAAATCTGACCTAAATCCACAGCAGCACAGAAATAAAAGGTTGAGGATGACCTTCTTTTCTTAGGTTTCAGAGTAGCAGCCGTGTTAGTCTGTATTCGCAAAAAGAAAAGGAGTACTTGTGGCACCTTAGAGACTAACAAATTTATTAGAGCATAAGCTTTCGTGAGCTACAGCTCACTTCATTACATGCATCCGATGAAGTGAGCTGTAGCTCACAAAAGCTTATGCTCTAATAAATTTGTTAGTCTCTAAGGTGCCACAAGTACTCCTTTTCTTCTTTTCTTAAATCACTTAAATTATAGTACATTATTGAGTGGGCTTTAAACATAGGAAAAGAGGACTTAGAACTGCAAGGGACCTCTTGGGTCAAGTTCCCTGGTATCGTAGGCAATCACATCATGTAGTCCTGTTCATAAATTTATCAAGCTCCATATTATAACCGGTTAAGTTGTTTGATCCACTACTCCTATTGGGAGGCTGTTCCAGAACTTCACTCCACTAATGGTAAGAAGAAATCTTCTAATTACTTTCGAATAACATCCAGTGTCACATCTGTGCTACAGGACCCAGGCATAGTGAGGTGAATTAACAAGCCATAGCTATTTTGTAGCAGAGTTATTTGAATTTTTTGTAATATATCATAAATACACAATAATATGTTGTACCCTTCTAGTCTATCTATTATCATACAAGTTCAAATCATTTGCATTTTTAGAGAGAGATTTAGCTCTGCAATACCACATAATGTTAAAATAGAGGAGATCAGAAGTCAAGGTGTAGATGGAGTGCTCTTTAACATCTTTGTTTTGGGCTAAGAAGAGTATGCTTTGCAGTCTGCTACTGAAAATTCCAATTTTAAAAAAAATTATGGCATTGTTCATTTTGTCTTTCCATCCTTTGAAAACATCCAACTGTGATAATCCACCAGAGTTTGTATGATCATGGAATGACGACCTTTTCTGTTGGCATATTTCCTGATCTGAAGAGGTGAACACAGAATGAGCACTCCAAGTTCCCAGCACTGTACACAAAACCCAGCTCTTTAAATACCTCAAGTAATCTTGGGCACATCTGTCAGCAGCTGGATAACACGCAGCCTATATTGTCATGTTTACTCTCTCCCCAAAAGCAACCGCTATGTGGACTGCCCTATACCAAACGTGTGTCCCACTGGCCAGTAGTTATCCAGGGTAGCCAGTTTCCACAGTGTGATAGATGCTCTCACACTGAATGGAGCTTGTATTCTGGTTTTCTGGAGTTGTAGTGATTGGGATAGCTCATTCTAGATGTAGAGAAAAGTCTCTGTATGCTGTGCGGGGGTGGGGGGGGTGGGGGAAGAGCTATCTCATCAGCCCAGAAAAGAATCAGGGCCATGCCCATGTCTGATTGAGGCCCTTGCCTCAGAGCACAATTTATTCCAACACAAATCTCCAAAGTAACATAAAACAAAGTGATTCCCCTGGCCACAGCATGTTGCAGTCCCCAGGAGCCATTCCCTTTGCCTCTCTTAGTCCCCAAAAGAAGACATGCTTCTTCCTATCCCCTGCTGAGTCATGTGACAGGCAGACAGCCAGCCCTTAATATTCTGCTATGTTTCCCCCTCTCATTGTCTCCTGACTCATCTTAGTTCTTTAGCCACTATTATTTGTCCCATGTCTCAGGAATAACTTGGTCCCACCTGTCTGTAGTTATGATGGATTCCTGACCAAACCCAGCACTCTAACCAGTAAGTCCCCTTCATGTAATTTGTGTCAGTTTAATCCTGGGCACTGGGAACAATGGAGTTGCATCACAGAGTTGTAGCATGAATTCCTTTAACAACTAAGACTTGTCTACATGAATTAGTTCACGGCAAGTTGTTGGGGGGGGGTGAATCTACTCTCCTCTAGCCTCCCACAGGCTAACTGTCTATATGGACCCTGATGACGTGCATTAACCGTTCTTAAATGTGCTTTGATCTAGTCCTCCTTGAAATGGGATGAACTGCTAATGCACAGCTGCAGGGTCCACCTGGGCAATTAATCCATGGCAATTAATCAATTGATTCACACCCGAGCTTGCTGTGAACTAAACGTTTGTGTAGACAAGGCCTTAATCTCAGGCTTTGGCTCTCCATATGTTTTGCCAGAATACACTCCACTGCCACCTGGAACCCTTGAAATTCTTGGCAACAAATTAGTAGGACTGAGTCACAAAATTGTAAGATAAGAATGAGGTTTTTATTGTTCAGCCAGGCCTCCGTTTTGTACGTATGTTACAGAAATGACTACATTTGCCAGGAGGTCATGGAGATTTGACTCTTTATTTTCCTCCAAAATTATCTTGGGCTTCAAAAAACGCATCCAAAACTTTCATAACCTATCAATTTTCATACATAAACTTATCATTTAGCTTCTGACTTCTGATAGCCTGCAGTCCTTCAACAGCTTTTCCTCCCTATGACTGACAAAGAAAGACCCCAGTCCTGCAATGCCATCTGCTACTGTGGTTCCATGCACCCTTGTGAAGACACATTGACTTCATATGGTCACAACCGTCTTTGCTAACAGATCACAATACATGTTGCTAAGAATCTCACCCCATGTCATCTTCTAGTAGTGGTAAGCATGCTATTAACACTCAAAATCATAATACCCACCACATTTTCTAGCTGTTCAAACAGCCTCTGTTCTTAGTGGTTTTTCAACATAATGTTTAAGGAAACCATCATCTATTACATAATGAAATATGCATCCTTTGCAATTACTACTCGAGTTAAGGTCAAGATCATTTAATTGTTCTCTGTTGAGCACTGTAGCCATTCTGCAGTTAGAAAATGAAAAATAATTAATTATAATGATGATCAGTTATTTGCATTGGTGATCTTATACGCACACTTGAATATTCTGTTAAGATATAAAACAATCTTTCTCACTGCATAGTTCTACAATGTATAATTAAAATAAATGGCTGATTTCATAACTTCATCCATCATCAGTCATTGTTTGTTTCAGTACTTTGAATGTCATCAGAGTTTTGACTGGATAAGGCTAAAAATGGCTTATATGTATGCATAGCAACTATGACCTCACCACGGTACAACCTACCTGTCAAGGAGGAATGAAGATAGATCTAACCTTGGAAAAACTGTCCAAACCCAGGAGCTAAGAGACTATTTTTTTCATGATAGAAAGCAGTCTATTAGTTTTGTTTTAAAAATAGTATTATGAGAACACATCCCTCACTTCAACTTGACTTGCATAACTACAAAATCATATTTTAGAAGACTTTATTTTTTGCTTGTGAGTAACTTCCTATGAAATCTGACTCTCTCATCATACTTCTCACACTGAAGATGTCTGTTTAGCCACAGAAAACAGGTATCAAATGAGCAGAGGGAGTGCAATTATTCTACACGCTGCCCAACCAAATGTGTCACAACACTACCCCTGGAGGGACCATCTCTGAGAGTGAGAGGGTTGGTTTGTTTCTCTCCATATTCAATTCTTAGCCTCTCTGAGAAACTGCCAACAAGAATTCGGTCTAGCACCAAATATGGGTGATGACCACTCAACTATCCAAGGCTAAAGTGCCTGGCTAAACTGCTTCCAAAAATTAGATGGAACACAAATAGTTTGTGATGCACTGTTGTGATTTTGTAGGCGCTGTGCTGTCTAATTCTTGTTAGCAGCTGGAACTGCATTCTGGCACATTTTAACATCTTCTGGTTACTCCCATCGTGGGTTGCATTTACTCCATTGAGCTATAGATGCAAGACTCTGTAATATATTACTATTACAAGATTTTTTTGGATGCCCAACCAAACCAAACCTCCAGGTCTTGCCTATCACTGCTAGGAATTTGGCATGGATTGTAAAAGAGAGAGCTGGAATTAATTTTCTATGCATCATATATAGAGTGAGTGAGTGAATAGCATTATTTTCAATTCCTCTGCACAATCAAATATGCCCTCCAGTCAAAGGCCTTGTCATTCCCAAATGTCACTGTTCACTTGTTTTTGGACTCTCCAATACTTACGGATATTGGCTTTTTGTAAACAACTTTGTACTTAAAGAGATACTAGGTCATGTTCACTCTTTGCTCCAGAAGAAAGTTGTAATATCTGAGTTTCACCTTGACTCAGCACAAACCCCATGTGAATTACATTGTCTCTCTAGCCAGCAGCACTGCTTGTTTTTTTGGTGACAGAAGATGACTGCAATCCTTTCTGGCAAGGGGAGGTTGCAGCTGCCTTGTGAACATCAGGCTTCCTCCTTGGAGCCCTGTGTCTTGTTTTGGAGTGCAATTCAGAGCAGTGAGGGATTGACATTACTTGCCCCGTAATCTTGGGTGCTGTAAATGCTCTTCTGCTGTGGCTCACAGCCAGCAGACAAGCATGTGGCTCTCTGAGTATCTGTGCGCTGTGCAACCCTGGTTCAGCACTCTGACCACTGCAACCTGCCTACAGCACAACAGCTCCACCCTGGTCTCCACCAGCCTTGGTTACTACTTGTAGGGTGATCCCAACATGCTGCCAGTACCAAATTTCTCCAAAACCATCTGCCCTGAAGTGTCCAGCCCTTTCCTGCAGTGCTCAGGGAATTAATAAGGTGTATTTCTACATTAGAGAGGAAAAAACATAGCTTATTACTTTATCTGGAATTAATAATCTCTTCAATTCAAACACAGCACTGGGTTTGTTTAGATTAAAAGTAATACAAATTTATTAACAAAAAGAGAGAGGTTTTAAACTAGTTCAAATAGTAGGGATCAAGACAAAATGGTGATAATCAAATACAAGTAAATATGCTTTCTAGTTTATAAGCCTTATAAAGCCTTCCAGTTAAAGCCTTGGTTCAGCTATTTCTGACTTTCTCTCAATCAAGACCTTCCACAAAAGTACAAGATGCTAGCTTCCCTGGTCTTACTAGGTGAAAGATCTTTATCTAAGCAGGTTTCTTAGCTATATTCAGTTCCTAGAGATTTCAGTGCTTGATTGCAGGATCCATCTTTCTTAGCTTACAAGAGCTCTGCCCCCCTGTATCTATCCAGTGAAGAATATCAAAATGGCTTCTTATCTCTCCTTATACCTTCTCAAACTCATTGTTTTGTCCCCAGACTCAAGAGAACCTCATATTGTTCTTTCCTTCCTGTGGATTTCCCATCCCCCTGCTGATTTAAATATAAATGGGGCTTATATTGTTTTTGACCACATTTTGCTTAATTTCATTGGATACAGGTAGATAGATGTCTTCCCTTCTGTCTGAAAGAAAACCTGTTTCTCCCTTTGTTTGATCAGACTTTAAAGCATAATGTCAGTGAGTATTCATAATTCCTCATGTTGTGTTAATACATATGTATTACAATTATATTAATCACCAGTGTGTCATTAGCTTTCATAAAAGACCTACTTGATGCACTTTTATATTACAGTAATATTGTATACAATCAGTTGATTCATTTATTTATCATTTGAGAGTCAGACCCCTTGTATTTATAGTCCAGTAAACCCCTGAAATAAATTCTAAGCTAAAGTTCCTTTTCTTTCTTTAAGAAGAGATGCGATAGGTCTGGTGACGACTTTGTGCTAGTCCTTCCCGCACTGGAGAAAGCTAAAACGTTATTGTGACAGGTTCCCCCCGGGGTACCACCTGGAACTGGGGTACCACTGAGTCCTCTGTCCCACCAGCCTCGGCCCCCTCTCACACTGTGCTGCTGTGACAAGCTGAAAAGCCCTCCATATTTGCACTTTCACCGGCACTCACACGGGTAGGAACACACCCAGCTGCAGTTACACATAGGCTCTCTAACTACCAGCTTCCCAGCTTAGGACCCCAGAGCAGTACTATCTTGCCCTAGTCAAATCTGGCCAATATATAGGTTTAATACCTGGTCCGCCTCTCCCTCAATGTGAAGAGAACAATGCATACTTCTGGTAACCAAGCAGAGATTTTCCCGAAACACTCCAGTCAAAGCTCATTGGCTTGGATTAAAATGTAAAATAAGTTTATTAACTACAAAAGATAGATTTTAAGTTATTATAAATTATAGCAAACCAATTAAAGCAGATTACTTAGTAAGTAAACAAAATGCAAACTAAGTCTAAGATACTAGAAAAATAGGATATGCACCAGCAAATTCTTACCCTGGCTGATGGGACAGGCAGGCTGCAGATTCTTATGCGACAGGCTTCAATTGCTTTACAGCTTGGAATCCCCAGGTGTTTCATACACAGGCTATAAATCCCTTTAGCCGAGGTCCAGCACTTCCCCCAGTTCTGTTTTTGTTCCTCAGGTGTTTTCAGAAGTCTTCTTGTGTGGGGAGTGAAGAACCACAGATGATGTCACTACCTGCCTTATATAGCTTTAGCATATGGTGGGAAACCTTTGTTTCAAAGCTTGGTTCCCAGACCAGTTTGTGGAAAAATACTGACATCCCAACATGGAATCCAGAATCATGCGGCCTGGTCACAAGTCCTTGTAGAGTCATAGCAGTCATTACTTACAGCCTGTCTTGAGTGTTCTCAGGAAGGCTCACCAGGTAGGAGATAAGCTTCTCCTAAGGCCTATTGCTTGCCTTAATGGCTCATTGCCCTGAATAGGCCTTTCCCAACCAGCTATCTAGACTGAAAGCATCTTGTCTAGTAGACATTACCCAGGTGTAACTACATTTGAAATACAGATACATAGTCAGTATTTATAATGTCAGATTTAAAAAATGATAAATGCATACCAATAGGATAATCATATTCAGAAAATCATAACTTTTTCAATGATACTTTACATAACTTAAATTGTACAAAATGCATCATAATTATGCCATAATCGTCTCATAATATTACTATGACGAATATGGGGTGAAGTGTCAGTTATTTCCTCCCCTTGTTAGCTTGATTGCTTTGTTTACCTTTATGTAAATGAACCTCCATTGCCTCTGACTGATGACCAGACCAGTCAGACAAACAAATACAGGTTCCTTTGTCTAAGCGGACTGTGCTTATGCATTTTAAAAACATAATTCTAGTACATATCCATAACTCTTTGTAAGCACCTGTACATACACCATGCAAGAATATTTAATGATCAGTGAGTTTTTAGTTTTCCAGTGATCCATTACATGCCATCTTTTAAGTATATATCATGACAACAGTATTAGGTGTAATGAATATGTCAGACCTGACAAGAATTGCTGACACAGCATAGTGAACAACCAACGGGCCAATGTGTCACACCCTGGACTTGTGATTATGTCACCTTCTTTTCTCCCTCTATCCAAGAAGACAGTGATGATACTTGGCATTTCTATAGTGCTTTTAATCTTTAAAAATATTTTAGACATTAATTAATCTTAATATGTGATGTAAGTAAGTAAATGAAATTATTGTTGGGCATTTACAGTTCTGAAACTCTTGTGAGGTGCTGAATTGACCTGTACTTCACTCACTAACATGAGCCTAACATCTTTGTAGAACTGGGCAAATAATGGATTTTTTGGTTCACTGGCAATTCCAAAAAATCAGAAAACAATTGGTTCAGGTTGACCAAAACAGTTCAACAAAATTGACCAAATGTTCTTTGTTTTGATTGTGACCATTTGTAAATATTCTCGATTTATTTTATTTTTTTTACAAATAAAATTGAAGGAAATTTTGACAGTCATTTTCAACAGAAAAATTGAAATGTTTTATTTTGAAAATGTCAAAATGAAATGTGCTGATTTTTTAAAAAAAAGTGTTTGGCCAAAACAGTTTGTTGAAACTAACATGCATTCATAAAACATTTTGGTGTCACTGAAATCTACATTTGATGCTGAAAAAGTTTTGGCTCAAAAATGTAGCCTAGCTCTATTTTTTTGGTGGCTTTGTTTTCCTTCTTCTGTTTTGGAGAGTTTATGTGCAGAAAGGCATCTGTTGCCTGATTAAGCTTTTAAAACACTTGCAAATTAGACACAGGCTTGAGTGAACCAAATGGCATTATTGAATTGTCAATCAGGAATCACAGGTTATGTTCCTGAACTGCCAATGAGTCATTGAAACCTTTTGTGAGGCCCTTGGAGATAGATCTTCCACCCAGCCTTAACTGTGCCTCTGTTTCATGTCCACAATATATGTGCAGTCACAATTAAAGATACTTAGACAATTAGCACTTTGATTGTGCCTGCAATGTCAAGTGCAGAAATAGATGCCTTTGTTTACAAAGGTCTCCTTTAAACTCTTTTTTTAACCCGTTCATACTCTGTCTCAATTTCTCCACACATAAGAGGAATATTGTAGTATGGCTAATGTTTTGGTAACTATAGAAAACTATAGTACTTTTATTTAAAATTATCTGTATGGTGTGGGACAGTGCCAACAATTCCCCTGCTCACTCATCCCACTTTGAGCACTGACCTCACATGGCTGCTGTTAGTTTTAATTTATCAACCTGAGGTCCTGCGATGAAGATATTGAATAAGGCAAGTATTATTTTCTTCTGAAAAGGCAACAACAGGCAACATTTGCAGCAGTTACAAGATATTGTGCTGTGATTAAAAATAGTATAAAGATTCCAGCAATTAAATTCAAAGCCAGCCCACGTAAAGTTATATTTCTGTTCAGAAAATAAGAATGGGAAAACACTTAAATTATGCCTCACATAATCTTTGTCATTCTTGGAAATGTGACCTTCCAAAAGGCCTGGCAGTGCCTGCCGTTCTCAGGTAAAACTATTAACTTCCAACAACTGAGTAAGAATGGCAGGACTGAGCCCTACGTCCATGAATGATGTTACAATTGGTATTGCTTGATGATATTTCTGGAAGTACCAGGTTGAGTCCTGGTGGCTTAAGAGATCGAGAGCTCCTATCTGTGCAAAAGAGTCAGGTAATCAGAATGCTTGGGATAGGAGAACAGGTGCAGATAAAATAAGCAGTAAGAACCAAGATTAATCTTTGTGCTGAATTTGAGCTAAACCAAATTTTATTTTTTTTAAGTATGAAAATCTGGTCTGTGGGATTTTTAAAATTTTATGTTTCTACTCCTCATTTTCAGGTGGCTTTTTACTAGCTGGTAATTGACAAAATGGTACAGGCCCCAAACAGGAACACAAATGGGTCAGAAATCTCCCTCCCAACCATTGTTGGTAGAAAGATTCTACCACCTTTCTCAGTAAGTATTACAAGGAGTGATTAAGTCACAGAATCTGGCTCTGTGTTATGTAGGTAGAATTCATTCCGCCAACTCTACCAAATATCTATTGTTAAATTATGAAACAGCAACTCACGTCTACAAGTTTTGACTACCTGATAATTGGGAAATGTTTATTTTTAATGCACATATGGATACTTAATTCGATGTACTTATAACATTCTATTACAGTAGATTACAACACAACAAAGCAACCATATGCTACAGAAAATAACTACCACCCCTCAATTAACATTAATTTATTGCAGACACATTAACCATTGCTGTGTTTAATTTTGAGTTGGGTAATTTAATATTTACAGATTGCACAGTTTGACATGTTTTATGAGTTCATATTGCTTCTAATGTGTTTTTATGGTTTAATGTGAATTTTAACTGAATGAAATTAGAAATGTTTTCACATAGTTAACCCAAAGGATCCAAGAGTAGGGGGTTTTTTAAGTTAAATAATGAATATGGTTGATAGCTAAAGATCTGCCTGTAGTTTTGATGTATTGGTAACTTGTGTAGATCATTACAATTTTCATGGGTCATCAGTCTCAGAAATCTGGAGAATCAATCTGAGTTGATTCAATGTTGATCCTTGCAGTTCTACATTTATAAGAAACTTTGCTTAATGCTGTTTCTAATTTGATACTACTTTGGTGTATTTTGATTGGATATGGAGCTAACACTGGGAGTGGCAGAAATTGAGAAGTCTTTCATATAAAGTTAGAAAGGAGTGGTACCAAAATTTAGTTCTTATCCTTTTAACTTTATTAATAGTAGAACAAGTGTCCTGTTAACAGTTTCCTATCAAATATCTAGATAATTCTGGCAAATTGCACTGAAGATACATATTCAGGGGATTTACCTGGTATTTTAAATAATATGAAAACTAATTAAAGATCCAAATCCCTTGCATGCCAAACCTAAATTTTGATTAGTCAGCCATTTTTATTTACTGTCCCCTTATCCATATACACTACTAGATAGCAGTATAGCAACATACACTGTTGCAGTGTCTATTTATGCACATCTGAAGCATTGTATACGTAATTAATATGATACCTCACTCTTGCCTTCTTAAAGATAGTTAGTAAATTTCAAGTTCAAGGACAAACTGGTCACCAAAGTGACTAAGTTAGTTCAGTCTTTATCATTTTTACACTCTGTGCATTTGACATTTAACATCTTTAGATATGGCTACAGCTACACTGTACAGTGGAATTATACTAGGGATAAATTTGTGGCATAACTGTTGGACACCATGTTCTGAACGATTATTCAAGCAAAACATAGCACTTGCATTGCTGAGCCATTTATTAACATAAAGTTTTTGAACCATAGACTGGTGGTATTAGTGTTTAAAATGTCTATATTTTATTTATTGTGACAAAGTAATAAACTAGAATTTATTGCCTTCCAGTACCATATTGTAAGTGACCAAGACTGAATTATTCAAATACTTACAGCAGAATTCTATTTCAGTACTCTCTCTTTTTTTTCTGAATATATTTACAACACTTCTCTTTACTTGAACTATGCCCCAGCTTCATAATCTTGTATGGTTTCAGAGTAGCAGCCGTGTTAGTCTGTATTCGCAAAAAGAAAAGGAGTACTTGTGGCACCTTAGAGACTAACAAATTTAATAAATTTGTTAGTCTCTAAGGTGCCACAAGTACTCCTTTTCTTTTTGCATAATCTTGTATGGCTTTACTACTTTCTAGAATTCAGCACAGCACAGTATTCATTCCTAACCTTTAGTGGTGCTGTGCTTTTATCCAGCTCTGTGAGAAAATCAGAATCTGTGCTATATCTGAGTCTTCCCCCCCATCCCCTCCACCACCAGGTACTATAATGAAACTGTGGCCTTTATTGGTTGATAAATTATTCACTTGACCTGCTCCTTAAGACTCTTCTCCTTTTTGTTCCCACTCACATTGAAGTCAATGGGAATTTTCCTTTCAACTTCAATAGTATCAGAATCATGCCGATAACATGGTGGGGTTATGAAAAAGGATGATACCTTTATTGCCACCTTGCCAACATTTAACTTATTTACTAGATGGCTCTGAGCATTTGATGGTGGTGTGTAGCCACAATCATGCATTGGGAGCAGTGAGGAGGCATGCTGACCAGTGGGAGCTCCAGTAGGCATGGCATATCACATGAACAGAGCACCTCTTGGAGCTACCATACTGGGAATACAAAGAGGCAGTGTCAGCTTGCTGTACCCTTGAAGATGGAACATCTGTTCCTCTGTTCTATTCTGAGGAGGGGAAAGGGCAATACCCCAACATCTTGTCCTTTCCCCTCCCTAAAATCTAAAGCTGACATCTTCACAAATCCTATTTGTGCACTTCAGTGCCCTGTTCCTTCTCTTTGCATTACACAAACATGTAGGGGCTAGGACCAGTAGGTCCCTTAACTTCTGTGCTGAATCATGTACCCAACACCTTGAAACTCAAGCCTCCAGCAATGCCAGGCTTCCCTTGCTATGTACTGCTACTTAATTTATTTGGATTCCTGCTGGGATATATGCTCCTGTTAGCAACTGTGGAATAATATAGTACTCTCTTCTCCTGTAATTTATCTATGCTATATTAATTTTTACTGATGCATTCTCGCTTCACCATCTCTAAACCAACCTTTAGTGTATGCTTTCTGTCCTTTAATAAACTCAAGACCATATGTGACATGTTGAAACACATTTTGTTGTAGCACAAGTTATAAAATAGTCTATTAAATCAGAAAGGCAATTTTCATTGCATTCTGAATAATCCTGAAACATGACGGGAAACAATTCAAACTATTCCACTGAACTGCTTTTTAATGTTGAGCTCTCAGTATTTGACAATAATAGAGCATTCTGAAGAGATGCAGATTACTTTAGAAGCTAGGCCTGGGATTTTCAAAAGAGCCATTAACAGGAATTGTGTGCTGAACTTCCTGAAGTTCTTTTGAAATCCCAGCCTATTATTTTCTCTTATGGTGGTGGAGTCAGATAGCTGAGTATTAGATGAAATGTAAAGTAAGGTGGACTCACACCTTCCAGACAAGGAATTCATAATCTTGGACAATCTGGAAGAAGTTCATAGGGCTTTGTCATCTATTCCTTTCATCCTGGGCTGTTTATATTCCTCTCACATGTAGGTTGCAATGGGTCAGCTATCTTGTTATAGCTATCTGCTTTCCTGTTTAAGGTTATAAATTTGTGATTCAGTAGTTCTGAGGCATGTTGGTAACCATAAGAATCGAATGGTATTAAGGGTAATGATGTATAATGTTGGGGATCTGTGTTACTACTTTTTAAATAACCGTATTTGCTAAGATGGATGTTGAAAGGACAGTACAGTAAATCTGTAGTCCTAGTTGTTGATTTTAGAATGCAGACTGATATTGGACAGGAAAGTGTTTGTCAAATCAGCAATATTGGCAGCAAAGAACATTCTAGAGCTTGCTAGGCTTAGGCAAACTCAGTAGCAGCTTGGCTGACTCTTGAATGGCATTGTAAAATATAGCTGATTAGTAGGGCTGCTGAGTTTCAGTTTTACTTGATAAACCGATAAAACGCACCCTTTAACAGGGTTGGTGCCCTTTCTGATTGGGTGTGTCCACAGTCTTTAAATCAGTCCCAGCCCTGCCATTGGGCCATACCCCAGGCAACGGTTTTCCCTTCTTAGTCAGTTTTGGCCCCAGTCTTCAGCGCGGCCTCCTGACAGTTTAGTCCCCTTCTGGGGGGTTTACTGATGTCCAGTTGTAGGCCCCTCCCCAGTGGCCTATGTTGGGGGGATGCAGGCCTGCCCAATACTCTGGGTCCCAGCCCAGGAACCCAAAGAATAGCAGCCATGCACCACTATGTCCCTTTAGTAAAACTGTCTTCAGTTCCCTGGGCCACTTCCCCCTGGCCCCAGCCTTCACTGCTCCCTTACCCTTAGCTTAGGGCTCTTCTAAGCTCAGGCCCAGTAGCCAGCCAGGAGCTCTTCCTTGCTTTCCTGATCCCTACTAGAACTGGACTGTCCATCATGCTGCAGTTCCCTTTGGCCAGCCAGGATTCCCTCTGCACTCTTCTAGCTCCAGCAAGGATCTGCTTGTCTTTGGCTCTGTAGTTCCTTTTAATGGGGCCTTCCTGGGCCCTGGTTGGGCGCTTCCCCTGAAGCCACTCTAGCCTGTTTGGAGGACCTCTCCACTGCTCCTTACCTGGGACAAGCATGGCTGGATCCTGAGACCTCCTCCAGGGGGCCTTTGGGCCTAGTCCACCCCAACACACCCAGTTAAAAAAATGAAATTGGTGTTTATCCAATGAGCACTAGAAATAGTTACTTGTATCTAAGGGTTTGTCTACACATATCGGTAAGGCAGACTAGAGAGATGTGATTTCTAAAGCTCATTAATGGGTTGCACATTAACTGGTTCACATAGACCCTGCTGATGATCACCAAAGGTTCTCTAGTGGGCTTTAATGTAGTGCTGTTTTAAAAGATAGTATGTTAAAGCACCCTAGGGAACATAACAAGGAGATTACTTATTACAGTATATGCTATTGTAATGAGTAATGTATATTCTACATATTATACAAAGAGAGAGCGCCTCCAAACCCTGATTTTTGGACATCTATATAAAATTCAAAAATTGCTAAAAAATAAACCCTGAAAAATGAAATTAATAATCCCCCCATACCAGAAGCTCTACTGATTAGATACAGGATCGATGGGGGAGGAGATTTTTCTGTAAGGGGGAAATTCACCCTCAGTCGGAGAGTCTAGACACCACGTATGTCCCACATAAACTCTGAGAAAGAACTAGAGGTTCATTAATTGTCTTCCCCATTAAACTTTTTATTTAGGTTTAAAACTTCAGCAGCTGTTTATTGTTTTGGAGTGCTGAGAAATATGCTTCATAGAGTTAGTCTACAGGTGTGAGTGAAGCTTGGTCCCGCTGAATATTTTTCAAGAACCAGGAGAGCATCAAAAAAACCTTTGAGATCCATGGAGACACTTTGTACACAGCAAGTAACCATGGATCTCAGTAGCAGAGTGGTAACATTAAATTATTCCTTGTGCATAATTCTGCAAAACTCTGGACTGGGATTTAATCTTTTTTAATGCAAAACAGAAAGATTGAATTGGAGGATAAATGTTAGTGGTCTATAGTTGTAATCATTATGGCTATAGTGTTCTGGTGGCACTTACAGTAAACAGGAAAAACAGCATCACAATTTCATGTAGCTTGTTTGAAAAAAGAGAGTTTTCTTTACCTAAATTTTAGGCTAATTGGGTAGCAGCCCAGCCATTTTTTTTTAGTGGAAAATAAACAGATGCAAGGATAGAGGATAAGATTATAAACTGCTGTTGTGACAGCAAGTCACTTTATCACCAAAATTCTAAGGGCTCGTCTACATGGCAAATTAAGTGAATTAACCAAAGGTGTGAATTAAAACACATTTAAACCACTGTATGGATGCTCTCATTCAGAAATAAAGGGCCTTAGTGTGATGCTGTGTATAAGAAAGGTGACCAATTATATCATAAATATAAATCCATAAATCTTATACAAATTGTCATTTAAGTTGTCAATGGAAAAGTTATGTTTGCTAAGCATGATTATCCTGTTTATATGCATGTATCATCTTTGTGTCTGAAGTTATGAATATTGGCTATTTACTTGTATCTTAAACCTGTGATATAAATCTATGTGTTGATGGCCCATCAAGGGCACTCTACTTTCACAATAGGCCATAGAAGAAACTCATTCTGCCCAGATAGAACATTCGAATGGCCATACTGGGTCAGACCAAAGCTCTATCCAGCCCAGCATCCTGTCCACCGACAGCGGCCAATGCCAGGTGCCCCAGAGGCGGTGAACCTAACAGGCAATGATGAAGTGATCTCTTTCCTGCCATCCATCTCCACCCCCTGACAAACAGAGGCCAGGGACACTATTCCTTATCCATCCTGGCTAATAGCCATTAATGACTTAACCACCATGAATTTATCCGTTCTCTTTTAAACCCTGTTATAGTCCTAGCCTTTACAACCTCCTCAGGCAAGGAGTTCCACAGGTTGACTGTGCGCTGAGTGAAGAACTTCCTTTTATTTGTTTTAAACCTGCTACCCATTCATTTCATTTGGTGGCCCCTAGTTCTTATATTATGGGAACAAGTAAATAACTTTTCCTTATTCATTTTCTCCACACCACTCATGATTTTATATACCTCTGTCGTATCCCCCCTTAGTCTCCTCTTTTCCAAGCTGAAAAGTCCTAGCCTCTTTAATCTCTCCTCATCTGGGACCCATTCCAAACTACTTGTCATAAATATAAAGGGAAGGGTAACAACATTCCTGTATACAGTACTATAAAATCCCTCCTGGCCAGAGGCATAATATCCTTTTACCTGTAAAGGGTTAAGAAGCTCAGGTAACCTGGCTGGCACCTGACCAAAAGGATCAATAAGGGGACAAGATACTTTCAAATCTAGGTGGGGGAAAAGGCTTTTGTCTCTCTGTTCTCTGTGCTTGCCAGAGAGAGATCAAGAAAGCAAGCAATCCAACTCTATTAGAATTAGTAAGCACCAGTAAGGAAATGTGTTAGTTTACTTTTGTTTTGGCTTTTGATTTTCTCTATGCTGAGAGGAATGTGTATTCCTGGTTTTCTTTTTGCAACTTTAAAGTTTTTGCCCAGAGAGAAATCCTCTGTGTTTTAAATCTGATTGCCCTGTGAGATTAGCTTCCCTTCTAATTTTACAGAGGTGCTTCTTTTACCTTTTTTCTTTCTAATAAAGTTCTGTTTCTTTTAAGAGTCTGACTAATTTCTCTATTGTCCTAAAACCCAGGGATTTGGGTCTGCGATCACTTTGTAACCAATTGGTTAGGATATTATTCTCAAGCCTCCCCAGAAAGGGGGGTGTAAGGGCTTGGGGGATATTTTGGGGGAATAAGAACTCCAAGTGGTCCTTTCCCTGATTCTTTGTTAAATCACTTGGTGGTGGCAGCATACCCTCCAAGGGCAAAAAGTTTGTGCCTTGGGGAAGTTTTACCCTAAGCGGTAGAAATAAGCTGAGGGGGTCTTTCATGCGGATCCCCACATCTGTACCCTAGAGTTCAGAGTGGGGAGGGAACCCTGACATGGTGGCAGCACGGTGGTATCATTTTGAACCAGAGATCATTTTTAATCAGAAGCACAAACTTTAGGAATTGTTTCTTCTTCTTCTTTTAGCTGCTTGGGGAAAGCAGGAGCTGAGAACAGCAGTTTTTTCGCCTTTTCTCTCTGTTTGCCTGGAGGCAGAGGTGTTAGGGTTTTTTTAAACAAAGTTGTTAGCTACAGCCAGGAAATTCACAAGCGGGGGTTTTTTTTTTTTTCCTTTTTAGCTCTCGGGTAAGCTAGGTACGCAGAAGCTAGGATGGTGAAATGCAATATCCAATAGAAACTAGAATTAGCTAAATTTGAAGCTGAAGAGAAACAAAAAGAACATGACAGACAGCCTTAAAATGCTTGGAGTTGGAAGCAGAGGAGAGGAAAGAGGCGAAATGCTTGAAGGCAGAGGTGGAGAAGCACCACTTGGAGGTGGAGAAGCACCGCTTGGAAGCGGAACACTTGGAGATGGAGTTAGCGCTGAAGCGCTTAGATCTGGAAAAGGCTAAACTGAATCTACCAGCTAACCCCTACCAATCCTTCTCCGGGTACCACTCCCCACTCAAGGAAATTTCCCACCTACAAGGCAGGCGTGGAAGAGGTGAACCTCTCAATGACTCGGACGTATGCAGCGCCAGCAGATCAAGGAGCTGTGCACTAGCTTTGCGCCGATGTTCTCAGCCACCCCAGGATGGACCAAACGAGCATACCACTCCATTTTCAAAGGTAATGCTCACCCAATTAGAGCCCAACCTTACTGGGTGTCTCCTCCAGCTAAAACTGCTATAGAACGGGAGATCCAGGATATGCTACAGATGGGTGTAATCCACCCCTCTGACAGTGCATGGGCATCTCCAGTGGTTCTAGTTCTCAAACCAGATGGGGAGATACGCTTTTGCATGGACTACCGTAAACTAAATGTGGTAACTCACCCAGACAACTATCCAGTGCTGCGCACATATGAGCTATTGGTGAAACCGGAACGTGCCCAGTTCATCTCTACCTTAGACTTAACCAAGGGGTACTGTCAAGTACTGCTGGATGAATCCACCAAGGAAAGGTCAACCTTCACCATACATGTCGGGCTGTATGAATTTAATGTGCTCCCTTTCGGGCTGCAAAATGCACCCGCCACCTTCCAAAAAGCTTGTAGGTGGTCTTCTAGCGGGATTGGGAGAATATGCAGTTGCCTACCTTGATGATGTGGCCATCTTTTCTGATTCATGGGCAGAACACCTATGCCAGATTAGCTCTCCCACCCCAATAGTCCTGATCAGCTGGGTGATTTCTTTAAAAGAGCCAAGGAAAATCAGTTTCAGAGAAGAAGCACAGGGAGCAAGCTGGGTTCATATTGGAATGCCCTGAAGCAGGGTTTTGGAGGACTTCTAGGAGGCAGCAGTCTATCCTGAAGTGGAGAAACTCACAGGTAATCCAGAAACAGCTGGGAAATGAACCCAACAAAATAATCTTTTGTTTGTTTGGGACTTTCCTTTGGGCTTGTTACTCTTAAAGGGGAGTGAAACTTTGAGAGTGACTCGGCTGGAGGTCTGAGTCATGTGAAACCCCTAGGGGAGAAAAAAACCTTAAGGAGGAGGAAACAGTCACGGAGTGCTTGCAGTGCAACATATGTCCATTATGGGCATGACAGAGCAGGCACATTCTGTAACACTCAACCACAGTATAAAACCCATATTCTGAACATATTAGCAAAACCAAAAGGTCTTTTTTCCCCTCTTCCCCCACTCAGCTAGCTGAGATATGGGGAGTAGAATATCCATATTATCCATGAATATGAGGGTTTGTCCTCTTTTACAGGTACTTTCATTAAAATACATCATTGAAAAAATAAGTAGGCTTATTTTTTCAATCCTTAAGTAAAGTCTGAGGAATTTTTTCAACTTTTTTACCTCAGATTACCTTTTCTTTTGTAATACCACAGAAAATTCTCTCTAACCACCAAAATGTTTGATATTTTTTCCTCTTGATTTCTAAATAAAGGGTAGTTCATGGCCTAGTACAGCAGAGAAATTAACTTTGGATCACTGGACTTCTTTCTCGCATGTCTGGATCAAAGAGTATTGAGAAGCAACCAGAAACTTAGACACACAGATAAAACAGATTTATGTCAACCTAACTACAAATTCCCTACCAAGTGTAACTGTTAATATAGTGACTGCTTTTGCTGGAATTTAACAGATGGTGGTAACTGATTGCATTCCTCCCAAAAGGAAACTGTGTCCTCTTTGTTATATAAGAGAGGGAAAGACAATGATGCTCAAGAATCAGTCAGTGACCTAATCGCCGGCTGCCAGGTGTGCTTTTTATAGTTGCAGAGCAATTTGTAACGCACAGTGCCAACATAATTACTCAGTGGTTTACCTTTACTCTATACGTTCTGGTATTAAACAGTAATGTTGTGGAAAAACTTAACTATTTCAGAAGAACAAAGATCAACCAGTGGTGTGTTTATTTGTTTGGGAGGGAAGGAAGCAGGAAGTGAGTGGATGATTATATGGTTTTTCTGACTTTTTTTTCCTCCTTTTGATCTTCTGCATTACTCTAAAATGTAAAGTTTTGATATAAAAAAAATTAGAAACAGTAGGTTCTAATTTAAATCTGTGAATGGAAGCAAACTATTCCAAAACATTAAAGATAACATCAAGGGATTAGGAAATCAAAACTCTTCTTATACCTGTTATGTTTATTAGGAAACAACAAAAGCTGTTCAGGTGCCTAGAGGGAAAGGGAAGGTGTGGAATCATTAGAGACTGGAGAGCAGAGAGTGGCTAGTAAGTTGAATTGACTGACTCTGGATGTTGGAGAGGGCAATGCGTGCAACCATGCACTATGGCAGAGTCATAGTGTGATGGGTTGGATGCCCCTTTTGGGATGTCATTGGATGTGTTGGGATACCACTGAGCCTGCCTGTCACAGCAGCTCTCTGTGGGAGGACTCAACTAGGGGATTGCCCAGCACTCACATGCTCACTTCCTTTGGGGTGTAAACCCAAAATAATATTGTCTTGCGCTGTATATAGAGATCTGCACAGCACAAGCTCATCAAAATCACTCCCTCTCTCAAGTGGAGGGAGATATGCACAGCTCTTTGCCCTCCGCCCCCATTTCTCTCCCCCCCCCCCGTTATGAATTACACAAACTGGGTTTTGAGATAAACAAGAAATAAGTTTATTAACTACAAAAGGTACATTTTAAGTGATTATAAGGGATAGCAAATAGAACAAAGCAGATTACTGAGCAAATAAAACAAAACAAGCAGCCTAAGCTTAATTCACTAAAGAAACCGGTTACAAATAGAAATTTCTCGCCCTAAATGTTGTTTTAGGCAGGTTGCAGAGTTTCTGAAGCTTAGAGTTCCAGTTATTTCTCTTCACAGGCTAGACCCCTGTCCCAGCCTGGACTCAGCCCTTGCCTTTCCCCAGCTTAGTTCCTTTATTTCTTCAGGTTCTTTCAGCAATCTTCCTTCTTGGGTGGGGAGACAATGGAGAAGAGTCCTGATTGACTCATTTCCCAGCCTTAAATAGGATTTACATAAGTGGGAATCCTTTGTTTCCCGTGGGAAAATACCAGCAGTGTCCAAGGTGATACTTCGTACCAGGTGACATCACAGATGACCCTGCAGTGTCAAAGCAACATCCCAGGAAGCTCCTCAGGAAGGTGGGAGATTAGTATCTTCAAAGTAAAGGAGTACTTGTGGCACCTTAGAGACTAACGAATTTATTTGAGCATAAGCTTTCGTGAGCTATAGCTCACTTCATCGGATGCATTTGGTGGAAAATTCAGAAGGGAGATTTATATACACACAGAGAACATGAAACAATGGGATTTATCATACACACTGTAAGGAGAGTGATCACTTAAGATGAGCCATCACCAGCAGCAGGGGGGGGAAGGAGGAAAACCTTTCATAGTGACAAGCAAGGTAGGCTATTTCTAGCAGTTAACAAGAACATCTGAGGAATAGTGGGGGGTGGGGTGGGGGGGAAGAGAAATAACATGGGGAAATAGTTTTACTTTGTGTAATGACTCATCCATTCCCAGTCTCTATTCAAGCCTAAGTTAATTGTATCCAGTTTGCAAATTAATTCCAATTCAGCAGTCTCTCGTTGGAGTCTGTTTTTGAAGTTTTTTTGTTGAAGGATAGCCACCCTCAGGTCTGTAATCGAGTGACCAGAGAGATTGAAGTGTTCTCCGACTGGTTTTTGAATGTTATAATTCTTGACGTCTGATTTGTGTCCATTTATTCTTTTACATAGAAACTGTCCAGTTTGACCAATGTACATGGCAGAGGGGCATTGCTGGCACATGGCATATATCACATTGGTAGATGCACAGGTGAATGAGCCTCTGATAGTGTGGCTGATGTGATTAGGCCCTATGATGGTGTCCCCTGAATAGATATATGGACAGAGTTGGCAACGGGCTTTGTTGCAAGAATAGGTTCCTGGGTTAGTGGTTCCGTTGTGTGGTGTGTGATTGCTGGTGAGTATTTGCTTCAGATTGGGGGGCTGTCTGTAAGCGAGGACTGGCCTGTCTCCCAAGATCTGTGAGAGTGATGGGTCGTCCTTCAGGATAGGTTGTAGATCCTTGATGATGCGTTGGAGAGGTTTTAGTTGGGGGCTGAAGGTGATGGCTAGTGGCATTCTGTTATTTTCTTTGTTGGGCCTGTCCTGTAGTAGGTGACTTCTGGGTACTCTTCTGGCTCTGTCAATCTGTTTCTTCACTTCAGCAGGTGAGTATTGTAGTTGTAAGAATGCTCGATAGAGATCTTGTGTTTGTCTCTGTCTGAGGGGTTGGAGCAAATGCGGTTATATTGTTGAGCTTGGCTGTAGACAATGTAGACTGTAGACAGATTGACAGAGCCAGAAGAGTTCCCAGAAGTAACCTACTACCACCCCACCCCCCACTGTTCTTCAGATGTTCTTGTTAACTGCTGGAAATAGCCTACCTTGCTTGTCACCATGAAAGGTTTTCCTCCCCCCCCCCCCCCGCTGCTGGTGATGGCTCATCTTAAGTGATCACTCTCCTTACAGTGTGTATGATAAACCCATTGTTTCATGTTCTCTCTGTGTGTATATAAATCTCCCCTCTGTATTTTCCACCAAATGCATCCGATGAAGTGAGCTATAGCTCACGAAAGCTTATGCTCAAATAAATTTGTTAGTCTCTAAGGTGCCACAAGTACTCCTTTTCTTTTTGCGAATACAGACTAACACGGCTGCTACTCTGAAACCTATCTTCAAAGTTTTATTGTCCTCCTTAAATGGCTCATTCAGGCTGATTGCCTACTGTCTGGTGTGCGTTCCCCCAAATACACACACAGTTGTAATTGTTACATAGTCAACTTTCCTAACTTCAGATACAGAAGTGATAAATGTATACAAATTGGATAATCACATTCAGCAAATCATAACCTTTCTAATGATACCTTTCATGACCCATCTTGCATAAAATATATCTTAGTTATGCCATATTCATATTATAACAATATTTCTATAAATAATATGGGGTGTAGCATTACACATGGTTTGCTAAAAATCTAGAAACTTCTGGAAGGTTGGCAGAGCATCCAGTAATGTGGTTCTATATGAAGCTGCGTAGCTTTATCTGGTCTTTATTTTGTCTAAAATTCCCTGGGAATTTCAGTGTTCATTACAAAAATGAAAAATGGGAGAGTATCAGTGCCAAAACTTAATTTCACAGTTTTCTGGGTAAATATTGGGGGACAGGAGGACAGAAGAAAAGTAACAAATAGAAAAAAGGAAGAGTTTATGAAACCATTATCTCTAAATCCCCATTATAAAAATAAAACCTTTTTTAAAAGTTCACTGTTGGTGACTTAAGCTTTATATAACAGGTGACAGTTCCCACTTTTCACTGAGGAGCAGAAAGTGTGCTGATCAATAGTCAGATGAGTGATTTAAATTAGTGATTACCAAATATCAGTTTGTGAATTTAAATGATTCAACATGTCTAAAAGTTGAACGAATTGGCAGGCAAGAGGTGATTGATAGACCAAAATAATGAAAACTACTTTTTCTAAAAAAATGTAAATATTGTCTAGATTTGTTAACAAGGTAGGAAGGATTGGTTTTCACTTCAGATTGCAGAAAAATCATTTTTAAAACTCAAATGCACCACTGAATGAACCTTTCATTATTGAAGGGTAAGAGTAGGTTATTGCTGAGTTTGATCTTGAGAGTCACACATTTTGGGTGCCATCATCATAGCCCAATTCCCTGTTTCAGGCCTTTCAACATCTGTTTAATTAAGGAGCAATATCCATTCATCTTCCATACCCTGAAATGGCAAAGATCAGTCATTGACTATGACGTAAAAACAACTGAAAGGCAAAGACTTGAAACTTAGTAGGAAAGCTGCAACATTCTTTTCTGCTACCAGCACTTTTAATGTAGCACAAAATGAACAATGTAATGAAATGTCTGAAGCACTTTGTCCTGGATATGCTCTTCCAGCCAGATCTAAATGTACAAGTCAGCTACTAGATGCTCTAATTTCTCATTTGGAGTAAGAACCAATAGACTCAACACGAACACCAGTGCAGGAAGATTTGTCAGATCTGAGAGATGACACAATAATGGCTACAAATTTTCCTATTTGGAAATATGCATTCCTACTTCATTCTATTGACTCTACATCTGAAAAGAAAATGCTATTGACGGTATTCCAAATGAGACCAGACAAGGAGTTGTGGCAGAGCTCCGACCTTGCCCCCATGGGTCCTGTGCTTCCAGGCAGTTTATGCTAGCTTCAGAGGTTCACTGCAACCCTCCACGTAGCCCTTCTCTCTCTAAGGCCAGGGATACAGTCTACTGAGCCCTTTTCATCATAAGCCAGCAATGGAAGTTGGTGAAAGATTTCTTTGTCTTTGTTGCTCCTACAGCCTCATGCCAAAACAGTTTAGCCTCCTGTCCTGACAGGGGCATGTTTTCCCCTCCCAGGAGGTGTTTCTGTAGTGGTGGGTTGGGGGAACTCGGGCCCGCCCTCTACTCCAGGTTCTGGCCCAGGGACCCTAATGGTAGCAGCTGTTGGCAGCCAACCTTTTACTGCCAGCGTTGCTACATTTCCCTGGGCCACTTTCCCACAGCTCTCCTGCTTCCTCCTTCTTCACCCTTACCTTAGGGCTCCTTTACCAATGAATTGAGGGTGTCTTCATTAATCAGCCCTTCAGCCACACTTCCTCTCCTCTAGCTGCTTTCTGCCTGACTGGAGTGAGCCCTTTTATATTATCAGAGGGGCCTTAATTAGAGTCAGGTGGTCACATTAGCTTAATGGCCTCACCTGACTCTTTGCAGGTTACTTGGAGTCAGGTGTTCTCATTAGCCTGGAGCAGCCCCTGCTCTGGTCAGTCAGGGAACAAAAAACTGTTCATCCAGTGGCCAGAAGCTCTGCCTTCTGTTACTCTGCTCTACCCAACTGGCCTGGGTCTATCACAGAGTTTTATATGGTGGAATCACCATCTTCCACAGTTTATAACCAGTACTCCATTTGAAAATTGTATTTACTGGGTGCAGTACAAACACCTAGTAAGTTCCAGTGCAAAAGAATTGGCATTAATTGTATTAACCTTCTTTAATTCTTTAGTAATCCAGTCCTGGATCAACCACTACATTATCTTGCCTGGGATGGATGTCAAGCTGAAAGGTCTATAATTACCCAGGTTGTCTTGATAATTACCTGGGTTAGTGAGGGGAAGGAAAGGCATTCCTAAAGAGCCCCTAAAGAATCCTGAAGGGAGTGGATAAGAACAAAGGAGATAGATTCTTGAGATGGTGGGATCTCTCCAAGATGGGTTTTCCTCCTTGCTTTGTCAAGTGTGGGTCTTCTTTGTCTCTCACACTGCACCAGCACTTGGGAAGAGAAGAGCTAGGAACCTTTTCTTTCCCCCGTCAGGAGAAAATGTGTTTCTAGGAACACTATTGCATTCCAAGTTTGGGACTGCTGCAGACACCACCAGCAACGAAACACAACATAAACTCTATAGTGCATGTATTTACTGCATGCTTTCAAAATCACATTTTGAAAGGGTTCAAAACTGGAGAAAACTAGTGTGTCCATCCCTAATAATAATTGGATATTTAATGTATTTAATTCAAGATAAAGATTTGTTATGCGAAACATTATTAAAAGCAATAAGATCTAAGTACTTCATATTACCTCTTTTCGGTTCTCTACTTTCATCCCCGTGAAGAATTTTCTGGTCATATTTGCTTCTCATAAACTTTTCCTGGCTACTGTTCCACCTACTTTGTGTAACTGAGAAGCTAAATGGTTCATTTAGAAAAAGTGGTTCTAAAACCTTTCCTGGCACAGATGCTAGACTTACAAGGCCTATAGTTTTCTGCAGAAGATCTGTTTTCCTTATTGAAACTGGCAAAGCATAGGCCTTCTTCCAGCATCATCCTAGTACGCAGTGCCAATTCTTTACATATTTTGCTGAGTTTTCTAGGGATGCTAATTTCTTTTCAGCCAAAACTAAATCTCTCTTAAAATGCTGTACAGCCAAAGACGGAGATGAAGAAAATCTTTTCTAGACAAACATATCTAGTGAATTCAGTTATCCTCTCAAGGTATATTGCTTTAAATGAACATTTAAACAAAGTTGAAAATCCCTCATTTTTATCTGTCAATCACTTTAGAGGTTAATTCTGATTTCATTGTTCATCATATGAACCACCAGAAATTGACATAATCTTTGCATTGGCAAGATAAGCTGCAAATTCCATGTACTGCATTTTCCACTGAGGTACTGTAGTTCTACAAAAGCTTTCAGTTGGATGTGTCTGGAATGCCCTGAAGGTCCTGAAAATGGTGTGAGGTACAAACAAAATTTGTTAGCCCTACAAAATCAATTCTTTTTATAATCATTTCTGAAGATAGGATTTCATTTCATGAATATTTTAAAACCACAGTGGGCCAGATCCTGAAGTTAGTGAAGATATGCCAGTTTGCCCAAGCTATGGATTTGGCCGAATATTTTCCATATCCTTATTGGAATACACAAGACCTACCAGACTCTTAAATTGCTTATTTCAAATTGCAGTTAAAAGTTGTCTGCCTACATGTGATTTAATTTTCCTCCTGCTGCCCCCCAGATATTCAAATGCAAAATCCTTCACTTACAAGAACATCTTATATATTTGACAGGTTTCAGGGTAGCAGCCGTGTTAGTCTGTATTCGCAAAAAGAAAAGGAGGACTTGTGGCACCTTAGAGACTAACCAATCTATTTGAGCATAAGCTTTCGTGAGCTATAGCCCACTTCATCGGATGCATGCAATGGAAAATGTGTTAGTCTCTAAGGTGCCACAAGTACTTCTTTTCTTTTTACATATATTTGACACTTTCTGGGTTGGTAACTAAAGGTCTATAAAGCAGTAATTGGATTACATCCATCCATTTGTCGTTTTCTCACCTTGACAAATATTTTTTAAAGGAGTGATATAAAAACAAATACAAGTTACTAATAACAGTTTAACATATTTTGGCTAGGAGTTTCAGAGCAGTGTGTATCAATGCACAGCAGAAGGAAAATTGCTTGTGTAGAAAGTGAGACAGGACTTTCACGTCCCAGTGGAGTGAAAGACGTGTCACACTGGTCTTTTTGATTGAGTCGTGCTAGTGTCTAGTGACATAGCAGAGCCAAAAAGCATGAAGAGCCATGCCAAAAAATATTGTAACTAACTGCAGAATACAGCAGTTCATACTAGAGGAATATATAATATTGCTGGGCTAGTGGTAACTTGTGTTTGTGATGATCACAAATAGGATATACATGTATTATCTCTGTTTCTTGTTATTTATATATATGAATTGCAGATGCACTGAGCCAGAACACAAACACATCTGGGACTAAAATTATTTTATTTTTAAGAGATGCTCAAACATGCAGCAAACACTAGACAAGAGCCATTATGAGATATTCATAATATAAATATGTCCGTTAAAGGCTAAGGGCTAGAATTCTCTCCTCAATTAACCCAGTTGAGGTAAATGAGATTGCACATGTGTAACTGAGGGGAGAAATTGGCTTAGGGGTTCCGTTAACCACTTGGATAACTATAATTAGTGACCCAAAGGAACAGAGCTCCTGAGTCATTTGCTGGAGTCGTAAAAGGGCTCTCTGAACCCACTTGCAGTATTTCACTCATCCAGCCTCTAAAACATCTCAGTACTTAGTATTTCAAAAGAGCACCACTGTCACAACCCCAGATTTTCCTATGCTCTGGGCTTGGGTAACTGCTGCCACTACCAGGCTTTTCACTTGGAAATTTTATGTCATCTCACCATTCACTCTGCTCCTTTATTCCAATGACCCTACCCCAGAGCAGGCTGCTTTCTGATAAATACGGTAGTTGCTTTTCAAAGGCCACTGCAGCAAAACCCAGCCACCACTGCTCCACTCCAGAATTACTTAGCAAACTCTTACTTTGTAACTGGCAAGAAAACCCACGAATGAACTTGGCTACTCTTCATCTAGACCGGGGTGGGCAAACTTTTTGGCCCGAGGGCCACATCTGGTTATGGAAATTGTATGGTGGGCCATGAATGCTCATAAAATTGGAGGTTAGGGTGTGTGGGTGGGGGGAGGGCTCCAGCTGGGGGTGTGGGCTGGGGATGAGGGGCTGGGGGTGCAGAGGGTGCTTCGGGCTGGGACCGAGGGATTTTGAGGGCGGGAGGGGGATCGGGGCGGGGGGTTGGGGTGCAGGAGGGTGTCGGGGGTACAAGCTTACCTCAATCAGTTCCCAGAAACAGTAGCATGTCCCCCCTCCGGCTCCTACATGGAGATGCGGCCAGGTGGCTCTGCATGCTGCTCTGTCCGCAGGTGCGGCCCTCAAAACTCCCATTGGCCACAGTTCCTGGCCAATGGGAGCTGCGGGGTGGCACCTGGTGCGGGGGCAGTGTTCGGAGCCCCTTGGCTGCCCCTACACCTGGGAGCCAGAGGGGGGACATGCCATTGCTTCTGGGAGCCCCACAGAGCAGGGCAAGCCCCCAACCCTGCACCCCGGCTGGAGTGGGGCAAGCCCCAGACTCCGCTTCCCAATGGGAGTTCGAGGGCCAGATGTGGCCCTGGGGCTGTAGTTTGCCCACCCCTGATCTAGACCCTCAGTTTTACCCTCTCAACCATGGGAAAGTCTTATTACAGGTCCCAGGTCAGACTTCTTTCTCAGAAGGTGCTGGGTACTATAACCTCCAAACTTGGTCTCAATGTCACCTTCCCTATAGCCCAGACTCCAACAGATCCTGATGGACTAGTTTCTGGTGTCCTGAGAGTACATTTCTGGCACCTTCGCCCACATTCCAGAAAAATCCGCCTCCAGCTGGCAAGCTTCAACTCTATCAATTCTTACCTAGCACCTGGAATTTGAACAAATATTCCATGGTGGTTCCTAGCAAGCAAATGGGCCTTCATAAAGTCTTCAGATATCAAATCACTGTCTTGCCTCCAACCACAGGTTTTACTCCTCACAATAAGTGACGTATTACATCACCTAACATTATCTACAATTACCAATACTGCGTATTCTGAATGAGTGCAAATTACAGTAAATCCTGGGAATGGGCACAAGGAAGCTTTCACAGCCTCTCCCTAACTTAGGGTGGGCCTAGGAAGACCCAATGGTAGAGAGAGCCTGTTTTTTCCCTAATTAGGCTTACAAATAGACTTTCACAAAAAAGTATCCTGAAAGAGAGTAGTATCCAGCATTACTCCCAGCTCCACGTTGGAATGCAGCCGCAATCTTCTATTTAGCTTGCATAAGAAAGAACCTGTTCTGAAGCTAACACATAAATCTGAAAGCTGTCCCAGAGCTTATGCCATTCTCATATCGTTAGTATCACAGTAGACTTATTTAGCAACTTCTGCTGTATCATATGCTATAGGGTTTGGTAACTTACATGGCTGTTAGGTCATGGCATAATATGTTTGCTTTTCTAATTTTCCCCATCCCCTCTGCTGTTTCTGTCCCCAGATTAATTGTTTATTTCTGAACTGATTTGTACTTGCTGAGGAGATCTATAACTTCACCTTGATCGATCAATCGGTCCTTCAGCCCTCATACAGATTGCACCGATCACAACGCATCTTGCATTCTTCTCGTATCCTGGCCTTCCTTCTCCATGTGTGGCCATGTCTTTTCATGATAAAATCTTCCCATCTCTTTGGAATTCGGCCGAGTGGTCATTTCAGTTCCCGTGGGTACCACTCGGCGACAGCTACAGTCCATCTATTGTCAGTGAGCCATGCTATATATCCTGCCCATCGCATTTTACTATGCCTGCTCTCAACTACGTCCTGCACTCCACTCTGCTGTCTGTCTGCTGTAACTACCATGGGAAAACTAGGGTGTTGTAGGCAGTGGTTGCTCAATATTGATTCAGTGCCCTCTGAATCAATGATGAACTAATTCCCCAGCATGGCAATATAGGGCCACCATGCTGTTGGGTGTGGTACCTTTTGGCTGCGATTTAACTGTTTAGAGGCAATCAGAATCTCTTGGCATTTTTTCCCAGTTTATTACCCTTGGACAGTGCAAAACCTCTCAGTTTCAGTCTGTATGACTTTTGGTGAAATCCATTGGCCAGCTCATTTGGTACAATTTTGTGATCCTAGAGTTTTTCTGTTTGTTTGATGCTGTGAGCTAGTTGGATGCTGCTTCAGTAATAAAACTCTCCTTTCCTCTTGCTTTCCTGCTCCCTGCCTTCTTGGCTTGCCTGTCATGGCAGTAGTCTGGACAGACAGTGAAAAAGCAGCTGCACTGACCAACACCTCAGTGGAGATGCCTAGTGCTGGAGACAGATAGCTGCTTAGAGATTCACAGCAGCTGCAGCGCTGCTAACCACCTGGCAAAAGCTCAGCCCGCCAAAGAAGGCCAATATAACAACATGCTTTGCAGGCCACTTAAAGCTCTTTGTTTTCAGAAGTCCATCAAGAGGCACAACCTGGGCTGTGGAAAAAAAGGATAAATATACACTTATATCTTGACATAGATTACATATTGACCATATTTATTAAAAGCGGAGGTCCGAAAACTTTCTCATGCAGGTCTACCACAGGAATATATCAAAATGGAAGTTGTTTAACAGCACTCAGAAAAAAAAACAACTTTTGTGAATAATTTGAGGATTGGATTCAAAGGAAGTTCAAAATCAAGTCCTAAGTGCTACTAATAGTTATGTAGACCCATTATTTATAGAATGCTAGAGGTAAAGTACCTATTGCCAGAAAGGTCAACCCATCTGAATGTACATCCACATTTAAAAAAAAAAAAAGCTTTACCTTGCCTTTGGCCACAACAATATATGTCATGCTGCCTAAAGGAGAAGAAAGTAACTTTTTGACTCTTGTAAAATTATAGCCCTTCAAAAAGCTGTGCTGCTTGAATGTTGTCAAGTACATTCACATCAAACTAACTGACATGAACCTGGCAACAAGTTTCGATTCACTGCCTGTTTTCTCTGAAAAATGTAGTTTTAAACCCTTGTTGTTATAAAAGCAAATTGGACCTTCTGTTTAAAGTAATATATGAGGCAGTGGGAGAGAGACAATGGTCATGACTTTTTTTCAACAATCTGCAGTTGCCAGTGGGCAGTAGTCTAAGAACCATACCATTTTATAAAAGGGATGAAGCTCGGCTGTGCATCCTACTACCAAGTTTCTCAAAAGCTCTGAGTACCTGGTTGATGTTCCTTCTACTGATTAGATGTACTGGAACCAGGAGCCATTGTGATTTCAAGAGGGTTTGAGATTATAGTAACATTGTTCGTATATCCAAACTGGAGTCAAGCCAGTGATTTATATGTAAAAACTTCACTGTCCTAATCCTCTGAGCCATACAGACTATCTCATATAATTTTTAATGGTAGCATTAATGATCATGTATTTTAGTACAAATAAGTTTGAGGCACACAGGAGATCATTAATAGCGGACTTGTAGAATATAGTGTACATGTCAATAAAATGTAACCATACATTTAGTGCAGAAGCCTGCTGTCAGATCATAGTCTCAACTGCTTAGAAAGATATAAGAATCCATGGTCAGAGAAGCAGAATCTTTTCATTTCTGTTTTTCAGTTGATTTACTCTATAAATGAATGACCATTGGTGGTGGTGGTGGTATTTTTCACTTGGAGACTAAAGATGGTGAATTCTACTAAACTCTGACTCCCTCTACTTCTATAGCTGCTCCTACTTACATTTTCCATATGTAAATAGCAAATGTATTTTTCAGTCTAGGTGACTTATTTCACATTAAGGAATACAAGGTATTTTTATCTGTATACTTTTAAAATGTGAAGTCTCTATGAGAGAGAAAAATCACAGTGACTAATTTTGTAATAGTCTCCACCTGAACTGAGAAACAAAATGTTAGCTGCCTCACAGCAGCCCCTGTACCAGGCAGGTAGACACCTCTGCATTTAAATATGTGGTATATAGAGAACAGAATAACATCTCCTTGATTACATAATTACATAACTCTCCTTCTTCCCTCATAACTCAGGACTTCCCACCATGTACACATCATCACCAAGGTAGGAATTGCCACACTGGCTCAGACCAGTGTTCTATCTCATCCACTGTCCTGTCCCCAGCAATGACCAGTTGGGTCATTGCCCCTTGGGGGCAGTCCTTGCCATGGAGGGCCTGGTCTTTTTAGCGGGGCCCTTCCCCTTCTTCTTCCCCTGGCCCTTCCCACGGGCTGGGGGGACTCCCCCCGAATCTGAGGGGGTGAGAGACGTGGCAGCAGTGGAGGTCACCCCGGTGCCCGTCGCTGCTGGTGCCCCAGCGGGGGCGATGGCAGATGGTTTGGCAGCGGAGGTAGAAGCTTGGGGGGGTGACAGAGGGGCAGGCGGGGGAGGGGAGCTCGGGCTACTGGAGGGGTCTCACCCTTCTCATCCCCCGCCATCATGAGCAAGGAGGAAAGGGGTGACACCAAAAGGAGGAGGGGAGAGGGGAAGCAGGTCGACCACTCCTCCCCGCTAGGCTGCAGGCAGGGGAGGAGGGCGCCAAAAGGGGTGGGCTGGACGGGGGGCAATCAGGGGTTAGGGGTCAGTTACCGACACAAGGTGGAATTCCGGCTCCTCTTGGTGCACTACGGGAGGGAGGGATACAACAACATTGAGGGTGCAGTGAAGAGGGTTGCAACTAAAATGGGGAATTGCACAAGCGCATGGGAGGGGGCATGGGCACACAGAGCGAGGGGCTAAGCGGTCTGGGGGTAGAACGGAAAACCAAGGGGCTAGCTTCAGAGGCTGGGGAGGGGCAAACAAACAAAGGCTGCAGAAGGAAATGGGCGGGGCAGGCAAACAAACTGAATCTAGTAAGGGGGGCTGGAGCAAAAGAGGAGGCAAAGCAAGTGGCAAATGGGGCAGGTAGTAAAGGGCAAAGCTGGGGGGTAGGCAGTCCGGGGGGGCACATGTGCCCATGTGCACTTGCACAAGTCTTTTTTAGCTTGCTGCTGCTTCTGGCCCAAAGGGTGGAAATAGGGCGTGGCAAGCCAAGCAAGCAGCTGAGTCCAGAGGCAGGAGCTGAGGCAGATGGTATACAGCCAGTGGGGGTGGTGGAGGGGGCAGCGGTGGTGGTAATAGTGTTGGGGGTTGGGGGGGACACACAGATGGATCGGGGGGCAGCTCTACGCCACACCTCCTGTGTCCCTACAGACACAGTCAAAACCCCCACCACAAGAGCACAGTTTGGAAATTACTCAGTCTTAGGGCCCCCTCCACGGTGGTCTGCAAAGTCTCTAGGTGCTGCCCCACTGGCAGATGATCCTCTTCTTCTCCTCCTCGGGCTTCAGCAGCTCCAGGCAGCAGCCTCTGCAGCAGCAGCAGCTCCAGGAACTCCAGGTGGTGGTCCAGGCAGGCAGAATGGACCCCTCTCAGGTGGTGGAGGTATCCACAACAGCAGTGGCTGGGGTTCCTCACTCCTCCTCTCTGGGGAGTGGGCTAGCAAACCCCTCCCCACCCCAGGGCTACAGTTGGAGCAGTAGCAGCACCCAAGAGTGGGGGGTCCAGCAACCAGATAGCAGAGAACGGGGGGGGGGGTGTCTGGCCCAGCCAGGGGAGCAGCTTGAGCAGCAAGGAGAGCTTAGGGCCTAGCAGCAGGAGCAGCAGCTTTCCACCTCCCTCCAAGCTAGAAGGCTATGGGAGAGTCGTCTTATTGGGATCCGGGAAGTGGGCGGGCGAAGCCCGTCCACTGCTAAAGGATCCCCCCCAGCCTAAAAGGGGGATCCACAGGACCTAGATGCACAAAAAATTCCAGGGGACAACTAATAAAATAACAGGGACAGAAGTGCGGTCAAAGGGTCAAAAGAAGGGAACCAGACGGAGACACCGAGCAGAGAACCCCGGACAGCGCCCACTGCTCCTCAAAGGCGTCAAGGGAGTCAGAGGACGCCACCCAGAGGAACTCTGCCCGGATACGTGAACGGACCGAGGATCGGAAATAGGCCCTACAGTCACAGGAGACTCCATCGGCCAACCTCCTCACTCTGGTTTTGTAGATGGCCATTTTAGCTAGGGCCAGGAGGAGGTTGACCAGGAGATCCCGTGACTTTGTGGGGCCATGGATAGGGAGTGCATAAATGAGAAGGTGAGGGGAGAAGTGCAACCAAAAACGTAATAAGATATTGGTGAGGAGCCGGAATAGGGGCTGCAGCCTGGCACACTCCAGGTAGACATGTGCCAGGGTATCCCTCACGCTGCAAAAGGGGCAGGTGTCTGGGATTGTGGTGAACCGCGCCAAGTACACGCCCGTGCTCACGGCTCCGTGAAGGAGCCGCCAACTGACATCCCTGGCGGGCTTTGGGACTAAGATGGAATATAGGCTGGCCCACCGGGGCTCTTCACCCTCCAAAGGTGTCAGGAGGTCCCGCCATTTTGTATCGGGGAGGGACACGAGGGTGTGGGCGTGAAGGGTGTGGAGCACGAGCGTGTAGAGATGTTTTCTTGGCGCGGTTTGAAAACAGACCAGCTGCATCTCGTGCAGCCGGCTTCTAGTGAAGGGGTGAAGGGATCGGTTGGGTCCATGGGGCAGGGGTCCAATTAAAAGGTCCGGCGGGCCTGGGGTAGTGGGTGGGCGGGGCGTGCCCTCGTGCAGGACCCGGTCGAGATAAACCCGAGCAGCGGGCGGCAAAGCGGCCTTCACCTCCTGAAGTATGCGTCGGGGAGTACAAGGTCTGGAAAGCCCCATGCGCTGAGCGAAGGTTAGGGGATCCAGCCAGTCTCCCCGGTCATAGTCCAGGAGGTCTCCGACTCTTGTGATCTCTGCCAGGACCAGCCTCTGG
This sequence comes from Dermochelys coriacea, assembly GCF_009764565.3. Classification (NCBI taxonomy): domain Eukaryota; kingdom Metazoa; phylum Chordata; order Testudines; family Dermochelyidae; genus Dermochelys; species Dermochelys coriacea. Next base: position 41,084,472 of record NC_050072.1, read on the forward strand.
CGCACCGAGCGGGACTCCGCCACCTGCAAACGGAGCTGGGGGTTGTGTAGCAGGGGCTCCGCGAGGAGATCTGCCCCCTCGGTGGCCGCCACGGACCTGCTCGTTGTAAAGAGTTTCCAGGTCCGGAGGAGGTCCTGCTAGAAGACCGGCAGCCCGGAGAGGTCTCGCGGAAGACCTCTCGGATGGAGATAAAGGAGCTGCCGGTCATATCGGAGCCCTCGGAAGCGGCGCAGGAAGGCGTGCGCCAGTATGCTCCACGCCGGACTACCTGCACCATAAAGGAGCCTCTGCAGGGTCTGGAGGCGGAAGACATGGACCTGAGTAAGCAGACATTTTAGGCCCTGCCCTCCCTCCTCCACAGGTAGATGGAGAACCCCTGCAGGGACCCAGTGCAGTCCTGACCAAAAGAACTCCAGAATCGATGTCCGCAGGTTGGTCAGGAAAGCCGGGGCTGGGACCAGGGTGTTGAACCGGTACCAGAGCATGGACAGGATTAGTTGATTAAGCACTAACGCTCTCCCTCGAAGGGAGAGGCACCGGAGTAGTCCTGTCCATTTCCGGAGTCGTTCTATCACCCCACCCTCTAAATTCTGCCAGTTCTCCGGCGGAGAGGGATGCGTGGCAGAAAGGTAAACGCCCAGATAGAGCAGCGGACCCGTGCTCCACCGGATGGCCTGAAGCGCGGGTGGGAGGGAGCTAGCCTGCCGCCAGTCCCCTACCACCAAGCCAGAGCTTTTGACCCAGTTGACCCGCGCGGAGGAGGCTGCTGAATAGATGGCCTGGCAAGCCTCCACTCGCACCAAGTCGCCCGGGTCCTGGACCATGAGGAGCACGTCATCAGCGTACGCCGACAGGACCAGCCGCAGCTCCGGCTCCCTCAGCACCAACCCTGTCAACCTTCTTCGGAGGAGACAGAGGAAGGGCTCGATCGCCAGAGCGTACAGCTGGCCTGAGAGGGGGCACCCCTGCCGTACTCCTCGCCCAAAGTTGACCGGTTCGGTCAGGGTCCAGTTGAGCCTTACCAGACACTCTGCGGAAGCGTACAGCACCCGGAGAAAGTTCACAAACCTGGGTCCGAAGCCAAACGCCTGCAGAGTGCTCAGGAGATACCCGTGATCCATCCTGTCAAATGCCTTCTCCTGATCTAAGGACAGGAGGGCGAACGACAGACCATCCCTACACCCAAGTTCCAATAGGTCCCGGACCAGATATAGGTTGTCGAAGATGCTGCGGCCCGGGACGGTGTAGGTCTGGTCTGGGTGGACCACGTCCGCCAGCACGGACCCTAACCTCAGGGAGATGGCTTTTGCCACGATTTTGTAGTCCGTGCTGAGGAGCGAGACGGGACGCCAATTTCGTAAATCGCGGAGGTCCCCCTTCTTTGGCAATAAGGCCAGCACGGCTCGCCTGCACGAAAGAGGGAGGACCCCGCTCTGCAAAGACTCGGCCCAGACGGTGACTAGGTCTGGGCCCAGGATGTCCCAGAACACGCGGTAGAACTCCACGGTCAGCCCGTCCATGCCGGGAGATTTATTGGTGGGCATGCGACGGAGGGCTTCCGAGAACTCGGCCAGAGTGAGGGGCAGCTCTAGCCGGTCTCGGTCGCCCACGCTGACCGTTGGGAGCTCCTCCCACAGCACTCTGCAAGCGTTAGGATCGGTCGGCTCCGGGGAGAAAAGTCTTGCGTAGAAGGCTCTCGCCCTCTCGCACATCTCCACCGGATCCGTGAGGGGGGTGCCATCTTCTGCCAGTAGGCAGATGATATGTTTCTTAGCCCCCCTCTTTTTTTCCAGGGCGTAGAAGAAGCGGGAGCCGCAATCCATCTCCCGAAGGAGACGGATGCGGGATCGAACAAAGGCACCCCGGGCCCGATGGTCCTCGATGGTCCGGAGCTCCTCCCGCTTCTCCCGGCACGCTCCGCAGAGGGGTGGATCCTCGGGGCTGGCGGCCAGACGCCTCTCCAGCTCTAAGACCTCCCGTTCCAACTGCTCTATCGCTGCATCCCTCCGTTGGCTGGTGCCCCGGGTGTAGTCACGGCAGAAGAGCCGGGCGCGCACCTTCCCTATGTCCCACCACCGCCGTGCCGAGGGAAAGGCACGCCGCTGCCCTCGCCAGGCCAGCCAGAACTCCCGGAAGGACGCCACGAAGCCCGCATCCTCCAGCAAGCTGTTGTTAAAATGCCAATAGGCCGGGCCCGGCCTCTCCGCACATAGGGAGGCTGTTACGGTGGCTATGTGATGGTCAGAAAATGGGGCCAGCCGGATGTTGGAGGAGTGAGCTCGTGTAAGATGAAAGCGTGATAAATAAATGCGGTCCAACCGGGAGTGGCGCGACCAATGGGCCTCCACCCGGACAAAGGTGAACGTGGAAGTGTCATCCGGGTGGTGGTTGCGCCAGACGTCCACCAGGGAGTGGTGTTCGACTATCTCCTGGAGGACGGCGACGGCAGCCGGGCTCTGCTCGGTTCCCGAGCGATCCCGTTCCTCAAGGGTGATGTTAAAGTCCCATCCCAGGACCAGGCACTCCTGAGGATCCAAGGTGCCGAGGAAGGCGGATGCCTGCTGATAGAATTGCAGCCGCTCCGGGCTCGCTGCTGCGGCATAGATGTTGACGAGGTTGACTACGAGCCCCTCCATGTGGACCCGGAGGTGCAGCAGGCGACCCGGCACAGCCTCGGCGACCCCCAGCACCTCGGGCCGTAGTTCGGGGGAGAACAGGGTCGCCACTCCACCCGTATGAACTGTGAGGTGGCTAAAGTAGACCCTGTCCCCCCAATCCAGCCGCCATCTGTCTTCGGCGGTCGGATCCGTATGGGTCTCCTGCAGGAAAACCACAGAGTACCTCCCCTCTCGAAGGAAGGAGAGCACCTGGGACCTGCGGAGACCCATCCTACAGCCACGGATGTTCAATGTTGTGATGGTAAAGAGTGCCATGAGGAGGGCGGGGGGGGATCCTCGCCGGCAGGGATGCTCGTGGCTCCCGACGGGCCGCTCAGCAGTCCGTGACCCACCCCGTAGATGAGTAAGGAGTCACGGAAGTGGCGGACTCGCTGGTAGGCCGTGGTGCCCTGTCTCCCGGTCCTTTTCCCCTCCCCCATGAGAGCCCTTGCGGCCCGGAGGATTTGATTAAAGTCCCCCCATCGCTGGAGGGCAAGCTGGACTTTGTTGCGGGAGCCACGGACGTCTTCTAGGAACTCCCGCAACTCCTCTCGCAGCGCATGGGGGGCTGGGGTTATGGTCTGGTTGCTTCCCGATGGGGCCCTTGGTACAGCCCCCTGGCCCACCGAGATGGGCAGACAGGGTGCGGACCCCCGACGGGGCTCTTGATGGGTTGACCTGAATGCTGGGGCGATAGGGGGTGGCGGAGGGAGGATAGCAGCCCCTGGTGGGTCGGGACGGGCAAACACAAAGGCCATTCCCTGGGAGTCATCTGTTGGAAAGGGGAAGGAGACTGTCCCAGGGTGGCAATAATATCTCGGGAGGTGGGCGGGATAAGGGCAGGGGCAGGGGTAGAGGTGAGAGTCTGGATCGGGAGAGGGCTCTCACTGATGCCGGGCGCAAGCTCTCTGGTGGATTTGGCAGCCACGGCATCAGGAGGTGGACTTTCTTCTGTAGGGTCCTCTTCCGGAAAGGAGGTCGAATGCTCCTCACCAGCGAGGGATGCCCCTGGTGGCTCAGGTTCCAGCCGCGTGGCACTGGCCGTCGCCTCAACTGGCTCGGCGGCTCTCAGCGGGGTGCCCTCTGCAGCCAGGTTGATGGAGGAGTCCAGGGGCTCCTCGGAGGTGGGAGCAGAAACAACGGTTAGGGGGAGGGAGTATGGGGAAAGGGGGGCTGGAAAGAAGTCGCCCAGATCGAGGCCCGCTGGCATAGGATCGTCCTCCCCCTGGGTGACCGGGGTCAGACCCAGGGCCTCGATCTCCTCATATATAGAGGGGAAATTGTTTTCCGCTACCCCTGGATTCTCCCCGCCGGCACCTGACGTGATGGTTACTTCGGGGCACACTGGGGTTTCAGATGGTGCCTCGGGGGTCTTGGAGGGGAGGGACTCCCGTGGAGGGGAGATACCGCCTTCCAGTGCTGCCACGTCTTCCCCAGCCGGCTCTGGTGGGTGGAACACACCCGTGGGTAGAGCGGAAGGCTCGGCATCGGTGCCTCCTTCCTGGTCTTCCGGGGGGCCTCCGCATCAGATGGGAGGAGCGGAGCTCGAGCTTTCCGCTTGCCTCGCTTCCCCTGGACTAGGGCCCAGCCCTCCATGGCATCATCCGGGGGCTGGCTAGCAGGGGTTGTGTCAGGGGGCAGAGGCGATGGCTCAGGGACTCGAGGGGGTAACGGTGGGGCAGCACAAGGGAGGGAAGATTCCCCTTGGGGCGGGCCCTCTCCCATGCTTGGCGGTGTCCCTGCCGCACCCTCCTCCACAGGCCCCGCCAGATTGCAAACAGTGGGGACGGGGTTCTCCCGGTCGTCTGGGCATAGTGGGGGAGGTGCCCCTTGGGCTTGAGCGGGAGCAATGGCGGACTGGGAAGGAGGAGGGGCGGTTTCGGGCGCCGGGCAGCCAGGGGCGTCGGCGATGACGGGGCCGGTGCCCTGCCAGGGTTCGGGGGTCCTGGATGCCCCTTCTTCCCGGGTTAGGGGGCAGTCCCTCCGGACGTGCCCCATCGCCCGACAGAGGTAACACCGGGCCTCCCCCGTGGAATAATGCACCCTGTAATGGGTCCCCTGGTAGGGGACTAGGAATGACCCCTCCAGTGCCTCTCCGTCGCGCGCCGCCGGCGGCAGTTGAAGCTGCACTTGCCGGCGGAACGAGAGGACGTGACGGAGGGCGGGGTCTTTGCAGCCCAACGGGAGAGGGCTGATGACAGAGATGGGCTTTCCCAAGGCAGAAAGGGCGGGTAACAGGGCGGCATTAGGGAGAAAGGGAGGGACGGAGGTCAGGACCAGGCGGACGCCCAGGTCCTCTAGCGGCTCTAAGGGGACGAACACGCCCCCCACCGCCAGGCCCTTCTCCACCGCCTCCGGGGCGGCGGCCTCCGATGCTAGGAAGAAGACGATCTTGCCATACATTTTGGAGGCCGCCACAATGGCTGTGGGCCCCACCACCCTCGCCAATGCCCGCACATAGGTCTCCATGTGGGGCGAGGCGGGCACCAGGAGGCAACGGACGCCGTGCTTCCTGGTCATTGTGGGAAAGGGGCCCCGGTCGCTATAGATGGTAGCAGAGGCGGTGGGCTGGAGAAATGACGTAGCGGCAGGCGAAGGGGAGCTTAGGGCCTAGCAGCAGGAGCAGCAGCTTTCCACCTCCCTCCAAGCTAGAAGGCTATGGGAGAGTCGTGGGGGAGAGAGAGATTCGCTCCAGGCTACACCAATCCCTGGTGCCAGGATAAGTGAAATGGCAGCTGTTCCAGGTCAATTAAGACAACTGGGGCCAATTAAGAATTTTCCAGAAGGCAGGGAGAATGCTAGGTTGATTGGGACACCTGAAGCCAATCAGGGGCTGGCTGAAACTAGTTAAAAGCCTCCCAGTTAGTCAGGTGGGTGTGCATGCCTGGAGCTGTGGGAGGAAGTTGCACTGTTGGAGAGGCTGAGTAGTACACACCATATCAGGCACAACGAAGTGGTGAGGTAAGGGTGAAGTGGAGCTTGAGGTAGTGAGGGCTGCTATGGGGAAAGTAGCCCAGGGAATTGTACATCATGTTTCTAAAAGATCAGCTACCATAGCTGATACTATTAGGGTCCCTGTGCTGAAGCCCAGAGTAGAGGGTGGGCTCAGGCTCCCCACTCCCCCCCCAACTTTGCCCCCTGATTAATCACTGAGACTGGGAGACAACAGAGACTGTGCAAGGAAGGATAACTTCTCCTCACCCCCCTCGCTGGCTTATGATGAAAATGGCTCAATAGACTGTGACCCTTGTCTCTAGAGAGAGAAGGGTTATGTGGAGGGTCACAGTGAGCCTCTGAGGCTAGCGAAATCTGCCAGAAAATGCGGGACCCACAGAGGCAAGGACAGAGCTTTGTCACAGTCTGTTTTCATGAGATTTCCAAAAATATTACCTAAATTCTTTAAAATGCGCTTGAGATGCCAATCAAATCAGAATGAGAAAATAAGCCTCTTCCCCATTTGGATGTGACAATAACCAAAACCAAAGTGATGGGGTTAAACTTGGGCATTCTAATTTGTCTCTCTTCTCATATCTCTGAAATCTGAAGATATTCAAATTCAGGTCTGGTTAATTTTTGTCTCAATCAGTCTGACTGAATTCTACTTAAGAGACTATAAAATAGCCCCAAAGAGGCTGCTCCTATAGTAGGAGGACTTTAAACTGTATTCACTCATGTTGGTGTTAGTTGCTCTCCACCTAAGTATACTGGAGTATATCAAAAGGAAAAAGAGTACACTTAACTTGCTAATAATAGAGCCATCTAATCATTTCTAATCTTAAAGTCAATACCAAAACTGTTTCACAATGTACTGTTTAGGCACCTAAGATTTAAACCTAACAAATGACACACTGTTTTCAGATCATTGCTGTTGCTGTAATAAAAGCTGAAGACATTTACTCTACTATAGATCAAAATTGTCTCGAGAGTTATATTCAGTGATCTGCCAAATGAATTTGGCATTGTTCCTAAGTGGTTCTCCAATTAAACTTAATTTAAACTTGTTAAATAAAAGTGTGGATGACTGGTTTCATTTATAATCGGTGTATGTTATACAGTATGGATAAAGTGGGGGGTATCTCTATTGCTTATTACTGAAAGAGTAAAATGCATCCATAGGAGTATTTTATCATTGGATTTATTTACTATCATATTAATACACATGGTAGTACAAGAGTTCACTTTTATGTGGATAATTGTATACACTATGTGACAGGACAAGGCCAGATGGCTATAGTAAAGTAATGGGAGACCAATATAGTAGCCACAGGCTAAACAAATCCCTGTTACCAGGATAAGCAAATGGTAGCTGCTCCAGGTCAATTAAAACATCTGGGGCCAATTAAGATCTTTCCAGAAGGCAGGGAGGACAGCTAGGTTGATTGGGACACCTGAAGCCGATCAGGGGCTGGCTGAAACTAGTTAAAAGCTTCACAGTTAGTCAGGTGGGCATGTGTGTCAGTAGCTGTAGGAGGAAGTTGTGCTGTTGAAGAGACTGAGCAGTACAAACCATGTCAGGCACAAGGAAGGAGGCCCTGAGGTAAGGGTGAAGTGGATCTTGAGGAACTGGGGGCTGCTCTGGGGAAGTGGCCCAAGGAATTGTATGCATCCTGTTTCTAAAAAGCCAGCTACCATAGCTGATACCATTAGGGTCCCTGGGCTGGAGCCCAGAGTAGAGGGTGGGTCTGGGCTCTACACTTTGTCCCCCAGTTAATCACTGAGACTGGGAGACAACAGAGACTGTGCAAGGGAGGGTAGCTTCTCCTCGCCTCCCCTGCTGGCTTATGATGAAAATGGCTCAGTAGTCCATGACTCTTGCCTCTAGAGAAAGAAGGGCTACGTGGAGCGTCACAGTGAGCCTCTGAGGCTAGCGAAATCTGCCAGGAAATGTGGGATCCACGGAGACAAGGAAAGAGCTTTGTCACAACATGTACAAAGTACATTTGAGAAATGGAAATCAGATTTTGATAACGTGATAAACTAGCTTTTAAAAATCATCTTCCTATAAACATAACAAATGTAATTATCTAAATATTGCATGTATATATAACACATAGACATTATAATGATAATACCTTTGAAATATCTTATTCACATTGTCCTTTATACCTTGAAAGAGTCTCTGATAATCATTGATAGGTGGAATCATTAACAAATTTGAGTTTACTTCAAAGAATTTGCACACCCATATAGTCTCTCCGACTACTAAGGTCACCTCCCCTTTGAGGAGGAGATCCATGTAGCTCAAAAGCTTGCCTCTTTCATCAATAGAAATTGGTCCAATAAAAGATATTGCTTCACCCACCTTGTCTCTCTGATTGTTTAGTTGATCAACAGTCTTGAGATTCTTTTGGACTCCTTAGTGCTATTGGATGTCCAAATAGTTATGGTGGCAAAAAAAAGCCCATTTCTGTATTTGACTGATACTCCCACATACTGCAGTGATGGGGATCAGATAGATTAATAGAAAGAAGATGTTTGGACAAAATTATAAATATCCACTTTTGTCTCAGATTGAATATGGCAATGGACTGTAGCCACAGACTCTCTCAATATAACAAAGTATGCAATTTTTTTCATTTGCAATTTATTTAGTCTATCATGAATTGTACACTATGTACAATGGCTTGGGATACAGAATTTGCAACAACTCCATTCATATTTAACAGTGATTTGGAAGAAATCATCACTGATAAAGTTTGCAGGTGACACAAAGATCGGGGAAGTGGTAAATAATAAAGAGGACAGATTACTGATTCAGAGTGATCTGGATCTCTTTGTAAACTGAGCACAAGCAAACAATATGCATTTTCATATGGCTAAATTCAAATATATGAATAAAGAGCATAGGCCATATTTGAAGGATGGGGGACTTTACTCTGGAAAGCAGTGAGTCTGAAATAAAAATTGGGAGTCATGATGGATAATCAGCTGAACATTAGCTCCCAGTGTAAGGCCATGGCCAAAAAACCTAATGCAATCCTGGAATGCATAAACAGGGGAATCTTGAGCAGGAGTAGAGGGGTTATATTATTTGGAACTGGTGCTAATACTGTTCAGGGCATGATAATCGACCCAGAGGCACAGTGTCCCATCTTTCTGTTTAACAAACAGGATGCCCCCAATCCCAAGGGATTTGGAGGGACAAATGAAGCCCTTGGCCAAATTCTCCGCCAGGTAATCCTATAGGGCCTTGAGCTCAGATTCTGGTATGACTGCTGCTGGAATGCTATGTCCTGTTCTGGAGCCCACAATTCAAAAAGGATGTTGATAAACTGGAGAGAGTTCAGAGAAGGCCCAAAAGAATAATTTAAAGGATTAGAAAGATAAGGTAGGTAAAGTAATATCTTTTATGGAACCAAGTTTTGTTGGTGGAAGGTACAAACATTTGAACTATACAAAATTTTCTTCAGGTCTGGGGAAAGAAATCAGAGCATCTGAGGCAAACAGAAGTTTGGACAGACAGTAAGCATAGGAGGTAACACATGATGTGTAGGAGGTTGTTTGAGATGGAGTGAACAGTAAGAGTTAGATAGCTATGCACAAGGGATTTGAAGTGGGCCATTAAGGATTTTTTTTTTGGTAGGTTAGGACTTATTTATGTTAAGTGACCTCCCCTTCAAGTACAGGGCCAAAGGTCAGAATTCCATTTATAACTTGACAGTATAAGGAATGCAGAATATTTTTTAGATTGAGGGTCCCATACAATGTTCTGGTCCAAAGAGAGCAATGGTCCAAATTGCTGCTGTGGTCCAAGTGTTCAGTGATCCTCTTCATAGCCAGTCGGGAGAGGATTAGTATGAGGGTTGTGAAACAGAGTTTTGTTCCCATCTCCCCATGGGAAAGGCTTGGTCCTGATGCGGAGGTGAGCATAAGGAACAAACTCATCTCTTTCATGTTCATGCTGCATCTTTAAGTAGCAGTTCAGCATGCATACACCAACACTAGGAAGAGCAACCACAAAAGACAGGATCTTCCATGTCCGAGCTGCTTCAGCCTCCCTGTGAGCCGCTGCCGACATGAGCTGTCCCAACGGGGCCACAGGCTGGTGTGTGTTACAGATTGTTGTAATGAGCCATGATACCAGTGTCCCTATTAAATCCATTATCTTTAGTGGCTAGCAGCATTACGAATTTACGTTCCCAGGCTCAACTTTTGAAGGTGTTGTGCAGGTTTCAATGGAAGATGAATATTGAAAGATCTGTTATGGATTGATCACTTTGTGAAAAGTGTTTACCCAATGGTGTAATGGTGTTTTAGTCTTTTATCATTTTTCTGTGAGAGTTCATTTGAGGATACGAAAACATGCCTTATAATGATAGACTTAAGGAGCTCAATCTATTTAGTTTAACAAACAGAAGACTAAGGGTGACTTGATTAGATTCTACAAGTATCTACATGGCAAACAAACATTTAGCAATGGGCTTCTCAATCTAACAGAGAAAAGGTTTCACAGTAGCAGCCGTGTTAGTCTGTATTCGCAAAAAGAAAAGGAGTACTTGTGGCACCTTAGAGACTAACAAATTTATTAGAGCATAAGCTTTCGTGAGCTACAGCTCACTTCATCGGATGCATCCGATGAAGTGAGCTGTAGCTCACGAAAGCTTATGCTCTAATAAATTTGTTAGTCTCTAAGGTGCCACAAGTACTCCTTAACAGAGAAAAGTATAACATGATTCAATGGATGGAAGTTAAAGCTAGACAAATTCATACTGGATACAAGGTGTAAATTTTTAACAATGAGAGTAATTAACTATTGGATGCTTCATCACTTACAATATTTAAATCAAGATCAGGTGTTTTTCTAAAAGATTTGCTCTAGGAATTCTTTTGGGGAAGTTCTGTGACCTGTGTAATACAGATATTGAACTAGATGATCACAATGGCTCCTTCTGGCTTTGGAATCTATGAATATTTTACTAAAATACCTGATTTGAAATTTCTTTAGAAATCCTCATTACTTTATTCTTTGAGGGAATCAGGGTTTTTTTTATTCCAATACTTAAAATAGAGTTGTTTCTGAAAACTCTTTTTGTACATTGTGGCTCTAAAAGCTGGAACAATCTCTCTCTCTCAATGGAAATGCTTACTTAACGCTTTACATTTTCGAAGTACTATGCAAATATTCACCAATTAATCTTCATAACATCTCTGTGATTTTAATACATGAGGAAAACAAACAAAGACATCAAGGTCTAAGACAAAGATTTTCAAAAGCTTAATGGGAGCTGCAAAGTGCTTAGCTCTTTTGAAAATCAGGGGACTTTTTAAGTGCCTAAATAAGGATTTGGTCTTTGGTGGCAGACCCAAGATTAATGCTGAGGAGTTCTTGACTCCTAGCCCTGAACTCAATTCACTAGTTTTAAACATTTGAATGAAATTATTATATTATAAAATTGTTTAAAATATGTGCTGTATGCAAAATAATCTTACTATAATGTATAATTTATTTTTGCCTTCCAGTATGATGTATTGTTCTTTGTCTCAAAAATATTTACTTTATTATTGGTGTAATATTGAAAAAGGATGATGGAGTGTTCTATAGCCATGTTTTTTGGTTCTGGAATTTACTTCTCAGGGCAGGTCTATATGGGCACGTGCAGGAAAATTAAAGCAAATCAACTAACAAGTGCAAGATCACTGTGCATAAATTAAAGCATATTAAGTTTTTAATTAAAAAATGGAGTTTCTGCAAATTAAATTTTTCACAAAAATTGTTTGACAAAAGTATTCAGGTTTTCATAGGAAAAATACAAAATAGAGGGTTTCTAAAAATAAATCTGCATTTTTTGGCAGAAAATTTGACAAAAGAGAGTTTTCATTGTCATCAATTTTTCATGGAGGAGGGGAGAAATCCCAACCAGCTTTATCTCTAGCTTTACTGGGAAGGATGCTATATTGATGCATGTTGTGCTCAGCTCCCCAGGGACACTCCTTGTATAGAGATATTTGTTACAAATCATGGTGAGCTCCTCATTCTTGCTCCAGCCCATTTACTCTGAGGAAAAGGGCTGGGACAGTGTAAAGGTACCCTAAAAATGATTCAGGTGTGAGAGATTCCTGTGATGCGGGCTCTGGAGAAGACAGGTAAATCTGTCCTCCAAGGACCCCTGAAAGCTCTGGTGTACAGGGTGGGAGGAGCCTATCAGGGGTTAGGCCACAGCATGCAGCACTTCAGATTCCAGGCAGCCCTGAGGCCCACAGATCAGCCTGGGGATACAGTACTGTAATTTAGGCCTGATCTACACTACAGCATTAGGTCAACATAAAGCAGCTTACATCAGTGTGTACACTACAGCCTTGCTCCAGCCGACGTAAGTGCCCCACTACACCGACATCATAACTCCACCTCCACAAGAGGCATAAGGCTTATATTGGTGTATTTAGGGTGATGCAGTGTCCCTGTGGACACTGTTGTTTACATCTACTGTCTGTCATTCTTATCAATTTCATGGCTCCACTGGAGTCCAATTGGTGGGCAGTGGGGAGCTGAGTTCCCGTCAGGGAGCTACGTGTGCAGCTGTGAGCCCTGGCTCTCCACCCCCACACTGTCCCTCTTAAGTCAGTGGAAGCGCTCCTGGTTAGGACGCACACCACCAACAGAAGAAGGGCAGTGTGGTGGCTGTGGGTCAACTTAAGTTTGTAGCACAGACATGCCTTTAGATGGGCCCCCAGTGCTGTCTGTGTTACACTGGACACCTCTGAGCTATGCCAGCCCTGTCTTTGCCTTGCTGGTTATCAAGAGGTGCACCCTGACCACAGCCCCTGACACTGGCTACTCACACAAATTCCAGATCCTCTGCCCCCAAAGGACCAGCGTACCCCAGTTTACCAGTTTTATCTTGATCCACCTCTCCTGTATAAAGCACAGCACTTGTAATGAAACAAAAGAAGGTTTATTTAAGAAAAAATAGAGATTCCCCTAGAAACAAGAGAGAGTGCTAGAAACAGTTACAATAGAAAACAAAATCATAAAATACAAATGTGGGGCCTACATTTATTAATAGTTACCTTTCCCATGTAATAAAGTTCAGTCCGTGGCTTCATAGGAACCAGGATCCAATTTTTCATGAAATAGCTCTGTTCAACAAGATTTCTCCTGTGAATGGATCCAGAATGACTCTCCCCACTCTGTTACACTGAAGCAATCTCTTATCTTTATTCAAAGAGCGATCCCCTATCTGGTATAATGGTCCTTTTTTACCTCCAAGTGGTTTTGATTGTTTGCAATTGTCTTTCAGTGTTTTCCACTGACTGTTCTGTGGTGGGGCAGTGGAAGACAATTGAATTGCATTACATCACCAGCTAGCCAGGAAAGATGTCAACTCTCTCCTGCATGAACATGTTGTCACTGAGTAGTAATATTCCCTGGTGTGACGTTATTGACATAAACTGTGACTGAATAGTTCATTGTTGCAACCACTGTTATATATTTGCAGCAAATATTGTACAAAGGTTTTCGAGTGAGGTGTCTATGACAACGTTATGATTTGCTGGTTATGATTATGCTGTCTGTATGTGTGTATCATTTTTGTAGCTGAAGTTATGACTATTGGCTATGTACTTGTATCTCAATGTGTTTTAACTCTAAGTAGCCTCAGTGAAGCATTTGGTCAGCTTCTTGAGCAAGGACTATTCTCCGTAAGTGCCCAATCAAGAAACACTTAACTGATAATGAATTTTGGGAGATGCCAATCCACATCTGAGCTTTCCTGGAAACGTTCAGACTAACATGTAAACAATGGTGTCGGTCTGCAAACTGAGTCATGCATGGCATGTGACTTGCCCATGTGACTCCAAGCTCCATCTTGCTGCTATGATTTTTCCACAGTAAGTACAAAGGGGTGTCCTTCCACAGGCAGAGGATATAAAATACCCTGGAAACCCTCCATTTTGTCATCAATCCTGTTTCATACTTCTGGAGGAATCTTGCTATAAACTGAAGCTCTGAACAAAGGACTGGATGACCCATCCCAGCTGTGGATGTACTCTAGAGACTTGATTTGAACCTGCAGTTTATTCCATCACTGCTACAAGCCTGAACCAAGAACTTTGCCATTATTGTATGTAATTGATTTCATTTAATCAATTCTAGCGCTCATCTGTATTTCTTTCTTTTGTGAATAAACCTTTAGATTTTAGATTCTCAAGGATTGGCAACAGTGATTTGTGAGTAAGATCTGATTTGGATATTCACCTGGGTCTGGGGCTTGGTCCTTTGGGATCAGGAGAAACTTTTTTTTTTCTTTTACTGGGGTATTGGTTTTCATAACCATTCGTCCCTATAATGAGTGGCACTGATGGTGATACTGGGAAACTGGAGTGTGTTAGGGAATTGCTTGTATGACTTGTGGTTAGCCAGTGGGGTAAAACCGAAGTCCTCTCTGTCTGGCTGATTTGGTGTGCCTGAGAAGTGGAGAAACCCGAGTCTTGGGCTGTGACTGCCCTGCTCTAAGCAATTTGCCCTGAATTGTTACTCTCGGAAGTGTTCCACCAAAGGCAGCATCGTTACACGTGGTGACTCCTTTGAACTTTAAGACCATACGGGCACAAACTCAAGAATAGTCACATTATTCCTTCAATATTACCTGTGCACACATCATGCTATAATTATAAACATCAGTAAACTGCAGGCTTTCAACAGAGACCTTGCATGTTACCCTTTATAGACAAATGCCCTGTAAGCAATCTATTTGATGTAGTGAGTTTGTCAGGTCTGAGATGAGAGCCATTTGCAAAGAACATGGAGACCAGTTGCCAAGGGGAAAACTACTATTCATCACAGCTGTCCGCCTGTCAAATTTCAAGTCCTTGCTCCAATGCTTGGGGAATGCTAATGCTTTTCAAGACCTTTTACATTTTTTCCCCCCTAGTCTCCTTGGGAATAGTTCCGTTTTTTTGGCTGAAACTTTCCAGAAACAGTCAGCCTGAGGCAGACAACTTTCTTAGCGTATGCGCAATGTGTCTCAGGTGGCACATGACCAGGATTCATCACCAAATTTGGTTTGCTGGTTGGATCATTAACTTCCCAGGCTTGGAAGTGCAATGAGAATGCTGATCCATGCCCCCGTTAGCTGAAAAAGAATCTTTAATGGGAAATGTTGGGCAACCTTAATAATAAGCAGTGCTACCAGGCCTTCCTATACTATATATAGGGCAATTGACAATGACAGTTTCAATGTGGCTGCTTTGTGCGGCTCCAGTGATGCAAAGCAGCCATAAACTCATTTTAACCATCTACTTAGGCCAGTTTACAGTGGCCACAGCATGCAAATATACAAGGAGTCCTGCAGGAAATAGAGTAAATACTATTTTGATACTATATGAATGCTAACAAAAAATCAGTAAGTTGGAGATGATGCAGACACATCACAGTATAAGATTTCAGGAAGTACGTTTTAACAATTTCCTGCACTGTTTGAACACTGTGACAGGAAACACACCATGGCAAAAGAGTGTCTTAATGAAAACTTTCAAGCTGCCAGGACATATTGTAACATAAAATTGGGCATAAAAAATAGATCTGTACTGCAGGTCCCATGCAAATGAGGACATCAGTGTGGCTGGAGCATATCAAGTGAAACAGCTGTTTTTGTTGTAATTAAGACTTAGGGCTTGTCAACGTAGGCCAGCCGTTCAGACTATAGGGGTGTAAATTGCAGCATGTGCTAGCATGCTGTGCTGTAACTTCCCTTTGTGGACATTGCAGACGTGAACTAAAAGGTATCTAGTTAGCATTAATGCTGTCCTGTTTAAAGAGGACAATGCAAAGGCGAACTAGGTACACTTTATGTACAGTTTGTGCTCGGAGCTTCCACATGGGGGAGTTACAGCACAGTGCACTATTGCGCTCTGAAGTTCACACCCTTGTAGTCCAAACTTCAGGTCTGTGTAGACATAGCCTATGTTTCAATGTAGCTGTTCCAATAAGCTTCAAGGAGAAACTGTCTGCTCATTACAGACAAGGTTATTTGTTCAAAGATGTATACAAAGTAAGTCATGGTGTAGTAGTAACATTCACATGGTTATCGGCTATCATTTGCCACTAGCATAATATTTGGACATGATCCTGGATAATCCTGTGTTTGAAAAATAAGAGGTGTTGGTTTCAAGAGAGAAACATGTAGAAAAGTTGTAGTAGCACTGCCAATTAGATTCTTGATTCTGACGAATTTGTGGTGCATATATACGTATGGACCACAGGGTTCCAGACACCACATCTCATCTTTAATTAACATAATTACATTCTCACTCAAATAAAACACCCAGGGCCAAATTAATCCATAGTTTAACTCTACTGATGTATTTTGCATCTAAAGTGGTCATTGTTATCTATTATCTGCACTTCTAGTATTCATTCACTCTTCTTCACCCACATTTGCATATGCCTACTACCAATAATAATAGAAAAAACAAAATTACAATAATTTTGAGGATTAAAACAGGGTGAATAGATAAATAGAAACTAACTTTTTTTTTTTTTGCACAAATGCAGTTTTGTTCATTGTTTTTCAAGGGGTCATCTTTGTTGCTTCCAAGAATTTGAATAACTTCTGGTTATCTGTATCTATTCAGGGAGCAGCAGCAACACCACATGACTCAAGTGACCAAACACAAATAATGAAAAGTGATTTGTTGAAATAAGGTTCTCAAACAACTCAGAGTCTGAAAATTGTTTGTCTGGATTATTTAGCAAATACTTATGATGAATATATTCAGATTTTCTTTGACTCAGCTTGCAAACTATTTGCCAGCTAATACGATGGCTAAATTCTCAAATGTGTCTTATATTGAGTAGCTCTACTTCTGTGGAGTATTGTGCCTGATCCAAAACTCAGTGAAACTGATGGAAAGACACCCATTCACTTTAGTAGGATTTGGATCAGGCCCTTAATTTGTAACAAATATATTGACCAACTCTAAATAGGGTACAGGCTTAACTCCACTTTCTCCATTTTTGAAATTCAGTCAAGTATGCAGTTACCTCCAAGTTCTTTAGAAATGATTCCTTCTCAGGAGCTTCCTCTGAATCTTTATTAGAATGCATAGTCTCTCTCCAGTTGAGTTGCTGTGTCTTGTAATATTTACTCCTAGGATTATTTATTGGTAACCTGATTAATTTAGACTCCTGCAGCTGCTGCCTGCCAAGAACTGTCAGTCTTTCCTCCAGAAAACAAGCAGTTCCCTTGCACTCCTGCCAGGGCTTAACTGCTGTGCTGAAATTGGAGATACATCTCTGCAGTGTCTTTGGATCCAGATTTCATTTTATCTGATCTGCTATAGGCTTTGGGGAGAAGCTTTAGATAAGTTAATTAAGGTTTGGCCCACCTTGCTCTTCTTGTAGTCTTCTCTCTCTGGCAGGTGTCTTTCTCTACTTCCCCCCAAACTCAGTAACAAGGGCAGATGGGCCACCTCTTGTGTAGGTTGGAGGAAGGAGAATTCATGGTCCTATTGGTAATGATTTTTGGAGTCCTGGTTGTTTCTTTACCACAGAATCATCCACCCTCTCTATCTTGACTGCATAGCTTTTAAAAACAAAATCCTGTGGATGTATAGATTCCAAGGGCAGAGAGAACCACTGTGATCATCTAGTCTGACCTCCTGTATAACACAGGCAATAGAACTTCCCCACAATCATTCCTAGAGCAGAGCTTTGGAAAAAAATCCAATCTTGATTTAAAAATTGTCAGTGATGGAGAATTGACCATGACCCTTGGTACCATAGAAAAGCCTCAGTATATTAAGTCAACGCTATTAACTTTATCAACCAAATTTGTAATCATTATTAAATGATGTCATTAATTTGGCAGGATCTATTTTTCACAAACCCAAATTGATTGGCATTAATTATATTACCTTCCTTTAATACTTTATTAATCAAGTCCTGTATCAGCCACTCCATTTTCTTGACCAGGATCGATATCAGGCTGACAGGCCAATGATCATCCTGGTTGATCTGTTTATCCTTTTGAAAAATTGGCAAGCAGTTAGCCTTCTGGAAATTCCACTTTTCTCCAAGATGTATTGAAAATTAACATTAATGGTCCAACTAGCTAACCAGCCAGCCCCTATAAAACTCTTAGATGCAAATTATGTGGACCTGCCGATTTAAAAAGTCTAACTTTAATAGCTTCTGTTTAACATCCCCCAGAGTTACCAGTGGAATGGAAAAAGTGTTATCATCAACATGACTTTATCATCTGTTTTTTCCCCAACTATTGAACGGAAGTATTTATTGAACACTTCTGTCTTTTCTCCATTATTATTGATAAGTCTACAATTTCCATCTAGTAATGGGCCAGTATGGTTGTCAGGATTCTTTTTGTTCCTAATATATTTTAAAATTTTAATTTATTTTATTGTCCTTAATTCTGTGGGTCATAGATTTCTCCTTGTGTCCTTTGCTTCCATTATCAATTTTCTACAGTTCCTAACTTCTCATTTATATTAATTACTATCAATTTCCCCTTTCTTCCATTTCTTATATATTATTTTTTAAATTTTTATAACCACCTTTACTTCCCCTCTAAACCAGGTCAGTATTTTAACCAGTATGGCCTCTTCCTTGATTGTGGCTTTTCGGGCATCTAGTAAGTTGTTCTTCCATGATTCCCAATTATCATTCACATTTTTCTGATTAAATTCTTCATCCCAGCTGATTTAGCTCATAATTGTTTTCAGCTTTGTGAAACTGGCCCTATTAAAACAGCAAGTTACTGGTCTGGACTTTATTCTACTTGTATGTTATGCGGCAAAATACCTTGTTCACCTCAGTAGGCTCAGTCATTTTTAGCCTTGGAGACTCAGGTTTGGGGCAAGATGAATCCTTATAGGTGGCACAGGGTCGTGCTACTCCTCTCCTCAGTCAGTCCCTTGTGCTTGTTTTCCTTCCCTTCTGGGGAGCGAGTGCAGCCTCCCTACTGGGAAGGTCTGGTGTCTTGCTGCAAACAGCCTACTGGCAACTTCCCTGCTCCTCTCACTCCCTCACTCTCCTCCTCCTACCACCCAGGGGAGGGTTTAAAAAGGTCCCAAGTAGTTGGAGTCAGCTGAACCTAATTGGTTCCCTAGCAATCCCTTTTCCAGCTGAACCTTATTGCCCCGTGGTTCTCTCTCCTCAATGGATAGGGAGGGGCCTTTTAATCCCCTGGGACTAATTACTACCCCCCTTTTGTAGTTGTTTGTCCTGGGTTTACTACATATCCCCCCTCCCCCCGCTCAACACTACGGGGTTGGGCTACTTGGGTCGGCAAACAGTGCACTCTCGACAGGCCATCTGCATTGCCATGTTGGATTCCAGACCTATGTTGTACTCTGAAGTGGAAGGGTTGAAGCAACAGGAACCATCTCGTCACTCTGGCTTTTTTGTCTTTGTTTTGGTGCATCCACTGCAGAGGGGCATGGTCCGTGACAAGGGTAAACCTCCGTCCCAGTAGATAGTAGCGGAAGCTTTCTATGGCCCATTTTACCGCCAGGCATTCTTTTTCGACAACAGTGTATTTACGTTCCCTAGGCAGGAGCTTCCTACTGAGGAAGAGGATGGGGTGTTTGTCATCCCCAACCATTTGTGAAAGTACCGCCCCCAACCCTACATTAGAGGCATTAGTTTGTAGGATAAACTCCTTCCCCCAGTCTGGGGCCATGAGTATGGGATCAGTGCAGAGGGCCGTGTGTAGATCTGAAAAAGCGTCTTCAGGCACGGTTGCCAATTTTACTATGTCTGGGCCCCGAGCTTTCGTTAGGTCCATTAATGGGCATGCCCTGGTGGCAAAGTGGGGAATGAACCATCTACAGTATCCCACTAGTCCCAGGAATGCCCTGACCTGTTCTTTTCAGAGTGGTCGGGGCCACTTCTGTATATCTTCTAACTTGTTGAGTTGGGGCCTCCCCACACCCCTCCCCACTATATACCCGAGGTATTTGGCTTCAGCTAGCCCAAGCGAATACTTGGACGGGTTTGCTGTCAGCCCCACCTTCCTCAGGGTATCCAGCACTGCCTCCACCTTCTCCAAGTGTGTCTCCCAGTCGGGGCTATATATGATAACATCGTTGAGATGGGCTGCCATGTACTTGCCATGTGGGAAAGTAGCGGGCTCCCCATGCAACCCAAAGGGGAGGACGCTGTACTGATACAGTCCCTCTGGAGTTGCAAAGGCCATCTTCTCTTTGTCGGCCTTGGCCAGGGGGATCTGCCAATAGCCCTTGGTCAGGTCAAGGGTAGACATAAACCGTGCTTTTCCCAATATGTCAATTAGCTCATCTATTCAGGGTATAGGGTACGCATCAAACTGGGACATCTCATTCAGCTTTTGGAAGTCGTTGCAGAACCTCACGCTGCCATCCGGCTTAGGCACTAAAACCACTGGACTTGACCACTGGCTATGAGATTCTTCAATGACTCCTAAGGCCAGCATTTTCCTGACCTCTGTCCTGATCTCCTCTCTTTTGGCTTCCGGGATCCGGTATGGCTTGATGTTCACCTTCACTCCAGGCTCTGTGAGGATGTGATGGTGAACCTCAGTAGTCCTGCCTGGCTTTTCTGAGAACACATCCTGGTTGCGTTTAATCAGGCTGATCACTTCAGATCGTTGCTCCGGAGCCAACTCCGGGGATATTCCCACTTGGTCGGGCTGATTGCTTTTAGGGGATGGTGTCCCTAGCGCAACCACATGCACTTCTCTATCCTGCCATGGTTTCAGCAGGTTTAAATGGTAGATCTGCTCCAGCTTCTGGCGACCCGGCTGTCGGACCTTATAGTCTACTTCTCCTGTGGCTTCTATTATCTCATATGGCCCCTGCCACCTCGCCAGGAGCTTGCTTTCTGCCGTGGGTATGAGCACCATTACCCAGTCTCCCACCTGGAACTTCCAGGTCGTTGCTTGGCGATTGTAGTATGTCCGTTGGGCCCCTTGGGCCTTCTCCAGGTGTTCGCGCACAAGGGGGGTGACTTGGGCTATCCTCAAAAAGAAAAGGAGTACTTGTGGCACCTTAGAGACTAACAAATTTATTAGAGCATAAGCTTTCGAGAGCTACAGCTCACTTCATCGGATGCATTTGGTGGAAAAAACAGAGGAGAGATTTATATACACACACACAGAGAACATGAAACAATGGGTTTATCATACACACTGTAAGGAGAGTGATCACTTAAGATAAGCCATCACCAGCAGCAGGGGGGGGGAAAGGAGGAAAACCTTTCATGGTGACAATCAAGGTAGGCTAATTCCAGCAGTTAACAAGAATATCAGAAGAATATCACTCTCAAAGAAACTGCGGAACCACCTGATCAATATCCTCTACAGCAAACAGGGAAAGATTAAGAATGAGCTCTCAAAACTGGATACTCTCATAAAGAACCAACCTTCCACACAAACTTCCTCGTGGCTGGACTTTACAAAAACTAGACAAGCCATTTACAAAACACACTTTCCTTCTCTACAAAAGAAAAAGGACACTAAGCTATCTAAACTACTATATGCCACAAGGGGCCACAACAATGGTTCCCGTAACCCACCCAGCAATATTGTTAATCTATCCAACTATACTCTTAGCCCAGCAGAAGAATCTGTCCTATCTCGGGGCCTCTCCTTTGGCCCCTCCACCCCCACGAACATGATACAGTTCTGTGGTGACCTAGAATCCTATTTTCGACGTCTCAGACTCAAGGAATATTTCCAACACACCTCTGACCAACGTATTAACCCACAGAGACCTTCCTGCCAACACTACAAAAAGAAGGATTCTGGGTGGACTCCTCCTGAAGGTCGAAACAGCAGCCTGGATTTCTACATAGACTGCTTCCGCCGACGTGCACGAGCTGAAATTGTGGAAAAGCATCATCGCTTACCCCATAACCTCAGCCATGCAGAACACAGTGCCATCCACAGCCTCAGAAACAACTCTGACATCATAATCAAAAAGGCTGACAAAGGAGGTGCTGTCGTCATCATGAATAGGTCGGAGTATGAACAAGAGGCTACTAGGCAGCTCTCCAACACCACTTTCTACAAGCCATTACCCTCTGATCCCACTGAGAGTTACCAAAAGAAACTACAGCATTTGCTCAAGAAACTCCCTGAAAAAGCACAAGAACAAATCCGCACAGACACACCCCTGGAGCCCCGACCTGGGGTATTCTATCTGCTACCCAAGATCCATAAACCTGGAAATCCTGGACGCCCCATCATCTCAGGCATTGGCACCCTGACAGCAGGATTGTCTGGCTATGTAGACTCCCTCCTCAGGCCCTTCGTTACCAGCACTCCCAGCTATCTTCGAGACACCACCGATTTCCTGAGGAAACTACAGTCCATTGGTGATCTTCCTAAAACACCATCCTAGCCACTATGGATGTAGAAGCCCTCTACACCAACATTCCACACAAAGATGGACTACAAGCCGTCAAGAACAGTATCCCCGATACTGTCACGGCTAACCTGGTGGCAGAACTTTGTGACTTTGTCCTGACCCATAACTATTTCACATTTGGTGACAATGTATACTTTCAAATCAGCGGCACTGCGATGGGTACCCGCATGGTCCCACAGTATGCCAACATTTTTATGGCTGACTTAGAACAACGCTTCCTCAGCTCTCGTCCCCTAATGCCCCTACTCTACTTGCGCTACATTGATAACATCTTCATCATCTGGACCCATGGAAAAGAAGCTCTTGAGGAATTCCACCATGATTTTAACAATTTCCATCCCACCATCAACCTCAGCCTGGACCAGTCCACACAAGAGATCCACTTCCTGGACACTACGGAGCTAATAAGCGATGGTCACATAAACACCACCCTATATCGGAAACCTACTGACCGCTATTCCTACCTACATGCCTCTAGCTTTCATCCAGATCATACCACTCGATCCATTGTCTATAGCCAAGCGCTACGATATAACCACATTTGCTCCAACCCCTCAGACAGAGACAAACACCTACAAGATCTCTATCATGCATTCCTACAACTACAATACCCACCTGCTGAAGTGAAGAAACAGATTGACAGAGCCAGAAGAGTACCCAGAAGTCACCTACTATAGGACAGGCCCAACAAAGAAAACAACAGAACGCCACTAGCCATCACCTTCAGCCCCCAACTAAAACCTCTCCAACGCATCATCAAGGATCTACAACCTATCCTGAAGGACGACCCATCACTCTCACAGATCTTGGGAGACAGACCAGTCCTTGCTTACAGACAGCCCCCCAATCTGAAGCAAATACTCACCAGCAACCACACACCACACCACAGAACCACTAACCCAGGAACCTATCCTTGCAACAAAGCCCGTTGCCAACTCTGTCCACATATCTATTCAGGGGATACCATCAAAGGGCCTAATCACATCAGCCACACTATCAGAGGCTCATTCACCTGCGCATCTACCAATGTGATATATGCCATCATGTGCCAGCAATGCCCCTCTGCCATGTACATTGGCCAAACTGGACAGTCTCTACGTAAAAGAATGAATGGGCACAAATCAGACGTCAAGAATTATAACATTCAAAAACCAGTTGGAGAACACTTCAATCTCTCTGGTCACTCGATCACAGACCTAAGAGTGGCTATACTTCAACAAAAAAGCTTCAAAAACAGACTCCAACGAGAGACTGCTGAATTGGAATTAATTTGCAAACTGGATACAATTAACTTAGGCTTGAATAGAGACTGGGAATGGATGAGTCATTACACAAAGTAAAACTATTTCCCCATGGTATTTCTCCCTCCCACCCCACCCCCCACTGTTCCTCTGATATTCTTGTTAACTGCTGGAATTAGCCTACCTTGCTTGTCACCATGAAAGGTTTTCCTCCTTCCCCCCCCCTGCTGCTGGTGATGGCTTATCTTAAGTGATCACTCTCCTTACAGTGTGTATGATAAACCCATTGTTTCATGTTCTCTGTGTGTGTGTATATAAATCTCTCCTCTGTTTTTCCCACCAAATGCATCCGATGAAGTGAGCTGTAGCTCACGAAAGCTTATGCTCTAATAAATTTGTTAGTCTCTAAGGTGCCACAAGTACTCCTTTTCTTTTTGCGAATATAGACTAACACAGCTGCTACTCTGAAACTTGGGCTATCCTGTCTTTCATTTGCAATATATGTTCAACAATATTTCTCCCGGTGTTCGGCTGTTCTTCCCAGCCCTCTTTGGCCATGTCCAATATGCCCCTGGGGTGGCGACCATATAACAGCTCGAATGGGGAGAATCCAGTGGAAGCTTGGGGAACCTCCCATACAGCAAACTGCAAGTAAGGCAGCAGGGCATCCCAGTTTTTCCCGTTGTGACTAACCACTTTCTGTAGCATGTTCTTCAATGTTCTATTGAAGTATTCGACAAGACCATCAGTCTGGGGATGATAGATTGACCTCCTGAGGGTCCATATATGGAGCATTGTATAAGCTTAATTAACTTAGACACAAAGGGGGCCCTTGGTCTGTCAGGATCTCTTTAGGTATCCCTACTATGGAAAAAATCTGGACTAATTCTTTGGCTATGGTCTTGGACATGGTGTTAAGTAGGGGTACGGCTTCGGGATATCGGGTGGCATAATCTAGTACTACCAGAATGTACTGATGACCCCGGGCTGACATCTCCAGTGGCCCTACTAGATCCATAGCTATTCGCTCAAATGGGATTTCAATAATTGGTAGAGGTACCAAAAGGGCCCTTAAGTGTGGTTGGGGCCCATGTAACTTACATTCTGGACAGGAGGTACAATATCACTGGACAGCCGCAGAAATGCCGGGCCAAAAAAATCTCTGCAGACTCCGATCAAGGGTCTTATCTACCCCTAGATGGCCCCCAAACAGATGGCTGTGGCCAGATCCATCACGCCCCTCTGATGCTTCTGTGGGACCAAGAGTTGTTCTACGACTTGCTCTTGGACCTGGACTACTCTGTATAGCAGATCACCCTTAATCACATAATATGGCCCTGGGCCCTTGACTTTCCCCACCATGGGGACCCCATTTACCTCGAATATTTCTTTGCTGTATATTGGATCATTGGCCTGATCCTGACCAAAATTCCCAAGTGAGGTTCCCATTTGTCCAAACTCAGGGGGATCTACCTCTGACTCCCTCTCGGGGAAAACCCCCGGGGAACAAGGTCCGGCTATTGGGTCGTTGATCTCCTGCCCCGCCCCGCTGTCTGTTGAGCCACCTCTTTCCCCTACAAGCGTAGATTTCTGGTACTGGGTCAAGATCCTCATTCCCCTCCTTTTATCCGCCCTACGTTTCCTCCGAGTCTTCTGGGGCTTTCCCGGTGGGGAGAACAAATCCTGGCCAAATTCGTGGAAGGCCGGGGGGGCGTTATCTATCTGGGCCACCCCCTGAGTTCCAGGTTCATTATTTTCTTCCACCTTCTCCCCAGGGAGTAGGCTATCAAACCCTGGGAAGTCTCGTCCAATAAGGACTGGGTAGGGGAGTTTCAGAACTACTCCCACCATCACCTTAGTGGGGTTTCCGAGAACTTCTCTTTTTACAGGGATGGTCGGGTAGTAACTGACATCCCCATCCACACTATTCCTGAGTGTTTGGCCTGGGATAGTTGGTCCTGCCCGACCAGCTTTCCCGGGACCAGCGTGATTGCACTTCCCGAGTCTACTAACGCGGTAGTCTCTATACCATTCATCTTAACAGGTCTAGTGTATCTGTGAGGGACCATTGCAACTCCTAGTAGACTTATTAGATCACATGGTCCCCCATATCTCCCAGTTCGCATTGCATGGGCTCATCTAGATTTGGGCATTGGGCAGCGATATGCCCCAATTTGCCGCATGCATAACATCGGTATCCTGCTCGGGGCAGCCCCCGATTTTTGGGGCTACTGGGCTTTATCCCCTGAGCCTTTCTCCTCCAGTCCTCAAGTCTCTTTGGGACCTCTGGCTGCTCTTCAGCCTCCTTCCTCCCTTCCATAGTCCGGCCTGGTGCTAGGGCAAATCGGGGCCTCGGCGCAGAGACTTGTCTCCGATTCTGGCGCCTTCCTTCCCCGGTGGTCCGCGAAAGTTCTTGGGCTGCTAGGTGTCTCTCTACAAGGGAAACTAGTTCATCATAGGAGGAGGGATCGTTTTGGCGGACCCACCCCTGTATGTCCGGCAGCAACTCCCTCATGTACTTGTCCAACATGAGGATTCCCACTATCTTCTCCGGCCCATGGGTCTCGGGGCGAAGCCACTTCCGAGCGAGGTGGATTAAATCAAATAGCTGGTACCTCGGCGGTTTGCTGTCCCGGTATTTCCACTCATGGAAGCGCTGGGCCCGAATGGCTGACGTCACACCTAACCTTGCCAGGATTTCCACCTTCAGCTGGGGGTATTCCATAGCTGTCTCTGTGGTCATGTCAAAATAGGCCTTCTGGGGCTCCCCACACAGAAATGGAGCCAGAATACCTGCCCACTGGTCTTGGGGCCAGGCCTCCTGAAGTGCCATCCTCTTGAAGGTGAGGAGATATGCCTCTGTATCGTCATCCAGAGTCATCTTCTGTAAATAGTTCCTTGCCCGCAGCGGCTGGATTCCCTGGGGCCCGTGCGTCAGCGTGGTCAGGGCTTTTAACTGGTTCACTACTTCATTCAGGGTGGCTCGATCTTGGGCCGCCTGGTTCATCAGTAATTAGTTCGTCTCCTGTTGGATGTGTACTGATTCTTGCTGGACAGCCATCTGCACCCTGGTAGCGTCTTGTTGGGCCGCAGTGGCCTGTACCAATGCCTTCACTACATTGTCCATTTTTTTTTGACATTTACCCTGCCCAGAGATGGCTTGCCACAGAGCCTTACTCACTCACCACATCCCACTTCTGACACCATGTGTGGCAAAATACCTTGTTCTACTTAGTAGGCTCAGTCCTTTTTACGCTTGGAGACTCAGGTTTGAGGCAAGGCGAATCCTTATAGGTGGCACAGGGTCCTGGTACTCCTCTCCTCAGTCAGTCCCTTGTGCTTGTTTTCCTTCCCTTCTGGGGAGCAAGTGCAGCCTCCCTACTGGGAAGGTCTGGTGTCTTGCTGCAAACAGCCTATTGGCAACTTCCCTGCTCCTCTCACTCCCTCACCCTTGCCCTCCTACCACCCGGGGAGGGTTTAAAAGGGTCCCAAGTAATTGGTGTCAGCTGAACCTAATTGGATCACTAGCAACCCTTTTTCCAGCTGAACCTTATTGCCCCCTGGTTCTCTCTCCTCAGTGGATAGGGAGCGGCCTTTTAATCCCCTGGGACTAATTACTACCCCCCCCCCTTTTGTAGCTGTTTGTCCTGGGTTTACCACAGTTATAAATGTAATCAAGTCACAATCACTTATACCTAAGCTACCATTAATTTTTCATTCTATGATCAGTTCCTCTTTATCTCTTAGACAAGATCTAATAAATTGGCTGCAACACTTTTTGAATTAGGAAATTGTCATCTGTAATATTTAGAAATGCCAAGTATGTAGTACTGGGAGCATGAGACCTCCAGCATAGCAGAGAGACACAGTGGGTAAGGTGATATCTTTTATTGGACCAACTTGGTCCAATGAAAGATATTACCTCACCCATCTTGTCTCTCTGATATCCTGAGACCATCACTGACCACAACAACACTGCAAATCTGCATCTTATGTCACTCAGATTGAAGTCCTCCATGCTCATGCAGGTTTTTTCCACTGCACATTATGGACAGGTGCTTAAGGAGGTAGTCATCCTGTTCCCTGTTATGATTTATTGGTCTCTAGCAGCGTGACGTTGCCCAGGATACAATCTGGATGGATGGACAGCTGTGTCCCCTCAATTCTTCAATCTGGGGTGCCTTTTACACTGCTTTGCTGTGAGAGCAACCATTCCTGGTCTGCTCACACAAAGCCTCGAGCATGTAAATCACACTGTTCTACTGTAGGAGTGCTCTAGCCAGCCACTCATGTAGCCACTCATGCAGCACAGCACTAGCAAATTCTCAATCCCAGCCTTTTCCCTCAGAAATGTGCATCTTGTACTGCCCAGCACCTTTGTGACTGCCCTCCAGAACAAGTTGGAACATGCTTTGGAAGTATTATACCTTATATATCTTTACATACAATGTTGCCACATGTATTTTACCAAGACAATAATGATCAGCAAATCATAAGTTTTCAAATGATACCATACACAGTAAGATTTGTCCAAAATTTAACATAATGTTTTAAAAGGGGTGAACCTAGGGGTACAGACAATCACAAGTAGACACCAGCTAATAACTCATCTTATCTGTTAGGACATTGATCCATAAGCATTCAATATAATTTTCTTCTGAGATATCAATGACTCAGAAACAGGAAATGTCTTTTTTGACATAGTGCCACTCCCCCTCTGTCCACTCAATCCTTCCTAAATAGGTTATAACCATTGATTTTAACATTCCAATTGTGCAAATCATCCCACCAGGTTTCAGTAATACCAAATAGATTGAATTGCTCATTTATTAATATAAATTCCAACTCCACTTGTTTGTTACCCAGGCTCCTACCATAGATCTATAAACAGTTCAAGATTTTTTTCTCTTTCTGTACTTTGGTTCCTTGATTAATTTTGTTTTCAACATGTAAATTTTTGTATGCATATCTTCCCTCTTTCTACCCCCTCACCTTTTGCTATTAGTTTAACCTCCTTCTGGCCACTTTAGCTAGCCTGTCCCCAAGGAGACTGGGGTAGAGGCTGTCCAAACTATACGGCCCCCTTCCCCCATAGAATGTGGACTAGTATTCCACAAAACAAAAACCAAACCCTACATCACTTACCTTGCCAGCAGTTTACTTCCAGAATCTTCCGCCTTCTGTCTTCCTTTACTCATGGTTCAGGAAACATCTCAGAGCAGATTGAGTGGACATTCTTCTTCAGAATGCTTCCGAGTTCCAAGAAGTCGTATAGTGTCAGAATTTGGTTTCTGACTCTGCAGGTGACTTGATGGATACACAGCAACTATGATGGGTGCTGTACTGAATGCCCTACTACCCCATAGGCAGGGCTGGCCTTAGGGAAAATGGTGCCCTGGGCGAACTTGCATTTTGGCACCCCTGACCCCTGTGGGTTTGGTGCACCCCATTGCCCCTGGCCCCCGTGGGCTCCCCATCCCTTTACCCTGCACCTCCCTCCTGCACCCCAACCCCTGTGCCTCCCTCCTGCACCACCAACCCCCGCCCCTCTTCTGCATCCCTAACCCTTCCCCCTCTCCTGCATCCCAAACCCCTGCACTGTGCCCCCTGTGCCCCAAACCCTGCACTGTGCCCCCTTCACCCATAACCCCTGCACAGCCTCCTGCAGTCACCTGGGAAAACTGACCAGGATACACGGAGCATCTGGCATTGCTACTCACTCCCCCGCCTCAAAAGCTTCTCTTCTGAGCAGCCCTAAGGGGCTGAAGGGGGGAGCCAGGAGCAAAGTCAGGGCTTCCTGCATCCAGGTCACTTTCCCTCATATCACAGCCCAGATGGAGAAAGTGACCTGGCCATGCAGGGGGCAAATGTCAGATGAGGCACGGGTCACCTCGATTTGGAGGTGCCCACAGCCCACTGCCTTTGGAGCGTTGGAAGCTCCCTAGAAGTGAGGGGGGGGCCCTGGCGTCTGGCCCGTGCCCCGCCTGTACTCTGCCCCCACTCCGCCCTGAGGTACCACGCCCACTCTGCCTCTTTCCCTTAGGTTCCACCCTTGCTCCACCTCTTCCTGCTCCCACTCGGTTTCTTCCCTTGAGACCCCTGCTGCTGACCCCTCTCAACCTCTTCCCCACATTGCTCAAATTTAAGGCAAGAAAAAAGTGATGGGGCCATGGTTCCCTGTCCCCCAACCCCCCGTTCTGGCACCCCGGACATGGAAGTATTGTCTCTGTGAGTCGGGAACATGGATATTTGAAAAAAAAATTGTCACAAGCTCTAGAAAGCCCAGTTTGGAAAAAATTGTTTGTAGAAACTATACATACATTGGGAATAAATGTAAAGATTACAATGAAATTCCAGGTTTCAGAGTAGCAGCCATGTTAGTCTGTATTCGCAAAAAGAAAAGGAGTACTTGTGGCACCTTAGAGACTAACAAATTTATTTGAGCATTAGCTTTCGTGAGCATCCAATGAAGTGAGCTGTAGCTCATGAAAGCTTATGCTCAAATAAATTTGTTAGTCTCTAAGGTGCCACAAGTACTCCTTTTCTTTTAATGAAATTCCAGGCAAGGAAATAAGTGATCGAGATTCAGAGTCTTCATTGGCTGCCTGCTGCAGTGACATACTGGGCCCTGGTTGGCAGGAAGAGTGCTTGTTAAACCAACCTAAGAGTAATGTGGTTTCTGACAGTCTCACTAAATCTCCTGTTTCAGAGTAGCAGCCGTGTTAGCCTGTATTCGCAAAAAGAAAAGGAGTATTTGTGGCACCTTAGAGACTAACAAATTTTTTCCACCAAATGCATCCGATGAAGTGAGCTGTAGCTCACGAAAGCTTATGCTCTAATAAATTTGTTAGTCTCTAAGGTGCCACAAGTACTCCTTTTCTTTTTACTAAATCTCCTGTTTCAGATCTTGGTACAACTACAAGAGGATCGTCACAACCTCATTTACCTGAGTATCCAAAAGCTGCTTTTGATCAGCAAAATTGTTCATTTACAAGGGAATGTTACAAGAAATTTTCATTTTTAGAGTACAATAAGCAGGCCAATGCAGTTTTCTGCTTTCCTTGCAGACAGTTTCCCAGTGGTTCAAAAGACGCAGCATTCACTGAAAATGGAGTAAGGGACTAGAAAAGTATAGAACAAAAGCTTCAGAAACACATACAATCTTCCATACACAAGCAGTGTTCTGAAAACATTTTTTCAAAGTTAAAAGAAGTAGCCTTTGTAGTGGCACAGCAGTCAAATTCTTACAAGGTGGCGTTACATGAAATCACAGAGTGTGCTGCAAAAATCACCAATTTAGTGCTTTATCTGGCTAAACAAGGAATTGCATTGCGGAGGCACAATGAGAGGGAAGAATCAGCAAACTGTGGAAACTTTCTAGAATTATGCAATTTCTTCCTGAAATATGATAAAGCAGTCATACACAAAAATGAGGGGTTCTTTCAATCTCACAAGCCATGCAACTCAAAATGAGCTTTTGCAAATTGCTGCTGATATTGTGAAAAGTCATTTAGAAAGCTTGGGAGAATGGGGTTTTTACTGTTCTTGTTGATGCAGCATGTTAAGCAAGAAGAAATGACAGTCTGTGTGAGATGCACAGAAAATCTGGAAATAAAGTAACGATTTCTAGGATTTGTTGATTACTCTGAGTGAGGAGATGCTGCCACAACACTAAGCAGTTCTCACAAGCATTGGGGATTGCAAACTTTTTGGTCATAGCACAGTATTATGATGGGGTCACTGTCATGGTGGGTCATGTAAGTGGAGCACAACAAAAAATGCTGCAAGATCATCCCTATATATGTACACTGCATAAATTGAATTTGGCTTTAGCTGAGGCCTACAAAATAAACTGGACAGCAACAGGATTTTTATTTTTACACTCTAGAGGGCTTGTTTACCTTCTTTTCACAACCTGGCACACACTATGCTTATTTAGAGACCCAAAAGACGCTTGGAGGGAAACTGGAATCGTGTAGTTTAAGTGCCATGAGATGGACATGCAGATGGAAAAATGTATCTCCATGAGAGCGCTTCTTAGCAGTTTGTTGGGACTGTCAGTGCCTCCCCCCCAAAGATTTATTGAAGCATCAGGTTTGTTGAAGGATCTGTAGAAAATAGATTTTTGTGTGTGCTTGATCGTTTTTTTACTATGTTCTTCTTAAGAACATAAGAATGGCCATACTGGGTCAGACCAAAGATCCATCCAGCCCAGCATCCTGTTCACCGACAGCGGCCAATGCCAGGTGCCCCAGAGGCAATGAACCTAACAGGCAATGATCAAGTGATCTCTCTCCTGCCATCCATCTCCACCCCTGACAAACAGATGCCAGGGACACCATTCCTTATCCATCCTGGCTAACAGTCATTAAGGGACTTAACCTCCATGAATTTATCCCGTTCTCTTTTAAACCCTGTTATAGTCCTAGTCTTCACAACCTCCTCAGGCAAGGAGTTCCACAGGTTGACTGTGCGCTGAGTGAAGAAGAACTTCCTTTTATTTGTTTTAAATCTGCTACCCATTCATTTCATTTGGTGGTCCCTAGTTCTTATATTATGGGAACAAGTAAATAACTTTTCTTTATTCACTTTCTCCACACCATTCATGATTTTATATACCTCTATCATATCCTCCCTTAGTCTCCTCTTTTCCAAGCTGAAAAGTCCTAGCCTCTTTAACTCTCCTCATATGGGACCCATTCCAAATCCCTAATCATTTTAGTTGCCCTTTTCTGAACCTTTTGTAATGCCAGTATATCTTTTTTGAGATGAGGGGACCACATCCGTATGCAGTATTCAAGATGTGGGCATACTATGGATTTATATAAGGGCAATAAGATATTCTCCGTCTTATTCTCTATCCCTTTTTTAATGATTCCTAACATCCCATTTGCTTTTTTGACTGCTGCTGCACACTGTGTGAACGTCTTCAGAGAACTATTCATGATGACTCCAAGATCTTTCTCCTGATTAGTTGTAGCTAAATTAGCCCCCATCATATCGTATGTATAGTTGGGATTATTTTTTCCAATGTGCATTACTTTACATTTATCCACATTAAATATCATTTGCCATTTTGTTGCCCAATCACTTAGTTTTGTGAGATCTTTTTGAAGTTCTTCACAGTCTGCTTTGGTCCTAACTATCTTGAGCAGTTTAATATCATCTGCAAACTTTGCCACCTCACTGTTTACCCCTTTCTCCAGGTCATTTATGAATAAGTTGAATAGGATTGGTCCTAGGACTGACCATTTATGAATAAGTTGAATAGGATAGGTCCTTGGGGAACACCACTGGTTACCCCTCTCCATTCTGAAACTTTACCATTTATTTCTACCCTTTGTTCCCTGTCTTTTAACCAGTTCTCAATCCATGAAAGGATCTTCCCTCTTATCCCATGACAACCTAATTTAAGTAAGAGCCTTTGGTGAGGGACCTTGTCAAAGGCTTTCTGGAAATCTAAGTACACTATGTCCACTGGATCCCCTTGTCCACATGTTTGTTGACTCCCTCAAAGAGCTCTAATAGATTAAAAAGACATGATTTCTCTTTACAGAAACTATGTTGAGTTTTGCGCAGCAATTTATGTTCTTCTATGTGTCTGACAATTTTATTCTTTACTATTGTTTCAACTAATTTGCCCGGTACTGACGTTAGACTTGCCAGGCTGTAATTGCCAGGATAATCTCTAGAGCCCTTCTTAAATATTGGTGTTACATTAGCTATCTTCCAGTCATTGGGTACAGTAGCTGATTTAAAGGACAGCTTACAAACCATAGTTAATAGTTCCGCAATTTCACATTTGAGTTCTTTCAGAACTCTTCGGTGAATGCCATCTGGTCCCGGTAACTTGTTATTGTTAAGTTTCTCAATTAATTCCAAAGCCTCCTTTAGCGACACTTTAATCTGTGACAATTCCTCAGATTTGTCACCTACAAAAAACGGCTCAGGTTTGGGAATCTCCCTAACATCCTCAGCCACGAAGACTGAAGCAAAGAATTCATTTAGTTTCTCTGCGATGACTTTATCATCTTTAAGTGCTCCTTTTGTATCTCGATTGTCCAGGGACCACACTGCTTGTTTAGCAGGCTTCTGGCTTTTGATGTACTTAAAAACATTTTGTTATTACCTTTTGAGATTTTTGGCTAGCTGTTCTTCAAACTTCTTCATGGCTTTTCTTATTTCATTTTTACGTTTAATTTGGCAATGTTTATGCTCCTTTCTATTTACCTCACTAGGATTTGATTTCCACTTTTTAAAAGATGACTTTTTATTTCTCACTGCTTCTTTTACATGGTTGTTAAGCCATGGTGGCTTTTTTTTAGTTCTTTTACTGTGTTTTTTTAGTTTGGGGTATACATTTAATTTGAGCCTCTATTATGGTGTCTTTGAAAAGTGTCCATGCAGCTTGCAGGGATTTCCCTCTAGCCACTGTACCTTTTAATTTCTGTTTAACTAACCTTCAAATTTTTGCATAGTTCCCCTTTCTAAAATTAAATGCTACAGTGTAGGGCTGTTGAGGTGTTCTTCCCACCACAGGAATGTCAAAGCGTTATAGAGTATGTGAACCAGCGCTAAGAAGGATGATGTTTGGGAGAAAGTCCAAAGGTTCTGTGAGCTGCATGATGTCCCTGTTGATGAAGGCGCAGATGAAGAGTATGCTCACAAATGACCTGTGAAAAAAACAGCCTCCCTTGACTGTTCAGTTGTTACAAGCATACTTGGAGAACGAGAATATCAGACAGGTAAAAATGAGAGCGCTAAACAAAAATGAGGAAGACAGCTATATTTTCCTGTGTTGGACACGCTGCCAGGTGAATGTAAATGCTGGTTTTCATCCCAGTCAATGGAAATAGCTGAAAATGTAGATGCAGTGCTACAATGTGATCAAGAGGGCATGGATGGACTGCTCAGTCAAAATACAAATGTCCTTTCAATCAGTTCAAAACTTGCTAACACAGAGATGTATTTGATCAAAATGGGTTTGCCAGAGCTCATTCTGGAGAGTCTGAAGGCAGCTGCTTCAATATCATTTTATCCACGTTTTACAAAACTGTTGAAATTGGCCATTGCCTTACCTGTTGGCACAGCTCCACATGCGAGGTCATTTTCTGTCATGTAATGCGTATGATACTGGATACCATCCACAATGGGTCAGGTTTGTGTTTGCTGCACACTGAGAGTGACCTTACCCAGAGACATTAACCCTGGGCAGATCATTGATGCCTATGGTGTGAAGTCCAGTCGCTGGAGTTTACTTCATTGATATTTGGTTTTATTTTTATTAGTATTAGTAGTAATATATAATTTTCTGCCTTATTAAATACAATGAATGCTACTGATTATAATTATTATACAAATATAATGGCACGGTGTATATGCGTCTGAATGTTTACATTATCAAGCAATACAGATAATTAATTTAAATTGGTGTAAACTGGTTGGTGTAAGCTTGTGGAAAAATGCAGTGTACTGTAGGAAAGGTTTATAGATATTTTAACCCTACTGTGGTGTTTAAGTGTCAGGGTGACACGTTAATAGTGCTGTTAAACCATATGTATCGTTGAGTGATTTTGGGGCCTTTTGTGCTATAAATTATTGTACAATACAGCTCTTAAAAAGACACGGGGAATGAATCGGGGTTACAGTGTTTATTTTTGTCCATAATTCTGATTTACAGCCTCACTAGAAACAGAGGGGTATATGGGTATCTTCTTCCAGTCCTTGATACACACCACAGTGCTGCTGCTGCTGTTCTTCCTAACCCATGATCTCCAGCGATTTCCTCCTCTCTTGCACCACCACCGCCTTCTGACTCTTCACTGATCAATTATTGTTAAGCAAATTGTTGTTCTTCCTTTTAATTTAGTGCTCAGGTGACGGCATTTTGTGGAACCATGTTGGCCAAACAACTTGTTTTGCAACTTGTTTCACAACTTTTCTGTTGGCTGGTGCTTCTGTGAGACAGATGATGAGCTGAAATATATAGATGGAGACAAAGTTATACTGTGAGAGTATGAGTGTCTTAACTCCATGGAGGAAAGGAGGACTGCATTAGAGATCTCAGGTTCTTGCTGGTCTGTTCCCCAGTGCTGGGGGTTTTGTCTTTTCCACTTCTTTTAATGATTTGAATGCACATTTTCAACAGCATCTCTGTGTTTCTTGGGAAAATGGACACTCAGAGAAAGAAAGAATGTGTGTGGGAAGGGTGGGGGAGGGTTAGGAGAATGAACACATGTAAGAAAAGTAATAGATTTATTTCTGAATAGGGACTTGTCACTTGCTGTTTAGTGTTTGCTAAAATATAGCATCACCTATCTGGGTAAGTAAGAAATAAACTTATTAAGAAAGACCAAGAGGCATTTTTGCTTATTCTAGCATCCCTAGTTCCCTTTCTCCTTCTTTTGACTTTCTGCCACTTAATCACCCATGGAATTTGGATGGCTCTGCTCTTTTGGTTCATGTCTGGCTTCTATACCAGTCCCTTCCATTCACATTCAACAGAACAGCGAGGGAGACTCAGGGCTGGTCTACACTACTGCGGTAAATCAATCTAATTTCTGCAACTTCAGTTATGTGAATAATGTAACTGAAGTCGACGTAGTTAGATCCATTTACCGTGGTGGCTACACTGTGCTGTGTTGATGGGAGAGTGTCTCTGGTT
The DNA here is from genome assembly GCF_009764565.3 of Dermochelys coriacea. Taxonomy (NCBI): domain Eukaryota; kingdom Metazoa; phylum Chordata; order Testudines; family Dermochelyidae; genus Dermochelys; species Dermochelys coriacea. Next base: position 41,120,396 of record NC_050072.1, read on the forward strand.
GACTTCCCTTATGCTTCTTCACCAGACCTGCTAAATCGACACTCGCTGCATCGATTGCAGCAGTGCCAATCTACCACTAAGTGTAGACATGCCCTCAGAGTCAGGCTGGTGGGAGAGGACAGATCAGAGCATGAATGGGGCAGGCTGTGGGAAATCCCGCTTTCTGACCTACACACATGCTCAGGAGAACAAACCCGAGAGGGTTTTATTTCTAAATAAAAACATGAAGACAAATATGCCAGTGTCTTTCTTTATACTGATGACACATTTGTGCTAAAGCAGCTGGATGTGCTGAGATGATTCAGACCACTGATCACAATGAGTCTGAGTTTGCTGTCTGTTTCATTGGGGAGGGGGTAAGAAGGCGAGGTTTCCACCTCTCTGCTGCGGGAACTGTAGAAACATACAGGGGCAGTAAGTGAATATGTGGAGAGTGTGGGCTAGGGAATGAGCGACTGAGTGTTCACCAGTCCCTGTCTTGACAGGGCTAGAGAGGACTCTTTCTCCAGTGGTGGTGGATGTAACGATTCTGCCTTTCACTGGCTGGTCCAGATGTGGGACTCCTCCTCCTGCTATGCTGATGCCAGAACAACTCAGCTAAGAGGTGCTGGAATGGGGGGGCCAATGGGCCATGGCCCCATCACTTTTTTCCTGCCTTAAGAGCGAGTGATGAGGGGGAGGGGGCAGAGAGGGGCAAACAGCAAGTGGGAGGAGGCTCAGGGAAATAGGCAGGGTGGGGGCAGAAAGAGGTGGAGTGAGGGTGGGGCTTCAGAGAGAAGAGGCCAAGCGGGGGCGGAGCACAGGTGGGACCACAGTCCGGATGCCGGTGCCCCCTTCACTTCTAGGGAACTTCCAGCACTTGCATAGCCTCCCCAAATGAAAGACTCACAAGCCAACTATGGATTTACATTCTTTTAAAGCCTGAGCTTTAGAGCATTTTCAATCCAAAACTGAAAATATATAGATGGAGACAAAGTTAGACTGTGAGAGTATGAGTGTCTTAACTCTGGAAGCCTGCATTTGAATATTTTATTTATGACCTAATTCAAACTCAGCTGTCTCAGATGAGTTCTTACTCCATCACTAACCCTATTTCGCCATGATTTGTGGGTTCAACTCACGAAAGCTCCAAGTCTGGAATATTAGCAGTTTTGCAGATCAGCACAGAGATTCATAGACAGAACTTCATGGAAGAATTTGTGCAGTACATCGCTACACCATAGAGTACTTAGCTTTAGCTGGTATTATCCGTCACTCACTTTTATAAACAGTAACCTTCACCCCATAACTCTAGAAAAAGTAGACAAAAATAGAAAAGGAGTACTTGTGGCACCTTAGAGACTAACAAATTTATTAGAGCATAAGCTTTCGTGAGCCACAGCTCACTTCATCGGATGCATTTGGTGGAAAAAACAGAGGGGACAGACCGTATTCTCTGATAAAATATAAGAAAAATAAAGCAGACATGTAATGTAACTACCTATAGTGTGCACTGTTTTCTTAAATACTTGTGGTGTAAATAAGTAACCTCTGGAAGATGAATATACACTCTCCAAAATATTCATATGTCAAACCAGCCAATGTGCCATTGTTCTCCTGGTTTATTTTATTATTATTCCTTTATGGTGTCAAATTAATAGCAAAAGTCCTTTATTTATCTACAGAGCAAGTACAGACACAGTCAGTGCCAGAATGAATTCCCTATACTTCTCCACTATTTGTCTTAAGTTAAACTTGACTGGAATAGCCAGCTCTAGGGATCCGAGAAAAATTTAGGCTCCATGCCCATACACTTCTTGACATCTCTGCTGAGAATACCAATAAGTATGCCTGTTAGTGCCAAGTGTGATGATGGGTAGTAATTAAGCCACCAATATATCCCATTTAGACCACTGCACAGTTGTTAGACTGCTGCTCAGGGCTGTACTAGATTTCAGGTTGATAAGTCCTTTGTCCCATTAACAATTATTTCACCCATCCAGTTGCCCAAAACATTGTCAGTATTTGTAGAGTCAACCAAAAGGAATAATTGTGAAACCTTTAATATTTTAGTATGCAACTCTTATCCCTTTTCCATCCCAGCCTGTTCCCTCATCTCTTTCTCCAGCTTTCTTCCTATATCTCTTTTTCTTAATTCCTACAGTGTGTCAGTTTCAGTACAGACCCAGCTTATCTCTGTGGAAATAACTGAACTTGGGAAATTTCGCCTTTGGAGTTTTAAAAGTATCTATTAAGTTTTATATGTAGGATATTATAGATATACAAAGGATTTATACAGAATTCAATATGTATCCAGCAAATACTCGTTTAAGCTGTGAGTTTTATGAAGTCAGAAATATGCAATACACAAGAGCTGAAATCCTGGCCCTACGGGAGTCAATGCCCAAGCTCCGAATGACTTTGTGAGGCCAGGATTTCATCCAAGGCACACCTACATTTACAGATTAATGATACCATGTCAAATATTAGGTATAAATAATACAAAAGATAAACCGAGATGTCTGTTACAGAATTTCAAGTCCTGAGGGTGAACCTCAAAAATTTGAGTCTGGTTTAAAAATCAGCCAACATCTCTCATGCATTATTCAAACGTCACCAAATTCTATACCCTGCAAAAGTGGACTGGAGAGCTCATGGGAACAAGCTTTTGTATAACCCTGCACTCTCTAGGGTATATCTGTTCATATGGCCCCTAACACTGCAATATCAGGGTCACGCCCACGCACAATATCCATATGAGATAGGAAGGTGTTATCTCCAATTACCTTTGGGAAACTGAAGGACAGAGAGATTGTGACTTGTCCAGCGCTAAACAAGATGTTTGTGACAGACCTAGGAACTGAACCCACTTCTTCTTAGTCCCACTGCAAACTCTTGACCACAAGACCACCGCTGTTCCCCTTTTACTTTCACGCCCCCCCACCAGAAATATCATGAATACCTCCTTTCCCGTAGCATTTCAGCACTTTTGATTAGATACCCATCTGGAATCTGAGGTACAAATGTATTTAAAAATATTTCAGGCAAAAGAGTTCATCTGAACCTTAAATTTGGTTGCATTTTGATTCTGGAAGTGGATAAAATGTTAGGGACATTCTTTTTTTTTAATCAATTGTCTCATCCCTAATTTCCATATCTATTCATTTCTTAGCTAAAATGCTACACCGCTTCAGTTAAATAGGGTAGAAACAATTATCCCTGTCAGAATAATCTCTCTTTAAATTTAGTAGGAAACCTTGAAGACCTCAGTTGGTGACAGTTGAATTGCCAGCAGCTAAATTCCACTTAATGAATTTTCTCTGGCATAAACAGCTAAATTTCTTCCTTCTTTTGACCTGGAGATTTATTTTTTCATTGTAATATATATATATATAAACACTTATTATGTACAGTAAGTGGAATCAAAGGCAAGACTCAATTTTGAAACTTACTGGATTTAAAGTAGAGTTAAAACAAATTAATAATACAAAGAACCAGAACATCCAGGCCCAGTCTAGTCTCCTATTCTTTCCCCAGATTTTTTTTAATAAAGTGTATAACAGTGAAAATAGTCTGTGATTACAAAAATATGGGATTGATAGCCATAGACTTAACCATACAGAAATGATGAAGACTTACGAATAAAATAATATTCAATTGAGGACTTATTACCTAAACAAGCATATACAGAATGATCGGCATATTTATAGATGGTAACTAAATATTTAAGTGTGCATAACGTGTGTCCTTTAGGAGGATGGTCAGCTTTTCTGTGGCTACGTGCCAGGCATTTACAAAATAAAAGCCAAATCTTCAATCTTTAATGGAGTGTGGTATGAAGCTAGACAACTTGTTGTGGGAGTAGTCTTGTTCTTATAACAGGGTGGACAAAAATGCCAGTATTTGAAACAGCTAACTATTTGATTGTGCCTGCTGATCACAGAGACAGATGTCAAAATGATAATTTGTGCCCACAGATAACTGAGTGCAAATGTTGCTGGTTGAGGCCTCTTCCAGCTTTGGCTGTAAACTTGCATCCAGATATCGTTACCTGCTATAAAGAGAGCAGGTTTTTAGGATTAAAGCTATAACATGGAAATAATAAGTGATTAATGTAAATAAAACCATGTGAATTTTCTGATTCACTTCATGCTTTGAAGCCATGAATTTACCATTTCACTCCTTGAACAAAACTATACTTCCTTGTAAACTGATTATTTTCCCCCTTGAATTCCAAATCTCCATGTTCCATTTCAAACTTGTATTTGGCCCCATTTCATCAACTCACATAAAAACTGACCTTTGTTTTTACTACAATAGGTTGAATTCCTGGGGGATGGGCCTGGAAAGACAACTGTAAATATTTCATTCAGAAAATATGGCTCAACTTGACTGAATTCAAGCCCATTAGTTTTTGTGAATTTGCAAACCTTGAGAACTGGCTTTTTCAGTCACACAATGAATATATTAGACTTGTATTCAGCCCAGTACTCCTGAAGCTCCATCCCAAGACTGTACATATACTGGAACTTTGTCACAGAACATTGTAGCAGTAGGAGAGTTAGACAGACCATTGTGTGTGTGGTCAAAGTTCTAAGCTCGTATACGAAATGTCACCCTCTGACACATCAGAAAGGATTAGAATTGTCAATTCACTTGTGATAGTCATTGGAAGCATTTGGCTACAAAATTTATTTGCAAAAACTAGAACCAGATCATCAGTGATTTTGCAAAGTCAGATCATCCCCAAATTTGCAAAATGTATCCAGCTAAAACTATTTGATTTAGCTTTAGTTTCTACAAAGCCCTCATTTTGAAAATAGTTTTGATTTCTCTGAAATCTGTCCAAGATTGGTGTTTACCTGTGTGGTATATAGTTGTCTACTGCATATGTTTCTATTGATGCGGAATCAAATTCAGGTGATCTGACACACCCAAATTTAAAAGAGTTTGATTTGAGCAACATGCTGTCTGGGCCCAGTGAATTCTGCAATTCTCTGACTGCAGAATTTGCCTCGGGATTCACTCCTTGATGCAGAAATGAATGCTTCCATTTAAAAAAAAAGAAAGAAAAATGATGTTCTGGTGCCAGTGAAGTAAATGGCAAAACTCCAGCTGATTTTTCTAAGGCTTAGGGCTGCAAAGAAAACTTTAAAAAATACAAATGAAGTTTAAACTGATGTATTGCTATATTTTTGCAGCCAGCCAGCAGAAGTGTAAACTGCCTGCATTCATTGGAGTGTTAAGCAAAACTGAAATAAAAGAGTTTTAAAGGCAACATTGTTGACTATTCAGCTGATGCTTTTAGCAGAAACATCAAGCTAAAATGCTAACCCGAAATGGGTTCCCTTTTCTACCCAGACATCCTCTGCTACCATCTCCCCGGCTGCCAGAGTTGACAGGCACTTCCCAACAGCTTTTACAATGCAGTTAGCCACTGTCTACAAATCTGCAATTTTGCTGAAAGCTGAAATGATGGGGACAGCATGAAATGAATTGAATTACTATCAGTATAAATAACAGGGCTACTGGACTGAAGTTATTTTACATTTTGCTATTTAATTACATGAAAAAAATTGTGTATCTGCAGTTGTCACACAGATTTTCCACCAGAGTGCTGCAGAATCCAGGGACCTTACTACAGAGTCTAGATCCAGTTTGCCATTGTGTATCTGGGCCTTGCATACGGTATACCATGCCAATGGCTGCAAACTGCAAACAAAAAGCATTTTCAATGAAGGAATGAAGTGTTTTAAAGAGAAATTTTTCTTCTCTCTTCAATGCTTTGCATGCCTTGTTTTCTGTAACACTAAATAGCATCTGCTTTATTTTAACCAATTAATTTCTGTTTGTTGTTTTGGATGTATATGTATCCAACAGCTAGTATGCTGAATAAACACATTTTAATTCAGTGCAACAACAAGTAAATAACCACACACTTTTCAATTGTTAACAATTGTTAAATAGTCATACTTTTCCTGTTCTAAACCATGCACTGTGAGTGTGCATTTATTTAACTCAACCCTCAGATTGTGACTCTGAAATATAATTTTTCTTTTCACTTCAGAACTATATACACTTAAGAATTTGTAATTGTAATTCCATATCTTAGATATGAAATATTATGTCTTGAATAAGAAGTTCTGTAACCAGACACTCATTTAGACTGGTTTCCATGGAAACAAGGAGGAGAAACTTTAGTTTTCTCCCATGTGTCTATTCTTTTATTTGCACTGAAGAGAGAGATTACCTACTATAACAGTCAGTCTGTGGTTGGTTAAACTTTTTTCCTATATATGCTTAGTTTATGAACCCACATCTGTAAAGGTGAAATTCATCCCTGCGCAGAGGGCCAGGCTTGTGTACCACCTAAGGCCACAAAATACAGTTAACGGGGAGTTAATTGATGCACAGTCTTTGAACTGGCCATCTACATAGGGATACATTTCACCTTATTAGAACACATGTGCAGACTTAAAATTAACAAACACATGAAAATAATGTAATTTGAAAATGTGTTTTCTCTATTTACCTACCAAGATGCGAGTTCAGGTTTCAGTATTTCTCCTGCCGCAATTGCTATCACTATCATGGTTACAGACCTAGCTGCACCTCTGCAGTTGTCCCTTTTCTGGTCTTTGAGAGTATGTCTACACTTCAATTAAATACCTGTGACTGGCCTGCGTCAGATGATTCAGGCTTATGGGGCTTGGGCGACGGGGCTGGGACCCCATGCGGAAGGAGGGTCCCAGAGCCTGGGCTCCAGCCTGAGCCCATACGTCTACACAGCAATTTTTAGCCCCACTAGCCCAAGTGAGCTAACCCAGGCCAGCACAGCCATGCCACAAGTCTTTTATTCCAATATAGATGTACCCTGAGTGCACCCCCTCAGATCTTAGGGCTCATGCTCTTACCTATCCCAGGATGGAATTCTGCAATTCTCTCACTCTTAGATTTGGCCCTGGGTCACAGTACTCTGCATATCATTTGTTCTTACTCTGCTGGTCCAGCCAAGTTCAAACACCTGTGGGTCTTCCTTTTGGCGATCAGACAGTCTTCTAAAAACCAAAGCATTCCTTATTTTAGCAGTAGGAACAAAACATGGGGGGCGGGAGGAGGGAAGAGGATTTTGAAACAGCCTGCACACATCTTAAAGGCTTGCACTCTCCTGATGGTGAATGAGGCAGGCCCAACTTCTTGAGATACCCCACTGTCTCAGTCTGGGTCCCCCAGATAACTACCCCCCCCACTTAAGAGAATGTTCCTTTTTAAACCTCCCACAGCGCTTTTGATTTCTTGTGTTCCCAGGTCTTTCCCTGTTCTGGCATTGTCTCTTAACTCTCACGTGTTCACTCAAAAGTCACTTCTCTTTAGGTCTTGTCCGAAACATTGTAACTTTAGCACCACAGTAGGACTTAACGCCACTGGTTCTGTGGTGTCAAAAGGACAGAGCCGCCCTGGGGGTGGGGTGGGGGGCAAGTAGGGCAATTTGCCCCGGGCCCCTGTGAGGGGGCCCCTACAAGAATGTCTGAAGTCTGAGGTCTAAGACAGGGAAGGAGGGGCCCCCGAAATTGCTTTGCCCCAGGCCCCCTGAATCCTCTGGGCGGCCCTGCTAAAGGAAGACTGTTGTCTAGTTAATCACCATCATTGGAGATAGGTAAAAAACTTCCTGTGGAAGCGTTTTGAAATTTTATAGGGTTTGAAATGGACTTTTTTTAAAAAAAATTTTGATTACTGGAAAACTTTTAGTAACTAAGATTTCAATAAAGATTGATTCAAAATGTCACAGGAAATGCAAAAGTATTAAGTTTTGTATTTTTTTTTTATAAAAGAGGCCATTTTTTAAAGAAAAAAAAACCCTTTGTTTTAAAAAGCAATCCAGTTCTAAAAAATGCCATTTCTTGCAGCACGTACATTTTTCTTGGCGGTCTTATATAACACTAAGTGCTAATCAAGCCTGGCACCACTTAGAGATTTAAAGTATTCACAAGAAAAGGTAGCATGGTGGCAAGGACCTGCAACCACTGTCTGACAGCGTGTTCACCCCTTCTCCAGCCTTGAAAGGGTTAATGAGGCTGAGAATGGGACCAATTACCTTGATAGGCCACACCTGAGGGGAACTAGCCTGGATAAGCGACCACTGATTGGGAATAGAGCCCAGTTTAGAAGGAACAGGCAGGGCTATGATAAAACCAGGAAGCTGGAAGCAGAAAGGGGGGCTGTGGTGTGGAGGCCTACAGTTACTCTCTAACTATAGTGAGGAAAAGGAGGAAACTATGGGAAGCACAGAAGCAATGGGGCCCTGACCCCGAGGAAAGAGTGTACCCAGAAGAGGGTGGAGAAAGGGCCTGATAAAGGCAAAGTTGGAGCAGCCCAGGAAAACAGTAGCAGGGTTTGGGACTGTGCACACCTTGGCTGTAGTATCCCAGGGCTGAAATCTAGAGTAGTGGGTGGGCCCAGGTTCCCTTACCAGCCCCTGGGGAAGTGGTACAGCCCAGACAGTGAAGGAGAAGACTGCCCAGGATAGTCCTTCAATGGGACTTTGTTCTCTGGAGAGGGAGAAACAAACAGTAACCTGGCTGGTGGGTTAAGTCATGAGGGGGAGAGAAACCTTTTGTAGTGATAAGTTAATTGTATCCAGTGTGCAAATTAATTCCTGGACGCCCCATCATCTCAGACATTGGCACCCTGACAGCAGGATTGTCTGACTATGTAGACTCCCTCCTCAGGCCCTATGCTACCAGCATTCCCAGCTATCTTCGACACACCACTGACTTCCTGAGGAAACTACAGTCCATTGGTGATCTTCCTGAAAACACCATCCTAGCCACTATGGATGTAGAAGCCCTCTACACCAACATTCCACACAAAGATGGACTACAAGCCATCAGGAACAGTATCCCCGATAATGTCATGGCAAACCTGGTGGCTGAACTTTGTGACTTTGTCCTCACCCATAACTATTTAACATTTGGGGACAACATATATACCTTCAAATCAGCGGCACTGCTATGCGTACCCGCATGTCCCCACAGTATGCCAACATTTTTATGGCTGACTTAGAACAACGCTTCCTCAGCTCTCATCTCCTAATGCCCCTACTCTACTTGCGCTACATTGATGATATCTTCATCATCTGGACTCATGGAAAAGAAGCCCTTGAGGAATTCCACCATGATTTCAACAATTTCCATCCCACCATCAACCTCAGCCTGGACCAGTCCACACAAGAGATCCGCTTCCTGGACACTACGGTGCTAATAGTGAAGAAACAGATGGACAGAGCCAGAAGAGTACCCAGAAATCACCTACTACAGGACAGGCCCAACAAAGAAAATAACAGAACGCCACTAGCCATCACCTTCAGCCCCCAACTAAAACCTCTCCAATCCATCATCAAGGATCTACAACCTATCCTGAAGGACGACCCATCACTCTCACAGATCTTGGGAGACAGACCAGTCCTTGCTTACAGACAGCCCCCCAACTTGAAGCAAATACTCACCAGCAACCAAACACCACACAACAGAACCACTAACTCAGGAACCTATCCTTGCAACAAAGCCCGTTGGCAACTCTGTCCACGTATCTATTCAGGGGACACCATCATAGGGCCTAATCACATCAGCCACACTATCAGAGGCTCATTCACCTGCGCATGTACCAATGTGATATATGCCATCCTGTGCCAGCAATGTTCCTCTGCCATGTACATTGGCCCAACTGGACAGTCTCTACGTAAAAGAATCAGTGGACACAAATCAGACATCAAGAATTATAACATTCAAAAACCATTCGGAGAACACTTCAATCTCTTTGGTCACTCGATTACAGACCTAAAAGTGGTAATTCTTCAACGAAATAACTTCAAAAACAGACTCCAAAGAGAGACTGCTGAATTGGAATTAATTTGCAAACTGGATACAATTAACTTAGGCTTGAATAAAGACTGGGAATGTATGGGTCATTACACAAAGTAAAACTATTTCCCTATGTTTATTTCCACCCCGCCACCTTCCGGCTGTTCCTCAGAGGTTCTTGTCAACTGCTGGAAATGGCCAACTCTGATTATCACTACAAAAGGTTTCTCCTCGTCCCCGCCCCCCCGCTCGCCTGCTGGTAATAGCTCACCTTACCTGATCACTCTCATTATAGTGTGTATGGTAACACCCATTGTTTCATGTTCTGTGTGTAAATAAATCTCCCCACTGTATTTTCCACTGAATGCATCCGATGAAGTGAGCTGTAGCTCATGAAAGCTTATGCTCAAATAAATTTGTTAGTCTCTAAAGTGCCACAAGGCCTCCTTTTCTTTTTGCAGATACAGACTAACACTGCTGCTACTCTGAAACTGAACATCTAATACTATTTTAAGTGCTAAATTCACCAGCAAGCAGAAAGGCTGATATTTTTTCTTCAATATACTTGAGGTCAGTGTGCAGCAAAAGCATGTGGAGTTGTAAAGCTACATTTGCATAAGCAATTATGATCATACAAGCAAATTGCTACTTAAGTAACCAGTCATGTGACTTGCATACGTAATTTTAATAATTGCATAAGCAAATTAAGGCATGCAGTTTTGTCACCAGCAAAAGTTTTGGTTCAAAATGTTTGCAGGAAAAGTAATGAAATACTGTATGTGTAAAGCTTTGGGATGTTCATAGTCATGAAAAAGGCATGAGGATGATGATGATGAACATACTTAGAACTGGATTGCAATGAGTTATCAATTGCTGTTATGTATTTCAATGACTCTGATCCTTAGAGGACAGACATAATTTTGGTGTTAAAAGTTCATAGTTTTGTATCAGTGCTGGTCATGCTATTTCTCCAAATCTTTTCAAGTTTATGAAAATTGTTTGCTGCTTTTGATATTCATTTCTTGATGTGTGGCATGGTGTCACCATCATGGCACGCCTCGCTCCCCAAATAAGTAAAATGACTGACTTTTTCTAGTGATTCTCTGTCTATTCTGATGACTGCTTTAGGAACACTAATAGCCATATACAATATTTTGTCTTCCCTTTGTTGATGAACAAACCAACTTTTTTTGCTGTCAACCAAAAGCTGTCTTTCTCCTATTACATGGTTTACATGGCTGTGTGAGTGTGGGGAGAGGGGGAGTGACCTACAATATATTATTTCAGTGAAATTGGACAGAAATTGAGAACTAGAATGAATTTCAATATAGATTCACTGTATGGCTAATCTAGGCCCTTCCTCTCTTAGGAAGACAAGTCCCATTTACTTCATACCTCAAACCCTGAAGAAGGGAATGTAGCCTAGTTGAAATATTTCAGCTTTCTTGACTTCTGGAAGTTCACTGTAGTAGAAGGTGGTTCTGGTTGCAAATATAGATATGGGCTGTATGCTTATCAATGTCGTGTTTGAGCTTGTAGTGCTCACAGTCAGCATAATGATAAGCCCTGGACTTGTCTCTTTCAGCGTAGATGAATGTGGAGTGTAAAACTTCTTAATAGAATAATATCAATCTAAAATCTGAAATGCTAACAACAGTTAGATAACTAATCAGGGAAGCAAATACAAAACAGTTCATTTCAGCAATTTAGCACTATAAATGGGAATAGAGTAAAGAACTAACAATGTGTAAATAATATCTGATTTAAATAATAAAAATCTTAAAAGTAACCTCCTGACCCTCCCCTCAAATCCATGATCTATATCTACCCTGGTTCTACAACCCAAAGCATGGGTAGGCAAAGGTTCACTGCCTGCATGTTAGATCACTCAATTCTGCAAGAGAAAGTGAGGCCCAGGCTAGCAATGTGCTGCTACCCAGTTTTTCCTTTCCTTCCCCTTAAGTCATTGGGCTACAAAGTGGTTCTATTGCCTCATTGCAGCCCTATAGACAATTGCCCCCCATCATGCAGGCGAGGTACTGGCCTCTGCATTAGGGCCGTTGCGGAAAGGACATACTCATACTGCTCCACCTCTTAACTTGTGTGTTTTTTATTTAAAAACCTGTCTTAAATCCACTCAGGAACAACAGCTATTTTACCTCTGACTTTGATTTTCTAACATAAGTTACAGCTTTCAGAGTAGCAGCCGTTTGTATTCGCAAAAAGAAAAGGAGTACTTGTGGCACCTTAGAGACTAACAAATTTATTAGAGCATAAGCTTTCGTGAGCTACAGCTCACTTCATCGGATGCATTTGGTGGAAAAAACAGAGGAGAGATTTATATACACACGCACAGAGAACATGAAACAATGGGTTTATCATACACACTGTAAGGAGAGTGATCACTTAAGATAAGCCATCACCAACAGCAGGGGGGGAAAGGAGGAAAACCTTTCACGGTGACAAGCAGGTAGGCTAATTCCAGCAGTTAACAAGAATATCAGAGGAACAGTGGGGGGTGGGGTGAGAGGGAGAAATACCATGGGGAAATAGTTTTACTTTGTGTAATGACTCATCCATTCCCAGTCTCTATTCAAGCCTAAATTAATTGTATCCAGTTTGCAAATTAATTCCAATTCAGCAGTCTCTCGTTGGAGTCTGTTTTTGAAGCTTTTTTGTTGAAGTATAGCCACTCTTAGGTCTGTGATCGAGTGACCAGAGAGATTGAAGTGTTCTCCAACTGGTTTTTGAATGTTATAATTCTTGACGTCTGATTTGTGTCCATTCATTCTTTTACGTAGAGACTGTCCAGTTTGGCCAATGTACATGGCAGAGGGGCATTGCTGGCACATGATGGCATATATCACATTGGTAGATGCGCACGTGAATCAGCCTCTGATAGTGTGGCTGATGTGATTAGGCCCTATGATGGTATCCCCTGAATAGATATGTGGACAGAGTTGGCAACGGGCTTTGTTGCAAGGATAGGTTCCTGGGTTAGTGGTTCTGTTGTGTGGTGTGTGGTTGCTGGTGAGTATTTGCTTCAGATTGGGGGGCTGTCTGTAAGCAAGGACTGGTCTGTCTCCCAAGATCTGAGAGAGCGATGGCTCGTCCTTCAGGATAGGTTGTAGATCCTTGATGATGCGTTGGAGAGGTTTTAGTTGGGGGCTGTAGGTGATGGCTAGTGGCGTTCTGTTGTTTTCTTTGTTGGGCCTGTCCTGTAGTAGGTGACTTCTGGGTACTCTTCTGGCTCTGTCAATCTGTTTCTTCACTTCAGCAGGTGGGTATTGTAGTTGTAGGAATGCATGATAGAGATCTTGTAGGTGTTTGTCTCTGTCTGAGGGTGTGGAGCAAATGCGGTTATATCGTAGCGCTTGGCTGTAGACAATGGATCGAGTGGTATGATCTGGATGAAAGCTAGAGGCATGTAGGTAGGAATAGCGGTCAGTAGGTTTCCGATATAGGGTGGTGTTTATGTGACCATCGCTTATTAGCACCGTAGTGTCCAGGAAGTGGATCTCTTGTGTGGACTGGTCCAGGCTGAGGTTGATGGTGGGATGGAAATTGTTGAAATCATGGTGGAATTCCTCAAGAGCTGCTTTTCCATGGGTCCAGATGATGAAGATGTCATCAATGTAGCGCAAGTAGAGTAGGGGCATTAGGGGACGAGAGCTGAGGAAGCGTTGTTCTAAGTCAGCCATAAAAATGTTGGCATACTGTGGGGCCATGCGGGTACCCATCGCAGTGCCGCTGATTTGAAGGTATACATTGTCACCAAATGTGAAATAGTTATGGGTCAGGACAAAGTCACAAAGTTCTGCCACCAGGTTAGCCGTGACAGTATCGGGGATACTGTTCCTGACGGCTTGTAGTCCATCTTTGTGTGGAATGTTGGTGTAGAGGGCTTCTACATCCATAGTGGCTAGGATGGTGTTTTTAGGAAGATCACCAATGGACTGTAGTTTCCTCAGGAAATCGGTGGTGTCTCGAAGATAGCTGGGAGTGCTGGTAACGAAGGGCCTGAGGAGGGAGTCTACATAGCCAGACAATTCTGCTGTCAGGGTGCCAATGCCTGAGATGATGGGGCGTCCAGGATTTCCAGGTTTATGGATCTTGGGTAGCAGATAGATACCCCAGGTCGGGGCTCCAGGGGTGTGTCTGTGCGGATTTGTTCTTGTGCTTTTTCAGGGAGTTTCTTGAGCAAATGCTGTAGTTTCTTTTGGTAACTCTCAGTGGGATCAGAGGGTAATGGCTTGTAGAAAGTGGTGTTGGAGAGCTGCCTAGTAGTCTCTTGTTCATACTCCGACCTATTCATGATGATGACAGCACCTCCTTTGTCAGCCTTTTTGATTATGATGTCAGAGTTGTTTCTGAGGCTGTGGATGGCACTGTGTTCTGCATGGCTGAGGTTATGGGGTAAGCGATGCTGCTTTTCCACAATTTCAGCTCGTGCACGTCGGCGGAAGCAGTCTATGTAGAAATCCAGGCTGCTGTTTCGACCTTCAGGAGGAGTCCACCCAGAATCCTTCTTTTTGTAGTGTTGGCAGGAAGGTCTCTGTGGGTTAATATGTTGGTCAGAGGTGTGTTGGAAATATTCCTTGAGTCTGAGACGTCGAAAATAGGATTCTAGGTCACCACAGAACTGTATCATGTTCGTGGGGGTGGAGGGGCAAAAGGAGAGGCCCCGAGATAGGACAGATTCTTCTGCTGGGCTAAGTTACAGCGTAATTGCAAAGGGAAAAAGTATCCTGCTGGGTCTCATTAATGGAAGTGTGTGCAGAAGTGTGGTTTAAACTATCCCACTGCTTGAAACAGCCTTTCACTTTCCATGCGCTAACCCACTCTTCCTCTCCTCTTGCCGATCCCCTCTGTAAAATCCTTTGCTTTTGCAAGCCTTCCTCCATTAATCTCCTCACCCTGATGTCGCTGCGCCTTCTTGGGCTTGGGTCAGTGTTCCATGTATTCTATTTGGCTGAGTTAGATTAAGCTCTTCTGGGGCAGGGACTTTTCCTTTGTGTATTGTCATTCCATAAATGGTATGCATATTTGTGGTGTTCAGTAAATAATGGTAATTCTGATAGCTCTGCTTTTTCTCAGTAACACTAGACTATTTATTTCCCACTGACAGTAGGAAAACCCCCCGAAGGAGACAAGAGAGTGCATTCCCCAAACGTGCCGTCCCAGTTTCTCTGTGTATTGAAAGTGTAAAGACTTTTTGTAACTTTTTACAATGTCATTAGAACTGTGACACAGCCTCCTGTTCATTTCCTTTTGCAGAAGAAAATACCTAAGTCACTGTCTAATAACATCCGAGGAACCAGAACCAGCAGCTCTATGGCACAATGAACAGTGATGCCTGGGGACATATCATTGATAAGTAATATTCCAATGGTGGAATAGTCTTCACAATACATGTTCTTTCCCATATGATAGATGTGTCCTGAGGGCATCTACTCTTGACTATTCTTGAATGCCTCTGTTTCAGGTTCCTTATATGCCATCAGAAAATGGCACATATATTCTCCTCTGCAAAAGGAGCAGCTCCAGCAATATTTTAAAGAGTTAAAAACCCCAATGACAGTCAATAGGAAATACTTTCAATCAGTTTCATAAACTGGCACAGTGACCATGGGAAGTACTCATCAAACGTCTGCTTTTTAAGTAGAAAACCTTCAGTCCAGGCTTCTACTAGGTTCTTCTTTTTACACCTTTCTACAGAGTTAAACTTTGGTGTTTGTATTTCTGAATTTAACTGTGAAGTTTGAATTTATAGCCTGCTTTTCCATCCACTTTCCCATATCCTTGGGTTGATACCCTAGAGTAATTAAGAGTAATTCTTAATCTTAATTCTTATCACCTGTGTTTTTCCTATTAATGGATTAATAATTACTACTCCTATATCCCATGTTAAGCCTACACACAAATTTTGTTGTGACCCAATCTTGTTCCCATTGTGAATCAAAGTAAATGGTTTGTCATGTAAAAGCTTGGGAGGAACACTCCAACACCAAACAGTGAATGATTCAGCTTCATTGGTACTACAGTCGTCCTGTGGTTTCATTAGCGTGCTCCCTCAGGCTGTAAAGGGAAATAGCAGTGTATCTACCAGCCCTGAGCACAATCCCCTGGACAGCAGCAGGTCTCTGCAGAGCTAGGCTCCAAGACTCTGCATCCAATGAAAGTCTGTCTGGTGCAAGTTTTACTGTGGAGTGGGGGTTTCTTTCCCCTCATAGTGGAGGGGCCGAATATTGTTCTTTTAATAGTTTAATGTCATTGTGTTGTTTTTTTTAAATTGTTGTTCATCTTTCAGTATTTACAATGGAGTATCCAAAGATTCATTCTTAGTTAAAGCTCAAGGAAATTCTTTACCATTCAGTTGTTGGATTACAATAGAACTGGGTTTTCCAAATATGTTTTGGCAACTTCCCCTTCTTGACGATGTCTGAATGATCGCTCTGGGCCTTACCTGGTACCCATTGATGACAAAGGCGACACTCGTATTGACATTAATCAGTGCCAGATCAGGCCTCAGGATATTATTAACAATATTTTATTGAAAAAAGAAAAGGAGTACTTGTGGCACCTTAGAGACTAACACATTTATTTGAGCATAAGCTTTCGTGAGCTACACACGAAAGCTTATGCTCAAATAAATGTGTTAGTCTCTAAGGTGCCACAAGTACTCCTTTTCTTTTTGCGAATACAGACTAACACGGCTGCTACTCTGAAACCTGTCAATATTTTTATTGATTAGTTAAATAGTGGATTTCCTAAGGAAGAGGCTAGGAATGATTTGTGTCAAATAAGTTACACTTTTAAAAAGTGATTTGTTTTATAGTGATAGCGAAAAACTTACGTAGAAATATGTAGGTCTTTTTTAAATAACTCATTAAATCAACAATCAACTAATGCAACAAAGCACTTAAGCATGTGATTAGTCCCTTTCATTTCAAGGGGGACTTCTCACACTGAAATTAAGCATGTGCTCAAGTGCTTACTGGAAAGGGGTTTGTGTGTGCAAAGTGAGAAAAAATAAAGTACATGCAAAACTTTGAAGAATTTTCAGTTTGTGTTGAGGATTTTTGAGAGCTACAGAAGTACAACAAAATTGCAGATGCAGCTTCGCACCAGCAAACACATTTCATAGCCGCAGCTCATCAGCATTTATAGTAGGTTCTGCAAAATATACAACCAATTACTTTGTTTTCAGAAAATCAAACACTGTCACGAAAGCATTAAGCATATCAGTGTAAATTCCAGCCTACAGTACATAGACCAAATATCAGAGATCAGCAAAATTATTAATTTGACAAGAATTTAGTAGACAAGTTGAGAATAGAAATCTTACAAGGCAGCAGCGGGAACAGCACATTCCTGTTAGCTCATTTTCTTACCCCAGGCATGTAAATCAAGTGTAAGCCTAGTGAAGTCAATGAGGCAGATAATCCTCTTACTTACACTGGTGTAACGCCATTGAACTCAGTGAATGCACTCCTGATTTACACCTGGATAAATTAACAGAATCAGGCCCTTTACAATTGTAGGTGAAACACAGTAAGAGAGAGACATCCATCAGTCACACAATGTAGAATACCAGCTGGGAGGGCAGAAAGGGATTTTTGTAATTTTGTCATGTTCACAGGAGTGCAGTACTATTCCATGGAGTTTACTCTACAAGCCAGGCAAAGGAGAAATTATAAGTGGACAGGGCTGTACAGTGTTACAATGAAATCACTTACATAAAACTAAGGATAACTGCAGTGTGCTCTTCCTGGGTCTAGGCATTAAATCCAAGCAGAGAATGAAGCTATGAAGAATGCAATGACTCACCTGTTAAATAGAGCATCTTGCTTTGCGCATGTTTTAGGAACTGCAGTGTTATTTATGGATGAGCTTTTTCCAAAGCATTCTGCAGTGGCCTAATTCTGCTCCCATTGGGGGAAAAAAGCACTTTCTGCCTCAGAGACTTAGATTCATAGATACTAAGGTCAGAAGGGACCGTTCTGATCATCTAGTCCGATCTCCTGCACAGCACAGGCCACAGAATCTCACCCACCCACTCCTATGAAAAACCTCACCTATGTCTGAGCTATTGAAGTCCTTAAATCATGGTTTAAAGACTTCAAGGAGCAGAGAAGCCTCCCTCAAGTCACCCATGCCCTATGCTACAGAGGAAGGCGAAAAACCTCCAGGGCCTCTCCAATCTGCCCTGGAGGAAAATTCCTTCCTGACCCCAAATATGGCAATCAGCTAAACCCTGAGCATATGGGCAAGATTCACCAGCCAGATACTACAGAAAATTTTTTCCTGGGTAACTCAGATCCCATCCATCTAATATCCCATCTCAGGGGATTAGTCCTGTTTACCCTGAATATTTAAAGATCAATTACTTACCAAAATCCCATTATCCCATCATACCATCTCCTCCATAAATTTATCAAGTAGAATCTTAAAACCAGATAGATCTTTTGCCCCCACTGCTTCCCTTGGAAGGCTATTCCAAAACTTCACTCCTCTGATGGTTAAAAACCTTCGTCTGATTTCAAGTCTAAACTTCCTGGTGGCCAGTTTATACCCATTTGTTCTTGTGTCCACATTGGTGCTGAGCTTAAATAATTCCTCTCCCTCTCCTGTATTTATCCCTCTGATATATTTATAGAGAGCAATCATATCTCCCCTCAACCTTCTTTTAGTTAGGCTAAACAAGCCAAGCTCCTTAAGTCTCCTTTCATAAGACAAGTTTTCCATTTCTCGGATCATCCTAGTAGCCCTTCTCTGTACCTGCTCCAGTTTGAATTCATCCTTTTTAAACATGGGAGACCAGAACTGCACACAGTATTCTAGGTGAGGTCTCACCAGTGCCTTGTATAATGGTACTAAAACCTCCTTATCCCTACTGGAAATGCATCTCCTGATGCATCCCAAAACTGCATTAGCTTTTTTCCATATCACATTGGCAGCTCATAGTCATCCTATGATCAACCAATACTCCAAGGTCCTTCTCCTCTTCCATTACTTCTAATTGATGTGTCCCCAACTTATAACTAAAATTCTTGTTATTAATCCCTAAATGCATAACCTTACACTTCTCACTATTAAAGACTTCAAAGATCTTACATTCTAAATTGAAAAGGCAAAAAAAGGAAGTGGGTTTTCCTATGTCCAGTGGCTTCTGAGTGGAGCTCAAGGTATCATTCTTAATCTATAGAGGCTTAAATGATCTGGGACCTGTTGACCTGGGAAACTGCCTCTGATCAGGCTATCCTGCCACATTTGAGTTTGGATGATATTCTCAAATTGGTGCCCTCTTGCTATATGAGAGAGGGAGCTGCCAGCAAGTTATTCTCTGAGGACCCTTTCTCTGTAGAATTCACAACCTGGTCCAAAACAATCTGAACACAACCTTCCACAAATGTCACAAACCTCATTTTAGTTGCCATGTGGTGAGGGTAAGATTTTTGATTTTGCTTGAATGTGAGGGGTGGAAGGTTTAAGTCATACAGTGTGTGCTGACATTTGAGTATGTTTTAAGAAGTGGGAGAAATACGATACTGCTTTGACTTTGTAATTAATTCATAACATAATATAAAAATACCATTGAGTGCCCAGAGCTTCAAACAAATGTTTTTGTGTTGTATTTAAAACCAAATAAAATGTATTTAAATTAGGAAATTAATTCAAATTTATCATATGGAGGATTCTGATCCACGTACAGGTAAAAAAAATTGTACAAGTGTGTTTCTTTATTTAAAGTTACCATGAAAAATTCAAAGCAAGAAAGGCATCAAAATTCTGACTAAATTTGCTTTGGTAATTTGTTTTCCCTGTTATTAACTTTTTTGTATCTTTCCATCTGCTTTGGGAGCAATATTTGGTGCAACAAATGTTTCATGAGCAAATATAGTTGTATTGCACTAATATATCAATTGCCAGGATCTGAACTGATAATGAAATCTGGTGCATAAAGCTGCATTAAGGGTTATGGATGGGCAAGTTGATGTAGGGACTATGTGGAAAAAGTGCTAGTATGAAAGGCCTAGAGAAATATAGGTCTTAAAGGAACGTGGAGGCTTGAATGGGAAGTAATTATGTTATGATGGGGTACAAAATGGGAATGTGGTAGAGCTAGTAGAAAAATTCTTGTTTGAATGGTTTTCCAATAAAAATACTCTTTTCACAAAACTGAAGTTTTCCTTGCAGAATTTTTTTATTATTATTATTTTTACATCAAGAAGAGTGAAATAACTTCTCACTGCCTGCCTGCCTGCAAGGCTTTTGCCAGTTTCGCTTTCGACCAGTGAAATTGATATAAGTTTTCCCAGGGACTGCTGAAGTCGAGTGTCCTGACTCTCTGCCTCCCGGCCATCTCTGGGAACCAGAAAGATAGAGATCTCAGGAGCTCAGCCTCCCTGTCTCCCCTTTCAAGCTCCGGGAGCTAGTGAGGCGGTTGAGTGGCTGATCTCTGCCTTTCCAATAGGCTTCTGTCAGGTTTTTTTTTTTTTTCATGGGAAGAAATTTTCATTTTCTAGTCAGCTCTAGAATGCAGCTGCATGCTGTTATGTATCATTATGAAAGATGTACAGTATGTGGGTAGTTTGGATGCCAGGTTTCCTTAATTTGTTTTCATAAATTTTTAAGACCAGAAGGTTCTGTGATAATCTAATCTTTTTTCCTGTATAACACAGACAATAGAATTTAATTACTTGATTCCTGTGTCGAGGTCATTTCCTAGGGACAGATCGCCAGCTGACCTAAGTGGCCATGTCCGAGCACAGTGGAATTATACACCATCTCCCTCCAATGACCCTGGATGAGTCTCCCTGTATCTTCTATATGGGCATTCAGGAGGAAGAAAGCAGAGGATATGCAAGTAGGAGAGTGAGTGCCAGGTAGTTAAGGAATGAATAGAGATTTGGCTCCACCCCTTGGTGTGCTGGCTAACACAACTGAGTCAATGTGGAAAGGGCCACTAGCAGTTACTACCCTGTGGGAGCAAGGGGTCATAGATGCTGTGCCCTGGGCTGCTCCTGAGGCAATGCAGCAATGACACCCTTTACTTTGGGCTAAAGATAAAAGAAGAATGTAGGTTTTAATCATGGAGCTGATAGGGAAAGATATTTGAGCAACATTATCTGTACATTAACATGACATTTTGTATATGGGTATAATTGTAAATCCTGCTATCTTTATAGCAGGTAGAGATCCGGGGCTTGACAACATGGACAGGGTTTAAATCAGATTCACTTTAGTTAATCCAATTTGAAAATTCTTGCCTACACCTGGCGCAATTCATTATAGTGCATTAACTCTGCATTTATCACCAACTCTGGAATCCTCTTTCAATGTGTGCTAAGTTTGGTGCAAATTGAGTTAGTTTGGTCTCTTGTTCATGTGCATACAATGCAGCTGTGAACTACTTTGGCAGCCCTCCAACTGATATACAATGGTGGCCATTACTGACCTGTTTATCTGTGTGCCCTCCACTGCTCTGGTGTCAAGTTGACCACATTTCCTCTCTCCTCTTTAAAAATTGGTGAGGGGTCAGAATTTACCCCTAGCTTTGAGTATATCCTCATTGCTGCGATGTTATTCCAGATGCCTTACAATGTGCCTCAAGCAGCTACATTAAGCCACGCTGAGTCCCTAGATCTCCTAGCCATCTGTGGAGAGCTGTCAGTGCAGCAAGCTCTTGTGTAATAAAGATCTTTTTGTGGACACTGCTAAGCAGATGTCCACAAGGTGTCAAAATTGGAATGCCGACCAATGCTAGATAGAGAAACTCTGGGGAGCTTACTTTAAAACCAACGATACCAGGAAAAGGTCCAGCAGTATAATTATTTTTAGGAGGAGCTGGACAGGATTTTGAGCAAATACACCACTACTGAAGCTGAGGAGGTTGTGGAACCTGCTGCCCCAACTCCTGTGCCCTCCCTGTCCACCTCCCAAGGACAAGCAAGCAAAGTCAGAGGAGGAACATAAAGAGGCCAGTGAGGAGCAGGCTCTCTGCAGGACTCAGCACCCTAACGCCAGCCAGGAAGCAAGCCCAATCCCTGCTGTGTAGGAACTGAGCCTGATTGGCAGCCAGAAACCCAGGCTGTGAGGGAGAAGGCAAATTCTTTGGAGGGAACCTCCACATGTATCTATCTATCTTTACAATTTATTGTGCTATACTATGTGGTATACTTCCCTATGTGAAGCAGCTCCAGGAACAGCCCTTGTGGTAAAAGTTGCTTTGTATCATCTTCGTCTTCCTCCTTTACTGCTGCAGCCACATCATGTACTTAGTGGTGCAAATGGTGAAGGCCAAAACCAAAGCCTACTAGTTTCAAGAGCTAAAACACAGCCCAAGCAGCCTCTGCATATTCGCAGTTGCCAGCATAGTAAGCAAAGCACTGGGTCCATGCTGGCTGACCGCAATTTGAAAATGGTGCTGGCCTGTCCATAAAGGAAGCACGGGAGGGAGAGAGAAGAATCATGGGATTTTTTTTTTAAAAGTTGTTGAATCCACTTGGCTTCTGTTATGCATTCCTGTCATGGGGTGTACTCAGTGTTAGGGTGCCTCCTCTTGCCAACTCTGGGGATTAGTTCCTTCCAGATGCTGTGCCTCGTCTGGCAGTCTCTCCACCTGTGGCCTCTCTCACTCCAGGAGCTGCAGCTTCCTTTTCATGACTTAGACCTCCAGCCAGGTCACTGTGCGTCCTCTCCTTTTGGCAGCAAACGGTCCCAGGCTGTCTGTTCTCCACTGACTGGTCTGTGCCACATCCCCAGTGGCTGCTAGGGGAACCCAGGCCTGCCCACCCACTATTCCAGGTTCCAGCTCAGGGGCCCTCTCTTCAGTAGCCAAGGTCTGTACTAATATTCCTTGCTGCTTTTCCCCTGAGCCTTTCCTACCTTTCTGGCTTTCCCTGCTCTCTGGGTTTGCCAGCTGCATGTCTCCCAGGGAGTGACTGCAGACTACTTCCCTGCAGCCTCCAGCTGCTCTCAGCTACTGGGCTTTATACAGGCCCCTGTCCAGCTGAATTTCATCTAACTAATCCCTGCTCTATGGCTCTTCCTGGCAACCTTAACCTTTCAAGTCTTGTGTTGGTGGACACCCCATCTCAGTCCCATAATGCACAGTTAGAAAAATCCCTGAACACACATTGCTCATCAGCAAAGCAAAGGACAGAGGGATACCCCGTGAGAACACTATGTGTTTAGTACACAGTAAGCCCCCTGCCATGTCTATACAGTGATGTGAATTGAAAGAGGACACAGCTGTCCCATATACCTGCTATTAGTATAACTTGCATGTTGCGTATCAACTAACATGTCAAATCAATGCAGATTAAGATTAAGCCCCGTGTATAAACAAACTCTCGGGGCTATGTTGAGTGATGCAGAATATTTCCTTTTGTTAAATCAAAACAAAATACTGTAGATAATTTAACAACAAAAAATACTTGGCTGAAGTTACAAAAGGTGTGTGTGTGTGTTGGAAATTCTGTATCACTCCAGTTTTTTTCTGGTGCTATTAATTACTTGTAAATTAGGATTCTGCTGTTTACAGCTGCTGGGCTTCTTACTACAAACCTTCATTGCTACCAGATGGTCTGAGCTATACTTTGACAATCTGTATGCACTGTACTACACTGGCATACATAAATTATTATTACACAGATCCTATTAAAACATGAAGAAAATGCAAATAATTCTTTTGCCTTTAATATTATTTTGCCTAATTTCCAAGAATACAAAAATAACAAACGCTTGTGTATTTTAAATTGAAGCACAAAATGGGTGAGTATTCTGCCATTCTATGTGCCATTACATCCTGAAAACTGTTAGTAAATATCAGCCTTAATTCATCCCCCTTGTGTGTATGCATTATGATACGGTCTTTAATTATCTGATCCCATACTATCTTTTCCACAGGACCCCTACCGTATTCAGTGCATAGGATACACAATATTTTGCAGGAAAAAATGGAAAAAAAAATCCTGTGGCTCTGTCATAAATATAAAGGGAAGGGTAACCACCTTTCTGTATACAGAACTATAAAATCCCTCCTGGCCAGAGGCAAAACCTTTTCACCTGTAAAGGGTTAAGAAGCTAAGATAACCTCGCTGGCACCTGACCAAAATGACGAATGAGGAGACAAGTTACTTTCAAAGCTGGAAGGGGTGGGGGAACAAAGGTCTGTCTGTGTGTGTGATGCTTTTGCCGGGAACAGATGAGGAATGCTCTTCAGAACTTCTGTTAAGTTACAGAGTAGCAGCCGTGTTAGTCTGTATTCACAATAAGAAAAGGAGTACTTGTGGCACCGTAGAGACTAACAAATATGCTCACGAAAGCTTATGCTCAAATAAATTTGTTAGTCTCTAAGGTGCCACAAGTACTCCTTTTCTTTCTGTTAAGTTAGTAAGTAATCTAGCTAGAAATGCATTAGATTTTCTTTTGTTTAATGGCTGGTAAAATAGCTGTGCTGAATGGAATGTATATTCCTGGTTTTGTGTCTTTTTGTAAATTAAGGTTTTGCCTAGAGGGATTCTCTGTTTTGAATCTGATTCCCCTGTAAGGTATTTACCATCCTGATTTTACAGAGGTGATTTTTACTTTTTCTTTAATTAAAATTCTTTTTAAGAACCTGATTGTTTTTTCATTGTTCTTAAGATCCAAGGGTATGGGTCTGTGTTCACCTACGCAAATTGGTGAGGATTTTTATCAGACCTTCCCCAGAAAAGGGGATGTAGGGCTTGGGGGGGATATTTTTTGGGGAAGAGGTCTCCAAGTTGGCTCTTTCTCTGTTCTTTGCTTAACACGCTTGGTGGTGGCAGCATAGGGTTCAAGGACAAGGCAAAGTTTGTACATTGAGGAAGTTTTTAACCTTAGCTGGTAAGAATAAGCTTAGGGGGTCTTTCATGCAGGTCCCCACATCTGTACCCAAGAGTTCAGAGTGGGAAGGAACCTTGACAGGTCCCATATTGGCCCCCCACATTGGTCATGAGCAAGGTTTTGTTCTTTAGACCCACTGCACAATGCTGCTGTTACCATGCTTATAAAAACCCAAAGGTCTTGGTAACTATTACTTTTGGAAAGGCAGTGGCAGCAAATAATTCAGTGGAGACACGGCCATCTGAGCAATAGGTGGCTGGCACAAACAGTACTATAAGAGTGCTTTCACTTAAAGCTGTACTTTATTTAAATCTCAACTCTTACACATGTCTGCAACAGGTTAGTAAAATACCCCAAAAATCAATTACCGAAGTCTGGAGTGGTTTTCGAGTGGTACGACAACAGCTCTCCAACTGGCCAGTCTTTCAGTTGTCATAGGGGTCTCTAACATGTGTCCACAAAATGTTCCTGAAGAGTCCACCTACCCCATACTTTCTCTCCTTATTTATTTGGGTTAGTGTAACAAAAACATGTGAATAGAAAGCTTATTAAGCAAACAATTTCAAAGTTTAAGCAAGAAGTTTCTTTAAACAATTAATTAGACAGATATGTTTTTGCAGAGTCTGAATGTCTTGAGGGCTTGGACAAACACATCCAAAAGGGGAGATGTAGATATGCATCCTGTTTTTTCTAAAACACATACCTCAGCAATTTCAGCAGGGATCTTATCACGAAGGACACAGGGTTGGCTCCCCCCTTGAACCCCTCCCCTCCTGGCTTCTTGATAAGGCTGTTGTACAGGCCCACTAAAGGCTTACTGACTTTGGCTACTTTTGGCCATAAGTATGATAATTGATATTCCAATTATCAATAGTGCTCCAGGCATTTTGCTGATCCACCAAGATCTCCCCATACACTGCAGCACAAGAGCTAACTGAGCAACAAGTGGTAGTAAAAGGTTGTTACCTTCTATAGAGAGAGGTAGAGACACACTCACCTTACTAGTAGGTTTCTGTGAACCAGTGGATTCTCACCACCACCAGAGAGTTCAGCAATAGTGGCTAAGTCCCAGATCCCACAGTTCCAAACCAAGTATCACCAAGGTATTGCTTGGCAACCAGAATTACTTGACCATCACAGAAAGGGGTGGGCAGGGAGGAAAAAGAGAGAATGCAGTAATACTTATAAAAGGGGAGTATCAGTATTCAATTTATCATCATCTGTACCCAATATCTTTAGCCCCATTTCCCCAAAGTGCTTTTACAGCTCAGGCAAGCCCAAAGTTTCTTAGGGAAGCAGGCTGCAGCCTGTGCTGTATTCTCCCCAAACTCAGTGCCTTTTTCCCCCCCCAAGGTGCTTGGCTCTCTTCCTGCTCCTTTCTGGAGCTGTTCTGTAACTTGGCATTTCTTCAGCCTACAGTAGTCTTGGGTGTCCCACTGCTCTTCTTTTGCTGGAAATGAGCTGGGTCTGGCTAATATAGACCCCTCCCACTCCCAGCAGTCTCTGAGAAGAGTTGTTAATTGGAGACAGCTGCTTGGGGTGGTTTTTTTTTCTCTCTCCCTGCAACCTCCGCCAACACCACATGACAGCAAAGGACTGTTGTGACCCAGGAATAATGGGTTCAATTCTGGGTTCTGTAGGGTGTGTGCTCTACTAGTTACACACTTTTCTGGTCCACCCCCTCAGCTTCTTCTTGTTCCCTCCTACTCTGGTACTTGTTCTCTGCTCCTAGCGTCTTTCATTCCTCCAGGCTCTTGTCCCCAGTCCTGCACTGAGATCACAGGACTGACAGTCTCACTACTTTTAGTGCCTGTGCCCAGGACCACAGTAGATCCTGAGAACCAGGAGGAGCAATTGCAGGGAAAAATCCTACTCAGCCCCTAAACCCTGAGATGGAGCATGCTCAGTCACACACTGGGGCTTGTGCATGTGCTGTCCAGGCAGCACATAGGAGCTGTGAGGGGATGGAGCATGAGATGGACTCGTCGGAGAATTTAGCTGCCAAATTCGAACAAGTCTCTATTGAACATGTGCAAACTGAAGTTTTTCAAAGGCTTATCAATTGACCAATTTTTGGAAGAATTTTCTCAGGCTGGACAAGACACATCCCTGACATTAGGGTGACCAGCTTGCTAAATTTTAAGCCTCTGCTCCAAAGCATTGAGAAGCTAGATCTCAATAAAATACTTGTGAGAATTTTTTTTTTTGCATGGGCAAAACAAAGTACATTTCCCTAATCTTATACTCAGGAACTTTCCCAATCCATTCAGTCTGAGGCAAACATCCAGCATGGAAAATTGCAGATTGGATGGTCTGTTTGGCAAAAATTATAAGCAACTGGAAACAAGGTCTTATAATGGTAAGTGCTTAATCATAAGCATCACTATCTGTGCTGCTTATAATAAGATTAAAATTTCAACT
This sequence comes from Dermochelys coriacea, assembly GCF_009764565.3. Lineage (NCBI taxonomy): Eukaryota > Metazoa > Chordata > Testudines > Dermochelyidae > Dermochelys > Dermochelys coriacea. The sequence goes on from NC_050072.1 coordinate 41,147,530, forward strand.
AAATACAAGCATTACGTGAAGTTTTATGTGATGGTTTAATTTCTGCAGGCATAGAATACTGATTTTTTTTAACGGTACTAATTTTGGATTGAATATGATCTTGTTTTTAGTGATTATGAGTCACTCCTGCTACGGTGAGAACTCACTTTTGTGCACTGGAAGCATCAAAGAAACATTGGAATATGAAGAGCATTTCATTCATTGGTACAGTATGTGAAAAGAAATCTATCGATAATAGATAATAGGAGTAATTTGATGTGGAAGCTATGATGCTGAAAGATCAGAGTAGTGAAGGAAAGTGACATGACAGATGCTTCCTGGACAGCATCTAGCAAGAGAGAGCTAAAGCACATCCCACAGGATATGGCCTCTACAAAACAATGCTGGGAATGTAGGAGGAGGCAGCTATCTGACTACATCACACTCCTCTTTGAATCTTTCAGTTGGCTTCCTGTCCCTTACTGAATCATATGCAAGTTCATCATTAAGTTTACTTAATCTTGCCCCAATTTACATCCCTGATCTCATTTCCCATGCATCCACCTCTTGCTTTGTATCTTCTTTCCATAGCTTTCACCTTACTCCTTTGCTTTTTCCCTGCTCTTGTCTTTATCCGTTCTGTCATGTGACCTCCTGCACCCAGAAAAGTCATCCTGTCTTCCACAAAGCACACTCTCTCCTTTTTTCAAATCCCTTCATTAAAATCCACTCTTTCAAGCAATATTTTACATTGAATAGACTATAAGCACCCAATCTACTGAGAAAAAGGAACAAAAACATAAGCAGATAATGGGTTGAAGAGGACTAATCTGTCTCCTCCTCTACCGCTCAGATGCCTTATTTCCTTTTATTGTGTCCATTTTTGTATATTTTGGTAGCTACAAAGAATATAACTGTACTTACAGAGCTTGGGTTGTGGTCACTATCCCTTCTGTATATTGATTTTTATACCATGTTCATCATTGTAATATCTTGAGCACCTTCCAGTAGTGAATTAAGAAATGTGAGTACACATCTGTCATGTGGTGTTTATTTCTTCCTCTTCTCCCCAGGGGCAGAAGCATGTGCAGTGGAGTGTGCTGAATTGGTAGTGTTGGGTTTGTTTTTGTTTTTAAATTAAAGTACCTTTTGCTGTGTGTTTGTTAGAGAAGGCAAAATCAAAGAAATGTGCCTTGCACTTGTAGTGAAAAGAGGTGAGGTTTGTGGTGGTCTTTAGTTTCTGGGAGAGTTCATTCTACAGTCTTGGACTGGTCCCTCTGGAAGTAGTCTCCCACTTTGCTTTTATTGTTACGAGTTTTGTTGTGCCAGAGGAGTGAAGTTGTTGATCATAGTCTTTATTCTGGAACTTTAGGTGATCATTTAGATATCCTGGGCCCAGGCTGTGGAGCACTGTAAAGATAAAGACTGAGATCTGGGACTTGATTCACATTTTATAAGAAATAAGTGTAAAGACTAGTCTGAACATAGTTTTAGAATATACAGTGCCTCATTAGAGAAGATTCCATTTTTTCTTTGTTTTGTTTTCCACCTCCTAATACTACTTGGAATTCCATGTAAATTATACGTGAAACACTTCAATAACTACTTTATTTTACTTTTAATGATTGAATTTCTACATTTAGTCTTTGGCATAAGTAACCAAACCTACTTCATAAGTCTTTTGTCACAATTCATATGTATGTTCAAGGGTGCTTTTCTTATCAGGATTTATTTCCATATGCTGTTAATTAGAAAAGGAAATTGTATCCCCTCTCCCTTAAAGAATAATAATTAGTTTTAACAATGACAATTCAGGACACTGATAAAGAAATCAATCCTCATTAAGTAAATTGATCAAGAATGTAATTACTGTTCTATAGGCTAAACACAAGATCATTCATATAAACTTATTTTAGTTCAAGAGTAAAAGCCATTTAGTAATTTCTTTTAACAATACAGGGCTTTTAAAAAAAATAAAAAGCATATTCTGCTACCTTTTCTCAAGTTAGAGAATACCCCACTCTGTAAGTGGTCCCACTGAAACCAACAGGAGTATGGTAAAACTCAGTGTAATTAAAGGGGGCAAAAATCTGGACCATAGAATCTGGCCACTGGTTCATATTAATTATTATTATTTTATTTTATTAATCAGAGGACTGATAAAGAGTATGAACGTTACAACAATATTTTTCTATCAGTGTCATAGTAGCATTGTGACTTGTCACTACTTTGAATTGGCAGACAGATTCTTGACACTTCTAAAACACTTTACATCTTGAGGACTTGCAGTTTGCAGTTGTTAACTAACTAAGCCTGACAATATCCTTGTAAGGTAGGTTAGTAAAATAACCCACATTTTAGAGAAGGGGAAACTGAGACCAGGAATAGCTAAATGATATGCCCAGATTTACATGGCAAATTTGAAATAATTTAAGGTACAATACAACAGTGTTCATTGTCAAAAATAGTGTGTATGTGTATATACTACACAGGAGCAGGATCATGCAAGTTTGCCATTTTAATCTGCAGCTTTTCAGCAGCTGGAGAATTACGTTATTTTTCATATGCAAATCTAGCAATTTTATATTTGTGCCTAAATCAGCGATTTTAAGTGTACAAGTTACAAGTGGATCCCCCCTTCTATATTGGTTAAACCGCACATAAGGATGTGGTTCAGTGTACTAGCTTTCCTTGATATGTAATTAACTGCTAGTTTTCTCTGTTTAGAGGATAAATAATATTTTTAAAACATTAATTATAATGCAAATATTGATCTTCAAAATCTCTTCTCTAACTGGAGTTGTAGCAAATTATTGTAGTCCAAAAATAGGAACTTAATGAGAGCAACAGGATGGCAGATGGAATTCAACATGGACAACCTTCTGATTACCATGAGGAGGAGAACAATAAAATCCATAATGTTGCAGGCATCTCTGGTATAATACAGTTATGACCCAGCATTCCCTCAAGCCTCCCTCTCATAGATAAGAGTATCAGTGATACAGTACATGGCTTCCTCTCCAGTGCAAATATGTCAAGTGTCAGGCCTCAGATGAAGGGAGAAACCTAGTGTTCACTCTTCAGCCTAATAGAAATGCTAGTGCCATCAGAGAGAAGGAATGGAAGGCTAAACAACTGATTTGCATTTTTGTTAAAACAAGGACTAAGTCTGCATAAAAATGAAGATAACGCCTTTAACACAAAAAGGGCATGGAAATGGATTAAGATACAGCTGAGTGCTCAGCATAGACAAAGTGCTATAGAGAATTTATATGAAATTGATTAAAACTTGTTTGGAAGTCATGACAATCTGTGATTGTACAATCAAAAGTAGTCATTATGTAGCTAAAAAGCAAAATGACTTTCATACCTGTTGTCAGCCATTCAAAAAGAAAAAAGGAAAAGAATCGGCACAAAGTGCCTGAATTATTGGAATTTATGTCCTTTTACTCCCCTAAAAATGAGACAGTACATTATTATAATATTACCTACCTAGCATGCAAAGCAGTAAATGATCCTAAGCAATGTCTAGCCCATCGAGTGCATGCAGCTGATGAAAAGTTTTTTTCTTCCCGATTGCACATAGCTTATGTGAACCTGCTGGTTAAACTCTTTGCAAAACTGGCACTTAAATGTTCAAATTGCTGCCACTTCAACACTGATTAAAGACACACATGCAATCCTATGAAAGATTTAGAAACAATGTACATGAGCAAAGGAGCAGACATTGGCTACTGTGTTAAAAAAGGTTCCCTAATAATCCGTAACTCATGTTCTAAAATGATTGTTCAGAAATTCTGAACAAAGTTCTGTAAAAATAAGACCCGAGGGTTTCTAAATATTTAGAAGTAATACACACATATTTTTATTTGTGTTCAGCTACTGTATAATTTATCATCTGAATTTTGAAAGGAAAATGGTAAAATGTAAGTGACTTGTATGGGAGAGGGACCAATTTAAATTTTAATTTCTGCTAATCGAACAATGGATTCATAAATTGATTTAATTTAAAGTCCTTGCATAATTATCCATTTGAAAATCTGCTCATTTTCTAACTATTACATCTGCTTTGTTACAACAGTGGCAATTTCAAGTGAACAAGTGAAGATATTCTGATACAGTAAACATATCATTTTACAATCTCCATTCCTAATACATACTGACTTGTATGACATTTTGTTCAGTCATTTTTATTACACAGGGGAATTACACAGGAGTAATCTGGAAACTAATTTGATGTTTGTGGTAGCCTGGGCCAGCAAACTGAAAAAGAAAATGGTTCTTCAAAGACATAGGAAGTTCAGAAGGGGCAATTCAATAAAAGATATTGAGCTTCCACAAGCTTATACCTGATCTTATCCCAGGTGTCAAACCTGAATTTCAATATATTTTATAAACAGCATTAACTTTCTTTTGTGTGTATAAAAAGAAAATAGCTAACAAACATGACAGATCTGAAAAGCAATCCTCGGTGTAGCTAGTACAGCTGCAATCTACCTTGGTTGCTGCCTCTTCACTCCAGCAGCATCCTAAATATTGTCAGAATGGGTAACCGAGGCAGTGACAGCAACTGATGGGCCTTCTCCACCTGACTGGGACTTCTGTCAGCCACTCCATTCATTAAAGAATGGAATTTTGGAGAGGAGTGTTCTCACGCTTTCATTGTATAGACCTCATGTTACTGAGAGTGTCTTGTAGACCACCTACTCTCCTGTTTGCAATGGTGTTGATCACACCGTCTTTTGGTCTGCTTCTAATTTCCCCTTCCCCTCTGTGTAACACTATGGAACTTACCAATTTCTCCACAATGTGGAGAAATGGCTGTTCAATGGCCTTTCCACTTTACTAAGGGTCACTAATTGAGCTTTCAGATCTGGCAGCTGCCTCCCTTTGATGGCCACATATGTATGATGGCCAGGTTGGAATTTTGCATAGGTGAGTGATATGGATTCTGAGATTCTGTATCCTTCAGCTTCTGTTACAGTAAATATCAGGTGAGAGGCATGATGAGAACAGTATTTGTTCTGTCCTATTGATTTCACAGTACTCAAGATAGTAAACTTAAGCATGTGTGTAAGGGTTTAGCAGATTGGGACCTAAGAACTTCAATGGGATCAAAGTAAGGCTGTTACTGAGTGCTGTTGAAATCCCACCCTCCACCTCTCATCACAAGAGATAAGAGATGTAAATCTTGTAAACTTCTATATTTGAAGAACACCAAATTGAAGTGATTCATAAAAAGGAAAAGCAGAGTTGTTTAGTGAGATAAAATTTCAAAAAATAAACTGTCTTTGTCAAAGCAAAGATGAAATTGCTACAGAAGCACAGAACAAAAGAAGGCAATATCACATAGCCAATGATGAATATAACATCAAAGACACTGTGAAATGAGGCTCTAATAGTCACTAGATATTCAGGCATGTTATCACCTGTAAGCTCAAGAAGCTACCCCTCCTTTTCAGATGTTTGAATAGGGCTCTTACCAAACAGATGGGATAACCCAGCTTTCCTCTGAGTCATTAAAAGTCTTCCTAATTAGTCCAAAAGCATAGTAGTTAGCTCATTTTAGAAACACTTTCCAAATCATTCTTTCATTTTCCTTCACGCTTGAATTTAAGAGTATCCTGAAAAAGGCATGGATCTCATGACTGATTCTCCATTGAACCAGGTTTTATCTATGAATAATGACTGACAATAAAATAACCTACTTACTTGATAACCAGCTGCTACCAAAAGTATCACACACAATCAGGTTAGCAGACCTACTGAGACCTAGAAAAATGTGACTCAGAATTTATCCCCAAAATAATTGCCTATGTTTATACACAGTGTGGCTGAGGAACTGTGTATCCCAGAGTTCTAAAATAACATTTGCTATACAAATGATTACAAACACGCACTAATCACACTTTAATCAATTACAAACAGTTTTGGGAAAGCCTGGTGCTTTACTAAACTTAATTCAGAATTTAATCAATGAAATCAGAGTGCTCTCATATTTTGAGGCTAGAAGGGACCACGCTGGGATCAACTAGTCTGACCTCCTGCATCATGAAATAAATCTTACCTGGATTAACGTCAGCTTCAAATCTAATCATTGTGGTTGAACTAGAGCAAGAAAAATATCCATTCTTGATTTAAAGATATCCAGTGATAGGGAATCCATAATACATTTCTCTAATGGTTAATTATCCTCACAGTTGTTTAAAAAAAAGTGCCTTAATTCTAGTCTGACTTTGTCTATCTTAAACTTCCAGCCACTGAATCATGTTTATATATTTGTCTGCTAGAATAAATGCCCTCTGTCCCAGTTCCTTAGGTAACTGCACCTCTGACTCCTTCTTGGCCTCCTTGCGGGCACCCCACCTAGGTCTCAGGCCACAGGCGCTGGCTTCCTCCGGGCCCCGGGGGTGCTCAACCCCCTGCTCCATGGGCTGCCGGCAGATGGGAGGTGCTCGGGGAGAGTTGTCTACTGGTAGATGCTTAGTACACACTAATTTTTTTTCATGGATGCAGACAATGTAATTTTCATTCCATGCATCTGAAGAAGTGGGTTTTTTTACCCATGGAAGCTTATGCTCATATAAGTCTGTTAGTCTTTAAGGTGCCACCAGACTCCTTGTTGTTTTTGTGGATACAGACTAACACGGCTACCCCCTGATGCTTGTAGATGCATAAAATGCTTCAGTGGCTCTAGTTTCCAGTCATACATTCATCTGAATAATCAAATACCAAGCTGATTGAGAGACATTCTCAGAAAGTCGAAAGCTAGCTTGAATTGATTATTTTTATGTTAATCCAACTAAAGACATAATTTCACTGAAAAGCAAATCATTGCTGACTGTGGACACAAGCAACCTCATCAGCCATTCCAGTATCACACGGAGGCATAATAGACATGTTTGAATTTACTGATAAAGGTTAAACCTATCAATAGTGGCAAGTAGAGTAAATTAATGCCTTACAAATGTGACTTCCTGCTCCAAGCAGCCCTCAACAAACCACATGTGAACTCTTCATTACTAATATATGCAGTTACCAAGATGGCTGTCTTCCATTTTAGGATGTTTTGTCTAAAAATCTGGGGGAAAATTCTGCCAGGTTCACAAAGAGTACAAATTGTGTATGTTGCCCAAACTTTTTTCTTTTAGAGAAGCCAGGTTGGGTTTTTTCCAGATAAAAATCCTTTTTCCCTTCAACAATTTTACCTGACTGTTCGTTACCACCTGGGTAACATTTACTATTATTGTTGCACCTTTTTGACCCCAGTGGCTATTCAATGTGGAGACCCTGGAGTTCTTGAAGTTGGGAATAGAAATTTGTGACAGGCATTTCTTTGATGTAGTTTTGTCATGCAGTCCACAGTTTTGTTTATGAACAAAGAAAGTACAGAAGACTGTGTCTCTGAATGCAGAAGGAATAAAAGAGTAGGAAACAGCTTCTTTTGCTCCCAGCACCAAGAAAATTCTTTTCTGCCTGCATTCCTGATCCAAAAACTTCTCTCCAGGTTCTTCCAGGGTCAGATACCATGCTTTCAGCTGCTGCTTCTGTCTCTCTGTTTTGTCTGTTCTGTCTTCCTCTATCTCTTTCTCTCACATTTCCATACCCAAAATACTCAGCAAAACCCCTCTGCCCATTCAATCCAAAATCCTGGGTGGGGTGTTCTGATTAATTCATCCTGACAGTTATGTTAATTGAAGGGTGTGTTCACACCCAGTCTCAAAGAGGTTTGTGATCAAAACAGTCACTAGAACCTCTCAGCATAACATTATTATTTATATTATTCTATCTGTATCATGACTGAAATATAAAAGTCTCCTTGACCGTCCCGTAACCCATCAAGCAGAATCTATTACATGTGCACATGCATGATCACAAGCACTAACCCTTGTTGTCAGACTTTTCAAGCCTTTCTAAATCAATTTTAAACTTACATTGCTACTGGTTTAAACCTGCTGCTCAAAATTCCAGCTCACTCTGAAGGTTTGAAAGTAAATGAAATTTAGGAAGGTAAAAAGGTTCAGATTCATTTAATCAGTATTTTTGTTGTTTTCTGGATGTAATAGAAGCAACAAATATAAAATTATGGTACAAATGTTAAAATAACACCTTTTAGGTATGGCTGGCAAGACATCAGATTTGTCCACTACTCAGAAGTTATCTGAATCAAACCTCTTATTTGTTTGATGTTTGCCCAGCGCTATCAGAAGTAGGTCTGATTGCAGCAGCAATAGCAACTGTCACTGGATTGAAATAAGCATGGTTGACAGGGCTCAGTTGATTTGAGCAAGTCAAGCAGTTCTTTCACTGACCATGCATTCCATATTTGCATTTATTGTTTTTTTTTTCAGTGTTTAACTTTGCAGAAGTTGCACATAGGAAATACAGGAGCCTTCGCAGAGGAAATGCTTGACAGACTCCACAAGCAAGCCCAAGCCTCTGACATCAATGCACATCTCATTATAGAACGAGGGAGGGAGAGACCAATTAAGAGCATGCTTGAGAAGCAGCTACAAACTCATCTAATTAAAGATAATATGCTAGATCTGGCACAATCTGGATTCAGGCTATGATGTGGGCTGGAAACAGCTTCAGTGACACTGATAGATGATCTCCTGCTGGCAGTAGTGGTGGGCAGACATCATCCATTTTTCATCATCCTGGCCTTCTCTGCAGCATTTGACACTGTCAATCATGAGATAATAGTAATACTTACCTCTTAAATAGCACTTTTTCCTCCATCAGATTGCTTTGAAAAGATGGTCATTGTCATTAACTCCCTTTACAAATGGGGAAAGTGAGGTACAGAGAGACAAAAATGGCATGCCCAAGATCACTCAGTATACTAAGGGCAGAGCCAGGAATAGAATAATAGAAACATAGAAGATTAGGGTTGGAAGAGACCTCAGGAGGTCATCTAGTCCAACCCCCTGCTCAAAGCAGAACCAATCCCAACTAAATCATCCCGGCCAGGGCTTTGTTGAGCTGGGCCTTAAAAACCTCTAAGTGTTTAATAATTAAATTCATTGGTTAAAAAACTGATGTGGTGTAGAGGTGAAGTGAAGGCAGTTATATATAAAACAAATGGTAGAAAGAGAAGTTGATAGTAATGAATATAAATCAGAAGCTATGAATTGTAGAAAATAGATAAGGGAAGCAAAGGGACACAAGGTGAAATCCGTGGTCAGAGGATTTAAAGCCAGTAAGAAAGAGTTATTAAAAAATATTATAAACAAAAATAATCATAACAATTATATGGTTTATTGCTAGATGGAGTGATATTTCCAATAATAATGCAGAAAAGGCAGAAGTGTTCAATAAATAGTTCTGTTCTGTATTTGAGAAAAAAAAACAGATGATGTAGTCATATCATATAACACTCTTTCCATTCCCTTAGTATCTCAGGACAATGTTAAACAGCAGTTACTAAATTTACACATTTTAAAATCAGCAGGTCTGGATAATTTGCACCAATGATTTTTAAAAGATCTGGCTGGGGAGCTGGCTGGACTACTAATGCTGATTTTCCAATGTGTGTTGGAACACCAGGGAAGTTCCAGAAGACAGAAAAAAGTTCAGTTTGTGCCAGTATTTAAGAAGGATTAATGAGATGACCTGGGTAATTATAGGTCTGTCAATCTGACTTGGATCCTGGGAAATATAATAGTGTGGCTGATATGGGACTTGATTAACAAAGAATCAAAGGAGGATAATATAATTAATGCCAATCAGTGTGGGTTTATGGAACATAGATCCTATCAAACTAACTTGGTATTTTTTTTTTGGATGAACCTAAAAGTTTGATAAAGTTGTTAGTGTTGATATATATACTGAGACTTCTGTAAGGCAATGGTACATTCATGACTTGGTACCACATGACATTTTGATTAAAAAAACTAGAAAGATATACAATTAACACACTAAATGGATTAAAAGCTGGCTATATGATAAGTCTCAAAATGTTACTGTAAACAGGGTCTCCTCATCTAAAGGGTATGTTCTGGTGGGATCACACAAGGATCAGTTCTTGACTACACGCTATTTAACATTTTTATTAATGACCTGGAAGAAAACACAAATTCATAATTGATAGTTTGCAGATGCTACAGAAATTGGAGGAGAGGTTAAATAACGAAGGGGACAGATCACTGATACAGCGTGATCTTGATCACTTGGCAGGCTGGTCGCAAGCAAATGAAATATGCTTGAATATGGCTAAATGTGTACATCAATGAACTAAGTTTATAGGTCATATTTACATAATGGGGGGACTGTATCCTGGGAAGCAGTGACTCTGAAAAAGACTGTGGAGTCATGGTGGATAATTAGCTGAAATGATGCCCAGTGTGACACTGTGGCCAAAGTTAATGTGATCCTTGAGTGCATAAACAGGGGAATCTCGAGTACGAGTAAAGAGGTTATTTTACCTTAATATTTTGCACTGGTGCAACCACTGCTGGAATACAGTGCTCAGTTCTGGTGCCCACTGTTTAGGAAGAATGTTGATAAATTGAAGAGTGTTCAGAGAAGAGCCATGAGAATGCTTAAAGGATTAGAAAACATGCCATATAGATAAACCCAAGGAGCTCAATCTATTTAGTTTAACAAAGAGAAGATTAAGGGGTGACTTGATTACAGTCTGTAAGTACTTACCTGTGGAATAAATATTTAATAATGAGCTCTTCAATCTAGCAGAAAAAGATATAACACTATCCAATAGCTGGAAGTTGTCTCTATACAAATTCAGACTGGAAATAAGGCATAAATTTTTAATGATGAGAGTAATTGACCATTGGAACAATTTACCCAGGGTCATGTTGGAGTCTCTGTCACTGACAATTTTTAAATCAAGATTGGATATTTTTCTGAAAGCTATGTTCTAGGAATTATTTTGGGGAAGAGTTCCATGCATGTGTTATACAGGAGATCAGACTAGATGATCACAGTTGTCCTTTCTGGCCTTGGAATCTATGCATCTGTGAATCAGTCTAGCATCTCATTGTAAGAGATAAATGAATATGACATGATGATAATTGCAAGTGCTGATCAAGTGCCTAAAAGAACTGTAGGTTGTCATGCTGAACTGTAACTGCCTAACTAAAATGGATAGTGGAGTAAATTAAATTCTAGTTTATATTTTAATTAATTATGAGACCATTTCCTTTGAAAAGCATAGAACATACATTATCAAGTCCACCTGCAGCTAGGGATGGGTACTCTTTTATTGCTCTATACAAAAATTGAAATGAATTAATAAATAAGGTGAAGCACAATTTAATTTGCTAGCATCTATATCTAATTTAATTTTTCATTGAAATACATTTCTTGATAAATATAGTATCTCCTTACTTGAACAAGACAAAATATTTTTTAAAATCCCCACAGATAGGAAAAATACCTTTGACATCACAGGATTGGACTAAAATAATATATAACCCTAATTCTGCATTACCTGCACAGCAGAACTGATGTGGCTTTAGGGAGCATTACTGACTTTAATGGACACAGTATTTCACTTGTATGTATCACAATGCAGGATCAGGGTTTTAGCATCTATATGACAAAGATTGCTTTATCCTCTTACTTTACACTGATGTAAAACTGCTGTAGCTCCATTGTCTATAGTGGAGTTATTCCTGATTTATACCAGCATCAGTGGAGAACTAGGACCCGTAAGTGTGTTATCAATGTGGATGTTCAAGTAGTATAATAAATCTTTCTCCGGAAAAGTGGAAAAGAATCACTTGAATCATATGTGTTAGCCACCTTTTCTTGCCAGTTATGAAAAAAATTGAAATGTGCTATAGTAATTTTGCTAATTACCTCTTTGGATGAAGCAATCAAATTATATGAACCTGCTACAGTTCCTGGCTTGATGTCTGTAAAAGACAATTCTTGCTAATTAAGAAGTAGCTTCAATTCCTCAGTCCTGTTTTAAACATTTATTGGAAAATGCATCAAATATTTATGCAAAGTTCATTGAAAAATAGGTTATCTGCAGCAACACCATCAACAAAAAATGAACAAATTGGTGTGTGAAAAAATTAATTTCTTGTCACCTATCAAATTAAAAAAATAAAGAAATGTCCCCTCTTCTTTAATGGCCTCTGAAACCTCTTGCTTCATCCTCCCCAGGTCTGTCCTTCATTCCATTAGACCTTTTAGTTTGCACCCAAATAAAATATGTTAAAAAATAAAATAGAATCTTCTATCTTATGTACTTATATGGTCTGTCAGAGGATGACTAGTCCTTTAAGGGGAGAAGGGTCTAACCTTCATTTGGAGAAAAAGAGCAAAGTCACGACAGGCAGATGAGGTCATGTGGCTAAATCAGGCTCTCTGGGATGGAGATAAGACATCTTTAGAGAGTGAAAGAATGGCTCCAGCTAAGAAGCCCTGGGAATTGCTGTTTGATAGAGAGCAGGGAGAGACTCAAAGGAGCAGGAGGGCTGTAAGAGTTGTTCTATGAAGAGTGACTCTCCCTAGCTCTCAGGCAGAGGTGGGGTAAGCCTGCAGAAAGGTGCCTAGTTGGTTTTTCAAAATTGGGCTTTTCAAAATCCCACAAGGCTGCAGATAGGCACCTAAAGTGCTTAAATACCTTTAAAATTCTGGCCGTTAGTGACTTGCCCAGGGTCCCACAGAATATTTCTGGTGGAGCAGAAATTGAACCTGGGTCTCCTGCCACCTAGGGGAATGGAGGTTGCTATACTTATTGTATACCTCCTATTATAACAAAACCTTCTTCTCATACGTACAGATATAATGAATTCAGCTAAATAATACATATGTAGCGGGAGGGACAGAACTCAAGATTTTCTTTTCCAAAAAGTCAGGTCTCTAGGACTTGAATTAAAGTCCTGATTCAGCAAAGCACTTAAGCACATGCTTGACTTTAGCCACATGTGTAAGAACAACTGAAGTCAATAGCTGATATTTTCAAAAGGATCTGAATGAAAAGGTCCCACTTGAAGCCAATAGACTTGGACTACTTCTCCACCCTCAATGAACTTTCTAACATGCAGCATGTTAAGGCTGAAGTACCTGCTCTTAGTTGTAGTGGCGCTGACTCTAGAGTAAACTACATCTACACTGCAATAAAACACCTACAGTTGGCACAGGTCAGCTGATTCAGGCGGGGGGGCTGAAAAACTGCAGTGTAGATGTTTGGATTCAAGCTGGAGCCTGGGCTCTGAGACCTTTCAAGGGGGGAGGGTCCCAGAGCTTGGGCTCTACCCTGAGTCTGAATATCTGCACTATAATTTTACAGGCCTGCAGCCCGAGTCCTGCAAGACTGAGTCAGCTGACCCAGGCCAGCCATGGGTGTTTTATTGCAGTGTAGACATTGTGGCATTACGCCCTATATTCTTCATATAGATATTGTTATGATGTGATTATGGCATAAGTAAGATGTATTTTATGCAAGATGGGTCATGTGAGATATCATTGGAGAGGTTATTATTTACTGAATATGATTATCCTATTTGTATGCATTATCATTTTTGTATCTGAAGTTAGGAATATTGCCTATGCATCTATTACAAATGTGTTTACGCCTGGGGAGTGCCACTAGACAGAATGCTATCAGTCTAGACTGCTGGCTGGAAAGGGCCATTAGGGAGAACAATAGGTCTTAGAAGATGCTAATCTCTCACCAGGGAGCCTTCCTGGGGATGCTGCAAACAACTTTTGAATTATGGCTGCAAGGTCATGTGATCTGGACACCATGATAATACTAGCATTTTCCACTGATGAGGGGGGGAGTGGGGGATGGGAATCACACTGGAAGACAAAGGATTCCCACCATATGTAAAACCTATTTAAGGCAGGGAAGTGACATAATCAAGGTTTGTTCTTCATTGCATCCCTCCCAAGATGACTGCTGTAAACATCTAAGAAACAAAGACCGAACGAGAGGAGAAGGACTGAACCCAGGCTGGAAGGTCGTCTAGCCTGTGAATGAAATATCTGAAGTTTTAAGTTGCAGGCAACTGCAGTTGGCCTTCAAGAATCTCGGCAGTCTACCTAAAACAACATTTAGGGTAAAAAATTACTAGTTGGAACCAATTTCTTTAGTATCTTAAGCTTAGATTGCATTTTTGTTTAATTTGTTGGGTAATCTGCTTTGATATATTTGCTAGCCCTTATAATCACTTAAAATCTATCTTTTTCTTTTGTCTAAAACCCAGTATGTGGAATTCATAACTGGGGGGGGGGCAAAAAACTGTTGCATCTCTCTCTCCACATTGAGGGAGGGAGACAATATCATGAGCTTACACTGTACAATTCTCTGTGCAGCTCAAGACAGTACAATTTTGGGTCTACCCTGTAGAGAGGAGCGTGCACTTGAGTACTGGGCAATTCCTTAGCTTAATTTTCCCATGCAGAGCTGATCTCAGCCTCTGTGTGTAAAGCTGCAGCTGGGTGTGTCCCTACCTGTTTGTGTGTTGGTAAAGTGAAGTCTGAAGCCTGAGGGAGAGCTTGGCTGGCTTGCCTCAGCAATACAGGGTATGTCTATATACTCAATGATAAAGCGCTGCTGCAGCAGCACTTTAACGTGGCTGTGTGGTCTCTGCTCCAGTGCTGGGCGAGAGCTCTCCCAGCGCTGTAATAAAACCACCTCCATGAGGGGAATAGCTACCAGTGCCACACTGCCACTTTACAGTGCTGAAACTTGCATTGCTCGGCGTGTTTTTTAACACCCCAGAGTGAAGAAAGTTTCAGCGCTGTAAGTGGCAGTGTACACAAGGCCACAGTTTGAAGGGAGCCTGGGCTGGTGGGTCAGGCAGGCTCAGTGGTACCCCAGTTCCAAGTGGCATCCCAAAGGGGAGAACCCATCACAGACATATCGTTTGGGTTGATAGAACTCAAGTTAGCAGACCATGGGTTTGTTAGGCTAGGAGTGAGCATATATACTCATTTGTAACCCCAGGTTAGAAATTGTTGAAGCCTGGGTCCCAACACGTGGCTCCAGCATCTACACAGCATTATGCACCTATCTCCCAGATTTCCTAGCACATTCTCAAAATGTGGCTGTTTTAGCCCTTTGTTCATGGTGCAATGCGGAAAAACTTGACTGTCCAGAGGACAAAGAAAATAGGCCCATGGGATTATGGGATACTTTTGGAATACTCCCAGAGCATGAGTCCAGTGAGGCTGTGCCTACATTGCAAAGTAAAAGGGCTTGAACCCTGGGTTCCACCTTCACTCGGGCTCAGACCCTTTGCCCCCATTGGGTACTAGGCCCCTGAGTCTGAGCCCTGGGTCAGAGCAATTTGTATGTAGACAGAAGGGTGGTTACGCTTGAGCCTGAGTTCAAACCCTGAGCTTACATTGCAGTGTAGACATACCCTGTAAAACAGAGCCTGTTCAGAGCCTCCAAAAGAACAAGGATGATAACCTAGTGTCCTGGCGGAGGGAGTGCCAAAGACACTGCCAGAACAGATTTGAATATCTCGTTTTCAATGGACGTTCCCTACAAGACTAACTAAATTTGTGAAGCTACAGAAACCTGGTCCTGCAATTGGATCCATGTGGGGGGATCCCTCTAGAAATCAATGCAGTGCTGCACATGGGTTAGCCCACATGGATCCAGTCGTAGGAGTGGTGCACTAGCTTATGAAACTCTTTCGAAGGTGCCTTGTATCTTGCAGCTGATGTGGAAGTGTTTCTTCCTGGAGCTCCCCAATAATACCTCCATCCTTCACTACTAATCCATGCAGTTTGTCTTTGATCAATCTCCTGTATTCTAGTATCTGTCTCAGAGTTATGGCTGCCCTGTCTTTTTGTAAAGTGACGATAGAATCTCAACATATTTTCTTGTTCCTTTGTAAAAAATATTGCTATCGGTTTAGTTTCTCTCCAGGCCCTATGCAGCTCTTCTGTTTCAAGTGTTATATTTTGAACTGACTTCTTGATGTTCCTTTATTGGTTTGCCATCTCCTTGTTGATTTTCCAGATGAACACCTGTAAGTTTTTAAACAGGAAATACTTGTGGGTTTTTTGTAAAATTTACTTGGAACAGCTTTTAACTTTGGTCTTTAGAAAACTATGCCTTTGATAGAGCACCTTGACTAACAAAACTAGGGAAGTTCATCATTAAGATAATGCATCAAGTAAAACCCTGGAGAAGACATTTGTTTAAAAAAGCCACTTTAGAAAAAATTTTCTAACTCCAAGATCAAAAATTGAAATGACTAATACCAAAATTGCAGTGGTGCAAAAAAAACCTGTTGGGTTGCTGAAATAACATTTGTCGTTTGACATCATTCATGACTTTTCAGCACATTTTCAGATTTCTAGTGCCTGTAGTTCTCTAGGCATTGTATTCAGGGGAAAAGGGGAATTGCACACCAGCTGAAAACCTGTTGCATTTATAGTCATTTACACAGCCAAAGCAAACAACTCATACTTCCCTAATGGTGGTCAGGCATGCAATATGTAATCAAATTTCTATGCATATCACTAGTCCTTCTGCCTGCTTAACATGATAAGTCCTGTTTTGGCGGTTGGGAATTTTTCATCAAAGTGATTTTTTCTGTGGTCAATGGGGTTTCTGAAAAATCAGGACTTGAATTCAAGTGCCAGAAGCCTGCACTTTTGGAGAAGAAAATCTTAAATTCTGTTCCCCCTGATACATGCATATTGTTTAGCCGAATTCATTGCAGCTGTAAGTATGTGAAGGACTTGTTACAGTAGGAAATGCACAATATCTATAGTAACCCTCTCTCGCAACTCCAGCACTTTTGAAAATCATACTTGATGCTCGCTGCATCTTTAGGTGTCTAAATTTTTGTGTGTCTTAATCTCCTGAGCTCAAATCTACAAGGTATTTAGGCTCCTACTGGTGCTTGATTTCAATAGAAGTTAGATGCCTGAATACTTTTGTGGATCTTGGCCTCTGTCCTGGAGTTCCCATCTGTAAAATAGGGATAATAGCACTTCCCTATCTCACAGGGGTGTTGTGATGAAAAATACAGTAAAAATTGTGAAACTTCAGATACCACAATGATGGGGGCCATCAGTATCTTAGATAGCATTTTCGTTTGGGTGCCTCAAGACCCCATTCTCTCCTATGGGTCAGGCATCCAGGCAGGACTACATTTCTCACACTGTATTGTAGTCTGACCTATCGTTGAACTGCTGTGGTGCATCATGGGAGTCAGGTGACTCTGATGCATCACAGAAGAGATGCAAAATCCCCAGCCTCCAGTAATTTAACGTTGGTTGAATGCTGGGTCAAATCTAATCAGGATATTCAGTCAGTATTTATATCAGCCCAGTACACAGGGAAGGCAGAAGAGGGAACTGTCAGACACTTTCAGATGTCACTTCTCTCTTCCACAGCCTCCCTCTGCTGACCTTTTGGAAGGAGGTGGGCAAGCTGGTATCTTCTTTTTCTATCTTATTTATTATTTGTGTTGATCATAGCATCTAGGAGTTCCTGTCATGGACTGTGACTCCATTGTGCTAGGTGCTGTACAAACACAGAACAAAAATACAGCCTCTGCCCCAAAGAGCTGACAATCTAAGCATGAGACAGATCGATACAGACAGACAGATGGAGGAGTTCAAAGAAACAATGACACAATATTGTCGAGCATGTTGGGCAGTGGTCTCAGCACACCAGCAACCTAATCACTGTTGAGTTTTTGCAGACATTAAAGAGAGGAGAGTTTTAAGAAGAGATTTGAAGGAGGCCCGTGAGATACTTTGGTGGATGTTTATGGGGATCTCCTCCCAAGCAGGAGGGGCAGCTCAAAGAGGTGATTGTTTGAAAAGGTAACATTGTTTAAAATGCTGGATAGTGGACACCGGCATCATGGACAGACCAGAGGCAGGAGTTGATTTTTTTATACTGAATTAAAAATTATAGGTAGGGCTGGGTTAGGTCATGAAGGGCCTCGAAAGTAAAGACAAGTCACTGTCCTTTCCAGGCAAAGGGGCCTTCTCTCCCTTCTCCCACTGTGACAAGGGTAGGAAAAGCATCCTCTGAGGGAATCTTCTTCTTGCTTCCCCCAAAACAGCCTCCTAACAGGGATGGGGAGGAGAGCTATGATGATTGCTGATACAATGGAATGCAGTTGTTTTGGGCTGGGTTAAACCTCTTTGAAACTGGGCGGGGCTGTAACCACCCCCTTTCATTTCAGATAGTTGTAAGAAGCCAGTATGCGTCTTTAAGTCACCAGGTAGCTGCAAAAATAGCAGTTCCCACCCCCAACACAGGCCATGTCACCATCCAAAACAAGGGCACATGTTATGTTTGTCTGGGAGTATGTCTACACTGCAATAAAACCCAAATGTCAGATGACTCGTGCTCACGGGGCTTGTGTTGTGGGGCTATGAAATTGCAGTGAAGACATTCGGTCTTGTCCCAGAGGGTCCCAGATTCTGGGCTCCATCCTGAGCCTGAACGTCCACACTGCAATGTTATAGCCCCACAGCCTGAGCCCTGGGAGCCTGAGTCAGCTGACGGGGCCAGCCAGGAGCATTGTATTGCAGTGTAAACATATCCTCTGTGTCTGTGAGAGAAATATCAGAAAGACCAGAGACAGTGAGAGGGAAGCAGTAAGGACACAACAGACATTTCCTGAACAAACAGTAGGAGCAAGGCCTGAGAGAAACCCTGGGAGGGCTTTGGGGTGAGAACTGACTAACAGAGGCTTGGAGCTGTGAGCAAAGAAAGTGTCTCTTGTTGTTTGATTCCTTCTGTGTTCAAGAATACCTTGCTCTGTACATTTTCTGTAAATAAACAGGACTGCACCAGGGATACACCCACAGGGACCTGAACTTTGACTAACTTCATAGTTCAAAAAGGAGTATCATTTTTGTATCACCATGCGTGTTTCTCAGAACTTTATGGGCTGATATTCACACTATCCATATCCATCAGTGAAATATAGTAATGAAATATAGTTATCACAGGATACATGAGTAAAGCTCTCAACAACTCAGGAAAGTGTGCTTTGTGTTTACATTTCTGTTTGCTGTACTTGAACCCCTCGGAGTCCAGATGGAATTTCAGATGGTTTGATGTAGGGCAAGACTCCTCTTTGCAATGGGAACACAACACTAATAAAATGAAGCCTATGTGGGTAAGTCAGTCACACTTTTTTAATACGAGTTAAATACTGTTTCTGAGATGTTAACATAGTAAGTATTGACCTAGCGTATGTCAGTTAAGTTACATTACTTTCTCTTTTAATTGTACAAGAAGAAACTGTATTTAGGCCAACCTGCTCATGGAATTATAATTTAGTGTCTTTCCTGAAAAGGTTAAATTGGCTTTTAACTGAGGTCACAGAAAAGGGATTAAATACTGTATCAAGGATGGATAAATAATTTTTGCTCTAGTCCCTCCTGTGACTTGATGCAGCGCTCAAAGACTGAAATCAGCATGTGTTGCCTATCAGTCACTGGAGTTTTCGCCCAGTTTGAGCAAGAAAATAGCTGCACTTTAACCACCATATTTCTTGCCCCCTGTCTCCAAGGAGTTTTCTAAATGTTTTGCATTAGAGTGATGGACCAACTGTAAACTTTCCACTATGAAGAATTCTCAGGAAAGAATTAAAGAATTAAAGTTCTAGGCCTCCTTACTGGGTACATTAGGGCTTTAACCTGAAAAGAGTGAGAGCTTAGTTCATCTCATTAAAATGAAGCAATTAACTTAATATATGTAAGAATCAATCAAGAGGTAAAGAGTTTTCTTTTTAAATGTTAACCATTTTATTTCAGAACTCAGGTAATAAACTCAGGTACTGTATATCTCTGTTGTTCTTCTCCATGGGTATCAGGACCATATCAGCAGGCCAGGAAAATCTTTTGAGCAGTCAGTCCTCAAATTTTTTTTCTTAAATGAACCACTGGAAACATGTTTCATATGCACATTTAAGCTGATTGATATTTCCCCACACATTACTCTGACCCACACAGAAATAAGTCGGCTTTCAGCTAGCTCCATAGTAGGGATGTCATGTCAGAAAAAATTGGGGCTGCAGCAGGGGAAGTTGTCACCATATAAAATATTATATGTGATTATATTGTAGCCTGCAAAGTCATGGGGGTGCAAAAAGTGGAAGACATAATGGAACATATAGATCTATGAAAAAAATGGGGGAGAGCACAACTGCACCCCCACTCCATAGCAAATGATGCCCCGGCTTCAAACCCTGTTACTTCCAGCCACTCCACAAAAAATCCACGTGCTTCATTTCCCCCTTCCCACCCCACCACCGAATCTCTTCACCATGCCTGATTTCCTCCGCAGCCCCATTTGAGCTCCAGGCCTGTGGGTCTCCATGACAGTGGCAGCAGGAGTCTAGGCAATCAGAGGACTAAAGCAGACTACGTCCGCAATTGTGCCTACTTCACCCCTGGAAATCCCTTTGTCGTGAATCACTGAGCAGGAGTGATATATGGTGCCAACGCTGTTTCTCTGGGTGAGCTATCTGAGGCAATCAGTAGATGGGAGTGGGGGTTGAGTGGAGCTCTGGACAGCAAGCACTAAACCTTAATGCACAGAGGCCTGGAGACCAGCAGTCCACTCCGAGTCTGATAAGCATATTAACTACAAGTAAAATTTCTTTAAAAAACCCACTATGTTAAAAAAAACAAACAAACACTCGGTATTTCGCTTGCTTCACTTTGACCTTAATTTGGCCCTATTGTGCATATGCATTATGATACAGTCTTTAATTCCAAAATCATATACTATTTTTACCACAAGGCCTCATTCAATGCAATTTACACCTGTGCAAAGTGGAAATAAAATGCTACTCCCAGTGTAAGTGCAGAATTGTAATATGATTAGAGCCCTATCAAATTCACAGTCCATTTTGATCAATTTCAGGGTCATAGGATTTTAAAAATCATAAATTTCATGATGTCCGCTATTTAAATCTGAAATTTCACGGTGGTGTATTTGTAGGGCTCCTGACCCAGAAAGGAGTGTGTGTGTGTGTGTGTGTGTGTGTGTGTGTGTGTGTGTGTGTGTGTGTGTGTGTGTGTGTGTGGGAGGGGGGATCACAAGGTTATTGTAAGGGGGCTTGTGGTACTACTACCCTTACTTCTGCGCTGCTGGACAGTGGTGCCAGCTGGCCGGGAGCACTAGCAGCAGCCCAGAAGTAAGGATAGCCTGGTATGGCATTGCCACCCTTACTTCTGCGCTGCTGCCTGCAGAGCTGGGCCCTCAGTCAGCAGCTGCCACTCTCTGGCCCCCCAAATCTGAAGGCATCACAGAAGTAAGGGTGGCGATACCACGACCCCCCTAAAATAACTTTGCCACCCCCCTGTAACTCCCTTTTGGATCAGGACTCCCAATTAGAGAAACGCTGGTCTCCCCCGCATGAAATCTGTATAGTATAGGGTAAAAGCACACAAAAGACCAGATTTAATGGGGGTGGGGGGGAGACCAGATTTCATGGTCTGTGACGCATTTTTCATGGCCATGAATTTAGTAGGGCCCAAAATATGTGATGGTGCTGTATGCTAGATTTGTACAGGTGTAAATGAGTGCATAGGATGCAAAGTAGTGGAGAGCCTGGCCAATTATTTTGAAAACTCTCAAGTTTCTACTAAAAAGGAAAATGACCAAGAGCCTAATCCAAAACTCATTGAAATCAATGGGTGTCTTTCCTATGACTTCAATGGGATATGGATCAGGCCCCAAGAAAATAATTACTAATGCAGAAAAATGTTCTGTTGTCATCTTTGAGGGCTCGTTACAGGAGAGTAATGTTCTATTCCTTTTGAAAAAATGACCTGTCCTTTATAGTAAACTGAAGCAGGTCTCTCCCTTTGGGATTATTGGGGAGAAATCAATCCCAGACTCAGCTCAAAGGCTTTTCTTCTTTCTCAGTAATTAACAGTAATTTACAATAATTGCTTGGATTTCCTTGCGTCAATGGTGGCAGCATACAACCTATATCACCTGGGAGCTACTGTTGTTATCCTTTATCTGACATGCTTAAAGAAATTAGTACTGTTTTCATTTTTATTCTCTATGACTTTAAACAGATATCATATCTTTAATATCTATTGTAGTTAAGCTATCGTGAAACAGACTAGAAACAAGTGTATTGTATTTGAAACGTTTCTAGGAAGAAATGTACGGCCTGCAAAGAACTCTCAGCACAGGGATTTGTCCACACCAGTGGTTCCCAAACTTGTTCCGCTGCTTGTGCAGGGAAAGCCCCTGGCGGGCCGGGCCGGTTTGTTTACCTGCCATGTCCACAGGTTCAGCTGATCGCAGCTCCCACTGGCTGCAGTTCGCTGCTCCAGGCCACATGCGACCTGCTGGAAGCAGCAGCCAGTACATCCCTCGGCCCGTGCTGCTTCCAGCAGCTCCCATTGGCCTGGAGCAGTGAACCGCGGCCACTGGGAGCTACGATTGGCCGAACCTGCGGACGCGGCAGGTCAACAACCCGGCCCGGCCCACCAGTGGCTATCCCTGCACAAGCAGTGGAACAAGTTTGGGAACCACTGGTCCACGTGCTTGTAGATCAGGATATTATTCTGTTTTTAAAAAAATGTATAGGTATCTTTAAGGTCCTGAAAGCTAGATGAGTAGGAATAATACTTGAGGTCTGTATTCAACAAAGCAGGAAGCTGTACTTAATAAAGTCTCTATTTCTCTTTTAGTTCAAATAAGCAGACTGCTTGCTTATTCTGAAGGGGGGGAGGTCCCAATCCCCTTAGTTGTTTGCCTGAAAAAATCCCACAGACAATGGGATGTTACCTATGTTAGTTCTTCAGGATAAGGCCCCCTCTTCCCTCCAAGCATTTGTTTTTCACTAGTCAAAAGGGAAAATTGAGTATTTTTCTATTTTTCATTAGTAACCTATAATTAGATTGGCTCCTCTAGCAGCAAAACCTCTGGGGGAGGACTGAAATAACTCCCATCAGGTGGACTTAGGCAGGAGTCAAGGCTTTCCATCACTGTGTATCTGGCAGAAACAGGCCCACCCCCACCTTGAAACAAAAGACAACTGCTCCTTCATGTACAGAGCAGGCTTCTCTCCCCTTCCACCCCCCACCAGCAGGGTCAGGAGGAGTCTTGCTGCCATTGGCTAGGTCATCTTTATGGCTGCTCAGTGGCAACCACAAAGGAGACTGCATACAGAATATAATGTTTCTAGCATTTTAAAAAATGGGTTCCTTCAAAAAAATTCCATCTTTGCTTGTGACAATCCCTGTGTGCCAGTGGTAAGGGACTGGGAAATCTGTTAATTTTTCACATTTGAACAAAAATGCATTTTCCTGGCCACTTGGCAAACAAAGTTAGTTCAGGCTGAATTTTGCAGGAAATATTTATACTCTGCTCCTGAAAAACAACTAAGTATTCTGATAACACAGTGCAGTGGTCAGCGGATGTCATTTGGAACAGGAATGGGGGAACTCAGGCACTTTTAGGGGAACCTGAGGATATCATCTGCCAAGAATTGTTTTTAAATACACCATCCATTTGGTGCCATTTTGGTCTCTTACAAAGGTAAAAAAAAAATTGCTTTTCAGAAAGCATTTTTATGAGCCTTAGGGACCTGGTCCAGCCCACCTGTGCCTCATTAACAGCTTGTCCTGGGACCTGGTAGCGGGCAGCTTGTCCTATAAAGAGCCAGCATGGAAGAGGAAGTGGGGCAAAGGGAAGCTGTAGAGAATTGGAAGTTTCCTGTAGGAGAGTCTTTAGGGAGTAAAAGTTCTAGCCAGGTAGGAGTGGCCCCTACAAGCAAGGGGAGATTGTAGGAAGGAATGTCTGGGAGTGGCCAGTGGGAGAGGAGGATTCTCTTCTGGGAGAAGTGCTGGGCCCTAGGACTGTGTCTTGTTTCCAATTGTTTAGAAATAACTTAGATCCAGAAGGGATATGCTGTGAGAACTCCCGTCTGGTGGAGTTTATTTAAGGAGCACTGAAGAAGTGAAAGTCAAACAGGGTTCTGCAGAGTCACCCCAGGTGAGGATGGGCTTGGATGGCAGCTGCCCTGTTACAGAGCTTCATCCAGCCCTTTGGTGTCCTGGTGTCTGCATGGAACTTCAGAGGGTGGTCTGTGGCTCCATGTTCTTCCATCTTATCCTTACTTCAAAATCTGTAAAGGGAAGACCCTACAGAGAGGCAACTATAAAGTCCTAGAAGAGGAACTGTGCTAGGGAGATGCCTCCCTCTCCTTACCTATACATCCTTTTTACTGAGCTTTGGGAAATTTTGCCTGCATAGAGGGGAATGGTCAAAGCTTGTCTATTTATAGTAAACACCTAGTTATAAAAATGGGCAGAAAACATTAGTGACTTGAAACCAGACAGTAGCAGGTAGAAATGAGCTTGCGGTGAAGGCCAGGGAGTGTGTGGATGGGTTTTTTTCACCCATTTGCTTGAACACACTGTATGCTCCATGGCAATAGAAAATAGTCAGACTGCAGGGGCAAAATTATGGGTTTTAAATTTGCAGAGATGTAAGGGTGGAACTACAGATTCAAAGAGCCTCATTCACCTCTTCCTTGCACCTTGTGTAGTCATTTGCACCTGTGCAAAGTGAGTGTAAAATGCAACCAGTGTGTGAAATAGCAGTGAATTCTAATTTAGGAGCATTTACTGCCCTGTTTGCACCTGCATTAATGACTACATAAGGTGCAGGGCATTGGAGACTCGGGCCCTAATTGCTTGACTGGAGTGAGTTGGGAAGTGGCTCTTTGTGTTAGCAAGAGAGTCTAAAGTACAAAAAATGGACAATCTTTCTTCTTTCAGGCCTTCTTTTATTTGCTCACTTCCATTGTTCTGAATAAATTCCTCCCCCCCCCCATTGTTCTGCTGCCTTCCACTCAATAATTCCATTGGCCTTAATGAAGCTCTATTTGAATCAAAAGCCTGAAACATTTAATTTTGGCACTGTGAAGGCAAAACACTCAGATGTCAAAATCCCCTCATGTTCCATTGAAGTGCCCCTGTGGCTGATGTCTAGAATGTGTTGATGGCTCAGGTGAGACTTGCATCCAGCTGCTTCTCAAAGGAAGCATTACAGTAATGTGGACCCTCTAAGCCCAGTGCTAAAGAAATCCTGTGGGATCTCTTTGCCCCCAAAATAATACAATCAAAGGAGGTTTGCTCAGCAGGTGGTTGTTGCCAAGCTCTCTCAGCTTTGCTAAATGCATAACCACCCTGCAGGGGGTGTGCTGTTTACTCTGATTCCAGTCACCAGATTTATATTAGTTACACAAACCCCAGACATAGCCAGACCTTAGAAACAATAGGATTTCTCCCAAGGAGCTTCTGTTAACCAGTGAAAATGCCACCGAGGCTCTGTTGTTAGTGCTATGAAGAAAAATGAGGGAAGAACAGCTCATTTATAACTAAAAAGGAGAAAAAATTAATTTGTCTGAAATGGGTACATTTTCCAATCTATGTAAAATAGGATCTTAAAATAAAGTTCACCAGAAAAATGCTGAGTACAAAACCCTGTCTATTATATATAAATATAACTGTGGGTGTGATGTTTTTAGAGAAGCCCTCAGATTTCAGTTACCATCCTATAAAGAATAGGAAGGAGTGGTTAGAGCACCGTCGTGGAGGTCAGGACATAGGGTGCCCAATTCATTATTGCTCTTTGGCTCCTTTATTCCATGTAGGGCAGTAAGGCAGACCTAAGTACCCATTTCTGGAGAACACCCCTATTGCTGAGAGCCCTTGTGCCTAGCTCAGAGCTGCGTCCACAGCAGCCCCAGGCATAAGAAGCATTCTGGGGCAAGCCAAGGACAGAGCAAGGATGGGCTGGAGGTGGGAGGAGGCCTTTCTAAGGCAAGCCTTGTGTGTTCCCTTATAGGGCCCATTGAAATGGGGGCAGAATTTAGGGCAGCCATGAGAAATGCCTGCACTGGGGACCAAACCGATTATGGGAGGTGCAAGTTGCCTCCCTTGTGTCCCCGCACCGGTGATCTGTCCTCCGGATTCTCTTGCTGACTCTGCCACTTCTTCATTTGTGACCTGGGTCAATCAGCTAATGCCTCACTTTCTGTGTTTGCCCATCTATAAATGGGGATAATGCTGCTTATCTGCTGTACCTTAACACGCTGAGGGGGGAACATGGTTAGAGGCACTCGCATGAGGTCCAAAGTATTGTTAAGGAAACTATAAAAGAGACATTTATATAAAACAGTCACCCAAAAGAGGCTAAGAGGCTATGATATGTGACAAAGAATGAAGCATCTACCATGATTTGTCTTTAACACACAATGAGTTGCAAAGCAAACAAGTTCAAGGTCCAAGAAGTGTTATCCAAACTAGCTGAACTTCTTGAATCTACTAGATTAGAGTGGAAGTCTCGGGAGGACAGACAGATATTTGGTACTTCATGCTGGTCAGGCCAGAAATATCATGGGACTTGCTAAACTCCAAGGGGTAGGTTTGGATCCAGGGTTTCAATACTGAGCCCTTTAATTCCCCAAATTCAAAGGGGTTAAAATCTGAGACCTATTAAATACCAACAATTAAAGGGGAACACAGAATACAACTTAATCTGGCACTTGTTTTAATTTTAACACACAATACACTTCCATAATTTATTTAAGCCAAGTTATTTAAAAGTGAAGAAATGCTTACACTGCAGTTTTATTTCCAGTAAAAGTATTGGTTCTATTGCTTCAGACCAGGAAAGTATTTCAGTGCCAATTAAACGCACCATACATTTTTCAAATATAAGACATTTAAACATCAGATTACAAGGTTTGGGGGTAGAACTTTTTTCAAACCTGATTTTTTTTTAATCTTCTGGGCTAAGATTTTATATTCCAAATCAGCTAAACGGAAATGTGTATGGATGGACTCTAAAGTGTAGGAGTTTACAAAGGAAATGCTGATCCAAGTTTAAATGTAGTGGTATGAATAATGCTACCCTGAGATAGCATTACCATATGTATTATAACTATGCAGCCATACATTTTCTTGGGGGGGGGGGAACAGCTGCAGTACTAAAACTTTTAATTTTCTGAAAATTACAAGACAGAAAAATACTTAAGCCTCAGAATCTGGGTATCACAAAAGGAATGCTTATTGAGACTGTCATAATGATAAACTATTAACTCCTTTTTGCCAAGCAGAGCTTTTACACCAAAGACTTGGTTTTAACCTTCACTATGTAATTGTGCATTTCTTTGTGTATTGAAAATTCAACTAATCTCCTTATACAGGCTAGCAAATTTTCTAAGGTATGCAGTGATAAGACATAGTGCTGCTAGCTCATTGAGGGGAAGAGGCAGTCTCTCAGGGTATGTCTACACTGCAATTAGAAACCCACAGCTGGCCCATGCAGACTCACGGTGCTCAGGCTAATGGACGGTTTGATTGAGGTGTAGATGTTTGATCTTGGGCTCGAGCCTGGGCTGTGGGAAGGTCCCAGAGCTCAGGCTGCAGCCTAAGCCCAAATGTCTATACCTTAGCCTGTGCCCATAAGCCCAAGTCATTTGGCAAGGGCCAGCTGCAGGTTTTTAATTGCAGTGTAAACATACCCTTACTGCTCAACAGTGACCCATTTTGTCTATGAGCGAGCTACAAGGATGAAAAGGTTGTATGAGGGAGAAACCCTAAAAAGCCCTGCTCAGATCCGCATTGATTGGGAAAGAGTGGGTGAAATAGCCTTTTACCTCATCTTGTGTTCCTGCTCATGGCCAGCCACAGTCTTGATGGGGAGTGCTGGTAGGGCAGCTGGAAGAGCTGACCTTCCTAAAGATGGCAGGAAGGGGGAGAAATGTGGCCCTTCCCTCAGTTGTCACCAGCCAATAGAGATGGTTCAGTGTTGGAAGAGAACATGCTATACCCTTTCAACAGGAGGCTGATCAGCCGGTATGTAATGCCTCCAAAGTCCCCTACTGCCATGTCCAAAAATCATGAGATTCTTTAAATCTCATGATTTTGAGCCAAAATTTGGGGTTAATTTCCTTTGCCTTCAGATTTTGAGTCTTCAGGGTGCACTCAGGTCACATTGTCGGGCTTTTCTCTACCACCATGAGGACTAGAAAGTTAGGGGTTGTTTTGTTTTAAATAAAAGCTAAGATTCACACATAATCATCCACCAGTACATTCTGACTGCTCTGTGCTGCTCCTGTGATGCAAGTAGTTGTAAACCCATCTTAACTGACCAGTTAAGTAATGGCTATTACTAATTTGCATTGTAGAGATGCACAGAGCAAACAGGATGTATTTGTGAACCTAGTCCATTAATTGTGTGACAATAATTAGTTAAGATGATGCAACTGATTCATGAATATGAACAGGACACTCTCACTGCCTACTGTACATTTTATGCCTGTCAATCTTGGCACCTTTTTACAGACTCCAAATTGACCTCAAACCTCAAACTCTCAATAATGTTGTTCTCCTCATGAAATCTTTCCACAGGTGTATTGCATGTTAAAATGGCCATAGTTTGAAAAATCTTGCAGAAGATATGTAATTGACCCATACCAACACTGAAATATCTAGTTTGCCAAAAATAAAACCTTGATGGATAAATATAATTTATTGCTGATGAAACTACTTTTTTGAGGGTTTTAAACTGATAGAATCCATTAATTTTTATTCCCTTTTATATGCACATTTCTATCCTTTCAATGCTGACAGCGAAAGCTGTTGGCAGTGATTATCAATGACAGCACTACAGCAAAAATGTACTGTATTTCATTAACTGGCAACCTGATGGGCTTCAATGCACAACAGAAAGACCTTCACACACTATCCTCTGTTTATTTCTTCTGCCCAGTGGCATCTCTTCTGAAAGTGATACCCTGTTTATAAGGTGTTGAGACCCAAACATTGACCGCTTTTAACAATATCCCTCTCTGTCCTCAGTATTTGTTGAACTCATTTAGCTTTAAACCTCATGTAAGACCAAGAGGCTTGTTGTCAATACAGTGCATGGGAAATAATTGGTTACTCCAAACTTTATTGACATTATAAGGAGTGGCATGGCTAATTCCCATCATACAGCACAGAAACTCTTATTGTTTCACACTAGTTGCAGCACTATATTTACCTCTCTTGAGAATTTTGATGAACAGGCTTATGAGGTTTTAGAATGGAAACTTACTGCTATTTGAATAATATGATAACTCTCTTTACTAGATCATGCCCTTTGGATGTGTGCTAATGAGAGCTCAAAATATATGGACCAGCAAAGACCTGGGTGAAAATGAGTACAAAATGTAACAATTTCAAATTGGATCATAGTGTCGTCATCTCATTTTTGAGTTACTTATTTTGTAAAGGGGCATATGCGTGTTGAGTTGACCATGACTGAAAATAGTTTTGCCATAGAGATTGATAGAGGAAGACTTCTCTCAAAGGTGAGACAAATATCCTGCATGAAGATGCAACAGCAGGGGGAAGGAGGAGGAAGGAAAACACCAAGTAGAAAGCTTAAGGTTGTGAAATAGTTGTTTGACTATTTCTCATTTATTGACTTTTAGGCCTGATTCTACTCTTACATCAGGCTGATGTTATTGGAACTCCTCTGACTTCAGTGATTTACATTGGTGTGAATGAGATCCAGAGTTTCTAACAACTGCGTTCACATGAACAAATACACAATATCGTGGAAACTGAGACAAAAAAAAATCAAAATTAGTACATGTGCTTTAGTGCATGTGTTTCTTTTGGTCCCTAGACTGAGGGGTTCTGGAGCTGAACAGCATAATGGGTGGGAGACTGGTAGGGTGACCAGATGTCCTGATTTTATAGGGACAGTCCCGATTTGGGGGCTTTTTCTTATATAGGCACCTATTATCCCCCCACCTCCATCCCGGTTTTTCACACTTACCCTCTGGTCACCCTAGAGACTGGATTCACAGAACTGTAGCTGGAGTGTTCACTGGAGAACCAGCAATACTTCTCAGGAGTTAATCTTTATAGAGAGTTTGGGGAAAAAACCTTGGTTGGGGTGCACAAGGGTAGTGTGCCTCTCTGTTAGAACCCTGGCAATCCCGCTGAGAGAGCCACA
Source organism: Dermochelys coriacea (assembly GCF_009764565.3). NCBI lineage: Eukaryota > Metazoa > Chordata > Testudines > Dermochelyidae > Dermochelys > Dermochelys coriacea. The sequence continues at coordinate 41,177,477 of NC_050072.1, forward strand.
CTGTGTATGATAAAACCCATTGTTTCATGTTCTCTGTGTGTGTATATCAATCTCCCCTCTGTATTTTCCACCAAATGCATCCGATGAAGTGAGCTGTAGCTCACAAAAGCTTATGCTCAAATAAATTTGTTAGTCTCTAAGGTGCCACAAGTACTCCTTTTCTTTTTGCGAATACAGACTAACACGGCTGCTACTCTGAAACACTGAGTATGAAAATTCAGGAAGGTGGGGTTTTTAACAAACAGCCTAGGTCAGTTCTACTACTGCTGTTTGTTTTAGCTCTCAGCTGGATGATAGTTGTCATCCACGAAGGACTTCATTTCCTCTGATTTTATATGTAGTAATATATATATCCCCTCAGGATTACTCACATCTCACAAGGTAGAACATCTGCAGTTTCTGCTCCAATATTGCAAACTTTAGGTTTTAACAAATCAAGCATCGTGACTGCTACTGTCTTATATACTGTATAATACAGGTATATTAACTATCTTGTAGTTAAACTGTAATTACAGTACAGATGTAATTTTTGTTGCACATCATTACTACTAATTCATAAACTGGAAACTGTATTTGATACCTGAATTATACAATGTAACTATACTGTAGTGAATATACCAGGATCACTTATTGTATCCATACTCCCTCTGCCACTACAAACCATGGTACAAGGCCTCCAGAACGAGCTGTGAACCACAGTTGCACAAAGACTTCCAAGAGAGAAGTTGTGGCTACGGAAAGTAGCTGCTACCTCCAGACTGCTGAGTGGCCTGTAGCATTCTAGTGCATTAATGGCTGAGATGGGGTTGTGGTCAGGGGAGCTAGAAGATGTGCTGATTTAGCATAGCTTCCTTTGGTAGAACCCCTGTGGATCTTTTACAGTGGGGTGGAAAAGCAAGTTCCAAAAAAGCCAAGAATGGTGGTGGTGGCAACAGTGCCCTTTAGAGTGATTCTGATCTGGGGCACTGTGAGCCTCATAGATGCAGAGATGTGTGGTTTGCATTGAGCCCTATGTCTTGTAAGCAAGTTGTATAGCACAAAGAATGTCCAGCACAGGAATATGTGACTCTTTCACAGGAAACTGATTCTTAATGGTACCCTTTTGTTTCCAGGAGATGAGGATCTCTTTGAGAGAGATGTGTGGGGGGAAGATTGACGTGCTTTAATAACCCAATAAAACAGTGCGTAAAGGGCTAACCCTGGGATCAAATTGTCAACTTGTGCCACTTTTACACTGGTGTGATCAGAATTAAGTCTCCTGATCTGTTACACTGCTGTAGTTCTGGAGCAATTCCAATGACTTCAGTGGAATTACTTTGGATTTATAATGATATAGGAGAGTTCAGAATTCTGACTCTGTGTCGATAAAGAACAATAAAATAGAAGCAAGCCAAATAACTACAACCTTTTGAACAGGTTTTATTTCAGCTGAGTGTTGTGAATACTATACTAACTATCTCTAGGTGCTTGATTTCTTTCTTAAACATTTTAATTAGCACAACCAGTGCTTCTCGACACCAGCGGCTTTTCTTGTGGTCACAGCCACCTGGGTGGTGATTTTGGGGGAAGGGTGTGCAAAGACGGGTAGAGAAGTAGGCAGCCAATGAGTTCCCCATATTTCTGTGGGCAGTAGAGTTGGGCTCTGTCTGCGGGGCTCTGGCCAAAGGGCTTTGGGCCCTGGCTGCATGGCAGCAGTCTCTGGCCCTGGGTTCACTCACCATCCTCCATTGCCCCAGCTCCCGCCACCTTCTCCGGCCCCAGGCTTCAGACATGCAGTGCCGGGGTCCATCCACTGGCCTTGGGGCTTGGGTACCGGGATCTGGTGCAGGACTTGGGCGTTGGGATCCAGCCCTGACCATGCAGCAGCAGGTGCCAGCCCAGGGCTCACCCACCCCCCACATCACCCCTGACCCCCACTGTCTTTCCTGGACCCCATCGATCCCCGCAGGTCCACGCACCTCCTTACCTACTTCCCCATTAAGGGCTTACTCAGCTCCAGCAAGCCTGGGGATAAATTAAATATGCTCTGAAAAGTGACATTAACAAACATACAAATAGCATTTTTCATAGCAGACTTAGTAGCTAGTGGGGAGGATGTGAAAAGTGATATTAACATACAAGTATAACTTTTCACAGCAGCAGACTTACTACCTAGCAAGTCTAAAATAAAAAGCAACCAAAAAAAGACAAGAACATCCAAAGCACCTTATGTTTCTATTCTGTTTAGGTCCAGTAAAGAATAGAGACAACTGTACATTATTTTTATTATTGAGTCTGCAAAAAAAACCCTACATAAATTACAATGATTTGGACATGTGTATACGTGGATATTTATTTGTTTTTCCTAAAGTTAATTCAGTATTTTAGGAAAAATTGTCAGAATGGCCACCGCAAGAGTTGGTGGCTACATTCTGGGGCCACCAAAAATTTGTTGTGAAAACCTCTGACCTAGACGGGCAAGCCTGATGATCTTACTGGAGTTCTTTAAAACTCTTTTAATCTCTGCTTCTTTCCCCAGACCTGAAGAAGATCTCTGTGTAAGCTCAAAGGCTTGTACCTTCCACCAACAGAAATAGGTCCAATAAAAGATATTACCTCACTCACCTTGTTTATTCTTTAAAACTGCCAGTTTTGACTGTTAACTTCATGATTTGCGCTGGTGGTGAAATTGTTAATGTCTATTCAGAATAATGGTGCATAATAGTTTATTAAAATGTCAAATAATACATCTGGAATTCCCTTATGTCTCATTTAAATGTAGCCTCTAGTGGTTCTAAAACACAGACCTGCACTTCAATAAAGAGTCTAATTTACTATGTCTCTCTTAAACTCCCAATCTTGGTTCATTAATTATGACTATGATTTGGAGTACATAGAAGCAATACATTTTGACTTGATCTTGAAGATATTACAACTTGTGTCAGTGTGCAGTGAAAGCCTAGTTCATCCACTCAATCATATTGGTCTGTTTACACTGTGTTCGCAAAAAGAAAAGGAGTACTTGTGGCACTTTAGAGACTAACAAATTTATTTGAGCATAAGCTTTCGTGAGCTACAGCTCACTTCATCGGATGCATTTAGTGGAAAATACAGTATTTTCCACCAAATGCATCCGATGAAGTGAGCTGTAGCTCACGAAAGCTTATGCTCAAATAAATTTGTTAGTCTCTGAGGTGCCACAAGTACTCCTTTTCTTTTTGCGAATACAGACTAACACGGCTGCTACTCTGAAACCTTTACACTGTGTGAAAATGTTTTCCTTTTCTCAAGGTTACTGAAAACTGTTTGCAGCACTTCCTTGGAGGAAAAAAAATAATCAAGTACAAGTTAGAAAAAACATCTCTAACTCTCTTGGTAGATTGGATGCTTTAGTTTAATGTCCTAGTTAGTGTTTTACTTTTGTGATTGAATATGCTCACAAAAGTAAAGATCAAATAGCACTGACTTGAAATGCCCAGTGCAACCATAGCTCTATAGGCTCAAGCCTACTTTGTTTTCTTATCTTCATTGCCCCATTATTGTAGTCCTGGGCCTTTTTTGAGTCTACTTAAACTTAAATCTGGGTAAGTAATGAAGAAAACTTCTCCCCAAACATTTAATGGAATTCTAAGTTTAATTCAATTTGAGCATGTTCTCAGGCTGTTTCTCTTTTCCACAAAGATTTGTTTGAATGCAGACATAATCTCTTGCACTCTCGATATATCTTTGTGCAGAACAGGGATATTTATATGACCTTGCAGACAAATAGTTTTTGTGTAACCAGTCTACCTGAGGAATCATCTCTTCTGCCCCTTCTCCCCCCCGCCCCCCATGCCATACCTGTGGACAGAGAGGGTAATCAAGCTGGATCCCCCTCAGTATAAAAGGCAGGAGGTTCTTAGCTTCCTGTGAGGGCTCCAGGACTGTGGAACTTGTTCCACCCCACCCCGTCCAAAATAGTCTGAATTTGGTGACTTTCTAGGCATGCTGCTGAAGATATGTTTGAGAGAATTTTTGGAGAAGGTTGGGGATTTGTGTGACCTCTTGGTGCTAAGTGGCAGAGGGAACAGACGGTATATAGATTTTTACAGAGATCCCCTCAATCAGATACATGCATAATCGTTCACTGAAGGATGCAATGTGAACTGTCTACCAAGAGTCAGTAGCCCTCAGGTCATTTTCATACTTATGAAATGCATGCCATGGATAATATTTAAGGAGTCATGTATTTATACTAAAAATTATGTTCTTGGAGTTAAGGCAGGTCACCAGGAGGTGACATACCTGTTCCCAGAAGGAACATTCCTGAGGTAACAGCCACGTATCTCCCTATCTGGTCAATTATGTATTGAATGGCTCATAATGTAGGCCTATTTCTATACTGAGCCACAGGCTAAATAAGATTGAAAAAATTACAAAAGAGGAACTTGATGGGGGGATGTTCTGCTTTTGCAAAAAGACAAAGGCTTGTCTGGGTATATGTAGGGGTGTAAAGAAATACATGGAATCCTATGTGCTCATCTCCGAGGCAAGCTAACAGCGAGTCTGTCTCATTAAAAGAGGATTATAGCTAGCCTGGCTGTAAAATGCTACAAGGGTTTGGGGTGAGCAATATTCTACAAGACATGAGTATCTTGTAAGTCTAGGCTTTAGAATGCATGTTATGATTTGGTTTGATATGTAACCATTTGTTTCCAATACTTCTACTCACTATCACTTGAATCTCTATGATTTGTCAAATAGCCATATACTTGTTTTCACTATAAACATATCTGAGTGCTGTGTGTTAAACAGATGGATGTGGTAAGCTGGGATGTATTGTTTTTTTGGAGGCTGCAAATCTGTGAATACTGTGAGCACCCAGTGGACCAGGGGCTGGACACTCCAGGTAGAAACTGGAGAGGCTGCTAACCTGTAGAGCAGGGATTCTCAAACTTCATTGCATCGCAACCCCCTTCTGACAACAAAAATTACTTCATGACCCCAGGAGGGGGGACCAAAGCCTGAGTCCGCCCAAGCCCCACTGCCCCAGGTGGGCGGGAGATGGGGAGCTCAAGCCCCACTGCTTTGGGCAGGGAGGCCAAAGCTGAAGCTCAAGGACTTCAGCCTTAGGCAGGGGGCCTGCAACCTGAGCCCTGCCACTGAGGACTGAAGCACTTGGGCTTTGGCTTCGGCCCTGGGCAGTGGGGTTTGGGCTTCAGACTGTCTAAACCAGTCCTGCCAACCCCATTCAAAGGGGGTCACGATGCACTTTGGGATCCCGAACCACAGGTTGATAACCACTACTGTAGAGAGACAACAGGGCCCTGGTGGGGAATGCTTGCATTTCCCAGGGCCAGTGGAGATGGGAAGCTTGCCCCTGGCAGGCACAGTTAAGACTTCCTCACACGAAGGGTAGGTGGCAGCGAGGTGCCTCGCAAGCCTGGACATCCCTGGGAAGCATCACCATCTGCTTCTTAGCTGATGAAGTGGTGGATAGCTGAGTTCCTGTTGAGTTGACCAGCATAAGGCTGCTGAGATTGAAGTGTTTGGGGAATGTGTTTTAGGGCATCTAGTGCCTTGGATCAGTGTCTTTAGTTATTTAAATAAATGGTCACCCAGGGGCTGCAGACAGGGGCTCTCTGCCCTGCTTCCATCAGTTGGAAAGAAGGGGACAGGCCAGCAGAGGAGATCAGTCACAGTAGCAGCAAGACCCTCATGCAGCAGCATCCAATGGGCAGGTGCTGTAAGAGGCGGGGAATGTTTGCTGCTGAGCTGTCATTCTCAGTGGCTGCTAATGACGGATTTATTTTGTTAATGAAACACAATATTTTTAATAACCTCGGTTTGGTTAGAAAAGAGCAGAAGTTTTCAGTGGGTCAGTGGCTCTTGAGGAGGCACTGGGAGAAGCAGCAGCAGCTCTGAAGGGAGCAGGATCTGCTGGAGGAGGGCTAGCCTCCATGAGACAATTAGCCAAACAAGTTTTGAGCAAACAATGACTATTTTTGCTTTTATGCTGTCCATTTTTGGACTTGGTCTGATTTTTAGAGCCCAATTTTAGATGCCCATTCTTATCTGAGGGTGTGCGCACACTTTGAGTGGGAGGTCTAATTTCCAGCTGGAGGATATACCTGCATTGCAGCTGATTGAGCTAGAGTGCTAAAAATAGAAGCCTAGCTGCAGCTGTGAGAAGGGCTAATTGCCCCAGGTATGTACCCATGCAGGCTGTTAGGTGCGAACTCGGGCATCTGGCCTCTCCCACTGCTCATGCAGCCATGGCTACATTTCTAGTTTTAGTGTGCTAGCTCAATCAGAACTATCCTGGGTTTGTCTCCTCAAGGTGGAAATCCTGCCTTCCAGCTCCGTTGCAGGCATACCCTAAGTCAGTGGTTTTCAAACTTTTTTTCTGGGGTCGCAGTTGAAGAAAATTATTGATGCCTGTGACCCAATGGAGCTGGGGATGAGGGGTTTGGGGTGTTGGAGGGGCTCAGGGCTGGGGCAGAGGGTTGGGTGTGGGAAAGGGTCAGGGTTCTGGGCTGGAGGTGCAGGCTCTGGGGTGGGGCTGGGGATGAGGGGTTTGGGGTGCAAGAGGGGCTCTGGGTTTGGGGGGGCTCAGGGCTGGGGTAAGAGTATGGGGTGCAGGAGGGGTTAGGGCTCTGGGCTGGGGATGCAGGCTTTGGGGTGGGGCCAGGGATGAAGGGTTTGAGGTGTAGGAAGGGGTTCTGGGTTGGGGGGGCTCAGGACTGGGGCAGGGGATTGGGGCGTGGGGTTGGGGTGCAGGCTTACCTCCAACAGTCCCTGGTCAGTGGTGCAGCCAGGGTGCAGAGGCAGGCTTCCTGACTGTCCTGGCACTGCAGAACGCGCTGCGCCCTGGAAGTGGCCAGCAGCAGGTCCGGCTCCTAGGCAGAGGTTAAGCAGGTCTCGCCCACAGTCACCGCCCCACACCCCCAGTCCCATTGGCCAGGAGTGTGGAGCCAGTGCTTGGAGTGGGGGCAGTGTGCAGAGCTCCATGGCCCCCCTGCCTAGGAACCGGACCTGCTGCTGGCCACTTCTGGGGCGCAGCACAGTGTCAGAACAGGTAGACGCTAGCCTGCCTTAGCTGGGCAGCACCACCAATGGGACTTTTAATGTCCTGGTTGGCGGTGCTGACCAGAGCCTCTAGGGTCCCTGGGTGCTGAGCAAGGAGACCAAGTGCCTTACATGCCGGGACCCAGTACTGGTTCATGACCCGAACTTTGAAAAACACTGCCCTAAGTGTCTAAGGCCCTGATCCTGCAAACCCTCACATGTCCTTAAGTTTATGTGCGTGAGTAGGTTCATTGACCACAATGTAGTATGAGCACCTGTGCAAGTGTTTGACACCCTAATATGAATTTGGACTTTAGGAATCTAGGTATTTTTGGCCAAAACGCTTATTTTCTGTTTGTTTTTCTAAGGTGTAGTCAACACCGGCACATCTCATAGGGAAACCAGACAAAAACAAATCCAGGGCATGCTTACTAAAGAGGAATTATATTTCACTGTTAAGTTTCCAATAAATTATTTTAAATGGTGAGAAATTATTTTCTAAAATGAGAAAAATACCATGTGCTTCCATCTTAATTTTACTATAGCTGAGCACTAGTGTTGGGATGTGAAGTTTCTGATCCACAGTGTGAATATTTAGTCCTTGTATTGTGTAAAAGTTCCACTGGTGGGAATTCAGCAAGTGCAGTGCTCTGAGGAAAATGTAATAGCAATCTATGCTGTGGAGCAGAAAGCATAACTTTTGCCCAAAGGTTTTACCCCTTAGGTGTCACATTTTCAAGGCTTCCTCCACAACTATGGAGAAAGTTGGGTCTTTTTTTTTAAGGAAAGCTGAGAGATTCACGCAACATGACCACAGGAAGTGGAGCTTTAAGAAAAACACCATATAGTGTAAGATTCGTGAGAGTTGGGAAAACAAACTCTTGCTGATTTAATTTCTATTTTTCTTGTAAACAAAAACATTGTGTATTATTGATAAGGGCAGAGGCTCAGTTATTTAAATCAGGAACCCTGTCAATAGCTCTTTAGGTCCTGAGCTTTGTTCTACAATAATTCCCACACAAAAACTACAGCTTCAGTTTGCCTATGAAAGTGGGCCAGAGCTCAGTAAACTTTGACATAGTGACTAAAATAGGCCAGAGGTGTTATATGTGTATAACTGAAAGCAGAATTTGGCCCTTTGTTTTTCATTTAATACTGAACCTGCTAGTCAATGGCTTTCTTCTTGGCATAAGCAGACTTTGGCTACCAAGTAAATGGCAGAGGCTTTCACATATTTTTTTAATATAAATTCTTAATATCATCATTATTTTGCAACTTTTATTTCAATAGCACTGCAAAGACATATGGTGCTGAGTAAGAAATAAACTGCAAATCTAACAGTAGTTTTTACCCTCATGTTTTTTACAAGTGACAGGCTTGAATGGATACAATTCAAATAGAAACATGCTGAGTGGAGCTCTTAAACGTATGCTCATGTTATGTGGTGGTATAAAACCCATAAAAGCTACTTTCCTTGAGAAAGCGCAAAGTTGAACACTCACATCTATTTGGCAAGCATTTTTTTTTGCTTTTCAAATGCATCAGGATAACCATCTGTCAACCAAAGTTAGCCAAGAACCAGCTTCATCAGTAGGGTGACCAGAGAGCAAGTGTGAAAAATCGGGATGGGTCGTGGGGGATAATAGGCACCTATAAAAGACAAAGCCCAGTAGCTGTCTGCCATTACATTGTGTAATTGAATGGGACTTTTTTTCATTTGACCTTTTCTCATCAGATCCAACCTGTATTTTATCATCTTCCATTCTCTCCTTCTTACTATGACATAGAGAATCTCCGTTAATAGATCCTCCCCTAAGGCATGTCGCTGTCCAAAACACATGCTCCTCTGCACCTGTCATCTTTCTCCCATCCCTTAGTTTAAAAACTTCTCAATGACCTTTTTAATTTTAAGTGCCAGCAGTCTGGTTCCATTTTGGTTTAGGGGGAACACTTCCTTCTTGTATAGGCTCCCCCTTTCCCGAACGTTTCCCTAGGTTCCTAATAAATCTAAACCTCTCCTCCCTACACCATTGTCTCATCCACGCATTGAGACCCTGGAGTTCTGCCTGTCTTAACTGGCCCTGCATGTGGAAGTGGAAGCATTTCAGAGAATGCCATCATAGAAGATTAGGGTTGGAAGAGACCTCAGGAAGTCATCTAGTCCAACCCCCTGCTCAAAGCAGGACCAACACCAACTAAATCATCCCAGCCAGGGCTTTGTCAAGATGGGCTTTAAACATCTTTAAAGATGGAGATTCTACCACCTCCCTAGGTAACCCATTCCAGTGCTTAACCACCCTCCTAGTGAAATAGTTTTTCCTAATATCCACCCTAGACCATGGAGGTCCTAGACTTCAATCTCTTACCTAGCAGCCTAAATTTGGTCTCCAGGACCTCTCTCCTATCCTTCCCTATCTCATTAGTACCTACATGTACTACGACCACTGGCTTCTACTCAGCACTACACATAAGTCTATCCACATGTCTCGAGAGATCTGCAACCTTCACACCAGGCAGACAAGTCACCACGTGATTCTCCCAGTCATCGCAAACCCAGCTATCTATGTTTCTAATGATCAAATCCCCCATTACTAATACATGTCTCTTCCTAAAAACTGGAGTTTCCTTCCCCAGAGAGGTATCCTTAGTGCAAGATGATACCATGACATCATCTGGAAGGAGGGTCCAAACTATGGGATCATTTCCATCTGCTCCAGTTGGATGTTCTCCTTACCTGAGACTTTCATCCTCCTTAACAGCACAGAGACTGTCAGACCAGGAGTGGGACTGTTCTACTGTGTCCTGGAAAGTCTCCTCTATGTACCTCTCTGTCTCCCTCAGCTCCAGCAGTTCAGCCACTCTGGTCTCCAAAGCCCGTACACAGTCTCTGAGGGCCAGGAGCTCCTTGCACCAAATGCACACATATACCACCTACCCATAGGGCAGATAATCATATATGCTGCATTGGGCACAATAAACTGGGTAGCGCCCATTCTGTTGCTGGACTTCTGCCTGCATTATCTTTTTACTCCTGAAGCTCATTCCTTGGTTGATGTTTTGTTTTTATCAGGAGGTGTTATTGGCTTTAAGTTTAAAGAATGTTACGTTTATCTAGCGCCCTCTTCCCCCCTCCCCCCCATGCTTCCCCTTCTAAACTCCCTCACATAACTCCCATGTTAGCCACTCCTGTTCGCTAACACCTCTGATAACTCAGGTTACAGGCCCCCTGTCTGGGGCTGAAACCCTTGGGCTTCGGCTTTGGCCTCCCTGCCCGAGGCGGTGGGATTCAGGCAGGCTCAGGTTTCAGTCCCCCCTCCTGGGGTCGTGTAGTAATTTTTGTTGTCGGAAGGGGATTGTGGTGCAATGAAGTCTGAGAACCCCTGTGTTAGGGAATGCCTCCTGTACTGTGGTAATACTAATTACCCTTAAAGGATAAATAGCAACAGTTTAAGAGCAACAAACGGAGATAAGCATAGAATTTCAATAATACAAGCAGATCTTTTAGTCTGAGCTGGCAAAAAACTAAGTACATTTTACTTATAGTAATTAAACCATTCATAGAAGTCTAGCTGGACTGTTGGATTACCCCCTTTTGGCACAAGACTGAGTGGGTTCAAATCCCTTTGTAGCCATCCCAGTGAGAATTTTCTCCTTCTGTGACACACATCAAATCCTGTGATGTATTTTGTTGTTTATGGATGAAAATAGCTTTAAATGTGGCAAGTGTTAGTATCCAATATTTCCCTCCACTGTGCAGGCAGAATGGAACCAGGATAGATGAAAACAAAGTACTGTACTGAAAATAGTCCGCAAAAGAAAAATATGTGTGTATGATTCCAGTATAAGTGGGCAGTCAGTAGAAGGGGCATAACTTAAAAGGGCAGCACTCAGCATATGATTTTATGTGGAGCAATACAAAGGAAAAAGCTTTGCATATGGAAAATAAAATTGATTATATCCCTGGCTTCAAGGCAATCATTCCCGAATACACTATAAAGCCAGTGCAGTAGGTATAAATCTCTCAGTCCTACACCAGTAAATATGTCTTAACAGAGAGAAGATTGTCCAAATCCAGAACATTAGCTTTAAAGGGAAACAAATCTATTCCAGTGGTTTTGCAGCTTCTGGGAGCCTTCAATCCTCTCTTGACATCATTATCCTCTCTAAGCATGTGGATTAGACCCAAATACACAAGATCAAAACACCTCTGCTTTTAGAAATTCACTGATGTTGCAAATTTGCAAATTAGCTATATTTGAAAAAATCTAATCCCCAAGATAGTGGGTTTTTTTTAAAAAAAGAGAGAAAATGTAGGTGCCTGATACACAAGTCAATTGCCATTCTATTGTGCTTGTTCTCTTTAATGTGACTTCTGTAAAGTGGGGGAGGTGCGTGGCGGGGGGAATGAACTGTGCAGGTAAATATCAAAATCATTTCAATTTTAAATGGCTGGTTGAATCTTTTATTATAATATTCTTGTGGTTTTCTGGCCTTCAAAGAATACAAACTACCCTGGCCCCAGATCTGGCATTCAGATGTCACCGTACCATCTCCTTTGTATCTCTCTGTTTCCTATTATAAGCTTTTTAGGATATTAATCTTGTCATCTTCAAGTAAAGCACTGAGTATACCTATGGCATTATATAAATCAAATAAAAAAACAGTTCCCACTCAGATCTGGTCTACACACAACTTGTCCCTGTATAACTGTTGGTTGCCGTTGTGAATTTTTACTAATATAGTTATATCAGCACAACCCCTGGTGTGGCCACAGTTATACTAGTATAAATGTGGGTATACCATTATATCTTCTTCCCCTTTACACACGGCAGAGGTAGGCAAACTATGGCCTGTGGGAACTTGAGTTCCCGACCAGGGAGGCTAGCCCCTGGCCCCTCCCCTGCTGTCCCCCCTCCCCTGCAGCCTCAGCTTACCATGCCGTCAGCGCTCTGGGCAGTGGGGCTGCAAGCTCCTGCTGGGTAGTACATGGTGTGGCTTGCTCGGCCGGGCAGCACAGCTGCCAGTCCTGGTGCTCTGAGCAGTATGGTAAGGGGGCAGGGAGGGTGGGGCAGGGGGATTGGATAAGGGGCAGAGGGTCCCAGGGGGCAGTCAGGGGACAGGGAGCCGGGGGTGGTTGATAGGTGTGGGAGTCCCAGGGGGCCTGTCAGGGGGTAGGGGGTGGATAGGGGTCAGGGCAGTCAGGGGATAGGGAGCAGGGGGTGGGATGGGGGGTGGGATCCACCGGAGGTCCTGGAACAAGGAGCAGGGGGGATTGGATGGGTCGGGGGTTCTGAGGGGGGCACTCAGAGAGGGTGTAGATAGGGTGCGGGGACCAGGATGTTTGGGGAGGCACAACCTTCCCTACCCAGCCCTCCATACAATTTCAGAACCCGATGTGGCCTTCAGGCCAAAAAGGTTGCCCACCTCTGACATACGGGAATAGCCATACCAGTATAAAGTATCTTTAGACTGATATAAGTGCACCCCCACTAGGAGGTTATACCACTTTAACAATACTGGTATAGTTAAATGGCACCACTTTTGAGATGTAGAAAAGACCTTATTTAGTGTATAGGTTTCAAAGCTCTTTAGAAAGGTGGTTTAATATTATCTCTAATTTACAAATGGGGAAATGGAGGAACAGGTAAGTGACTTGACCTCGAGGTCATATTCTCCAAACTCAGATCTGGTAAACACGGGACCATATTGCCTAATAATATACCAAATAAACTTGATGTGGTGATACATTAGGGGTGAGGCAGGAAATGATAGTCTGATTTTAGCAGGAATTAGGTTGTCTTGAACAGGAAATGTGACTGAGAGAAACAAAGACTGCTTTTTCTGTTATGGCTTGCACAAAAAATGATTCAACAAAGAGAAAATTGGAAGCCAAAGTGAAGTAGCTGGAAGATGCTGCAGCAAAGCCGAAACTAACCTTTGAGCAGTGCAGACTGAAAAAAAGTGTTTGAAAAAAGATTCAAGAAGGCACAAAAACAAATGAATGGATTTATGAAAGAGAGGAGTAAAAGGTGTTACACTGACTCACCATGTTTCATGTAAGTGAAAATCTGGTAGTAAATATTTTTGGAAGAACTCTGGATGTGTATTGAAGTATAACAGGTTAACCGGGCAGACAAATATGTCCTACCTTCCATTTTGAGTCAGACACCAGGAAAAGACAACAAGCAAGCAATAAGAAAACACTGCACACAAACAATCATGAAGATTGTTGGTGAATGACTCCAAATCATAATAGTCCATTAGACTTCTTAATACTGTTGCTTCTTCACTTGTATTCGTAGTCTTTTGAATGTGACTGCAGTAAGACTGGTGAAGGAAGTCAATAGGAAGGCAATAGAAGCATTGCTTGATGTGAAAACACTGGCTATAGAATAATATCTATGTTAGCCTGTGGTAGGCTTTAGCATCAGGGAAGCATTGTAATGATGTCCTTCGAAAGCCACTGTATTGTAGCCTAAGAACCACAGGACTGCTGGAAATTAGCCTAGTGAATGAGCTGGTGCAGAATGGAGTGCACTGCTGGTGATCTGCTAATAAGAGCATTAACACTGTACCTATGTGTATACTTGAATTCACATCCACAGAACTGCTACAGTTCATAGAACTTTCTTCTTTGTTGTATTCTTTCTCTTTACGTTGAGGATTTACTGTCTTGGACAGTAGAAATTGACAAATTCCTCTTCCATATACAATATTTTGAGGCAATTCCATTTTGGCATGCATGCCATGCTAACAGGTTTTTTTTGTTTGGTGGTGGGTGGGTTTTGGTGGTTGTTTTTAGGGATGTGTTTCTAACACTTGGTTGCAGAAGAAGAAAGTGAGAAGCCTGAATCACTTGCTTGCTGACTCCTCCTCAGGTTCCATAGTTAACCAGCATTTTGTCTGGACAGGAAGGTCCCTGGAAAAGGGTTTCTCGAACTCAGTGATGACATCCTGCTGATACTTTTTGTTTCTGTATCCAAGCTCTCAAAGCTATTGGAGATCTTGACCCTCTGCTCTTTAGCCAACTGTGTGGCTGCAGTGTTACTTCAAAGTTGCTGAGGAGGGATGCTGTAGCCCAGTGGGCCAGCCTACCTCTATTATATTCACTGCTTTACATTATGTTCTGCTTTATTACATTCAGCAGAAATGCAAGGAACCTACAGGCTTGTATCCTGTAAGACATTGACTTCAGCAGTTAGCATGAGCCTTGAGGCCTACGAACTTCGGCATAGATAAACTTAGGTAACTCATACGTTTTGGGGAACTGGAAATAGAGTGTAGGGGGGAATTTTGTCCATTATGACATCAGCCAACCACAGAACATGAACTGACACCAGCTTCTGGAAGGTCGGTGGAACATCCGACCACAAGATTGCCATGGCAATGAATTGCCATATATGATGATGGGGTGAAATCATAAATACACTAATCTATAGAAGGAGGACAACTTAACATTGGTAAGGAGAGGAAATACAAATAAGGAAGAGGGGAGAAACCCCTGTTAAATATGCATTAGACATGGTAATGTCAGCGTAACATATTAAAAAAGTGGCATCCCAGGGCAGTAGAGGAGATATGTAGCCCTTGGGAGGGGCCAGAATGATGGCCACTGGTAAAGATGAGGAAGGTGACAGTGATGAGGAAGATATTGGCTAACATTTCAGGTTGTTCTGCAAGGGATGGTGTGAGTATGGATGTTCAGATGTACCTTCTGTATTGTCTCTATCTACCTTGCTGAGTTAGAGTGTGTGTTGCTTTGCTAAATGTATTAATAAATTATGTATTTGTAAATATAAAAGAGTTCCTACAGTGCGAGTGTTGCACTTGTACACATCAGGGCTCCCAACTATATAATAATTTTAATAATACTGGGCCTGATGTTGGGACAAGAACCTGTCAACCCGTAAAGTGATAACTGGGAATTTTTCCTCATAATCTATAGATCAGGCTAAAATGCAGAGAGCCATTGAGATCTGTTGTAACGACTGTCTCACTGAGATGCATTCAAAGTTTCATTATATAACCTTTCTACAAGGTGAATGGAAGGAATGGGCTTGTGTAATACTCCTCCCCCATCTCATATCAGCCTTCTGTAACATACTGGATTTGTGATATGCTGCTTGGATTGGGCAGGAGGGATTATCATGATGATGTCAGATTTTAATAAAATAAGCTTGGACCACTAGTGACTTCCATTTATTCTAAACACATCTTGTTCTGATGTTGACACCTAGATTTTTTTTGTTTCAGGGAGATTGGTTTCACAATTTAATTAGGTTGGATTCTTATTAAAACAATTTACCGCAGTTAGGACAGTTACTTTTGGGACAAAGACAGAAAAACATAAAAGAGGGAGGAGAGTGGGGGTTACATAAACTCTCTCTCTTTTTAACTGTTTGTCTGCCAGACTCCTGTTGTTCTCCATCTCTCCACTTCTCATCTTGGGTATCTATCTAGGAATCACCAACACTGCTGTTGACAAGCTGCTAGAGTCCAATTAACTCTTCAGGTTTGCTAACATCTATTCTTTCTCCAGCAACAATGCCAAGAAATTATAAACAATTGTGAAATCCTCTAGCTCATAAAAGTTCCAGCAGTGTTCTACATTAAGTCCAAAATAGATAGTGTAACTGGATTTGCAGCATCTACAAGAAAATATTGTAAAGTGTCTTGACGATTCAGAGTCAATTAATTTTTCAAAACTTTACCATTAAGCCAGGGAGAAAAGAGTTCTTTCCTATATTAACTTTCTGAGGTTTAAAACTGTTTGGCTAATGTCTTTCTCAATTCACAATTGTTTCGAATATCTCTGCTCTTCCTGGATTTGCCCAAGATCAGATGGAGAAATACAGAAATCCTAACACAAAGCATACTAGCACATTGATTCAACTTAACCAGACCCAGAAAGTACAAGACATCCCGAGAATGGTCCAAAGCAGACTGCGAAGAGTTACAAAGGAATTTTATTAAACTTGGTGACTGGGCAACAAAATGGCAGATGAAATTTAATGTTGATAACTGCAAAGTAATGCATGTTGGAAAACATAACCCCAACTATACATATAAAATGATGGGATCTAAATTAGCTGTTACCACTCAAGAAAGAGATCTTGGAGTCATTGTGGATAGTTCGCTGAAAACATCCACTCAGTGTGCTGCGGCAGTCAAAAAAGTGAACAGAATGTTGGAAATCATTCAGAAAGGGATAGATGATAAGACAGAAAATATCATATTGCCTCTATATAAATCCATAATATACCCACATCTTGAACGCTGCGTGCATATGTGGTTGCCCCATCTCAAAAAAGATATATTGAAATTAGAAAAGCTTCAGGGAAGTGCAACAAAAATGATTAGGGGTATGGAACAGTTTCCATATGAGGAGAGATTAATAAGACTGGGACTTGTCATCTCTTTTGCAGGCTGAATAAGGGGGGATATGATAGAGATCTATAAAATCATGTGGAGAAAGTAAATAAGGAAGTGTTATTTATTCCTTTTCATAACACAAGAACTATGAGTCACCTAATGAAATCAATAGGCAGCAGGTTTAAAACAAACAAAAGGAACAATTTCCTCAGACAACACACAATCAACCTGTGGATCTCTTTGCCAGAGGACATTGTGAAGGTCAAGTCTATAACAGGGTTCAAAAAAGAACTAGATACGTTCATGGAGGATAAGTCCATCAATGGCTATTAGCCAGGATAGGCAGGGATGCAAAACCATGCTCTGTAGTGTCCCTAGACTCTGTTTGCAGAAGTGGGAAATGGGCAATAGGGGATGGATCACTTGATGATACCTGTTCTGTTCTTTTCCTCTGAACCACATGGCATTGGCCACTGTCGAAAGACAGGAGACTGGGGTAGATGGACCATTGGTCTAATCCAGTATGGCCGTTCTTATGTTGTTAACTGAGCCCAGCTTCTAAACCAAGAGGGCTCAGTTAAACCTTCATGCATGGCTATCGGAAACATAACTCTGAACCATCTAAGCTTTCTTTACTTCTACTCCGTACAGTAATCAGCCTAAACTTGTTTGTTGGTGCAGTTTAGTGATTTATGCTCTGCAGTAATATTAGTTACCAAAGTTGATCGCTGTGTCTGATCTGTGATTACAGGAGTAATGACTTCTACTGTGTCAGATATCATGAGAACTGTGAGTGTATTCCATATTTTTTGATGCAATGCATAAGGGTGGCTACAGCCCCTAGATGGCTTGTGTCTGGGAAGTTAAAGGCAAGAGCTCCTCAGTGAAGGGCCCTCAATGCTGTTATTTATTCATTGTCTTAGTCCAACATTATCAAAATTTATTAGCTTTCAGGGCCCAATGCAAAGTCTGTATTTACACATATTCTCTAAGCTCTGAGCTGAGTGTGTTAACTGTTTTTGTGGTGATTGGAGGGGTTTCAGTAATGGCATTGAATCAACTTAGAGTATTTTTAAAAGAATCATTAACTTCAAGCTCTGGCCAGATGACTAATATGAGTCTGAAAAATACATAAATAAAAATTATAGTCTAATTTAAGATGACTTTGCAGAAGCTGTGAAACTTAATGTATGTAGCAAAATTAGGGTCAAACTCTTCCCATTCACACCTGTCAGGGTTCCCTCCCCACTCTGAACTCTAGGGTACAGATGTGGGGACCTGCATGAAAGACCCCTAAGCTTATTTCTACCAGCTTAGGTTAAAAACTTCCTCAAGGCACAAAGATCTATTTGTCCTTGGACTGAGATATGCTACCACCACCAAGTGATTTAGACAAAGAATCGGGGAAAGGACCACTTAGAGTTCCTATTCCCACAAAATATCCCCCCAAGCCTACACCCCCTTTCCTGGGGAGGCTTGAAAAATAAACAAGGTGAGCACAAACCAGACCCTTGGGTTTGTAGGACACTAAAAACCTAATCAGATTCTTAAAAACCGGAACTTTTTATTATAAAGAAAAAAATAGTAAAAGAAGCACCTCTGTAAAATCAGAATGGAAGGTAATTTTACAGGACAATCAGATTCAAAACACAGAGGATTTCCATCTAGGCCAAACTTTAAAGTTACAAAAAGAAAACCAGGAATACACCTTCCTCTCAGCACAGAGAAAATCACAAGCCAAAATAAAAATAAGCTAACGCATCCCCTTGCTAGTTCTTACTGATTCTAATGGAGTTGGATAGCTTGTTTCCTTGATCTGTGTCCGGCAAGCACACAGAACAGACAGACCAAAAACTTGCCCCCCCCCACTCAATTAGAAAGTATCTTGTCCCCTTATTGGTCCTTTTGGTCAGGTGCCAGCCAGGTTACCTGAGCTGCTTAACTCTTTACAGGTAAAAGGTTTTTGTGTCTCTGGCCATGAGGGATTTTATAGTACTGTATACAGGAAGGTTGTTACCCTTCCCTTTATATTTATGACAACACCCGATGCAATCTCAGTGTAAGTCAGGGCAGAATTTGGCCTTGATTGTGTGCTATTTGTAATCTATAGCTGTTCCACAAATACTCACTCATTTTATTTTGAGGCCCTGGTGCCCCACCTTCCCTTATGTCAGACAGGCCTTCCAAGGCAGGGGAGCTATGTCGTGTCCTAGTGAATAGAGCATTGGATTGGGATTCAGGAGACCTGGATTCTGTTCCAAGCTCTGTGTGTATAATATGTGTGTGTGTGTGTGTGTCTGTATATATATATATATATATACACACACACACATATATATATAAAATACTGTTAGCTAGAAGGGCATTTGGGGATAGTTTACAAAAAAGGGGTTGTCACATTCAGTTGTATATTTTTTTAATTTTGATTAGCTCTAACTACGTCTAACTGCGTGTCTGTACAACACCTAATACAGCGGAGACCCACTCATGACTGGGGCTCTTAGTCACTACCGTAATATAAATAATTCCAGGGTTAGACACAAAGTCAATCAGACTACATTAAAAAGCCACGTTTGGCCAAGTCTACTCAATGGGCCATTTTTTAAAATTTGTCCTCTACTAGCCGTCTTAATTGTCAGTTCTGTGTGCAAATTCATCATTTTTGTTCTAAAATCATAGTACATGCAGATCTGCATGTGCTAAATGATTATGCATGCAAAACTGAAAAGGCAGAATTAGAGGTCAGGTTGATGGTGCTTTACAAATACAGCCCTGTACTCAACACTAGGCAAATCTAATTTTTTTTTGAACATTTCTTTGCTGTGCCAAACTCCCACTAAGATCCCTTAACCAGACATCAGTGGGAGTTGCACATAGCATACACATCTGAGGACAGAATTTTTCTTGATAGTGTAACCCATGGATGGTCACTTGCACATAAATAACTTTCCACCATATGCTCCAAATCTCGTTATTATGTATGTATGCATGTGTATGTTTAATGCATTCCTACTTACATGCCCACTCAATAAAATTTATCTTTAGATAGCAGCTTTGGTTATATATAGAGTTATGATACAGTGCCTTACAATTGCAGGCAAAATCTAAAGAAAAAATATCTTAGGCTGCGACTGAAAGATGGGATGGGATTCATCTGAGTGAAAGACGTTGAAGGATGAGCATTCTAAGTACATAGTAGCTAGTGGAAGAAGAAAGGAAAAGATATTTCCATTGTGCCCCCTCTCCTTAAAAGAATGAGGCCAAAAACATGGGCAAGAGGGGATGTGCAGTTGAGAAGAATTGGTGATCAGATGGGTCAGGAAGGGAATACTTTATGAGAATTTGAAAGCTAGGAAGCTGAAGTGCATGCCCTTGATACATGATCAGAGTGACAGTGTCCCCCTTCCTGGAAAGAAAGTTGCCTTGTTGCAGTATGCTGTAATCTGCATATAAATCACAGATATTTTATTTATAGTTCATAAAATGAAAAGATCTTGTTCTGTTAAATTATCTCATCATAGTAATAGCCTCTCCACAAGTGATTAATGTTGCTAATAGAAAATATTCTCTTTGGTGAGGGATAAACCCTTGTTATCACTGGACACATTTATTTCAGCCGATCCATCTACAAATAAAGCATTAATGGTAATGTTAGCAATTTCCACTGGGGCAGAAATATCTTTGATTTTAATGGAAAGGCCCTAATATTATCTGCAACCGACTTATCTGAAGCTTGAAGAAAGAAAAGTTGTCATATTTTATTTCTTCTATTTTAAACTATACTTTTAGTTTGTCAAATATTTGCTCTATTGCTTGTGACTTTAATTGTTTTGTAAACGATTTAGCTTGGCCTGAAAGGGCATAGTTCTTTTGAAGAATTTTATGTGTCTGGGAAAAGTGAACAAATTTACCGTATCTAAAGTGAATAAGTGCACTGTTTATTTTACAAATTATTTTGATGTCCAAGTTGTCAGATAAAATTGCTTCAGAGGAAGGGAGTGGTTGTCTGGGTGAAGGGGGGAGAACCCTCTTCTCTGGGAAGCCCATTAGTGCCAATTTAGCTGAATTTAAAGTGAAACTGAATGTGATTCCTCCTTAGTCTGTGGTGTACATTTCTGCCAGTAATTAACATGCATGTGCAGTCTGACACAATTAAGGACAATTGCCAATGTCTGTTTAGGAGAAGCCGAGGGCTAGGATAAATGGGGTTATTGGAGGTCAAGATTAAGATTCTGAAAGGAAGCTTGCATAGCATCTAACTACACTGTGCCTCTCTCTGGCTAGCGTTATCAGTCTCTCACTTTCATAAGCATCAGACTTACCCAATTTTTCATTTAAAAATACAAAATTCCACTACACACTTATATAAATAACGATGGAAGCGTATTCAAGCTGAAGTGCCTATAGGCTACAATGGTTCAATATAACATGCTTTCAAAAGACATCTTTTTGAAGAAGATATTTCATTTTAAATTTCCTCTTTGCAGGGAAAAAATGAGACTCCAGAGATCAAATAAGCAATGGCAGAAGTGGCAGCATAGTGTGAGACAGTTAATCACAAAAAACGCAGGCTTATACTATTTGTTTCATGACTGTGTCTTTATGTATGTTATCTGTATGACATAGCGTCCAGCTGGTGTGTAAAGAGCGAGACTTTAAAATATCAGTACTCCGTCACCTAACAAAATAATGCCATGAAAAATAACCCTAGAACCTCTATAAGACATGTTCCTTCTATAGCTGAGAAACTTCTTCCAGAGAAATATTTACTAAGAACAATATGATAAGAGATTAGGAAACATTTTCCCAGAAAATCATTAAGAATGTTCCAGTTGTTATAAGAAATCGATAACTTTTACTGTTTTGTAACAGATTAGTTACCAGCTAGAAGGCATTTGAATATTGTACTGATGGGTGCAGTGATGCATCATTGATGGATGACTGCTGACCTCATAGGAGCCATTTCCACAGCATGATAACCTGAGCATGAGAGAATAGAGGTGAAATGAAAATAGTAAATGGGCTTTGGAGAAAATATGTTACATTATTTACTTTAAAGAACCAGTTGAATGTGTGATGGTAGGTCATCACGGCTGGCCCTTTCAGTGCCTGTGCCTGTGCCAACAAAGATTGGAAGGTCCCAAGGGGCAACTCATGGTAGGTCTTAACTACTGAGTGAGCCTGGGTTTTGGACCCAGATCTGGAAGCTCAGATTAGCCTAGCCCAGGTGTGAGCTTCCACATTAAGTCACACTCATGTCATACCTGTGTAGCTGTGATGCAGCAGGCACTGCACTAACCTGGTAAGGCCCTAGAACGTTTTGAGGCACATCCCATGGTTTGTAGCGCTGCACTGAGATGAACCACTCTGAATTCTTGTGCCGTGTACTGTAGGAGAACGTGTCTGTGTTTCCTCAGCCCCTGTGTGGAAGTACTCTGAGCCCACCAACACAGTAAAGTAAGGCACTTCCAGTTTGGCATGCCTTGCATTCTTGTTCATGGTCTCTGTTTCAGTCGACAGAAGGCCTAGATCCAACTCCAACTGATAACCTGTTGGCAGCCTGAGCTCAGCCCATACCCCTGCCATCCCAGGTTCCCTGGATCAATCCAGGGAAGGGGTTGCAGCCCCCTACCCGGGGCAGAGGGAACCTGGGATGGCAGGGGTGTGTGTGACCAACCCGCCAGGGGCTGGAAGGAGGCTGAGCCACAATGGCAGCTCCAGAGGGAGAGGCTTGGAGCTGTTTCCCTGCATTCCATAGAAACAGAGCAGAACCTGGTGCCTGAGGGAGCTGCACCCCGGGGAGCAGAACGCAGGCCCCACAGAGCAGCACTCTCGGCACCATGAGACAGGGCATGGCTGCCTGAGGCCAGGGAGTTCCGGCATGGTTCCCTCCCCATGGTCCCACTCCTGCTGATCCTGGTTACCCTGCCACAGGCCCTGGGCGGCTCCAGACGCTTCCCTGAGCCATGGGTGTAGTGCTCGGGGTGTGACTACTGTGCGGCACCAGCAGGCAGCTCCAGGCACCCTGCAGGGCAGCCTCCTGTCCCAGCTCGAATGCCAGCACCGGCGCCCACTGGGCTCACCCTCTATGTGTTAGAGGAAGGATTATGGGCCCCTTCTGAGTGTGGGGCCTGGTGCCACAGCACCATTGATGTCATTGTAAACCCAGTACTGGAACTAGGCTAGGAAACACTGGTGGTAAAATTTCACCCACTAATTCTTGCATCCAGCCCAATATGCTTTAGTTCAACCACAGTGTGTCTTTCAGAAAGTCATTCAGTCCTGATATAAAGATTGCAAACAACAGAGAATCCACCAGTGGTCAGCTGCTCCAATGAATGGTTTAAAACATCGAGCTTTTTTTCCAGATTGAATGATTCTAGCTTCACGTTCCGGACATTGGCTAAAGCATATCTAGTATCACTTTTCCTTTGGCTTTTGTTTCTTGCATCTTTGCCCAAAGAATTTCATCCCCTCAATCTTTATTGTTGAATTGTCTTATGGATATTTAAATCCAATACTTCTGGCAGAACATAATCACCCTTATTTTTCTTTCCTTTCTCTCTCACCCTACACTTCATAACCTTCTATACTGAAATATTTCTTATCTAACCCTCATATCTTTGAATTATGCCCACTAGTCCCTACTGTCTACAATTTGATAACACTGCCAGATCTTTTCCATAGTTCCTTTTCATTTGTGAATAGGCATTTTAGAACATTAATACTCTGCTTATTTTTCTATTTCAGAATCATTCTAATTTTGTATGTTGAAAGTATATGGCATATTATTTGAGTTAAGCAGAAGCCCCACCCCTTTCACTCATCTTGTTTAGACTTTGTCTACTACAGATGTTAAACTTACCAGTCACCTCATCACATATGGAATTTCCATGCCCTGTGAATCCAAAACACTCCTCTGTACATAAACAGTGAAATCATTGTTAGCAACCAATATCATTCTTGTCCTTTTTCTGACTCACATTTGGCACCTGCAAAATTTCTCTGAGAAAATCACTTCTATTGATCCTGTCTTCAGTTCTCTTCCAAGTTTCCACAAGTGTACATGTCTCTTGATTTTTCTGTGGCTTCCTTTTCATGCCTGCTTCTTGGTCACTTGATCTCAGCTGACCTTATTTCAGAATATTCCTCTAGCTTGCAAGGATGGAATAGCTAGTGTGGGAGCAGGGTTTAATGGCACCGTATCATTTTTGTATGCCATTTCCTGATTTCTGAGTCATTGTGAGCTTCTAATGATAGAATGACGATTTACACCTGAGTTTGAGCCATATGCATTTGATGCCATTTTTAATGAAATGTACATTGGCAATCTCTCCTTGCTGAATTCTAGTCCAAATAGATCATAGCTCAGCATGAACACAATAATACTGCACTTATTGGACTACCCTCTGTGAGATCTCAGCCTAATTTAAACTCATTTACAATCCTGGAGTATTATAATTCCGTCTGACATTGTAGGAATGGAATATCTTTTTTTTTTAAAGGAACTCTGGAAATCCTTTTTATGATTGGTGAAACTTTAAGGTTCTAGAAGGATAAATCACCTGATCTCATACATCAGAGATCCACATTTCACTTGTTGGCTTTCAGATAGACCCAAGTGGGTTACTAATATTCATCAGTAAAATAGCATGCCCTTCAGAGTTCATTCACTATGAAAATGTTAAATATTTTTATACGAACTTGCAAGGGGCTTGATCCCGGAATGCATAACTGTGGAACATAGAACAAGGTAAAAGGTCATGAGCAAGATAAGAAGCATAGAGGGAACCCAATCTTGCCTACTAATGGAAATTACAGCTAAGAGGAGATTGCCAGCTATATGCTTTGTTTGCATAGCAAGGATCTCATTTTAGTTCATATTGTCTCAGTTTCATCTATTCTCTATCCATCTCCACTTTCAAGAGGAAGGAGCAGAGCCTTGAGAAGTCATACTACTCAGTGCAAAGGAATATATCTACCACTTACATTTGCACTGGAACCAAACAGCCTTGCTCGCCCTGCTGCATTCTGTGCAAGGATTTGGATGATCATGCTACATCATAAGATGTAGATTAGGTTTGATAGCATCTTAAAGTGGAACTCACTTTTTCATGTGCTCCTAAAACATTAGAAGCTTTAGATTGTTCCCCAATCATTCTCAAATGGAAAATGACTGTTTAATTCTGCTTTTCTGTCACATCAGAAATGTTACCAGTGACAATCACATCAGCACTCTTGAGGAGGAGACTATCGTTTCGCCATATCACATTTTGGAACCTAGTATGGGGTAATAAGTGGCTATTTTATACTATCACCATCAAGATGTTAACATTTTTTCTTTTAAGTTCTTTTCAGTTAACAGATCAGAATGTGTAAAAATAAATGTGTTCCTTTAGGAATAGGTGCAATCTATTGTATGGATTCTGAATTGTTCTTTGGGACCGTACATGTTACAGTTATGTAACAGCATCCAGAGATAAATCAATGCTGTGATGAAGTCTCTTTACATTTGGCAAAGATGAGAGTGTATATTAAAGTCTAAATGTCTCGTATGCCTAGTATATATGTGATAGGATGTCATTAATCATTACTACACAATGACTGAGATACTGGAGCTCTGTGTATAATTGCATATAGCAATGCATTGTATTAAATATGTCCATATCAGTAATTACTACTTACAGTTTAAATCCATTCAGATGAAAAAGTTAGTGCAGAACTTAGCAGTTCATTGTTTGAGTCAAGTATCCAACTTTGAGCTCATATGACTACTGCTCCATGCTATGCACTGGCTTTCCTGTGGTCTTTAAAGATATGTCTACACCACACACTTCTTTTGGCAGTGTGTAGACTACATACACCAGTAGCCCCCCTAGCATGGGTATGCATAGCAAGGTAGATGGTGAAGTACTGCTTAGGTGAGAAGAGTAAAGACATGCCTGAAGCCTATATATCCTACATGGCTCTAGTCACCCAAGCAGGGCCTCCTCATCTACACCGCTATTTTTAGTAGTGTACTGTCTTGTTGCCTTCCTGCCACTGGGGCCTTTCCCTGCAAGTGAGAAGGGCTCAGGCAAGAGGGGAAGGCAGCAGGTAAAGGTTCTGCCAGCTCCCCTCTGGCAAAGTTTTTCTCTGCTGCCTCCCTCCTCCTTTAGATCCTTTCACAGACATATGTGGCTACACACTGCAGCATGGATGCAGCTTGCTTCTTACTGCAGTATGTAGCCACACATACCCTATTTGCCGCCAACCCTGGTGTGCAGTGTAGACATAGCCTAAGGTATTGATTTCAATGAGAGAGAGAGCTGCTGGCTAGACGTTCCTAATGAGCTTTCATCAACTTTGGAATTCACTCCCCCCAACTGAACTCTGATCCAGAACAGCATAACCTACAAGGCACACTAGGACGTTTGCTTTCGAAAGAGTGTTTGAGGAGGGGCTTGGAGTGGGTTTCTCTTTGGGAATTTGGGGAAGGGGAAATTTTGATTTGGTTTGTATTGTATTCTGCTGCCTGTTGTTGTATGTAAGGAGGTGGGGATGAATGATCTGTTTGGTTCTTAAAGGTTGCATAATGTATATTTAATTGATGGCAAGGTGCTAAGAGCCTGCAATAGGAATTCTGTTATGTATCTTGTTTAAATCTAAATAAATAAATAAATCAGAGTTATTTGATTTACAGTGGGGATGCGGTGCACTTGGTGCATTTCATGTAAAGTCTCCTTTTAAAAAAAATCCAATCTCACAAGATTTAAATTATACACACATTTTTCCCTTTTCTAAAATGTTTTAGTACCCTAAGATACATGTATACTTTGAAAAGATTGACCTATTCTATGCTATTAAATGTTAAAGTGTGATCTATTACTTTTATATAGTAAACTACAAGAGCAAATTTTTTGTAGCACCTTGCACGGGGATTTAACTGTGCAACTCTCATTAATGCTAATGGATATTGTATAGTTAAATCACACTGCACTGAAAATTATATATACCCTTAAGTGTCCTTGTGTTTTTGAACTGGGAAGGAGCTGTGCTGGAGGGTGGGGTGGGGTGTTGGTTAAAGGCAGGCTTAGTTTAGATATAAAGCCTGATTCTGATGGGCCTAAATAACTCTACTCGTGTGAGTACTCCAACTGAAATAAAAACATCCAGGGTAGAAAAGGATTAGTAAATTAAATGGCATGGGTCAGCCTAAATAAGGAGACTATTGTCCCTCAGTGGGACTACTCACGTAAATAGTTACTTGTAACACTTTGCACTAAAGACTGTTTCGTTTCTGTAATTGCACTTTCCATAGTTTGCACTAAAGGCCGTTTCTGTAATTCTCAGGTATGGATTTATGAAATATGGGAGCAGAAGGGCAAGTTAGTCCTAACTTTATCTGAACATGGCTATTTAAATTGCTAATCCTTTACTAACCTTTCTAATTGTTTGGGGTTTTTTTCTGGGGGAGAGGGAATGTGGGATATTTTATTATTTACATCGCATTTAGAACCAAATTGCGCACATGCAGTCCTACTGCTTTCATTAACTGAGGTCAGAGAGTGGTGCCTAAATTGTCCTATCCATTTGGTATGGGATGAGGAAAAGTATTTTCTGCATTCCTATTAATGCTTTGAAATTAAATGAGTATAGAGCTCTTATACTGTGGAAATCAGATTTCATGCGGAAACCACTTCGATTTGGATGTAGCAGTATTGCTTTTGATTCCAATTCCAATTAAGTACAGGCTGTTTCCTAGCTATTTAAAGGCATCAAATAAAATTAAAATATACATTTTTCCCCAGCAGTGGCACCTTAAATACTTGTTTTTGAGTATGTACTGTAAGAACTTAATTTAAAAGCCTGTTTTAGCCTAGAATATCCATCAAGATCCCAGAAAAATAAGTGTAGGTATCTGGGTTAAAAATTATCTTGATCTATTGTGTATGTATAGTACATAGTGCAGATACACATTGATATGGATAATGGTTCCATTAAGAACCAATAGTTGGCTTGTGTGAGGCTTTGTTAGTATGTCTCTAGCTGTGCAATTGTAAGCTCTAATGAAGCAGAACCATGGAGTAAAACATAGAGACGAATCCTGTCTGGGGTGCCTAGGTGCATGTTGGGGGATGCGAGGTGGGAAGAGCAAAAGAGAGAGCAGAGATGGCATTTGTATAGACACACACACAAGTGTATCAGCAGAAAGTGCAACCTAGAAATCTAGAAAGTGCTTAACAGGGAGCCCAGCTGATGCATTTGGAACACCATGAGCTCAGGTGTCTGGTATGGGCATTCTCAGGCTCCCAACCTCCCACATGTGGCCGATTATGCACATTTATGTGCTAGAGAGAGTGTGGAGAGGGAGCAAACAGCTTCTTTTCAGATCAGCTGGAAGATGCCCCCCATCACAGATCCTCCCCCTCTCCTGCCTGTGTTTCAGCAGGATAACTCAAATGCAGCCGGTACCATTCCACTCTTTACCCACCCACATAATGACCACTTTGCAAATGGCTGAGACTTTGTCCCATATTTGAAGGTGGGAAATTTAAGAGAAATCTGATACCTTCCCCATACTGGACATAAACCCCATGAAACTTGTTCAGTGTTCTGTTACGAAAATCTCCTCGCACTTGGTGATGTTAAACACGATGCCTGCGCAGCAGGTTATTTCTTTTGTAATTAGTCACAGAGAATATGGAGGGGGATCATTTCCAGCATTAAAGTAAAAAGAAAAGGAGTACTTGTGGCACCTTAGAGACTAACAAATTTATTAGAGCATAAGCTTTCGTGAGCTACAGCTCACTTCATCGGATGCATTTGGATGAAGTGAGCTGTAGCTCACGAAAGCTTATGCTCTAATAAATTTGTTAGTCTCTAAGGTGCCACAAGTACTCCTTTTCTTTTTGCGAATACAGACTAACACGGCTGCTACTCTGAAACCTGGATTAAAGTAGAATCCATGAATTTGTGAATCCAGGTCCTGGCCTAGATTGGGCCTATGGAACCACAAATTTTGCATCCAAGAATTCATGGGCTAGCAGAAGCCGCCAGGGAGTCATGGAGTCCTCCATAGTGACTAGGGAGCAGTAGGTACCACTGGCAGTGAGCCACGCCTTTCAGTAGCACTTTGAGTTGTGGTGCGAGGCCTTATCTTTAGACTGGCTCCAGCCGCTATTTTGCTTAATTCACCCCTGGTAATTCCTTTTAACTGGCATCAGCTAGTATCTTGCTGAGATCAATGAAAGCACGTTACAAGTGAAAATGATTTATCTGTAGTAATTTCATTAACTTCATTAAGCTCTTATGGCCATGTGATGACATCAGAAGTCAAAACATTGCAGCTTGATGAAATGAAAACTACAGAAGAAAATGTTATTGAAAACTCCAGTCTATTGGGGCACCTTGATGATATAGTGAGAGAACTGAAATAATTAGAGCCACTAAGAAGATGACGCCTCTCATGATTCTCTGTGGCTGCCAGAATGAATAGTTCTTTCTAGTTTATCTCATGTCCCTGTATCTTAATTTTTTAAAAAAAATACAGAATAGCTTATTTATGTGCTTTCATATATTTTTATTTGCCTTATTTAATAATGGATGGCTCTGGCATGAAATTCACATGTGGGGCTTTGCTGCCATTCATAAACCATTTCAGCAGCGGTTCTGCAGAGTCCCTTGAGTGAAGTAAAACTTTATCTCCAATCCATGGCCATTTATTATCCTCTGTTGTAAACTAAGTGTTTCAATGCAGGTAGTTTTTAATTCACTTCATTAGAGTTTAAGGCTAGATGCTGCATTCTCAAGGAACCCAAGTCACAAAAACGTTACTCCAGGTTGTGTCTTCATTAGATCTCAAGATAAATAGGGTAATGCCTGTTCACTGCTTGAGGGGGAAACCATCATGGAAAACCCTGTTGATTCTAGAAACAGTTTTGGTATAACTCAGTAGCTGGCATTCTTCCCTTAAATCAGTATACACTAATGTTCCAGCACTGTGCTTTTAAAGGTTCTGGACCAAATCATCAGCTGGTGTAAATCTGCAAAGTTCCATTTAAATCTTTTGGATGAGATGAAGACTGAGGTCCCAAACTGTTGTCACTATAAATCCTAGAGTATTTTGCCAAGATTAAGGGATACTAGAGTAGGTCTCGATAAATTTTCAATTCAGATTATAATGTCTTGCCCAACTAAATTCAAACTACCAATGAACACAGTATTATATTTTTCCTGCGCTAAACTGTTGCATATTGTTTCCAAAGGACAGGTGGCTACATTTCAGTAGTGGGTGAATTGATTCGTATATATGTATGATGTAGAAATACTTAAATTCAAGGATATGAATTAAATGCTCCAAAATCTAGAAATGTAAGGTTTAATGTATAGCCTCTTACTGCAGTGTGATCACGAGTTCTTAGACACACTTTTTTTTTAAAGGTTTCAGAGTAGCAGCCGTGTTAGTCTGTATTCGCAAAAAGAAAAGGAGTACTTGTGGCACCTTAGAGACTAACAAATTTATTAGAGCATAAGCTTTCGTGAGCTACAGCTCACTTCATCGGGGAAAATGCATCCGATGAAGTGAGCTGTAGCTCACGAAAGCTTATGCTCTAATAAATTTGTTAGTCTCTAAGGTGCCACAAGTACTCCTTTTCTTTTTTTTTAAACAAACTCATATATTCCTAAACTCTAATATGACTAAACAATTTAAAGAGAACTGTGACTGATGCATCCGATGAAGTGAGCTGTAGCTCACGAAAGCTTATGCTCAAATAAATGTGTTAGTCTCTAAGGTGCCACAAGTACTCCTTTTCTTTTTGTGGATACTGACTAACACGGCTGCTACTCTGAAACCCGTGACTATTAATAACTCCTTCTATTTAGCAGCCATCCTATTTTCAGTTCTTCCAAACCAGGCAAGAGGGTACCCTCTTGGGTTTTGCTCATCTTTGAAGATATGTGTAGCAGAACAGGATTAGAAGTACCTGAGTTTTAGTCCTCCCTGATGAGAGGAATTTGTAGCATTTGGATTTTCTCTCTTCTAAAGCCTTTGGTATTCAGATTGGTGCCAGCTGAGACTGTGGCTGCCTACCATAAATCTAGCTGGTAAGGTGGCTTTGCAGCTAAATTCCTGGCACTACAGGAAAATTTGTCTATTAACAGTAAATGATCTAGCAGAAATATTTTTAAATGAGTTCTAATTTGACTTAATATGTTTTGATAGGGAAGCAGCCCTGGCTAGCATGCCATGTTCTCTGGTTCTGGTTAACTCAGGGAAATAAAGGCAATGGTATGTGATTTATTAGTGGCAGTGGACTTACTATCTGCCCCTCTTTGGGCTAATCAATATATAGGGTCTTTAACTTCTCAAAGGGAATTTTTAGTTTATGGTTCATAGAACCATAGAATCACTGGATGATTCTATTTGAATTCACCAAACAAAATGTTTTAAAATCTTGAAGAGCTGCCATTTCCAGCTGCAAAGGGTGAGTTAAAAGAACTTGAAGATTCTTTGAAAAGGAATTTGAACATAGTTTTTGTATGTAATTATGGGTGGGGCTGATAGCACCATCTGTTGTTATGGTTGCCACTTCCCATTATAAGACATGTTTTAAGCATCTTATAATTTTGCCAAACTTTAACTGTGGGGCAGTAATTTTCCATGCTGGGTGTCAGCCCCAGGCTGAATTATTTTTGAAAATTTAAATTAAAATGGTCCAGCCATTTCTGAGAAATATGCTAGGGAAAAATAAATTGTTTCAGTTGTTAAATTTTGGTCACCTTTTTTTGAAAACATCAAACACCCATATACTTTGTAGCAGGGACTTGAAATTTGGTGCGGAGCTGGACTTTGCATCAGGGATGATGTCTTTTGCCATCCCTTTGAAAATCCTCCGAAAATTGTCCAAGTAAAGCCTCTGAAGACTCAGTTTACACACGTTCAGTATAGACTTCTTAAATTTTAGCACCTAAATTCCCCAAAAGATTCAGCTGCACTGAGCATGCTCCATCCTGGGGCTAATTAGGACTTCCCTGCAATTTCAGTTCTGGGCTGTTGCCCCTGCTGGACCCAGTAGGAAAGAGGAGGAAGGTTCCTGATTTGAATACACAAGGGATAAGAGTTGGACCTGGGGGGGAAGAAGGACAGATCTGTTGAGGAGCCAGGTCTGATGGGGACTGGGCAAAGGGATTGGGACAAGGAACTGGGGGTGGGATGGTGACATTGGACAAGGAGACTAGAAGGAAGATTGGGATAGGAGCATGTGGAGAGGCAATTGGAGGAAGGAAGGGTATGGGGGAGAAACTGATCAGATAAGGAGCCAGGAAGCGTGGATCTAGCACTGGACTGGGCAAGGAGATGTAGATTGGGCCTGTGAGTCTAGATGTGGGGGGAAACTCAGACTGGGATGAGAAACCTTAGCAGTAGAGACTGGGCCTGGTTAGGTGAGGAGAATGGAACTGAGACAGAGAGCCAGGGCATGGAGAAGAGAAAGAATGTTACAGGAACAGGTTGGAGGTGATGGAGCAAAAAGAATCAGACTTGGGTGGTGGTAGAGAAACAAGCTGAAGGGTTTGTGTCCATTAGAGAATGCTCTCCTCCAAAGCCTGGATGGAACCCAAGATTCCTGTGTCTCACCATTCCTCTGCTGTCAGCAAATATCTGTGAAACCCACTGGCAAAGTGACCCATCCTTCTCTAGTGCTGGTCCACATAGAGGATAATGACCTACTAGTGCTATCAATTGCTCTGTTAGCTCAAGAGGCAGAGGCTGTGTGGTGGATCTAAAGGTTCCAATCCTGCTGATGACCCATGTTGGTATCCATATGATACCGTGTGATGGAATAGCTGATTTGATTGAATGCCTGACTAATCTAATTGCCTTCTATGACGAGATAATTGGCTCTGTGGATGAGGGGAAAGCAGAGGACGTGTTGTTCCCTGACTCTAGCAAAGCTTTTGACACAGTCTCCCACAGTATTCTTGCCAGCAAGTTAAAGAAGTATGGGCTGGATGAATGGACTATAAGGTGGATAGAAAGTTGGCTAGATTGTCGGGCTCAATGGGTAGTGATCAATGGCTCCACGTCTAATTGGCAGCCGGTATCAAGTGGAGTGCCCCAAGGGTTGGTCCTCGGGCCGGTTTTGTTCAATATCTTCATAAATGATCTGGAGGATGGTGTGGATTGCACCCTCAGCAAGTTTTGCAGATGACACTAAACTGGGAGGAGTGGTAGATACGCTGGAGGGTAGGGATAGGATAGGGACCTAGACAAATTAGAGGATTGAGCCAAAAGAAATCTGATGAGGTTCAACAAGGACAAGTGCAGAGTCCTGCACTTAGGATGGAAGACTCCCATACACCACTACAGACTAGGGACCTAGGGGTTACAGTGGACGAGAAACTGGATATGAGTCAACAGTGTGCTATTGTTGCCAAGAAGGCCAATGGCATTTTGGGATGTATAAGTAGGGGCATTGCCAGAAGATCAAGGGACATGATCATTCCCCTCTACTCGACATTGGTGAGGCCCCATCTGGAGTACTGTGTCCAGTTTTGGGCCCCACACTACAAGAAGGATGTGGAAAAATTGGAAAGAGTCCAGCAGAGGGCAACAAAAATGATTAGGGGACTGGAACACATGACTTATGAGGAGAGGCTGAGGGAACTAGGATAGTTTAGTCTGCGGAAGATAAGAATGAGCGGTGATTTGAAAGCTGCTTTCAACTACCTGAAAGGGGGTTCCAAAGAGGATGGATCTAGACTGTTCTCAGTGGTAGCAGATGACAGAACAAAGAGTAATGGTCTCAAGTTGCAGTGGGGGAGGTTTAGGTTAAATATTAGGAAAAACGTTTTCACTAGGAGGGTGGTGAAACACTGGAATGTGTTACCTATGGAGGTGGTGGAATCTCCTTCCTTAGAAGTTTTTAGTTCCTTAGAAGCAGGGGGTTGGACTAGATGATCTCCTGAGGTCCCTTCCAACCCTGATATTCTATGATTATATGATTCTATGATTCTTTTTTCAGATCTTTTAAAAGCCTAGGAAACAGCACCCAAAAAAGACTATGTTAAAAGAACATTGTTAAGGTTGCAAAGTCAAGTACTCAAAAGTTGGGAAATGTCAGAATTAAGGGTGCACAGGCCCTCTTGCACATATCCGTTATAAGACCATCTTTAATTCCTTTATCACATACTGTTTTACCACAGGACTCCTGCCTAATTCAGTGCACTCGATAAACCTGCTTAGGAGATGAAACAGTATTGTGTATTGAAGGAGGCTATTTTTCTCTGAGTGATTGTTATAAGTGTGTGCATCTTGTACACCGGTGACTGAGATTTTTCTCTATTGGTACTCATGGGGTGGCCACACATTTGTCCTGCCTCTCCTTGTGCTTGGAGCCAGGGGTATAAAGGGTGGAGCTGACACACCCCTCCTTTATTTCCTTCTTTCTGCCTGTGGTCAGTTGCAGCACTTTGCTGAACTTTAGTACAGTCTTTGTCTTTAAAAATGTGTATATACCTGTTGGTTGGTTGGTTGGTTGATACTGGGGTGCTCCAGTCAGCATCCATGGAATCCTTCATCTGTTCAGCTGCCTAGGCCTGCTTAGGCTTAGGCCTGATAATAAATAGGGAAGAATCCATCCTATCACTACTTTAAAGAGTAGAGTTTATGAACACTGTCCTAGATTCAACTTTGGCCAAGGTATATCTGCCAGAAGCCAGATTTCTGGATCTCTAGACCTTTGTGCAACCTCTCAAGAAGTAGCCACAACCAGAAAACGGCACTGCTTCAGGATCCTGTGGCACATGGGCACTTGCATAAATGTAATGCAATATGCCAGGCTCCATTCCTGGTTCATGCAGGCATGGCTAAGGTCTGTCTTCTGTCTACAGAAACGCTTCTTACCACAATTGACAGCTTGCCGTGATGTGTCTCTTATGCAGTTTTCAGTCCAGGAGAGTTTGGACTGTCCTTTGCATCTGAAAGAGTCAGGTCTGGCAATCAGTTTGATTAAGGTGCATCTGGCTTCTATTTCAGCATTTCACCCTCATAATGATTGTTTTCACTAATCCCATGGCAACCAGATTCCTAAATGGATTGGACAGGCTTTTCCAACCAATTTGGGATCCAGTCCTACCTTGGGACTTGAATTTAGTTTTGTCAGCACTTATAGCACTTCCTTAGCCTCTTGCTCAATGTTAAATCTTTTGGCTAAGGTGGCCTTTATAGTAGCCATCACTGCTTTGAGAAGACTAGGGGAATTGCATGCTCTGATAACCGATGTTCCTTATACAATATTCTACAAGGATCGGTGCAGCTTAGTCCTTCCACTTCATTTCTATCCAAAGTAGTGTCTGACTTCCATCTCAGTCAACCAATATACTAACTGTCTTTTTCTGAAGCTGCATGCTCATAAAGCTGAACAAAAGGTGCATACGCTAGATATGCATGGAGCTCTGACTTTTTCCCTGGACAGAACAAAGCCCTTTTTTTGTTTCTTCTCAACTCTTTGCTTCCTACGTGGGGAAAATGAGAGGTACTCCTGTGACAAAACAGACTTTCTAAATGGATTACTAGCTGTGTATCCATGTGTTTACATAGTTAAAGGTCTGATGTCGACTGAAAAATTGCCAGTGGATTCAACTAGAGCAGTGGTTCTCAACCAGGAGTTCACGTGCCCTGGGATACACAGAGGTCTTCCAGGGGGTACATCAACTTATCTAGATATTTGCCTAGTTTTACAACAGGCTGCAGAAAAAGCATGAGCTAAGTCAGTACAAACTAAAATGTCACACAGACAACAACTTGTTTATACTGCTCTATATGCTATACACTGAAATGTAAGTATAATGTTTATATTCCAATTGCTTTATTCTATAATTATTTGGTAAAAATGAGAAAGTCAGCAATTTTTCAGTAACAGTGTGCTGTGACCCTTTTTTGTATTTTTATGTCTGATTTTGTAAGCAAGTAGTTTTTCAGTGAGGTGAAACTTGTGGGTACACAAGAGAAATCAGACTCCTGAAAGGGGTACAGCAGTCTGGAAACGTTGAGAGCCACTGCACTAGAGCACATTTGGCATCTACTGCCTTTGTGGGGAGTGTGTCTTTTGTTGACATTTCTATGGCAGCAACATGGTCCTCTATACATACATTCACTAGACATTATGTAATTAAAACTACTTTGGGGAATTATGTAAATGTAAGTAAGGCAGTGCTACAGTCCTCCTTCAGATGAGACTCCTAGCCCCACTTCCATTGATAACAGCTTGGGAGTCTCCTACAGTGGAATGCAATCATTCAAGGAAAAATGTTACTTACCTCCTTGTAACTGTTCTTTGAGATGTGTTGCATATGGTCTATTCCACAACCCATCCTCTTTCCCCAATGCTTCAGTTTATCCCTATGAGATTCCTGTAAGAAGGAACTGAAGGCAGGGTGCTGCAACTCCTCCCATTGTACCCCTCTGCTCCCAGGACAAAGGGAGGCAGTGTGCATATGTAGCTGCCCCATGGGTGTTGTGAGGGAGAGACTCCAGCACCAGTGCATGAGACATGCACACACCTACACTGGAGTGAATGTATGCAACACATCACAAAGAACAACAGTTAGGATGAGAAAGTAAGTAACTGTTTTTTGTCTCTTGGATCCTTGCTTCATTTCTTGTACAAGCTAGGAAGACATGCACTGAGAGAGGCAGGAGATTGCAGGAAGAGAAAGAATGGTCTCATGGTTAAGGTAGTTGAAAGCTGCCCTGGCGAACAGGATTCTCTACCGGCTTTTGCCACAGAGTTCCTGTGAGATGCTGGGCAAGTCATTTAAACCAGACTTTTCAGAGGTGGTCACTAATTGTGTGTTCCATCCAGAACCCAGAAAATGAGGGAAGACCTTGGATCTGATTTGCAGAAGTGCTGAGCAACTCACAACTGTAACTGAAGTCAATGGGAGCTGTGACTTGCACAAATTAAGTGCTATATAATGCTAAGATCTCTGAAAAGTCAGGTCCAATCGTCTTGTATTGGACACCCAAAGATAGTGGATACGTTTGACCTTAGTCTCTCTGTGCCTCAGCTCCCCATCTATAAGATGAAGATAATAGCACCGCCTCACCTAACAGAGGTGGTGTGAAGAGACATTAATTAATATTTGGGAAGCACTCAGATACTATAGTGATGAGCACTTATAGAAAAGCCCATGAGGCAACTAATAACTCTGCCTTCATAGCAGAGTTTGTATAGTGTGCAGTAAAGTAAGGCCTAGGGCCATACACTAAACAACGAGGAGAGAAAACGCTACTGAATAGCTGCTCTTTAAGTGAGCATCATCCATTCCATGCATTGAATGACGCAGGAGTCCTGTGGAAAAAATAGTATGTTATCATGTAATTTAAAAGCTGTAGCATAATGTATACGCAGACAGGGGCTGAATTAGGGTTGAATGAGCAATCTTAATTCTGGCAATTCCTAACTTTTATTGCTTGACTTTGCAACCTTAATGTTATTTTACCATCGTTTTTTGTATGCTCATTTTCCTATGCTGTAATTTGGCCCCTTGTGTGTGTATGCATTGTGATACACTTAGCTCTCAAAAAGAAAAGGAGTACTTGTGGCACCTTAGAGACTAACAAATTTATTAGAGCATAAGCTTGAAGTGAGCTGTGCTCACTTCAAGCTTATGCTCTAATAAATTTGTTAGTCTCTAAGGTGCCACAAGTACTCCTTTTCTTTTTGCGAATACAGACTAACACGGCTGCTACTCTGAAACTTAGCTCTCAGTAGCTACTAGAGTTGAAGTTGTGCTGTACTTTCCAACAGTAGGTGAAATGTCTCTGTTTTTTTTCCCCAACAATAAAGCCATTGTAATTAAACCCCTACAGGAAAAGAATATGGTTGTGAAAGGACTAGTAATGTTTACCTTTGCTTCTGAAATTAGTGGCAGTGAGTGTAACCCAGGTGACATTGAGAGTTTGACATGGTGGATCATTTAAAAAAAGTCTAATCACTGCCATCATATCCAGGCCATTACCTAAGCCCTCTCTCCTTATCTGTTAGGTTCAGAAATGATTGCCCAATTTCGCAGCTTTTTAATACGGATTTTGTTGCTGATATGTTCTTTGAATCATGGCATTTTCTCACGAACATTTTCAACCTTGCTTCCAATGTGTCACAAAGCAAAAATAGAAAAGGAGTACTTGTGGCACCTTAGAGACTAAAGCTTATGCTCAAATACATTTGTTAGTCTCTAAGGTGCCACAAGTACTCCTTTTCTTTTTGCGAATACAGACTAACATGGCTTCTACTCTGAAAGCAAAAATAGGCATTTTTATACAGGGTTAGCATCTGCTTTTTTTTTTTAAGGCAAAAGCAAGATTGTTTTGTTCTGCTGTGGGAAAATATCTGGGGTGATTAATGTTTTCTTTCATTTTTTTAAAGTGGGCAAAATGTATTTTGAAGTAGAGATAACAAACTTACTAAGTGATTCTCCCCATAAGAAATGTAGTAAAGAAAAGAACTGGCCAGTGGTAGATTCATATAAAATCACTTCATAGACTTCAGTTTTAGTGTGGTATGTTTAGAAATCTGGGGAGAGATATCAGAAGCAAGAGCTAAAAGCCTTCATCAGTAGAACTTTCATACAGCTGTTGTACTCATCATAATTACAAGCAGTGGTGGATTACTGCATGGGGCCCCCAG
This sequence comes from Dermochelys coriacea, assembly GCF_009764565.3. Taxonomy (NCBI): domain Eukaryota; kingdom Metazoa; phylum Chordata; order Testudines; family Dermochelyidae; genus Dermochelys; species Dermochelys coriacea. The sequence goes on from NC_050072.1 coordinate 41,215,549, forward strand.
AAAAATTGCTCCCCACCACAGCCCCAGGGCTGAAGGAGCTCTCGCTTCCCACTGTGGCCCCGTGGCCACATGGCTTCTCTGGTCCTGGGGGCCATAGCAAGGGGGAGGCAGAAAGAAGGAAGAGGGGCAGAATGAGGCCCTGCTGTGGTTGGAATGGGGCGGGCCCATGGGGGAAGGGAGGGAATGGAGGTGGGGTTGTTTGCAGAAGGGAGGGGTGGGGCCAAGATTCCAGTGCCACGCCCCCCCACTTGCTCTGGCCCAGGGCCCCAGAAGATCTTAATCCACCTCTGATACAAGAGTGCATATAGCAAGAGGCTTGCTAAATAAAGTAATGGTAATTCTTCTGAATGAAATGTATCAACTAAGGAAGGAAAATATTTGGGGACAAATTTTCCTTCTTAATACTGTTGCAATGCCATTAATGTCAAACTCTGCTTTCAATTAAACAGATGCCCCACATCCTGTTTTCATTGGAATGGTATTATGTGAAAACAACTCTTACTGGCTCATTCTTATGGAGAGTAGTGACTAGATCACTATTTGTGTATGATGTGATACACAACTTGCAGAGGATGTCTTCCTTTCATAGCCTTTTCTCCTGAACATTGTTTATTTTTGATTTATGCTAACTGCAGAAGCATGCCTATCAGAGGCTCTGTTGCATGGATCTACAAAGGGATTTGTGCATTGCAACATTCAAGCTATGTCTACACTGCACTTTCATCAGTAAAACTTTTGTCGATCAGGGTTGTGACCGCTGACAAAGCTACTCCTCTCGTCAAGGGTGGTTTTATTTTCTCAGCAGGAGAGCTCTCTCTTGGCAACAAAGAGCAACTAGACTATGTACCTTACAGCAGCACTGCTGTAGCGGTACAGCCGTGTTGCTCTAAGGTGCACGGAGTAGACATAGCCTCAGTATTGCAACACAACTTTTAGGTGCCTATAAAATCACAGGAACAACACTGTGATGCACAAAGCCTGAGTTGAGTGCTAGGCTCCCTCTACAATGAATGGGGCGAGATAGGTGCTTTAGAATACAATCCACAAAATCCAGCACACTAGGTGGAGAGACACTAGCCAATAAGGGTTTGTTGATGAGAGGAGTGTCCTGAACTCCTCCCCCTCTCACAAAGATAGGCACCACCCTGAAGCCTGGACTTCCTTGCTTATCTCTATTTGTGATCCACTAACTCTGGGAAGTAGGTGCACCTCACCTAACTGTCCTGCAGGGCTTGATCCCAGAGGCATGCTCAGAGCCAACCTAACTCCCAACAAAATGGTTGGGGTGGGGGCCGGGACAGGAGAGAGAACCTCCTTTAAATCCTTTTGCCCTGTGGCAAGGGTACTTTACCCAGAATGTGGGAGACTACCAGTTGAGCAAATAGGAGTGGCCTACAGGAGTTTTGTGAGGGAGTTTAGAGGCAGAGTGTGAAGGGGCATTAGCTACACACCATTTTTTAAATGTAAAGCCAGAAACATCCCCTGATAAAAACAAATCAACAAACCTGCAGGAGTAAAAAGAATGCAGGTAGAAGTCCAGCAACAGAGTGGGGGCTATCCAGTTCATTGCACCCAATGCAGCATGTATGATTACCTACGCTATGGGTAGGCGGTATATAGTATGTATTCGGTGCAAGGAGCTCCTGGCCCTCAGAGACCATGTGTGGGCTCTGGATACCAGTGTGTCTGAACTGGGGGAGCTAAGGAAGACATAGAGGTACATAGATGCGACTTTCCGGGACACATAAAAATGGTCCCACCCCCAGGCTGACATCCTCTGTGCTGTTGAGAAGGATGAAGTTCTCAGGGAAGGAGAACATCCAACTGGAGCAGAGGAAAATGATCCCATAGTTGGGACCCTTCTTCCAGATGATGTCATGATATCCTCTCACACTGAGGATACCTCTCTAGGGGAGGAAACTCCAGTTATTGGGAAGAGACAGAGTAGGGAGGAAGGGTATAGGAACTGGGGAAACTTTTGGGAAAAGGGGAGCCTATACAGGAAGGATTGGTTCCACCGAAACCAAAATGTAACCAGTTTGCTGGCACTTAAAATTAAAAAGGTCATAGAGCAGTTTTTAAACTAAGGGTGGGAGAAAGCCAGTAGGTGCAAAGGAGCCGGTGGTTTGCATGGAGACATCTCTTAGGGGAGGATCTATTAATGGAGATTCTCTATATCCTAGTCAGAAGGAGAGGATGAAAGATGGTAAAATGTGGGTAGGGTCTGATGCGAAACAGTCAAATGAAAGAGGCCCATTCAGTTACATCATGTAATGGCAGACAACTAAAAAGTGACAAGTTTTTAAAGTGCTTGTATACCAATGCTAGAAGTCTAAATAATAAAATGAGTGAACTCAAGTGCCTCATATTAAATGAGGATATTGATATACTAGATATCACAGAAACTTGGTGGAAAGAGGATAGTTAATAGGACCCAGTAATACCAGGGTACAAAATATATTGGAAGGACAGAGCAAGTTGTGCTGGTGGGGGGAAAGCGTAGAATCAAATGAAGTAAAAATCTTAAATGAACCAAACTGTACCATAGAATCTCTATGGATAGTAATGCCATGCTCTAATAACAAGAATATAGCAGTAGGGATTTATTAGAGACTACCTCACCAGGTTGGTGATAGTGACTGTGAAATGCTCAGGGAGATTAGAGAGGCTATAAATATAAAAAACTCAATAACAATGAGGGATTTCAACTATCCCCATATTGACTAGGAACATGTCACATCAGGATGGGATGCAGAGATAAAGTTTCTTGACACCTTAAATGACTGCTTCTTGGATCAACTAATCCTGGAACCCACAAGAGGAGAAGCAATTCTTGATTTAGTCCTAAGTGGAGCACAGGATCTGGTTCAAGAGGTGAATATAGCTGGACCGTTTGGTAATAGTGTCTGTAATATAATTAAATTTAACATTCCTGTGGTGGGGAAAACACCATAGCAGCCCAACATTGTAATATTTAGTTTCAGAAACGGGGACTACATAAAAATGAGAGAGATAGTTAAATACAAATGAAAAGGTACAATGCCAAAAGTGAAATCCCTGCAAGCTGCATGGAAACTTTTTAAAGACACCATAATAGAGGCATAATTGGGCATAAATGTATACCCCAAATTAAAAAACATAGTAAGAGAACCAAAAAAGTGCCACTATGGCTAGCCAACAAAGTAAAAGAAGCAGTGAGAGACAAAAAGGCACCCTTTAAAAAGTGGAAGTTAAATTCTAGTGAGAAAAATAGAAAGGAGAATAAGCTCTGGCAAATGAAAGGTAAAAATTTAATTAAGAAGGCCAAAAAAGAATTTGAAAAACAACTAACCAAAGACTCAAAACAAAATAGCAAAGTAAGTACATCAGAAGCAGGAAGTCTGCTAAACAACCAGTGGCGCCACTGGATGATGAGATGCTAAAGGAATACTCAAGGATGATAAGGCTATTGAGGTGAAACTAAATGAATTTTTTGCATCAGTCTCCATGGCTGAGGATGTGAGGGAGATTCCCAAACCTGAGCCATTCTTGTTAGGTGACAAATCTGAGGAACTGTCCCAGATTGAGGTGTTGCAAGCTGAATTAAGAGTTGCAGCTATCCCTCATAACCCAACACTAATTTTATTGGGGACTGACTTTTTTAATGTGGCTCAGGCTGTCCAGGGGTCTGTCAGCAACACGGAGGAATCTTGTGCTGAAGCCCCAGAGGGAAAGAGTAGTGACAGAAACTCCTGGGGAAATGGGAAAGTATCTCTTTAATTCCTCTGCAGCAGTGGAACACTCTCTGCTGACAAGGGTTGGTGTGATTGAGGCCTGTTCTTACCTGGAGGCTAAAGACCGTCTCTTCTCCAGAGGGGAAGGGAATGTTTTGCTCCTGAGATGTCCCTGTTTATGTATCCAAGGAGCATTAGCCCTTTTAGCCACAGCCCTGGGACTTCATGTCCAATTGATTATCTGCCACAACTCCCAAATCTTTTTCAGAGGCACTGCTTCCCAAGATAGTCTCCCCCATCCAGTAAGTATGGCCTACACTTTTTCATCCTAGATGTATACATTTTAATTTAATTGTATTAAAATGCCTATCAGTAAAAAGTTAATTGAATCACATTCTAGCATATAATTTGTTTGTTTTTCTTAGTTTTTACATCATCTGCTGGCTAAATAAATACCCCTTACAGTAGGTTGGAAGACGGTGGGACTCCTCTTGCATACAGAGTATATTAACAAAAAGAAAAGGAGTACTTGTGGCACCTTAGAGACTAACAAATTAGGTGCCACAAGTACTCCTTTTCTTTTTGCGAATACAGACTAACACGGCTGCTACTCTGAAACCTGTCAGAGTATATTAAGTATCAGATACTGTGAAATTATACACTCCGGACAAAAATAGTTGAAGGACAGGGAGGGGAGAAGGAGGAAAAGAGAGTGGAATAGCAAGTTATTAGCAGCTTGTTTATTTGTCAAGCAACTGATAATATCAGGAGAGAAAACAGGAAAAAAGTCATTGGGCAAACTGGGGGATTTCACACTGTACAAAGCTCTCCCTCTGATGATTTCTCATCACAAAAAGAAAAGGAGTACTGAGCCTCTTCCCTTTCCTTCAAGCTGTAATCACTACTAAGTAACAACTTATCTGTTGCCTTTTTTGACTCAGGAGGGAGCTGATTACAACAGGTGTGTACTTAAAAATCTGATTCTAGCTGCATTTAGCTGATGCTTAACATAGGGAATCTCTTTGAAACCTGTAATATTTCCAAAAGCAAAATGGGCTTTGTACTGTGCCAATTGGTTCCTGCCCAGTATGTGCTGCTGGGACAATATTCTCTCTTCAGGCCATGATAGTTTTCCTAAGAACTATGGATGAAAGCCAGTTCTCATGTACATTCATCATGCCAAATGTAGCCCTGCTGTTACTGTAACCATATGGGACAGCTCCTGGTCCTTGCCATTCAACAGAGAGTCTTGAGTACATGATGTCTCCAGAATTCCCTGCGATACCTCTCTTTAGAGGCTGACTGTGTAATTCCCTCTCATGGGGTGATCTGTATGAAACACCCAAAAGATCTCCCCGAAGATCTTAACTAAGACTCTGTTTATTAGAAATAGACAGAGAAGACATAGCACATGAAACGGAATGAAAGCCAACTCAGATTTAAGTCAGTAAAACAAAACTGTACAGGTGTAAGTGTTCATAGGGAGGATAGAAAAAGAATTGTTTTCACAGCTTCGGCATTCTGTGTTAGTCGCTTGTCGTCTGTCAAAACGTCTGACCATCACTCCCTCACTGAGCAGCTGGAGTTCAGTCCAACCCTGTGGTGAGCTTCAATGACCCCCAGCACTTTCAGAGCAATTATTCCAGTACGGCGTAAAGTATCAATAAAGTAAAAATGTTACCTTTCATTTCAGCATTGACTATGTCTGCCTAGGGCTGTAGTGACAGGTTTCAGAGTAGCAGCCGTGTTAGTCTGTATTCACAAAAAGAAAAGGAGTACTTGTGGCACCTTAGAGACTAACAAATTTATTAGAGCATAAGCTTTCGTGAGCTACAGCTCACTTCATTTAAATGAAATGCATCCGATGAAGTGAGCTGTAGCTCACGAAAGCTTATGCTCTAATAAATTTGTTAGTCTCTAAGGTGCCACAAGTACTCCTTTTCTTTTTAGGGCTGTAGTGTTTGCTCAAGTGCTCTTAGCATGGGAAGCCGAGTAATCTCCCATTTCTTGGGCAAACAGGCTTGTTTGATTCAACTGTCTCAATACCCAATTGTATGTTTCAGTTTCATTGGATGAAATAACAAAGGATTATAAAACCCTTAGAAGAAAATAATACACCAGAGGCAAAGAAGCCTGACTTCTGTCACAGCTCCCAGTAAGCTCCCCTTTCTAGGCCCCCCACCTCAAAAGGGGAATCCAAGCCTCTGTGCTCTGGATCCCCTGGGTAGTGTTAAGCTTCTGGCACCTCAGCAGTCTGCAGCATTGTTTCTTCCCTTGGCCTCTCTGTCATGCTTCCTGGGCACAGACTCCTGTCTGCCAATGGAAGTGGGGCTCCACCACCCACTTACCCTAGGCTCTGAGCACCAGCACTGGCCCCTGAGAAACCCCACTTCCTTAAATACAGCCCTTTCTCAGAACTCTACCCTAAAGGTGTGAAGCTTCTAGTTTTTGGTTTAATTCTCTCAGGGGCACACACTAGTTGTAAAGCACTCAGCATGCATGCACAGACACACTTTGCACAGTTTAACACCTTTATCCTTTTTTACACTTACTCATGTGAAGTACAGGAGATTACAGATCATAAAAACCAGTAAACACAAATGCATGTCCCAGCCTGAGTTTCCTCACTGCTCCAGGGCATTCTTTAGGCTGAGGTCTGAATTCCTTGGATTGTCCAGAGTCCTTGGGAAAATTGGGACTCAGGAAAGTGGATAGGGCCCCCTGCCCCATGAGGCTGCTAAATGATGGGTGACCTGTCTCTCCTGTAGCCCTTTACCCAGCTTTTGCTCTTGCCAGCTCTTACCCACCATTCTTCTTCCAGTCTGACTCTCCCAGTTCCTCTTTGTTTCTTTAGTTAAAACCCTTCTGGTCACCTCATCTTTTTTTGTTCCACTCCTGGCAAGTTTTCATTTCTCCTACCTTCCCGCCTGCATTCCGAAGAATCAGCTAAACTAGACTTCCAAGACTTGAGCTTCTTTTTTAGCATAACTTTTGTGTGGCTAAAGTACTGTTAATCTTAGTTCCCTTTATATGTGTCTAATGTGTACATGCTACAGACCCCCTCAGCAATGGTGAATCCACATACATACAGGCATTCGGGATTCAGCAGTTTCTCATTATACAACTACATAATATCAGAATTTACAAGTTGTACAGATGTAGCCCCATCTCAGTTTCTATAAAGGGAAATCATGGCTTTCCAATCTACTTTAGAATACTTTAAGAATGTCAACAAACTAGTGGATAAAGGAAAACCAGCTGATATTCAAACTTTCAAAAAGTTTTTGTCATAGCCCCTTAAAGCAAGCTATGAAGGAAACTAATCACAGAACAGTTAAATCCAAGACTGCAATCCCAAATGCTTACACAGGTGCAACATTATTCATATGAATTCTCTCATCTATCTCAGTGAGACTACTTTCTTTGGACTAAATATGTGAATAAAATTGCACATGAATTCAAGTGTTTGCAGGATGATGGCCCAAGAATTTATTCATAGAAATTATATGACAAATAACTTTAATTAAAGAATGAATTCCGGAAAATCATGATCTGTTCATGGACAATTCATGAACAAACAAGCAAAAAGTAAAATTTGTCCAATACATTAAAAAGAATTAATCTATCAGCTCTACTCTTAATTTTCTTATGTAGCATCAGCCTTATTTTCAAAACATGTATTAATTTATGCATTCTAATTAAATCTAGTTAATATCAAATTATTGGTCCTTTTATTTTCGACAACCACTGATTTTATTTTCTGCTACGGTTATGTCTGTAACACTATTTCCATGTATTTGTTGTGCTATGCTTTGCTTAGATATTTCATATTCTGGACAATTCAGATACTACAAAAGACTCTACACATTGCAGTAGGAAGAATTTCCCCTTTTTCCTCTTTCACATTCACAACTGCCAGTTTTGCGAAGCTAAAATTAGATCTCATTTGGAGAGTTTGGAAACATTCCCAAACAAAAAGGGATTTTTCCTCTCATTCATATTTCCATGTAAATTTCTCTTTTTGTTCAATTTTATTTATAAACTCTTGCAAACAAGTTTATAATGAACACACTGATGGACTCTTAAATTATAGCATTGATGCCCTAGCAGACAGGCACTGCTATAATCAAACTAATTAAAAGGCCAAGTACAAGATAGGAATCTGCATATGAAAAGGACCATCATTTTTCTGATGGAGGTTTTACTGTCCTTTTAAATTTGCATACACCCTGTAGTGTATAACCACCGTTTGAAGATGAACTACTTAAAACAGGAGAAGGGTTTTTCCTCTTATCTCTTTAAACCAAAGCAATATTTCAAGGATGGACTTGTGCCTTTCAGAGTTTGTTCTTTGAAGAACTGAAACACTTTCGTTTATCCAGAACAGCAGATGCACAACACACTTGGGGACAAATGAGATGAGTTAGTTGTGTACTGAATTTTTAATAATGTTTTCCTGGTAAAGACTTCTGAAAGAACTTTTGAAGATTGCAAACTAACACGGCAATAAGCAGTTGCCTTCATTTCAGCCATGAACAGGATTGAGCAGAAGGATCCATAGTGGTTTCCATGTTCAGAAGTCACTGCAGGACATTCTATTCTTTGCAGTTTATATAATTACCAGAAAAGAAAAACACTGAAAGAAGACAGTGTATGATCACATACAAACCTGGTTTCCATCTTCAATTAAAACTGTTATTACTATTTTAATTTGGACTCCAATTCCTTTTATAAAATTCCAGTTTTGTTTTTGCAACATGTACCCTTGTTATCAAATCCAGGAAGTCTAGAGGAGAAAATACTTTGAGATGCTCTCAAATCTCTGGTGCAGATACAGGTCTGGGATATATGGGCTTTGAGTCCTGGGTCAGCCTAATGCTTGGCCTATGAGGAATAATAATCTTTAAAAGTAAAGAGAGGAGATGCTAGAGATTCCCCTCCCTCACCTTGAAAAAATTAGCTCAAAGATTTATGTCTGGTATGAAAATCACAGCCATGAGCTTTCACACATGTGCTTCTCCTGACATTTGAAACTCTCTTTCATAGTGCCTGGTCCAAGGCGGGAAAGCTAATGACCCAATGAGCGGACCAAATTCAGTGATGAATCCTGGTCACGTGCCACCTGAGGCATGTTGCATGTATGCTAAGAAGAAAATAGTGAGGGCACCTCCATAGGGCATGAAAATAGTTGTATAATGCCCAGCACTGTACTATTTGCTCAGTGAGTACCTTTTTATAAATATCACCTTGAACAAGCCTGTTATCGGAGCGTGACACTTCAAGAAAGTGCCCCGAGCAACTGGTTATCTCTCAGTGACACCCGCAAGGCTGTAGTTTCAATTAGCACCTGCTAACTAGAGTTACATACTCTCCATGTAAAAATTCCTCTATTGCTGTATATGCTTAAGATACAAGCACTGAATAAGCCTTCTGAAAACTCTGAATGATTTCACCTTGGAAGCCTTCCTCTAAAAGTACACTCAAGAACATTGTAAATTTATCAGCATTTCTACAGTGAATTTTAGACATCACCCCATCTCTCTTAGCTGTCAGCATAATTTCAAAAGATGGATGACTATTAAGACCTCAGAGTGCACAGAGCACTATTGAGAATCTACAGTTGCTCAGCTGAGGTTTGGTGTATAATGCCTTCCTGTCACGCTTTGGTTATCTAAAACACATTTTCTGGGGATCATTTAGAAACTGTTAGTTCTTATATTAAAAAAGTGAATGCTGCCCAGAAAAATCCAAGGTGTTTTAGGAAATTTAAAATATGACTTCCAGATGTTGCTTAGTTGAGTAATAACATAGCCTTGACTATGATTTTACAGGAAAGTAAAATTTGTTTTAAATTCCCTGCTCTGTGGATACATTCTGTGACACTGAATTACATCTGCCATACCATGAGGACACAGGCTCACTCCTGCCATGTCCTAGCACTTTATGTGACACCAAATTCCCTTTGGATGCCTCCAGGTGGACTCACATTTTCAGAACATCTTGTTTATAACCTCTGTCTGGTTAAAGCAACTGACATCTTAAAATGACTGTGCAGTCTATTTATGCACATGGACCCATTCATTTCTAAATTGGGGATATTTCTAAGACAAGAAGGAATAACTTGTCCAAAAGCATGGAAGTAGTGTATTAGCTCTGCAGTGTAGGGGGATGAGGGCATTATCTTTATACTAATGTTTTGCTGATAGCATTTTTGTATCAACCAATGATTGAATACATCTTGGTGTAACATTCAATGGTCCAAGAGTAAATATCTCATCATGAAGATGAAGGCCTGTATATGTCACTGGACAGTACGTGATAGTTTTACATACCTTAAATTCTGATAACTAGAACTCTTGCTCTGTATTATATATGTTAAATATCTATCACACAGAAGAAATTAATAAAATTTCTGATGCTGATGTAAGAGCACTTGAACCCAATTCAGACCAGGTGATTAAGTGAAAATCTCCTTATCCCATTACCAACCCCTGAACCAGCCATTCTCCTCTTTGTTCTGATGGTACAGATTTGTTGTGATAGTGTTTACTCAAATTTTAAAATGCAAACCTGGCTTGCAGCATCCTTCTTATATTTGGACAAGATTTGTGAGTGTGTATGTGTGTGCTAATTGTGCTTATTACATTGTTTCATTGATAAGTGCAAGGCAACACACTGCAATGTGATAGCATGTTATCACTTCTTCAAGTCAAGATATGTTAAATCCAACAATTGCTGCTGTTAGGTTCTTAACATGTGGCATGCCATGAACTATTAGGCAGCAAAATGTCCTATAAAATACAGCGGATAGTACTCTTATCAAGATTTGCATATAGTGATGCCTACCATAAACCCTGCTGCTAATCTGCTGCTAGAAAATGTATGATTTTTCACAAGTTCGTGGTTGCACTGCACTGTTTGCATTTTAGGAATCAGATCACATGACCAGATATTTATCCACTCAAAAGGCCAAATCCTGCTCATTTTACTCATGTGAGTAGCCCCATTGTCTTCAGTCAGACTGTTCGCATGAGCAGGATTTAGCTCAAACTTTGGTGCCAATGAACAATACACAAGTCAACAAAGTTAATGTGCCTAATTAAAATTATCAAATTTTGTCTGCCTCTGCTCAGTCAGTTCTTTCTTACTGTGAAGAGATTTCTGTCTATGTTCAGATTGGAGTTAGAGTGAGTTGACTTCATTTATGGTACCACAGCCATGGGTGGAGTGGGGGAGTAAATACACTTGGTCGAGTCTGAACCAGCTTTGTTCATAAATGTTTGAAAGGTACTGGAGGGGCTTCATTCAGTAACTTATGAACTGGATCCTTGCCCCTTCTGACTGTTAAAATCAAGTGGACCAGGGTTGGGTGTACATGTTTTAGATGCTAAACCGTAGCAGGGAACAGAGTCTGTCCATCACTAGGCTTGTTGAAGAGACCAGAGTTGGACACTTGCAATTGACAGTTGAGCTGGGTGAACACTAGTAATGAAGTCAGCATTTGATATTTAAAAATGTGTAAAAATATATACTAGTTTAGAGCTTGTCAAATAATATGTCCCATAATTCAAATAATTATTCTAATATTGTTTGATCAGGCTTCCTCTTTCTGTGAGCCAGCTATCAGCCTGTCTCTAATCTGTCCTTTACCAAAAAAAGTTATTGAGAAGTTTGTAGTGAGGCAACTCTAATGCCATGTGGAGTCTTTAGATTGCTCTTTCCCTTTCAGTTGGGCTATCTATGTGGGTATGGTACAAAGGCTGTGATGATTTCATTGACTGACTGTTCTCCTACCAATATATAGTAGTCAAATGCCCATGCAGAGTCTCGTAGATCTATTAACAGCCTCATCAAGTTTGTATCCTGTTAACCTTTCTTTTCAATGTGTGAGGCCAGTGAAGTGATTTAAATCGAGGTGCCATCAGTTTGCAGTCCAAATGGTGTAGTGTTTTTCTTCCTAAATGGCTGAGATTAGGACTTGGGTGAGAACAGCTGTCTGAAGTTTAATCTAGCGAGACAGAGGTGATGTTAATGAGAGGAAAGGGGAGGATCTGGAGGGTGTGGTGGAGAACTGTGTACCTCCCTACCTTTCAGAAGTTGTAAAGATAAAATCTACGGATGACTGTGAGGTGCTTAGATACTGTGGGGATGGAGATAGTACATATACCTTTATAGTCAGTCACACACTCATGTACAGGTTTAATATTATTTTATTAGCAGAATTCCAGCTGTCTGTTCCATACATATTGCACATCTGTTGCACTCCATCAACCACCATCAGTGCTGGGTTTCCCAGTCAGCTAGAAGGAGCATGCCATTACATCATTCCCGTAATGCTATAGTGACACAATAGGGGCTCATCAGCCTTACTTTCAAGGTGCTCAGTGGCCTGGGCCTAGGATAGCAAAAAGATCACTTAAAACACCAGGCTGGGGACTGTGCTCACCTATTCCATTCCACAGGCACAATGGTAAAGCTCCTTTGTGCAGGAGACAAAGCTTTCTTAGGAGCCAGCCTCAGACTGTGGAAAGAACTCTCCCAGGAACTAAGGACCATCACCACCTTCTGCCTCAAATGAACACTTCTTCCACCTTCTCTTCTCTAATATAAACACACAAGAGTGTGTACATATGAAATGAAAGAAACTCTACCAAAATGAAACACTCCACTGCATGCACAATTCTCCCCCTGGGGAAAGAATGGGTGAGAGAGTGAACTACTGGTAGCAGATGTTATTTGCATCACTTAATGCAGTACTGGAAGGTGTTCAGATACCATGGTGATGAGGATGGTACAAGAAGTTATATAGAATAGAATAAGGCTAATAAACATATATCTATGGTTTGAGTTCTCATAAAATCATTTCTTCAGTGGTCATCATCTTACTGTGATCACATTCGAAGGGATTTCTTTTTCCTCTGGTGTTTGCAGTGGTGCAAAGGTGGGACATTTTTTCAGATGTTTTCTATGGACTGCTATGGTTTGAAGTCATTTTACCATTAATAGTCTTCGGGGATTTTTGGTGGTTTCATGCACATTTTTTTCTATAAAGAATTTGCTTGTTTTCTTTCATGGTGTCCCTGAATGATATGAAGTGCTAGGCAGGATTTGCCATCCCATTTCTGCCTGTTCATCTAGTTCCTCCAGAAGCTATTTTGTGTTTCTTTTTTCTGTGCTTGTCACTGGATTTTCACTTGCATGCTGATTCTCTGCTTATTTTAATTCTTTTTTACTCTTCTTTTACAGTGCTGGCATTCTTTTTCCTTTTCTCCACTTCAGAACTTTTTCATGCACTTTCTTTTAGCCTGCAACGGCTTGAAATTTAGAGTTCACTTTGTAAGAATGACTTCCATCTTTTTCTATTTGGCTTCTAATTTCTTTTTCACAGAATCATTTTTGGTAATTTTGCCCTACACATGATCACATGATAAGTAATAGGCTGCTACTGGTGCTGATACATGCTGAGAGATCTCTCTTTCATCTCCAGTTATCCTATGAGAGACTCCAAATTTTCTTGAAGGACACTGAAGTTCTTGCAGGCTACAAGCTGTCCTCAGTCATGGCTGTGTGTCTGCTTCATTCATTGCAAATTGTTTTCCTTTTTCCTGTCTTGAGTTTGAAGACCGTCATCTGAGAAAGCATTCATACCCAAATGCTTTGATTTCATGCCACATTCATGACATTCATTTTCCAGTGGGCAAACTGATTATTCTGGTATGTGGAGGTATGACCCATCACACATTACAGATGTTCTGCAAATGTTGAAGGTTTGCTTGTTTTAGTATACACACAATGTTATCATGGTTTTCTGTGTCCAAACCTCTTGTTCCACCACTCCTACACCTGCCATTCTACATCCAAAAGCCTGTCTGTTTTGTTTTATGCCTTTATAATGTTTCTTCTGTATTCTTTCAAACATGGGAAGTTGCAAGTACCTTCTTTAACCAAGATGTGTCCAAAGAAGGGGTTGAGAGTCTGATTCCTAAATTAGAGTTTTTAGATAAAAAAGGACATAACTGAAGTTGGAACTGTGAAGTGTTAATTTAGTGACTGCTGAGACAAAAGCCAAGTGTTATAAAGGCAAGTACAAATGAATTTATATTATATATACCTTATGTTGTACTGCCTTATTGGAGCCAATCCTGCCCTCTGTACTCAGGCAAAATTCTCATGGACTGAACTGAATAAATGAGCTCTGTAAGAAATTTCTTAATGAGAAGCAAGGCACTGTAATACATAGTCCTCTGCAGAATCTCACAGTGCAGTGTGTTGCTCAGACCACATAAAGTTCAGAGGAATGGACTGTGCTGAATCCTGAATAGATCACTCATCTTCTCCTGTTCATTTTATTCAGTAATATGACTTAAAATGAAAAGTTGTCTGAAAATAGAACATTCTACAACAACATTAATGAAAGTACTTATGTCTAGCTGAGAGGGTTGAAGAGTGAAAATAATTGCACATCCCATAGGGATGGGTCTGTACAGTTCTGTAAGTATCTGCAAGAAGTCAATGTCCACTGCAGTAGATTGAAAAGTATCGCGCAAAACTCATGGAAAAGATGAATTTCTCAGCAACTTCCCACCAGATTTTAAAAGGAATTCTTGACTTTTCCGAAGCTGGCACTTTACTTTTGTGTCTTTGTGCCTTCTTTCCCAAATCTCCATGTCTCTTAAACCTTTCTGTGTTTCCTTTATGTTCACTTTATTTCCCCCCTCCCCCCCCGAGATGATAAAAGAAAAACACTCTACATGAGGGATAATTTCTACCTTCTGTGGTGGCTTCACCATTTGTAATTTTAAACTGAAATAAATTGAGATGTGGAGGAGGAAATCAGGAGAGGAGGGAGAAAGTTCAGTGAAGATTCTTCTAACAAAAAAAGGAATATATTTTTTCCATTTGAAATGTTGGCTTTGAATGTATTTAAAAATAAAGATTGTAATAAATCTCATTCAATGTTGTGACAGCTCCTTTACTCTCCAGCAGTGTGGGCTGTCACACAAAAAAATTAAATTTATGCCATATAAAACCCCCCACATCAAGTTACAATGGGGTCTGTTCTTCTAGCCACGCATGGAGGATTTGTATGCAGATCTTCTCTAGGAATGAATGAATGCATGAATGAATGGGAATCATCCAGATATTGTAAATCCCTTGCACAAAAGTGGGGGAAAAGAGACTCCATATTAGTCCCTGTAGCTGAGTGAATAATTCATAAGAAACATCATTAATCATAATTACTTTTATTTATCCTGCAGCAGTGCTTAGGAACCCCAGTTATGGACTAAAAGAAAAGGAGTACTTGTGGCACCTTAGATACTAACAAATGTATTAGAGCATAAGCTTTCGTGAGCTACAGCTCACTTCATCGGATGCATTTGGTGGAAAATATGGACTGGCTCTCTATTTCACTAGGGCCTGTACAAACGCATAACAATAAGATAGTCTCTACCTCAAAGACAGGTTTCAGAGTAGCAGCCGTGTTAGTCTGTATTCGCAAAAAGAAAAGGAGTACTTGTGGCACCTTAGAGACTAACAAATTTATTAGAGCATAAGCTTTCGTGAGCTACAGCTCACTTCATCCGATGAAGTGAGCTGTAGCTCACGAAAGCTTATGCTCTAATAAATTTGTTAGTCTCTAAGGTGCCACAAGTACTCCTTTTCTTTCTACCTCAAAGAGTTTGCAATATAAATATAAGACAGGCAACCAATGGATACAATAGGCAGACAGGAGGAATGCAGAAAAACACCGAGACAGTCCTGCCAGTGTGATAGCCAGTGATAACAGCAACTTACACTCTCTTGTTCTGTTCAAAAATATCTGGGTAGAGCTGTGATTTTATTGTGTTTATTCACTGAAAAATATGTCTGAATAAATAATCTCTAATAAAGATTCTTGTCCCACAGATAGTTTAGGAGCAGTTTGTTGCCAGTATTTGACATTCAGAATCCGATTGACAAGACACCTAAGTTACATGGTATGTTTCTTCTTTCTGTTTGGTTGAACTCTTGGATGCAAGTTTCCAGTGAGTATATTAACCATGTTGATGAGCACTGTCTGTAACACTCTGGTCACTGAAGTGGCTGCCAAACTGGGAAGACTGGCCACTTTATTGAAGTTAATTAATCAGTTTCTCTAGGGGATTATTGACCCTTGGGTGGCAATTGCTGGGCTAATGAGGCAATTGGAGAGGATATATTTGGGAGGAACAGGGTAGTAAAAGAGAGCTCATAGGGTGAGCTGGGGAGAGGAGAGAAAACCCTGTGAAAGTCTTCTCTTCCTCCTGCACACCTGTGGCTGAAACTGAAGTCTAAATAAACACCTAGTGAAAAGGAAATAGCCTGTGTGTGTTTGTGGCTAGGGAACTCACAGGATGGGTAAAGGGACCCCCTTTGACACAATTAAAGATTACAAATTCACTCTCTGTGAACATTCTGCAATATTTGCTAAAAAATCACCAACTTTTGCAGCTGCACAGCAGTGGGGATGGTACAAGAGCTTGGCATAGGCAGGGAGAACTTTGGGGCCACATTTTTAAAGGTATTTAGGCACATTTTGGAAAATCCCTGTAGGTACCTATTGGCATCTCTAGCCTTGCTCACCGTGGAGTTCAAGCAAGCATTCTGCTTTTTTGAGGCAGAATGACTTGCAGTGCATCCTGTGGAACAGGCTGACTGCAACGTAATCACCTTGTCCTAGGGATGTCAAATAGCTTGACGTTAAATCTCATTAGTGCCTGTAATATAGAAAATGCCTCTTAGAAAACTTCATTTTGGAGATATCTCTTCAATGCTAATTAACATTGTCTGACACAATTGCAGCTGTAAACATGTTATAACCTCTGAGTAGGTTCTATCAACTTCTTCCACTGCCCATTCAAAGCATTAGTCTGACAATTGAATTACAATGAAAAAGACTCAAAATATTTCTTTTTTACTCTCTATACAGAAAAATACATTCCTGAAATCCAGTCCTGCCTGGCTGAGTCAGGGTGCAGTTTTCCACTTGTCTGGAGAGGAGCGAGACTGGCCCTTGGAGATATAGGTCTTGTCTACACAGTGTGGCAAATCGCGTTAGAGACGTGTGATTTGTAAACCACTCTAACTGCCCTGCGTAGTCCCTGCTGACTTGCTCTAAAAGGTACCTCCTTTGTGTTGCGAACACACCTGCAGGGTCTACATGGGGCAGTTATTGCACAGCATTTTAGAGGGCTTTACAAATCACACCGTGTAGGCAAGTCATTATTCTTTTATTCTTTAAATTTACAGCCAAAACGGAAGGCAAACGAGCAGCTGCAAAACTACATCTCTGTACTTTCTTTTAAAGTTGCGACCAAGGAATTCTTTCACTTCACCTTTCTTCAAATGCACATTCTGGTCAGATATGTTTTTAAATTAGAAAGTAATTAGTCAGTGTTTAGAAGATATCTAAACAGAGCTAGTGAAGTACATCTGCATGCTAATGAGATGGTATTGTAAGTCTTTGTAACCAGAAGCAGGAGTTAGAATATAGTGATGTCAAAAATGTCTAGATCTGAGTCTGTCAGGCACTTGGCCTGGGAGGAGAAAATCCCAGAGGGAGGAATGTAATCTTGCATTTGATTGAACAAGCATATGATTCAAAAACAGTAGGAACATTACTAATGTAGTACTGTGAAGGGGAGAACAATGGCCTGGCAGTGGTGATTGTTGTTGTTTTGTACTTCTATGTGAGTTATGTACAGAAAGCTAATAACAGAAAAGCTATATTATCCAGCACTTCACCAACTGGAAAGCTCTATAAACTGGCATTTCTGATTTTCACTGAAAGTCTGGTTTATAGTCCAGTTGGCTCGGGGCTGACAGGGGGTTGGGACGTGGGAAGGGGTGTGGAGCACAGGCTCTGGGAGTGAGTTTTAGTGTGGGAGGAGGCTTAGGGTGTGGCAGGCAGGTCTGCACGCCAGCACACGGGGCAGGGCAGGGTGGGTCAGCGCGCAAAGCCTTCTACCACACTTCTGCCTAGGAGCAGCCAGGACAGGACGCCGATTGCGGGGAGCGCCCAAGGTGAGCGGCTCCCAGATCCAGCACCCCGCACCTCATCCCCCGCACCGCACCTCCTCCCATACCAAACTCCCTCCCAAAGCCAACGCCCCACACCCCCTCCCATGCCCCAACCCCAGCCCCGTACCCCCTCCCATACTCAAACTCCCTCCCTCTCATTTTTCACTTACTGGCATCCCCTATTTCTCCAACATGCTGGATAAAGAAAAATAAGCTCCCAAGTATTATTGATTAGATCATGAAATGGCCTGTTTGAAAGACAGTGTGCTGCTCATACTATGGAAAGATGTAAAACAAAATGTAAGAATTAATACATATATTTAAGGGATTTTTCAGTTTGGTCAAAGAGTGAGTAGTTTGCTTTATTCCTCCCTCTGGCCAAAGAGGGCTGGACTCTGCTTCTTCATTAATGTCACAACCTGAGTTTGCTGGAGAGGGTAACCAAAGAGTAATTCAAAGCACTCTTGGCCTGAGCGCAAGAGACCAAGGTTAGCACTTGAACTCCAGTATTTCACATGGCAGCCAATGCATTGCCCAGTAGCTAGAACACTGGATCAGTCTTGCTTAAGAAGCTTTAAGGAAAAAAATGTGTATTTTTTACATTATACATTTCTAGGGATTTAGGGCTGAAGGTAGAAGAAATGGAGAATCAGTATTAGTTACATATTAATTTAGAATGGTTGGAGAAAAATCTGTGGTTGGAAATTTGAAACAGATTCACAAAAGTAAGCCATAAAACTGATTATTAATCCTTATAAATGAAAAATTGGTTGTGTTTTGAACAATATGTTATTACTCACTAAGACTCCAACCTAGCCCTATATTCAAACCAGAAGCAGGACTCCAGGAGATCATGCAGGTACAGAACTCCCTTATGGAAAAGTTTTATAGAATTTAACATGGATGAAGTCAATGGGGTTCTATAGAAACATAATAAGGTTCTTTAGTAATTACTCTTTACAAATCTCTATAGAACTTACTATAGAGTAATATCCTTCAATAGGATTATTTTAACCATTCTATCTAATTTTATAATTGAATTGGTAGAATTGGTATAATTTCTCTATTCAGTTCTACAGGGTGGTTCAAAAGAGCTATGAAAAAGTGACTTTTCTATTAAATTATCTGTAAGACTTTATAAACAAAGGGCATATCCACTCACACACCCTGCTGAGTAGTGCACTGAGCAGGGCGGGGCTGTGACAAAGATGGGTGGAGGGAGTGGCAGGTCCTGGGACAGAGGATCTGCTACTGTGCAGATTCCCCTTCATGGACAGGCTTTTCAGCCACTCTGTGGCTAGGATGGGGATTAAAACTACCCAGCTACTAAGTACTACTAAGTACTACTAACTACTATTAATTTAAAAGTGCTGTGTTTAAGGGATGCCCTGATGAGCTTGATGCAAACAAAACAAATGTAGCTCCTGCTCTGTGGAAACACTAAGTCCTATATGACAAAATGGTGAACGTGTTTTTAATTGATTTGGGTCCTGGGAAATCTCATTGATGCTTCCTTCTCTTTCATCTTATTCTCCTTCACTACAGCCAGTGGTCAGGGAGGCCAATCATGCTCTGGTTTAGCCTATTAGTGGAGGTATTTCTCAGAGTCAGCTACTGTCAGGCAAAAATGCATGATGTAATATAAAACATTTGAACTCGACTACAAATCAGTATCAAATGTAGACACCTTTTTTGCTATTCAGTACACACCAAGTGGCAGAGAGAATGATTTCCATTACCAGCTTAAACATTTATGAAAAACAGATAAAAGTAATAGAAGACAGACTGGTCATACACACATCACAGTTTGATAGTACTGGGGACCTAATCCCAGGCTCCATGCTACCACAGTACCTAATTCATTAAAAAAAAAACATTCCTGGATCCCTGGTGTACTTTTCATTATGATGGGATGGGGTTTTTTGTTTTTTGTTTTCCCAAATGAGCGAGCACAGAAGGGAGCACTTGCAGAATTTCTTTTCTGTTTTGATTATTTTGTTTATCAAAAAAGATTTTGTCAAATTAATGCCGTTTTAAAAGGTGGAAATGCCAGCTCATACTAACATGCTATAAATGCTTGCAGACTTTGGGCCTACCACATGCTCCTCATTTGGGCAAACTCCCAATGGCTTCATTAATTTAAAAGTCTTTGAAACACTTTGCCTGAATGAGGAGTCAAGCCCAAATAGATTAAGTCTCATGTAAAACACATAAAATATGTATGTTACTTTTTTTGTTTGTTTCTAAGTATAACTGATTTGAAATAAATTGAAATCAGGCTCAGTTACCATCTAATAGTGGATAATAGGGAAGCACTGTTGTCTAATGGACAGCACACAGGAGTGAGAGACAGGGGAATCAGTTTTATTTCCATCTGAGGTACTGATTTACTATGTGATGTTGTTTTCGTGTCCCATTTTCCTGTGTCAAATGGAGATAATATACTTACCCATATTTGTAAAGCACTTTGAAGAATATCATAAGTACTGTATCAAAGCTATGAATTCTTATGTTTTGATTTGGTAAGGGATGCTTTGTGGCCCCACATTATGGACTTGCATGGCCCAATAGAAGTGGGGGAATAGTACCTCTATTAATATGCTTGTGGGGGAGAGGGGATGATGCTAGTTGATGTGGGGGGGCAGTTCAGTGCTTGGGGAGGGGTAGGTGCTTGATTGCATAGCAATGTATTTATAACATGATGATTTATGTAATGGGGTGTGGTGGGAGATGATTCATAGTACGGATTCATATAAGGAGGTGATTGAAGTGCGGATTGCTGTATTTAACTATCTAGAGGAATAGTGTTTGCTTACTAATTCCTAATTATTCCTGCTCATTTGTTTAGCTTTATTATTTCAAATACTGATTGTATGATGAGATATGGTAATAGCAATAAGCTTTCTTGATGATATAAAAAGTTTTATTTGTAGTCACCCATTGTTAGGCAGGCCAGCTGCCATTAGAACACCCAAACACCAGTTACAAAAGAACATTTCCAAAACAAACAAACAAAAAAGTGTGTCAAAAAGTGAAAACATGACAGAACCCCCCTACTGCTGCATTTCACATGGCCCATGTTCTCCTTTCCCTGTTTTCCACACATTTGATGCCAGGGGCTTGAGGTATCTACAGGAGAGGGGGTCAAGATGGAGGGCTGCATGGGGTTTAGTTACCCTGCCCAGCTGTCCATAGGACCCGATTGCATGGGCCACCCAGACATGGAGTTTTCCAAGCTGTTTCTGCCTAAGGGTACATCACAGGGTCATCAGGCCATGATATGGGAGAGGCAGCAGGAGCTGGTACCCTCGCAGCCATGATTAAGATGAGATACTCAAACAGTTCTCTCTGCTAAGCTCTGTCCTCCTCCCTCAGCTGCTGTTCCTGTTCCAGGAACTGCATAGCAAGTGGCTGCTCCTGCACTGAAACCCTGTCCTCAACTGTGCAGTGAATCTGAGCCTTTCCTCCTGCCTCTTGGATGCTTCTTCTCCAGTCTTAAGTCCCTCTGCTTCTGGTACTGGAGCTTGTTGGCCCTCTCAAAAACTTCAATCATAAGTTCATCATGGAAATGCTTCCTCTTGGAATGGTCCATGAAGGTACATTGGGCCAAGCATGTACTGCACTGAGGTTGAGCTGTGAAGGTAAAGCAGCTGGTAGAGGTCAAGGGGCATGCAACAGGACAAGAAACAAATAGCTCAGTGGAGGAGTATAGAAATAATTCTTGTTGAATTTCAAGGGCATAAAATGTTACATTTCAAAAAATGAACTGCAATATATTCTGAAAGGGATACTTCAATCCACAGAATTGCCCTGGACACAGCCTGATTAATCACAGTTAAAGTAGTACAGAGATCGTGGTGAGTTAAAAATTCCATGCTGTTTCTGTTTTATAAGAATTGCATAACTTTTTGGGGGTGTGGGTGGACATGGTCAGTGGCCTTGCTGCAAAAGCATGTTCTATCAGTTCAGGTCTTCCACATTTTGGAGGACATAACTGGCAAAGGGAGATGTTATTCCAAGCTGCTCATGGGGAAAAAACTGAAGCACATGCACCCAAAGTATTCAAACGTATAGTGACTTAATAGCACATCTATGAGTGGAGTGGTATAGCCTCAGGGTTCTGGGTTGCATAATCCACCACTATTAAAATAAACCGGTATCTTTTGGTGCTCTTTTCCAAGGGTCTGACTATGCCTTCTGAGCTCAAAAAGTGTGCTTACTCATGAGAGGGGAACCAAGGGAGCTTTCTCTATTGACCTACGGGCTGTCAGCTGACATTCTGGTCATGAAGCACAAAAATTCATAAAATCTTTATAGACGCCAGGCCAAAAAAACTGGGCTAGAATTTGAGTGAACATCTTCTTCCTCCCAAGGTGCCCCATGAAGGGTATGATATGGGTCAACCACATAACTTCCTGCTAATGAGGTCTGGGCCTCAGAAGCTGGTTTCAGACTTCCTCAGTCTGATGGTCCATCTCAAGGCGTCATAAGCAGTTACCCTGAATTTCAACATGTGGGAACAGTTCAGTTTGATGAGGTTGGATGGTTTCCACATTTACCACTGCCATTTGGGTGCATGCTCAGCTTAGCGTATCATCCACCCATTGTTCTCAATAAAGATGGAGAACTGGGTTAGGATCTCTGACTCAGGTAAGGGAAGGGCCTCTAGTAGTTGGATGTCCTCTCTCCAGTATTGATGATCTCCCCTACACCTGCAAGCTTTGCTGGTTTAGGTGGAACTGAGGATAGTGGTAGGAAGGCATTGGTGGCTGGAAAGGGTCCTGAAGTCTCCTTTAATAACTCCCTAAAATAATCGCAATCTCAACCAATAATAATGGGATAGGTGATAGCTGGGCTAGTCCAATCATCAGGGACTTCATATGTTCACCCACAGTTAGCGTCACTTGAATGCAGGGATAAGATTTCACATCCCCATGCACACATCATAACAGGATGGTGCTTTGGACGAACTCAGTGTTTGGGACCACAGAGCTTCACACCAGGGTCTGAGCACACCCTGAGTCCATGAGCCCTTCCACTTCTGTTCCATTCCTCCTGTTGGGAATCGTCAGCTTTGCAGGTTTTCCTTGTCGAGCTTGGAACCCCAGGTCCAGATTTTCCCCAGGCTACAATGCATATAGGGGAAATCTTGGGACCAGTGCCCAGGACAACCACATGCAAAATTCACATCTTGGTCCTTGCTGCTGTGACTAGACCCTCCTCTGGGTACTGGGGAGGCTTCCTCCATGTAGTATACCCCTAGTTCAGGAATCAGCAATATTCCCATCTTAAACTCCAGTGAATTGGCAATCTCTCAGACTGGGCCATGGATCAGTAGCTCCAGACATTTGGTCCAGAGTATCTACAGTACCCTCAATCCCCAGGCCTGTGTCTGGGTGAGGGGAGAGTGGTTTGAAGCCCCTCAAGATGTCTGCTTCCATGGCCCTCTTTATTATTTGGTGTTGTGTAGCCCTTAGTCCCAGTGGGTCTCTGGTGGGGCATCATCATGGGGGTCTTGGCCACCAGATAATTTTCCATGAGACAAATGGCATCAATTGTGATTTCAGGATGGTGCCATAACACAGTATCTCCCTCCCACCCCCCAGAGCAGTTTGTGCAACCTCAGGTAGGTATGAGGCCAGCAAAATGACCCATTGGTCTAAAGGCCATCAGGCTACTTTGTCCACTTACTTGACGGTCCCAAGGAAGACCTTAGGATTGTCATCAGGCCCCATCTTGGTAAGCCTTACAGGGGTGGGGATCACTGCTGGGACGAGTTTCACAGGCTGTGCTGTGGCATATGGCTGTAGTATCATAACTACCTGCTGTATGAACTGCTGCTGTAGTTGTTGGTGTTGAGCTCTGGGTCAAAGATCAACTGCTGCTGTTGGTTGGGCTTTTGTTGGAAGAATTGCTGTTGCTGATGTTGTACATTCTGTTCAGCCATCCATTTTAGGAGCTGATCCATCTCCATTAAGCTATAGGAGGAAGGTGTTTGCTTAAGGTTCCTACTCTCATCTCCCATCCCAACTCCCTTATGCAGAGATTAGGACATCTGCCTGTTTTCACCTTTTTTCTGATAGAGTGCTTGGAGGGCAAGGCAGCCTAGTGGTTAGCATACCTGATTTCCAGCCCCTTGTTTCTCTGACTGGATGGCAGAGGTGCCTGGTTCTTGACTTGAGGCTTGGAATCTTCTGGCCTCTACCCACATCTGGGCCTCAGCCCCTAAGGTGGTGTAGTAGTGGGACCCAGGCGCTCCCTCTCCACTGAGACCTGTAATGATCTTGGAGTTCATTAAGTAACAAACCAGTGAATGAGAAAGGAATAAAACTTTAATGAAACAAACTGGAGAGCATCGCTGGTGAACTGCTGCACACAGCCATGCAGTGTTCCCAAAAAAGGGGCCAAGGTTCGTAGGCAAGCTTAGCACTCCCTCCGGGATCTGGGGAAAAATATAAGCTGGTGGAATAAAAAACCCACCATCCTTTTGGTGAAAAGGCTGTTGGCCCTCTCTGCCAGGAAGGAGGAATGGGCCGCATGCATCTGTGAAACCCAGGCTCACACGGCAGGAAATCAGCCACCCTCGCACCAACCAACACCCCAAAATCGCTGTCATAGTTGCTGAGTGCCCTTGCCTGGCCCTGTTAGACACCGGGGCCGGCATAAACGTATTACATTTTACTCCTATTGAAGGCAACCTGGGGCTCCCCACTCAGGTCTCTGCCTTCAATTTGGGGCCGCGGCAGCGACAGACCTGTGACCGGGTCCCAATTATTACTGTAGGGACTGTCTTATGTGCTTCATTTACTATTGATCCTTCCTCTATAAAAATTGTCATTTTGGGGATGCCATGAATGCTGAAACAGGGGCTTTGGTTTAACCTTACGACCAAGGAGGCATGTTATGGCAAAAGCTGTGTATGCCTCTGCCTCGGAACGAGGGGGGGAGGTTTGCCACCGCCGCAGTGGCAGCGCTAACCCTAAAAAAAAAAAAAACAATTTTAAAACAGACAGTGCCAGGGGTGTGGCAAACATATCTTTCTGAATGTGGTAGGCATAAGACAGTTGATAAAGGTGGTGGGTTCCCCCATTCCCCCACAACAACAATATCCTTATTCCAAAACAGCATAAAAGGGCATCGCGGGGGTAATTGCCAACTTGAAAAAACAAAAAGTGCTCTGGACTACCCACAGCACCTTTAACAGCCTGGTCTTTCCGGTGCTAAAAGCGGGGGGTCAGGCTTGGCGCCTCACCGTAAATTACCAAAAAATAAACCAAGGCACCCCCATGATGGCACCAATGATTGCCTCGATGCCTGAGGTCCTGCACCATGTGCAGCCTCAAGACAAACGGTTTTCAGTTATTAATTTGGCCAACTGCTTTTTCGCTTTGCCCCTCACCCCTGCCTCCCAGGACCGCTTTGCATTCCAGTTTAGGGAAAAACAGTTCACCTTCATGCGAGTCCCCATGGGGTTCCACAACAACCCCTCCATTGCCCACCAACATGTGGTGGCCATGCTGGACAAATTGCCTCCTAAGGTCCATTGCCACATCATTTTGTACATTAATAATCTGTTGGTGCATGGGAAAACATAGTCCCAGGTGCAAAATGCCACCCAGACAATTCTCAAAAAAAAAATTTTAAAAATGGGATCAAGGTGTCATTTAAAAAAAGCACAATTGGTCCAGCGTTCAATCATCTACTTGGGCATCACCCTGGGAAAAAGGGGTAGACTAGTGGATGTGGCAAAGGGCCACACATTGTGCAAAAGAAATAAACCCACTAATTTAAAGCAATTGCGCACCATTTTGGGAGGGGCTTTAATCTTATTCGGAACCATATTCCCGACTTTGCCACCCTCCCTTACCCCTTATGGGGCGTTGCTCAAAAAAAGGGTGCAGTGGCACTGGGGGGGGAACCGCAGAAAACCGCCTTTAAAGTATTAAAACAAGCAGCCTTGCAAGCCCTGGCCCTTGCTTTCCCAGACACCACCAAGTCTTTCTACCTTCAGCTGTCATGCGGTCCAGAGGCACTGGGTGCCGTCCTCCTCCGAAAAAATGTGAAGGGTCAGCTAAGCCCAGTTGCCTACAATTCCCAAGCACTGCAACAGCCAAAAATAAAATATCGCCCCTATAAAAAGAAATGCTTGGCGGCGGTGTAGGCAGTGTGGGCTTTTCAGACATATGCCAGAGGGGCAGCAATAATATTGCAGACTCCACACACATCCCTAAAATATATTTTAACAGGGTCCAAAATGAGTTCGGTTTTGAACACCCGTTTGGCACAGTAAACCCTGTTTCTCACCCCAAAGGGGGGTGGCATTGAAGACTCTGCAGTCCCCAGACCTGCTCAGTGTGGC
The DNA here is from genome assembly GCF_009764565.3 of Dermochelys coriacea. Taxonomy (NCBI): domain Eukaryota; kingdom Metazoa; phylum Chordata; order Testudines; family Dermochelyidae; genus Dermochelys; species Dermochelys coriacea. The sequence goes on from NC_050072.1 coordinate 41,241,661, forward strand.
TGCGGTAAAGCGGGGCGCCGAGCATTCCTGCAAGGTAGCAAAGCGAGAGCAAACAGCTGCCCGAAAATGGGATCCCCCTCAATCCTTCAAAACACAGCCCAGGCTAATCATTTATGGTTTACAGATGGCTCCTGCTTTTTCCATCAAAAAGATCAGTACGTTCAGTGGGCAGCACTGAGTGGGGGAAAAGTAAGGCTCACCGGAAACCTGGCACATGGTTCAGCACAAAATGCCAAAATAAAGGCCATGCTCCAGGTTCTAAAATATAAAAGTCAGCTAAAAAAAAACCCTTTGCCACATATCTAATGGCTAACAATAAGTATGTAGTACAGGGGGTATCAATGTACATATTTTATTTTTAAAAAATAATTAAAATACAGCAAACTGTAAGCCCATCAAACACCAAAAAAACCAGAAAAAATAATATTATACAAAGCACACACACACACACAAAATCTACATTACTTGGGTAAAATCACATGCCCATTTGTGAACAGAACAGCAGAACAACAAACTGATCCATAAATAAAATGGGCAAGTAAATACACTAACTCAAATTCATTCAAGTAAGGTAGTAGCATTGGTCACAAAACTAGCCACCACCAAGCAAAAAACAATTGTCCAAAAATTACATGAGTGAGCACATAAGGAAATAAAAAAACTCTGTTCAAAGTCAGGCAATGGCCAAAACAAAAACAAATGGTGCAAAAAATTGTGAAAAAATGTCTTCAGTGCACCCAGGTAAAACGAGGAGCTCCTCATTTTACAAAAGCAAAAAACCCAAAGGGTATGGCACCATCTGCAAATAAATTTTATTAATTTGCTATCAATAACAAAAAAAGGGTATAAATATCTCCTGGTGGTAATTAATGTGTTCTCGGCCTGAACAAAAGCTTTCCCCACCTCGGTCAACACAGTGGTCGTGGCGGCTTAAATGCTCTATAAGAAAATCTTCTGCCGGTAGAGCACACCCTGGATCATTGGCTCTGACCAGGTGGGGGCCTTCATAAAAAAGGTTCTTAAATCCTTACTTGCTGCCCTAAATATCAAGCAACAAATTCACGTCAGTTATTGGCCACAAAGCCGCGGCACTGTAAAAAGGCAAAACCAGGATCTTAAAAATGCCCTCTGTAAAATGTGCTCAGCCTCAGAAACAAATTGGCCCTGAAAACTGCCTACTATTTTGGCTGCTTTACACAATTCCAACCACTTAGGCACTGGGCATACCCCCTACCCCACCCTTTTTGATCATCCAATAAATCTTTAAAAATAAAAAAAAAATTACTCACCAATTTGCCACTCGGTATATTGCCCAATTTTAAAAGAAGCTATATAAAACCTACAAAGCCATAAAAGCTGCTTTATATTTAAAAAAAAAAGCGAAACATTGTGATGGTGCTCCCCAAAGGCTTTATGGAGATATGCTTATGAATATATATATGACATAACTAGAATATTTTTATGCTACACATGCCATGTAACATCTCTGTAGAGGTTATGATCTACTGAATGTATTAATCCTATTTGTATGCATGTGTCATTTTTGTATTCAAAGTTATGAATATTGGCTGTGTACTGGCTTGATTTTTAAGTAACCTTTGTAAAGCATTTGGTCAGCTTCTTGAGAAAGGAATATGCAAATCAAGAAGCACTTAAAGTACAATAAGAAAAGGAGTACTTGTGGCTAGAGACTAACAAATTTATTTGAGCATACGCTTTCAGTGAATGCATCCGATGAAGTGAGCTGTAGCTCACGAAAGCATATGCTCAAATAAATTTGTTAGTCTCTAAGGTACCACAAGTACTCCTTTTCTTTTTGCGAATATAGACTAATACAGCTGCTACTCTGAAACCTTAAAGTACAATGGATCTTGGAATGCTCCAATCCACATAAGAAGTCTACTTGAGGACGTTCAAGATAGCATGTGACCCATGGCTGTTACCTGGTAAGAAACTGAGTCATGCATGGACATGTGACTTGCCCAGGTGACTCCAGAACTCCATCTTGGAGCTAGACTTTGCATAGGAGAGAGAGGAGGGAGTCTCCACCCACAAGAGAAAGTCTATTTAAGCCTGTGGGAGACCACTTCATTTTGTCTTCAGCTGGCTAAGGAGATAGCCTCTCCACTCCCAAGGATACCTGAAAGAAATTGGAACAAAAGACAGTAACTACAGGGGGTGTGAGTGACTGCTGGACCCAGACTAGAAGGAGATTAGTCTGTAAAAGGAAGCTTACTGGAATTGGTGAGGTTTTGTCTGTATTCAGTTTTATTAGACATAGACTTGCAGGTTTTATTTTATTTCACTTGATAATTCACTTTGTTCTGTCTATAACTACTTGGAACCACTTAAATTCTAATTTCTATATTTAATAAACTCACTTTTTACTTATTAATTAACCCAGAGTATGTATTAATCTCGGGGAGGGCGGGGGAGGAAACAGCTGTGCATAGCCCTCTATCACAGTTATAGAGGGTGAACAATTTATGAATTCACCCTGTGTAAGCTTTATACAGGGTAAAACGGATTTATTTAGGGTTTGGACCTCATTGGGAGTTGGGCATCTGAGTGTTAAAGGCACACTTCTGTAAGCTGCTTTCAGTTAAGCCTACAGCTGTTAAGGGACATGGTTCAGACCTGGGTCTGGGTTTGCAGCAGGCTAGCGGGTCTGGCTCAAACCAGGCAGGGCACTGAAGTCCTAAGCTGCCAGGGAAGGAAAGCAGGAGCAGAAGTAGTCTTGGCACATCAGATTGCATACCCAGGGGGTTTCTCTGATCCAACCTGTCACAGCACCATAAAAGCTGCTTTAAATTAAAAAAAAGCGAAACATAAAAAAAGATCATTAAAAACATCCAAAAATAGCAAATTAAAAACAAAATAATAGTGCAAAAGCTAAAAAAGGCAGCCCACACTCTGAACGCCAAGTGGGTAAACCCATATGCCATTGTAAATTGCATCTCCCCAGTAGTGTACCAGCTTCAGCTACCAGGCAAATTAAAATAAGCACATTCCAATCAGCTCAAAACATATGCTTCTCCCTAGGTTTCTGGTCATGGCGTCCTGGGCCTCGGTTGTAAACCTACCATCTGCCTGGACTATCTGGGTTTCCATCTGCTCATAAAATTATCTAAACAATTATAATTACAAAAAAAATACCTCCAAAGGCTCTCCCTAGTTCAAGTTGCTAGTGGGGCCTGAGCCACAGTGTGGTGTAAGGCTGGAGGGGAAGGACTGTATAGGCAGTGCATAGTCCAAATAGACACCGTAGGGCCACAGCAAAATATGTGGTGGGTGGCCCCAGACCTCCTCTGAACCCCAAAGGAACAAACCCTGTTCCTCATGTAATGGCCTAAAGCAAAATAAAACTTAAAAAGTTTTTGTATGTGCCTCAGTTTCCCCAATAGATGCATTTACGTTGTTCATTTTTTCCCCTTTTGCTTTGTGAACAAAACAAGCAGTAACAGCAAAAGCCCAGGGACACCTCGAACAAAAGTGGTAAAACCACTCTTGCTGCTTCAAGCCTTCAAAATCCTTCATTGTAATACAATGTATGTCTGATGGTATATTTTTATTAAACTCCGTGGGTTTCCAATGCTTTTGCTCTCCTTTATTAATTTTACCATTATCCAAAATTGGCCACAGTAAACAAAAAGGTCTATTATCCATTGGCAGGGGGGCAGTTGCAGCTCATCATCCTGGGAACATGGCACCACGTATTAGCTGGGTGTTTTTCCAGCGGCGGCCCCCTGCCAAAAGCCCCAGTTCCCCTGGCCCTGTGTATCCCTCCCCAATTGGGTCCCAAATGGGGTTAACCCTAAAAACTCCATATCCCGCAAGGCAGCACTGCCCAAAACAATGTCGCATCTCATCTCCCTCTAAACTCTGCTCCCAAAAAGTTTGTTTCTACCTGGAAACACTGACCCCTACCTTTAAAAAAAAATTAAATTAAAAAAAAATCTCTATTCGTACTGCCAACGCTTGTGGTTCCACTAAAAAAAACCCCCTAAAAGCAATGGCTCAAGTAAACCACCAATAAAAAGGTACATAAAAAGTTTTTTAACGTCACAAAAAAGTTCAACATGCCATCAAAGTCAGTGCTCCACATTAATAGCTGGCATCGGGGTGTGGTTGCGGTATTGCACCCAAATGGTGTAGGGTTCAACCCAATCCCCGTAGTTCCAAATGTTGGTATATTACTTACATCACCCACTTATCCACACACATGTCCCACCAGTGTAAGAAGGTAAATATCACATGCCCCAAACAATTTCCAACATCCCTTTTAAATTGTAGCCTTCTTCGCTTAGCCCCCAGTCTTCAAAAAATGATCCTAGGAAAGCATCCTCATGTTTCCCCCCACCAGCAGTGGTGGCAAATTTTACCAGCCACCAACTAAAAGGCAGCCACTCAATGCTGAATCCTCCTCAATGCCACCTTGAAAGCTTTAAACATTTACTTGCCTCTAACCCAGTTTCAAGTCCCAGCCTTCCTTCCCAGTTGTACCGGGGGGGGGCCACCCTCCAGCTTGCCCTCCTTACGCAGGCGTAGTCCCCCCGAAAAAAGCACACCTTAGTAAACTCCTTGTAAAATAAAGCCAATTCAGCAGCTAGCATTTAAAATATTCAGCAAAAAACTGGAAAAAACAAGCAATTAAAACAACTAAAAAAGGCCATGGGGCTGGTCACAAGTGCAGATCTCACCCACCTTACAGTGGCTACCTTCACCCTCAAACATAGTGCTAAATTGGCCCTCCATACGCGGAACACCTTGCGGGGATTAATTAAGGCTATAATTAAGGCCAAAAACCAACTAGCATAAAATTCTGTGTGCTCCCAGCTCCAACAATATTTAACCCAACAAGTCCATAGCATCCAGAAGAATGTGCTCCATAAAGCCTGGCCTGGGAAAATCCATTCCCACTCAGGGTTTCCCCGGGAGCACAGGTTTTTCCCGGGAAAAGGCCACTGCCTTTTCGCTGTTCCTGAAGGCTCACTAACTAAAAGTGCACAGGCATAGCCTGCTCCTTCACAGCCTTTGGTCCCATAAAAAAAGTATGGGCCCCTGCTATAAAAATCCAACCAGGCCTTTAAAAAAGCTGCCTCTGGAACTAAGTAGTCCATTGCAACGTATAAAAAATGGCTCCCCCCAATAACACGGCTAAGCGGTATGTGTTAACTGCATCCCCCAACTATCAGCACATATAAATTGCAAAGGGCAACACCTGGCAGCTATGGCCTATATAGCCTCCTCAAATAATATATTAAAAAAGGGCAATACCGGGCCACTTTTATAAGGTGAATCAACACATCTGCTAAAAAGGAAGGCATCAATATACACCCCCACTAAAGCACATTTGTTTACGAATATCTCTGCATGTGTTTAAAGGACCACCTACCCTAGGGTGCCCCTCAACTTGCTGTTACAAGCTCAAGCGCAAAATTTTTCGGTGCATCGGCCAGCTGTTATTTAAAATATTATATTTATAACTACATTGTGTTTAATTTTTCATAAATTACACCCAGTGTTTTTCTCCCGTTAGCGCACAGCTGGGAGCAGCTTACCATGTTCCAAACAACTGCCTCTTCCTTTACAGTGTTACAGCACACCTTCCATCTCATAAAAGCTGCCTTTGCCATAGCCATTCAAATAAAACATCGATATCAACAAAAAAATATGTTATGCAATATTACTAATAAAGCCAAAAGCCACTACTGGCTTATGTATGCAGTTACTGCTGCCTTAATAATTATGTTTTTGCTATATTGCTGTTTGTGTAAAAGGCCAAAAGTAACACTAGCCACAGTGTCAATAAAAGGGTAAAAACCTAAGTAGTGACCCCTCACAACAAAATGTTGAATCGGGGTCAAGGGAGGGACTGTCACAATAAAATGCCCCTCTCCCCATGGGGTCCCTAAGTACCAGCATTTTATATATTGTATATTGCTAACGCCTTTATAGGCATTGGAAAGTATGTTGGGAAGGGCTGAAGGTGGGGATGGGGAGTGGAAAATTCCTTTGCAGGTTATGAGAGGCCGAAGAGGGAGGAAGGGAGAAAGGAAAGGGTTAACTTGATGATCCAGCGAGGCCCAAAAATAGGAAACAAAACTGCAGCCCAAGGCCAGGGCATACAAACAAGCTCTCTGCTGCCAAACAGCCAAAAGCCTGTGTCTCAACCCCAGCCAGCCATTAAAAAAAAAAAAAAAACCCTAAAAGAATTGCAAAAATGAATAAATAAAAACGCAACAGTCTCGCAACCCTAAAACCAATATGTTTTTAAAAAGCTGCAAAAGGCCTGTTCAAACTGATACCAAAAGCACAAAAACCCAAAATCCCTAAACAAAAACACCCCATCATAAATATAAAGGGAAGGGTAACCACCTTTCTGTATACAGTGCTACAAAATCCCTCCTGGCCAGAGGCAACATCCTGTAACCTGTAAAGGGTTAAGAAGTTCAGCTAACCTGGCTGGCACCTGACCCAAAGGACCAATAAGGGAACAAGATACTTTCAAGTCTTGGGTGGGGGGAAGCTTTTGTTTGTGCTCTTTGTTTACGTGTTTGATCTCTCTTGGGACTGAGAGTGGCCAGACAGAAATCCATCTTCTCCAACCCATCCTAATCCAAGTCTCCAATGTTGCAACCAGTATAGATAGGTAAGCCAGGCAAGGCGGATTAGTTTATCTTTTGTTTTATGTAAATTTTCCGTGTTAAGAGGGAGGTTTATTCCTGTTTTCTGTAACTTTAAGGTTTTGCCCAGAGGGGGATCCTCTGTATTTTAAATCTGTATACCCTGTAAAGTTTTTTGCATCCTGATTTTACAGAGGTAATTCTTTTACCTTTTCTTTAATTAAAATCTTTCTTTTAAGAACCTGATTGATTTTTCATTGTTCTTAAGATCCAAGGGTTTGGGTCTGTGTTCACCTATGCAAATTGGTGAGAATTATTATCAAGCCTTCCCCAGGAAAGGGGGCGTGTAGGGCTTGGGGGGATATTTTGGGGAAAGACGTCTCCAAGTGGTCTCTTTCCCTGTTCTTTGTTTAAAACGCTTGGAGGTGGCAGTATACTGTTCAAAGCCAAGGCAAAGTTTGTACCTTGGGGAAGTTTTTAACCTAAGCTGGTAAGAATAAGCTTAGGGGGTTTTTCATGCGGGTCCCCACATCTGTACCCTAGAATTCAAAGTGGGGTAGGAATCTTGACACCCCCAAAAAACCCCAGGGCTTAAAACCCATCCGAAAGCTAAAGCAAGTCAAAAATTTACAGCAAACCCTAAACAACCTGTGCTCAGGGCAAAACTCTCGTCTACCCTCCCCCCCACACACTTCTTCTTACTTACACCCAGGCTTGACCAGCCTTGGGTTATGCATGTGTAAATATAAAAGTGGGTTAGGGCTCGGGCACTAATGCTTTCTTCCTCCCTCTAAGTAATGTGGGGCGTGCCCAGCACTCACTGCTGTTATTGGTTAATAAAGCTTTAAACTTAGTCACTTGGTGTGCTTCTTCATCTCCTCCCCTAAAAATCATGTGGCCTCAGCCTAATCACCTAAAGCCCCAGGCAAATTGGTAACATAAATCTGTCACATCTTAAGGACACATTTCCAAATTCCTATGTTCATAATACTGTCCCTTATGAGGGAGCATCTCAAAATTAGCATCTTCTACAAACATATCTCTACATCTTCCCTTTTAAAGAAAAAAAACTAACTCTTATATGCATATATTAAAACAGCTAACGACTATCTAATAACACATGCATTCAAATCTTAACCCATGTAGTACATTTCTATAAACCCACTACCTAGAGAGGAGAGGTTACCAGCACATCACTCTCGAGTGAATCTTTACCACTCACTTTCCTCAAATAGCCCATCTTCAGGCCAGTTAGCAAGTCTCTATGAGTCTTTCAGGACATTTAATCTCCCACTGTGATCTTCTCAGTATCAACTTTTCATTAGAGTCTGAGTTGTTCTCTTGTTCCTTGACAGCTTCTACTTTGTGCATTGATGATAAAGAATCAGATGGGAAATGCCAGAGTCCATATATATTGTCAATGTGTTTGAACTTTCTGGAATTACTCATAGATCCCTTCAATTACATTGAAATGTGTCCTCCTGGTCTGTCTGGACTACATAAGACTTTGGATGCAGCTGTTCTTTAATGGTACCCCTTTGGCCTCAAGTATTAGAGGTGTGATTCCTCTGGCACGCTCTAGCACCTGGGTTAAGAGATGAGAGATCACAGGTCCTTTGTCAAAATAATATTTCTGCTTCCACTTCTGATTTTCTTTCATCTTCTGTATGGTTTCATTGTTATGAGATTTCAGCAAGTTATCAGTAATTAATATACAGCTAGAAAATAGATCCTTCTTCCCATTAATAGCTGAGCTGGAGAAAAGCCATTCTCCAAGGGTGTACTTTTGTAAACCAGTAACACTTTATACAAATCATCCCCACTGTCAAAAGTCTTTTTCATAAGGTTTTTCACTGTCTGTATAGACCTTTCCACATGTCAATTTGATTGGGATTTTAATCACAAAACATCAAATCCAAATTACCCCAATCTATGGCAAATTACCTAAAATCTGCACTAGAAAATGGTGGCACTTTATTACTAAAGACTTCACCTGGAATTCCATGTCTGAAGAAGATTCCCTTCATGCCGGCTATCACGGATTTACTATTAATACTGTGTAGTGTGCAAATTTCTGGATATATAATAATCTGCGACTATTAAACCGTCCTTTGATTTTCAGTTAAAGAAGTCAGTGCCTACCTTCTCATAAGGCCTTTGTGGGACTTGATGAGATCTCAGTGGCTCTGCTTGTTGGCATGGCTTGTATTTCAAGCATGAAAAGAAATGTCCTACCACATTAGTAATGTCATGATTGATCTGCAGCCAATACAGCACCTCTAATGCTCATTGTTTGCATTTCTCAATTCCTAAATGACCCTCATGGATCTGCTGTAGTATTTCTTTTCGGCTCATTGGAAGTACAACCTTACTGCCCTTGAAAATCACCCCATCGATCACAGTAAGTTCATGCCTGCAGTTCCAATAGACTCTTATACTTGGACAGCAGCTGCTTACTTCTTCAGGCTATCCTTTAATTATCACTTCTTTAAGGATTCCCAGTGATTCATCTTCCTCCATTTCCTCTCTTATTTGTTGCAGTTTCCTGTTAGTGATGGAAATTGACTTTACAATCAGATCTACATAGGCTTGCATCTTTGTATGGTTTTAGAGTAGCAGCCATGTTAGTCTGTATCCGCAAAAAGAAAAGGAGTACTTGTGGCACCTTAGAGACTAACAAATTTATTTGAGCATAAGCTTTCGTGAGCTACAGCTCACTTCATCGGACGCATTCAGTGGAAAATACAGTGGGGAGATTTATATACACAGAGAACATGAAACAATGGGTGTTGCATACACACTGTAACGAGAGTGATCGGGTAAGGTGAGCTATTACCAGCAGGAGAGCAGGGAGGGAAAAAACCTTTTGTAGTAATCAAGGTGGGCCATTTCCAGCAGTTGACAAGAATGTCTGAGGAACAATGGGGGGAGGAAGGGGAGGAAATAAACATGGGGAAATAGTTTTACTTTGTGTAATGACCCATCCACTCCCAGTTTTTATTCAAGCCGAAGTTAATTGTATCCAGTTTGAAAATTAATTCCAATTCAGCAGTCTCTCGTTGGAGTCCTATTTTCGACATCTCCGACTCAAGGAATATTTCCAACACACCTTGAACAACATAGTAACTCACAGAGACCTTCCTACCAAGACTACAAAAAGAAGGATTCTGGGTGGACTCCTCCTGAAGGTTGAATGTCTACATAGAGTGCTTCTGCCGACGTGCATGGGCTGAAATAGTGGAAAAGCAGCATCACTTGCCCCATAACCTCCACCGTGCAGAACACAATGCCATCCACAGCCTCAGAAACAACTCTGACATCATAATCAAAAAGGCTGACAAAAGAGGTGCTGTCGTCATCATGAATAGGTTGGAATATGAACAAGAGGCTGCTAGGCAGCGCTCCAACAGCACTTTCTACAAGCCATTACCTTCTGATCCCACTGAGGGTTACCAAAAGAAACTACAGCATTTGCTCAAGAAACTTCCTGAAAAACCACAAGAACAAATCCACACAGACACACCCCTTCTATCTGCTACCCGAGATCCATAAACCTGGAAATCCTGGACGCCCCATCATCTCAGGCATTGGCACCCTGACAGCAGGATTGTCTGGCTATGTAGACTCCCTCCTCAGGCCCTACACTACCAGCACTACCAGCTATCTTCAAGACACCACTGACCTCCTGAGGGAACTACAATCCATCGGTGATCTTCCTGAAAACACCATCCTAGCCACTATGGATGTAGAAGCCATTGTGACTTTGTCCATAACTATTTCACATCTGGAGACAATGTATACCTTCAAATCAGTAGCACTGCTATGGGTACCTGCATGGCCCCACAGTATGGCAACATTTTTATGGCTGACTTAGAACAACGCTTCCTCAGCTCTCATTCCCTGATGCCCCTACTCTGCTTGCGCTACATTGATGACATCTTCATCTTCTGGACCCATGGAAAAGAAGCCCTTGAGAAATTCCACCATGATTTCAACAATTTCCATCCCACCATCAACCCCAGCCTGGACCAGTCCACACAAGAGATCCACTTCCTGGTCGCTATGGTGCTAATAAGCGATGGTCACATAAACACCACCCTCTACCGGAAACCTACTGACCGCTATGCTTACCTACATGCCTCCAGCTTTCATCCAGACCACAGCACATGATCCATTGTCTGCAGCCAAGTCCACGATACAACCACATTTGCTCCAACCCCTCAGACAGAGACAAACACCTATAAGATCTCTATCAAGCGTTCTTACAACTACAATACCCACCTGCTGAAGTGAAGAAACAGATTGACAGAACCAGAAGAGTACCCATAAGTTACCTACTACAGGACAGGCCCAACAAAGAAAATAACAGAATGCCACTAGCCATCACCTTCAGCCCCCAACTAAAACCTCTCCAACGCATCATCAAGGATCTACAACCTATCCTGAAGGACGACCCATCACTCTCACAGATCTTGGGAGACAGGCCAGTCCTTGCTTACAGACAGCCCCCCAACCTGAAGCAAATACTCACCAGCAACCACATACCACACAACAGAACCACTAACCCAGGAACCTATCCTTGCAACAAAGCCCGTTGCCAACTGTGTCCACATATCTATTCCGGGGACACTATCATAGGGCTTAATCACATCAGCCACACCATAAGAGGCTCATTCACCTGCACATTTACCAATGTGATATATGCCATCATGTGTCAGCAATGCCCCTCTGCCATGTACATTGGCCAAACTGGACAGTCTCTACGTAAAAGAATAAATGGACACAAATTAGACGTCAAGAATGATAACATTCAAAAAACAGTCGGAGACCACTTCAATCTCTTTGGTCACTCAATTACAGACCTAAAAGTGGCAATTCTTCAACAAAAAAACTTCAGAAACAGACTCCAATGAGAGACTGCTGAATTGGCCCATCTTGATTATCACTACAAAAGTTCCCCCCCACACACTCTCCTGCTGGTAATAGCTCACCTTACCTGATCACTCTCGTTACAGTGTGTATGGTAACACCCATTGTTTCATGTTCTCTGTGTATATAAATCTCCCCACTGTATTTTCCACTGAATGCATCCGATGAAGTGAGCTGTAGCTCACGAAAGCTTATGCTCAAATAAATTTGTTAGTCTCTAAGGTGCCACAAGTACTCCATCTCTGTATACAAAGTCTTCTCTGGTTTTGTGGGAGCCATTGCTCTGGAAAGTGCATCTTCGGTGAATATGAATTTACCAGGCATGTAGGTCACAACCAAATCATACTTTTGCACTTTATCATCATTCTTTGAATCCATAAGGTACAATCATTTAGCGGTTTGCTAAATAACGCTTTCAGGGGCTTGTGGTCCGTTTCAACTTCCACTGTCTGTCCCTAAATATACTGATTGAGTCTTCACAGGCAAACAATATTCCTAAAAGCTCCTTTTTGGTCTGTGCGTATCTGGTTTCTGCCTCAGTCAGTGATTTGGGTGCATATGCCACTGGTTGCCAACAATCTTCATGTTTCTGTGAAACCACTGTACCTAACCCAGACTGTGAAGCGTCTGCTGAGATTTTAATAGGCCTTCCTGGTGCATAGAGCTTCAACACTGGTTCTTCTATCAGTTGTTTTTCTAAACCTTCCTATGATTCCTCCTGTTCTGCACCCCAATGCCATTCCTTTTTATGCTCTGGGAGTTTTCTCAAAGCCACTGCTTTGGCAGATTAGGTATGAATTTCCCAAGATAAGTCACTGTTCCCAGGAAATATTGGACATCTTTCTTTGACCGAGGACGTGGCCTCATTTCAAGACCCAACCCTTGGCCCTGTGGGAAGTAACACAGGCAGAGTCCTCCTGGAAGTGAGCCAAAGTCTGCTGTTCTGGGCTACTTCTTACCTATATCCTTTCAGTTTGGGACATGGGCCCTGTAGTCCAAACGGTCTGTAGTGTCTTGCCCGGAGTAGCGCCCTCTTGTGGACCTTTTGCAGCATCTTGCCATGGCCTCAGGGTCCCTAGACAGGGATGGATGTAAAGTTGGATGGGCCTAGCCCCACAATGTCCTTAAGGTCAAATAGTAACTTTCACTCACTGCTGGATGTTCCCTAGTCTCCTCAACCATCTCTCTTGGTCAGAGACTTGGTGCTGCTCTCCTAGAGATTGTCCCAGTTGTCAGGCTTGTCATGAAGCTCCTCTCATGTAGAGCGGCAGAGCTACCTTCTTCCTCTTTGCCAGTCAGCCCTGAACTGAGGAAGATTTTCTCCTTTTCTTCCCCCTCAAAGCCTGGCATTGGCTGCAGATGTAGTGGGATGGGGCTAGCTGGGCCTAGAGGGTCTTTTTAACCCCTTTTCTGACTGTGTTAGGTTTCTTTGCTATATCATACGTGCCTTATAGTGATAGACTCAAAGACCTCAATCTATTTAGCTTAAGAGGAGGTTGAGGGGTGACTTGATTACAGACTACAAGTACCGAAATGAGGAACAAATATTTAATAAAGGACTCTTTATCTAGCAGAAAAATATATAACATAGTCTAATGGCTGGAAGTAGAAGCTAGACAAATTCAGTCTGGGTATAAGGCACAAATTTGTAAGGGCAAGAGTAATTAACAACTGGAACAGTTTATCAAGGGCCATGGTGGATTCTTCATCACTGGCAATTTTTAAATCAAGATTGGAAGTTTTTCTAAAAGTTTAGCTCTAGGAATTATTTTGGGGAAGTTCTATGGCCTGTGTCATGTAGCAGGTCAGACTATATGATTACAATGGTCCCTTCTGGCCTTGGAATCTATTAATCTAATGAGGCTCTTGTAAGCTGCAGTAACTGGTTTCTCTCCCTCTCTTGCACACACACACACAGAGCGGCCAGCAGCAGGTCTGGCTCCTAGGCAAGGCAGCTCTGGGTCTCTGCACACTGCCCCTGCCCCGAGGGGGGCAGTGCCTGTGAGTGAGAGCCACGCAGAGCTGCTTTAGTACCTCCACCTAGGAGCCGGACCTACTGCTGTCCGCTTCTGGGGCGCAGAGCAGTCTGCAGTGACAGGACAGGAGGGAGTCTGCCTCTGCACCATGGTTGCACTGCTGACTGGAAGCTGCTGGCGGTAAGCTCATGCCCTAACCCCATGCCTGATCCCCTGCCCCAGCCCTGAGCCTCCCCCCAAACCCAGAGCCCCCTCCTGCACCCAGCCCAGAGTCCTGACCCCGTTCTGCACCCTAACCCCCTGCCCCAGCCCAGATCCTCCTCCCACCCCTGAACCCTTCATTCCTGGCCCCACCCTGCAGCCCTCACCCCTGCACCCCAACCCTCTGCCCCAGCCCTGAGCCCTCTCCCACACCCCAAACCCCTCATTCCCAGCTCCGTTGGGTCACAACAATCAACAGTTTTCTTCAACTGGGTCACTGCTAATGCTGAATGGATCCGATAAAGTGAGCTGTAGCTCACAAAAGTTTATGCTCAAATAAATTTGTTAGTCTCTAAGGTGACACAAGTACTCCTTTTCTATGAGCCTGCTAAAGTTTCTCATTCTACAATGTGCTTGCATATAATTCTTTGTGGTCAAGCAAGTCACAGAGGGATTAATCTCTAGTTCAGTCATAATTGTATGGTCTCATTATTTCCATTCTTCAGCCACTTTCTGGTTTTCTGCAATGTTTTGCATTTTAAATTCGTCATTGATCTATATTATTCTTCATGGGCTTGGATCTTCATCTTATTCTATCTCCTGTTCCCCTATACTCCAACTCTGAAACATAAATTGGAAATAGCAGAAATCAGAGCCTTTGAGTTTGCTTCAAGACTGGGGATCTTTATGCTGTTACATCAACTCCTTCTGTCACTGTTTAAAAGTAGGTTAAGAATCTGTGTTTTCTTGATTATTTTAATTGGCTTAAGTGAACTTTGCATTCATTTGATCATATACCACTATTAATATAAATTTATGAATGTCAGCAAGATATGGAAGGAAGGCATGTTTTGGCCTAAGACGTTGATTTAAAAAATTGTCCAAGCAGAATTAATTCATGTGAAGAAAAATATTTCCCACATAATGCTCCCAGGGTCAGTGTTTGTGTGTTCTCTCACCTGTTATGTAAATTATGGTAGTGCACTTTTGAGCAACCTGAGCGGCTTTAATTAGTGCATCTAAGATTTTTTTAACTTTTAATTTTTACTTTACTGAAACAATAAAACATACCCCTAGATGAAAGATTTTCCAATTTTTCTGTATTCTATATTCTCTCCCTTTTTTTGTACAATTACTGTAAAAAGACCCTCTTATCTAATGTACACCAATCAAATGTTCCTTTGTGCAGCAGTAGTCCATATTTCATAAGTAATGATTCTGTGCAAATTACAGTATGGGACTTAACAGGAAAGCACTGTAGGAAATTTTTTCTTTTAAATTACAGTACTATGACTTCAATCTAAGGAAATTTCAGTCCTGCTAAAATGTGGGAAGAACAAGTAAATCTTGTTGGTTTGTTCATTCAGGTTCAATTTCAAATACTGTAGAAATAAAGAACTATCATATGTGCCTTGTCCGTGAAGCTAACATATGTACTTTAACATAAAATAACCAGTACAAGATGGAAGACAGATGTTAAGATGTTTTATCTTCACTTATGAAGTGGGATAATTCACTTGTTCTGTAAATTAGCCCATCTCTAGTTGCTCATGAAGATCGCATAGCAGAGGAGATAAAGAGTAGATGATTGATGTCTATTACTGTATGTATCTTCATAGATAAAAAAGAATGAGTGGCATAGTCATGAGAGAATTATCCACCACTCTTCTCAAAAATAAATTACATAAGAGATCAGCATCAGACAATGTCATTAAAGTTCAGGGTTGTACAGCAAGTAACATACATGAAAAATAAGTAAATATCAAGAATGTTATAGTTAAAAAAGTTTACTCTTTTAAAGTATGGAAATAGTGAAATGTACATAATGATTCAAATCTCTTTGCAGATTATATAGTCTCTAACAAACCTACTCATGTTAAAATTTACTGTAGAGTTTCCAATAACAACCTTAACTCTGACCCCTATTTGAGGTTTTTCATGTAATACAAAAATGACATGGCTAAATGACTAAGGCATGGGATAGGAATTCAGCTGTGCAAAGTGCACACACAACATTAGCTTTGTCCCCTTGTGTATTGTGTGGTATTGTGACACATTTTTTAATTACATGATTACGTACTATTTTTTTCTTCTGAGCCCCTCATCCATTGTTTAGGCTATGCACTTCAAAATGAATGAAACCAGACTTTGGTGTATTATTGCTTCATTGTGAGCTAAATTCTGTTCATGCTTAAACTAGAATAAATCTGGATTAACTCCATTGAAGTCAGCTGAGTTATTCTGGGTTTGTACCAATATAACTGGAGAAAAAATTGGCCCAAGTGACGATTTTGGATGGTGCATGGTTTGGTAAGCAAGACATTGTAGTGAAAAAAATAGTGGTCATGGTGATGCTCGCAGGCTTAACAGGGGCCAGTGGATGACTTGATAAACGAGCAGCAAGGACTAAATCATTTTATGGCGTAGACTCTCTGGTGCAGTGTAACAACTTTATGGTGCACTGCCAACTCATCTGGCCCTAAAGCTAGTGTAATCAGTCTAGGCAGCCTTACCCTGGTGTAAAACTGATCATGGTAGTGGCTTGGACCTGAAATAAGCATTCTTATACCACTGCCCTTCCCTGTGGGGGCATAATTAGGAAAAGGAAGCAAAGCTGGGGCATATCTGAACTTTATGGCTCATCAGATGTAATTCCAGCATCTTGTGGTTGTTTTCAGCTGTCTGGGGCAGCTCTAACATGGTTCGAAGGAAGCAGAGCTGCAGCAGGATCAGATGAATGCAAAGGTGAATTTTAAGCAACCTTTGCATCACCTTACCCCCTTGACCATCATTTTGTGTGCATCTGCACGCTCCAGGATCTAGCTTATGTATTTAATTTTTTAATGATTTTTAAGGAAGTATTTAATTTAAATTAATTAATATAATTTTGACAGAGAAAATTAGTTATTTGATGCATGAGCAACTGCATTTTATGCTGCTTTCCCTGCATGTCTGTTCTAATAAATTACCTAAAATGAAATGTCCTCCTCTGTCTCGCTCAACATAAAATTAATGAGGCAGGGGGTCCTGTGGAAATAATAGCATGTGATCTTGTAATTAAGGACTTTATTGTAATGCAGAGACACACAAGGAGACAGAGTGTAAGTGTGCTTCTGTTATGAAAAGTGACTTTGTATAAATGGCACTGTAGGGTTCCTGTTTCATTGTCTCAACAGTCTCTAAATCCAATATGCCAAGTGGTCAAATAAAAGACCTTGTTTTTTCTAAGTGCCAACCCTGCAAACTCTGAGCCTGTGTTCCAAGAGTCAAAATGGGTTCTTTCCATCTTGTACTTCATCAACGGTAATAGCTTCAGCAAGACAAATTCTACCTTCATTTATATCTTTCTGACATTATTGTCTTCACTGCACTCATCCAGATATAATTGATTGGAATGTGGTAAACAATTCCACTGATTGAATAGTGAGAAGATGACAATATTACATACTTATTTTCAGAGAGGAACCCCATTTTAAAGTTGTAGAGCTATCTTTACGTTAAACAATTCCTAACTTTTGAGTGTTTAACTTTTCAACCTTTTTGAAGTATGCACACGCACACATCCCAGACCCAGATCTCTAACCCATTTTGGGTGCTCTGCTTTGCTCCCACAACCTGAGGATTCCCCTTTTGTAAGGAGAAACCCTGGGTAGCATGAAATCAACATAACATCTCTACACCATCCCCATCTTACCCTCAGGCATTTCCAAAAGAAAGGGAGCATGGCCAGTGTGCCCCACACCTCAGTGATGCCAAGTTGTTCCTTGAGGCAGGGAGCAACTGTGCATAATTTAGAGTAGCCCAGAGATTGTTCTAAATTACATTGGGGAGCACCCTCGTCCTCGGCCAGCATCAGGATTGCAGTAAAGCAGAGTTGCTGTTCAATCACTTTTTGCCTTGCCTTCTTCAAGCTGCATCAACAAAATCCAGGCCACAACTGAGATTCTGGCCCTCGGTGTGATGGTGATATCCACGTCATGAACTGCTTTTAGTATGGACTCCTTGAATGTCTCACCTGCAGTCTGCTCATTAATCAGTTGTAAGGCCAATATCTAGAGACTCTTTAGGGGAGTTTTATTCCATTGGGGAGAGAAGATATTCAATTTTCCAACAATTGCATGTAATCAGAAAGGAGATGCATACATCTGTATAAGTATTTAACATTTCAAATGATTCAGAAAAACATCAACTTAGATATCTTATGTATTTTTTGGAGCCAGAACACAAAACTGATTAATGACTTACAATAAGCTTTCTTAATGTTTAGTCAATCAATCTTGGGTGAGGTTTTGAAAGAGGATATGGTAGAGCTGTAAATTGATAAATATGTTAAAAATAATTTCCCCAAAGGACATTTTTAATCTTTTAATTATCTGAATAGTTATTCCAAGATTTTGCACTATTCTATTCTTGAATTAATGTCATCAGACACTTTTGAATAAAGATAGTTAATAGCCATACTTACAATATTTGACCAAGTAATTTAGGACAGAAGAAGAAGTTGGTTCTGTCTGCATCTCTGTGATGTCTGACGAAGGCTTACCAAATCTGTGGAAGTATATCCACATATTATCATATTAGTAAATAAACTAAGAATTATATTTGTAATGACTCAGTGTCTGATATTTATCAGAGATCTTCAACAAGATCACAGAACATCCTTTTTCTCCCAATCCTCTGTAGGCTAAAAACTGCCTTTAACAAGTGCTGTGGAAAAAGTGGTTGGAATCTGTGGATATAGTTAAAATTTGAATTAATTTGCAGGGCAATATTTTCAAGAGATAAAAGGCCAGATCTATATTGTAATGTGGTATATTAGCCCTTTAAAGATAAAGGGGGCCACAAGACTCAATTCAATGGAGCTGAAATGACAAAGGCCCAGGAAATGGCCACTGTTCCTTTAAGGGCCTGGAATCAGGAACCCTGTAGAGTAGGGTGGGGCAGGGGTCTGCTGTCTTCTAGCCAATGGGGAGGAGCTCTCTGAAGTAGGGTAGTATATAGATTGCCTTCTCTCTCAGAGCAGTGGAGACACTGGCAAGAGAAGGAAGTCACTGTCTGAGTTATAAGGCTAAATTCCAGCAGGAGACAGCTGTGCTCAGTGGGGGAAGAGCCACAGGTAAGTGGGAACCTTTGGATTACAGTGATGGATTTTATTGATCGGTCATTTGTGGTCATTAAACCAGTCCTAAGTGGAGAGTTTAGAGGGCCTTGAAGACTGAGAACAGAGGGTGGCTGCTGCAAAAGGAACTCTGGTCATGAGGGACTCTTCAGGAAATGGCAGCTCTGGTACATACATATAAAATATTAAATAAATATTCACCCTGGATTATGCATACAATCATCTCAATTGTTTGAGTAGGTGAAGAAATCCTATGTACAAGCTATTTAGATTCCTAATTAGTGTTTTTATTCACATTTGCCTGTGCATCACTGTAACATGCAGTCATTTGTGGCTGTGCTTTGGGGTCACAGTCTGAAAGTGCTTGGAAACTGCTGTGTGCAAACAGCAGAACTCCAGTCTGAAAACAAAATGAACAAAAAACCTTGGCCCTCACACTTATCTGAGAAAACAAAACATTTTCATTTGCCTCCTCAAAGGTCCCTGGGTGGCTTTTTTTTTTTTAGGATCCCTAATTCTGGCTTACTTCATGAGATTATTTCAAAGTCTAGCACGACTGACTCTTTTTTTTAATACTATATTAACTTTTTTTTAAACCTAAATAAATAATGTTAACTGACTGGTGCTCTCATTGGCAGTCTCCATCATTATTAGCACCCTTAAAGACTGCAGGGAGTCCAGAGTCTGAAAGGACTTGGAGACTGTCGGACTTTCTCACTCCTAGATCAGTCTGTCTAAGGGCATGTATCAATAGCAACTGGGAGGATGCTTTCCAGCATGGGTAGAAAGACACATGCTAGCTCTGATTGAGCTACGATGCTAAAAATAACAGGTTGGTCATGGCCGCATGTGTAGCAGCTCTGGCTATTCACATTAGTACCTAACCTGGAGAATGGACAGGATTGTACTCTGGCAGCTAGCCCAAGCTGCTACCCATACTGTTGTGACCGCACTGTTTTTAGTGTACTAACTCAAGCAGAGCTAGTGCATGTCTGCTTCACCAAGCTGGGAAGCACTCTTCCAACTGCTATGTAGTCATATCCTAAGAGTAAGCAAGTAAACATGCTGAGTCACTGCTGATGGGGCAGTGTTCTGCATCTTGTACTGCCACTGTTTGTGCCCTGAATAAAGTGCTCGGGGCTTTCAAGCAGGCACCTTCCACCAGCACCATTGTCATGGCTGTTTCCTGTTGTAATTAAAAACAAATTTAATGTTGATGTGTTTAGATCATAGAAATGTAGGGCTGGAAAGGTCCTTGAGAGGTCATCAGTTCATCCCCCTGCGCTAAGACAGGACAATGCAGAAAAAGAAATATCTCCTAATCTTTGGCCGGAAGCATACTGTGAAAGGAAGAACAGAAAAAGAAATAACAGCCTCCTAGCACAGGCAGGGGAGTGTCTCTCTGGAGATTAATGAGATGCAAATTGGGTTTAAAGTTGTCTCAATAATTAAATGATCTTGTAATCTTTAGAGTAATGAAATATTGGTCTCAAGCATTGTAACCAAACTTACTGTAGTTATTACAATTTTTCAAAATAAAATAACATTGAGAGTGTTGCGAATTATACCTGATCGGTCACGCACGGTTCAAGTTTTTAGGCTGAGGCACCAAAAACCAGGTCCAGATCTGCAGAGTTTCCAGTCTGTGTTTAATGTATTACACTCGAGCGTGGTGCCCCCCCGCTAGTCAGGAGGGGACACCGTATACAGTTTATGCAAAGCTTATATACCATCTGACATCGCGTGCTGCCCTCGTGCATCGGCACCTTTAACCAATGAATTCCATCCTCACCCCATCCTCAGCCACTCTCTGGTGAGTGCTTTCTCGTGTTCTGAGAATGTCAACAACTTTATCATTAAAACGGAACATGCAGTTACACAACGTGCCTCGCATACCACAAAGACAGGAAGGACAACAGTTTCAAGGCCTGAAACGATTCCCCAAATGTGCTGCGGTCTGTGCTGAACAGTTTCAAGGCCCGAAACGATTCCCCAAATGTGCTGCGGTCTGTGCTGCACAGACAGTGGCTGGCGCCAAAAGGTGCCAGCTCTGCACATATTAGCTTTTCCCTCAACAGTCCTCCCTTTTTTTTTTGTACGTCAGTTAACACTATATAGGAGCTGAGTAACCACGATGAAGGACTAATAACTGCGAATAACACATTTTACAACATTGAAGGCATACAAATAACACGGCAAAGAAAACAGCAATCAATATGAACATGTACAGAGCACGTCTTCCCCAGACCCCGAGATCCGGCATCCATGATGTGAGCCAATTCCATACTTCCTGCAATCCAGTACTGGTATTATCAAGACTGATATGATGAAATAAAGTCGCCTGTTGCTTGAGGATATGAATATCAGTCTCTACCCTATGGTGTTGATTTATAAAAACACAACAGCTGGAGTTAACTAAAGCGCATACCCCACCCTGATTAGCGAGGAGGTAATCTAATGCTAAGCGATTTTGCAGGGTTGTTTGAGATAATTGTGTGACTTCAGTTTGGAGGGCAGATAAAGCATCTGCAGTGGCATTGGCCATCTGCTCTAAGGCAGCAGAAATATTAACTATAGCTTTTTCTAGCTCACTTACTCCTAACCATGGCAGAAACCAGCGCGCAAAGGAATGAAAAGCCGTGGGCCGCTCGATAAGGGAATTAAAAGGCATAGTTCGCCGATCCCTCCATACTATATTGCGAATTTCTTTTCGTGTTAGACTCTGATAAACTGTTACAGCAGGGATTATTGCTCCTAGGGTGCAGGTACCGTACCATCCTACTGGAAGAACTTTATAGGCTGTGTGGTTACACAACCAATACCACCCTGATCCTTCAGGGATGGGCCAAGGGGCCCTTGAATAATTTGAAATGGTTGCCATCCCCGAACTAATTTTGATAGTACGATTGCACCCCATAAAAGTTCCTACAAAATTCCCATTTTCAGGATTCCAATTTCTTCTAACACAGATTGCATAATTGCCCTGGGCCACCATGTCAATAGACCATGTTTGAATAGTGATATTCCAATGAAAGGTAGTATTAGCCCATAATGTAGACAACCGCGTTTCATTAGTAGGGATAGGGACCCCCACCAATGGAATTCCCTGACTAATATATGTGGGGGTATGGATACATATCCAACATTGTGTTTGATTTATATTCTGCATAATAGCCCGAGTCAAATTCAAAAAACTATTACCTGCCCACCCTTGTACTGGACTTGGGAGTAGGGGTAAAAGCCCCCGGGCCAACCATACCAATAATAACATCCGCCCCGGTACCATACAAAAACCCCTATTCCCAATATACAAGTCCAAAAGAGAAATACAAGAAGTCCTGGTGGGCTGTGAAGATTCCAGTAATTGGAGGGTTCGATCCACGGGTTGGTTGTAATATCCGTGGAATGGCTCGTACGCTGGATCACTCGGGTCCTGGGGAGGCGCTGTCGCTGCTTTAACGTAGTTGTGGTGGATCCACAAGCTCTTTCCTGCAACCTTTAAAGCAGAATAAGTACATAACAGAACTTGATACGGCCCCTCCCACCTAGGTTCCAAGGGGTCTGTGCGGGGAATCCTTTTTACCATAACCCAATCCCCTGGCTTAAATGAGTGAATTTGCAATCCCAACGGTGCAGTTTGACACAATTGAGCTTTAAATTGATTATCAATCAGCTCCTTTTGTAACCTAGCAACATATTTGGCCAGAGTTTCCTCACCATCCAAGAGACTAGCATGTGCTGGAACGTAGGTTCCTGGAATTAAAGCGGGTCTACCAAATAACACCTCAAATGGGAACAGGCCCAGGGGCATGCGCGGTGTCCGCCTTATATGCCATAAGACGATTGGCAGGATTTCCGGCCATTTAAGTCCAGTTTCCTTACAGAACTTTGCTATCATTGTCTTTACTGTTCGGTTCATGCGTTCCACCTGACCAGCAGACTGAGGGTGATATGGAGTATGTAATTGTCGAGTGATTCCCAAACATTTATACAGTTCCTCCAAAATTTTCGCAGTAAAGTGCGAGCCTCGATCTGTATCTATAACTTCAGGAACACCAAACCTAGGTACAATATCCTTCATTAGAAACTTAACTACAGACCTCGCATCTGCTTTCCTCGTCGGTACCGCTTCAGGCCACCCAGATAGCTGGTCCACTATAACGAGAAGGTGATGGAATCCTGAACACTTGGGCATGTCTGCATAATCCATTTGCAGACGCTGAAACGGAAAATTCGCCCAAGGTCCCCCCCCCGCCCGCGAACTGGCATCAGACCGAGTCATAGCAGAGAATGCCAAACAAGTTGAACAGGATCCAAGAATACGCTTCACCGCAGGATAAATGTGTGGTGCCGCCCAGGATTGGAGTATGGCAGCCACTGTGCCTTGAATACCAGCATGGCCCAGGGAATGAAAATAATGAGCAGCTGCCAGTAAATAACGACGGGGAAGAATAGGTTTGCCCCCGATTCGCCAAATTTTGTCCGTGCCCTCCACACCCTCCCAACGTTTCCACTCGCCCAATTCCTCCAAGGATACATCAGTGTACATTAATGTCCAATCCGCAGGTGGGAAAGACCCATCCAAGGGGAGGGTAACCGACACAGAAAGAGGTTGTAGAGCTGCCACTTTTGCGGCTGAATCAGCTAACGCGTTACCTTGAGAAACAGCACTATCGGAGTGCTTGTGTGCATAGCAATGTACCACTGCCACCTGGCGTGGAACTAAAATAGCTTCTAGCAACGTGGCAATCAAGGGACCATTAGCTATTTTTGCACCTGATGAAGTTAGAAATCCACGCTGTTTCCAAAGCTGGCCTGTAGCATGACAAACTCCGAAAGCATATCTCAAGTCTGTGTAAATGGTTGCAGTTTTTCCCGCGGACAATAAGCAAGCTCTCGTGAGCGCATACAACTCTGCACCCTGGGCACTAAATGATGGTGGTAAAGGAGCGGCTTCTATAACATCGGTCTGGGAAGTCACTGAATACCCCGAAACCCGATAGCCATCTAAATAATATGAGGACCCATCTGTGAAGAGAAGCAGATCGGACTCCATTAAAGGAGAATCTGTTAGATCCGGGCGGGGCTTACCATTCTGGGTGACGACGTCCATACACACATGATGAGGGGTGCCATCCTCTGGGAGGGGTAACAAAGTTGCTGGATTAAGAGTGTTGCAGCGGCGTAGAGTGATGTTATCAGCGGCCAACAAAATTAGTTCATATTTATGAGCTCGTTGTGGAGACAACGCCTGGGTAGAATGCTGTTTTAAAAGAATTTCAACCTCGTGGGGGACCCAAACAGTCAGGGGATGTCCCAGAACTATGGGTCGCGAACGCTCAACCATGATTGCCGCTGCGGCAATCGACCGCACACAGGAAACAGAGCCCCGGACAACAGGATCCAGCTGTACTGAATAATAAGCTATGGGGCGTGGGCGGTCTCCAAGATATTGTAGGAGGACTCCACTAGCCACTCCCTGTTGTCCATGACTAAAAAGAAAAAATGGTTTACCGTAGTCCGGGAATCCCAAGGCGGGCGCCGTAACCAAAGCCTTTTTAACCGCTGTAAAGGCAGTCTCCCTCTCCATAGTCCAGGAAATCGGGTCGAGGGTTGATGACGTGGTAGCTTGGACCGGGGGTTTTACCAGTTCTCCAAACCCCACGATCCAAGGTCGACAAAAGCCGGCAGCCCCTAAGAAAGCCCGTAACTGTCTTTTTGTTGTCGGGCGTGGGTAATCCTGGATTGCCCGCACTCTATCGGGAGATAATAAACGCTCCCCAGGCCGAATTACAAAACCCAGATAAATTACCTGATTTAGGCACAGCTGTAACTTGGATGGGGACGCACGATGACCTTTATTCGCTAATGCAGTAAGTAAAACAACAGAATCAGTTAAACATGTGCTATAGTCCAAAGAGGCAATCAACAAATCATCTACATACTGAACCAAAACCGAAGAACCGGGCAAAACAATGTCCTTCAAATCTACTGTGAGAATGCGAGAAAAGATAGTAGGGGATCCAGAGAATCCCTGGGGGAGCCGCGTCCATGTTAATTGCTGACCTTTCCAGGTAAAGGCAAATAGATATTGGGAATCCGGGTGCAAAGGGATACTAAAAAACGCGGCACACAAATCGACTACAGTAAAACAAGTGGCCAAGTGAGGAATTAATGTCAAAATAGTACTCGGGTCAGGAACAACTGGATGCGGGGCTATAACGTAGTCATTAATAGCGCGTAAATCCTGAACAAACCGATAAACTGGGTGCCCGTCAGTTCCTGGTTTAGGTTTTCTTACCAGAAGGATGGGCGTATTACAGGGTGAACTACAAGGAACCAGAATTCCTTGTGCCAAGTAGCTGTCAATAACACGTGAGATACTCTCCTCCGCTTCCCTTGGCAAGGGATACTGCTTCACGGAAGGGGGCGGCCCATCTTTAGTTGTTAGACTCACCGGAACCGCAGATTTAAGGAGACCCACATCAGTGGAATTTGTACTCCATAAAAATGGGGAACACTAGACAATTCAAAGGGTACACTGGGAACAGACGTAGTCAATGTCATAAGAGAGGCAACTGTCGAATCTGGAACAATCAGACGAAGCCCCTCAGGGGCACAATATAGATGTACTCCTAATTTGCCCAGCACATCTCGTCCCAGAAGGTTTGCTGGGCCCTCCGGCATTATAACAAACCTATGGGATAGCTTTAGAGAACCAAGCTTAATGGGGATAGGGTAAGATAACTGAGCTGGGAAGGGGTTTCCTTCTATACCTTGCACCCACACCTTAGTATTAGACACGGGCCCTGGCACAAACGTTATAGTGGAAAGGCTGGCTCCTGTATCTACCAAGAAAGGCACTAAACGTTCCCCAATTTGCAGGTAAATTTGTGACTGCATTCCCAGGTCCCACTCCAACTCTCCCAAAGTTCCCAAAATCTCTGCCTCCAGTCACTGGGGGTCAATTTGATTCAAAGGGTTGGTGGGAGGATACCCTTGAGAAGTCTGGGAAAAAGAAGTCTGGGCCCCCTTTGGGCAGAGGGGACATTCCCTTTTCCAGTGTCCTGGTTGTTTGCAGTAGTTACAAGTGCCAAATTTCGTATTTACCCAATTTCCTCTTGGCTCTGTTCGTCCCCGCCCCCTGCCTCTCGCCCCGCCATGCTCCCGCCAATTCTGACTCCCAACTGGGACCTGCAACGCGGCTGCCAACATACTTACTTCTTCCTTCTTTTGTTTACGCTTTTCCTTAGCTTTCTCCTCGTCCCTGCCATTAAACACGAGAGTGGCCAAGCGGACTACTTCCTGGAGAGGTTTCCCTGGCCAATCAGGCACATGTTTAGAGAAATATTTTCTAATGTCTGGGGCTGCTTGATCGACATAAAAGGAAACCATCATTGGACGGTTTGTCTCTGCTTCTGGGTCGACGCCGCCGCCGTATATGCGGACTCGTTTCGACAAGCGGGCTAGGAAGGCAGAGGGATGCTCAGTGACCTCCTGCTGACATTCACGAATTTTAGACCAATTAGCTGACTTACTACCTGCTTTACGCACTGCCTCTAAGAGACCGTCCCTGCCTGCTTTAAGGAGGTCCATTTGGGCAGAAACATTAGGGTTCCAACCAGGATCAACAAGGGGCCAGGCAGTACGGACATTATCCTCTCCTGCCCAGCACCTATTGGCATCCAAGATGGAATACTTCTCATCGGGAGTAAAAAGTTTGTCTAAAATTACCTGAACATCCCCCCAGGCAGGATTAAAAGCAGTAAACACAGATCGAATCGTTTGTAATACCTGTTCCGGATCATCACGCAGGCGAGGCATCTGCTGTTGCCATGTTATCAAGTCGCCTGGGCCAAAGGGGCGGTGCACATAGGGGAAAACAACTTGTTCACCTCCGTCCACCGTATGGGAGACAAGAGGTTGCTGAATAAGAGGGGCTTGCAAAGCAATCGGTGGATCCAGAATGGGTCCACATAAACAGGGAGGCTGCGACCGGGAGGATTGCGGGCATGAATCAGAAGGCTGAGAATAAGCTGGAGGAAAGGGAGAGGAAGTAGGCAGAGGATAGGGTGGGGCCGAAGACCCCTGGGACAGATAAGAAAGAGAAGAAGTAAGAGGACGTCCTTTCGCACGCGCATAAGCCCAATTGTCCCATACATACCAGTAATCCATCTGGGCTGGAGCCTTATTTTCCAGACTCTTTCTCAACGCAGTCAATATTTCCCCTGCAAATGACCCGTCAGGTGGCCATTGCATAGATACCTGAGGAAGGGCCTGAATTACTGGCCATTCTACTTTACATAAAACAATAGTTTTCTTCTTCTTTAACCCATGGGTGCCTGAAATATTCTTCCAATTCTCTAGAATTTCCGCCAAAGGGGTCCCCTTCTTGATACTCTGCCCAGAGCCCATAATTGGGCAACCGAGGGGACACCTAATGTGCCACCTTATCGTCCGAGCGACTGCTCGCGCTCCCCCCCGTCGGAATTCTCCAAGGTAAATTCACCTTTTGCCGGCTAGAGCTGTCCGCGAGGAGGAACGCGACCTCAGTACGCCTTTTGTGACGAGCCTAAAGTCCCATCTGGGTCGCCAAAACTGTTGCGAATTATACCTGATCGGTCACGCACGGTTCAAGTTTTAGGCTGAGGCACCAAAAACCAGGTCCAGATCTTCAGAGTTTCCAGTCTGTGTTTAATGTATTACGCTTGAGCGTGGTGCCCCCCCCGCTAGTCAGGAGGGGACCCGTATACAGTTTATGCAAAGCTTATATACCATCTGACATCGCGTGCTGCCCTCGTGCATCGGCACCCTTCACCAATGAATTCCATCCTCACCCCATCCTCAGCCACTCTCTGGTGAGTGCTTTCTCGTGTTCTGAGAATGTCAACAACTTTATCATTAAAACAGAACATGCAGTTACACAACGTGCCTCGCATACCACAAAGACAGGAAGGACAACAGTTTCAAGGCCTGAAACGATTCCCCAAATGTGCTGCGGTCTGTGCTGCACAGACAGTGGCTGGCGCCAAAAGGTGCCAGCTCTGCACATATTAGCTTTTCCCTCAACAAGAGGTAGGCTTTTGGGTTTTTTCCAGCAAAGTCCCTTGATTTTTGGATATCTAAGGATACATTTGAGCATGAGTTTTGCTTTATTGAAACCATTATTTTCATTGGTAAAATTGGTAAAATACCATTCTTCAATATCCACCCTCCAATGCCAAAACAATCATTCCTTTTTTATGCTCTGTTGGCAACATCTACTGATCTTTTGGGGAATACAGCAACTAAAGAAGAAGAAATACCGAGAGTGCGAGAAGGCTGAGTCTAATCTACCACTTTCCATTTTTATTATATTCAGTGTCCCAAGTCCTACTCTTGCTACACAGCTGTGAGAAGAATTTGGTGTCTTGTAGTTAGAAATAGGCCAAACAGTTTGGCAAACATTAGTTGTCATTACAAAGGAGTGGGGGGACATATTCTCAGTTACAGTGGATATTTTTTTGTGTATGGTCATGGAATATGTGCCAGAATTAAGAAGGTATTTAGGCACTTAAAGATAGGCACCTAACTGAATTTTCAAAAGTGCCTTGGTGCCTAATTCCCTTTGATTTCATTCTGGGCCATTCATTGATTTCAATGGGAGTTAAGTGCTTTTGAAAATACAATTAGGCACCTATCTGCATCTTTAGGTACCTAAATACCTTTAAAATTCGGCTCTGCATGTTTATCTGTCTCAAACAAGCAGACGGAGGTTCAAACAACTGCCCTGGACTATGCACATGCTTCTCCTTACATCTGAAACTACATCTTCTCTGAACAGCACTGATAAATACCATGCTTCTGAATTGGTTTTCCTGATGAGTTGTGGGATTATTTTTCGATAACTACAATTAAAACTGCTTATACATATATACCTGATGGATTTTTAGTATGTTTGAGAGTCTGACTTTGTGTATACAATTCCCAATCCACATAGCCATACCCTGGGATAGGCTAAATTTTCAGCATTTTACCCTTCTAAGTGATTAGTCATCCTACAGAACACAACCACACCCCAAAAGACATGTGCCTCTCCCTAGTACACACAAACATTGTGTGTTCGCATTGGTCCACTTTTTGAAAGTCCACAGGCAACATAGTCCACAGGCAACATATTCTACTTTAATGTGCGGAATACAGCACATACGTTCCCATTCAAGTGCCTATGCAGCTCTGAAAATTCTGGCTCTTGTACTGGAATTCTCTTGTACTGGGTTTGTCCCCTAATGAGATCACAGCTCTGCACCATCTTTTCTTTCTGCTTCATCTCACCCACAGTGGTCACTTACAACTCTGTAAGTTTGTTCCAGTGCATCTAATGCCTAAGACTCCAAAAGAACCAACCACAAAGTGGTTTCCTATATGAACAATAGTTACAGGAATATTCAGTAAGCAGGAAGGCCAAGGCATGATTGGAGTTGCAACTAGCAAGGGATATGAAGGGTAACAAGAATGGCTTCTACAGGTATGTTAGCAAGAAGTTCAGAGAAAGTGTGGGACACTTACTGAGGTATTCAATGCTTTTTTTGCCTTGGTCTTCAGACAAGGTCAGCTCCCTGACTGGTGTACTGGGCAACACAGTATGGGGAGGAGGTGAGCAGCCCTCAGTGGTGAAAGAACAGGTTCCAGACTATTTAGAGAAGCTGGACATGCATAAGTCCATTGGTCCAGATCTAATGCATCCAAAGGTGCTGAGGGAGTTGGCAAATGTGATTGTAGAGCCATTGGCCATTATCTTTGAAAATGTGTGGTGATTGGGGGAGGTCCCAGATGATTGGAAAAAGGCTAATATAGTACCCATATTTTAAAAAGGGAAGAAAGAGAACCCAGGGAACTACAGACCGGTCAGCGTCACTTCAGTCCCCGGCAAAATCATGGACCAGGTCCTCAAGGAACTAGAGAAGTTCTAAGTACTTGAAGAAGAGGAAGGTGATCAGGAATGGTCAACATGGATTCATCAAGGGCAAGTCATGCCTGACCAACCTGATTGCCTTCTATGATGAGATAACTGGCTCTGTGGATATGGGGAAAGCGGTGGATGTGATATATCATGACTTTAGCAAAGTTTTTGATACGGACTCCCACAATATTCTTGCCAGCAAGTTAAAAAGTATGATGGATTGGATGAATGGACTATAAGGTGGATAGAAAGCTGACTAGATTGTCGGGCTCAATGGGTAGTGATCAACAGCTCGATGTCTAGTTGACAGCTGGTATCAAGTGGAGTGCCCCGGGGTTGGTCCTGTTCAACATCTTTATTAATCTGGATGATGGGATTAACTGCACCCTCAGCAAATTTGCAGATGACACTATGCTGGAGGGTAGGGATAGGATCCAGAATGACCTAGACCAATTGGAAGATTGGTCCAAAAGAAATCTGAGGTTCAACAAGGACAAGTGCGGAGTCCTGCACTTGGGAAGGAAGAATCCCATGCACAGCTACAGGCTGGGGACCAACTGGCTAAGCAGCAGTTCTGCAGAAAAGGACCTGGGAATTACAGTAGGAGCATTGCCAGCAGATCAAGGGAAGTAACTACTCCCCTCTATTCGGCACTGGTGAGGCCACGCCTGGAGTATTGCATCCAGTTTTTGTCCCCACACTACAGAAGGGATGTGGACAAATTGGAGCGAGTCAAGCAGAGAGCAATGAAAATGATTAGGGGGCTGGGGCACATGACTTACAAGGAGAGGCTGAGGGAATTGGGGTTATTTAGTCTGCCGAAGAGAAGAGTGATGGGAGATTTGATAGCCTTCAACTACCTGAAGGGGGGTTCCAAAGAGGATGGAGCTAGGCTGTTCTCAGTAGTAGAGAAGAGTGATGGGAGATTTGATAGCCTTCAACTACCTGAAGGGGGGTTCCAAAGAGGATGGAGCTAGGCTGTTCTCAGTGGTAGCAGATGACAGAACAAGGAGCAATGGTCTCAAGTTGGAGTGGGGGAGGTCTAGGTTGGATATTAGGAAAAACTATTTCACTAGAAGGGTGGTGAAGCACTGAAATGGTTTATGTAGGGAGGTGGTGGAATCTCCATCCTTAGTGGTTTTTAAGGCCAGGCTTGACAAAGCCCTGATTGGGATGATTTAGTTGGTGTTGGTCCTGCTTTGAGCAGGGGATTGGCCTAGATGACCTCCTGAGGTCTCTTTCAACCCTAATATTCTCTCTTTCTACAGAAAGTGTTAGTATATTTGTAGCAATAATGAACACAGTAGTTTGTGCAAATTATACTTTTCTAGATATCAGGGGCATATTCTGGAAGATAAAGATTTGTTAAAATAAAGCTTGCTTTATTTTTTTATAAACATAGACAGAATAC
This sequence comes from Dermochelys coriacea, assembly GCF_009764565.3. Taxonomy (NCBI): domain Eukaryota; kingdom Metazoa; phylum Chordata; order Testudines; family Dermochelyidae; genus Dermochelys; species Dermochelys coriacea. The sequence goes on from NC_050072.1 coordinate 41,272,865, forward strand.
TTGAGGGACCATGAAGCCTCTATAGTTGTTTCAGAAGTTCTGATCTTTCTGGCATCTGGAGTGTTTAAAAAGCAGATTCTTTTTAAAGGGGGGGACTTTCTCATTTGATAGTGTTCAGAATCACTGGATGGTGCTATTACAGATGTTCTTGTAAGTTTTCTTTAGCTAAATATATGGGCATTTGGATCTTGGCAGCAATGCCTCTTTGTTAGTTGTGATGCAGTTTATCTTTTCAAAAGCCGTGTGCACCACCAGTAATGATTAGGGCCCTATCAAATTCACGGCCATGAAAAGCACATCACAGACCATGAAATCTGGTCTTCTGTGTGCTTTTACCATACAGATTTCACAGGGGAGACCAGCCTTTCTCAAACTGGGGGGGCCTGACCCAAAAGGGAGTTGCAGTGGGGGGGGTCACAAGGTTATTTTAAGGGGGCTTCAGTATTGTCATCCTTACTTCTGTGCTACAGCTGGCACAGCTCTGCCTTCAGAGCTAGCTCCTGGCCAGGAGCCGCTGCTCTCCAGCTGTCAGGTCTGAAGGCGGTGCTGCCAGCAGCAGTGCAGAAGTAAGGGTAGCAGTATCGCAGTCTCCCCTACAATAACTTTGTGACCCCTCAATTGTAGGACCCCTACAATTACAGCACTCTGAAAATTCAGATTTAAATAGCTAAAATCATGAAACTTGTGATTTTTAAAATACAGTGACCATGAAATTGACCAAAATGGGCCATGAATTTGGTAGGGCCCTCATAATGATTGTTCATTGCCTAAGTCACTTTGACAGGAATTCTATCTTGGGTGCAGAGCTGTTGCCTATGAGATACCCAAGCAAACACACGCATATTAACTTTTTTTTTTTTCAAGAGGCTAGTGGAGGTGTGTGTGCACATGTCTATAAATTTTTCAAAAGCTCTTAAGTCTCAAAGATTTTTTCAAATGGACTTGGGCTCCAAAGTGACTTATGTGGCCTTTGAAAATTGAATTTTCAAAAGCACTTAAATCCTACCTTACACCCCTTTAGGAACAACATCAGAGTTCCACATTAGACAAGTAAATACTTTCAGGAAACAAGCCCAGGTCTCTTAAGGATGATAGGGCTGGACACACATACAAAGTCACCAGTTCAATGACCCTTTGGAATATAACTCTAGATCTGAGCCTAACCATTGTCCTAACACTTAAATCATCTTTAAAAGGATTTTTAAATAGTGAATAAGAGGCTAAATGTGCATGGACTACAAACATTTATTTGAACATAGTTGTGCCAGTGTTAAATGCTATAAAAAGAGAACAAATACATGTATTCATCTGAATGAGATGGGAAGGAGGGGCTTGTGGTTAAGGCCCTGAACTAGTTCTTGAGATCAGCATTCAATTTCTGACTCTACCTTAGACTTAATGTGTGGTGTTGGAGCAGTTTCTCTGCTACATCCAGCTTCCACCTGGCACAGCAGTGCAAAGGAGCTGTCATGGATCCAATTGTGGCCTCCTGATTCTCTGCACCTACCCTAGTTTAAGGAGCCTAGAGTCTGTACTAACTTGATCCAGTGGAGAGAGCCACACCCAGTATACTCCTTGCACTGGTTCTGTGATTTCTGGGGGCTGCCAAAAATATCCCCAGCAGTAGAATTAAGGGTGATGTCCATTCTCTGTTTCCCAATGAATCTGCTCCTTTTTCTTTGTAACCTATCTGTAAAACTTGTATATAATCTTTACCTTATCTGTGGTGTCGAAGTGCAAGCTCTTCAGGGCAGGGGCTGTCTCTTAGTAAACATTTGTGCAGTGTCTGGCAGGGTGGAGCCCTGATCTGTTTGGGGCCCATAGGTGCTACTGTAATTCAAATCATTAATAATCCTGCCATTGATACCCTTATTGGCTCATTTTTAACATAGCTGGTTGTGGGGGAGAACTTGTGTGTCAAGTTTGTAATGAAAACGTGTCCAGATACTACTGCTGCAGATTTGTGGTTAAGACTCAATCTTCCCATCAGAGCAAATCCTCTTTCTAGCTCAATTGTTCTAATACACAATGAGGCTGCAACTCTGTTAAAAGCATTTCTAATGCCTATAAGAAAGTAATACATTAACAGAGAATATACAACACATACGGAAAGACCATTCAGGTCATTTAAGGAAAGCACTGGATATCCGTACATTGTTAGATGCCTGAAACACAATTCCATTACACAGACTTTTAAGATGGATTCTGTTCATTTCATAAGCTTTTGTCAAACTCAATTAATTTAAAACACTGCCTGCAGAGCCCTTGAAAATTCCACGGCTCTTTAGGTCAGTTTCTATGGCAAGGGTTATAAAACTTAGGTCAGGTTCCCTAAGTAGCAAGTCTCCTGCAGCATTTACACACAGTATTAATAACAGCCCCCTCCCATCCTCTCAATCCCTTCAGCTGTAAAATTCTTGTTCTCTTCAACACCAAATTAGGTGTAAAATATGGGATGTATCCTTTAATCTACAGGGGAGGTTCCAACCTAAAAATATGCCCAAAGGAAAGGTTTGTTTGCATTTTCCCACTGACCCATTCCTACACTCACACCATGAAATGAAAGCTAGGCTGATTATCTCCACTTCTTTAATCACGAATCAGACCTGAGGCAACTTGATAAATACTGCATTTGCATGGAAGAATTTTGGCATTAACTTTCCTCCCTAATAACTATAATAGCTGCAGGAGAGAACATGACATTTGCAGAATGCCCTTGGAGTTTATTTGATAGGCTGTGGACTTTTCTGTCTTGTCATTGGATGTATAGTTGTGTCTGCCAGCAGCACTGTAAATTGAAGTCCTGTCAGTTTACACCATAAGCACTTTTACTCCCCTAAAGGCTTGTCTCTGTAGAACACCATTCATCTCAAAGAATCCCAGAGAGCTTTGAAGACTCTGATACAAGATATATATATAGGACTGTTTCACCAGGCTTTGCCTAGGTGCAGCAGTCCACCCACATGGTGTAATTGTATGGATTGGGCTCTTAGATGAAAGAACTACCCATACCACTTTCTGAAGCACGTACATCACAAGTCATGGAGGGTGGGGGGGAAATCGGTATCTGACAACTGTGTACCCCACAGTTTACATCCTAGATGAAAAATATAGAGTCGTGATATCAAATACCAGTCTGGTAACCCTTGGCAAACATGGCTGTAATGTTGACTACTGTGTGACTTTATTGAAGAGGTTTGCCCCATCCAAGTACTGACCTGATCCAACCCTACATAGTTTGTGGAAATCTGACCAAATCAAAAGAAACTCTGCAAAACACTTTGAAAATGGAATTTTCTATGCTGGTCACTTAATGCTGGTGCCTTTTTTATGTACAATATAGAAAATGGAGCAGTCAAATTTAGTCAAGATTTGGGGACAGGCTACTTCATATGGACAGTAGATTTTGATTAATCTTTCTAATATAAATTCCACTTTGTAGACATGTTGATTTCTGGATTAGAGAGACATAGTGCATGAGGTAATATCTTCTACTGGACCAACTTCTGTTTGTGAGAGAGACAAGCTTTTGAGTTTATGTAGAGCTTTTCTTCAGGTCTGGGGAAACTAAGGCCTGGTTTACACTACACTGTTAAGTTGACATGCTGCCTAGCAAGCTTTGGGAAGTTGCTTGGAATCAGACCTGAGAACCTAATTGTAATAACTGTTCTCATATACCTGGTACCCTGTAGGACCTAGCTAACACCTCCATACAACCATTTTAAGGTGGGTTGATATGATTCCAAATTCTGTTGGCTGTGAAATACATATCAGTACCCACTGCAAAATGTGCCAACAGTAAAGAATCACAGGAGAAATCGCTTTTTTAATTGTGAACAAAGGCCCAGATTTTTAAAGGTAATTAGGTATCCCATCAGTGTATAAAAAGGATGTAAAGAGAGGATCCAGAGGCAAGGGACAAAGATGATCAGAGGGATGGAATGGCGTATGTTTAGTTTGGAAAAGAGGAAATTGAAGACCACTATCACATCCCCCCCTTAAACACTTGAAAGGCTGCCATAAAAAAGATGGAGAAAAGTTGTTCTGTCTTGCCACATGGGGCAGGACAAGAGGCAATGGATCAAACTACAGCATAGCAGATTTAGATTAAATCTCAGAAAAAAATTTCTAATTTAAGAACATTGCCTTGGGAGGTTGTTGAAGCTCCTTCACTGGAGGCTTTCAAAAGGAGGCTGGATAGCCAGCAGTCTTGGCTGGTTTAGCCACAAGAAATCCTGCATCTTGGCAGGTGGTTAGACTAGATAACCATTGTGGTCCCTTCTGACCCTATTCTAGTCTATTGATATCAATTGGAGTTAGGTGCCTAAACACCTTTAAAAATCTGGCCCAAAGACACCGACACAGGACAAGCAACTTCATTAGGAAAACATTACTTCCTGTGAAGCTTCTGCCTCAGCTTCACTGGTGAGCTTCAGCTGAGTACATTTTGTGGCTGTCTTTTGCCTAGCTTTCTGTGACTGACCTAAAGAAACAATGCACATCCTTATAGGTACTGGATATTTAAACATATATTTATTTCTTGTCACCCTGGAGAGTTATGTTACCTGAGTTCTTTGTCACACAAGCCTAGAGAATTATCAGGGCCTTAGCTGGACACAGCAAAAATCTACATAATGGCACTATTCCCCCCCCCCCGCAAGAGTCTAAATTGTTGTGGGGTTTTTTGTTTTTATGAGGGGAATAGAGCATTCAGGGAAATGCTGATGTCTGAGGTAACCACAATCCTGTGGCACTGGAGCCACTTAGCCTTTGACCTCATTTGTGATATCTAAGAAGGTATCCAGCAATGACCACACAGCCATTTATTCCTCATTGAGTAAACATGCTATCGTACTCAATTTTTTTTTTAGAAAGAATTAATAGGTAAAAGTTTTAAACAGAAGCATCAGTTAATAACTTAAAGAATTGTATTGTATATAAAAGAAACCATTTGGCTAATGTTCATTCTGAAACAGAAAATAATGCAGCTACCTGTCTTCTACCTTTCAATGGCTGCTGTTATCCTCTACAGGAAAATGATATACAAATGAGAAAATATGGAACAGAAGGTGGTGGATTTGCTAGATGCAGATTTGTGTTCAGGACCTAATGGTCATCTCTTAACTGATATTGTATCAAATCTGTTTGTGCTGTTACAGGCTCAACACTTTGAATAATTGAGCACTACAGCAGTAGGATAAATGTGTTGCCACTTCAAAGCCATCCTGTGTAGCTGAATATCACTAAAATGGATTAAAAGTTTTCAAACCTTACCATCTTGCAGCTAATAGACTATAATTTAAGTTCTTGTAAGCATGCGCTGAGGAAATTATCTTGATTGGATTTAAAAATCCATATATATAATATCCAGTATTGAATCTTTAGGTTTCTCTTTATCACTGAGCTAACCATATTTGTTTTAACTGCTTCCAAAAGTACCTACAGTAGTTACAAAAAGGGGTTTAATTCATTTTCTAATTCTGGGTAAAGCTGTTTGCACACATTAAGATAAGCAAAATTAAATTTTAAACTGGCAGTATAATTGGAGGAGACAACCATGCTTTATTTATGTCTGGGAGCAGAATTCCAAACCCCTGATGATTTGGAGGGAGCCAACATTTATCAATCCTTATGAGTCTCTTAATTTAACCCAGAATTTCCAGTTCATTATGATAAAATAAAAATATACCAGTAGCATGATCAGTTTTTGGAAGACTGATTGAATTATATCTGAGAACTATCTATATTCCTGGCCAATGCTTTCCCCTGCCCCCACCCCCCCAAAAACAGCTTATTAAATCCAATATTATCTGGTACATAAGAAACATAGGGTAAGGTCTACTACATAAAATAAGGACAAAATTCATCCCTGTTCAGAGAATCAGAACAAAGCCAATATATAACTTAAAGTTAAGATTGGAATAACATTGGTTTGTCATATTGTTAATACCTTTAACATTAGACACTGGCTTTCTTTAATATTCCAGTAACTTGTTTACCTGTAGACTCTAACAAAATGTTCACCAACAGAATAGTGGTTTAAACATAGACTCTTGGAGAAGTCTATTGTCTATTCCCCTAATGCAGCTAGATTGACTCACCTGACAACAATTCTAATTTAAATAGGCATTCATAGAGATACTGTTTTTATTACAGGTAAACAGAATGCTTATAGTATCACTTTTTTATATAAAAACAGTAGTGTACATATAAGAATATATTACAGTTGAGGTCAAAATTCCTTTCATTTCTGAGAAATACATGAATGGTTAGTAGGAATTGAAAACTATTCATTCTATCTACATATACATAAACCTTCATGCATATTAATTTATCCACACAGATTCATTTATTGCTCACTATTCAAACCCTGCTTTGAAGACAGAATTATTTAATTTCCTCATGGACTTTTCTATGGTGCACATCATAAATGTTTGTAACACTTGGATACTGTAATGAATTTATTTTCACAAAACCTTTGTGAGGAGAAGAGGTGGTGTAATCGCCATTTTACAGATGGAAAAATGAGGCACAATGTATAGGTCCAAAGTTTCCACTAATTTTGGGTGCCCAATATGAGACATCTCGAACCTGATTTTTTTTCCCAAGAGTTCTTAGCATTATATTGCTCTTTATCTCTGCAAAACACAGCTTTTGACTTCAGTTACAGCAGTAAGTGCTCAGCATTTCTGCAAATCGGACTCCAGGCTATCAAGTCAGGCACACACAAAATAAGGAACATGCAATTAGTGGCCACCTGTGAAAAGTCTGTTTTAAATGTCTATCTAGAATCGCACTAGAACTCTGTGGATGAGGAAGGGCTAGAATCCAGTTAGCCAGGGCAGCACTCAACTTCCTTAATCCTAAAACAGTCTTTTTCGCCTCTTCCTGCAAACCCCTACCCCATTCCCTTCACACCTGTATCTCTGTGGGTGGGGCTTGGCACTGCTGCTGGAGTTGCTGCTGCTGAGCTACCCCTGCTTTGCTACTTTTGGGGAGTGGCATGGAACTCTCCCCCAGATTCCATCCACTCCTGCTGATGATGACCCTCTGATGGCCTACCAGCCTGCCTGTCTCCACTCACCTGCCCTGGGACTGTTGCACCAGAGACTCTCATTGCAAGCTCATGTGGGTGCACTTGCCCCCTTTGAAATTTCCCTCTGCCTCCCTTCCCCACAGTTTGCACTGGGCTGAGTGGCCTCCTCCTACCTGCCATTGCTGCCTCCCCCCACCAAGTTTTTTGTCCCCTCCTCCCCCCCAACATAGTTTAGCAGAGAAGAGCAGTTAGCCTCCATTATCTATACCCACAGCCTGCCCTTTATCATTTTTATGCCTCCACCATCCCTCCTACTAGAGCTGTTCCCATCACCTGCTCTCAATGGTGGACTACAACTTGGCCACATGTGAGGCTTCTGCTCTGTTGTGAATGCAGCTTCCCCACCCTGTGAACCCACCCCAGTCCCGCCATTATTCGAATATGGAGTCTGCAGAGAGTGGGGGTCCCAGGCCAGGCTGGGTGGGAGGCAGCCTCAGCACCCAGTGGATGGGCACCCCCACCACCAGTGGGTGCACCTTGCTCCACTCTCCTCATCCCAGGCCCTGCAGTGCAACTTGAGCCTCATCACCCACCAGCACACCCTCTGTCCCATCCCCTCCCACCACTACCCTGGGGGAGACCCAGTGCACCCCCTGCCCCATGGGGGGGCCCATACAGGCTGATTTGTCCCAGGCCCAGCACCCCCAAGGGATGGCCCTGTCCTGAGCACTTTTGGGGCCCACCCAGTCAGTATCCAACCTGATGCCAAGACTGAGCAACGAGCCCATTGCAGCACCCAAGCCTGGTGTCCTAGCTCCTACTCCTGCCCATTCAACATCTGTGCCTGGTTGAGGTGGAGCTGCACACGGGTTGCTGGGGGCCCTAATCACATTCGGGACTCCTCCTCTTGCACTTCCCATGCTACTGCCACTCCTGAGGTTATAGTCTTCCCTTTCTCAGGAGGAACCTCCAGGAGGTGGTCTTCATATTTCTCTTCCTTGCACCATCAGGGGTTGCTGTGCTCCCTCTACCACGTGCTTCTGTGTCAGGGCCTGAGGTGGACAATGTGGTGCAGGTGGTCCTGCACTCATACCTGCATGAAGGCCACAAGGTCATTTATGGCAAGGAGACTTTAATCTTGTCCTTAAGGCCTCAAGAACCTTGATGGTGAAAAGCCAAAGGTACTGGGAAACCAGAAGCTGCAGCCTACTTGCCCCTGGTCGCCTTTGGGATTGACAAGGGGTTGTGTTGCTGTGGGGGTGGGTGATGCTCCCAGCCATGAGGATCCTCAACTTCCCTGCAATGAGAGCAACCGTCTTGGCACAGCTTAACATCAGGGCCTGTAGGGTGAGTCTCTACAGGTGCCAGGCATGCTGTGATCTTTCTGCAGGTGACTCTCATTGATTCAGCTGCTAAAGCCACACTTGGAGGGCGGGGGGAGGGGGGGGAAGCTGGAGTGGAGGGGGCAGCGTGTACTTCATACATATCACCAAAGTCTCAGATGGGGCAGTCCTTTGCCTTGATGCAGAGGTGATGGGATGTGGGGAAGGTATGCACCTGGCTCTTCTGCCATGACTACACCAGGAGGCCAGTCAGCAGCAATAGAGAAGTTGGAGCAGGAAGCTTTGGAGCTGGAGCTGGCTGCTCACCCTGGGGATCCATCCTTCTACAGAGAGTGTTAGGAGAAGCATGACAAGCTCCAAGCCCTCAACAACCTTCAAGCCCATGGCACTTTCTTTCAATCCTGCGACCAGCTCCTTCTGGAAATGGATCACAGCTCCTGCTTCTATGCCTGGAGAAGAGAGGTACCAAAAAGCATGTAACATGCCTCCTAGAAGAGGATAGCAACCCTCTCACAGACCTGGTGGAGATGCAGGGAAGGGCCAGGGCCTTTTATTCCAGCCTCTTCACCCTAGAATTGACCAGTGACAATTCCAGCAGAGTCCTGTGGGATGAACTCCCTATGGTCATCATGGGTGGCCAGATTTGTCTAGAGCAACCTCTCACAAGCTGAGTTCTCAGCACCCCTCTCTCTGATATCCATTAACAAATTGCTGGGCATCAGTAGGCTGACCACAGAGTTCTACCATGCAATCTGGGACATCCTCAGCCTGGACCTCACCTCCATCTGAGCTGAGTTATTGGGGAATGGATGCTCCCCCGTCATACAGGTGGGCTGTGCTCACCCTGCTACCTAAGAAGAGGGACGTCCATGACCTACGCAATTGGTACCCAGTTTCACACCTCAGCACAGACTATGAGGTCATAGTGAAAGCCTTCTCATAGCAGCTGAAGTCTGTCCTGGCAGATGTGATCCACCATGATCAAACTTACACTGTTCCTGGCTAGACCATCTTCAATAACCTTTATCTGGTTCAGGACCTACCCCATCTAGGGTGTAGGGATGGTCTGTTGCTTGCCCTCTTATCCCTGGACCAGGAGAAGGCCTTTCACAGGATGGATCATGAGTATCTCAGGGGTACTCAGTGGGCATGAACCTGTCACCTTCAGTTGAGGGGTGCATCAGGGCTCCCCTACCAGCTGTGTACCATCACAGAGCCCTCCTCTGCAAGAGGATGATGGAGTTGGTGCTTCTGGAGCTGGACTTTCAGGTGGTCCTGTTGGTGTGTTCCAATGATATGTTTCTCATGGACCCAAGAGACCTGGTGCAGGTGGAGTTTTGCCAATCTGTCTGGTGGCCTCCTCTGCCCAGTTCAACTAGGTCAAGAGTTCTGGCCTGGTGGTCAGGGATGGATGGCAGGCAGGCACCCTCCTATCTGTGCTCCATGCCATCTGGTGGGACATGGGTCTGCTACTCTATCTGGACACTTGCCTTTCTGCCAGAGATTTCCTCCCTGCTGGAGAATTGGGTCGATCTCTAGGCCAGGGTGACTCTCTGGTTGTGAGGTGGACAAGGCTGCTCCAGTGCCTTTCCCTGTGGGGGAGAGCACTGGAGTTCAACCAGTTGGTCTTGTCCATGGTCTGGCACCAGCTCAACACTCTGAGCCCACTCCTGGGAACCCTAGCTAGTCTTTAGAATAAGATCCTGGAGTTTTTCTGGCAGGGGCTGCACTGGGTCTCTGCAGGGGTCCTGAGCCTCTCCTGGAGGAGGGTAAACAGTGCCTGTTCTGAGTGGTAGCCGTGTTAGTCTGTATCAGCAAAAAGAACAAGGAATACTTGTGGCACCTTAGACTAACACATTTATTTGGGCATAAGCTTTCGTGGGCTAAAACCCACTTCATCAGATGCATGCAGTGGAAAATACAGTAGGAAGATTATATATACACACAGAGAACATGGAAAAAATGGGTGTTGCCGCATCCCCACCTTCAGGCCCTGCAGCATTTCCTTTACATCTCCTTTACCGTGCAGGATGTTCAGCATGGAGCATGCTGGTGCATTGTTTTTTCCACCACTTCCAAGGGCTCCTATGACTAGCAGCTCTTTTATCTTCACTAGAGAAGTCTCCCCCAAGACCTCTTTGAGTTGCAGGTCTTTTTATTAGGACCTCCTCAGGATCTGGAACCATTTCAGTGACCAGAGCTCTGGTGACTGCAAAGGAGGAGGACCTCATCTCTGTGTGTAAGTGGTGGGGGTCCCACTTGGTGCAGAGGAGGTTGGTCCTGGCTGGTACCACTAGAGTCAGACCTCCTGAACTACGATCAGAGGGACAAGGTGGACCCTGGGGCACTCAGCCAGCACATGGGACTGTCCATCCAAAATATCCCCATCATGTGCTCCACGAGATGAGGGCAGCCTTGCCTCCTGCTCCTCTTGCTCTCCTTGAGACAGCCCTGCAGGAGGGCACTCCCAGACTGCCTCCTATCCCAGGACCTCTGGAATTTGTCATCAGGCCCCTGTTCCAGGAGCTTCCCAGGCAGCACCCAACACACAACCTCAGTTGGCTGCACCATATCCTGCCAGTACTGCATCCAGGACACATCTCTACATGTTAGTGCTTCACACCGCCTGCTTCCTCATCTTCATGTCCCACCCTGACACCAAGTGGCAAGACCTGCTGTCACCTGAGGAGGGCCAGCAACCCCAGTGGGCCAGTCTGTACTCCACTCTGATCCGATAGCCTGCTGGGCATGTTAGCTGGTGGCTCCTTCACAGAGCTGTGAGCATGTACCTGGCACAGGTCATGAATGTCCCTGACACTTCTCCTTTGTGGTGAGAGGGAGCTCCTGATGCATGTGTATGTAGGGTACATGAGACTGCAGCCCCTCTTTCAGCTACTCCAGAACCTCTTCTGAGGTTCTGGCTGCACTTCCTCGTTTATATACACCTCATCCATTGCCCTGCAAAGTTGTAAGACCTCCTTGTCAACCTCCTCCTGGCCAAGATAGCCATCCATCACTCCAGGAGAAGGCGCTGCATGGAGCGGGGCTCACTGCAACTGTGAAGCCTAGTTCCGATCCCTTGTGAAGTCATGCCTTCAAGTAGAGTTCCTCTCGGCAGTGTCCACTAACTCCTTAGTTGCCTTTGAGGAGCAGTGGGGGCTGACAGGGGTTCTCCACTTGGTGTCTTCCGGGGCCCTGATTTTTTTTTTCCCCTTTGACATTCACTCCCATCCCTACTTCATTTCTTGTCCCCAGTATTTACTTGTGGCCTGGATTCAGTGCCCCCTCACACTCAGATGAGGGGGAGGTCATTTAACTTTACGTGCCCGAAGTCTCACGGCAACCCCCATAAGAATACACGTTCCAGCTTCTGCAACAAATGAGGCAGCAGTCTTCCAGACAACAGCCTTTTTTTTTTTTTTTACTACACAACCCTGATTCACTGGTTGTGTAGGTCCAGTCTGTGCATTGAGTGAGACAGGGGTCCTGTGGAAAAAATAGTAAGTGATCATGTAATCGGGCTGTAGCATAATGCATATGCACAAGGTTGCTGAATTGGGGTTTCATAGACAACCCTAATTCTGATATTTCCTACTGGCCGCACCTATAATGGAAGAGACCTACTATATTTGGAGATAGTAGGTGGGTGAGTTCAGGGCGAAGGATAAGCTATTGAGCTGGACAAATTATTAATAATGAATAATATAGATGTATTTTGCCTCTATTTCTACTCATGAATTTTCCCTCAACTGATTTTTTTTGTGTATGAGTTTATTCATTATTAGCCAAAGAATTTATAGAAGGAAGAAAATTGGTCTGATTCATGAGCAGTTTACAGGGGTATCTGAAATTCAAGTTGTACTGACTGGATGCATAAGTCCTATGATTCTGCTCTACTCACCCAATGAGGGAACTGTTGGAATCAAGTTCCTGGTGCATATACTCATGTTTGACTTCAAAACTTGCTTTCAATGTAAACTCTCTAATATTCACTTAAAATTCTGTTCTGTGTAGTCACTAGAATATAATGGAAAGCAAACATGAAAGGGGAAAGAATGTAGTCAAAGCACGTTTGCTTAAAAATCAAATGCATATTCATAGAAAACTGTTTGATATATTTCTCCATCTCTACAATTGTCTCTGTATGGTATTTGGAAAGGGGGAAACTATATTTTTATGCAACTTTTAATTAAAGAAAAGAATTTACACTTTTATGTTACTTTTCATCTGAGGTCTCCAAATGCTGTACAGATATTAATTAAGCACATGGATATGAGAAGAGACACTCCTGAAAAGGGCATGGCAAGGATCTAAACTGAAACAAAATTAAAGGATGAAACAATACACAGTATTTTTTTCTGGGGGAAATTAAGGACAATGGAAAATTTGCAAAGTCAGCTATTGCTGCCTGTATTAAGAAATATTACAGTATTTTACTCTAAGGACCATAACTGTTATTATAACTCATTTGTAAACTGTGTTCCACACTGTGGAATTCTGTGATACTTTTGAGATGGGAGACAAGTAGTGATAAATATAGGGATTCCTTTTCTTTGATAGGTTTGAATACTTGATAGGCAAGAGAAAATATTGCCACGATCTCCACTGTAATCAAGTTTTTAAAAAGCTACAAAAAGAGGCCGTTAATAGAGAAATTGGAAGTGCAGCAGCATTTATTCATGCGGGAAGTAGATGGCAAAGGGGCTATAGGAACAGTAAAGCTCAAGTACTGCTTAAAAGCATACAACAAGAGGCAGCTCGACACACTGAGAGATGTTTAATCTTCACTGACAGTCACCCATGAAGCAGTAAAAGACACCTTTGTAGTAGAGATCAAAATAGCAGTTAAACAACTCCAGGGACTACAAAGTTGCCATGGAAGAGTGACTCTATTTTAGAGAGTGACATTAACTGTTTCAAAACAGTGCCAGTACATTTATGAAATTGAAGAGATCTATCTCTGTCTCCTGCCCCCATCAAAACACCTGAGCATGAGTACACTTGAAGGCTGTAACAGGAATCTAATCTAGATTTTAGGCTAACTGTTGCTTGGTGGCAGTGCATCACTGCAGTACAGACAGCCTTGCCATTTTCACTCCATGGTGAGTGGAGCTCAACTGCACAGCTGGGATGACAGGTTCAGAGTGTCAGCCACACTGCACTTTGAAACCCCTGCTGGTTTAAATAATTAATTGAGCTTCACTGATAGCATTGCTAGAGCAGATGGTGGACCCTGGCTTTCCCAAACCAGATCAAAACAAGTTCCTACTGTACTGAGAAAAAGAGCAAATGCACAATAAATCAAGAAAACAAACTCACCCAACAGCACTCCAGCATTGTATTAATGCTATTAAGCTATTATTGCAAAGAGGCACCATTGTCTAATATATTGAACATGGGCTGGGGGCCAGGAACTCAAGTTCTGATCCCAGTTCTCTCATGAAATCTCTCTTTGGACAAGTTACCGGAAGCCAGATTTTCCAACAGTTTCCATTAAATTTTGGATCCTTTGGTTTTTCTGTTGCTTTGTTAAATGTACTGGCCATCTAACATGGAAACCATTTTTCTCTCTGCCTCCTGTACATACAGGATTCTTAATGTGCAAGCTAACAATGGTGGCCCAGGTACATTGTCCCTGTTGTTGGTGCTTTAAACTCGTATGGGGTATGTAATTATGTGTTTGTATAACAAAAGCCTTTCCACCTTGTCAAATCATACTGTATTTCTGTCCAGGGTAAAACCCAGGATATAGTTGGGATATTGCCATGCTTGGGTCTCTTTTCTGTTATGCTGTCAGAGTAGAGTAAGGTCATCTTCACTATAGGAAGTTATCCTACTACCAATCAAACATTGCTATATGCTACTTTACATTATATCTCTCCCTTGAAAATCAAGCCAGTTAAGTGTTGCACCCTCAAAGGCCATTTATCACTATAAGGCCATAAGTCATTTTTGGCTACTGTCCCACACCACAGAGCTGACCTGCCCCACAAGAAGGTGCAGAAAGAATTTGCTTACTGTGCCACCCCTTCAAGCAATGAGGAGTGTAAAGTGAAAGACAAATAACCAGTGAGAAACAGACTATTTGTAATAGGCTGGTTCTCCAGAGTCTCATGTTTAATTTTCATTTTATGTTCTGTTCACACATGTATCTATTATCTCACCTTTTTATTGTATGTGAGTGATGAACTGATGCCATTTGTTGTTTTTTGGGTTATTCATTCTAATTTAATATCCAGGAGTAATGGAGACCTGAAACCACCTGTCAGATGCCTCCTGGTAGTCATGCTTAATGATTCCAGCAGAAGTCCATGCTGGATGTAGAATCAGGACAGGGCCAAGGGTGGCACTAGAATCGAGATCTGGGGACAGACCAGGATCCGAACTGAGATCAAAGTCTGTACACAACCAGAATCACCACTGGAGTCCAGGTGCAAGCCAGAGATGGAAGCTGGGTGTTCAGAGTTCAGCAACAAGTCAAGTCAGTAGCATACCTGGAGTCCAGATACAGGCCAAAGGTTGAAGCCAGGTAGTCTGGGGGAGTCAGCAAGCAGAGGCAAGGCTGGAGCAGGTCAGTAACAGGTAGAGTGAGGTCAGAATAGGGCAAGGACAATACTAGAACAGGGCTTGGGGCATGCTGGGGCAGGAACAGAATCAAGAGCAAGCTGTGAGTTTCAAGAGTTTGATATACTGGAGGATTTGTGGCTGGGTCCTGCTGTTGCACAGAGCAGCTCTGGCAGGGTTGGGGAAATACCTGAGCCTGGGGGTCATCTGACCCAGACTCAGATTAGGGATAGGTTGCTCCCTCATGCTTGAGGGCTGAGTCACTGCAGACTCTGTAAGAAGGGTAAATCAGTGCAACTGGATTGTTCCTGCATGCCTGAGTGACTCACTGCAGCTCTGTTGGAGGGATACCTATTGAGGATCAAAGGAATTGGCAAGTCTGCCCACATCTAAAAGCCACTCCCTCCCAAGCCTAAGGGGAGGTACTACTGGACCCAGAGCTCAAATGAGTTCTGGAGACAACTAATGAAAAACAGGGACAGGAGTGAGGTCACAAAGTCAAAATCGGGGATGCAGAGGGGGAAAACCAAGCAGAGAACCCTGGACAGTGACCTCTGCTCCTCAAAGGTATCCAGGAAGCCAGCGACACAGACCAGAGTAACTCTGCCAGGAGATGCTGTTACCAGCACACTCTTGGAGCACCTACCTTTATCCAGTTCCTAAGGCTCAAGTTGTAACCCTCCTAATTTAGGCACCCACCTGTACCCCATTCCTAGGGCTCAGGGTGTAACCTTACACTCTGCGGGTTTGCAGGGTCTAATACCAATAAAGCCTTACACAGTAATATCCTCAATGTCTATTTTTATTAACTGTCACCAAAAGAGAATGCACATGCCAAGCATACAGTACTCCCCATAAGGCAGATGAACTTTTCCTGCAGGCCAGTCAAGATTGGATCATATGGGGACCCCAGCTTCTGCATGATATAGTTGGCAGTGTGTTGAGATCTGGCATCTCTGATCTTGGGGGTATGTCTTCAACTTAATTCCAAATAACTTCCTTTTTACCCCAATTTATATAGTGAAACTTGTGTCCTGTTTAGGTATATTTTAACCAATCATTTTACTAAAGTATTACAAAATAATTCTTTGAAGAATCTTAACATATTGTGAAACAATTTTTTACCTAATCATGCCCCTATCACCTTAGTTGATTTAAATCTTGTTATCCAGCAGACAGAAACAATCAAAGAACAACCAGATAAACAATAGAGAAGTGGGGACCATAAAAGCAAAGCAATGAAGTAGAGATTTCACACCTACAACTGTTAAGTGGTTTCTTGCCAGACAGAATGCTGTGAAACAGTTTTCTTTAAACATCTTGCACTGTTTCATTATCTGATGATTGTGGGTATTATGGACAGGATCTCCTTCTTAACAGCCCGATATTACATTATTTTAAGGCAATTCAGGTGGAATGTGAGGATGTGACTTTCTGCTTCTTGGCTCATGGCTGCTGCTTTCCTAACATGGCCGCAGAAAAAGGTCTCAGACCCCGTAGTGAGGCCTAGTGGTTGAAGGAGAGGGCGACGCTGGTTGTAGGGTCAAGACTGGGCCAAGGATGGCACTGGAATTGAGATCCAAGATCAGAACCGAGATCAGAGTCCATAGACAAGCCAGAATCAGAACTGTAATTGGAGTCCAGGTACAGACTAGATGTTGGGTTGAAGCTGAGTGACAAGAGTCTGAGGGTCCTGGGAGGGTCAGAAGGCAGAGGCAAGGCTGGAGCAAGTCAGTAACAGGGCTGGAGTAAAGTCAGAGTAGGGCAAGGACAAGGCTGGGGCAGGATCAGGGAGACAGGAAAGCAAGAAAAAATAGTATGATTAAACAGCAAGATTCAAGAAATTATTCAGTCTAAAATGATATCCGGCAAAAACTGAATTTAAGTTAAATGAAGCTAATAAAGTGTAAAGTGAAAGACACATAACCAAAGATATAAGAATAAAGAAATTGTTTGGCACTGATGTGAAGAAACAAGTGGGTAAAGTTAGATTCCTAAGGCCTTATTTAGACACTTAACTGAATCTCATAACTGCTGGGAAATTATGAGCATTGGCCTCAGTGGTACAGGCTGGGGGCTCAATTTCAAAAATCTGATCACTTATTTAAGTAGCAAATACATGTACATGTTTGTTGTAAGGTGCTACTCGTGATCCTGGTAATTTAATTACAGACTAGAGAACCTTACTAGGGAAGAGAAATTGGCTGAAACTATCACAAGACCATTATAAAAGCCCGAGCTGAATGTTATATGATAGAGAACAACCAGCATGGCTTCTTTAAAGGACAATCATGCCTTTGATATTTGTAAAATATTGGCTAAAAAAAACGCCAGTAGATGTATTGGGTTTGACTTTTCAAAAAAACTTTGAGTCTCATAGCTTCGTTCAGATTTTTCATAAATTACATTTTTCCTAGTTACTCTTTTTTTTATATAGGCAATTTTCCATTAAAGACAGTTCAGCAGAGAAGGAGAATGCATCTTATTTTTTCAAAATGACCCATCAGGGCACTAATTGAGAACAACCAACCTACTTGTTAACAAGTTCCAAATAATGTAATACTAGCACATAGAAGCAAGGGGAAGGTAAAGTGAAGGTGTCCCAGTGTTAACTGGATCAGGACTCACTTTTTGTTCTGTTCAGTTCAAACTGTTTTCATTCTTACTAGTTTTATTAATCTTTTAAATTGTTATCATAGGTCTGTCTGCTAACCAGGGTGAATCCAATAGAGCAGGGGTTCTCAAACTTTTTTTTTTTTTTTGTGGACCACTTGAAAAGTCTTGCATAATGACAGGTTTCAGAGTAGCAGTCGTGTTAGTCTGTATTCGCAAAAAGAAAAGGAGTACTTGTGGCACCTTAGAGACTAACAAATTTATTAGAGCATAAGCTTTCGTGAGCTACAGCTCACTTCATCGGATGCATTTGGTGGAAAAAACAGAGGAGAGATTTATATACACACACACAGAGAACATGAAACAATGGGTTTATCATACACACTGTAAGGAGAGTGATCACTTAAGATAAGCCATCACCAGCAGCAGGGGGGGAAAGGAGGAAAACCTTTCAGGGTGACAAGCAAGGTAGGCTAATTCCAGCAGTTAACAAGAATATCAGAGGAACAGTGGGGGGGTGGGGTGGGGGGAAGAAATACCATGGGGAAATAGCTTTACTTTGTGTAATGACTCATCCATTCCCAGTCTCTATTCAAGCCCAAGTTAATTGTTTCCAGTTTGCAAATTAATTCCAATTCAGCAGTTTCTCATTGGAGTCTGTTTTTGAAGCTTTTTTGTTGAAGGATAGCCACTCTTAGGTCTGTGATCGAGTGACCAGAGAGATTGAAGTGTTCTCCAATTGGTTTTTGAATGTTATAATGTTATAATTCAAAGACCTAAGAGTGGCTATCCTTCAACAAAAAAGCTTCAAAAACAGACTCCAAGGAGAGACTGCTGAATTGGAATTAATTTGCAAACTGGATACAATTAACTTGGGCTTGAATAGAGACTGGGAATGGGTGAGTCATTACACAAAGTAAAACTATTTCCCCATGGTATTTCTCCCCCCCCCCACTGTTCCTCTGATATTCTTGTTAACTGCTGGAATTAGCCTACCTTGCTTGTCACCCAATATGTCACCCATATTGTTGTATGGAGAATCTCTATATTTTATGACTAACTCACAATGCATTTCTTTCTTTTTTCCTAAGTGATGCTCAGTGAGCCACCTCTTAAAACTATTCAGTCAGAATCAGGGCCGGCTCCAGGCATCAGCTTTCCAAGCAGATGTTTGGGGCAGCAGCTTTTGGGCAGCGGCTCTGCCGCTGTTCCCACGGCGGCAGCTTTTGGGCGATGTCAATTTGGCAACTGCTTGGGGTGGCAAAATTGGTAGAGCTGCCCCTCCTCAGAATGACTATGGTAGCATTTAATTTACTTGGATCTCTTGAATTCTTGTCAAAGAATGTGGAGTAATATTCTTTTCAATCAGCAAGCAGAATGTTCTGGGTGGTGATATCCCTTTAAAAGATCAAGGGGAAAATATTGAACTCACAAGGTACTCTGGGGTTCAGGGAATGACAACTGATGTGGGAAGCTGAGAAAGAGATCTGACAAGAGTAGAGACAGCAGCTCGACTTCCTTGAGGAGAGGAGGTTAATAGGAAACAGGTTGAAGTGTGTGTGAATAACACATTGTGTGGAAGGCGAAAGTAAACTGAAAAGAACATGAAGGAGCAAACAAAAACACAGAAAGGAAAAACAAGTGATCTCCACCAGGAAAGATAAGGCTCCTTCTGTTTCTTTCTCTCTCTCTCTCTGCATGGCAGGTGAGAGTAGGATCTGAAACTGCAGGTTTTTTGTGTGGCTTTTTTATTATGAAAACAGAAAAGTATAGGCCAAATGCTGCAAGGTGCAGAATGTCTGCCTGCTCAGCATCTGTGATTTCCCATTGAGCCACTTGATGGGAGGCATATGTACTCAGCATCTCTCAGGATTTGGCCCTCTTCTTTACACACTGAATAATTCATTACCTCTAAGATTACTGCTCACCAGACCTAGCTGCTAATACATTGGGCGCTGAGGTGCTCATGTAGCAGAATATGGTGTGCAGCCAGGATTTGCAACCAAAATATGGAACATTAGAACTACACTTTTTTTTTTTCAAACTTGAGTGCCTAAACTCGTATGTAGACAGCTAAATATAGATTTGGATGCCTAACTTTTCCAGGTCACCAATCCTTGGTTATATTCCAATGGAATGAAGAAACTCCATTCCAGGTCACAGGGACTGGATGGCACATCAGCTTGTTAATAGAATATGGAGCCTAATACTTCTAGGTTGCTAGTTTGAATCCGGCTTAGGCCTGCATAAATCTATACCAGCTGTTTGGTGGTCCCAGTCCAACTGCCAATGCAAACGACTGTCTCTGCTATTAGCACTAATTGGCACCTTTGGTGCCAATTTTGTAGGGAGGACAAGGATTGAATGGCCATACAGCCTGGCATACACTTTCACCCCTGTATTTAAAGGCTGAAGTACCTTGGCAGACAAAGGAATCTGCTTACTTTGCCAATATTGTATCTATTCTAAAGAGGATTTCAGTCTCCTGAGTTCACACCTTTCACAAGTATTAAATTCAGCTGAAAAAAAATGGGAAGGAAGCAACCATTTCCCTCAGGTCTTTCTTTGGTAAATAACCTCCAGCAGCTATAAGAGTGCCATGTGGTAAATTTAATTTTTTTCTGCAAAGGAATTGAAACTCACCAAAATGTAAGCTGTATCTCCACAAACTCTAATCTAACTAGTAGGTGTGCTGCATCACAGATTGTTAACCATGATCTTCAATGTATCTTTCATATTTTAACATTTCTTTTTAGCCTCCATTGCATACTTTTCAGTACATTAATTAGGAATACAGCGAAAGCCCTGCCAGGGAGATCTATACAAAATGTCTGCAAAAACGTTTTGTTGAAGGAAGTTTTGTCCCAGATTTTCCCAAGCAGTGTATCGATTGGGAAGAAGCTTAAGGATAATCTACTACTGTTTCAAATACATTAGGGTATTCATCTCACCTGCACTGCTTTGAAAATGCAATCTTGTGTATTGTACAACTCACTTCAATACATTAAGGTATAAATTTTCAGTGTAAATTATGTAGTTATGGGGATAAACTACTTAGGCAGCCTGGATGCTAGGAACACTGGCCACTGGTGCTGACTCTTGTTTTTGCCTGGGGGTGCTCCTCTCCATCCCCTCTGCGCCCCCCCCCCGCCCCATGCAAGCAGTGGGTGGGGCCTCAGGGGATGATCCTGAGCAGAGTGCAGGCAGAGCTGGGGGAAGGGCCATGGTCCAGGCACCGGGGCCCACAAAAGATTAATCCAGACCTGCGGATGTTGAGCACCCCCTATGTTTGTTTGTTTTTTCAGTTTTGCTTGAGCTCCGGAGCACCCATGGAGTCAACACCCATGACACTGACTTCATTTTATAATCATTTTCCATAAAAATGTCAAAGAATATAGTTACATTTTTTCCTGTTACCTGCCTAAATTGAAATGCACACTTACATCTAAAGTTGTACAGTGGGCATATTTTTAATCCGTATCAAAACTAGATGCTATAGTTCTCCATCCTGTCCTTTCCTGTCTCATTTTTACTGTTGCTTTTGGAACACTGTCAGGACAAAACTGAAGTAGTTATTTAATCTACCTCATAAGAGTCCTTCTGTGTATTGGTTGTGACAGTAACCAATGTGTCAGCTCAACCCTATTGAGCTTTCCTCAGTGTCCTTGACAAAGCTCATGGAGAATGTTAGCTCAGAATGTCTCTTTTTTTTTTTAATATATAACTCTAAAACATTGATGCCCTCAGTAGTTTGAAACAGTTAAATAGTGGAAGACTTAGTATTAGAGCTAGCAAATTACTCCAGTATATTTAGTAATTATCTTAATTGCTTGAAATATATTTGTCTATTTAGAGTAGGGATGTAGTATTTGATTGGTGTTGTCCATACAAACTGGAAACCTGGGTGTCTAAAAGTACATGCAGGCACAGCTGTTTCAATATAACATTACTGGGACTATGATATCTTGAATGGTAATGGAGGTAACACATGGCCACAGCCACACATGGCCTTAAACTACATTAATCATCTTGTCATGGGCTGAGTGGTGCTCTGTGTTGGTTGACCATACAGGTGCTAAGTGTTTAAAATTAAAAAAGCCATAAGCAAGACAAAAGACCCCAAGGAAGCCACATACAACATACATGTGATTACTGTTGTGTGGCTACCAACTTATTCCTATCTGGTAGCAGAAGAAAGGCCAAAGAGAGAAGTGCATACCTAAGCACCTTATTCATATGCTTGCTGAGGATCATGCTTACCTCTTTTCAGTCTTCTGTTTTATTAATTTATTTTTTATTTTATTATTTGTATGAGTACATCCTACAGGCCCTAACTGAGATCTGGGCTGCTATTTGCCCATATTCCATCTCTCTTGTACCCTGTGTCCTCTTGATAATAAGGAGCAGGTGTACAAGGGGATTTACCATTTCCTTCCCCTCAACACAAAGAGCTATGTCTGACACACAACCTTACTTGCATTGGGTTCTGCTGTCACATGCTGGAGCATGACAACGGTGTCCTCTCAACTTTGCAGTATACAAGGCTATGAAAGAACAAATGCATCACTTGAATGCTGGATGTACAACTACTAGTTCACACATTGTGACCAGATGGAAACTGAGTGGTGACACAAGTTAAATATGTAAATAGCACAATTACTATATAAATCTAAAGGATGGGGTCCAAATTGTAAATAAGATCTGAACCCTCTGGAACTTTGAACCCAGAAATGAACTCATTGTTCAGGTCTAGCTCCGTTGAGCCAAATCACAAACCCAAACTCCCTTGATTATTTTTTTTTTGTAGCACTAAGTCTACTTAAATTAAAAGGAATCTGCTGCAGTACCCTGTATTGTGTAAACTGACCTCTCACAGTAGGGGTTATTGTGTTCTATTTAAAATACGTCCAAGGATCACTCTGTCCCCAAACCACTCACCAAGATTTAGTGATGGTCCGTCACAATGGTGGTATAACTTACTCAGCAGGGGAGAGGTGTGGCGGGGCTGATAAAAGGTTATTTAATGGTAGACAAGCTTTTTTTTGACAACTGGTTCTATTAAGCAGGGATTTTATTTAAATCAGAACATGTGGACCTGGATTCCACCTACCTACAATAACAGTGAATATATGAAGAATATAATTTTAAAAAAATGAATTCTCTCTCTCTCTCGCACGCGCCCACACACACACACTCTTAATGTAACTTAATTTAAAAAAAACTATCTCTGTATACACAGGCTACTCTCAACTATTAATATTTTATTTTTAGTTCAAGGTTCCTCTTTCTCTAAATATCTCACTGGATTCTGTCTAAATCACAGTTCAGTCTTTGAGTCTCAGTCACCTCTTGTCAATTCCTGAAGAGATGGACTTGACTTCAGTAATATTTGCTTGCGGGGGAGCACATTAGACCAGACCCAAGGAGTCTGAAAGAACATTGGTCCTCCTGTTTTGGATGTGCAGGACAAAATGAATCAATGACTGGAGAAAAGCAGATCCGATGCTCAGGAACATACAGGAACCAATGCACCATCAAACACAGATTGACTTGACCAGCCAGCTTTGAACTGATTGGACCCTCTCCTGCACATCTATCCTGCACAATCTCAGCCTTTCCACTCACTCTTGGTTTCTCCCAGTCCAAGCTTCCCTCCATCCCTCTGGTTACTCCCTCTTCCCTTGCCCTGCATCTCTCAGATTGCTCATAATGCTCCACTCACTCTCTCTGTATCTCTCCATCTCTCTCTCAGGTCAACTGTCCCCTTCTCCTTCCACTGTCACTTCCCCTCCCTCTGAGGAGATGAGCCATATCCCCCCACTTTCTCAGTGGGAGGGGCTACCTTCTCTCCATAGAATAATGACAGCACATTCACCCTGAACACACCCTAAATAATATATCCCCATACAGCGTTGAGTCCCTTTATCATACTTACTTTTGAAATTAAGCTTTCAGTGTCCACTCCGATAGTGGATGTAATAAAATAGCTCATTAAGAAAATATAGTATTAGTTAAAAAGTGATATTAGATATAGAAAAACACACCCCCAAAAGGCTAGGTTAGCACAAGTAGATGGGATAGGTGTATTTCCTATAAACCATCAGCTTTCTTTATTAGGCCATTTATCTCACCCATTCTATAAAACTTTTCTTTATTAGGCTCTCCCTAAGTGGAACAAAACCAGAATTACATTCAAGTTTTTTTTTTAAAAGCCCTGATGTTCAAAGTGTACATGTTTTTCCAGACTAGTTACAAACTATGGCCCCACTCCTACAAACCCTTATACATTTCAGTATTCTTAGGCTAGTGAATAGTTCTATTTGGTTCAATGGTAACAGAATCAGGCCCTGTATTACCATAGACTTCTTTCTCAGATGCCCTAATATCAGACCCATTCAGCATTTGCCCATCTACTGCAGCCTGTATACTCGTGTGTTTATAGTAGTTTGAAATGCCAAGGTGAATAACACCAAAAGCTTATTACATGACAGTTACTTCAAAGAACATTTGTGTAAATCAGCAATAAAAGTTTGTGAGGAACTCCTATCAATCCCTTACTCCCCGTGATGAGCAGGTATTCATAGGAATAAATGCACTGACTTCAATGGGACTGTTTGTGTGAGTAATTGCTTCCCTGTTGGATTAAGAGGATCACAATCTGGCCTGTAATCTAACCTTTAGAGGCTGAGAGGAGAATTTTGCTCAGAGGCAGCTGTGTATTTATGGTTAAAGTGACCTAACAACTGCAGTTGCAGGTTAAAAAGTTACCTTTTTTTCAAGTGTTTTAAATAATTTAAAGTCTTTAAAATGTTGTTTAATGAGCATCAGTTTGGAATCTACCATTCTTTTAGCAGACTCCATTATTTATAATGTGCTTGCTATAGATGGGCCTGAATCAATAGTCCAGATCCAACTGCTCCCCCTAAACTTTAGTAAGTTTGGTTCCAGATCCTCCATGGAAGCAGCATTTATTTTTAGGTAAAGCTGTGTTTCAGTTAGCCCAAGGAAATGAGTCTTAGGTGATTTGATTTTAGTTTTTGTGTCAAGGGCCTGTGATGGGGCATACCAGGCATTCCACTGCCCCCTGTCAGACACTCCATTGCCTTGGTGCCCCCTTCCCTAGAAAGTAGTCCTTTAAGTGAGTTTGGGCCTCCAGGGGGTTGCCTAGAAAGACCTCCTCAGGAACAGTGGCTGGTTTAACCAGCAAGACTTGGTCCTCCAGAGGCTAGAAGGGCTGGGAGCAGCCGGTGGCCAATTGGGACCCAACAGGCCAGATAAAAGGAGCTAGCTGCGTCTATCAAATGGCAGTTCTGATTGAAGCCAGAAGAAGGGAGGAAGGATCATCCCACCGCCTTAACATAAGATGCCAGGCTTGGTCAGGGCCTAATTCTGACTGTACTTTTGCATTTAGCTCAGAGGGAGATTTTTGACATATTTTATGGGGTGTAAGGCCCAGGCTGATCATCCTTATAGATAATAATTGGGCTACTGAAAATTAGGCAAGGTCACTGTGTGACATACCAGGTTGCCTGAACCAATGGGTGACAGGGCCAATGAGCCCTGGAAGAAGTGTGAGTATGAGCTTCAGAGTTCATGAAGTTCCTAAGTTTTGCTTAGCTGCTACATCTCCTGTGGGCCTACTAAAGTACATTGGAATTACCCATCTGCAGACTTTGACATGCTGTAGAAAGACCCTGGTAGTTAGAGCTATCACAGTGTGAGCTCAGGAGCTTGGCTAGCTTTGGTGGTGCTGCTGCTACATTTCCTGAGGGCCTTCTAGGGCATTTTGGATCTTGGATGTATAGAAAGGCAGCTCCCATGTGCCTTAAGTTGCTCACAACTCCTAAACCATTTTTTATGGATGAGATTTGCTGACAACACAAACCCACAGTCCCTGAAATCCTTCTCAATCATACGTGCATAAGAAACACCAAGCATCCAATTCCTGTCTCAGTTCTACAGTATCTTCTTGGTTACAACCATTGATGCTCACCAAGAAACTATTTCCACAATAGTGAAGCAGGAATAAGAATTTTTCATTAAACTATAGTTAGTTCTCACCTACAAGACATTTATTATAAAATAGCTATTGAGTCAAGAACATCTGTGAAGCTTACCTGAGCTCCAAAACATCCTCCTAAAACTCTCAGGGTTAAGTAGTTTGAATCACAAATCATTTGCAAACTGAAAATGTAATAATCTTCTCTGTTATGATCCATTTCAATATGGGCACTTGGCAGCTGATCTGGCATAGGGCTACCATTCATATCTCAAGTTTGGAAATGCAAAAAAATTCTCTAGTCCCTCAACTCTCTGAGGAAAAACGTGTGCAGACATCCCTTTTCAATTCAATGGCATTAAAGTAATTAAGTGTAAAACTTTCAGAAACCCATAAGTGGCTCCTAAATTCCATTTACAAAAGTGACTTAAGCATTTGGGAGAAATAGTAGGTACCTCAATAAGCAGCTTCAGTTTCAGATTTCTGAGCATCCGCTACTCCCATGAAAGCTAGATATAAATTAAAAATTCCACTTAACTGCTTGATCTAAAAAAGATCATCAAAAGGCAGCATAATAACAAGCATTACCTGCGAAAGGTTGTGGTGCCTTCTTTCAACTGATCCCTGATATGTAGAGGAGGAAGTGCTAACAGTCAGCACTTCACTCCCTATTAGAGGGGAAACCAGAGGCCTTGAAGGTTATATATGTTATTAATCCACCACAGACCCAACTTTCCGGGTTTATTGCCATCTGCACTTTGTACATCTAACTAGCAATTGACCTGCAGGCATGGCTTGTAGAAGCAATAACAAACAGACATCTGCTCATGCTGTTTTTGTCAATGGCCATAGGTTATGTTGTCTGTTTGTTTAGATTAAATATATTTGGTCTTTGGGTGCTATGTGGTTATATTATGCCCAAACTGTAATACGGAACATCAGTACTTTAATGTGTGCCATGCTGAGCATCCCTTAAGAAAGCTCATATTTGACTGTTTTGGGATAAAATAGAGTAATTTGGATTCAGACTAAAATAGAGTAACCTGGATTCAAAGAAATAATAAAGAATGCAAAAGTCAATGGACAAACACTCAGCAATCCATCCTTTGATTGCATGTATGTTGATGTGTGGAGACATATACTATTTTTTGTGGGGAGAAGGGTGGAAGCATTGGGGAGTGGAGAAGGGGGAATATAAATAGTCAGATCAAATGCAGTCTTTCATATGTATGCTCAAAGGACCAGGCTGATAAATGAAAATGATCCTTTCCCC
This sequence comes from Dermochelys coriacea, assembly GCF_009764565.3. Taxonomy (NCBI): domain Eukaryota; kingdom Metazoa; phylum Chordata; order Testudines; family Dermochelyidae; genus Dermochelys; species Dermochelys coriacea. The sequence goes on from NC_050072.1 coordinate 41,299,693, forward strand.
CCAAAAAAATCTTTACTCAGCTAGGGAATCAGGGAAAGAAATAGGCTGTTGCTTTCATTAGCAACATTCACAAACAATTATGTACTCTAATGTCTGTGGGTAGAATTGCTACATGCAATCAGATACGGTTCACAAAGGTCAACAAGTATCTTCTGATGTTTCCAGGATGAATAGGGTAGAATGGTTCATTATGTTCTTTATAGATATTTTTATGTCTCCTGCCATCATAGTATCTCGATACCACAAAGAAAGAATTGTATCCTCCCAGCATGAAACAGAGAAATATTAGCTCCTGCATTTTACAGAACGTTACTGAAACACAGGAAGATTAAGTAACTTTCCCAAGGTCAGCTGAGCATCAAACTTAAGTCTTAAACATAAAATCATTCAGCCTTCCTCAGCTTTTATTTTTATGGATATCTGATGATTTTGAGGTTTCATGCTCTGATGTTTCTCTTCTAGCAAATAAGTCTCCTCAAAAACACTGATTCTTTACTTGTTTCTCCCCCCTACACATGCATGCACACACCAAAAAAAAATGAATAAGGTATTCAAGAAGCAACTTGAAAACAAAACAAAATGCCCTAATACACAATTTTGGGGCTTATCATTCATCATGTTCTGAATGTCATAATCAACCAAGTAGTCACTGTTATTCCTTAGACTACATGCTGTTAATACACAAATAGAGGAATGCAGTGCAGGCTGAGGAAATAATTAGGTTGGTGAATAGTATTGAAGGTATCCATTATATACATTAGGAAGTCCTATCAAAAACCATATGAGGGAAGAGTAACTTCCTTAATAGAAATGTATGTAGGATAGTATGTAACTTTTTAATTTTCACACCTGTGACTGAGAACCCATTATGCATGTTCCAGAGCGACAACCATTCAGTGGCCAGCTATTTCAGTTCTGCGAGATCCGCACATGTGGCGATGACCAGTCAAAACTCTCATTGTAGAGCGCAGCTGCATCACAGACAATTGAAAATATCCATACATCAGAGGGTCAGGTGGTAGTTCTCAAGCCACACAGTTTGGCATTGGAATGGGGTATACTGGCCCTTTAAAGGTAGAGGGGCCAGAAGAGCCCATTCTAAAGAGCTGAATTGAAAAAGGCCCAGGAAATGGCCTGGTAACAGAAAGAGAAAGTGGCCCCATGGAATTAGGAGTTGGATGGGGGAAAAACCCCAGGACATTGTTCCTATAAGGACCGGGGATCCAGAGCCCAGCAGTGTAGGGTTGGGGCAGGGCTCCCATCTCTTCCAGCCAATCAGGAGAAGCTCTCAGGAGGAGGACAGTATATAGACTCCCTTCTCCCTCAGCATAGGGGAAATACTGAAGGAGGGGGAATGTAGGGTTAAGTACCAGTCAGAAAGGGCTGGGCCTGGCAGCTTTGGGGAGAGCAGGCTGACAGAGGAAAAGCTTTTGGAGGGGCAGAAGAGTTGGAGCTAAGTATTAACTATTGTATTATGATTTCGGACTTTCTGTGGGCACTTATTGAGGATTGTTTGGTTTATTTTGTGATGAAGGACTCTGGGGACTCTGAATTTTATCTAATATTAAACCAGCCTCAGGTAGGGATGCTATGAGCTATCACAGAGACTGTGGAGTGCTTAAGGGGACCTGCAAGAGGAGGCAGAGTGCCTGAAAAGCAATGCCTTTCCATGACGGGGTGCTTGGGTAGCAACCACCCTGTTACAGACACAAATGATTGTTCAAGATGAGGTGCTTCTGAAGAGGATGCACTCAGAGGTGGCCCACCAATATTTGCATGCAAGCCCGCCTCCAGAAAAAATAATTGCCACAAGATAAGTATCAGGGAAGTGACACATAGCAGGCATTCACTTCTGATGAAGACATAATTGTCCTGAATTTCTAGAGACACTGTCCATATTTCTGTGCCTCAGCTATGACCAGCAAACCTACCATGGGACTAGATCATGTTGTACAATCACCCCCGATGTTGCTGAAAGACACCAATCTCAGTAGCACAAGCACAGTAGAAAATGAATTAAAACATCAGCAAGCATGAGACGCACAAAGCACAAAGCATACAGAGCCTCAGAATGTAAAAAAATTCGAAGATACAACTGACAGACAGCTATATGTATACCTCTGATAGTGTGGAAACGGAAGAGATGAAGATAGGCTGTACTGCCAAGCATGAGGAGTGATTGGAAAAATTGAAGGAAAATGTATTGGAGAGTGTTAGAATCTTTAGGTTTCAGAATAGCAGCTGTGTTAGTCTGTATTCGCAAAAAGAAAAGGAGGACTTGTGGCACCTTAGAGACTAACAAATTTATTTGAGCATAAGCTTTCGTGAGCTACAGCTCACTTCATCGGATGCATTTGGTGCCAGAAATACTCCTTTTCTTTTTTAGAATATTTAGTGCAGGACATTTAAACATTCAGGCTCACTTGTACACTATCAGGGGTCTTAGTGTAACTGCCAATGTCAGCTGTCTCCTTTCCTTTTGCTACATTCTGATGCTCTGTGCTTGGGCTCATACTTGCTAGATAGCTCACAGAATTAAATTATAATGCTGATAAACTGGAGAGGGTTTAGAGAAGAGCCCTGAGAATGACTGAAGGATTAGAAAACATACCTTATAGCAATAGACTCAAGGAGCCCAATCTATTTAGCTTAACAAAGAGAAGTTAATGGGTGACTTAATTACAATCCATAAATTCCTACATGGGGAACAAATATTTGATAAAGTGCTATCCACATCTAGCCGAGAAGGTACAACATCCAATGGCTGGAAGTTGAAGCTAACAAATTCAGATTGGAAATAAGGCATACATTTTTGGCAGTGAGGGTAATTAAATATTGGAACAATTTACCAAGCATCAGTGGATTCTACATCACTGATTATTTTTAAATTAAGAGTGGAAGTTTTCAAAAGGATATGCTCTAGGTATTATTTTGGGGCAGTCCTATGTTAGACAAGAGGTCAGGCTAGTGTTGCGAATTATACCTGATCGGTCACGCACGGTTCAAGTTTTAGGCTGAGGCACCAAAAACCAGGTCCAGATCTGCAGAGTTTCCAGTCTGTGTTTAATGTATTACGCTCGAGCGTGGTGCCCCCCCGCTAGTCAGGAGGGGACCCCGTATACAATTTATGCAAAGCTTATATACCATCTGACATCGCGTGCTGCCCTCGTGCATCGGCACCTTTAACCAATGAATTCCATCCTCACCCCATCCTCAGCCACTCTCTGGTGAGTGCTTTCTCATGTTCTGAGAATGTCAACAACTTTATCATTAAAACGGAACATGCAGTTACACAACGTGCCTCGCATACCACAAAGACAGGAAGGACAACAGTTTCAAAGCCCGAAACGATTCCCCAAATGTGCTGCGGTCTGTGCTGAACAGTTTCAAGGCCCGAAACGATTCCCCAAATATGCTGCGGTCTGTGCTGCACAGACAGTGGCTGGCGCCAAAAGGTGCTAGCTCTGCACATATTAGCTTTTCCCTCAACAGTCCTCCCTTTTTTTTTTGTACGTCAGTTAACACTATATAGGAGCTGAGTAACCACGATGAAGGACTAATAACTGCGAATAACACATTTTACAACATTGAAGGCATACAAATAACACGGCAAAGAAAACAGCAATCAATATGAACATGTACAGAGCACGTCTTCCCCAGACCCCGAGATCCGGCATCCATGATGTGAGCCAATTCCATACTTCCTGCAATCCAGTACTGGTATTATCAAGACTGATATGATGAAATAAAGTCGCCTGTTGCTTGAGGATATGAATATCAGTCTCTACCCTATGGTGTTGATTTATAAAAACACAACAGCTGGAGTTAACTAAAGCGCATACCCCACCCTGATTAGCGAGGAGGTAATCTAATGCTAAGCGATTTTGCAGGGTTGTTTGAGATAATTGTGTGACTTCAGTTTGGAGGGCAGATAAAGCATCTGCAGTGGCATTGGCCATCTGCTCTAAGGCAGCAGAAATTAACTATAGCTTTTTCTAGCTCACTTACTCCTAACCATGGCAGAAACCAGCGCGCAAAGGAATGAAAAGCCGTGGGCCGCTCGATAAGGGAATTAAAAGGGATAGTTCACCGATCCCTCCATACTATATTGCGAATTTCTTTTCGTGTTAGACTCTGATAAACTGTTACAGCAGGGATTATTGCTCCTAGGGTGCAGGTACCATACCATCCTACTGGAAGAACTTTATAGGCTGTGTGGTTACACAACCAATACCACCCTGATCCTTCAGGGATGGGCCAAGGGGCCCTTGAATAATTTGAAATGGTTGCCATCCCCGAACTAATTTTGATAGTACGATTGCACCCCATAAAAGTTCCTACAAAATTCCCATTTTCAGGATTCCAATTTCTTCTAACACAGATTGCATAATTGCCCTGGGCCACCATGTCAATAGACCATGTTTGAATAGTGATATTCCAATGAAAGGTAGTATTAGCCCATAATGTAGACAACCGCGTTTCATTAGTAGGGATAGGGACCCCCCCAATGGAATTCCCTGACTAATATGTGGGGTATGGATACATATCCAACATTGTGTTTGATTTATATTCTGCATAATAGCCCGAGTCAAATTCAAAAAACTATTACCTGCCCACCCTTGTACTGGACTTGGGAGTAGGGGGAAAAACCCCCGGGCCAACCATACCAATAATAACATCCGCCCCGGTACCATACAAAAACCCCTATTCCCAATATACAAGTCCAAAAGAGAAATACAAGAAGTCCTGGTGGGCTGTGAAGATTCCAGTAATTGGAGGGTTCGGTCCACGGGTTGGTTGTAATATTCATCCGTGGAATGGCTCGTACGCTGGATCACTCGGGTCCTGGGAGCGCTGTCGCTGCTTTAACGTAGTTGTGGATCCACGAGCTCTTTCCTGCAACCTTTAAAGCAGAATAAGTACATAACAGAACTTGATACGGCCCCTCCCACCTAGGTTCCAAAGGGTCTGTGCGGGGAATCCTTTTTACCATAACCCAATCCCCTGGCTTAAATGAGTGAATTTGCAATCCCAACGGTGCAGTTTGACACAATTGAGCTTTAAATTGATTATCAATCAGCTCCTTTTGTAACCTAGCAACATATTTGGCCAGAGTTTCCTCACCATCCAGAGACTAGCATGTGCTGGAACGTAGTTCCTGGAATTAAAGCGGTCTACCAAATAACACCTCAAATGGGAACAGGCCCAGGGCATGCGCGGTGTCCGCCTTATATGCCATAAGACGATTGGCAGGATTTCCGGCCATTTAAGTCCAGTTTCCTTACAGAACTTTGCTATCATTGTCTTTACTGTTCGGTTCATGCGTTCCACCTGACCAGCAGACTGAGGGTGATACGGAGTATGTAATTGTCGAGTGATTCCCAAACATTTATACAGTTCCTCCAAAATTTTCACAGTAAAGTGCGAGCCTCGATCTGTATCTATCTTCAGGAACACCAAACCTAGGTACTATCCTTCATTAGAAACTTAACTACAGACCTCGCATCTGCTTTCCTCGTCGGTACCGCTTCAGGCCACCCAGATAGCTGGTCCACTATAACGAGAAGGTGATGGAATCCTGAACACTTGGGCATGTCTGCATAATCCATTTGCAGACGCTGAAATGGAAAATTCGCCCAAGGTCTCCCCCCCCCCCGCGAACTGGCATCAGACCGAGTCATAGCAGAGAATGCCAAACAAGTTGAACAGGATCCAAGAATACACTTCACCGCAGGATAAATGTGTGGTGCCGCCCAGGATTGGAGTATGGCAGCCACTGTGCCTTGAATACCAGCATGGCCCAGGGAATGAAAATAATGAGCAGCTGCCAGTAAATAACGACGGGGAAGGATAGGTTTGCCCCCGATTCGCCAAATTTTGTCCATGCCCTCCACACCCTCCCAACGTTTCCACTCGCCCAATTCCTCCAAGGATACATCAGTGTACATTAATGTCCAATCCGCAGGTGGGAAAGACCCATCCAAGGGGAGGGTAACCGACACAGAAAGAGGTTGTAGAGCTGCCACTTTTGCGGCTGAATCAGCTAACGCGTTCCTTGAGAAAAGCACTATCGGAGTGCTTGTGTGCATAGCAATGTACCACTGCCACCTGGCGTGGAACTAAAATAGCTTCTAGCAATGCAGCAATCAAGGGACCATTAGCTATTTTTGCACCTGATGAAGTTAGAAATCCACGCTGTTTCCAAAGCTGGCCTGTAGCATGACAAACTCCGAAAGCATATCTCGAGTCTGTGTAAATGGTAGCAGTTTTTCCCGCGGACAATAAGCAAGCTCTCGTGAGCGCATACAACTCTGCACCCTGGGCACTAAATGATGGTGGTAAAGGAGCGGCTTCTATAACATCGGTCTGGGAAGTTACTGAATACCCCGAAACCCGATAGCCATCTAAATAATATGAGGACCCATCTGTGAAGAGAAGCAGATCGGACTCCATTAAAGGAGAATCTGTTAGATCCGGGCGGGGCTTACCATTCTGGGTGACGACGTCAATACACACATGATGAGGGGTGCCATCCTCTGGGAGGGGTAACAAAGTTGCTGGATTAAGAGTGTTGCAGCGGCGTAGAGTGATGTTATCAGCGGCCAACAAAATTAGTTCATATTTATGAGCTCGTTGTGGAGACAACGCCTGGGTAGAATGCTGTTTTAAAAGAATTTCAACCTCGTGGGGGACCCAAACAGTCAGGGGATGTCCCAGAACTATGGGTCGCGAACGCTCAAAGATGATTGCCGCTGCGGCAATCGACCGCACACAGGAAACAGAGCTCCGGACAACAGGATCCAGCTGTACTGAATAATAAGCTATGGGGCGTAGGCGGTCTCCAAGATATTGTAGGAGGACTCCACTAGCCTCTCCCTGTTGTTCATGACTAAAAAGAAAAAATGGTTTACCATAGTCTGGGAATCCCAAGGCGGGCGCCGTAACCAAAGCCTTTTTAACCGCTGTAAAGGCAGTCTCCCTCTCCATAGTCCAGGAAATCGGGTCGAGGGTTGATGACGTGGTAGCTTGGACCAGGGGTTTTACCAGTTCTCCAAACCCCACGATCCAAGGTCGACAAAAGCCGGCAGCCCCTAAGAAAGCCCGTAACTGTCTTTTTGTTGTCGGGCGTGGGTAATCCTGGATTGCCCGCACTCTATCGGGAGATAATAAACGCTCCCCAGGCCGAATTACAAAACCCAGATAAATTACCTGATTTAGGCACAGCTGTAACTTGGATGGGACGCACGATGACCTTTATTCGCTAATGCAGTAAGTAAAACAACAGAATCAGTTAAACATGTCTATAGTCCAAAGAGGCAATCAACAAAATCTACATACTGAACCAAAACCGAAGAACCGGGCAAAACAATGTCCTTCAAATCTGCTGTGAGAATGCGAGAAAAGATAGTAGGGGATCCAGAGAATCCCTGGGGGAGCCGCGTCCATGTTAATTGCTGACCTTTCCAGGTAAAGGCAAATAGATATTGGGAATCCGGGTGCAAAGGGATACTAAAAAACGCGGCACACAATCGACTACAGTAAAACAAGTGGCCAAGTGAGGAATTAATGTCAAAATAGTACTCGGGTCAGGAACAACTGGATGCGGGGCTATAACGTAGTCATTAATAGCGCGTAAATCCTGAACAAACCGATAAACCGGGTGCCCGTCAGTTCCTGGTTTAGGTTTTCTTACCGGAAGGATGGGCGTATTACAGGGTGAACTACAAGGAACCAGAATTCCTTGTGCCAAGTAGCTGTCAATAACACGTGAGATACTCTCCTCCGCTTCCCTTGGCAAGGGATACTGCTTCACGGAAGGGGGCGGCCCATCTTTAGTTGTTAGACTCACCGGAACCGCAGATTTAAGGAGACCCACATCAGTGGAATCTGTATTCCATAAAAAATGGGGAACACTAGACAATTCAAAGGGTACACTGGGAACAGACGTAGTCAATGTCATAAGAGAGGCAACTGTCGAATCTGGAACAATCAGACGAAGCCCCTCAGGGGCACATATATGTACTCCTAATTTGCCCAGCACATCTCGTCCAGAAGGTTTGCTGGGCCCTCCGGCATTATAACAAACCTATGGGATAGCTTTAGAGAACCAAGCTTAATGGGGATAGGGTAAGATAACTGAGCTGGGAAGGGGTTTCCTTCTATACCTTGCACCCACACCTTAGTATTAGACACGGGCCCTGGCACAAACGTTTATGGAAAGGCTGGCTCCTGTATCTACCAAGAAAGGCACTAAACGTTCCCCAATTTGCAGGTAAATTTGTGACTGCATTCCCAGGTCCCACTCCAACTCTCCCAAAGTTCCCAAAATCTCTGCCTCCAGTCACTGGGGGTCAATTTGATTCAAAGGGTTGGTGGGAGGATACCCTTGAGAAGTCTGGGAAAAACCGGACAGGCCATTGTGCACTGGCTCCTGCCAAGGGGCCCCCTTTGGGCGGAGGGGACATTCCCTTTTCCAGTGTCCTGGTTGTTTGCAGTAGTTACAAGTGCCAAATTTCGTATTTACCCAATTTCCTCTTGGCTCTGTTCGTCCCCGCCCCCTGCCTCTCGCCCCCCATGCTCCCGCCAATTCTGACTCCCAACTGGGACCTGCAACGCGGCTGCCAACATACTTACTTCTTCCTTCTTTTGTTTACGCTTTTCCTTAGCTTTCTCCTCGTCCCTGCCATTAAACACGAGAGTGGCCAAGCGGACTACTTCCTGGAGAGGTTTCCCTGGCCAATCAGGCACATGTTTAGAGAAATATTTTCTAATGTCTGGGGCTGCTTGATCGACATAAAAGGAAACCATCATTGGACGGTTTGTCTCTGCTTCTGGGTCGACCCGCCGCCGTATATGCGGACTCGTTTCGACAAGCGGGCTAGGAAGGCAGAGGGATGCTCAGTGACCTCCTGCTGACATTCACGAATTTTAGACCAATTAGCTGACTTACTACCTGCTTTACGCACTGCCTCTAAGAGACCGTCCCTGCCTGCTTTAAGGAGGTCCATTTGGGCAGAAACATTAGGGTTCCAACCAGGATCAACAAGGGGCCAGGCAGTACGGACATTATCCTCTCCCCCCACCTATTGGCATCCAAGATGGAATACTTCTCATCGGGAGTAAAAAGTTTGTCTAAAATTACCTGAACATCCCCCAGGCAGGATTAAAAGCAGTAAACACAGATCGAATCGTTTGTAATACCTGTTCCGGATCATCACGCAGGCGAGGCATCTGCTGTTGCCATGTTATCAAGTCGCCTGGGCCAAAGGGCGGTGCACATAGGGAAAACAACTTGTTCACCTCCGTCCACCGTATGGGAGACAAGAGGTTGCTGAATAAGAGGGGCTTGCAAAGCAATTGGTGGATCCAGAATGGGTCCGCATGAACAGGGAGGCTGCGCCCGGGAGGATTGCGGGCATGAATCAGAAGGCTGAGAATAAGCTGGAGGAAAGGGAGAGGAAGTAGGCAGAGGATAGGGTGGGGCCGAAGACCCCTGGGACAGATAAGAAAAGAAGAAGTAAGGACGTCCTTTCGCACGCGCATAAGCCCAATTGTCCCATACATACCAGTAATCCATCTGGGCTGGAGCCTTATCTTCCAGCCTTTCTCAACGCAGTCAATATTTCCCTTGCAAATGACCCGTCAGGTGGCCATTGCATAGATACCTGAGGAAGGGCCTGAATTACTGGCCATTCTACTTTACATAAAACAATAGTTTTCTTCTTCTTTAACCCATGGGTGCCTGAAATATTCTTCCAATTCTCTAGAATTTCCGCCAAAGGGGTCCTCTTCTTGATACTCTGCCCAGAGCCCATAATTGGGCAACCGAGGGGACACCTAATGTGCCACCTTATCGTCCGAGCGACTGCTCGCGCTCCCCCCCGTCGGAATTCTCCAAGGTAAATTCACCTTTTGCCGGCTAGAGCTGTCCGCGAGGAGGAACGCGACCTCAGTACACCTTTTGTGACGAGCCTAAAGTCCCATCTGGGGTGCCAAACTGTTGCGAATTATACCTGATCGGTCACGCATGGTTCAAGTTTTAGGCTGAGGCACCAAAAAACCAGGTCCAGATCTTCAGAGTTTCCAGTCTGTGTTTAATGTATTACGCTCGAGCGTGGTGCCCCCCCGCTAGTCAGGAGGGGACCCCGTATACAATTTATGCAAAGCTTATATACCATCTGACATTGCGTGCTGCCCTCGTGCATCGGCACCTTTAACCAATGAATTCCATCCTCACCCCATCCTCAGCCACTCTCTGGTGAGTGCTTTCTCATGTTCTGAGAATGTCAACAACTTTATCATTAAAACGGAACATGCAGTTACACAACGTGCCTCGCATACCACAAAGACAGGAAGGACAACAGTTTCAAAGCCCGAAACGATTCCCCAAATGTGCTGCGGTCTGTGCTGAACAGTTTCAAGGCCCGAAACGATTCCCCAAATATGCTGCGGTCTGTGCTGCACAGACAGTGGCTGGCGCCAAAAGGTGCCAGCTCTGCACATATTAGCTTTTCCCTCAACACTAGATGATCACAATGGTCCCTTCTGGCCTTGGCATCTGTGAATTTATTATTCTTAAAGTTTTCAACTTATTGTATATAATATCATTTATGAGTGAGCAGGCCCCATAGGCCGACAACAACAAAACAGCCAAATGGCAGCAATCTCCCCACAGTATGCTTTCACAGAACTATGTTAAATGTACTTTCTTTTCCCTTTCAGAACAAGGGATGGATATGATGGTCCTCTGTGTTCACACATTTCAGAGTAGCAGCCGTGTTAGTCTGTATTCGCAAAAAGAAAAGGAGTACTGGTGGCACCTTAGAGACTAACAAATTTATTAGAGCATAAGCTTTCGTGAGCTACAGCTCACTTCATCGGATGCATTGTTAGTCTCTAAGGTGCCACCAGTACTCCTTTTCTTTTTGTGTTCACACAGTATTTCTTAAGTGGCTGGAGATTGCCCCTTCATAGTTCTACTGTGTGTTAGGGGAATCTCTGCTAGCATAAGCTTAGCAAAGGTAGCCCTGTTGCCTCCTGTACCAGCTCCATCACCCAACTTTGTTAACTCTAGTGTGGAGGGTGTTGGGGTGTAGAGGAGTCTCTGTTGCCACAAATCCCATATGCCAGTGGCATAAGTTAAAGATGTCTCCCTGAAGCTGTAATTCACTCTGGGGCCAAGAGACAACTAATCAAGGAGCTACAATCAGCTCCCTGTCAGCCTAACCCTATGTGTCCAAGTTCTGCTCAGGCACAGTGGAGAATCCATGTCCTAAGTACCAACCAGAGACACACAGAGTAAATACATAGCCTGCACTAAAGTCTTAGCTCAACTATATTTGGGCTGGAGTCAGTATTGGCTGACTGGAAGCAATACATAACTGGCAACTATTCTTCAGAGTGTGGGTGATCATTGGACCAAAATATGGCAGCAAAGGATACTTCATTAAAAAGGGGCATGGCTATTAATGCAGAATCCCACACCCTGGCAGTGAGGGATTCTACAATTAATTACAAATGCATGGGCAGTTAAGTACCATAGCTTTTAAGTTAATGAAGCATTCTTCTGCAATCAGTTATTGCAAGTATGCCAGAGCACTTGCTGCCCTTATAAGTTCAAAGCAGCAGCAGGTGATTCCTATAGAGTGTTTCTCAGGTTTCAGTTTTGATATTTGCAGTTCTTAAATATTAACCGGTCATATGGGAACAGCTACTACCTGCAGAGATGACAGCCAATCACTTAGATTGTTGGCAAGCACACTTTGAGCAATGCGTACTACCTTTTATGCTGCACTTATTCTGAGTGAGACTGAATTTTAAAAAGATGGGGCATGAAGGGGGCAGATTCAGAAGATCTGTCACAGAAGCTTGGCAGACTTGTGCCTTGCTCATGCTGATCCTTTCCCTCAGGCTGAAATGCTTGTTTGACAGCCATACTCCGATAAAGCAGCACCCAGCAAGCAGTTGATTGATAACTTACCCTCCAGAAACTGGCACCCCAGTTGCAAAACTGCACATCCACATATTATCCCTCCCTACAGAAAGAAAAGGAATTTGGCCAACAGTGGTTCTCCATTGTTAAGACATTGCTGCCGTTCCCCAGGGCTGAGCTATTTATAGAGAATGCCTGATAAAGGAATGATGTGCATAATTGCTTGCCTTTTTGAAATGCATTTACTGAGATGTGGATTATAAAAGTCCCTCCATTCCATAAATTGGATTTGATGAAGTCTGTGGTCATAGGAAAGGAACAAGCTTCATTTATGAGGCAAATATTCATGGAATCCCACCACCCCAGTTCAGACATGCATAAACTTACAAATGCATATATAAAACCTTGATTTTAATGAGCTCCATTAATCCAAATCACCATGTTATCTAAAAATGCCTGTCTAAGAACTTTCTTCACTGCTTCTCTAAGATTGTCTACTTCCGATCAATGGTGCTATGACCTCTGTCTTAGCACTGTCTGCAAAAATAGTTTGCAGTGTTGTTGTATCTTCCCCAAACCAGAAGAGCTTTGTTGAACCTTCTGCCAACAGAAGCTGGTCCTGACAACAACATTGCATTTGATCTAGCAAACGCTACGCTGTCTGTCTGTGAGAGTGCTGTGGCCAAAGGAAGCGAGTTGTATTAGATTTCACACACAAGCTCAGGATAATGGGGTGCTTATAAAATACACAGGCAAAAAACTGTTACCCTGAAAAGGCTGTGAGTACATATCAATCATTTTAATCCTTACAAGAATGTTATAGTTGGTTGGTTTTTTGAACAGCCAGGAAATACTGAGCTAATATTAAACTTGCATGAAATCCACGTATTTGAAAGTATGTAAATTCACAGCTATGGGGACTAATCTACATTCACTCTGTCCTTGCAGTGGGTCACTATTAAAAATAGCTTCACAGCTGTATATTCATGTGTGGAGGATTTTAAGCAGTGACTGCCAGACAGAACATGTTAAGTTCATAAACTTTCCAACCTTTTGGATTTTACACCTGTCTATCTGAACTTCCTTGTGCTAGAAATTGAGATGGAAGTCTCCCCTCAACAAGTTCTCAAGATTGCTTCATTTCTGTTGAATTTGAAATCCTCTGGGAATAGCCTTCTTTCAGTATCTTGTTAGCCCCGTTTGCATTGTCAGAGTGGAATCCATAATAGTCACATGGAGAAAATAAGCATAAAAATAAAATGTAATCAAAGTTTTTTAAAATTCTCTTTGGGTGTGGATGAAGGTTCCTGGTAGCTTTTCTTTCAGAAACAGTTCATCCCTATAGTACTTAACTTGAATGTCCAAATATCTCTAAACTTTTCAAAACCATCCATTGGTTTGGTGCACTGCAATTTGAGTGCCCAAATCCAATATCTACACCTGATTTTCAGAGGTGCTGAGCTCTAGCAGCTCTCATTGACTGACTTTAGTCAGAGCCATGGGTGCTCAGCATCTCTGAAAAAAAATCAGGATTAGGACTGTAAAGGTGGGTACCAAAAACTGAGTTTCCCAAATTTAATGGACACTTTTTAAAAAGACAGTGTTTTACAAAGGCAAGCCTGTAGGAAGATTTTTCTTGTGAAATGCGCTTCAACTAGTTTTTTTGCTTTGCCAGTACAATAAAATGTAGCTCTGCCTGCAACTCAGGAACTCTGTTACTACATTTTAGGACTAAAGGACCCTGGATTAATAGTACTGTAAACAAAAGCCCACCAAACCTTTACCATTTTTAATTCTGCATTTAATCCTGAAGCATTTTTGACCTATTTGAGTTAAAGTACCTCACAGCAGTATTTAAACCACAATTTATTTTCAAAAGGAGATTAATGAATAAAGGTGATATTAATTAGCAAATTAGTAATACAAGGCATCTTGCTAAAAGGCACCATAGTTTCAATGAGTCACATAAATATAATGTTTTGCCATAAGGCCTAATTTACTGGTACTTACAGTTCTGATTTGTTGGCATTTTCTAAAATACAATAGAATGATTGGTACTTCAAAAATTAATATTGCTTTGAGAATTTGGATCACAGCTTGTCCTCCTGTGCCCCATCTGGTCAACTGTGGTGTTTTAAATTAAGTTCTCAGAAAGACCCAGTTTGAGTCTTTTTAAAAGATTGTGTTACATTCTTGGAATTAACTAGAAAGTAGCTACTGCTCCTTTTATTTCATCCAAATAGTAGGTGACATTTGGATGAATCAATATCAATACCAAGTCATCTGGTTTCCAATTTTGTAAAATTATTACCACTAACGTATCATCCCTCTTAATGATGAGCTGACATGTCCATAGTAATGCAAACATCCAAGTTCAGAGGGCTTGTCTATGTAGTGTGTTGGTACACACCAACTGTGGTGTAAACTCTAGTGCACACCAATGTATCATGTACTAACTGCCCATGTGGATGTTGAAGGTGTACACTAAAAGTTCTCTTGTGCACATACTAGGGAACTTTTAGTGTTCACCAGAAGGGTCTACACAGGCTAGTTAGTGTGTAACAAGCTGGTGCACACTAGAAATTACATCCCAGCTACACAGTGTAGACAAGCCCACAGTAAAATAAAATAGTGTGGGCCTAAATTTCAACAAGCCCTGATGTAGATTTAGGGGACATGTAATGGGGTGGCACCCACCTCTCACAAGCACCCTCTTCTGATCAGATGGGTCTAGTCTTTCAGTTCTGATGACTCCTGTCAGGGGTTTCTCAGGTAGTTTTTCTGCTGCCCCCAGCTGAGTCACACACACTGTCTGTCAGTATGTGACTCAGACTAGACCCCTTCCAGGGTATCTCATTACCCCTCAGTTGGTGTCTCTCTAGCCCTCCCTGGGCTCAGTTTTTAAATAGTCCCCAGCCCTAATATGAGCCATACCCCCCAGGGCTTCCTCCCTGGAGATGCTACCTTCCTGCAGCCCTCCCCAGACTCAATCCTTACTCAGTCCTAGCAGCCAGCCAGGAGCTCTCTTTCTCCACCAGTCCTTGCCAGCAAACTGTGTTAGGGTCAGTCTCAGTAGCCAGCCATGAACACCTTCTTAGCTCCGCTAGCCCCTGCCCATAATGAGCTGTTCATGGCCTTGCTCTTTCAGCCAGCTAGTAACCCAGTCTTCTGTACTCAAGCTCCAAGCAGCAATTAATTGCTATTCTGTAGTCCCTTTTATATGGCCCTGCTGAACCCTGATTAGTTGCTCGCTGCAGCCTCTCTCATTGGCTGCTTTGCCACAACCATTGTAGGCTGCTTGGAGGACTTCTCTTCTGCTCTTCTCTGGGACAGGATGTGGCAGGACCCTAAGGCCTCCAGCAGGGGGTCTCTAGGCCTAGTCTACCCCATCACAGGACACTTTTACGAAATGCAAAGTGATAAGAACGGCCATGCTGGGTCAGACCAAAGGTCCATCATGCCCAATATTCTGTCTTTGAACAGTGGCCAATGCCAGGTGCCTGGGAATGAACAGAACAGGTAATCATCAAGTGATCCATGCCCTGTCACCCATTCTCAGTTTCTAGCAAACAAAGGCCTGGGACACTCTCCCTGCCCATCTTAGCTAACAGCCATTGATGGACCTATGCTCCATGAATTTATCTAGTTATTTCTTGAATCCTGTTATAATCTTGTTATAATATCCTCTTGCAAGGAGTTCCAAAGGTTGACTGTGCATTGTGTGAAGAAATACTACTTTTTGTTTGTTTTTAAACCTGCTGCTTATTAATTTAATTTGGTGACCCGTAGTTCTTTTGTTATGAGAAGGAGTAAATAACACTTTCTTATTTATTTTTCTCGACAGCAGTCATGATTTTATAGACCTCTATCATATCTCCCCTTAGTCATTTCTTTTTCCAAGCTGAAAAGTTCAGTCTTATGAATCTCTCCTCATATGAGAGCCGTTCCATACCCCTAATAATTTTTGTTGCCCTTTTCTGAATATTTTTCAATTCCAATATATCTTTTTTGAGATAGAGCGACCACACCTGCATGCAGTATTCAAGAAGTGGGTGTACCATGGATTTACAGAGGCAATATGATATTTTCTTCCTTATTATCTATCCCTTTCTTAATTATTCCCAACATTCTGTTCCCTTTTTTGACTGCCGCTGCAGATTGAGTGGATGTTTTCAGAGAACTATCCACAGTGACTCCAAGATCTTTCTTGAGTGGTAACAGCTAATTTAGACCTCATCATTTTATATGTATTGTTGGGATTATGTTTCCAATGTGCATTGCTTTGCACTTATCAGCATTGAATTTCATCTGCCGTTTTGTTGCCAAGTCACCCAGTTTTGAGAGATCCTTTTGTAGCTCTTCACAGTCTGCCTGGGACTTAACTATCATGAGTAGTTTTGTATCATCTGCAAATTTTGCCACCTCACTGTTTATCCCTTTTTCCAGATCATATATGAATATTTTGAATAGGAGACCCCCTAGGGGACACCACAATTTACCTCTCTCCATTCTGAAAATTGATCATTTATTCCTACCCTTTGTTTCCTATCTTTTAATCAGTTACCAATCCATGAGAAGACCTTCCTTCTTATCCCATGACAACTAACTTTGCTTAAGAGCCTTTGGTGAAGGACCTTGTCAAAGGCTTTCTGAAAATCCAAAATCTGTTAAAGCCTGATTCATAGGAAAGTCAGGGTTCCCAGATTGCCTGGTGCTGCAGGCAGAGGAACCTCTCTGATACTAGCTACATGCTGTGAGGGGACATTGGCTATAGCCTGGACTCCAACAGAAATAGCCTGACAGGGAGTGTTTTTAGGGAGGAAGTGGACACCCAGGGGATGGGGGCATAGCAGGGATTGGATGGGGCAATATTAGTGAGTGAAGCAGAGACCCAGATAGGAATGGAGGCTGGTGTGGAAAGTGAAGGAAGGACCTAAAGTGGGGGAACTGGGTGCGGTGATTGTGTAAGCAGGGCCCTGGAGTGAAGGGACTGGTGATGAGGAGGTGAAAGTATGGTCCTGGGTGGAGGGGTAAGTGGGGGGCCAGTTGTGGGGGGACTGGAGAGGGGTCAGGGATCCAGAGTGGGGGGACATGGAGATGGGGAGGAGAGAATGTGGGGAGCACAGAGACCCTGCCCTGGAGGTGGGTATCATTTGCTTTATTCATACAAATACATCAGTCCTGGAACAGAAATGGTGAAACAGCATATAGACCAATCCCTCCTTTCAGGAATCTCAGCCCAACACTAATGCCTGCTTCCCATAGAGCATCTCTGCCTGAAGAATTGATCCCAACCAAGCAAGAGAGCTAACTCTCCTGCAGCTCGCACAACTTCCTGTTTCAGGATCTTAGGGTTTTTTTTAATGTAACACCAACACGCTACATGTCATGCCAAACTGACAATTCACTGACAAAACTAAGAAAAAACTTGGAATACTATGTGTAAGTGTCCCACCTGACAACTGCTGTTACTGTATCTTCCTATTAGATGTGTAATAGATGGTCAATACAGCCAAAGCAGTAATGTGAGGGTATATGTTCTCTCCATGACTCTTGTAGCCTTTGAAAATGGGGTAACTTTTCTACCTACAAATATAAACTTGTGATGTGCCAATTTGTGTGTGCAGCCACTAGTACTGTACATATAAAATCATTGTCATGCACAGAACCTATTTGCACAGGTAAATTGAGCACAAACTATGTTTGCATGTGTAAACAAATCCTGTCACTTGTGTGTCAAGTAATAATGCACAAAACTGGTGCCAGCAAGTCACCTGGGCCTGTAAACAAGTGGAAGTTCCTCTGAGGCCCTATTGAAAATTTGGCCCTGATATTTGGACTGGATCCTAAGATGCTGAGTGGCCGCTATTCTGTTGATATCAGTGGGAGTTGAGGGCACTCATTATCTTGAAGGATTAGACTCGTGATGCATAGATAAAATGGCTTGTTTCCACTCTTTTGTAACACTTTATGTATAGATGTTTTAAGATGGAGGTTATGCAACAAAATTGCATGCATGATTGCAGGCACAATTGCTCAATTTTTGTGCTCAGTAATAGCAATGGAATGAATTGTTGTGGATCTGCTTTTATGCCTGTATTTTGGCCAAGCACTTCAGGCCTCCAATTCTTTTAAATGTGGCCCTGAAACTTTCTTTAGATTACATATTATCTGTTGCATGAATTGCAATTATGTTTTTATAATATCTATAAAATATAACAGTCCTCATAATGCTATTGGCATTGGTGAGAAATATTACCACTTGGAGCTCCCTAAATAAAATTCTGTTTCCTTCAGATTTAACTTATCTCACTGAATAACATATATGTTTTGATTAACTGCAGCATCTGACTAGGTGAGGCTGTCCTGAGCTTTAGAAAAAAATATTTTGTGTAGCCTGATGACTCTTTTTTCAGCTTGTCTACTGGGAAAATTTAGCTTTATGTAAGCCATCTGTAACATTTATTTTCTGTCTTCCACAGCTGAGAGAGGCAGTTGAGTTTTCCAAGGTTGCCTGATTGACAAGAGAATGCTTTTCCCTTAAGATAAAAAATAGTGTCCATGGAGCAGATGGAACAAACGACACTATTTTAATTCTCTCCATGTACTGGTAGGGATTTTTCTCCTACCATCTAGTGTCTGCCATTATGGCACCTTAGCTCCAACAAAGAATACATGAGCAGGGTTTTCTGAGCTGTATTACTGTCTGAAGATAATAGAATCATAGAAGATTAGAGTTGGAAGAAACCACAGTAGGTCATCTAGTCCAACCCCCAGCTCAAAGCAGGACCAATCTCAACTAAATCATCCCAGTCAGGGCTCTGTGAAGCCGGGCCTTAAAAACCTTTAAGGGTGGAGATTCCACCACCTCCCTAGGTAACCCATTCCAGTGCTTCACCACTATTCTAATGAAATAGTTTTTCCTAATATCCAACCTAGACCTCACACATTGCAACTTGAGACCATTGCTCCTTGTTCTATCATCTGCCACCACAGAGAACAACCTAGCTCCATCCTCTTTGGAACCCCCTTTCAGATAGTTGAAGGCTGCTATCAAATCCCCCCTCACTCTTCTCTTCCGCAGACTAAATAACCCCAGTTCCCTCAGCCTCTCCTCACAAGTCATGTGCCCCAGTCCCTTAATAATTTTCGTTGCCCTTTACTGGACTCTCTCCAATTTGTCCACATCCTTTCTGTACTGGGGCCCACAAAACTGGACATAATACTCCAGATGTGGCCTCACCAGTGCTGAATAGAGGGGAATAATCACTTCCCTTGATCTGCCGTCAGTGTTCCTACTAATGCAGCCCAATATGCCATTAGCCTTCTTGGCAACAAGGGCACACTGTTGACTCTCACCCAGCTTCTCGTCCACAGTAATCCCCAGGTCCTTTTGTGCAGAACAGCCGCTTAGCCAGTCAGTCCCCAGCCTGTAGCAGTCCATGGGATGCCAACTTAGGATCTTGTGCTCTGATGATGGGGTACAAATTCAGTCCATTCACACTATTCATAGCTATCCCTTACCACATATTTATGAATAACATGAGTTTATGCTTTTCTTTTTCACTTAGTCTATAGCTTTACTAGAGCTGAACAAATAACAGGTAGAAAAATCATTGGTTATTTGCAAATTTCTTTGAAGAGTAAACCTTGGTTTGTAGCTCAGCCATACTATTCACAATTGCCATTGTGAGAGTTGATTTATGTCATGCACACAGTGAGCACAATTTTACAATATGACTTTTGGAAGTAATACAGAGGCATTTTTGAATTTTATATTAAATTATACTTTACCATTGCAGTATATTGTAATACAGAATTGCAATACAGTTTGTCCTGCATGTGTTACAGTATAAACCCTATTTTATTAAATAATTGGGAATTGAGGAGTTCAAAAAATTAAAGTTCCAAAAATTGAACATCTCAAGATTACAGTAGGTATGATGCATATGTTACAGTAGGGTGCTCTGCATTGCTTTCTTATCTTTCAAACCACTGCAGAGCAATTTTTAACACACCGAAGGCATCAGTCTCTGAAGGGATGTTCATTTGTTCTTCATCAGTACTCTTATATGATTTGTTTTCCTCCCCTGTGGGGGGAATGTTTCATATAATTGGTCATTTGTAATGTTGGTTTTGTCAAATTGAGGTTCAACAGTCTATAAATAATGCAGTGTTTTTTCAATAGTTTGTCCAGAAGACTTGTATAATTAACCAGCACAGTATGAATTAAAAATGCCACAATTAAATATACAAGTCAGAATTTGCTTTCAGCAAATATTAACAGGTTTCAGAGTAGCAGCCGTGTTAGTCTGTATTCGCAAAAAGAAAAGGAGTACTTGTGGCACCTTAGAGACTAACAAATTTATTAGAGCATAAGCTTTCGTGAGCTACAGCTCACTTTATCGGATGCATTTGGTGGAAAAAACAGAGGAGAGATTTATATACACACACACAGAGAACATGAAACAATGAGTGTAAAGGAGGAAAACCTTTCATGGTGACAAGCAAGGTAGGCTAATTCCAGCAGTTAATAACAGAACGCCACTAGCCATCACCTTCAGCCCCCAACTAAGACCTCTCCAACGCATCATCAAAGATCTACAACCTATCCTGAAGGACGACCCATCACTCTCACAGATCTTGGGAGACAGGCCAGTCCTTGCTTACAGATAGCCCCCCAATCTGAATCAAATACTCACCAGCAACCACACACCACACAACAGAACCACTAACCCAGGAACCTATCCTTGCAACAAAGCCCGTTGCCAACTCTGTCCACACATCTATTCAGGGGATACCATCATAGGGCCTAATCACATCAGCCACACTATCAGAGGCTCGTTCACCTGTGCATCTACCAATGTGATATATGCCATCATGTGCCAGCAATGCCCCTCTGCCATGTACATTGGCCAAACTGGACAGTCTCTACGTAAAAGAATGAATGGACACAAATCAGACGTCAAGAATTATAACATTCAAAAACCAGTTGGAGAACACTTCAATCTCTCTGGTCACTCGATCACAGACCTAAGAATGGCTATACTTCAACAAAAAAGCTTCAAAAACAGACTCCAACGAGAGACTGCTGAATTGGAATTAATTTGCAAACTGGATACAATTAACTTAGGCTGAATAGAGACTGGGAATGGATGAGTCATTACACAAAGTAAAACTATTTCCCCATGGTATTTCTCCCCCCCACCCCCGACCCCACCCCCCACTGTTCCTCTGATACTCTTGTTAACTGCTGGAATTAGCCTAACTTGCTTGTCACCATGAAAGGTTTTCCTCCTTTCCCCCCCCTGCTGCTGGTGATGGCTTATCTTAATTGATCACTCTTCTTACAGTGTGTATGATAAACCCATTGTTTCATGTTCTCTGTGTGTGTATATAAATCTCTCCTCTGTTTTTTCCACCAAATGCATCCGATGAAGTGAGCTGTAGCTCACGAAAGCTTATGCTCTAATAAATTTGTTAGTCTCTAAGGTGCCACAAGTACTCCTTTTCTTTTAGCAAATATTAAGGCATTTAATCTTAAAATTTGCTTTTTGCAAGTATTTGCACTTGTAAAGCTTAAGCAGACAAATGTTCTCAAACTGGACATAAAATGTTCATGAGCATGGTTGAATCAAAAAGCACTCCTGAATTGTAAGACAAATATTTCTGACTATTTGTCAACTCTAATATTAAAGTCTTTGAATGAAATAGCATGAACCCATTTCCCACTTGGTGGTGGTAGTTTTACAATCAGCTTCTCAAACTAATATTGCAGGGTTCCAGATCAAATCTGATCACTTTACTAGTAAAATTTCAACTACCAACCTACAAACTCATGACACAGCTTGACGTTCAGATCCCATGCTTTGTGTATTGCTCATCCCCAGTAATTAAGGCATCAGAATTTGATTAACAGTTCAGTGGAGATGTCAAAATAGAGTCCATCTCTCTCGTAGCTTTGTTGGCCTTGCCATGCTAACAGGAATGATTTGTAAAGAAACATACTTTTTCAGCAAACAGATATGATTCAGAATGCACACAGTGCCAAATCCTGTTCCTGTTGAAACTGATGGCAAAACTTAAGGAGTTCAGTCAATTTAGCTTATCAAAGAGTAAGTTAAGAGCCAACTTGATCATGGTCTGCAAGTACCCACACAGGGAGAATATAGTATTTGGGTTTTTTCGAGTGCTCTTGAAGTGTGCAGACAAAGGCAGAGCAAGAGCCAACAGCTGGAAGTTTAAGTTATAAAAAATTCAGATTGAAATGATCCAACTTTTTAACAGCGAGGGTAATTAACCAAATATAAGGGAAGTGATTTATTTATTATCACTTTTTAAAAATGAGCCTGAATAGCCTTCTAAAAGATATGCTGTAATTCAACCACAAATTACTGGATTTGATAGTGTTAAATTATATAGTAGGAAAGGACAATCCCCTCCACTGCATGAGTATTGAGTGAAATTCACAGACTTATGTTATGCAGGTGTTCCAAATAGATCTATCGGAGAGTCCTTTCTGATCTTCAGCTATGATTCTATGAAACGTTCATTATCTTCAGTGGAACTTAGATTTGTAAATTCAGCTTTCATGATAAAGAGATTGCGCTACAGTACTTAGATTAGGTGAACTGAAAAATATAATTCCTTTTGTTTTTTACAGTGCAAATATTTGTAATAAAATAATATAAAGTGAGCACTGTGCACTTTGTATTCTGTGTTGTAATTGAAATAAATATATTTGAAAATATAGAAAACATCCAAAATATTTATGAATGATGTTCTATTATTAACAGCGCAATTAATTGCACAATTAATCACAATTAATGTTTTTAATTGTTTGACAACCCTAATTTTAACCCCTATGTATTTTCCCTTATCAATCTGCACAAACACTGCATTTATTAAGTTTGATCTCTTAGGACCTGATCCAACACCCTTTTTTCCCAAAGGAAAAACTCCTGTTGACTTCAACTAGATCTAGGTCTTTAGTCCATTTTCAGACTTATTTGGCAATACTGAATTTTATTTCCAATCACTGGCATATATCCCTAAGAAACACGTATCTCTGCCAGTTTAGTCACATTGTTCCTTGTTATTTGTCTTCACTTTTGGAACAAACTTCAGTCTTTAATACTGCAACTTCCTTTTTCTTTATTTTCATCAATATCGTTTACAGACAGTATGTTGTTAAAAAGAGGGGCTCCTAAAAATTCATACCAATATCAAGGTTGGAAGGGACCTCAGGAGGTCATCTAGTCCAACCCCCTGCTCAAAGCAGGACCAATCCCCAACAAAATCATCCCAGCCAGGGCTTTGTCAAGCCTAACCTTAAAAACCTCAAAGGAAGGAAATTCCACCACCACCCTAGGTAACCCATTCCAGTGCTTCACCACCCTCCCAGTGAAAGTTTTTCCTAATATCCAACCTAAAACTCCCCCACTGAAACTTGAGACTTTTACTCCTTGTTCTATCATCTGCCACCCCTGAGAACAACCTAGCTCCATCCTCTTTGGAACCCCCTTTCAGGTAGTTGAAAGCAGCTATCAAATCCCCCTTCATTCTTCTCTTCCACAGACTAAACAATCCCAGTTCCCTCAGTCTCTCCTCATAAGTCGTATGTTCCAGTTCCCTAATCATTTTTGTTGCCCTCCGCTGGACGCTTTCCAATTTTTCTGCATCCTTCTTGTAGTGTGGGACCCAAAACTGGACATAGTACTCCAGATGAGTACCAATGTTGAATGGAGGGGAACGATCACGTGCCTCAATCTGCTGGCAATGCCTCTACTTATACAGCCCAAAATGCCGTTAGCCTTCTTGGCAACAAGGCCACACTGTTGACTTCTCATCCACTGTAACCCTTAGGTCCTTTTCTGCAGAACTGCTGCCTAGCCATTCGGTCCCTAGTCCATAGCAGTGCATGGGATTCTTCCGTCCTAAGTGCAGGACTCTGCACTTGTCTTTGTTGAACCTCATCAGATTTCTTTTAGCCCAATCCTCTAATTTGTCTAGGTCCCTCTGTATACTATCGCTACCCTCTAGCGTATCTACCACTCCTCCCAGTTTAGTGTCATCTGCAAACTTGCTGAGGGTGCAATCCACGTCATCCTCCAGATCATTAATTAAGATATTGAATAAAACTGACCTCAGGATCGACGCTGGGCTGTATGTACTTCTTCCTATAATAATAATTAGGGGTCTGTGTCTGTCATGGAGGTCACAGAAGTCATGGATTCCATGACTTTCCACAACCTTTGTGACTTCTGCAGCATCCAGTGTGACTGACCCCAGGACCGCCCATGCAGCACATGGCCACAAGGCCAGCCACACCAGCCACTGCTGGAGCATCTCCTCAGCCAACTGCACTGGCTGCTGCTGGAGCGATCCTGAGGCCAGTCTTACTGGTAGCCACTACTGGACCAATTTAGGTGTTTTCAACCAGTAATTCTATTCCTGTAGCTAATAACACAAAACCAGTAATTCTACTCAGAACTGCCAAGCATTGTGCATCTCACAGGGCAGGCAATTGTTCCTGCAGACCTGGTGAAATGTCGGAGACAGTCTCTACCACCACAAGCTACCCTGCCTAGGGGAATGCTCACTGAGCTATAAGCCCATAGACTGTCAGTTGTAGTCCCAGTCCTTTTACTGACTTCACTTTTGTGCATTTTGCAACGCTTTATTAATCCAGGCCTCACACCCCTGCCTAAACAGGAGGTAACTGTCATTCACCCGTCTTACAGATAAGGTAACAGAGAAGGTGCAGGTTGCTACAGAAGGCAGCTGTCCACGTATAGAGATTTGAGTCTGCCAATGTATACATACCAATGGACCTGGTCCTTAGCTAAAGTTGTAGGGGCTCATGCTTTTAGATCCAGAGGTGTCAAATTCATTCTCCACCAATTGGGAAGTGGGGATGTTAATCTTGGCTATTTTGTCTCTAACCATTGTCCTTCTCTCAGCTGCTAGACTCAGGAATCCTGATACCCAGCATTCTAGGGTATTTCCACAAAAAGTTACGTAACCAGCTAACAAAGGGTATGTCTATACTACCTGCCGGATCAACGGGCAGCAATCGATCCAGCGGGGATCGATTTGTCTAGTCTAGACACGATAAATTGGCCCCCGAGCGCTCTCCCATCGACTCCAGCTCTGCAAGAGGCGCAGGCGGAGTCGATGGGGGAGCAGCAGCTGTCAACTCACTGCAGTGAAGACACCACAGTGAGTAGATCTAACTACGTCAACTTCAGCAACGTTATTCACGTAGCTGAAGTTGAGTAACTTAGATCAATTTCCCCGCCCCCAGTGTAGACAAGGGCAAAGTGTGTGTCCTCTCTCCTTCTGTGGGTTGGTCATAATAGATAACTGTCTACTACTTCACGACTATAGCTGAAGCAGAGAAGGTCAGTGCCATGGATATGAAGGTTGTGGCATTTAAACCTTTGGGATTTTCTAGATATATCTTGTAAAATATTATTATTTTCTAAGCATATATCTTGTAAAATATTATTGTTGTGCCAAAGATTTTACATTAAGCCACGATGGACAGACTTCACTGAAATGCAGCATTACCCATGCAAGTCACATTACCAAGAAGTAGACTCATATTTATGAATTATATTGCAAGCTTTGTGGAAGCAGATTTTTTTCCTCATGAAGAATGAGCCATGGAAGTATTTCCTGGAAATACCCCAAAGTCTATTGGAGCAGTGAAAGCTATTCTTGATTCCTTGATGGACTTACTGAATACAATTGACATACAAGTTGAGCAACCTTGCAGCCTTCATCTCAGACAATGCTGCAGTAGTGGTGGGGGGAAATTATTCAGTACTCTTGAGGCTGACGACAGTGAATCTTTCATCTGTCAATATTGGCTGCCTTTACCACTTGGCAGATCTGTGCGGCAAGTCTAGATTAAAGGCATTATCCGCTCAGTCAACATGCTGATCTCTGACAACATTACTAATCTCTGACAAGCCGTTCCAAGAGGCAAACAAGTGGTAAAGGGCATTTCTGAAGCCAATTACAATATTTACATGTATATTTACAATAAGGCTTAGAGGGCCTGTTCTCTCGGTGTACAAATGTTGGGAGTAAGGTACCTCTTTAGCATAAAGTAAGGAAAAATGGAACTCTCTGGGCTGATGCTACAGGAATCATTTACCAGTGCTCACAAAGCCATGAGTTACAAAGACCTGCCATGCTCAGGTGACACTATTGTTGTCCTAACACATCAATAACATATCATATAGGGTTAGATCTTCACACGAGTGCACACATAATTGTGTTTCAGAGTAGCAGCCGTGTTAGTCTGTATCCGCAAAAAGAAAAGGAGTACTTGCGGCACCTTAGAGACTAACAAATTTATTTGACAGGTTTCAGAGTAGCAGCCGTGTTAGTCTGTATTCGCAAAAAGAAAAGGAGTACTTGTGGCACCTTAGAGACTAACAAATTTATTAGAGCATAAGCTTTCGTGAGCTACAGCTCACTTCATCGGATGCATCCGATGAAGTGAGCTGTAGCTCACGAAAGCTTATGCTCTAACAAATTTATTTGAGCATAAGCTTTCGTGAGCTGCTCACGAAAGCTTATGCTCAAATAAATTTGTTAGTCTCTAAGGTGCCACAAGTACTCCTTTTCTTTTTACATAATTGTGTGTGCACTTAGATGCTTAACTTGCATGTGAAAGTGAACTAGTTGTATGACATTAGTGTCACACACAGGTGCACACACCTTTTTATGCCCTATTCATCCTGGAAATCTGGCCTGAAATTACCTTTATAGACTTACTTTCTTAAGTTATCAGCATATAGAGGCATATGTTTCCTTTTGCTTTTGATGATTTCTCCTCCTTGGTGCCTTCAATACTGCGTCTGTGACATTGACTAACCCAGAAATGATTGTGCTAGCAATGGTGTTGGATTAGGACATCACTGAATGAGTCAGGCAGAGAAAGCAGGTAAATTAGGAGGAGATAGAGGTTTGTAAACAGACAGTAGTTTATGAGGAAAATGGGAGAGGAGTAAGCATAGCATGTTAAGATGTGCAGCAGTGCAGAAGAACCTGACAACCTACTGCATGATTTCTGTATTTACCAACCCTCAGAAACTGACATTGTTATGCAAGGGCCAATAAACACACTAATGCTCACATAAAGAGGCACTGACCTCTGAGTGATGTGCACAAAGGGTTTGGTTAGAACAGTTTTATGCATTTAAATATGGAGCCTGAAACAATGTTCTGCTGGTGGGAAAGAAAAGGATGGAATTTTGCAATTCCCAGTGTTCAAGTCACTTCAGGAGATTCAAACGAAGGGAGACCAGGCCTGATTTAATGCTTGATATCCACGAGATTCCCTAAAGGCAGCAAAGGATGTAGCAGTTGTTAACAAAAAATAAGCAGCAACACAAGCAATTGTGTAAAGCTGTCTGTAGTCTTCCTGTGTTCATCCCAGGCAGTATGATTCTTACTACATCGCATGTTACAGTTTGCCCAGAAGTGGAGGCAAAAGGCGGCAGATGGGTTGTGCACCACCACTGGGGCCACAGGGAGACTACTTGAGCCTCAAGTCCCTTGTGATAGTGTAGGGTTATGAAGGGTAGGCAGCATGGCTGAGCAGGAGACGGATGAAATGGAGCGATGGAGAGTGGTTTCAGAGACTTCAGTCTAATCACTTCACAAAGGGTAAAGTGTAAACATTTTGGGAGGTCACCCAATTTTCAAACTTGGGTGATGAAAATCCAGCTCCTAAATCTATATTCACACTCCTAAATAAAAGAGGTAATTTTTCCAAAAGGTACTGAGCACCTGTAGCTCCCAAAGATTTCCACAGGGAAGGGGGTTGTGATCCATGCGTCTTTAAAATCAGGTCAGTCCTCTAAGTTAGGGTTGCCATAGGTTGCCATGGGTCTTGACCTCCTTTTGGTGCTCTGATCTCCGTCGGGTGGATTTTTGAAATTCAAACAAGTCTGTGGTTTTTTTTTTTTTTCCTTTTCCTTGCCTTCAGAGCTGGGTGGCTGGAGAGCGGTGGCCACTGGCCAGGCACCCAACTGTGAAAGCAGCAGCACTGCCAGCAGCAGTACGGATGTATGGGTGACATGGTATAGTATTTCTATAGAAACTGTACCCCCTCTTCCTGCAGCTCCCCCTCCTGCTGGCAGTGTCCTCTATTTGGGAACTTGAGATATGGTAACCCTACTCTAAATGTCTAAGGACTTAGGAGCCGGATGTTCGGCACCCAAGCTGGGATTTTCAAAGGCAATAAGGGAGTTAGTCCAAAACACACAAATGTAATGGGGGTTGGGGCCTAACTTCCTTAGGGTCCTTTGAAAATCTGAGCCCCAGATTTGACAATGTTGGCCTCAACTGCACTGTTGCTACGCTGAAGCCTAAGGAGGGGCTTTTTCATCTATTTTAGAGCAGGCTTAAGCTATGTAGGGGCTGAGTTGTTTTTGTTTTTTGTTTTGTTTTTTCAGTGTCACTGTTTTAACGTTTAGAAATTATTCAAAAGCATCGTTTGCTGACAAATATACATCTGTTACTCAATGGCTCCAATGAAAACACCAGCTCAGGGTTTTTTTTTGTTTTTGTTGTTGTTGGTTTTTTTGGCCAGTCTGTCAACCATCTGTAAGAGACTGAAAACATATCAGGAAAATTACATAGCCTGGGCTGATGTAGGACCTGATCCTGATTGGTACTAAGCACCCTCTGCTCCCAGTCAAACAAATCTGGCTCTGTATCATTCACTAAAGTCTGACTTTTTGATGAATGTCTGCCACACTCCTTCATTCAGAACAAGCAGCTGCTTTCCAAACTGCAGGCCATTACATTACTGAGAATGAAGGAGCTTTAATTGCATTAAGATCTTCCAGGAGCATAACCACAGCAGAATTGTTAAAGTTTTGCTTCGGCTAAGCAGCAGTGTTCTTTCCTTTGGGGGTGCTTTTTAGGGCATATATTAAAATGCAAAGGCACTCACGGTGATGCGCAGAACTAGAATAATTATTGGAACTGCATTGACCTGTACCAATTCACAGGTTTTGCAAATTGTTTACTTAATCAACTCAAATTGTCTTCTTATAACCTAGCAGAATTTGACACGTACAAATATATGTGTTACAGATTTACACCAGGAACTATGGCTTCCATCAGCAGTGGAGATAAATGAGTCATCTAGACCCACAGCAAACATTCTCCTGCTACTCGGAGGGAGAAGCCAGGCTAACGTACCTGCATTAAAAACACTAGTCGGGAAGAAAAAATAGACCTTTTCATTCTGAGGGAAAAAGCTTCAGCTGGTATGAATTGATGTAGCTCTATTCAAATCAATAGAATGATGCTAATTTACACCAGTTGAAAATGTGGCTCTCTGTTCCTACCTCTGCCACCATGTATCAACTAGACTGACAAGTGGAATGACAGCCTGGTGGAACTTTTCTTTCTGTTCTGCTAAATCAGGCTTTCTGCTGGCTTGCATTTTTTTAGATAGGCCTGTTTGTTTGTTTTTGTTTTTTGATGGAAGACATAATTGGCAGCTTTTCAGTGTTTAGTTTAGAAATAAACTGAAAAGCTAACTAACCAACTTTCTCCCACACTAAAAGTTATTACTGAGTGATTACTAACCTCTGAAAAGCACAGATTATAGTGGTATTGGTGTTGGTACCACTGGCCGCTAAAATGGGCTTTACTTCTCCCACATGGCCCTCACTAGGTGTGTATTAAAGAGGCTCTCACCTTCTAAGTAAGGGAAATTCAGAAACTTGGTATGTCTGAGTGGTAACCATGGTGCCTTCATCCAACCCACCATTCTGGGCTGCTATTTTTCCAATTCATTTTCCAGCCCCACTCCCTGTGATCACATTACAGAGATCTATGGGATAGGGAACATCTTTTTGTTCTGTGTTTTGCATAGTGCCTCTCACAAAGGGGTCGAAAGCACTACACAAATAACAATCAGCTTCCCCCAAACCATAATTTCATGCTATGCATGTTATTTGCTGGATCTCTGCAAAATAAATATTAGAGTCAAATGAGAAAAAACATCATCCTGACCAACTCAAAACTCACCCCTCCTTTTTGAATCTTTAAAAACAAACAAACAAAAAAAACCCATATTTTCTTTATATTTTACTTCTGAAATTTCTCTGCATATCCGAGTTCTGGCCCAACCAGAAGTTGTAAGTATGAGCAAGTTCTGATGAAACTTCCAGCTCACATTTGCAGACCCAAGATATTCATGTGTCTTTTCACAAAACATTTAAGATTTGAGATAATTTCTGAAGCTGAATGCATCCAATGAAGTGAGCTGTAGCTGACGAAAGCTTATGCTCAAATAAATTTGTTAGTCTCTAAAGTGCCACAAGTACTCCTTTTTTTTTTCTGAAGCTGTAAACTTTTTCAGACGCACCTCTCACTATTACTCCTTGAGACAATAGGGGCTAAATTTTGCTCTTATTTACACCTTATGCAACTTCTTTGGA
Organism: Dermochelys coriacea; assembly: GCF_009764565.3. Taxonomy (NCBI): domain Eukaryota; kingdom Metazoa; phylum Chordata; order Testudines; family Dermochelyidae; genus Dermochelys; species Dermochelys coriacea. The sequence goes on from NC_050072.1 coordinate 41,330,104, forward strand.
GTCAATGCACAGGTTTAAGTGAGAGCAGAATATGGCTCTATTTACCCCAATCAACTAATTAGGCTACAAAGAGGGGAGCTTTAGGCTGGAGGCAGCTAATTAGAGGGAGGTTCACCTGTGCAGGAACAAGAGGGGCCTATAGGCTACAAGCAGGCTACAGACTGGGTGACTGTGAAAGGGCAATTGCTCCTTTAGAAGAAGGAAGGGAGGCAGCAGTCACTCCCAGGGGAGAGAGAGGAGGGTTTGGAGCTGGTACTTCCAGAGAGAGAGAGAGAGAGAGAGAGAGAGAGAGAGAGAACCGGTGTGGTAGGAAACAGTCCAGGGAAGAAGCAGATAGGAAACCCAGAACTGCTGAGCTGAAAGTCCCTGGACTAGAACCTGTAGAAGAGAGTGGGCCTGGATTCCTGTACCAGCCACTGAGGGTGTTGTCTAGACCTGAGGCAGTGAATGGGAAGACTGCTGATGGACTGCACCCCAGAAAGGGGAACTCTGAGTGACCCAGCTGGAGAGATAAGTCATGAACCAGATGCTGAGAGTTCTGGAGTGAGGGAAGAGCTGCAGACCACAGGGAGCGTCAGAGCAACAGCATGGAAACCACAGAAGGGAGTGTCTACCTTGAAAGACAATTCCCAGAGTAACCAAGAGGAGGCGCCAGACCAGTGGTAAGTGGAGCACCCTATGACAATGACTGACTTTTTTTTTTTTTTTTTTTTTAAGAAAATGAGTTTGTGTTGCTTGGTTTTTAACCTGATCTGACCCAATATATCAGGCACATATAGGTTGCTATGTAGGTAGGCACTGCATCACATCAAAACAGGATTAAAAATGCAATTTGTGTCGCTAGTATTTTGAGTCCATAGTGTAGCACAATGAATAAATAAGGGGCTCTATACATAGATGTATAAGAAGAGATCATTTCCCCTAGTTGGTGCAACTCTTAGCACTATGTCACAAACCAGAAGTGGAAAAAAATAAATGTTTGTGTGGCCAATGGTACAATTATGTGCTAGTTAAGAAGCAAGGGGTAGGACTGGTCTGCAATTTTCAAACTAACTTTTTTTGTGGGAAAACTGGGATTGTAACAGAACAAATATTAGCAGGAAGGGTCTTAAACTTTCAGGATTTTTTTCTGTAAAACCAAAAAGTTTGTGTCTAAGAGGAATTTGGGGGGTGAGGATTGGCAGTTTTCAGCTGAAATAGTTATTTTTTTCTGAGGTTTTCAATGAAAAGTCAATCTTCTTTTTTGGCAGGAAAAAAACAAATTTTGACCAGTCCCAATAGGGGTAGCCCCATAATGCCCCAGCATGCAGGAGAACATGCCCTATGCCACCTCTCTTCATGAGATGCAGCCTGCTGGCTATATGTTGGTCCTGGTCCATGATGGGGAGCACCGCCTCTTCATGTACAGTCCCTGCCCCCATTGGCAGACTCATTCTGCCTAGCCTATGTGTTGGCCATGCAAGAAGCAACTTTTCACGTTCCCCTCAACCCTATTCTACACCCATATAAGGGGGGAGGGGGAGTGGAATCTGGTCCTACTTTTTTATAAATGGAAAATAACACAAGTAACATTGATATTAAATGTAGCAGAGACTATGAGATTGGGTCACTGGATGACAATGAGAAGTAGTTTTGCTGTGGGTTAATAGACATGGAAACACTTTTAGCTGTGGTTTCAGGTTATGATGATTGTGATGTAACTGCTATATATGGCTTATGAGCCCCCAACATGGTTTGAGTTCTTTCTCTGCTTCAAAATTCATGTAACTCAAACAGAGCTGAATTAAAGAACATTTCTACACATATGAGCTTGAAAGAAAATTGCATGAAACAAGGAGGACCTGTGAGAGAGGACAGTTCAGCAACCCTTTGGTTTGCATGTAGAGTACATACAGTGACTGACTGACCTATGGTTTAGACTTGAGAGGACTCGGAAACAGGGAGAGTCTAGACTGAGACAAACAAAGAAATTGAGGAAATGCTTGATTGTGTCTGTGAAGACTCTACCTTTTCCTGAGATTTGGTGGTTGAAATTGTTGCAGTTCTGTGATCCTGTTTCTCACCATGTTACATCAGTCTTTGGCCAATGTGACTGACTCCACTTAAGTCAGCAGAACTATATGGGCATAAAACAAGAGAGTCAGGCCGTCTGTTCATTACAGCCGCACAAGACCAAAAAAATTCTAAGCTAGAATACTGTAGGCCAGAGCTTTATGTTCTCCTGTATATCATAGTGGTACTCTAGACTCACAGCACTATATGTAGGAGCAGAATCTGGTGCAGTGTCTCGCTCTGGAGCGGGAACTTTGGCCTGATAGTCATTCTTAGATTTTTTTTCCAAATGTCTGGTGCTCAAGTTTCAGGAGCAGTATTTTTTTTTCCTGGGCATTTGCTTTTAGTAATGCAGGATCTTTGAGGATCTTTGCAAAAAATCCTAAACCTGTTACACATTGCTCACAGTAGATCACAATATGTCAAGCAAACAACCTATAGGACCTGATGCATGAGCCTGAGTTTCTGAGTCTGCAACAGGCTGATGTTTTCCATTTGTGATCTGTCTAGTATATTTTTGACATAAGGGCCCTGATTCTGCTCTCACATATGTTGGTTCTTTTGGGGAAAAGAAATTAGTTGAAATAAACTGAAGCTGTTACTGCTGCCGGAGGTTTGTTTGTTTTTTTTTTTTTTTTTTAATTTCATTTCTTTTAGGCTGTGTTTGGGATTTAGCTGGTGCTGGTAGAGTTAGTAGTGGTATTTAGGTCCTCTGTTTGGCATGGTCTGGTTAGGATTTTTTTTTTTTTTTTAGGACTAGGATGATGAAGGCCTGAGGTCCTAGGAGATGGTAGGCATGGCAGCCGAGATGGTAGGCATGGCAGCCATGATGGTAAAGATAACTTTAGTAGCCTTCATCTGTTCTCTCGTTTTCCTATATATCTATATATAATATAATCTTTTATTTCCCACAAAATCCTTTCCTTTTTAAATGATCCAAAAAGGAAGCCATGGATGGAATAGCCTGTTCCCCTTATTTTGTCCACCAATTATGCCTAATAGTCGCCATACCAATTTTTGTTTCCAAATTTTTGTATTTCCTGTTTGTACAAAGCACTACTTCAAAATAGTCTTTGAATTACATTAATGTGGCCTTTTTTGTTGGGAGCAATTTAGTTTCTGTCTGACATTTTTGCATCTGTTTAGAACATGTATTATTGAAAGCAACTTGAGTGACTTTTCATTAAGATTTCTTGTTGTAGGTTATTGTAAAAACGTATGAACATTGTATGCTTTTTACAAATAGGGTAAATTTGGGGGCCCAATTATTATAACAGGTCTGATGTGGCATTCTCTGAAAAATTCATAACTCTTAATAGATTAGGCCCACATGTGGGCCTAGAATTATATACCTGTCTTCCAAAGGATGATACACTTGTTCAAAAACTCTAAAACAACTTTCTGGTGAATCAGAAAGGAAGTGAACAAGAGGGTACACAGAAAATTATCAGTTCTGATTTCAGTAAAAACGGTCAAAATAATCCTTTTTAATTTGATATAACTAATATTACCCATTTGACAGACAATTCTTTACCTCTTTTAGCTAGCTCAAACCTTTTCATAGGCAAATCCAGATTAATCAAATCACAGAACTATGCAGAGAAATAAATAAAACTATTTAATTGCCGGGGAAATTTCTAACAACTTTGACAGATTATTCTATGACCAGTGTGTTCTTCATAACTACAAGCCTGATTCTCTGTTGCTCTGCATCATGCTAGTTATTTGCATCAGTACAAATGTGTAAAAAGCTGCCAAGTCAGAATGGTAGCACTGTGCCCTCACTTTGTACCAGGGTGAATTACCACACATAGTGCAGGGTAATGTAGATTCAGGCCCTAAAGACATATTAAAGAGAATAAAATGAAGGAACATTGCTTTATATTATAATTATGAAACCAGTGACCTGAAATATTGGCTGGGTTTACAACCAGATCCTGAGCTGTTTAGGTTTCACATTGTCTTTATGAGGCAACCAGTGAAATCAGTTGTAGTTTCCCTGGGTAGAGACTAGGTGGAAACTGAGTAAGGATTACAGGAGTTGGCCCAGAATGTTTTAATAGCCCTCAGAAAAAACAACACCTTGTATCCAGTGTGAAACTAGAAGAAAATCCCTGTTAAAGTCACACTAAAACTTGAGCTGTAGCTCACGAAAGCTTATGCTCTAATAAATTTGTTAGTCTCTAAGGTGCCACGGGTACTCCTTTTCTTTTTACTAAAACTTGAATTCTACTTTAATCAGCATTATTAGCACACAAAAAAAGACCTGATGGTGAGCACCATGGTTCCCAGTTACTTCAGTAAGACTGGCCGATTCATAGCATTATTGTGAGTAGGCCCTTTAGGTCCAATCTTGCCCCTTCTGAAGCTGATGGGAGTAGAATCAGGACTATGTTTAGATCAATGTGTTGATTTTTGTTTTCTCACAGCTAAGGGAGTTAATTATAGGATCACACTTAGCTATGAATTTCCTGGTTTGGTTTGATGATTGGCTTGCATCACAGCTTTTATCCTGGTCAAATGTGATGTGTAAATATTTTTAGAAACTCTCTCCATAGAAACAGAAACACAAATAAAGAGGGATGTTAAACCACTTTAACAAACAAAGGTGACATGTAGAATCTCCCAAGGTAATCCCGTAACTACAAACAGGTAGTAGTTAAAATTGGGTAGTAGTTAAAAGTATGACCTGTGAACCAAACTACCCACATAAATTCTCATTCCAGAAAAAATGGTCAAAGCCCCAATATAGAAACCTTTCTCCCAAAGCTCCAGATCATGCAAGAGCCTAAGCACTTTCTGCAAGGTACTGAGCACCCTTCATTCAAGCTGACTGAAGCCAATGAACTGAGCATTAACTCCTACAGTCAGTAGGAATCAAGGATACTTAATGCTTTGCGGGATCAGGCCCTTTGTAAGTTATGTTAAGGCAACATTCTAAGGGGACTGTTTTCCCTTGGTGAAGGCACATCAATCCCATCAAATATGCAGGAGATTTCATACTTGCAGTAAAGAGAGGATGGATCAATAGACCCCCTAACTCATATACCCCTACTGTATGTGATAGACACAACTTTTCCTTACTTCTTTCTGATCTCAATTGACAGTTACCTTAAAGATTTATAATTCCCAGCTGAATAAAATGATTTTAGCTTAACTTTTAAAATCTTCTATATGACAGGGTATATGTTTTACCAAAAAAAACCCAACAAAACCTATGATATTTCTTAAACTTTGTTAGGACAAATAGAATTAATTTATTGACTGGGGGGAAAGTGCAAATATGTGAATACCAAAAAGCTGCATTCATTTAAACAATTTACTTTATTGCATGAAACCTGTGTTACCCAATTTTACATAGGGTATATTCAGAATAAATTATTCCTTAAGTATGTATTTAGTGATCTTTAAGTACATCTGCAGCTGGATATGGCAGTAGACAGCAGCATTAGCATAGCTGGAAAGTTATTAGGCTTATACAGTAAGTCCTAATGTAGGTAAAGTCTACTGATTGACGCCCTGCTACAGTCTTGAGAGGCTTATGACATATTTTGCTTAGATCGGTGGCTGTTTTGTCTGCTGTATTTCCTCCTCTCCCCCCTCCCCCCCGCCAAGGTCTTTCAATAAAGCAGCTTTAATGTGAGTTCCTGTCTCAGGGCCCGTCTGGGAGCACTAGCGTGAATGCATGGAAACTGCTAGGCCATCATTTGATACTGTACTAAGTTCCAGAAATTGCCCTTTGACTCAAATATTGTTTTGTTGGAAAAAATCAAGGCCCACATTCTGTAGTCAGGTAGGAAATGTCTGTAAATTTTCACACTAAAGAGTGTGAGCAGTTTGAATCGTGTCACTTGGGTACAATGTATGTGTGAATGCTGCTAATGGAAGAAGCAGCAATGCTAGAAATTTACAGGCAGCAGAGAGGTGTAATAGACAAAGGTAGAGAATTAGATGAAATTGTGTGTCTTGTGAGGGCCCAATTCTGTTTTCATTAGATTACATGAGAGTTTTGCCACTGACTTGACCAGAAACATGTATCCAGCCCAAAAGGGGAAACAAGGCCAAGTTTTCTATATTAAAATGTATTTATATATGGAGATTACTTAGTGCAATTGCTTACAAAAATTCATTCTTTCCTAAAGTTTTATAAATAGACATGGGTTAAATAATGCATAGTATCTGTGTGTGGGGGTGTGTGTGTAAATACACAATATTAGTGAAACAATGCATGGTATTTTAATGTGGTTCAAAAAATATTTTATGTATGAGTTTGTGATGACCATAGTGTTTGGTTTTTTGTTTTTCCATTTGTGAATTGTGGGTGATTGCAGACAAGTGCCAATAAAACCTTTATACCACAGCTCAAGTGCAGATGAGTGGACCAAGGGGGTTATAGCGAAGATACCAAAGAAAGGAACTCTGTTGTTGTAATAACTGGTGTGGTATCACACTTTTATCTGTGCCATACAAAGTATTGTATAAGACCATAGTCCAGGGTATATCAGAGGCAGTTGATAGCGTTCCCAGAAAAGAGCAAGCTGCTTTTCAGAAAGGGCGTGGATGTACAGACCAGATCATCACTCTACAAAACCTAATAGAACAATTATTAGAATGGCGATGGTAACTCTACATAAACTTCATAGACTTTGAGAAGGCTTTTGATAGCATTCACAGGACCAGCCTATGGCACATTCTGCAGGCATATGGAATTCCTCTCCATATAATCAACATCATCAAAAACTTTTATTTCAACTTTAAATGCAGTCTTGATCAGTAAGCCCCATTTTGAAGTCGAAACAGGAGAATGTCGGAGGTGTGTCATGTCTGCAATCCTCTTCAACATTGCCATCAACTGCAACGTACAACAGAAGACACGCCAAGAGGCATTAAATAGTCATCCTTCTCATCCCTGGAAGACCTGGACTTCACAGATCTCACTCTCCTATCACATACCCAACACCATATACAAGAAAAAACAACTCGACTCAATGCATTCAGCCAGCAAATCGGAATGAAAATCTACCACAATAAGACAGATAATGACCTTTAATATTGCTCACCATCACCAGTACAGACAGATGATTATATTCTCACCAATGCAGAAACATTCACTACTTGGGCAGCACCATCAGCCAGGATGGTGGAACAAGCCAGGACATCTGGAACAAAATCAGTAAAGCTAGGAACACCTTCAGGAGTTTAAGTACAGTCTAGAAATCATCAAAATACAACACCAAAACCAAACTCAAGACTTCAGAGCTGCGTACTTTCAACATTACTTCATAGTACAGAATGCTGGGGAATGAGAAAGTTTGGACATTTTAATACTGTTTTCATGCCACAGAACTTGTCTCAGAAAAATCCTTTTATCTTTTGGCCTAGAACAATCTCAAACCAAGATCTATTGACACAGTGCAGCAAAGAGGATATGAGCACTATCATTGCCAGCAGGCATTGGAAATGGATTGGCCATGTGCTTTGGATGGAAACTGATTCCATCACCAGAGTAGCAATAAGATGGACACCTGAAGGCGAAAATGTGGCCGCCCAAAAACAAAATGGCAAAGAGCTGTGGAAGCTGAGCTGAAAAACCTGGGGCACAGCTGGGGAACCATTGAAAGATTTGCCAGAAACAGATGGAAGTGGAGAAACTTCATTGCTGCCCTAAACACCAGAGGTGTAATGAGAACATGATGGTGATGACCACATCTCAATACACTTACTCTGTCTAAGCCACATTTCTTACATAAAACTTAAATGTAACTGAGATAATGAGGCAAATTAGGTACATCTACTATTACACTCCCCTTTCTGTGTGTCGGTGTAACCCACATGCCTCCTAGGTGTGGTGGTCTGTCCCATCTAGTGGCACAGAGACCACTTGGAGATAAAAATGAGTCTGCTCTACAGCCTTAGCTAAAAGCCAGTTAGCTTTTAACTCGTGCAGTAGAGGCTCATGCGCTAAGCTCCAGAGGTCTCAGGTTGCATCCCGCCTGCTGATGACCAGGGTCTGTCAGTGTTACATCAGCTTAACTCTTCATTGTAGCACGAGCCTGTTTAGCTTTTCTGAAAGCCTTATCTGGAATCAAAACCCAGGGCTACTGTATCTCAAGTAGGAATAGAGCAGTTATTTTATCTCTGTATTTGGCACTGGTGCGAACACTGCTGAAATACTTCATCTACTTCTGGTGGCAACAATTCAGGAAGGATGTTAAGTTGGAGAGGGCTCTGAGAAGAGTCACAAGAATGCTAAAAGGATTAGAAAATTCCATATAGTGATTGAGCTTCCTGAGCCTAACAAGGTTAAGGAATGACTTTCATTAGTCTATAAGTATCTGCTTATGGAGTGGGCCCTTCAATCTAGCCAAGAAAGTTATAACATGGACAAATTCAGGCCAGAAATTAGGTATACTTTTTTTTTTTTTAACAATGAGGGTAGAACAATTTGCCAATAGTTGTGATTGAACTCTCCATCGCTGATTATTTTTAAATCAAGATTGGATGCTTTGCCTAAAAGCTATGCTCTAGGAACGACTTTAGGGACAGTCTATAGCCTGTGTTCCACAGGAGGAGAGACTAGATCACAATGGTCCCTTCTGGCCTTGGGATCTAATCTATTCAAAACATTAATTTTAGGACTTACTAATAGCTCCCAGTCATCTTCAAAGACAAACCTACACACTTACTTCATAATAAATGTAAGTATTCAAATGCTATGAAAACTAATATTTCTAACAGTACTTTAATATTGAAACCCCTGCCCCATTGAAGTCATTTGGGAGATTTGCCACTGACTTCAGTGGGGACAGTTTCATCTTGTATACTCTTAAGCAACTCTGTAAGCAAAAGCTAGTATATGTAATACCTGCCAGGGTATGTTTACACTGCAATGTAAGCCCAAGTTTAGTGGGACTCAAGTCCGCTGATCCTGAGTTAGAGAACGCAGGGCGTCAGTATCTACACTGATAACTCTACATTAAGAATTTTCTAACACTGACTCAAACTGGGGTTCCAGTGTCCACTTTGCAGCATACAGACTCTACTGAAATCAGCCATACCTCAGACTCCTTAGCATCGTCCTGAAATGTGGCCACTCTAGCCCCTTGACTGTGCTGCACTGTGGGGGGGGGGGACTTTGAACAGTCCTCCAATGCATCCTGCCAAGCAGTCATTTTGGTCTCTGTGCTCCCAGCTACTGGAGACTGCAACATGGAGGAGGATCCTGTTTTGCAGAATGTCTCTTGTCAGAAAATGCGCAGAACTTCTATGAGACACCAGTAAATATTTTGGCAGTGTTTTCTGAACCCACCAAAGGCACCTGACAGAGCTTATGATGGACCAGGAAGAAGCGGAGGACACAGACATGGCAGACTCACCATGGCTGATGCTGCTCATGACACTCGGTACAGCTGCTAATGCCCCCTGTGTACACTACCACTGCTGGAGCAGGGCCAAAAGCACAGACTGGTGGGATCACATTGTCATACAGATGCGGGGGGAAGGGGGTGACCAGCATGAAAAAAGCTACATTTCTAGAGCTTTGTGAGCAGCTTTCCCTGACTCTTCAGCATAAAGATACATGCATGAGGGTGTCCTTGTCGGTCCAGAAGTGGGTTGCTATAACTATCTGGAAGCTGGCTACCCCAGACTGCTACTGGTCCATTGTCTACCAAATGAGTGTTTGGCAAATCAACTGTGGATAAAATGGTGGAGGTGGAGGGGTTCTTAGGTAATCGGGTGTGCAGTATACCCCAAGGCAGTAGTCATAAAAGATATTCCTGATATAATTGCTGGTTTTGAGAGACTGGGGTTTCCAGACCATTTATGGGACTTGTTTGCTCTGCTCAAGGAGTACATAAACTGCAAAGGATACTATTCCATTTGTAGTAGGAAGAGAGCCTGATACATAAGGCCATGTATCAGAAGCCTGGTCTGAGGCCTGAACAAAATTAGTGGTCAAGCTTTGCTGATAGTTTTGCTTCTTTGCTTTGTATCAGAAGTCAGGCTTTGCCTACTTGCAAGCTCACAGAACCTGGCAAGAATAGGAATGATATTATGAAAACAAACATTTCTAAGAAAGGCTAGGTACAGGACACTCAAACACGTTCCAGAAGGATGGTACCAGAACATCCCATACCAAGTAGGGTACAAACTTTTCTCCCCAAAGATAACGAGAACACACTGACCCTCCCCAAAAGGTCACAACAGTTGATGGCTAGAGATGTTTTGATTGAATCAACATGTACAAGGTAACAACTCACATCAGAGGGGCAATACATAACTTGTTTGTATTGATGTATAAAATGAAGCCTCCAAGGGAGTATCTTTGTCTGGCCTAGGGAGGAACGGAAAGTCCATCCGTTCACAGAGCTGGCCCATTGTTACGGGCATACATGTATTAGTCGTCCAGTAGAGTTTGCGGGATACCGGTACCATGCTTCATCAACAATAAACCAAGCCTGGTGCCTTTGTACCTTGACAGATCTTGTGGTCATTGAGTGGTTCACTCAAGGTCTGCTGTGACAGCTACTTGTGCAGAGCTGCAATGGCACACAGAGGGAAAATATGCAGCCAAACATCTAATACCATTGTTATGGAAGCCCTTATGGTCAACAGAGGTTGACTTATGAATGTCAACATGGACTGCACTGGGAAAGTTGTTGGAGGATTTTGCTGATTGGGAGTTTACATTCATGGACGGGTGGGGGCACTATTCCCACCAAATGACATTGTCATAAATGGAGTGACAGTCTCTGACATTCCAGCCTGCTATCCAGACCAGTGAGGGGATGTGTCATCCTGCCCCTACATCATGGAGGGCCTCGCAATGCTTTGCTGTTGTAGCTCCCAACCTGGGCACCTCACAAACAGCATGCCTTTCTCCTCTTGGTCTAAAACCGAAAAAAAACTTCAAATATAATTTTGTTCACATGAATTTATCCCATTGGCCACCCCTTAAAACTTTCTTTTAAGCCTTTAATCCTCTAACTCCCTTAATTAAGTTCAGAGTAATTTAAATTGTTATAAACGTCTTCTGGGGATTATACATTTTAATTTTACTTGTATGATGAATATTTAATGTATATGGTCATATAATCAAGAATAAAAATTATAATACCAAATAAAATGTTCAGTAAAAATGGAAACTATAGGAAGGGTATTGGGGAATTAGAAATGACAAATAAAAGTGGCCATGTAGTAAATATTTTGACTTCACACTTAAAAATCCAAACAAGTTACCACAGTTGGAAAAGATGATGGCCTTTGAATTTTGTGGAAGCTTGTGCTATATATCAGGGGTGGCCAAACTGTGGCTCATGAGCCACATATGGCTCTTTTACAGTTAAAGTGCAGCTTGCAATGCCCCCAGGTCCCACCTCCCATTCTCCACCTACCAGACTGGGGGAGGGAAGAGAGAGCTTGGGACCTCTGCCTTGCAGCAGGGTAGTAGGGCCGGGGCTTCTGCCAGTGGGGAGGGGGTCTCAAGGCTTCAGCCCCATGGGGCACTCCTGCCAGGGCTTGGGGCTTCAGAAGTCCTGAGCCCCAGCAGATACACCCCAGCTTTTGAAATTCTGAAGATTGTTGTATGCGGCTTGGAGGGTCAGCAAATTTGGCCACCCCGCTACATATGATGGACCTGATTGGGATCTTATTTACACTACTTCATGGACTTAAGTGGATTTAACTTCTGATTCCCATTAGGATGAAAAGACAATGAGGCAAGATGAGTGTAAAAATCTGCCTATATCATAGAGCACCAAACTTAAATGCATATTCTATATGATGAACAGCAGCTCTTTCAAAGTACTATGTTCGGTCATGCCAGCTTTGATAAATATCCGTGACCTAGTCCTGCAATTAAATGCACAATGGGGCAAGTCAGGGATGCTCCACTGTGGTGATAAGAGTCCACCCATGTGGAATTGAGGCCTATGAAATATTTTTTTCTTTCTAAACTCCTCAGTACAGAAGGAAAGGAAACTATTAACCCCAAAATCATAACATTCAGTGCTGAGAGAGACATTTTAGGCCCTGATTATGAGAGGTCTGGAAGACTTAAGGGAAGATCTTTCAAAAGCAATAAGTGATTTGGAATTCCTCACTTCTTGGGTGCCCAACTTGAGACACTTGAGAAAAACCTGACTTCAGAAACTACTGAGAACTGAATCCCTGAAAGTCACACTCAGGCAGACTGGAGAGCTGACCCCACAGAGTCAATCGACACCCAACAGAGTTTGGGCTTGATCCTGCACATTGCAGGCAGGGAGTGTTCCACACAGTGGGATCTATCCTCTGCCATGTTCTTCACCATTTGCACTTTCCCAGAGTGGAGGAGTCTTCAGCAGAGCCTGTCCTACATTACCCTCCTCAGTTCCAGGTTTGAGGCAGGGAAGAGGAGTGACCAGAGTGCGCTATTGCCCGCGGCCACTGTTCAAATCAAAAGTCAAAGCCTTTTGGCTCTACTGAAGTAAAACGGCAAAATTCCCATTGATTTTAGTGAGGCCAGGGATTTTCCCTTTATGTGTAGCAAATGAAGTGTAGATTACATGATGGTTGTATGGTCAAAATTTGATTTAATTTCCATATCTACTAGGAGATACAGAGACTTGTGTGCTAACAGTGGTGGGCATAAAGGGCTGGATAATTTTATCATTTTACTAATTGAGGTCAGAAAGGATTTTTTGCCTAAGTGGCTAGGGACATTACGCACAATTGTTTGTTTTACCTTCATCTGACATCTCAGGTACCGTATGGCAATAGCTGGACGAATAGATCACTGATCTCAGCTGTGAAGGCAAATCCTGAAATTCTGAGACAATGTAAACTCGCTGTTGGACTATGTCATATGGAAAGACTCTGCTTGTTTGGAGTCATGATTGGGGAGTTAGAAGAATAAACTCTAAGGAATCATTTTAAATGTAAATGGACTATAATGGATATGAAATATTTGAAGATTAATATCAGAGTTTAATAAGGTCTTTAATGGTCTTCTCACTTTTAAGCAAATTAAATGTTCACTATTTTGTCTTTACTCTTTTGTTGTTTATCAGGTTGGAAGAATGACCATCATTCAAATTAATGAGATGCTGAGTTTCTATTATAATAATAATAATTAATAATAATAAAATATATTTTCACATAACAAAGGATTAACTGGAGAGAAGACTAATTATAGGATTTCTCTATCAGAGGCTTTTGCATCACAAATCACCAGTACTATCTATCCAAACACACTCTGCATGTGCATACCACCCTTTTGTGTGTTCAGTTCAGATGGCCCGCATTGCAAAACATTGATCCTAATGGGCTTCGTGGGTACAAAGTCTAGTGCTTTTGTAGTGGAATTTTTGTGTTTTCTAAATACCATTTCTTTTGAAAATTTAGCTGTCTTCACCATAAAAAAGAGAATTGTCTGATTTGAATAAAGATATAATCCCACATGTTATGAATAGATTATCCAGTACAGGAAGAACTGAATTTCCAGATGTAAGTGATCCTATCTGTAACACAGGAATTCTGGAATACTTATCTCTTTCTATCAACATACTCTGATCACATTTGACTGGTCCATGAAATTTTTTACCCCTTCCAACACAGTAGCTGGTAAAATTAACATCTGTAATGCCTCATCTTAGTTATAGGTTAACCAGTAGGCAAAATCTACAAGATTTTGTTACGTCCTCTATATCTCTGACCCTTTAAGGAAATCACACCTTTTCTTTCAATCATTGCTTGGACTTCATTCTGCCCGGATGATTGACATGTTCTACAACCAGTATATTTTAGAACACCTTATGAATGCATGAAAAAAAATTTGTCTGCTGTGGCATGCGCTATAGAATTCTTGTTAAGAGTGCTATCATTTTTTTGTTTAAAATTCTGAATTTAATTAAACACCCACTCTCCCATTGGGCCCAATCCTGCTCCCACTGAAGTTCATAGGAGACTGTCGTTGGTTTCACTGGGAACAGGATCTGGTCCTTAGTTGCCTGTTTACTCCTCTGTAAATGTTGAGGTGTATTTTGCCACTCTTGCTCACACTGAATAGTGCATCAGGACCTGATCCAAACCCTGTTGAAGTCAGTGAGTTCAGGCCCTTAGTCTACAAGTAGACCTGATTGGTTTCAATGATTAGAATATGTAATAACTCAGTCTGTGAGCACTAAGTAAGAATGGTAGAATTTGGCCCTTGGTTCCTAGGCCCAGCATTTGAGTCAATGTTGTTGATATAAGCTATTCCCTTGTCATGGAAGGGTTAGTTGTTAAACAGTAAGCATCTACAAAAATTTGCAGCAGTATTATCATTTCTATAAGTTTGTGTACTATCATACTCTTGACATTTCAATCCCTATATTCCTGTTCTTGTTGGCTGTTTAGTCTTGGCCTTCCAAATGAAGAAACAATAGCCTGACAGTTTGTAAGTACTAAGAAATGAACTCCCTTAAGGAAAATATAAGTGTTCATTCCTTCAAATACAGCTAATACTCTTTTAGCTACTTGCCATTATTTCTGCTCCGTCTCATTTATGCAAGGACTAGCATTTTGTGATTGGAATTGCTTGTTTTCTGCCTTCAGATTGCTCCTTGCCCATCTGGCATTTACTCTATTTGTTTCTGCTGTTGGGTCAAAATAAGACAGTTGCAGATTCACTCAGCTGAAGTGTTCTGCAATGCTTCTCACATTCTCTAATCTGTCTTTTTTTTTTAGTTATGTTTCTCAAAGGTGTACTTGGATTTACTAAGAACTATTCTTCTATCTCACTAACTCACCATGCCCAGAAATTAGTGCCTATCTGAAGGAGAGCTAGATCTGTCTACGTAATCAATTTTTCCCACACTTATAGTTTTGAAAAAAAAACATCCCTCAGTGGAAAAAATAGATACCGAAAGAATAGCAATTTCTCCTCCCTAACCCATTTTTCAGAATTAGTGTATGGCTTTAATATAATAGTCATGTAGTCCTGACAGGGTTCTGTTGTGCTCTTCTGTTCATTTGCCACATGCCAAAATAACACAAAAATTAAGTGCATTGCCTGTCTGTCTTGGAGAGGTTCTGCTGCAGAACAGGCTCCAAATGGTAATCTTTTATATCACTAATGTGACTTGAGAAGATAGTTATTGATCTGGAATCCTCTCATAACTCTAGCTTCATTAAGATTCACTTTTGAAACCAATTGGGCACCATGTACCATATATATGTGTAATCAATTTTGAGTGCTATGTGCTTCTCCTTTTATAGATTATTTTGCACTTCCCATGTTGAAATATATCTTGATTTTTTTTTTCATTGCTTGGTCAGTTTCATGCCGCCTCTTGCAGCGGGGAAGAGAGGAGGGGAGTTGCAGCATGGAAAACTGCTTCGAGATCCACTCTGCCTAATGCACTGAATGCATCCGATGAAGTGAGCTGTAGCTCACAAAAGCTTATGCTCAAATAAATTTGTTAGTCTCTAAGGTGCCACAAGTCCTCCTTTTCTTTTTGCGAATACAGACTAACATGGCTGCTACTCTGAAACCTGTCACTCTACCTAAACTGATTCAACTTCTCCCTATTGTAGCATCTGCCAGGAGGGCACCTATTGATCCCATGATGGAAACTAAAGCTGTCTTCTCCTGTGGCCACAACAGTTGTTTTGGGTATGTCTTCCCATTAGAGTTAACTCAGATGAGCCACAACATCTGAGTGGCTACACTGCAAAGTCATACACGTCTCCACTCAACTGTATCCATGCTGGTGCTGTACTTGCTTGTGTGAGGCACTAGGATTTCTGGGATCATATCCTTTGGGTCTTAGCACTGCTTGAGCTAAGCCACACTATGATTCTTCCCAGTGAACTATGGCAGAACTTGTCTGGGCACATGGCAAAGGGAGGGAATTATGGGAAGGCATTGGAAGACTATCAGCACTCAGGTTGGATAGCCTGAGTTAACACTGCAGAATGGGTAGGTTACTAGCCTGAGTGTGAGCAATACTTGGGCTTTAGCTTATAGCCTCAGGTATAAAGCCTGTAGCACAGATATAGCAGCACCAGCACACTCAGGAGAGATTTGTGTGTGTGTGTGGACGACAGCCAGGTTAGCAGTAACACCTAAGTAAAAGCCCAAATTAACTTGGTAGTGAAGACAGACCCCTACAGGGGACATGTAATTTGTATTTCCCTTTGCCAGCAGGGCAATCTAACCCACTATGTGACTTAAGTAGAATACGACCAGTAAGGGTGATAGAATCCTAGAAGGTGTGTCCAGATACCGTCTGAGAATATTTTGCTTCGTTTGGTTGTGCTAATTTCTCTTCAGCGAATGGCCTGGGTTTGTATTACTGGAAATACTGCTTTTTTACAGCATCTGTGGCTTGGTTGTCTGCCTTTCTATTTACCTATGAAAAAGATCATTACATTCCTGATTTCCTGAACAAGTGCTTCAATTGTGTGTATATATTTCTTTTTGTAATGTATGTGGTTGCATCCATTTGTGCCACGCATTTATGAGGCCTAATTGCCACACTGTCTTGTAGCCTAATAGATTACCATGATTGTACTCGGTGACTCAGAACATTGCATTTTAAATATACACCCTCTTTCTCTTTTCTGGAATTCACACTTTGAAATAAACCTTTACATGGAATAGACCCGTGTTAGGGCTTATGTATACCTTGCAAAAAGCTATCAACTATTTTCTTGAAATTGAGATAATCCATTATATTAATTGATTCTCCTGACTCAACTATGAAGTAAGCTAGTTCATAGTCCCCGATACTGTCACGGCTAACCTGGTGGCAGAACTTTGTGACTTTGTCCTCACCCATAACTATTTCACATTTGGTGACAATGTATACCTTCAAATCAGCGGCACTGCGATGGGTACCCGCATGGCCCCATAGTATGCCAACATTTTTATGGCTGACTTAGAACAACGCTTCCTCAGCTCTCGTCCCCTAATGCCCCTACTCTACTTGCGCTACATTGATGACATCTTCATCATCTGGACCCATGGAAAAGAAGCTCTTGAGGAATTCCACCATGATTTCAACAATTTCCATCCCACCATCAACCTCAGCCTGGACCAGTCCACACAAGAGATCCACTTCCTGGACACTACGGTGCTAATAAGCGATGGTCACATAAACACCACCCTATATCGGAAACCTACTGACCGCTATTCCTACCTACATGCCTCTAGCTTTCATCCAGATCATACCACTCGATCCATTGTCTACAGCCAAGCGCTACGATATAACCGCATTTGCTCCAACCCCTCAGACAGAGACAAACACCTACAAGATCTCTATCATGCATTCCTACAACTACAATACCCACCTGCTGAAGTGAAGAAACAGATTGACAGAGCCAGAAGAGTACCCAGAAGTCACCTACTACAGGACAGGCCCAACAAAGAAAACAACAGAACGCCACTAGCCATCACCTTCAGCCCCCAACTAAAACCTCTCCAACGCATCATCAAGGATCTACAACCTATCCTGAAGGACGAGCCATCGCTCTCTCAGATCTTGGGAGATAGACCAGTCCTTGCTTACAGACAGCCCCCCAATCTGAAGCAAATACTCACCAGCAACCACACACCACACAACAGAACCACTAACCCAGGAACCTATCCTTGCAACAAAGCCTGTTGCCAACTCTGTCCACATATCTATTCAGGAGATACCATCAAAGGGCCTAATCACATCAGCCACACAATCAGAGGCTCGTTCACCTGCGCATCTACCAATGTGATATATGCCATCATGTGCCAGCAATGCCCCTCTGCCATGTACATTGGCCAAACTGGACAGTCTCTACGTAAAAGAATGAATGGACACAAATCAGACGTCAAGAATTATAACATTCAAAAACCAGTTGGAGAACACTTCAATCTCTCTGGTCACTTGATCACAGACCTAAGAGTGGCTACACTTCAACAAAAAAGCTTCAAAAACAGACTCCAACGAGAGACTGCTGAATTGGAATTAATTTGCAAACTGGATACAATTAACTTAGGCTTGAATAGAGACTGGGAATGGATGAGTCATTACACAAAGTAAAACTCTTTCCCCATGGTATTTCTCCCCCCCACCCCACCCCCCACTGTTCCTCTGATATTCTTGTTAACTGCTGGAATTAGCCTACCTGCTTGTCACCATGGAAGGTTTTCCTCCTTTCCCCCCCCTGCTGTGGGTGATGGCTTATCTTAAGTGATCACTCTCCTTATGATAAACCCATTGTTTCATGTTCTGTGTGTGTGTGTGTGTGTGTGTGTGTGTGTGTATATCAATCTCCCCTCTGTTTTTTCCACCAAATGCATCCGATGAAGTGAGCTGTAGCTCACGAAAGCTTATGCTCTAATAAATTTGTTAGTCTCTAAGGTGCCACAAGTACTCCTTTTCTTTTCTCCTTATCATGTGCATTAATGATAAGGGCAACCAAAATTTTCCCATGGACTATGAAAATTAGACTTCTGGTGCCATATTGGAATAGCTGGCTAAAAGTCTATTTATCTGCACCTATACCCAATTTTTAAAGTGATTTTAAAAAAACAGGCTATGTCTGTTGCTGGCTATTTAGTAATGTAAGATTAAAAAGTATAAGGGATATCAGTTTTCATGTCACAGCATGTAAGCCAACCACTTAAGTGCCTGGGGTTAGGAAAAAAAATTCCTCCATGCTTATGTTATTGCAAATGTGTTCATGATAGAATTTTTACATCTTTCTCTGAAATATCTGGTACTAGCCACTCTTGGAGATGGCATAGCTAGACTGGCCATTGGTTTGATCTAGTATGGCAATTCCTGTTCCTATGTCATAACTGGGGTGTGTGTGTGTGTGTATGTTATTTGCGTGTGTATGTATGTATGTGTGTATGTTTATGTATACGTGTGTGTACACACACACACACACACACACACACACACACACACAAGAAAAACCTTATGGGGGCCTTTCCATATTTCATATCATGAATCAATTAGTGGTATCATGGGCATTCCCATGAAGGTTTAAGAGAGTCTGAGCAGTCCTCTATTTGTAATTCATGGTCAGAGCATTTTTGTTATCCCCATCCTTTCTGACTGAGGCATAAGCTTTGATCTAGTCAGTGTTTCTGACATTACTGCCCCTACTGAATCAGCACATACCTGAATAAAATTTTCAGCATCAGGAAAATGTTCTTCCTGGTACTGAATGTAACTGCTAAAAATGCTGCTACTTAAAGCTGTGTACTTTCAGGAACAAGAGATCTCAGTGGGGTGGATTCCACAGTTCATCTGGCAGTAAGGGAGGTGCCAACTCCTAGATCTGGGTAGCAGCATTTTATTAGCAAGGCATCACCTAATGGTACAAACTATGCACAAAGCTTTAACCACTGGCATTAATGGATATTGCATGGTTTACTCTCCATCTATTGAATTGAAAATGCAGCCCCTGCTGCCAGTCGACATTAACCTCGGTAATATCACCATGTCTGCATCTGAACTGAGTTGCTGTTTTTCTGGAATCGGCACTCTGAGTCACTTTTTGTGTTTATATCCAGATCAAACACTTTATTAAAAATCAAAGTGTTATTTTCCAAAACCCACACTTTGTATGCACTTTGCTTTATATACTTAAAACACAAAGTTGTTAAATCTGCTGACTTACTACAATATTTTTCTCAGGATACAGAAGTTAAAATTCGCATCAAATCAAAGGCAACATGCTCCTCAAAGGAGAGACCATATCTGTATAGAATGCAGACTCCTTCCCTTTTTGTTAAATAAGAATGAGAGGGTTTTTTTCTCCCTCAAAATATAAATGTTTATAATGGGCCCAAACTCCCAAATAAAAAGTGGTCTTGTATTGCTGACACTGATACACAAAAACCTGAAGTAAGGACATGGCCCTGTGCCCATTTAATTCAATGTTGAAACTGCTGTTTTCAGTGGTGTAGGATCAGGGCCTTAATGTCTAGTTGTCCATGCATCACCTTGAACATGGAGCTGTGGCCAAGGCTGAGATGGCTTCAAATATGGGGGCTTCCCGCAAACCTACTAAGAGCGGATATTCGGCTACTTGCTACAATACTAACTGGTGTCGGTGTCATTCTCTCACTGTGGAGTAATTTAATATGGAGGTTGCCTTTTTCCCAAAACAGTGCTTTAACTCAGCAGACACAAGGAACTTGATGCTCCCACTGAATTCACTGGGAGTTTTATCGCACAAACAAACTGGGAGAAGAACCAAAGGTAGTAGCTGTTAATGGTTAATTCCAGCCCATCTCTATTAAACTCTTCTTCATTTTGTAAATATGGTTGTTCAGGCAGGTGCTATCGCTGGCCAAAGTTGGGGTCAGAACAAGCACAGCCAGGCACTATACTTGCATCTGTTATACTACAGATGTGCCAGCCCTGGAAATACCCCTAATATTTTTATACTGAATCCTCTCCTAAGCTGACAGTATCAAGAGACTAGCTGGAGATGGCTTTTCGATTACACAAAATCACTAGACTTGACGGAAAGACTCAGATGCCTTTATTCAGTTTACTTATAGTTTTACATCTGCTTTTTGGTTAATTCTAAAACTAATTCTAAACGAAAAGCTTATTTCCTAATGAAAAAACTCTAACATTTTAAAATAAGTGCAAATTAATTAATACTAATTATAGTTGAATCCTTATATAATTATGTATTCCACCCACTTGAAAACCTAAAGAACTCAACACAATTTGTCATGATGATGATGATGATTACCAATGGGAGTAATAATAGTTAGCCACTTTTTGTAAAATGTACCAAAAAAAGCAAAAGTTCAGTTGGAGACTTAACAGAAAATAAATATTTAAGTTGGCATAGTAGCCACTGCTATACCCATTAAACCCAAGTTTGAAATATCAGAAGATTTTCAAAGACTTAGGTCAGATTGTCTCTGGCCCTTCTGTTCTATAGAGGTTCTTATATCACACTCATCAACACAATATCTGAGCACATTTCAGGAGTTCATTAAGCAATGTCACTACACATTTGTCACATGCTGTTTTTCTCATCCTCTCCCCACATGGAGAAGATTGTGCAGTAGGTTGTCTTGTTTTGGTAGGCTATGTAATTTGTTGGGGGGTCATTAAATATAAATATAGCTGTTGCTATGTGTCTATATTAGAGAAGGAAAAGTCAAAGAAATGTGACTTGCATTTAGAGGAAAAAGTTGTGAGGATTGTTAGTTCCTCAGGAGTTCATTCCACTGTCTTGAACCACCCCCAGAAAAAGTTCTCTCCCACGCAGACAAGTTTTTAACTTGTATTGTTGAGATTTGACCACAATCTTCATGCCAGAGTTTTAGACAATCTTTTAGATAAAGTGCTTTGACAATAAGGACTGCAACCTTGAAATTGATTTGAAATGCTAATGGAAGCCATTGTAGAGAGTGGAGGACAGGTTTGATATGTGTGCAGTAGCCTGTGTGGCTGAGGAGATGCTCTGCAGTATTCTGAGCTAGCTGGAGTTTCCTAAATGCTGAAGGCTTCATGCCCAAGTATACTGCATTGCTGTAATCCAGCCAAGAGGTGACATAGGCATGAATAACTGGGCCGGGTCTTTGTCTGCCAGGATGGGATGGAGTTTCCTAGCCAAGCAGAGATGGTAGGAAGTGTTAATCATGGATGATGCTCTATGAAAGCTCAGCATCAGCAAGGAATCCAAGAGTACTCCTAGACTATGGACTGAACTGACCAGTTGTGGATGTGTGTCTTCAACCAGTGGTGACTTCTGAAGAACTTATAGCCATCACGCACACTTTCCTCTGTCCATTAGTGTCACCTCTATCTTCTTCATCTTAGTACTGCGCTATCTTGGTGGTGGTGGTGTGGTGGTCATATGTGGTGAAGGATAATGTATCATCTGCATATTTCTGGCACTTGAGTCCATGTTGTTTAACCAGTTAACGTAGTGGCTGGCATCTAGATGTTAAAAAAGACCACAGAGAGAACCGATTCTTGTGGAACCCCTGCAATTGAGGGGTCTAGTGATGAAGGTGCAGTTTCCTCTCTCTGCTTGTTGATTGTGTCCCTACAGGAAGGACTCCAACCATTTTAGCACATTACCCTGGACTCTGTATTTCAGTTGAGGCAGCAGAATATCACAATCAGTAGTGTTGAATGCTGCAGAGAGGTCCAGGATGATGAGAATGGATGTCTGCCCTCTATCCACTGACAGATCATTCATCAGCACTATAAAGGTAGTTTTGGTTCCATGTGCTGGCCTAAATCCAGATTGCACCAGGTCTAGAATGTTCGCTTCTATTAGATGAGCTGGTAGTTGGTGTTTGGCTAGCTTCTTTAAGTTTGTTTAGGATAAGGGGGGTTGACACTGGGAAGTGATTCACTGGGGCTGAAATATTCCCAGTGAGTTTCTTCAGTGATGCTTGGACTACTGTGTATTTGAAGGAGGAAGGCAAGATTCCTTCTCTGAATGAGGAGTTGGCTGTTTTGGTCAAGAATGGCACCAGTTTTTCATGACTCCATTTCACAAGCCAGGAAGGGCCTGGATCAAGACCTTTAAGCTGTGTAGAACTTCTTGAGTGAGTGAATACTGAATTCTGAGAATGCAGGTGTGCTGTTGGTTGATGGGTATAAGTGAAGCAGTCCAGGCTGTTCGAGAAGCCTTCCCATATGAGCATAATCTTTTTTTCAGCAAAGTAGAATGATAGCTCTTTGCAGCACTTGGTGTCTGGCTCGCATCCAGGCTTGCATCCAGGCACTCAGAATTAATGAAGTGCTCTACCACCCTGAGTCACTCCTTAGGGTAGGATTTGACAGCCTCAATTGAGGCTAAAAGGAAGATTCTCTTGGCCTGTAATACTCTGCATATGCTTTAAGGAATTTGTTATGATTCATCCTGTGTGAATCACCCTTTGTTTTCCACCATCCGTGCTTGAGTTTCCACCCCACTCTCCATCCCTTGCAGTGTGTCAGAAAACCAGAGAGATCAGTGTGGGGAGTAAGGGGCCATTTGGGGGCTGAAGCCAGTGTAGTGTGTTGGCAATTCACTAGGTTCTCAGTTACTCATCTTGTGAATGGTGGGCTGGCGTTTGGCAGGCTTTGGAATTTGTTGGCATCCATGAGTCTTCATGGTCAAATTTGGATCGCTGGTCTTTCTTGTTGCCTGGGTCTCTGAGCACTGCCTAATGAAGAGATGGTCCACCCAAGACAGTGACTGGATTATGATGTCCTTTATCTTGACATCTGGGTGGAAAATCAGGTCCAGGGTGTGACCAGCTGTGTAGGTTGGACCAGAGATGATCTCTGGAAGTCCTAGGGAGGCAAGTGAGGCGATGAGTTTTGGGGCTTTTGTATCTGTGGCCTTGTCCTGGGAGATTTTAATGTGCATATCAACAGCAAACCTAGTGTATTTTGCCACCATTGCTAACAAGATACCAGTGATCTCATTTTTGAATTCCCTGGGTGTGCAAGGTCAGGGGGAAGATAGCCTCTGCAATGATTAGGATTAGTCACCATGCTTCTGCTCAGAGGGTGTGTAGGAATTACTCCCACTACATGCTCCTGGGCAGAAATCCAACTGACATGGACAGGGAGGAGATGGAGCAATGAGGCCAATCCTCCCTCCACACAGGCCCATAGACCTGGCTACACTAGTCCAAAGGATTTTGCAACTTGCAAACTCATTTGTGTTTGTGAGGGATTTGAGATGCTATTCCTTTCTGGTGGTTGCCCTGGGGTTATGCAGCTCATGGAGTTTCCCATCCTAATTTCTCTGCATGCCCTCAAATCCCTTTTTCCACAAAGAGATCATTCAGGGGAAGCAAATCAAATTAATTTTGCATCTTGTTAGGCTGCCTGTCCCCCTCCTGACAGCTTTACCACAGAAAAGGAGATATGTCCTTTAGATTTTTGGATTTGGCAGCAAACCCACGATGCTTGTACCAGTTAAGCTGTCCACAGACTGCAGAGCTGGCTGAATAATGCAAGAAGCTATTCACAAACATCCATTTGAATAAAACTTGTGAAATCACTTCATCAGGATATAGCTTTGTTTCTTGTTTGCAAACATTAATATGCACACATTTGTGTTCACAAGTGTAACCTGCTATTCAGTGGGTTGTGTGTCCCTCTCTCCGTCCAATCTACAGAGGATGTGAGTCTGTTATAGCCCCTTTTGCTCAAGCAGGAGAGACTCATGTTTTTAGATCGAATTCCCTGATTCAATCCCCAGTTTGTCAGCCAGGATGGCAGCTGTCACACAAGAATGTTCACAGAAGGCAGAGGTCTGGTGAATATGTGAAAATAAGTGTTTTTAAAAGTTTCAATCCTGAAATGATTTGTTCAAATTCCAGTTAGGAGACACCACTCTCATTAAATAACAAACAGTGTTTACTTGTCTTTTCTTTGATACTTAAATTGTAAGCTCTTTGATGCCTTTACTGTATTCTTGTTGTGTATGTGCAGTATCTAATACAAAATGAGGCCCTGATCATTGACTGAGGTTTCTAAGAGTTACTGCAATAAAACACATTGAGTGAATAGTCACAGGTAAGACTGCAAGAAAAGCCATAGGATTAAATGTTTGCATTAAACTTTAATCGTATGTTTTTGAAAAACTTAATTTAGTGAAAATCATAATCTGTTCACAAATTTGTGAGCAGAGAAATTATAAATTCATCAAATTATTATGAATAGTTAATCCAGATCTAGCTAATGTTAATAGCATTATGGTGGGAAGTTAAATTAAGAACTATTTGAATATTGACTTTTTTTTAGAATCTTTCTGAAAATTCTTTTGATTTCCTGATAATTTTTTGTTTTACTTTGTCTCTGTTTATGTGGGATATGTATTCATTAGTTCTCATGCTAATTTCCCATCTCCCTCCCCTTTTTATGTTTTTCTGTCTTGGTATCTTGGGGTAATCAGAAATCAGTCTTAAAGGCATAAAAGACCAGCTGCCAAGATGCAGGATTAACTTCCTCGTCCCTTCCCCCTCCCCCCATATACACATTTCACAGTTGGCCAGGGATGTAGTATTCAAAAACAGGTGCCCATTATGTGAATAGTCTCTGATATTGCAGAATGCCAGATTTGGCGGCCCAGTGCTCCAATCCAATATAGCTAAACATTTTGGTTCCTTTTGGGTTCCGGGGCTAGGAAGGTTCTTCTCTTCCCCCCTCCCCGTGTGTCTGTCTGTCTGTCTGTCTGTCTCTCTCTCTCTCTCTCTCTCTCTCTCTCTCTCTCTCTCTCTCTCTCCTATGTTTTTACTGAAGTGTTCAAAAAACAAAGCCAGAAAGAAAAGCACAGAAAAAGGATACATTACACTGTTATAATTAAATGAAACAGGTTCCACTGAAGAGCAATATGTAGGATAGAGTGCTAGATGCATTTTCAGCTAATAAGTTTTAATTAAGAGAAATTCCTTACGAGGCTCCATGTATTCTGGAAAGGTCCGTTCTGTTATTTTGGTTGACAGTTTGTTTGTAATCCAAAGCATGGAGTGAATCCAATGATCTACATGTATGTGCCATATGCATGATTTTTTAAAAAATAGTCTTTTTTTTTTTTTTTTTTTTACAGATTTTGCCCGTTTTGGAAGACTTGTTCTTGCACATTTGTGATTATTTGGCATTTCAGATAAATGTCTGGGCTATGTTCCTGTGTCCCCCTTATTAAAATGGCAGGAATTCCAATGATGAACTCTGATTGACATATGCCCTCAAATTTGCTTCTCACCCAATACTTTCCACTTCTCTCTTCCTATTGTACAGCATGAACAGAGGAGCTGAAGCTGCCTTTGAGTGGGAGATGAAGCAAATCAATCACTTGTCACTGCAGAAGTAAACTAGTCACAAATGATGAGTGCAGAGTTATTGATTTCTCCCCTGCAAGGAAACAGTTGTTCAAAGTTTACAAAGGAAAGAAGGAGACATATTTTTGGTGCAGCAAACACGGAGGACACATTAGCATGACAGATTATGGACTAGTGGTTAGAGTCAGGGGGTCTGAGCCACAGCTAATCATAACTTCAGGGGTGAGAATATCCTGTGATTCTAGGTCTGACTTTTTCACTTAGTCTCTCTGCTTCTGTCTACTCATCTGTAAAAGTAGTATAATACCACCTGCCTCATAGGGATTTTATAAGGCTTTAATTATTTAAAGTATTTTGAGATTCTCCAATGAAAGATTCTATACTAGAACAAAGTATATTATTTATGAGGACTCAGTATTACATGTGAGACTATTGCAGGGAAGGGCTGAAGAGATTTGGGAGAGAATTTGAACCATCAAAAAAAACCCAACCACCTATCTCTGTTATAGTCCCACAAACTATAATAAAAAAAAGTTATACTTGCACATCTGCTGATATAAAGTTCCATCCTGCTCTCATTGGAGTCAATGCTAGAACTTCCATAGGTTTAAAGGGTGCAGGATCAGGTCCTCAGGGAAGATGGCACATAGTGATGTCCATTTAAAATTGGTACCAAATAGCAGACTTGGGAAGAAGGGAAGTGGCTAATAACACTGGGAATAACAACACGAGCTGTCTGAATGCTGACAAAAAAACGATTAGTAAGTAATCTATTTTCTGATAGACAGGAAAAGTTGATAAATATTTTCTGGCCATTTGTAGAGGTGGTCAAATCATTTTAAAAATATTACATATAATTTGTTAGTTTTTTCCCTCTTCACCAATCATTGACAAAAATTATTCCCCAACATTATTCAGCCAGCTATGCTAATGCTAACAACTTTGCATCACCTCACTATCAAAGAGAAACTTTTTCAATTTGGACTTATGCCTGACAGGGCTTTGGCAAGAGGAATTTTCAGGTTCTATTCATAATGGTCAAAAGCAGCCAGGTGTGTTTCAGTCTAATTAGCTCTGTGATGTCATCCAGGCCAGCAGATGATATGTGCATTATCTTTCACCAGGGCCTCCAAACAATAAGAAAAACATTTATTTTTCTGTACAACAAAGGGAATTGCACATGCTCTAAATGCCCACTTTGCTGATCTGAGCATGACCTGTATCTTAGATTCTTCCATCACACTATGTCGGCCAACACTATGAAGTGAGTATGTCTACACTGCCGACTCTACACCTGTCCAGGCATTCAGTTGTGCCAAACCCCCATCCTCACTGAAACCCCTGAGGCATGTGTCTTGGAGTGCATAGATGCCCAGCTAGCTAGCTTTCCTAAGGGGTCTGGGTATGTGCTCAGGTGAGCTGTGGCCTGCCCCTGTACCTGCCCCACTTTCCAGTGTGGATGTGAGGAAGGTGCAGGTACCAGGTCTCAAGTCTCAGTAGTCCTCCATTTCCATTCCCCTAGTGCTCTGTACCCACATCTTCCTGCCCCTCAGTAAAGGCAGTGGAAATCTAATTAGTCCACACAATGACTATGCAACACCTTTAGATGGGGTGCTCCAGAAGAGGAGGGTCAGGCTGATTTGTAAAGGTGGGAAGGGGGCTGAGAGTAGAAGAAGTGGATCAGGCTAGGAATAGTGGGGTTCCTGAAAGGGGAAGAAGAGGGTCAGGCTGGTGGGGGAGGAGAATTAGCCAGTTTGTCTGCCTCTGAAGTGGCAACCCTATTTGGCTCTGACCATGTCTGGCCTGGCCACCCCTGCATCATGACTAATGACAAGGATGGATGGGCTAAACTTCAGTGAGTGGCATTGCCCAGGGCAATTCAGGTTTGATGCCCTAGCCAAATGCACAAGCACGTCTGACGCCCAAGGCAGCTGGGCCTCTTCTCTGTCTAGTTTAAGGAAGGTGTGGGGGGACAATGGACCAATTTCCTCAGTGCACGGAGCCCCAAAATGCTGACAGAGTGCTGTATCTAGGGGAAGAGGGAAGGGCATAGAGGCACATGTGCACCTCATCTATGCAGGAGAGCCCCATGCAGAGGATCCCCATGCAGATTTAGGGGCCACAATCCCCCTAGAGTTATGCATCACTTGTTGAGTGGTAATTACCATTGTACAGAACATGAAAAGAGAGACCGTCCTTCCCAAAGAGTTTACAGCCTCAGGCCTCCACGCTGCAAGAGAACAAGTCCCTTCTAAAAGGTGCCAAAATTGGCTTGATCAGATGTCCCAGTTTTTATAGGGACAGTCCTGATATTTGAAGCTTTGTTTTATATAGGTACCTGTTATCCCCCACCCCAGTCCTGATTTTTCACATTTGCTATCTGAATTGTGAGGTTAAGCCTCAAATTAGACACTGACCTTATCTGAAATAAAGAGAAAACTATAGGAAAGAAACCTGCCTATGGAAAACCTCCACAAACTTTTATTCATTATATATGTGTTGCAGCCCACGTATGCTAAGTTTTTTTTGTTTTGTTTTGTTTTTTTTAAATTCACAGAAAGAGGCAATGAGCAATTCTAGCTCTGTTGAACCTGAAATGAAAGCCAATACTAACCTAAATGATTTCAGGAGCTTTCAAGAGCATTTCTCCATCTTCTTCAGCTAAATTAAAATGAACCCACATGCTCAACTGTGCTTAAGCAAAAATAGTTACCATGGTTACAGTGGAGTTATTCTAAATGTAGTACAGTATATGAAATCAGCTAAAATGACTATGTACAAACTGATGACAGCTGTGCATGCAAGTTAAAAATACCTGGTAAACAGAAAATCCCCTCAGTAAAAATAAATCTTTAGGATTTATGCCTCTGCCTTTATTACGTAGTTACTGAGGTGAC
The DNA here is from genome assembly GCF_009764565.3 of Dermochelys coriacea. Lineage (NCBI taxonomy): Eukaryota > Metazoa > Chordata > Testudines > Dermochelyidae > Dermochelys > Dermochelys coriacea. The sequence continues at coordinate 41,358,829 of NC_050072.1, forward strand.
AGTAATAGGGGAGGGGGTGAAAATGAGCAGCTGAAATTTCATCCAAAGCATTTTAGTGCTATTTATGAGGAGTCAAGTACAAAGTAATAAACTAATAATACATGTAAACTAATTAATTACATCATTATAAAAATCAGCAGAACAACTTATTAGAGAAAATACCACTTGGGAAGCATAAGGAACATAAATCAAAGAAGATGTATTAACTGATACAAAGAAAAGAATCCAACAGACTACATTTTACCAAACACGCTACAGTATACAATAGAGCACTTTTCCCCCACACCCTCCGCAAGTTTAGGTTGGTGCTACCCTTTTCTATTTCCACATCAGAGAACAGCATCCAAGCCTTAACAAAAGAACACCAGGAATTGCTACTGTTTAGAGGAAAGTAACTTGGATTGTAAAATGGACCCCTATTAGTTAAATTGGAGAAGATGGGGATCAATATGAACATCAAAAGGTGGATAAGGAATTGGTTAAAGGGGAGTCTGCAACGGGTCCTACTGAAAGGCAAACTGTCAGGCTGGAGGGAGGTTACCAGTGGAGTTCCTCAGGGATCGGTTTTGGGACCAATCTTATTTCATCTTTTTATTACTGACCTTGGTACAAAACGTGGGAGTGTGCTAATAAAGTTTGCAGATGATACAAAGCTGGGAGGTATTGCCAATTCAGAGAAGGATTGGGATATTATACAGGAGGATCTGGATGACCTTGTAAACTGGAGTAATAGTAATAGGATGAAATTTAATAGTGAGAAGTGTAAGGTTATGCATTTAGGGATTAATAACAAGAATTTTAGTTATAAGTTGGGGACGCATCAATTAGAAGTAACGGAAGAGGAGAAGGACCTTTAGAGTATTGGTTGATCATAGGATGACTATGAGCTGCCAATGTGATATGGCTGTGAAAAAAGCTAATGCGATTTTGGAATGCATCAGGAGAGGCATTTCCAGTAGGGATAAGGAGGTTTTAGTACCATTATACAAGGCACTGGTGAGACCTTACCTAGAATACTGTGTGCAGTTCTGGTCTCCCATGTTTAAAAAGGATGAATTCAAACTGGAGCAGGTACAGAGAAGGGCTACTAGGATGATCCGAGGAATGGAAAACTTGTCTTCTGAAAGGAGACTTAAGGAGCTTGGCTTGTTTAGCCTAACTAAAAGACGGTTGAGGGGAGATATGATTGCTCTCTATAAATATATCAGAGGGATAAATACAGGAGAGGGAGAGGAATTATTTAAGCTCAGCACCAATGTGGACACAAGAACAAATGGGTATAAACTGGCCACCAGGAAGTTTAGACTTGAAAATAGACAAAGGTTTCTAACCATCAGAGGAGTGAAGTTTTGGAATAGCCTTCCAAGGGAAGCAGTGGGGGCAAAAGATCTATCTGGTTTTAAGATTCTACTCGATAAGTTTATGGAGGAGATGGTATGATGGGATAATGGGATTTTGGTAAGTAATTGATCTTTAAATATTCAGGGTAAATAGGACTAATCCCCTGAGATGGGATATTAGATGGATGGGATCTGAGTTACCCAGGAAAGAATTTTCTGTAGTATCTGGCTGGTGAATCTTGCCCATATGCTCAGGGTTTAGCTGATTGCCATATTTGGGGTCGGGAAGGAATTTTCCTCCAGGGCAGATTGGAGAGGCCCTGGAGGTTTTTCAGCTTCCTCTGTAGCATGGGGCACGGGTCACTTGAGGGAGGCTTCTCTGCTCCTTCAAGTCGTTAAACCATGATTTAAGGACTTCAATAGCTCAGACATAGGTGAGGTTTTTCGTAGGAATGGGTGGGTGAGATTCTGTGGCCTGTGCTGTGCAGGAGGTCGGACTAGATGATCAGAATGTTCCCTTCTGACCTTAGTGTCTATGAATCTATGAAGTTGATATCATCCATACCTCTTTACTCTTCCATTGTATTCTTTAGTCCTCTTTCTTGGTCTGTGTCTGAGATATAAATTCTGTCTTTAGATATGCAGAAGGGGAGTTATGTGAGGGCAGGATTTGCTCCAAGAGTACCTGACACTTTATAGAAAATATGGAAATGCATTTTATTTAGAAATATGCCTATTTATATCTTACACAGTACATGTTCTTTCTTTGCCCCCTGTAAGAGAGTGGAGAAATCTGACCCTGTACCAGGACAAGAAGTGGTTAATGGCCTATCCTGAAGATAGGGACTGGAATCAGCCTCACTCTTCAAGCCTGGAAGGAGAGCCTTCAGCTGCATCTAATAACAAGGAGAGGACAGACTATATAAAGGTGGATAAAGCAGGCCTCAGTGATGACTGTCCTAGCAATGGGATACACATCCTTAGAGGGAATAGGCCTGAGAAATCTGGGCAATTGGTAAAATGAGAGGTCTTCTTGAAGAAGAGAGTGCTTTGTCAATAGACTGACCATTCTGTGTGAATGAGACATACTGTCCCCTGGCAGCTCCTTAAGGAAAGGCAGAGCCTCAATGTTCATTTGATTTTTCTTCTCAGGAGGGATCTCAGCCTGGACAGTGGGACTTGGTTGGTTGATTGGCTTGTTTGAGTTAAGAGGGTGGATGATGGGGTCCTCCCCCAACCACCACCACGTGCCCATTAACCCTAGTTGTGGTTAATAGGCACTCCCGGATAGGGCACCTGCATGCCTTCCTTGTATATTGCTAAGTACACCTGTCTGAAAATGTTATCTATGTTTCTTAACAGTTCATTTGTTCCTGCTGTTTATTCCCTTAAGTGAGATAACTGTTAATAATGGAGAAAATCAGATTCACATGTTTGTTTAAGCATTCAAAATTTGATTGTTTATCAAAAGCTCATCAGAGTGACCTGAACTCTCATAGGTCCTAAATTGTAGATACCCTACAATGATCTCCCTAAAAAAATATGATCTACTCTAGACACAAACTTATCATTAGTTTTAGCTAAAACAGGCTGTTTGGAAAAACTATCAGCAACAGAAGGAGAAAGCTTGTCACTCAAGTTGGAACTCAGCGTTAGGTATAGTGGCTACTACTACAACCACTTGACAGAGTAGGACTGTATTAATTTGCACTGATAACTGGGAGACTCATTGGAAAGTACAGGTTTGGAAATTAGTACATAAGAGAGCAAACAGAATAAATGCAAGGAGATTACTTCAAAGTGCACCCTGTTCCTTTGTTTAGATAAGTGCCATTTAGTTTTAATTATATCACAATATAATAATGAATATTCTGTAGTATTACTCCAATGCTTTTTCCTGAGATATGACCTCACTCAAATACACTACTATTAAATCTTTGCCAAAAGGTTATACAGACCACCAGTCCTTTAGTGTAGGTGAATTATGAGAAGTATGAAGTAGTGAGTTTCTATTGTGTTAGAATTAGAATTTGGTAAACAGAGTAAATTGCCAGAAGAATCTCACTAATGAACCAATATCTAAGACTAGGATCAGGCAAAGTTGAGGAGGGAGCCTCAGATAGAGGTGTGCCTTGGAGGTGAGCTTTCCTATCACTCCAGGCAAGTTTATCTAGTGAGACTGGATCTTGTAATCCAGAGGATGTGGCATTATTTTAATAACTGTATATAATCTGATCAAAAATGGGAGGCAAAGCTGGATAGTGTTGGATACCAGAAGTATCAAAAGTCTAGTCATTGTCTGATCACTTTAAAAGAATTTCTTTGTCTCAAAGAACATAGGAGAATCTGAGTTAAATAACTAAGACGTTGCCTAATACCCTATTTCAAAAAGTACTGTTAAAATAAATTGGAAATGCTAGAAAGTAAATGTAGAGCTGTTAATCATTACTCAATACAGTTGAAAAAGGGAGCAGTGGGTACTAATAGACTTATTTATTTCTTGAATTTTTTGGAAGCAATATTGGATAGTCCATGTAATTGGCCAATATTAGTTGATGTGTCTTCTGGTTATCTATCTGAAATTTAGTAACTGTTAATGGAATAATAAGAGAGGAACTTTGTTGAACACTTTTTGAGTGTTGGTGATGGAGAAATCTTTCTTTGTATTTAATGAATTCAAGCCAGGTATTTTAATACCTGGGGACAAAGAGAACACTGGCATTTTTGAGAATCCGATTCATACTTTTCAAGGATGACTTTACCAAATTAGGTGCTGAAGTAGCAATTTTCTTCCCAGTGAAATTATGGGATTTTTTTACACATTCAGTATAGCAATGCAATTCACTTGCAAACCCCTGCACCCAGGGAGTGATGCTGAAGCCAGTGGTTTGTATTTGTGGCTTTTTCCTTAGGATAAATAATACAGCAAGGTGCTCTGAATGAATGGAGCCCCATTGGTTCAGCGGGACTCCATGTGGATGCCAGGACCCACCTGGCAGGATCACAGACTGGTTTTTAAATAAATGTACAACTGGAAGCAGCAATGTTCTGAAATACCTTGGTAACTTTTATGTATGGTTGTGCCATCAAATCTCAATCTATTAAGCCACAGTATTTCTGGTATTTTGGGTACATTTTCCCTGACTATTGAATATTAAGCATACTGTGTGAGGCTAATTTTTAACAGTTTGTAATTTATGCAAATACTCAGCCAAGCAAAAAATTTGCTGACCCAAGGTCCAAGAGCACAACTGCACAAGCAAAAAAAAAATGGCTGGAATGCCATTCCTGGAATTGTGCCGCCCCAGTCACATGCTTCCTTGGCTGGTGCCTAGAGCCGGTCCTGCAAATACTTAAAGGGTTGGATTTTCAAAAAAGCTCAGCATTGCTCCTAACTGCTCCTATTGAAGTCAATGGGACAAGATGAGCACTTTTGAAAATCCCACCCAATGTGTTTTAGAACAAACAATACCATTTCAGCTACCTGTCCACTTGCATCTAAGCAACACAGTTCAAATGTCAAACATCAAATAGTCACAGCAAATTGCTTGTGAGCACTCTATAAGTTTTTAAAAACTGCTGAAATTCAAACAATGAATAAAGTTGAGGTACCTGATATTTGCACACAACTGTTCTGTAGGCAGAGAAAGATGCTGAATTGTTAGATAAGTTATTCATTTCAAATCATTTGCTTGGTTTTAATTAGAATGTATTTCAGAGTTTTCCATGAAGGGAAAGTTACACTTGTTCTGATCATTCTTTGTCATAACATATTCCAGAGGTATCCAAGTTGGGTGCTTGATTTCTTTTAAGTTACAGGACATATACAGACGCCGAGTGGTGTTAGTGTACAATATTGCCTATGTAACTTATTACATTGTTGAGCCAATGTGCATTACTGAGTACTTTCTCTGTATCCTGAATGAGGTGGAAGGATAGGTTCTAGTCCGGGGTCTCAAACTCAAATGACCATGAGGGCCACATGAGGACTAGTACGTTGGCCTAAGGGCTGCATCACTGATCGCCCCACCCTGCTGCCCCGGCCCCACCCCAACTCCACCCCTTCCGAGAGGCCCTGCCCCTTCCCCACCTTTTCCCAGCCCCCTCCCTGCGGCAGGGGGTCGGGGTGCAGGAGGGGTGCAGCGGGGCTCAGGGCAGGGGGTCCAGGCACAAGAGAGGTGTGGCAGGGGGCTCAGAGCAGGGTGTCGGGGTGCAGCAGGGGCTCAGGGCAGGGGTTCAGGGTACATGAAGGGTGTGGTGTGCAGCAGGAGGTCCGGGTGAAGGAGGGGTGTGGCAGGGGGCTCAGGACAGGGAGTCCGGGCACAAGAGGGGTGCAGCAGGGGGCTCAGGACAGGGCATCAGGGGGCAGGAGGGGTGGGGGGTGAAGTAGGGGGCTTAGGGCAAGGGGTTGAGGTGCAGGAGGGGTGTGGGGTGTGGTGGGGGTTGGGGTGTAGGAGGGGTGTGGAGTGCAGCAGGGGGTTATTGAAAAGTTAGTTTCAGCTGGAGTCTAGAGAGTTGGACTTCAGAACATTCCCTCCAAGAATGTCTTAATGTGCCTTATTTTTGTGACAAAGGAGCAACAAAGGATGCATTTAGCCCCCGATTTTTAATCCAGAAATAAAATGCAAATTAAGAAAACTTGTTCATTTGAGAAACCTTTTATAAGGGTGTCACAATACATCTCTGGGTCATACAGTCAGTGACAAGCAAAAAGAAGTCAGGAGAAAATAGGATATTTTAAAGTTTCATAAAAAAACTGAGACTTACAAGGTTCCAGTGACAAAATTCAGGTTATACATTAAAAGAGAGGCACTTTTTTTGTAAGACCCATTCTTACAATATATGAGAGTACTTAGCATGAGCCGAGGTCTAACTACCACTAAATTCTAATTTGGACTGAGCTTGGGGAGACCTGAAGACTAGTTTTGTATTCCCTTAGCTCAACCTCTCAATCAGCTCTTATTCCTTTCCAAGATGGGATCACCCATCTTTCCCTCCACACAACCCTCCTGCCCCCACTTCTCCCAAAAAACCTCCCCCTTTCCTTGATTTTAGTCATTCACAAAAATGTATTACCTTAGCTTCCCCTGGACAAGAAGAAGTAATGGGCCAACAACACTATATCCCTTTGCACAGACAAAAGGTCAACAAGAATTAGAGCCAATAATAACAAACCACTATCTTCCCACCCCGCTGCTCCCACTCAACAGCAAAGTGCAAGGCAACATTTTTACTACCAGATGGTGCTGTGTGAGGGTATTAATAGCAATACTCACAAGCCATAGCTTAAAATGGATTCCACTAGAGAGCTTAGCTGCCTTATTCTGGTTCCAGGGAAAATTCAGACCAGGCAAAGAGATACCCATCTGAGGTAAAAAAGGAAGAAGCCCCCTCTACAGTGAGTCTCTGTAGGTGGGGTTCTCCTTTGTGGGGCTTTATACTGTATGTGGTTTCCTTGGAAAGGGTTTTTATAAAATTTAGTAGCTATATCTCTTGGGTTTTGCATCTCCTGTGTCAGTTTGTTCTGTCACAAAAGGTTCTTTCACAATAGGTTTACCCAAAAGAGTGTCTAAAATATTAATAGTGATAATATATGTTTATCTTGTGTTAGAGATCAACACATTTCCCACAGGTACCTAGATAGTCGCATTGGTAATTTTCATATCTGGTGTTTTTCTTAAAGCCCTTGCTGCTGGAGTCATGTTATTATGTGAGAGTATTTGCTTTAATTTAAATAAAAAATTGTCAGCCTTACTGGGTTCAGAGAAAAGCTTGAAAATATGAACTGTAAAGGCTCAAAATTCAGAAGGAAAATAAAAAGAACCCCTAATTTGCTCACATTGATTTTTAAGCCACTATCATGTTGAGTGGCAGGGGGTGAGGGGGAGGCTTCCTCATAGATTTTGAAAACTTAGTGTTGGCAATACTGAGATGGCTTCAGTCAGAACAATTCAAATAACACACCGAACACACAGGTTCAATATGTCATGATAGCTAGGGAGCAAATGTACCATTTCGTTGTCCTGTTACCATAATCACAATGCAACCCCTCCGACTCCAATACCTGGTTTGAAGATGATTTGTAGATAAGTTGCCACAGCAAATGGTTCTGATTCCCATATTGGAAATAGTCTCTAAAATGTAGTATATTAACACTGCCTACACAGTTCAGGTAGCACATTATCCGGTAAACCTACAGAGGAGAAATGGGGTTAACAAATATTCAAAAAAAAATCTTACAGTTAATAGAGTAATTCAGAGAATTAAATAGTTTTCCTATGAAAAGATGATCATGGTTTCCAGACATGCAAACCACTCTGACCTTATAACTTCCTTTGACTTCTTGTCCTGCTGTTGATATCTGTCTGAACGTGACTGTGATCTCACCTCAGATTTTACATTTGAATGTCATTGACTTCAGATTACAGCAGTAGCTCATGAAAGCTTATGCTCCAATAAATTTGTTAGTCTCTAAGGTGCCACAAGTCCTCCTTTTCTTTTTATTACTTCAGAGGCATTATTACTTATTTTCACATAGGCATAAGTGAGATCAGAATCGGGCATTCATTCTTTTTGTGCAGGCATAACACGCAGCACTGAAATCACCGGGGTTTTGATTTCACAACAACACATAATTTCCTTTCTTGGTCAGTATGTGGCACGATTGTTCTGCAGTTTGTTCTAGTTGATTCATCCAGGTTTATTTCATATTTGTCTACATGATAAAAACATCATTTTAAATTAAAATGGATGTTAGCGAATCCATCAGCCAAGAAGAGCTAGAAAACAGTACTCTAATATTTGCTGACAATATCTACAGTTTGCAGATTGTCACTTTCACAAGTTACAAATAAAAATCTATTATGGTTCTTTTGGGAGGTCCAGAGGCTGAACTGACTCCTGCATTAAAGAAAATGGGATTTCAAATATCATTAGGCAAAAGGGCTCTTTGTACGACCTGCTATGCTAACTATCCTACCTAAAAACAGTTTAGGAGGCTGATCAGGAAAATCTTATACAGCAAACAAATGTGTTAAATTGATGGAAGTTCTAAAACAGTGCAGGATGTGAATTTAAATTACAGCTACTGAAATTGCTGTATAAAATGTACTCTGATGGATATAAAGTTATATTAGTGTTTCTAATATAGAGGAACTAAATTCCAGTCTGTCTTTGAGCTGTATGGAAGAGAAAGGTGGCTTCTTTTATCTATGACCCTCATCTATGCTGAGAAATGTAATTTTTCAGAGAGATTTAGAAGTCATTTTTAGGCTAAAAATTTAGGTATTTACTCAATTTAATATGATGGATTTTGTAAAACTGTAAAATTGGAATGCTGTTACATCTCTATTTCTCAAGAGTATTGTTAGGTTCTCAGATACTATAGCGATGAGTGCCATAGAAATACATATAAAATAAATCGGAGACTAATTAAAGTCATACACATTGTGATACAGAAGGGCCAGAGAGCAGTGGGAGAGTGCTAGAGGGAAAATTTATAAGCTCCAGGCTAATTAAGGCGTGGTTGCCTGTAGACTAGGGAAGGTGGCTGCAGGTTAATTGGAGCACCTGCAGTCAATTAAGGCCCTGTTAGAAACCTAATAAAAACCCCTGGGTCAGGCAGACAGGGGAGGAGGAGGAAGGACTGGAGATTGGAAGTGCAATGAGAGATTTAGAAGACCGGAGAACTGGAGTAAGGGAGACTCCCTTCCCTCTAGCATCTAAGGACCAAGGGTAACCCCACCTAAGTGGGATGAGGGTAAGAAACCCACAGGGGTTGAGAGGGGCTGGGACTCAGAGCAAGGAGCAAACCCAGACCCCCTCCCCAGCTTCCCTCCTCTACCACCTTCCCGGGCTAGTAGCAGGGTCCTCGGCACCAAAGAGAAGGGGCAAAAGGTGGCATTTTAGCTCCCCGCTAAAAAACGTGGGACCCACCAGACTAAAATTGGCTATCTTGCCACAACATTTGTAGAAAGCTCTGAATGAACAGTCAATGCTTACAAAATTATGAAAGCCAGATTTCATACTTCCCCATCCACACTTTTATTAATCTGAAATTATGCCAAAACATTGTTAAACTATTGTTTGTATTTATAATTGATGAAGGAATTTGAGCACATGGGACACAAACCTTGCAAATCCAGGCAGGGAAGTTACAGAAAGGTATGAGGATTGCCACCTCTGATACATCATTCCCTTTTCCTCTAATTTCCTGGAAGTGCCTCTAGCTAGGAATTGAATGCTACAGATCTAAAAGAGAGAGAGAGGCAGAAGGAGGGCCAGGCAGAGCTTGGGGAGAATGTCTGTTCTCCACAGTATTGGACTTTGACCAATTACATATAACTTTCATCCTCTATGATGTGAAATACTCTATCTTCAGGGCAGCGACAATGCTACTGAAGGGGGGGAAACAAGGAGGCAGTGTAGAAATCCAAAGTTAGTAGATCTCCGGAGAGCAAAACAGATCATTAGAGATCTTGTTGGTTTGGGAGGCTGAATCTCTGCCCACTTGTTGGAATGGGCACAGGCAAATCCCACAACCTAAGAAAAGAATACATCAGAAATTCTGAATGTGCAAAACAATGTCAACAGTTTGCTCATTTCCCTTGATACTTTGCAGTGTATTATACATATGCGTGTATGTTAAGTGTATACAATCCTTTTACAAAAATGTCAGCCCCACCATATCAGGAAACAAGATCTTATTTCAGCAGTACTGTGGTCACTCCACTGCAAAGAGAGAATATAATCTACTAGTTCTCTCACTGTTTGTAGTTGATCAGCTTTCCCTTTCATTCATCATTTAGTGATAATGTACACAAAGAAACTAAATAGTTAAGAACGGTGTGTTGGGTTTTTGCACTTCTAACATCCCTTTTAACTTGTTTTGATGCTAGATATGGTTATAGATGTCCTAATCCTCTTTACCATCTTGTTTCTTTAAAAAAAAAATCTGCTTACCACTTTCCCTACTTGTCCATCCCTACTGAGCCATGTTCATTGACCCTTGTAGCTCTCTTCCTTGGTTAAATTCAAAGGGGCTGAATTTCAATTGCAGTGTCTCCAATGATTTCTGAAAACTCTCCCAATGTTTTGTAGTAGAGTTCACCTGTGCTCTAAAGGATTCCAATCAAAATTCCTTTGGGACGTCACGAAATGTGGGTGAGCTAGTTACTGTATATTGAAGCTTTTTTTTTTAACAAATCTAATCGATTGATTTATTCATTTTCTGTCTCTAGGTACACTTTTTCCCCTGACTATCTTTTAAAGTATTTTTTTAAAATATTTTAAACAAGGTCCCTTTGGGAAATTGTTTCCCTTTCAGCTTTCTGAAAGTCAGTTGTATCTGCTCCTTCCATTGGGATTTTGCTCTTTACATGATTCAAATCCGATAATGCTGTGACCACCAGATGACTTATTTTGGTAGGGAGATGGGGACTTAAGACTTTAAAACATTGCTCGAGTCTCAAGAGAAGAGCAACTAGAGGAACTCACCGAAACAGAGCTGTTAAATGGGGTGCTTTTATTCCAGGTACACAAAGTCTCTATCTTTTTTTTTTTTTTTTTTTTTTCCTTCCTTAAGAAGCTTGACTCTCAGATGAACCATTGAATCAGATACAGAAAACCAGGCATCTTGCAGGATTGTTTTTCATCCACAGCCAATTGCGTGAGTCCACAAGCATTTCAAGTAAGCCTGGAGAACTGTATGCCAGGAATCCCATCTCTAGCATATGGCTCACTGCAGCTCTACACATTTGTATCCACTGTCAGAGGTACTGTAAGGATATTTCTTAAATAAGGATATGTCAGTTCCTGTAACTGGTTGTATGTGACTTAACGCAGCCCTGGGGATAGAGTAATGATGTCACCGTTTCAGTTTAAGGAAATACATGGTACAGTATGTACTTCAGGGTTTAAAGCTTGGAAGATGCTGTTTTCATCTGCCTCTTCCATCTTTGAAATGCTGTACAGCCCCAGCAAGGCAAAATTGAAAAGCGTTATTTAGCACTTCAGAGAAAAGGAAGGCTAACCACACAGGACAGTGTAAGACATATTTTCCCAGCATAAACATTACGAGCTTCACATAAACTACTTGGGGGAAAATTTTTATCAGAGCTGGGGCCACAAAACACACACAAGTCTGCATGGTCACAGTGCTGTCCCATGCCACATTATCTCTGATTCTGAAATAATTCCATTATATACTACCGCATTCATGGATTTTTTTTAACCCAATTCTGTTTCCACTAAAGTCCAGGGGTGGGGGGTTGCTACAGATTTAATATAAACAGAATCGGATTCTTAATCTCAGTCCTTGTAAATCCCATCAGACAGAAATGGTTTTGCAGAATATGGATATCCATCCAAATCCACACTGGCTTCTCAGAACACTTTTAGTCTATTAAGCCATTTTAGTTATATAGGAAAGCTCTTAGAATCAGATTCACCTTATCTGAATTGGGAATTCATTTTGTATTTAAAACATTAGCAATGGGAAGGAAATGTGGGAGATGGAAGGTTGGCTCTGGTCATGTGTGCTAAACTCCTTAGAACATATAACTTAAACTGTATAGCGGGAATATACCCACTTCTCTCTTTGTAGCACTCCCTTTATTTTCCCAAATGCCTTGCCTGAATTACCTGTACATGACTTGCTGGAACATAGGAACGGCCATACTGACAGGATATAAAATAGTATTGAATTTCATGTGATCATAGTGTAAAATAATATATCTGTGTTTAACTTATTAAGCACCAGCAATGTGCTCTGCCTTTTACAAGACAGAAAATAAGGTGTTCCCTGTTCTAATGGGCTTCCTCCAGAGTGTGACCTTAACCCAGACAGTGTCTTTCCATGGCTAAACCCATGAGGGGAGGAGCCCTAAGTGTTGTTTCTTCTGCCTTGCTTTTCCTGAGTTTACATGAGTCCGGGAGAAAATATCAAATTAATAATAAAACAAGGGAATCACAGCAGAACAAAGATTGCAGGGTACCCTGGTGGGAGCATTGCCTTCTGACCCATGCTACTACTGAACATGAATTCCTTATGGATTTTGCTTCAGCATAATAGGATATTTAGCTTATAAACAAAAAGATAAGGTCATGGTACAGAACGTAGCCATTGTTGACTACGCTTCTCTTCATGCTGTGGAATACTACTAAGTTAGTGCCTGTAGTTGGGTTTTTCCAGTTAACAGCTCATTCCTAGCAATGAGGCTCTCTATGACCAGCTGAGCCAAGGTTAAAAAGCTTAGCGAAATGGAGACATGGGCTAAATTTTACAAAATTTGGTACTTAAAATCTGTGATTAGGCAGCTAAGCAAACGTGGCCTGGTTTTGAGGTCCAGAAATCTCACTGCTCCCAAGTTTGAAAGTTTTGGCCAAATTCAGTCCTCAAACTTTTTCAAAGCATGGTGTGGAAAAGGAGGGAAATCTATATTTTTGTATGACTTTTATAGGTGCCTCAGTTTATCTGCTTGATATTATTCTGCCTGACTGCACAGCATTAAATCAACAGAGGCTGTGAGGGAGGAGTAAGCAGGAAATGAAACAATGACAGAGGTATTTCCAGGGAAAATACCAAGGGTCCTCAAGGATAAGTGAGTTATTGGAAAATCCCTATCTGCCTGTCAAGGGAAGGTGACAGGTCTTCCCCCCCCCCCCCCCAAGCCAGAAACTAAGATCAGAAGGACAGTAAGTTGTTTTCAGGGGAAAAGGCAGGGGGTGCAGACAGCATCTTCTCAGGGAAAGACATTCATATAGGCAGAGCAAGCAAGGGCTGTGGAACTAAGGCAGGGACTCTGCAGGATGTGCTGGACACAAAGGGGCTCACAAGATTTGAGAGAGGTGATGAGCTGCAGGCAAGCCTCAGGCATGCAGGCCTTTAGTGTGGTCAACTCTTCCTCCCTGTTTGCTGTGTACACTGGAGTGAATGGACAATATGTCGGTGTGGAAGAAGCCGCTCTGAGTCAATCACTGGTTACAGGCACCCGAACAGGAGTGTCCTGCAGGTTCTACAGGTTCTGTGGTGTTAACATGATGGAGAAGGGGGCTGCCTCTCTAGGATTCAGTTTACAAGTGAGACAACCACAGGGTTCCACCTGGAGAGAGGTGAAGGTAGCAGAACTTGTCACCTGAGGGGGTGCACCCATGCAAGACTGCAAGGGTGTACATGAGCTCTGCTTGTCTCTGTAACCATGACAGAGCCATGGGATTGGGGGTCTTGTACCCTGGTGATCCAGTCTGAAGTGGGATGAACTGCAAAGTTCCACTCTGGAAAGAGCGCAGGACAAGGTGTTTTGTTTGCAGGGAGTGCCTAACTGAACGATCACAGTTGCAGCTTACATGTCCCACGTGGACAACATGTTTCAATAGAGATGGTCTCAGAGACCACCTCACTTCCCATTTGCAATTACATAATATCCCTGTGACAGCTACAGCACTTGCATTCATGGAAAACTAATATTAATGTATTTTAACTCTTTGTAGTACAACTTAAGAAGTGGAAAAGAGAGAATCAACATCATATAACCAACTGGCTCCCCATAGACCACTAGAGATGCATTAACCACAGTCTAAGAGCCTCTTTTTGCTACATGGTGCCACAAATTAACAGTGGGTTTCAGAGCCTTTCGTATCTAGATCTTTGCCAGTCCTCATCTGGTCCAGGTCAGCAGTGACCAGTTGCCTCTACTATCTGATGGCTTTTTGTTGTCTATATTAAGTGAATTGGTGATTGGAGTCCAGTTTCTGATGGACATCATACCAGGCACAAGTGGTCATGGTTGCAGGAGAGAGAACAAGAACTGAATAGGCTATCAGCTGTAGAGGTAGTCCTGCCAACTCCAGGTTGATACACACTCAACAGTGTGAGGAAGTTTGCACCAACAATATCCATGCAACATCTGTTCTAAAGTTAGAGAGGGCTATAACATCAAAAGTTTTCAGTCTGGTATAGCTTGATTAATATTAATCTAATTTTAAAGTAGGAGAGAGGGTGAAACAAAAATTAAAATATTTATGTGCAGGAAATCCAGAAAATAAAGATATTCTAAGCTTTCTCATGCTAGATTTCAGCATGGAATAAATTATATTTCCTCAGAGCAAACTACATATGCAAATACTGGATAGCAGGAGCATGTTTATAGAACACTTCATCGTCCTGTGAAAAATGTGCCTTACACTTTATGGAGCAATGAGATATAGATATGGGTAAGCACTTGTGTTGTCTACAGAAAACCTACCTGACATTTCTTCAACAACTGAGTTTATTTTGGTCAGCTGCAGTTAGGAATTTATGGCCCAGGGTGAAACATGGCTGCTACCTCTTCTTTTGTCACTTTTTTCTTCCCAATGGAGACCCAGTTCTGAAGCATTCTCTTAAGAACGCTTTTTGAAGTAAACACCATATTAATTTTTTTCCTCCTTCACCTATTGTTGTAGTGATAGTTTCCTCCACCTCCCAGTGAGAAGGACCCTAGTCATTCTACTTGTAAAGGCATAGGTTCATTTCTCCTAGTGCAGGCTATGAAGTGCACTTCAGCAGGCAGTTTAAAGCTGCTAGCGTGGATGCCTCAGGAAAAAAGGATCGCAGCCAGGCCTGGTTGAAAAACTCTGAAAGGATCTTGGTGTGAGGTCTAGGTTTTAGAATGCATGTTAGGATTTTCTTGTATATGTAAACATTTTGTTTCCAATATTTTTATGTGCCATCATTTGAATCTATTCTCTTTGTTAAATAAAACTTTGTCAGGGTTCACTATAAATACATCTGAGTGCTGTATGTGAAGAGGAGCGGTGAGCAGAGGTGGGACTGGTAAGCTGGGGAGAACTGCTTCTTCGGGAGCAACAAACCTGAATACCATGCGTGCCTAGTGAACCAGGGGCTGGATGCTCCAGAGAGAGGCTTAAAGTGCTCAAGGGTTGGATCATGCCTATCACAAATGTTTAGAGGGATGTCAGAGGTTGGGAAGTGCTTGCGTTGCCCATGGCCGGTGTAGTCAGGAAGCTGACCCACATCAGGTTCAGACGTAGCTTCCTCATGCTGAGGACAGGTGGTAGTGAGGTGCCTTCCAACCTGGGTGCCCCAGGAATTTCAGAAAACATCACATTAGGGTATTTGGTGCCTCGCACAAAACTTCAGCTATTTGTCTGGAACTGGAAGTTGAAATTTAAAAAAACAAAAGCTAAAAATCTGAGAAAAAAGCTCCCCTTGCAGTATTTCTGACCAGGGTGAAATTGGGAAGTACCTGAAATCTTATGATGATTAGTGTCCATACATTTATTGCAGGTGAAATATGGCAGACCAAAGATTGAGTTCAGGCCCTGAAGAATTTATAATCTGCAGGCATAACTGGGTGTAATGCAGTATAAAACAAACTATCACAATAGATACCAGACAGGCAAGCACAGTGCAGCATGGTTTCATGAGGGCTAGAAGGCTGCAGGAAAGAAGTGGGTATTGAAAGAGGAAATGGAGGCGCAAGAGGGGCTGTTCTCAGCTTAAGGGGCTGCATGAAAGAGACACTGAAGTGGGAGGACAACAAAGTAAATAGAGAAGAAATGAAATAGTTTTGTGAGAGATCATGGGTTGCTGAGATCTCTTACTTGGCTCCTCAACCAAGGGGTTTGAATAAGTTGTGATCAACAAATCCCTGAACCTTGTTAGGGTCACTCATTTCTGCTTATGTCACTAACTTCCAGGCAGCAATAAATGCATATTGCCAGTTTGCATAGGTTTTGCATACTTGTTAGTATACAAGACAAAACCTTATTAATTTAGAAATGGTTATCTTAAGTATGGCATAGTGTTATGCACCATTTATATACTATTTGGCTGTGACATAACCCCACTATGGCCCATACTGTAGCTGCCTCCTTTCTGTGACAAGAAGCAGAGCGGCCTGGCTGAGGAAAGGAATAGATTCTGAATCTTTCTAAGGAGTAGCACACTAGGTGTGTCTTCCCTGATGTATGACACCTCCGTGAGCTCTGCACAGCCCACTATGGGGGAGTAATTATCACGATCTGGCCCAAAGGAACACTCTCACCAAGGTATTATTGTTTAGTGCCATTTCCAAAAATAAAAATGTTTTAAATGTTTTATATTTCTTGATATTTGTTCTAATTTACACACAATTGTAAAAATGAAATAATTCAACGTTGTGCTACTGAAAAATGAAATACTGCTAGCCCTCAGAGGGTATTTCACTCTTCAGGCTCATCTCAGGCCACTGTACGGTGCCTGCTGACAAGGTTGCTGATTTATGCTAATTGTGAGGGTCGTTTAGTGACTGGACTTAGATCAGAAGCTCATTTGGCATTTTTGTATTTTAACAGTGTCTCTAGTCGTATGACAAACCTTAAGCTTAAATAATTGCATATTAGACTCACATTTCTGTACTTTCTGGACTGGCATGATGGGGTTTTTTTGCCATTTCACAAATTAATATTTTCAGTCTAAGGGAAACAAGAGTGGACAGATTTTGTCAGGTGAAGCAGAAACGCACTGAAAGGCCCAGCTGAACTGTGCATCAGGGGATTTAGGCAATTGTCTTTTGTGCTACTGTGTTGTTTGAGGGAAACCAATCACCCACAAAGTCATGGGCCAGATTCTGACTTTAGTTACCTCAGTGTCAATCTTCAAAAACCTCAATAGAGTTATTCTGGATTTACATTGGAGTAAATGGATCAGAATATGGTGCAATATATGGAGATGTAAAGTCTATAGGATATTTTCAAGGTAAAACTACAGGGTCCCACAGTGATAAAAATTAATGGATTAATGCAGCCTGACAGTAAAAGGGATCTTTTTTTTGTTACTGGGGGTTAGCTGGGAGCATTAATGTTAAGCTCATCTATTAAATTACTTTGATATGGAAACTATGGTGTGGGACAAATTCATCCCTGGTTCACACTACCTTTCGCAGAAAAACTGCTGTGGTGAGCTTGTCAAATTGTGGTATTCGTAGCGTATCCAGCTTCTCTCCAGGGGGGAGTGTTTGCAATTGATTCACTCAGAGCATGGGCACAATGGTTGGGAATAGGGCAAGGTAAAAGTGCCACAGAGATGTGGTGATTTAGTATACTTGAGAAGCCTCTGCTGGTGGGGCTTCTATAGAGCTCTCAGCAGAGATGAAGGGCCTGATTTTCAGAAGTGCTGAGCACCTGCAATTCCAGATGAAGTCTGGGGGAGATTTTCAGCACCTCTGAAAATCCTAAGCAGAATCTCCCGCTCCCAGAGCGCAGGCAGCAGTATGAAAAGCTGTCCACCCCCTCATCTGAGAATTCTCTGGTCACAGCTGCCCAGGCTGGGTCAGGGCGGTGCATTTTATCCCTCCATGCAACAACTGGTATGAATTCATTCCTGTCTTCTCAGGTGAGGAATTGTGAAATTTCAAGTCTGTTCTATACTTTCGGTGAACAGTTTCTTTCAATCAATAATGCCACAAGCATCAAGCCCAACTTAGCCATCTGCTCCTTGCCATTCTTCTTTGAAAATAAATCAACAAAGTATTACTGTTGGACTGTGGACAAGGGAAGTATTGTGTTGGAGTGTCAGCTTTCATTTAACTAGAGTTGCAAAAACCTGAGAAACCCTCTAAAATCTCCCTTCTGTGAATCTGCTCTCTACAGCTCTCAAGTCCTGGGAAACTTGCACTAAAATGCATGACTAATTGAAAAGCAGGATGTCATTTAGGACAGAAACAAACAGCAAAATTAAATCACGGATGCTAGCAAATCTAGTGCTAATTACCTGTGGTGGATCAAAGGACAAATGTACAGTTTAAGAGGGAAACATAGCACTCGAAAATTCAGCAGTTAGGTTGAGATATTGAAAGATGCCTCTAAGATTCAGATGTCCAAATCCTATTAAGGGCACCTTTTGAAAACCCCAATTCAGTTTACAGGAATTACTCACTCTTCCTCTTTTGTGCTCAAAGCTAGCTGAAGTCAGCATTTAGTATCTGTAAAGGAGTCCTGCTGTCCCAGAGTATTTCAGTGAAAATAACTCAAGTTTGTCCGTCACCACACTAATAAATCAAAAGGTTAAAAAAAAAGAGATGAGTGGCCGACATTTCAGCTGACTCTACCTTCTTCAGGGTTGCACAACATTATCAAGGGTAGGAACTAAACCATTCCCTTTGTGCTGAGACAGCACAAAGAGACTAGCATCTAGCCACTTACCCACACTGCCAGAGCAGAATGTCA
The DNA here is from genome assembly GCF_009764565.3 of Dermochelys coriacea. NCBI lineage: Eukaryota > Metazoa > Chordata > Testudines > Dermochelyidae > Dermochelys > Dermochelys coriacea. The sequence goes on from NC_050072.1 coordinate 41,377,377, forward strand.
GTGTATAGGATGTGTACTCACTGCTGGCTTCATCTTTAGCAAGAAAAGCAAACGCACAGCACTCCCCCAGCCCCAGTGTTACAGCAAATCACTGTAGAGCAGGATCTGAATGGCCCTTACATTGCTATGCAGTGAGGGAGAAAGTATATCAGCAGGCTACCCCTCCCCTGTGAAGTCTGTATAAAGGCCAGGCAATTCTTATGTGGGGGTGCACGATGCCCCAAAGAGGCAGGAAGAGGAATAGGAAATAGAGAAAGGGCTCTGCCCTCCAAAAATGTGCTGGCCAGCCAGCAGGAAGTGGTATGCTGCACCCAAAAAGGGATTCAGTAGAGAGGTGAAGGCCTCTAGGTCCTACCATAGTAAGACAGTTAAATAAAGAAGAAGAATGCAGCAGTGGGCATGCAACCAGTGGGTATGCCTGGAAGCAGTTATAATAGCTCCTGATGCTCCTACTATGGTGGAACCATATAGTCCCTGACTGAGCAGTGCCTAAGCTCTATAAAGAGGTAAACTGTTTTCATACAATAGAACCTCTTTCCCTTGAAATTATTTTGGAAAATTTACTTTAACTTTACCCATAATAAAGTCGAGTAAAAAATCTTTTATCACAAATATCCAGCATGGTGGATATTTCACAAGATTTGAATCTTCCTTATTCATGAAGAGATTTGCTGTGTCAAGTTTCATAGCTTTCGCAGTCTCCAGATAAGTTTAGCTTTCACAATATGATGAGTTCATCAGAAACTAAACTATGGTTTGTCAAGAGAAATAAGCCTGACAACTTTTTAAATAGTGGTAAAAGAATAAAGCCATGATTGTTGCTCAAAAATATAAACAAAAAGATTTCTCATTGACAGCAGATTTTGATATTTTTCACATTTAAAAAACCTGTGATTATATCAAGAAGCAGATAAATCAAACAGATAAACAATTTAATGAGAACTAAATACAATGGATTAGTTATTAGTTTTGAAGTATCCTGGCTCATAAAGCTATATGCAGAGAGTTTCAATTGAAAAGAAACTCATTTCTGATCTGCTCTCCTGCTGATAAACTGTAATTGGGAGCTGATTGAATATAAGGAGGCTTTCATTCTTTTCCTCCCAGTCTGACCTGACAGTCCTGGTCATTTCCTGTCAGGGGTTGAAATAGATCTTCTCAATCATCAGCAAAATGCATTTAGCTTGCTGAGAAAAAGCACTTCAGTTGTAGCTTGAAGCACTTCTCATTTACTAAGCAAAATGGGATGCAGCACATGATGGAAGCAATTTGAAAGTTAAAATTGAGCATTTAAAATAGAAATTTGCAATCAGTGCTGCATATTTGATTATTTCCCCAACCTCTGTACAAAGGCTATCCTAGAAGTCATCTAACATTAGCAAAGGCAGGATTTTTCACACCTTTTTCTGTTTTGCTTTAGGTCTGAAGACCCCCAATGTTGGAAGAAAAAGGTCATTTTCATCTCCTATAAATGCAACTAAAATAAACAAGCAGTAAATATGAGCATGTTGCATCAAGTCCAGAGCTGGACTTTGCTCCCTCCCTGATTTGGGGAAAATAAGAAACATAAAGGAGACTCTCGGTTTTCATTAAAATGGACATTTTTTTAAACCAAAGATAGCCTTGAAAATGTAAACCAAGTGCTAAGTTTGAAAGCACCTCACTGATTCTTCATAAACAGCCTTGGCAGAATTTGATTTATTTTTTTAAAAATGTCACTCGATAATATTGATTGTTTTTTAAGCATTTTTTCATTTTTATTTAAATGATCACAGTTGTGGAGAATTCTGGGGATTTGTGTCAAACAGTAATCTAATGACAGTAGATATTGAGATTCAAAAATTTTAAAGCTTTATAGCCACTAAAACACAAATTGTCAACATCACATGTCAAAAATGTATGACTGTAAATATCTTTAAACACACTCTGTCCTCAAGTGGTGTTTTCTTACTTTGCCAATCCATAAATTTCAGTGATCACTGATGGAAATATTTTTTTGTCAGTTTATGTGTGTACAGTGAAATCAACATTTACTGATTAAAAAGCTAATCTTTCCAATCTGGTTCACAAAGAGCACTGATTACACACGTCGTTACCTCACAGTGGGGCAGAGCTGGGCTCAAGGCTTTGGAAAAACTGTAGCCCACTGATATTTGGGAACATCTGGCAGTGATGGCCAGGTTACTGCTGACAGCATTAAGGGTATGTGTACACTACAGTTAAAAAAACCTGTGATTGGCTCATGCCAGCTGACTCAGGCTCAGGCTAAGGGGCTGTTTAATTAGGATGTAGATGTTTGGCCTCAGGTTGGCGCCCAGGCTCTAGGACCCCAACTCTAGGAGATGGGAGGGTCCCAGAGTTTGGGCTGCTTCATGAACCAGAATGTCTACACGGCAAATAAATGGCCATTTAGCCTGAGCCCCATGAGTCCACATCAGCGGACATGGGCCAGCCACAGGTTTTTAACTGAATGTGGATATAGCTTAAGGCTGCTGCACTCTTACCACCCAGCTGCCTGTGGCTGAGCCAGTTCCTCTGCTACGCTGTCTGGTCACAAGGTGGAGCAGCTCAGTAGCATGAGATGCAGAATGGTCCTGTGGACTAAACAAGGGACTGAGGGCTTGTCTTCACATACAGCACTGCAGCTGTGCTGCTGTAGCACTTTAGTGAAGATGCTACTACACCAATGGGACAGCTTTCCGTTAGCATAGTTCTGTCCGCATTGGAGGTTAGGTCGGCCTAACTACGTCACTCAGAGATGTGTTTTTTTCCCACCCCAAGTGGCATAGCTATACCAATATAGGTCTGTAGTGTAGACCTGGCCTGAGAGAAAGGGGTAAATCCAAGCTCTGACACTAAATCCTCCTCTAGCATTTATGAACTAATAGGCCAACATTTTCAAACACATAAATCCAGAGGTGTTGCTTCAGGTCCTTAACTTTCATTTTGACTTTCACTCCTTTGTGTCTCAGTTCTCGCATTGTGAAATGGGAATAGTACTTGCCTACTTCAGAGGGGCTACGACAATTCAGAGATTTACAAGTTTGTCATGCCAGTTTTGTTGTAACTTGCTCTACTTTAAACCCATACAACAGAGTCTTTGGATGGGCAAGCGAGGCAACCTAGACTATGTGTATTTAGAAGCAAGTTTGCATGTAGATAGGTTATACACTGACACTTCTTAAAGAAGAAAACCTTTTGTGATCCCCTTAGAACAGTGGTTCTCATCCCGAGGTACATGTACCCCTGGTTGAATGTGGAGGTCTTCCGGGGGCACATCAAGACCTCTAGATAGTTGCCTAGTTTTACAACAGGCTACATAAAAAGCACTAGCTAAATTGGAACAAACTAAAATTTCATACAGATAATGACTTAATACTTTTCTATATACAATACACTGAAATGTAAGTACAATATTTATATTCCAATTGATTTATTTTATAATTATATGGAAAAAATTAAAATGTAAGCAATTTTTCAGTAATAGTGTGCTGTAACACTTTTGTATTTTTATGTCTGATTTTGTAAGCAAGTAATTTTTGAGAGATGAAACCTGGGGGTATACAAGACAAATCAGAGTCCTGAAAGGGGTACAATCATCTGGAAATATTGAGAACCACTGCCTTAGAACACACTTCTGGATAGTTGTGTCTCGGCTTATGCTTATTTATTCCTTGCTAGTCTGCAGATTCTGTACAAAGAGGTAATTCAATTTGTGGGTCAGTTGGTAGAAGAAAATAAAGGGAATCTCTGAATCTGGAGAGGCAGTTGACCTGCTTATAACTTTTTTCATTTTTTGAACACTAACTGTTATAGAGTCAAAACTTCTTGTCATGTTCAAAGCGCTGTAACTCCACCCTACCTACAACTGTACAATTGTCTTGTGCTCCATTCACGAGTCTCCCTTACTTGCTACCTTTGGGCCTCTTCCAAGGTCCATTGAGCCAATGGGAATCTTTCCTTTTACTTCAATGGGCTTTACATTAGGTCCTTTTTTTCCCTTTGAGAACTCCTGACTACTTCTTTCATGCCTCACTCATGATTGGGACAACATGCCAAGTAATGTACCTCGATATTCTGCTAAGGACCACTCATAAAAATCCATTTATTCCACAAAATATTCCAGCTGTAATCATCATTAGCCATTCAGTTTGCTTGCTCTGTGCTGTTGTTAAGAATACTGTATTGTACCAGCTCTATTCCTTAGATAAAAGTTTTTAAGGACAGAGATTCTTGGCTCTCTGCCACATTCTAACTATAGCAATGCACCATTCATTCTTGCAGCTCTATATAAATACCAAATAATACACTTTTATTTGGTAATGCATAACAGTGTAACTGACTCCAAAAGTAATGGCACAAATAAATTTAAGTCAGAAAGTGCTAAACCTTTATATGTAGATAATTTATACAAGTCTGATGGCAGTACTTAATGCTAGCAGCTCAATATTCCGAGGAAGCATAAAGAAATTTAGTTGAACTGTAGCCATAACGTTGGGCTTATGGAGTTAAGGCAGACTGGTGAGATGAGTGTTTTGGAAGGTGTCTGATGGCTGCCTCCACTCTAGGTGGAGGTGACATATCTTCTATGCATTTTATTTTTGCATACATTCATGTTGATAAAGCACTATGTAGCAACATTAATTATCAGTTTTATTGAGATGGAACCAAGCTGTAAAGTTGAGATCCAGATCCAAAATTTGTGGGTGTTGGGATCTAATAAAAATTAGATAAAGGCTTATTGAAACCAAAAAGTATCTTGGAGTGTTCATTTCTACAGTGTACACTTTTGATAGAATTTCCTGGGCAGTGGGGCTCATTGGATGTCTGCCTCATTTTTTGGTATTTCTTAATTATTTTTAATGTTCAGATCTAGTTTCATTAGCCACACTCTTTTGCAGCAGAATTATAGTTCAATGACGTTACTCTTTTGTGTCAGAGATTAGATATGAAGATTTGTCTGTATTTGTATTATTAAAATGTTGAAAAATCTAGAAACAAATACAGGTATATAAAAACCCCACCCCCAAGTATTCAGCAAGGGTCAAACATTAACATCAACAGTGGAAAATGTATGTGCGTAATATGAAGTGGCCTATGTTTGGTTTAGTTGCCACCGTTTGATTTATTTGTTAACCCTCATACTGCTGCTTGGTTGTTTCTGGATTGTTCTCCTAACAATAGGTACCTGATAATGATATATGAGAGAGAATCATTCTGGTGGAATACATACAGGGAATTCAGGAGTAAAATAAGCATTCTGAATTGATGACAGTAGGTCTATGGCAGTCCAGCCTGCAGCCATGCCCAGTCTGACCTCATAACCTCAGCTGTTTTGGTCTTAACTTCTGAGGTAAATGTAGGCCCACTGACACTCATGCACCCTGGGATTTCCCATATGCAACATCCCTCTCCTGTTCTGTTGACCATGTCTGAATCTGAATTAGGCATAGAAGGATTCCAGTGCTATACAAACTCCCCACAAATCACTTCCTTCATTTAGCCAAAACACAATGCTACAAAGGAATGAAATGACTTACCACACTACTTTTGTAATATGTAAGGTAAGAAAAACATGAGGAGAGATTAGCAGGGAAGTTAGAAATATTTAGCCACCACAAAAGGTGGATGAGGTGGGGAAAACCAAAACAAGCACACATATGCATAATGCTCAACCAGACTACCCTCTAAAACAGCACAGAGTATGACATAGAAAACAAGACTCTCTAATTAACTGGAAATTCTCTATGCCAACAACAAAACAAAATTAAGAAGCACCCCTTCTTTCTAGGCAAGATATCAAATAAAAACATCAGTTTAAATCTCAAAATCACAGTAAATACAGTACATCATATAGTCCCTGCGAAGAGTATGTATTATTTGAATAGTGTTTTCCACCTTCAGCCCAATCCTGCAGTCCCTACTCAGTCAAAACTCCCCTGGTTTCATTTGGTCTCCAGTGCTTTTCCCTCTGTAGAGCAGCATTGTCATAAATATAAAGGGAAGGGTAAACACCTTTAAAATCCCTCCTGGCCAGAGGTAAAACCCTTTCACCTGTAAAGGGTTAAGAAGCTAGGATAACCTGGCTGGCACCTGACCAAAATGACCAATGAGGAGACAAGATACTCTCAAAGCTGGGGGGGGGGGAGAGAACAAAGGGTCTGTCTGTCTGTGTGATGCTTTTGCCAGGAACAGAAAAGGAAAATCTTAGAACTTAGTAAGTAATCTAGCTAGATATGTGTTAGATTCTGTTTTGTTTAAATGGCTGATAAAATAAGCTGTGCTAAATGGAATGGATATTCCTGTTTTTGTGTCTTTTTGTAACTTAAGGTTTTGCCTAGGGGGATTCTCTATGTTTTGAATCTGATTACCCTGTAAGGTATTTACCATCCTGATTTTACAGAGGTGATCCTTTTACTTTTTCTTCAATTAAAATTCTTCTTCTAAGAACCTGATTGCTTTTTTCATTGTTCTTAAGTTCCAAGGGTTTGGGTCTGTGTTCACCTATGCAAATTGGTGAGGATTTTTATCAAGCCTTCCCCAGGAAAGGAGGTGTAGGGTTTTGGGAGGATTTTGGGGGGGAAAGACATTTCCAAGCAGGCTCTTTCCCGATAATATATTTGTTAGATGCTTGGTGGTGACAGCAAAATAAAATCCAAGGACAAAAGGTAAAATAGTTTGTACCTGGGGGAAGTTTTAACCTAAGCTGGTAAAAATAAGCTTAGGGGGTTTTCATGCAGGCCCCCACATCTGTACCCTAGAGTTCAGAGTGGGAAAGGAACCTTGATAAGCATCTAGCCCTCTGAATAAATTTCACTCCAGAAATTCAATCTTATTTACCATTCTTAAAAATGACTTGTGCATACTATGTTCACATACAAAAAGTTATGGATGCTTGCTGCTTAAGAAGCTTACTTGGTTTTGCATTACTAAGGAATAAATTCTTGTTCTAATTTAGCTGTCTCCTTGATGGTTGACTGCACTTTGCCTACAAGACTGTCCTGATCCCCCTGTTTTTTCCCACTTGTACAGTCAAGTTCATCATAACCAAACAGCAACACTTTATGAAAGGTAGTGACAATGTCGTTCTATCATCTTATACCCTTCATGTCATGGTTTTGTAGTGGTGCACATAATTATTTCCAGTGCCTTCCACATAAAACAGATTGCTATTGCTAAAGTCCCTACTGGACTTCTTGGTGTTTCTAGCTCTTCTTTTTTTCACGTATAGAAACTGTGCTTGGTGTAGGAATTCTAGAGGGCTTTTTGAGGTGTGGTTGATGTTGTGAAAGCAGAAAAAAAACTGAGTTTTGTTAGCAACCACTCTAACAGCACATTCTCTATATTGATTTATTAATTTCACTTAATCTAAATAAAAATAGAAAGTAGCACCTGGTAATCAGGTGAGTGTATACCCATATAAAGGAGGTCAGGGTTAAGATTTAGGTGACTTAGCTATCAAGTGTTTGGCATTCATTCTATTGTATTTAGTCCTGTTGTGCCTTGGTTTTGAACTGATCTACAACTAATGGCCAAGCTTTCATATCTTATGTTCAGACTGCTGCAAGACATGGATTCAATGTCATGAATTAAGGGTAGCATTTCAGATTTATCTTTGATTTACTTTGTTTTAATCAGTATAAGTTAGACCCTTTGCTTATTTGAACATTTTCCTGTTCCTGTAATATATTACATACTAATCTCTTTGATTTGTAGATATCTTTTCTATGTTCCTTTACCATGCAAGGTAACTGTTGGTTGGCAAGTAACAATAGTCAATAGAAGTTATGGCTTCTAAATGAAAATATGCAGTGCATGTTAACTGGATGTGCACATGTGAGTGCATATAAATTAAATGAAGTATATATAATATATATTTTCATATACTTAGAACAATGTTGTAAATTTTGTTAACTTCCCTGTGTACAACTTACTTTTGATGTATATATCAAGTTCTTTTCGTTTTGTGGGAGAGTTTTCAAGGAAAGCTATCTGTACATTAACTGTCATTTCAGAATGACTCCAGAAAGCAATCCCTTAAATCGCCAATTAAGTCTTTCTGACAGGCTCCTATTCTCTGCAAATTGTTGGTAAGAGTATTGAACCAACTTGTCAGCAATTTAATTTGAAGAGAAGTGCAACAAGCAATCACTTGGCAGACACTAGAAAGTTATGAATGCAGTTACATTATCATCTCATAAAATACAGCATTTAGTGATCTTAGATTTAATAGCATTGAAAAAGATTGTCGCACCAGTTTGTGCTTAAATAAATTTTTGTTCCTTGTTGATTCTGGGATTTCCCTGTATCCTGTATCCAGAATTGGAGATTTGTATAGAATGCATCACTTCTTGTGTGAGTAGCTTGTATAAATTCTAAAGGAAGTGTGTCTACTTAATATTCCACGCAATGTTCAGAAAATATAGCAAAGCCAGGCTCTTTTTTTAGTATGATTTCAGTCCAACATCATGGTTCTCAAACATCATGTCTTCTTTTCCCTCCCAGTCACTCAAATGCCTTGGACTCCCCCCCTTGCCCCCCCCCCCCCCCAGTAAAACCCAACAAAACAAATAAACATTCCTTTTTGATCTGTAGATAGACAAAAAGATAAGGCCTTATTTTTCAAAATGTGCATATGTTAAAAAGTACATACAATTATTATGTCAAATTTGCATGCACAATTGTTGTGATTGCATATGCAAATGATGTATTGACACACACAAATTGTAGGATTGGAAGGGGCCATGAGAGGTCATCTAGTCCAATCTCCTGCACTCACGGCAGGACTAAGTATTATCTAGACTATCCCTGACAGGTGTTTGTCTAATCTGCTAATGGCCATTTAGATGCATTAACTTAACATTTCTGTGTGCCATTATCCAATGGGCACATGCAACCTATGGGTTGCATTGGATCCACACCTGCTTCTGGAGAATTAGCAGAAATTTACAGAAATGCTGTCTCTTGCCTCTGCCTAGCTTAGTGGTTGGAACATTTCCGTTCAGCTGTGTATTTCACCACAGTAATTTAATTCTTTTGTCACAGCCATATTAGATTATTGCAAGGTTCTCCACATTAGTTTTAGCCTAAGAAGTACTCAGAACCTACCTCTTTCTTTGTGTGATTCTACCTTTGCTATCAGCCAAGGTGTTTGAGCTAGCAGACCCACTGCTCTCACAAGCTGAATGGCCTGCAAATTTCTTGCTGCTTAAGAATGGGCAACTTTACACCCAAAACCTATCATAGTTCATTTGTTTCCCAGTTAGGAGAATTCCTCAAAACAGGTGGTGGTTTGGATGTGAACAGTTTCTTTAAATCTGCCACAGGGCTAGGGAAGATTCTGGGCAGAAGGTCTACAGTGAATCAGGGAGACCAAATAGCTTCATGGATAAACCTGTTTGTCTTAATCTAATGAAATTCCTTGATTGGTCATTCCATTACATTGTCTCTTTCTGCCAGTCATTAGCATAGCAACAAGACAGTGGAGTCTCTCAATAATGGAAGCAGCTTTTAAAATAATTTAACTAACACAAGAAATGTATTAATTGAGCTGGTTGAGAATTTTCTGTTGGGATGATTTTTCCTATGAAAAATGTAGTTTCCGTAAAATCAAAATTTACTGTGGAGAAATAACAATTTTGTTGAAAATTTTCAAATTTCCATCAGGAAAAATCTAAATTCAATATTTAGTTTGTCAGTTTGACCTTTGTTGAACTGACCTTAAACATTTTGTTTCAACTCAGTTCAACATTCGACTGCATTTCCCTGTTGTGGCACAATGCCTAACAGTTGTCATTAAAGTTCTCTTCATGGGCTGGACTCCCCCAGAAGACTACATCTCCCATGATGAAATGCAGACTCCTCTCTGACCAAACTGCACCGTGCATCATGGGAGTCACATAATTGTGGAAGTATCGTGAAAGAGGTAGTCTGGCCTGGGAGCCTGGCACGTAGAGGAGAATGGGGCATCAAGCTCCCAAACTACAACTCCCCTGAGGCAGTGCACCACAATAGGGAAATGAAGTGTGATTTTTAATTAAGCCAAAATGAAGCATACTGAGTCAGTTCAACAAACTGAAAGGAAATGCTTCTATTTGGGAAGCACAGAAATGTTTTGTTCCAATTGAAAATGTACTGTGAATTTTTCAGAATATTTCATGCTGTAGAAAAAAAATCACCTTTTTTTCCCAATTTGGGACAAAAACAAATGTTGAAATATTGGATTTTCCTAAAGGAGGGAAATTCCAATTTTTGAGTAGCTTTACTTAGTAAGCATAACACTGATGCTGCTGTAATCTAGCCTGGTTGTATTCTCTCGCTCTGCATCTGACTAGACCAGAATGGAATTTTCAATTAAAAGGTTAATTGAAAATAGCCTTTTAAAATAATAATTAAAAAATACAGAAAAATTATTTGGTTTCCAAATGAAAACTATATCAAACATGTTTTCCCAAAAAATGGTGGGAAATTGGTCCATTTTGAGCCTTGTGAAATAAAAAATAGGTCTTCTGAAGTTTGTGTTTTTCCAGCACTACCACTTACTATGTGTCTTAGAGAGTTATACATCTGCATATACAGTTACAAGATATAAAGAACACCATCTATGAGCAGATAAGTTTAGGGTATTGTTAAGATTTTTGTGCACGGAATAAAGTTGTTGTTGTCACATTGCAAGATGGTTTCTTAGCTGTGCAGTTGTTAACACCTGCAGAAGGCATAGCAACTTTAAACTTCCCACTGAAGTGCACTTCATAGCCTGTGATAGGAGGAATGAATCTATGCCATTACAAGTAGAATGACTAGGGTCCTTCTCACTGAGAGGTGGAGGAAATTATTACTACAACAGTAGGTGAAGGAGGAAAAAAATTAATATGGTGCTTAATTCAAGAAATGTCACGTTTCAGGAGACTTCATGCCGTCTCCTCAGTGAAGGATGCAGGGAGGTACCTCTGGACCCTAGGTAAACACCAACAATGTATTGTCTTTACTCATAAACAGGATCCCCCTCCTGCTGTTTTATTTCTTCCTGTACATTTCCTCTCTCGAAGATTTCACAATCTCTTGATGAGCAATGCTCAGAGAGAGATGCATCCATTACTGCCTGTCTGGAAGGAACCAGTCTGAAGCATATCACCCCCTGTTTACCTATCTTCACTCCAAGGCTTTGAGAACATAATTTCCAGTATAGGGACATAACTCCTTAAATATTATCCATACATACTTTTCCAAATTATTGATGACCAAGGGGCTCTCAGTGGAGACCTCACATGCCACCCTTTGGTGAATTATTATGCATATACCTGACCAAGGGGGGTTCTTATAAAGCTGTGTGTATCCACTGTCCCATCTAGCGATTGGCCTCAAGAGGTCCCTGGGTCACATCTAGATTTACCTGGAAAAAATGGTAAATGTTAGATAGTACATCCTTGTGCACTACTGCCTAAATCTGAGGATTTGTTCCAGGGTTTTGATTTCACCAGTGAAAAGATGGAATGGTCAAAGCATTTAACAGTGAAGGAAAGTAACCAAATTCCATATACCCCATGGTATCATATAAATGCTCAGTCAACTCTAGATGGAATTTGACCTAATTTAGAGTTTGAGTAAATCCTGAGAGAGACCAGCGTAGACATAAATGGAGAGGCCCAGAAAGATGAAACAAAAAGGTATCACTTAGAAGACATGGCTTCACTGGCATTGCCTACAGAGTTCCCTGAGCTGCCTTTGCAGCATGCTGGATAAGTGCCAGGAGAGATTCCTGGAACCAGTCCTTTCATGCAGGGCATCATCACAGCTTCTTAAGCAGCAAAAAGACCAAGCTGATAGTTATGGGGAGGTATCTGAATTTGTGGCTCTGTCTCCAGTGGGTTGTAGGTGAGAATGTCTGTCTGCAAGTGACACCATCTCCACCCTGAATTCTAGCAAATGACATCACCTTTTTGTCATTTATATGCAGCTCACTGAATTAATGCCAGGCCTTTCCTGGGAGCAGCAGAATCAGGTCATATCTGAGAATTCACATCCAGGTCAGAACTCTGCCTGGATCTGAGAAATGCATACATGCATGAAAATTAGAACAACCAAGTTAGCTCTTTTCCAAATGTCAAAAAAAAAATTCATGTTTGGTTGGGATCACTTTGTGTGAACGTGTTGTTAGTCTAATTTTCTTGCATCTATACTCATCACACTTACAAATATTTTTATCATTTTTCCCAGTTGGCTTCAGGTTTTTCTTTCATGCATAGCTTTAACTTGTGCACAAGGACTTGAATTGAAAGCTTCGCTAGCCCTGGTCTTCTGAGCTGCACTTTTATTTAGCATCAATAAAATGGTCTTGTCTATGCTAAATCTGCAATGTGCTGTACTGTATATTGCTAAAAACAAGATTTTTTTTTAAAGAAAAGTCATATAGAAATATTCATTGTGCTTCAATTTTTTAAAATCTTAGCACAGAAGCTAGTGTACATAAATTATCAGTGCCTTTAATCCTTTTAGGAATTATAGCTTTTTTAACCATAAATTGTCCCAAATTTTTATAAAGCATTGTACTGGTATCTACGGTATATTAGAGTGTTGGAATGTCTATTTGGTTCCTTCTCCTTTTGGCTGACTCTTTCCTCCTTGAAGTCATGTAGTCTTGTAAATGGGAGAGATCAGAAGCTTGTGTTGGGTAATATGTTTTTATGTTCACATCCCTTGTCTGACTTTTGCACAGTTTATAGTTTGTCAAGATCTCTTCTCAATGGATCTAAAGATACAAAACAATCAGTGGGTGTTCAAGATTCTGATGTAATTTGAAGTGTCAGTCATGGTCATATAATTACATGCACATCAAACTTATCAAAGATGCTTACAAGGGCAACCTGCATTTGATTCCTATTGTAAGACTTGCTGCTATTTCGTCGTACTTTGCAATTACATTTTATCCCTGCTTTGCCAGAAGGCTAACACAGTAGATGTTGCCATAGCATCATAGCTGCTTAAACAACAATGTTTCAACAAGTTAAATATTTGTACGGATTCAGAGGGAAACATTTTAAGAACTTCTTTTAAAAAAGCTGGAACTTGTTAAAAAGAAACACAATAGACAGAGGTAAAAATATGACCTCCTACCTCTGCAGCCTCACATATTGTAAATTAAGGATGATATCTGCAATCTTGATGGAGCTTAGACTTCTGCTTACCAGACTGGCAGATGGGGGTATGCATATTTATGGCACAATCCAGCCTTCCTTGCACATACAGAGCTCTCATTGAGTTCAGTGGGTATTTTGGCTGTGCACAGAAGGCATGATTCGGATAAGACTTGGGACTCTGAGAAGCTATACTCTTGGATTCCGGCGGGGAAAAGAGGCACTGATTGCTTTTGCAATGGTATGCATGAGTTGGATGCTTGCCTGGCCTCTTGGCCAGAAGGAGATCAATGGGAAATAGGCACAGATTCAGACAGCCGGAAAGGGAGTAGGGATGAGGTGAGTAGATGAAGTTCCTTCTTATGTTGAAAGGAAACTATTGCAGAAGACAGGGACAAAATACTGCCAGGAAAACATTTTAAAAATATGAAGTGGTGTCTCTTTAAATTTCAAAGTTTGGGCAGATCCTCCTAACATGGTGTGGTGTGTTTTATGTGTTCAGCATCTTGTACAAAAACTAGAGTGGAAAATCTGTCCCTTGTCTGGATCACACAAGCCTGCAAAAAGCCATGGAAGGAAATCTTATTTTTTAAACTTCCGCAGCAAGTGCAAAAACTTGATAGGTTGTTGGCTGAATCAAGGCTCAAAGAGTGTAAATGCCAGGACTAAGCACTCTGCTAGGATTGAAATGCCCATTAACAACATTGGTTTGCTGCAAGCAGATGAATATGGAGCTCAGAGCAGTAATCTAACCAGCTAATTGTCTACCAAAAAAAAAAAAAAAAGAAAAGACAAGCCAAATCTCTCCTGGTAATAGCCAATCACATTTTATTTTTCATTTTAAAAAAAACAAACAGTACTTCAAGCACACCAAAAGAAAATTCCCATTGATTAATTTGTTTTTCAATTTGTGATGCTTTTGTGAAGCTGTCAAGTCATGATGATGAAATCCAGTTCATACATCTCAATATGACTGACATCATCAAGTACAATTAACCCACAACAGGTCATTAAATGGGATAGAACATAGACTCATAGACTTTAAGTCCAGAAGAGACACTCATGATCATCTAGTCCAGAGGTCCCCAAAGTGTGGGGTGTGCCCCCCCAAGGGGGACATGGAGGAATGTTCGGGAGGCGCAGCGGGGCCCAGGCCAGCCCCCATAGGGGCAGGGAAGGAGCACCACTCAGCCCCTCCCCACCCCCAGCTCTGCTCCAGTCCTGCCCCCATCCACGTCCCCGGCTTCCAACCCCATGCCTGGCCCTATTCCCAGCTTTGGTGTGGCTCTGCTCTTGGCCCTACGTGAGCCCCCAGCTTTGGCCACTGGTTGCGGCTCCATTCCCCGCCTGGGGATGAGGCTGGGAACGGAGCTGCACCTGGATGCAGGCCCAGCTACTGGCTCCCGCCGCAGCCCAGCTGCAGCTCCGTTCCCACCCCCAGCCTCAAACCCTGGCCACGGCCCTGGCCCCAGACCCCTCCAGCTGAGGCCCCAGCTGAGGCCCCTGTGCTCCATCCATGGCCCCCTCCCCAGGAGCTGTGGCCACATGCACAGCTCCAGCTTTCGGGGTGGGAAGTGCATTCCTCAAAAGTTTGGGGACCGCTGATCTAGTCTGACCTCCTGCACATTGCAGGCCACAGAACCTCACCCACCCACTCCAATAATAGACCCCTAACTTCTGACTGAGTTACTAAAGTCCTCAAATCATGATTCAAAGACTTCAAGTTACAGAGAATCCTCCATTTACACTACTTTAAACCTGCAAGTGACACACGCCCCACACATGCCACCTTGAGCACCAAAAGCACACACTCCTACCACTCTAGCTGATTATAGTCACAGGCTTCTCTGGTCCAGCCAGTGGAGGAAGATATGGTCACATGTACCTAAGCAGTATGTTGTTATACTAGCATAGGGCTTCTCTAAAAATGGAAGGGAGGGAAAAGGTTAATTGTATTAAACAACTTTTAAATAATTTTACTCATACCCAATAGGAAGTTTAGAAACAGCTGTTTGATACGTACTGCAGCTGGTGTATTAAACGTACTGCCTTGGCACAGGGTGACGTGTACATCTGATGTCAGAATTACATTCTGTGCACTGTACTTGAAGTTTTTTTCACCTTTTTTGTTGCTGATTTTGTAGATTTATTGTATTTAAATTAGCAAATCAGCCTTAACACAGTGTACAACCCTCTTCCAATAAAACAATACTTGAGCAGGCTCAGTAACTGAGCCTCATCGTTCTCCTACTGATGTTGATCTCTTGTCTCACATTTGAGAATAGCTCTACTGCTAGATTAGACTCGACCCTGCCATTAGATTCCATAGATTCTCATTCCTTGCTATTTTATAGAGAAGAAATTATTGCATTGTGATAACTGATTATGACAGAAACAAGCTGAACTTCTTCAGGAAAAGCCATGTTCATCTGAATATGGTGGGGTGAGGGAGGATTCAGAAACCTATGGATAGAGTAGGATAGGGGGTGTCTGTGTTTTTAATAAATTTAATTCTGGTGAAATGCCCATTCCTGAAGATTGACATCATCTAATCACCACAATAGCATGGGTGGTGGGTATCATAGGCCAGGGAGGCTAAGCCTCTCCAACCAGCCGCCCACATTCCGCCTCAGGTGTGGTACCGCCCACACTCTGCCCCAAGGCCCTGCTCCCACATCCTGCTCTTCCCTGTGGCCCTTCCCATCCTGCTCCTCTTCCTGCCCTTGCTCAGCCTCTCCCCACAAAGCCGGCTAGGGTGGGTGGGCTGGTGGGCTGGTACTCAAGGTAGCTGGGATGGGCAGGTGTGGGGTGAGTCGGCTGGACTCGGGGCAACTACTGAGGTGGGGCTTCTCCAGCTGCGGTGGGGACTTGGGGTTCAGCGGGGGGGCAGAAGAGGGAAGGGGGGGCCTGGGGCGGAAGGCACGGGGCCAGGGAGGTTCACGCACTGCCCATGCACAATAGTACTGCAGAGAAACACTGCAAGTTCCTGGCACTAGCCCACTACCCTGACCTGGGCAGACCACCCACAGGCGCAGAAGGGTAGCTTTGTCTCCATGGCCATTCGGTTTGTGGTGTCTCTGCTAAGACTGACAACAAGGATTCCAGGTATGGTTGTTGGTAGTGTGAGGTGGAGATAGTAAAGATGCAGATTATTAAGAAAAATTTTCTTAGTTTACTCAGTACCTGTACCTAGGGTATCATCTTCCAATTTCGTTTTGTAGACTGAAATGCTGTAAACAAACCCTGCTCAATCATTCACTGAAACAGTGAGCGATAACAATGAATGTAACAGAAAAGATATTAGTGTTACACTGGGCAAATAGACATACAAAATATATTCTTGTGCATAAAACCTGCTAATTCACTTGACCAAAAGTCATGGCTCTCTTCATTCACTCTTTTGTTAATACTTGACAAATTGAGATTTTATTTGTGAGATTGTTCATAGAAAGCAAATGTGCCATGGATTTTTGTTCAAGTTTATATCTGTGTCATCAGCAGTGCTCATGCTGCCATCTTGATAGCTCTTTCACTTTCCTCTTCCTGGCTGTTTTTGCGTGGACAGTCTTAATTCATTCTAAGCATATATCTAATATGTATAGTGAACATATTTAAAATAACTCATAATCACAGTACTCATAAACACAGACCTAGAGCTGGTCAACTACAGTGTGTGTGGGGGGGAGAAAACAAAACAGTGTTTGCAGACATCCGTATGAATTCCAAATGCCTGTTCATTGCAGCCATGTGCTCTTTTTAATTAGCTATTTGTGAACATCTGTATCAATGAGGACCTTTGCATGAATGTTTGGGAAATTATGGTTCTGCATACAAACATCAATATTGCATGTGAGCAAGGAGGGTATTCAGAACTAAGTAAGTGTTTTTTCACTGTTACTTGGTATTTATTTGCTATGGACAATTTATTTTGCTATTTTAAAAGTGTCTCATCTAATCTGGGAGCAGAAACAACATAATGTATCTTGGGTGATCAGTCACACACCACAAAGAGGGAATAGCCGAGAGTCAATGCTGATATTTGTGAACACCCAATAGGATAAAACTTTTGCCCATGTTCAGCAAACACTTATGTTTATGTTTCTTATTTACACTAGGATTCCTTTGCACTAAATTTGTAAAACACCAAGTAACTTGATGAATAGCTTGTGAACAGAAAAAAGAGCTAAAATTTTCAGCTACTGTAATGTTTCCACAATTAGTCATTCAACTGGCTCTATCCAGTAAAACAACAATGTTTGCAACACAGCCAAAATTATCCTCTGAGTCTACAGTGAAAGTACGGAAGCATGTAACTGCTCCAATAACTCATCTGGGTCCCCAGCTACTATCACTCTCGCTGTCTATGTACAGATGGAACACCCTGTTCTGAACATCATCCTGCAAAGCCTGCAAGAAATAAAACACAGTTTAGTGAGTCCTGTGCTCTGGCCAACTTAATGACTGGAAGCCAGTCCCTTTAACTGTCCCCTCCTTGGAATTTTGTTTGCAGGACTGTTTGCAAAACTGCAGCCTCATAAACAAAGCCTGGATGTGACTAAAAGTTCCTGTAGCCAGCTGCTACCTGGCTTTCACAAATCCCCTTTTTATAAGTCACAAATAGTTCTCAGTTATATGGCATTACAAATCCCCAGAGTAGAAATATGACAAACTATTAACCAGCTTTCAGATTTAATTTAAGGGAACTAAAATTTTAAACTCATGTTAAATTTCTAAAACATGCTGCCATGAATGCATCAATATTAATCCGGGCACAATAATGATAATAGTGATAATTCTAACAATGTCCCGCTAGTTACTAGACAACAGATAAATAAAATATAGGTGGGTGAGTCTTGTGCTCTGGTCAATATAATCAATGGAAGTTGTTCCTCTTAGTTGGCCATTCTTCAGGATTTTATTAGGACTGGTGCTCTAACTCATACCATTTAGATTTATAGCAACAGATACTAATAACCTAGTGTTCCAACACTGGCCAGTATAGTACGTTCATTACACCCACCAAGTCTGACAACCTTTATGAGAGAGCCACTCAGTCTAGCCATCACTGTATTGAGCTTATTTGATTATATGTGGTTTTACTGTCTGTCTGCTCATTAGTGTGGTTGGCTTTCATCCATAGTAATAACTACAGCTGGTGAACCGAGCATGATGGTAGGTTATGTATGTAGACACTTCTCTGCTATCAGCTAAACTCAGACTACCAAATCATTTCACATGGACCACCAAACTTCTGATCACTGATTAAATAGACCAGATCTGAACCAACCACTTAGAGTTAAATGGTTCTCTAGTCCATTATATCTACTGGATACCACCATTCATTACAATATCCCCCCTCAAAACATAGTGCTTCTAGAAATGACCCAGCAGTATCTGTAAAAATAGCATCTTAACTCTGTGATCACAGGATGATGTAACAGTTAAAGACAGGTGAACCTCAGTAGTGGCAGAGTCCTGGTTCACTTCAGAGGAACATTCAAAAGTCTGGATATTATCCAAAGATTAATTAAGCTATATGAATCTCTGCAGTCTGAAAAATTGGGCTGGAAATTTTGTATTAATAATATTCTAGTAACTGCTAGAGACATAGTAAGAGCCATTCTAATAATGTTTTAGTTTTTCATTAGCCAGTAAACAGTAGCGGGGAAAACTTTCTTCTCAAGGGAAGGGATTTCTAATTTTTTTCCCCCAGTGTTTCACTGAGCCCTGTTCCCAGCCTGATGACCAGAGATACCTGTATAAAAATACTTATTCCAATGACAAGCGGATATTTGCTGGCTGTATCACCTCTAGCTATATTACAGTACAGTTCTAATGCACGTGGTGGTAGCTATAGTAATATCTTCTTCTTTTTTTTTTTTTTTGAAAAATCCGCCTTTTAACATATTACAGTATTGGGTGGATGAAGAATACTGTCAAAAACCAAAAATTAAAATACTGAAGCTAACCTGGTTCCTACATGAACAGAAAAATGTTACATGTTTGGTGCTTAATGCAAGCCTAATAACTTTATCTAATTGCTAGTTCTGCACACAGTGCATGGACCCTATTCCCTTCCTTCCTCCAGAGACTGCAACTTTGTCCAATGGGTAAAGGCAAGATTCTAAATCAAGACTCATGTTTTGGGGGATTTTGTAAGTGGTGATATTGCCCTGCAATTGCCCTTGCTGCAAGTAATCCAAGTACAGAAGGAACATGGCTTCTTTTTAATTTGCCCCTTTCATTTAAAAAAAAATTCTATGTGGGCTGCTGTTGCCATTGTTGGCAATAAATGGACTAAAAATAGTGTGTTTACTGTGGATCATGCTTTTGGTTCCAAGGGCAGTGGAAAGAGAAGGAGAATCTCACAGACTAGTATTCTGACATGGTTTATTAGTTAGTTTTGTGGATTGCTGAGCATGAGGAGCAAAGCCATTTACACCAATTCTTTAGATTTCCACTTGAGCTTTAAATTAGCTGTTGCTTTCCACTGGAATTGCTTTGTGGCCTAATTCCTCACCCCTTCTGGCTGTCTTCTGTACTAGTTTCTAATCTCAACCCCTCAGCACAGCCAAGTACACTTGACAGTAATGAGGCTAGGAACACTCTGAAGCACCATGGCAATTAGAATTGGTGGGAAAATCAAACAGTTTTTCTACAACTTTTGTGGGGTTTTTCCAACAAAAAATTCAAATTAAGTGGAAATTTTTTGTTCCACATCAAAATGAAATTTTTCTTTTTGTTTCAGGATTCAAAAACAGAATAAAATTTTGTTTTCAAGTTTCACTTTTGGGGGCAGTATTCTCTTTTCCTCTTTTACCCCTCCCCCTTTTTTCCACTGGACAAGGGGAGAAAGACTTAGAATGTGGGAGGAGAACAGGTTTTACTTTTTTGTTCCCCCATCTCTCTCACACAGTGGTTTGTCTCTATTATAGTAGAATTTAGCCTTTCCCAGTCAAAAGTTTAAACCATCATCACCCAGACAGTGTTCCAGTCAGAATGGCCTTCAGTATGGCATTTGTCACAATGCCCGAAAAATCAGCTTTACAGGAAACTGACAGCCCAATCATCCTGCTGTCGTTGAACTCAATAAGCATTTTGCCAATGACATCCACAGGAGCAGGATTACATATCTGACTAATGCTGATCTGCTGTATTGTCCATGCGTGGTATGTGGGATAGAACCCAGGCGTTTAGCATCAAAACACAGACCACTTGAATTAAAATTATCTCTCTTGGCTGCAATAGGTCTAGGATTTGGTTACATCCTCTTGGAATGTCAGTCAGTAGAGGCAGATATGTTCAAACACTCTCAAACAGATCTGATACAACATCCGGCAAGGGACCAACACATATTCAGTATGGAGCCACCATATAATTTTGCTGTCATATCTTTTTTCACTATTACTACTGTTTCTATTCATAAGAAGATATGGATTCCATGCCAAAACTGACAACCCTCCAGAATAATAATTACAATAGCTTGATTTTGAGACATATTTTCAACAAGTAACTAGGGCTACTATTACAACAACACAGAAGTGGATGTCATGTGGAAATTGACAACAGTGTAAACTGTGCGCTAAGGCTAAAATGTTAAAATCTCACAAATCTACAAAAGAAAAAAACACCCCACATGCATACCTTTATACCAGTTGAAAAAGGCTTCCCTCGCAGCTGCTATATGTGGAATGGTTTGCAATCTGCCATAACCTGCTCTTGTAATAAACAAAGCTATTTCCTGGACAAATGGCAGAAAAATTAAATCACTATAATCACATAGTAATAGGTGGTTTCTAGTAAGTTCGTGAAGATGAATACTACTGTATTACTGCTGTTACCTTTTACATACAGAACAAATATTTATCTGCCAAGGAAGGAAAAGGAGAATTCCAACTGCTCAGTGAAAAGTAAGCTTTTCATAAACTGAGCTCTGATCATCAAATTCTTTCTTCTTAATATAGAGTAAGAAGAGTTCTTTATGTTCTGAGTGAAATTACTTCATTCCTTTTTGTTTCTTTATTTACTGGAGTCTGAAGTAAATTCTCTAGATGAAATATGATATTTTCTCTCTCTGGACTATATTTCATTAACTCTTATTTATTATTAACAAAGTATAGCTACTGAAAGTGAAAATATTCTCTCCGGTTTGGAAAATGAAAGTTGGAGTAATGTGTCATGATTAAGGCTTTCAGTATCTAAACAAAGTAATAAGATGCGTATGTGCTGTATTATGATGCCACAAAAGTTCTTTTTCTCTGATTGCTGCTGTTCAGATCTACTGTATAATCACCTGTCTGCGCCACCCACCAGTTCTTTACATGGACAGCTCGTATTACCAGTACTCTCAGTAATCGACTGACGTAAAGCAGCTGCTTGTGAGATGAAAATAATGATTATGGCCAGTATCTTTGGAAAAAAAAGAAATGAGGCTATAACTTCAAATTGAATTTCCTGTCACAGACTTGCTCCAAATCTCTTGTGTCCATGCAAAAGTGCAAAAGCAATACGTATTTAAGTGAACCTTTATTAAACTTAAAAAGAAAAGGCGTACTTGTGGCACCTTAAAGACTAACAAATTTATTTGAGCATAAGCTTTCGTGAGCTACAGTTCACTTCATCGGATGCTGTAGCTCATGAAAGCTTATGCTCAAATAAATTTGTTAGTCTCTAAGGTGCCACAAGTACTCCTTTTCTTTTTGCGAATACAGACTAACACGCTGCTACTCTGAAACCTTTATTAAACTTGGAGCTGTTCCACGCCAATGTGTATTATTGTGGTCACTGTTACTGATGCAATGAACTGCACTTGAGCCATTAAGAATCACACCTTTTTAGACTCAGATTTTCTTCACTTTTTAGCATTTGTAGGTTAAATTGGTTGTTGCCTTGTATATGATTGGCAGGTGCTACCCCCACACATTTTCTTTACGTACATGACTAGACATGTCATCTCTGTAACACTTTTCCTTTTAAGTGAGAATGGTGCCCTTTTCTCAGTTTTTCTAAGTGCTCCATCCTGCCATTGAGGCAAAGCACTGAGTAAGAGGCAATGCAGAAACTCATGGTCCCCAGGAAACTCCAGGAGATAGTGTGCCTCAGAAGGCAGGCCCCTTTGGAGCTCCCTGGTACATAGAGGGATTCTGCCTTCTGCACTACAGCTGGATGCCTGGGTCATGGCCACTGCAAATTAATCGCACACTTTGTGAGTGTCTGATATTCCTGGGAGCACTCGCAGGGCCTGAACTTGACTCAAGCCCTTGTGAAAGAGGGCAAGAAAAAGGAAGGCTGCTTGCCTCCCCTCCTGCCCCCCCCATTCTCCCACATTAAGGCTAAGCAAAACCTACCCCTAATTTGTATAAATATGTTTGTGTTGATAATGTTACACTTATTTGTTGAAACATCCAAATACTCTGTATTTGTAAATGGCTCCTATCCACACAGGAACTCAGCATGAGAGCGCCACACTGGGGGACCTGCAGGATCAGGCCTCAGCTTAAAACAATTTAAAGGCTGAAAGCCATAGACATTTAATGCACATAACTAATTCTCTGCCTATTTGCAACACATCTCATTTCTTCTAAGGGGTCTAATCCTGAAAGTGCTTCCGCTCCAAATTCCTGTTGGCTTCAATGGGAGTTGGGTAAAGCATACTTGCAGGATTAGGACTTTGTCAAAATCTCCCAGATCCTAATTTGTCATTGGTTTTTGTTTTTTAATGGTTTTAGAATTGAAAAACAGAAAAAATAACAAAGGTTGGGATTTTCAAAAGGTCCTAAAGGAGTTACACAATGAGATTAGAACCTCTGCCTCCTTTGGGCTTCTTTGGAGATCCCAGTTTAACCATACAAATATAAGGTTCAGTCCTGCAACCTTCACTTGAGTAATCCCATAGAAGGATAAACATTCTTTGAGCTATAAATGCAGAAAAACAAGCTTTGATGGGTCAGATAGGCCCATATTGGCAGAGAGGGGATTAATGAGGACCTGTGAACACAATTGCCCCCCTCTGATACATCAGCAGTAGATCTCAAGAGTGCAAACGTGACTTAGGAAGAAGAGGCCCAGCTCAGTTAGGGACTGACCATGCAAGAAAGCAGAGCTCTGCTTCTTCCTCAACAAGGGAAGCCTGCTTCCAGCCAAGAGTCTGAGGCAGCTTGCTCTACATAAACCTCCTGAGGGATAGACAACTGGGCTGAGGAAAACTGAAAAGAAATCTTGGCCACATGGAGACAAGACCTGAGTCGAAGAGCAAGGTTCTGCTGATGAATCTTTGGACGACCCTGATTTTGAGTTCACTGTTTTCTTTTTATTTTGGACTCTCATACCTGGAAAGGGTGGGATTCAAGTGTGTTATAGCCGGAGGGCTAAGGCACCATGGCACCGGACCCATGAGGGGTGGCACCCAATCCTGGGGGACCCACAGCTGGGTGAGTCATGCCCTGATGGGACACTAAGAGGGCACCACCTAGGCAACTTGCAAATTTGTAGGCATGAATCTAGTCCCTGTGGAAGGGAGCAAGTCAGGACTTAAACCTCCCCAGTAGCATGAACATGGAACTACTGTTGAAATGGATGGCAGAAAAAAACTCCTGATACCAGCAACTCTTGCAGAGATGGCCACCCAGCAGCAGCCGCTGATCTGAGATTTAGCTACTCAGCAGCAACAACAAAAACAACAGCTGGTACAGCTACTCATGACCACACTGCAGCTTCCTGGAATAACTGTGCCATCTGGCATGGACCCAGCAGGTCCCCAGTACCCATCAGGCTGACAAAGGTGGGACTTGAAGATGGTCCAGAGGCCTTTCTTGAAACATTTGATCAGGTGGCAGCAGCAGTAAAGTGGGCACTGTACCAATAGGCAGTCTGGCCTCATACTTAAGGGATGGTGGAAGCTACCTATCATGGGTTAGACCTAACAACAGCATGGGATTATGCATGGTGAAGGCAGCCATTTTGGATTTGTTGGACATCTCAGAGGACATGTTCTGCCAGTGATTTGGGGATGAACAATTTCCTCCAGGCACCTGTTCCCACATGATGGCACAGAAACACTGAGACTGGTGTTTGGTGATGACTCAGACCCGTGGCAAGGACAGGAATTCAAGTAGCAGTAACAATTCTGCTTGAACAATTTACTCAGGTATTCCCCACTAGGGAAAGGGATTGGGTATTATGCCACCAGCCTGAGACAATGGCTGAAGCCATCCAGTTAATGGAGAACTATATGGCAGCTAGGACATCTGCAGCAACATCCAGAAAGAGATCCCCTGGGACGAGAGCTAGGGGTGTCAACATCCTGAAAAATGTCATTCAGGTCCTCCTTCGCCAGGATTTAGAAGGCCTGGGAAGTTGCAGGGCTTAGGCACCACCGCACGAGACTTGTGAGGGGCAGCCCCCAACCATTGGGAACCTACAGGCCACAAGGAGGAACCGTGTAGTAGGGTGACCAGATATCCCGATTTTATAGGGACAGTCCCAGTATTTGGGGTTTTTCTTGTATAGGCTTCTACTAACCACCACCCCTGTCCCAATTTTTCACACTTGCTATCTGGTCACCCTACATGTAGGTAACGAAGTTACACCAAGTTTTGAATGAATTGACCAGATCAAATGACAAACTCTTTCACTAAGCAAATGTGCATGATCGTATAGATACTAACTTTATGATACAGATAATACATTGGTAGTTTCTGTTAACTTTTCAGCCACTTCAAAAAAAGTCCAACACGTGTAAGGTAGAATACATTGCTCAGGAGTACTGTTTGCTTGTACAAGCATCTATAATCCACCAAAACAATGGTAATGTAATTGCACTGTAAATTGCCTATAGTGTTCATGTTAATTTAAACTTTGGTTGAAATTGTTTAGCTTTTACTGACCAGATCTAGCAATCCTTACAGGAGACATTCCATTGTCTTCAATTTTGAATGAAAACTACATCCTACAATAGGTAACTTGATGCATTTGAATGTACCAAGTATGTCACTTATACAATACTATTAACAAAACCATTCTAAATTATTAGAGGTTAAGAAATGATTTCATAGGGTTAGCATTTGCCAAATCAAAGTGCTAACCTTTCCTTTCTTAGCTAAGTGCTTAAGCTAGTAGCCCTCTCTCAACTCTCCAGTCATCTCTCACACACCATCTTTAGCCAATTTGAATATGGTTTTCAAGGTGGCAATACTGTGAACCCAAATTACCTGTATGGTTGACATGTATTGGTGAAAGTTATTGTTATATTGAGAAAACAGTAAGGATATGGAATTGCCTGTGAGAGAAACATGGTCTGAGCACAGGCTCAAGATCCAGGGACTTCTGCATTCTATGCCTGCTTTTGCCACTGACATCTTTTGTATTGGGCAAGTATTGTCACTTCTCTGCCTCAGTTTCCCTATCTATAAAATGGGGATGAGTACGTACCATCAATACTTCACAGGGAGCATGAATTAATGATTTCTAAAACGCATCACACATGAGTACTAAGAAAAATAATACAGAAATAATAACCCACACCCACAGAAAAATCCCAAGGCACTAGTCATTTTACTTGTATTCATAAAAGCCAACCACATTTCTGGGGAGCGGTTTTAGCCCAATTTGGGTATATCACTGCATACATAAAGGTATTTTACCACCCACTTCAGGTGGAAATATCAATTAGTCTGAGAGCGAGACATGCCAACCAATTTGGTCTTCAAGGTGTATCTGCACTAGGCATATGCCTATAATGTTCAAGACTTTGAACCTGGGAGTCTCCTACCTTACACTCAAAAGTGCATTGTTAACTAACCAGAAGGACAGAGGCTAAAAGCCATGTGATTATGGTTCTGAGTCCTCAATGCATTCATATCTGAAGGTGCAGTTTGCGCATCTTGTTAGTTTTGTTTGTATAGCATCTAGCACAATGGGGTCCTGGTCCATGACTGTGCTGTCCATGACTGACAGTAATACTGCGACCAATGATAATTTTGGCTGAAGTGCCACCAATACATGGGCAATACCCAGCTGTACATTTCATGTATATCAAGCATAGATTGCACCATCTCCCAGCTTGCTTGATGCTTGGCTGAGATTCATTTGCAGATGAAAGGCAGCTGGCTGAATCTGCACCTAGGCAAGACCTCTGAATATGGCTCAAGTACTGTATCTGACACATGGGGTATTCTGGAGTTCAATCAAAGCCCAGTTCTATTCTCCTGGCAACATTATTTTACAGTATCATTTGACATGAAAGTCTAGTGACATTTTGAAACAAAATGTTTAGATTCTAAATCTAACAAACGCTAACAGTTTCACAATTATGCTTGAGCCCAAAAGACCTGGGGTTGGGCTGAAGGATCGTCCAACCTTTTCAATTCTGTGGGTTAGATGCTAGTTTGGCAGGACACATACAGAAATATAATTCCACATTCTAGAATCAGATTTTTTTGTTTTAGTAGGATTTAGCCATGGGGCTAAGAAGTAATAACATTACATTCAAATAAGAGAACAGCTCATCTCTTAGTGAGAACCCGAGGAAAGGGGGCTTTTTTTGCACTAGAGTCCCAACGTGGACATCAATACTTGTAATAGCAAGTTGGGGAAAGCAGCGAAGGGTTTCACATGCAGGCACACAATGCATCGTGGTTGTCCATTACTCTCAATGAACAAGCAAGCTTCTTCCCACTTAGTTTGAAATGCTCTTTTTCTCTGCATTGGTTTTTTTTTTCTTAGTGGCAGCCATTGCAGTTACTTGCACCAGGTTGTAACATGCCATGTTTAATTCCTTGCAGCACATACCACAATAAACACAATTCACAGATATTCTCACAGCTGAGACTTGAAAGCAACTATCCTGACTCAGGAGGAGAGTCTGGCAATGGCCTCACAGCTGCCACAGAGCATGGGGGCACAATGGGCCTGCTGGGCTGCACACTGCTAAAAAACATTCAGAGGCTGGACAAAATCATCCTGCAAGCTGGATCCATCCCTCGGGCCCCAGTTGGACCACTGGCATCTCAAACAGCTAAATATTTGAATCATTATCTTTCGACACCATGTAGCATTAGATCACAACCAACTACTTTCTTTCAAACCAGAGAATGAAGTTTGACTTTAGAGTTACCTGAACAGAATATCACAAAGCCAGATTTATGGTTGCCTCTGCAACCTTAATTCTTCTGCATCATGCATATGCATTATTCACATAATTGTATACTATGTTTCCACAGGAACCTTTCCACATTCAGTATTTAGGATGGACAGAAGGCAGAGCTCCAGAAGGAGATAGGATTAAGATTGAACAAACAGCCATGAATCTGGAATTTCCTCACTTTCAAGTGTGTGTGTGTGTGTGTGTGTGTGTGTGTGTGTGTGTGTGTGTGAGGGAGAGAGATTCATAGATACTAAGGTCAGAAGGGACCACTCTGATCATCTAGTCCGACCTCCTGCACAGCGCAGGCCACAGAATGTCACCCACCACTCCTATGAAAAACCTCACCTATGTCTGAGCTATTGAAGTCCTCAAATCATGGTTCAAAACTTCAAGGAGCAGAGAAGCCTCCCTCCAGTCAACCATGCCCCATGCTACAGAGGAAGGCAAAAAAACCTCCAGGGCCTCTCCAATCTGCCCTGGAGGAAAACTCCCTCCCGACCCCAAACATGGCAATCAGCCAAACCCTGAGCACATGGGCAAGATTCACCAGCCAGATACCCAGGAAAGAGTTTTCTATAGTAAATCAGATCCCATCCATCTAATATCCCATCTCAGGGGACTTGGCCTATTTACCCTGAATATTTAAAGATCAATTACTTACCAAAATCCCATTATCCCATCATACCATCTCCTCCATAAACTTACCGAGTAGAATCTTAAAACCAGATAGATCTTTTGCCCCCACTGCTTCCCTTGGAAGGTTATTCCAAAACTTCACTCCTCTGATGGTTAAAAACCTTCGTCTGATTTCAAGTCTAAACTTCCTGGTGGCCAGTTTATACCCATTTGTTCTTGTGTCCACATTGGTGATGAGCTTAAATAATTCCTCTCCCTCTCCTGTATTTATCCCTCTGATATATTTATAGAGAGCAATCATATCTCCCCTCAACCTTCTTTTAGTTAGGCTAAACAAGCCAAGCTCCTTAAGTCTCCTTTCATAAGACAAGTTTTCCATTCCTCGGATCATCCTAGTAGCCCTTCTCTGTACCTGCTCCAGTTTGAATTCATCCTTTTTAAACATGGGAGACCAGAACTGCACACAGTATTCTAGGTGAGGTCTCACCAGTGCCTTGTATAACGGTACTAAAACCTCCTTATCCCTACTGGAAATGCCTCTCCTGATGCATCCCAAAACCGCATTAGCTTTTTTCACAGCCATATCACATTGGCAGCTCATAGTCATCCTATGATCAACCAATACTCCAAGGTCCTTCTCCTCTTCCGTTACTTCTAATTGATGCGTCCCCAACTTATAACTAAAATTCTTGTTATTAATCCCTAAATGCATAACCTTACACTTCTCACTATTAAATTTCATCCTATTACTATTACTCCAGTTTACAAGGTCATCCAGATCCTCCTGTATAATATCCCGATCCTTCTCCGAATTGGCAATACCTCCCAGCTTTGTATCATCTGCAAACTTTATTAGCACACTCCCACTTTTTGTGCCAAGGTCAGTAACAAAAAGATTAAATAAGATTGGTCCCAAAACTGATCCCTGAGGAACTCCACTGGTAACCTCCCTCCAACCTGACAGTTCGCCTTTCAGTAGGACCCGTTGCAGTCTCCCCTTTAACCAATTCCTTATCCACCTTCTGATGTTCATATTGATCCCCATCTTCTCCAATTTAACTAATAATTCCCCATGTGGCACGGTATCAAATGCCTTACTGAAATCTAGGTAAATTAGATCCACTGCATTTCCTTTATCTAAAAAATCTGTTACTTTTTCAAAAAAGGAGATTAGGTTGGTTTGGCACGATCTACCTTTTGTAAAACCATGTTGTATTTTGTCCCATTTACCATTGACTTCAATGTCCTTAACTAATTTCTCCTTCAAAATTTTTTCCAGGACCTTGCATACTACAGATGTCAAACTAACTGGCCTGTAGTTACCCGGATCACTTTTTTTTCCTTTCTTAAAAATAGGAACTATATTAGCAATTCTCCAATCATTCGGTACTATTCCTGAGTTTACACATTCATTAAAAATTCTTGCTAATGGGCTTGCAATTTCAGGTGCCAATTCCTTTAATATTCTTGGATGAAGATTATCTGGGCCCCCCAATTTAGTCCCATTAAGCTGTTTCAGTTTCGCTTCTACCTCTGATATGGTAATATCTACCTCTATATCCTCCTTCCCATTTGTCATGCTACCATTATCCCCAAGATCCTCTTTAGCCTTATTAAAGACTGAGGCAAAGTATTTGTTTAGATATTGGGCCATGCCTAGATTATCTTTAACCTCCGCTCCATCCTCAGTGTTAAGCGGCCCCACTTCTTCCTTCTTAGTTTTCTTCTTATTTATATGGCTATAGAACCTTTTACTATTGGTTTTAATTCCCTTTGCAAGGTCCAACTCTACTCGACTTTTAGCCTCTCTCACTTTATCCCTACATCTTCTGACCTCAATTAGGTAGCTTTCCTTGCTGATCCCTCCCATCTTCCACTCCCTGTATGCTTTCTGCTTCTTCATAATCACCTCTCTAAGATGCTTGCTCATCCAGCTTGGTCTACAACTCCTTCCTATGAATTTTTTCCCCTTTCTTGGGATACAGGCTTCCGATAGCTTCTGCAGTTTTGATTTAAAGTAATCCCAGGCCTCAACTACCTTTAGATCCATAAGTTCTTCAGTCCAATCCACTTCCCTAACTAATTTCCTTAATTTTTGAAAGTCAGCCCTTTTGAAATCAAAAACCCTAGTTGCAGATTTATTTTTGTTAATCCTTCCATTTAGTTTGAACTGAATTAGAGAGAGAAGATATTTCTGACTTTGGCAGTGATTGGTAGCTATTTAGCACCAATATTCAGCGTTTAAATGTAGTACAACTGAGGTTGACTCTGTAATTCTTTCTTAAAAGACAGAACTCACTCTGACAAGTGTAGGTATGTGACTGTAAAAACACCTGCACATAATTTGCCCTGCTATAATCCATTTACACATAGGTAACTGATGAACGTAAGGAATGTCAGGTTTCAGAGTAGCAGCTGTGTTAGTCTGTATCTGCAAAAAGAAAAGGAGGACTTGTGGCACCTTAGAGACTAACAAATTTATTTGAGCTCACGAAAGCTTATGCTCAAATAAATTTGTTAGTCTCTAAGGTGCCACAAGTCCTCCTCTTCTTTTTAAGGAATGTCAGTATTGCACAGGGGGTTTGGGGTGAAATTTTCCCTCTGATTTCACATGCTGTCTTCAATAAGTCTCTAATACCCAGCTTCTTTCTCTGAGTTTACATGCTGCTGCTAGGCTTCCATCCAGGCTCCACCATTACAGAGGCAGTTCTGTGATAATTATCCCTGCATGATAGCTCAACATGTAAAGGGGTGTAAACAAGTTATATATAGTGCGAGCAAGTCTATTTAAGTCACCAAAAACAGCCCCATAAGGCAGTTTCAGAATATATGAAACAATATTTCATTCTCAAGTCCCTGAATGTGTAACCAGCTCCTTTTAGCAAGCCTCACACTGGTATTCAGTGGGACAGCTTGACTACTGAGCGGGTGGGTGGAAGGGGGATTAACTAGTAGATGATTTAGGGCATCTGTCCCAAACTTCGTCATATTTTAATGGTTGAAAATTTTCACCAGCAGCCTCAAGCTGCTCATGCTGGGGTCTGTGTGCAGCCAGCAGCATGAATAATGTTTTGCAAGGGAGTTGGAAGCCACGAGGCCTCCATCTGCCTGAGCATTTAGTGTTTGTTCTGGTGAATAGAGTACTTCATAGAGAGGTTTAAAGATACTCCACACAACCACTTTGTAAGGTAGGTGAACTCTGCCCATTTTACACAGAGGGTTTCTAAATCATTTACCATCTAGCCAGAGATGAAGTCATTGTGAGAGCTCGATAGAATGTGGGAGGAGTTCCTTGCTCCCAGCAAGCCACAATACATCTAATGGTAGCCCCTAGTTGTGGTCAGAGGTACCTCTGATTGCTCAGTCAGGAAATTAGTTCAGCTGCAGGTGGCTGGCTAGGATGGAGGTTGCACCAGCACAAGTACTATCTGTAGCAAGCTGAGCAATCTTGTACCCCATAACTATGGACTGGTCTAGGATCCTCCACAAAACAGGGAACCACAGCCTATGGGTTTCCTGATCCCAAATGATCTGGGTATTGTAGGGGAAAAAACAGTGACAAACTTTCAGGTCTAGCAATTAATGCTCTGGAATATTTTTGCCAGGAAAAGGGTTAGGAACTTTTTGGGTATTTTAAAGAAAGTTAGGGTATTTCTAGGTCTACCAAACTGGGGATAGGAAACATGGCCAGGAGCCTTACCATCCTGAAAGATTGGCTCTGGAAAGGGGCAAGCGTCCAGCCCTCTTTCTGCATCTGTGACTGACTTGGATTAATGTTTAAACTACATGTTCAAAGTATAGCCCATAGAGAAAAGGTGTTAATTTAATGGAACATTACCCCTTCACATTCTTGGTGTAGAAAGACCAATCCTTCAGTTACTAGCAGTAAGAAATCACAGAGAGTGTACATTTGGGAATGGGCACCTAAGACAATCCATTGCAGTCAGTTTGGTAGCCCTCTTCTGTTCCTGCATTTAGGATACCATTTTGTTACCAACTCTCCTACAACTAGGCAACATTAGTTGTGATGTAGGAATAATGGGGTTCTTTGGAATTGCATGGGCTTTTGCCACTTCCACCACATACAAATCTAAAAGCCCATCCCAAAGTGACAGTTCAGAGCACAGAACATTTACACATAGCACTTTCACTTAGACAGCATGATGCCAGCCGGCTAATGACAGGATTTTTGCCCATTCCAGCACTCTGCAGCAGCGCAACCATTTTGGATTTTCCCACAGACATATTTGAAGCTTTAAAAAGTTCACTAGAATTGTTAAAAATGTTTCTCTGAGCAAGCATAAGGGGCTGCAAAATCTCTCTCCCGGTCACCATCTTCCCTATGAAAAGTGGTTCCCTGGTGGGTTCAGTTCTAAAAATGAGTTTCAGGATGTTTCTTGGAGTAATGTTTGGAGAAGCATTTTGAAACTCAGTTTTAAAGCTTGAAACTTGACTATTAGGACTCCTTTCTCAGGCCAGGTCTACACTAGAAACTTTTCCTAGTATAGTAACCTTGGCTAGGATTGAGATTCTTTTTATACTGACCAAAACCCTAGTGCAGTGGATGTAGTCACACAAGCATAAAAGTGCTTTTGCTACTGTCACTCATTTTGTTTGGAGAAGGGGTACAATCTATACTGGCAAAAGCACTCCTTTGCTGGTATAACCTGCATCTACACAGGGAGGGTTTTGCTAGCATAGCTATACCAGCAAACCTTTTCTACTGTAGACTAGGCCTCAGGCCCTGGCTCAACACCATTGAAATCAGTGGAAAGGTTCTCATTGACTTCAGTGGGAACTGGATGGATCCCACACAGTACAAAAAATTCCTTCTGCCACTGTTGACTTTTTACAATCTTTCCTTTAGTTTTGCAGAACTCCAAAGAAACATATTAAAATGAAAAAGAACTTACAGCCTCAAAAGCTGCTATAGGGAATCATTTGGAATTGACTACATTTGTTGAGGATCACTTCCCTCCAGCCTCATTTCAGACTTAAAAGTTTTTGCTTTCCATTTAGAATTTCTCTGTATTCATTGCCTGGGCTTAAACAACCATCTTAAAAAGAAAATAATGCTTTCTAAACTGTGAGGAAGTTGCTTGTTAGTGATTCAAATCTAATACTGCAACCAAGCACAAATATTGATTTGATATAGATTTGATTCTTCTTTTGAAAACAGAATGTCCTTTTTTAATCGTATTGGGAAATCAAATTAAGATAGTGTGAAAACTACAGCACACAAACAAGATGTCCCATCCTTAAAAGCAGGCTATTTATTCTGTATCCGAGATGATAAACTCGGGGCAAGAGAATGGGAATTTTGCCATTGACTTCAATGGGGCCAGGATATCAGCCTTCATGTTTATTATATACCACTTCTATGCAACATTTTCTGCATAGTGACATTTTTCAAAACCACCTATAAAGAATGTCACTTGCAGCTGGGCAAAGGCTGACAGTTGATCAGAAGTTGAATTCTAGTAAAGCTAAATATAATTCAGGAAATTACATCAGTTGGTGAAAGCACATAGCTGACCCATTTGTCTGCACAGCGCTGTCTCTTAAGGTTTACTCAAATTAATTCTAATTGTATAACATCAAGATACTGAAAAAGCTCCCCACCAGCTGCTGTACATATGTGATAAGAGAGCTGATTAGAAGTCAGACCAATATTCTTCATGTCAAATTCTCTCAAACTCTTGTTGCTTAGCAGAAAGGTAGATTCTCCTTGGGATTTCTGCCTTTTTTTTCTACTTGCTCTCACTAGAGTTTTTTATTTAAGAGCTGAGCATACTGCCTGGTAGCGAATTAGTCTTTAGGCTAGATCCTGATGCCCCTGCATGTGCTGAATAATACCGAACTCTGTGAGTTCTCCTGGTGATTTCAGTGGGACTATTTTCAGAGTGAGGTACGATTCAACACATCTGAAGGCACCAGAATCAGGCTGTTTGGTCTGAATAATCTTGTGTATCCTGTCGCTCACCCCGCCAAAGTAAGTGAGAGATAATGGAAGTGATATCGCTCAAAGAGGGGCCCATTGTGGAGTCTGATTTTTTTTTTCTACTGTGTCCATCATTTCTCCACTCCCTTCCTAATGCAATCGGCCTGCTGATTGGCTGCACCCTGTACAGCTGTTTCTCTCCCACTAGAGCATGATACATTTTCAAGTGAGTTCTTGTGTCAGAGGCTTGCATGTGAAAACCCTCCTTTCCCATATATTTTGTTTCCATCCTTCATTGTTATGCCTAGGGAGGTTGTGGAATCTCCATCATTGGAGATTTTTAAGAGCAGGTTACACAAACACTTGTCAGGAATAATCTAGATAATACTCAGTCCTGCCATGAGTGCAGGGGACTGGACTAGATGACCTCTCGAGGTCCCTTACAGTCCTATAAATCCAAGATTCTATAAACAGCAGCTTGCATCGCTGAATCTTTTTATTCTAGGGTGGGAAGGAAACTTCTCTAAATTATACGGGTTTTATTTCCAGGTGGTTTATCTTCTTCCTTCTCCTCAAATACCAGTGCCCTGTTGCTGCATAAAGGTGCTACTTATTTCTTCTTTAGGCCCTATTATTTCTTTGGCATTATCCCATGGGGAGCTTTTCAGAACCTGGGTTTTCCCTATGCCTCTGACTTTGAGATCCTGGATTTCTCTGAATTATCATACCAAGTTTAAAAGTGGAGTGTCTGACTCGGTATAGATAATACCAACTTTCTAGAAGCCTTTCCATAAACAGGCACTCTGCTTTGCTCTATGCTTAGTGACTGTGACATTCCCTTGTCTCAACTGACAACAGAACCCAACCCTGGTTTTGTGTTTTCCTGCTGTGATCCAAGTTTTAACATTTCCCAGTAGCATTTATTCATGGTACAGGTACAGGTACAGACCCCACCAACTGAGTTTTTTTAGCAAAATGACTGTTTATCTCCTCCACGTACATGTGTTTCTCCCCTTCTTCTCTTTTATTTTATTGATGGAGGGTTAATCTGTTCTTTTCTGTATTTCTAGTGTGTTCACTACTTTTTGCCATGTAAAAGAAAATTAAGTTGATAGCGTTATCAGGAACAACCTGGAAACTTGAAAATAAAATGTCAATACTTTGTGCCTATGTGTTTTTAAATGTAGTTAATACTCTCAGAACTCTTTTTCCAACCTGGCCCTGGGCTGAGTGTCACCTCATTGATGATATGGAAGAGGGGGAGATCAGTTATACATGCACACTTTAAGTTAAAAAAAATTCACAGGGATAAAATA
Source organism: Dermochelys coriacea (assembly GCF_009764565.3). Lineage (NCBI taxonomy): Eukaryota > Metazoa > Chordata > Testudines > Dermochelyidae > Dermochelys > Dermochelys coriacea. The sequence continues at coordinate 41,412,546 of NC_050072.1, forward strand.
AGCAAAAGTGGATTGTTGAGAGTATATTTTTCACCTTTTTGTGAAACCAGTGGAAAATCTACACTACTGGGCTCTGGTCTTACATTAGAAACCCCCTCCCCTCATTGTATATCTACCACCGCAGTTACACCCAGTTTCTTTAACATACATATTGGATTCAGAGTAGTAGCCGTGTTAGTCTGTATTTGCAAAAAGAAAAGGAGTACCCGTGGCACCTTAGAGACTAACAAATTTATTAGAGCATAAGCTTTCGTGAGCTACAGCTCACTTCATCGGATGCGTTTCGATGCATCCGATGAAGTGAGCTGTAGCTCACGAAAGCTTATGCTCTAATACATACTGGAGTGAGTATTATTACCTCTTCCTGTAGTGCTAATACAGGCTTTACTAGGAGCTAGTGCTCCTTTCTTTTAGCATTTTAATCCTCCTTTAGAGCACCCAATTACCACGGTCAATTAGCATGGACAGACAGCTAAAGAGGCCAGAGCGCTGTCAAGCTGGTAGCTACCATCTCATAGACACATCACAGCACCTGCATTAAACTGAATTTCTCTCACTACTTCTCCTGGGGGAGGTTTTCGAGTGAGGCACAGAGTTTTGCTTGCAGGGACTCTCCGGCGTTTGGGTGCAAGAGAACGGAATCCCAGCGGGGTAAGTCCCGAGCGATCGCTGCAGCCAGAGCCCCAGAGAGCTGGGGCTTCAACTCCAGTGATCAGCCTGGAAATAAGTTGCCCGACCCAGCAGAAAAAGGAAACCGCTCCAGCCCTGCGCGAGTGCTCTGAGCCTGCCACTCGTGCGAGAGGTGAGGCTGCTCCCTTCCCCTCTGCCAGCGGCGGCCCCTCTCTTTGAAGTGGAGGTTGCGGGGGCGGCAGGTGAGAGGCCAGTGGCAGACACTCGTGGCTTTAGCAGCGGGCTGCAATCCCCGCCTTGCTGCTGCGCCTTGGAGCTGCTCTGGAAGTACCCGAGAGACGGGGAAATATACACCCTGCCCCGCGAGAGAGGCCCCTCCTAGGGGCAGGGGAGGCCCCCTGGTGACTACAGAAAGAGGGGCTAGGGAGGGGAAATAGAGTCCGGGCTGAAACGTGCGACTGTCCCTTTAAACCCATTGTTTCATGTTCTCTGTGTGTGTGTGTGTGTATAAATCTCTCCTCTGTTTTTTTTCCACCAAATGCATCCGATGAAGTGAGCTGTAGCTCACGAAAGCTTATGCTCTAATCAATTTGTGAGTCTCTAAGGTGCCACAAGTCCTCCTTTCCTTTAAACCCAGTTGCTCTGGGCCAGGGCTAGGTCTGGGCCAGTCGTTAAAGCCCCGGGCTGTCCCTTCGGCTTACGCCATGCCTCCGCCGTCACAAGCAAAACAAGTCGGCGCTCGGGAGCCAACGCTAATGGGGGGTCTTTTCTGGCCGCTGCCCATTGGTGGCCTCCGCCTGCCTCCTGCTCCGGGGCTCAGCGCGCCCAGGGGAGGCCCTTTGGTTAAGACCTGGGTCTCCGTGCCGCCGTGCCCGAGCGCCGCGGAGGCTGCCAGGACGCCGGAGCAAGCTGCCCGGGCGGCAGGTCCAGCCCTTCCACTCTCGACCCCGACCCGCTGGCCAGATCGGTCGAGTGACCTTAGAGATGGCTCCCTCCTGCAAACACTTCCTCGGCTTCTGTCCTGCCATCCCTCGGGCAAAGCGTGTACGCGTCCTCGCTGGGAGAGGAGGCCTGCGCGGCGGCTATCGCTTCTCTTTGAATGCGGGGGGCGAAAGGGAAGCATCGATCTGTCGGCTGCGATGAGAGTTTTCAGCGTTGGCAAGTTGTTTTAAAAGTTTCTGAAGTGTCTTGGAGATTCAGTGCAAGTAAACAAATGGGGAAGGGGGGCTAAAATGCACCGTTCCGGTCAAATTTAAGCAGGCTTACATTTGAAATATAAGCGAGATGTGCAGAGAACCATCAGCCCACTCACTCTCGCACCTACACAGACGCACGTGTGATTGTATCATTGTCTCAAACACACGCCCGCCTACTGGATACGTGTATGTGGAGACAGATAAATAGGGGATTGATAGATAGATTCCTTATAGGTTCAACAAAATTAAAACCAGTCACTTAAAACGCACTTGCTGGTTCTTTGAACTCAAGTCACAAGTTAAGTGGTAGGCTAAATTTTCAACTCCTTCATAAATGACTGTACATTAATTTTCCTTGGTATCTTTTGCACTTAAAAAATACAACTTCGTTTTACAATAAAGAAAATCCAGAATGTACACGGAGTTAGGAGTGATCAGAGAGAAAGGGGAAAATAAGATCAAAGTTCACTTTAATTGAGAAAAGGAGGTCAAATAATTTTTCTTATCAGAAATTAGACTATCTGAACATATTCAAATCATTGCTATCATTTAACTTTGGAAGCTGTTTAAATTCATAAACGACTTGACATTTACATTCATGTGAAGCACAGAGTTAACATTCCCATTTACCTATAGGTAGTACAGATTATGACAAACTAAAGAAGAAAAATATGTATTTTTGGCTAAAGCATTCGATCTCAAACTACCTTCCCAAATAGGAAGAATTCAATCCGTTTAATAGTGCAAAATAATATGCAACCCTGTCAGATCTGAACGGAATAACAGATCACGATGCATATACCCTGTGTGAAACTAAGAGGCACTATACAAAATAGACATTCTGGCAATTCAGTTGAAATCACAGTTTAAGCTATCCCAATTTCTGACTTTAGAAAGAGCTGTTAGTAATACCTTTCAGTACAAATCAGGTTATTTCTTGACTCTCATCAAAAGAAAGTACCTATATCTATATCTATATCTATATCTATATATCTACAAAAACCTGCAATTTTCTTGAGTCAAAGGTGGGGTTTTTTGTTTAAAAGGAAATTGACATTGGGCGAAGTATTCAGGAAAGTTTTGTTGAACAGCCAAGAAGTCAGAGCTGACAGTATTTGTTTACTTTTCCACACTTTGCAAGTGAAGTGTGAATAACTACACTCTCTTTATTCCAAATGCATCCGATGAAGTGAGCTGTAGCTCACGAAAGCTTATGCTCTAATAAATTTGTTAGTCTCTAAGGTGCCACAAGTACTCCTTTTCTTATAGTGTGAGTGTTTGTTCAGCAACAATGCCGTAGCTAATCACCTGTGCTGGGAGAGAGACTCATTGACTTATTGCCCTTTTCACTGCACAGCATCAAAATGTGATTACCCTGGTTTAGCTGGGGAGGAGGGAAGAGAGGGCAAGAGAGAGAAAGCAGCACCAAGCAAATCGTTTCAAACTTCAGTAAAAGACTGCTTGTTTCCCAAACGAGCAGTGTGATTCCTAGTCATACTTTTAAGGTGCTTTTCAAAATGAAAACTTGCGTCTTATTTTCAAGAATTTTTAAACAATAGATGTATTTGCGCCTGATAGTCACGCAGATGGGTTCTGTGTGCTTTCTTAATGAGAAATCCTCGTTCGATTAGGCTGTTTTTTTAAAAATCGGTTTATAATTAGGTGAATTGTAATGACTTCATGTTTAGCAAAATCTCTCTCATGTAAACAACCTAACTCCCATGCACTGAAAGGTAGCGGGCTACTATAAATACATGATACAGACATATCAGTTAGTAATGAGATCAGAAGTACCTTGTAAGGTTATAAAATTATGTTTTCCCCCCAAAACGAAATTCACTTTTCAATCTCGCTGCCAGCGACGTAACTTTTTAAGCCCCTTCCTCCACTGTGGAAAGAACTGCTTCAAACTCGCACTTACTCGACCAGATCTAGGTTAGACTCAGAGCGCTCTGCAATCTTCTTTTAATCCCAGAAAAAAAGACAAGAAGGTTTTATGCATAGGATGGTTTATTTAACCGATGCTACTCGAGCAGACAAGGTGGTTAACAGCTACCACAAGCAACGATCTGCAAACCCCAGGTCTACCCAAAATAAATACAAGTGGCGAAATAGGGTGTCATTAAACGGTCATTAAATTTGTTAGTCTCTAAGGTTCCACAAGTACTCCTTTTCTTTTTATTAAACGGTCTGAGTACTGTGTAAACTCAGAGGAGCAGACGGCGCTCAAGTTAGCTGGGGAACACGTGCCAGTCCGTTTTCCAAAGCGCTGAATTGCAAGCGCTAAATTTGCAGTAGTTCAGAAAGGGGCTGACTCAGTTTGTGACGCTTTGGGAGGCGAGGATTGGAATCGGGAGCGGCATTGTCTCCCCGTGGAACAATGGCAGACGCTGCACCGGAGTCTGAACTACTTGGATTTGCAGCACGCTGTGCGTTGTAACTAGGAGGAGACACTCAGGTGCTGCGCGGTAAAGTGGCGCTGCCCCTGCCGCAGTCCTTGGGAGAGTGGTCACCGGGGGAGGGATGGGGGGTGGAGGGCAACAAGCAGATAAGGTAGTAGCAGAAGAGATGTGGAGTTTGATGAAGCAACCGCAGGGAGCCCCCGAGGAGGGAGTGTCCTTCACTGCCTGCAAAACTTGCACTTGATAATTTTCTTAAAAGCACTTTGGAAATCTTTGTTGAAATAAGCGTAGATGATGGGGTTGAGGAGGGAGTTGGAATAGCCCAGCCAGTTGATGACTGCGCCCAGCCAGTCCGGCATGTAGCACTCAGTGTCACAAAAGGGCAAGACCAGGGCCACGATGAAGAAGGGCAGCCAGCAGAGGATGAACGTGCCCATGATGATGCCCAGGGTTTTGACCGTTTTCCTTTCCCTGGCCAGAGCCATCTTCCTCTTGGCCTCGGTGCTCCTCTCGTTCTTCTTCTCGAAAGATGGGGCCAGCGGGGTGCTGCAGGGCTCGCTGGGCAGGGGCAGGTGAGTTTTGGAGGAGTTGTGATATCGCTGGACCTCAATGACCTCCAGAGCGGCTCCCTCCTCCCCGTGTCTCGCGGCCCCGTTGACACACGCGCTGGGCTTGGGCTCCACCGTCCGCTTCCAGCTCTTGCTGGGCTCCCCGTTGTTTTTCTTCTGCAGGGTGGCCGGGGAGACCGTCAGGCAGGTGTCCGCGATCTTCTTCTTCTTCTTCTTCTTCTTCTTCTTCTCCGCTTTCTTGACGGTCTTGCGGATCCGGAACCGGGCCGCCCTGAAGATCCGCCCGTAGAGCACCAGCATCAGCAGCAGGGGGATGTAGAAGGCGCCGAAGGTGGAGTAGATGGTGTACCCGTGATCCTTGCTGATGGTGCAGGCGTCGGGGTCCGACCTGTCCTCGGGCGTCCGCCAGCCCAGCATGGGCGGGATGGATATCAAGAAGCCGATGAGCCAGGTCAGGCTGATGAGCACAGCCGCTCGCCTGGGCGTCCGCTTGTTGACATAGTCGATGGGGTCGGTGATGGCCCAGTACCTGTCCAGGGCGATGGCGCACAGGTGGAGGATGGAGGAGGTGCAGCACAGCACGTCCAGGGAGATGAAGATGTCGCAGGTGACCTGCCCCAGCGTCCACTTGTTCAGCACCTGGTAGAGGGCGGCCATGGGGAGCACCAGCACCGAGACCATCAGGTCGGTGACGGCCAGGGAGCCGATGAGATAGTTGGCCACGTTCTGCAGGGAGCGCTCCAGGGCTATGGCCGCGATCACACAGGCGTTGCCCAGCAGGGCGCAGAGGATGAGGGCGCCCAGGAAGAGGGAGGTGAGGAGCTGGTAGCTGAGGGTCACCGCGGCGCCCGGGCCCCTCGCGGAGGACCGGTCGCTGGGGGAGGTAGTGTTGTTGGCCACATCCATGCCGGGGCAGCTCGGAGCGCATGGGCAGAGCGCGGCGCGCTCACGCCTCCGCGCTCCGGCGGGCAGGTGGCGAGTGCTCCGCTCTCCTGCCGCGAGTCATCGCCGCGGGCCGCCGGGCGCGCCGCGCCGCCGGGGCGCCTGGCCACGCCGGAGAGCCCTGGGCGGGAGCGGCTGCGGGCATCCAGGAGCGCGCGGTTCACACGGCGTCGGGCGGCGCAGAGTGGCGGTGCCTGTCCAGGCCGATCCCCGGGGCGAAGCGCGGCTGAGCGCCCGGCCCCGGCCCCCCTCTCCCAGCCGGCGCCCGCCGGGCTCCGAGGGGCCGGCACGGAGCAGCCTCGCTGGCGCTGGCGGCTTCTCCCCTTCACTCCCTCTGCCTGGCGTTGTGCCCCTGGCGGCTCCTGCTCCCCTCCCGCTCGCTCCCTGTTTGATCTGCTCTCCCTCTGCCCCCGCCCCCGTCCCTGCTTTCGCTCTCTTCCCCCGCCCCCTCTCCTCTGGGGTGGCTCTCGCTGCCGGGCGGCAGTTGTACTCCGGCCTCTTTCATCAACCGCGCGGGCGGAGCATCCTCTGCACCCGCTGGGGCAACAGCAAGCGACGCGATCCGCCCCCTCCCTGAGCGAGGAAAGCCCGGGCAACCCGTTGGGAGCTTACCCGGTGCCGCCACACTGTGCGGCTTCCCAACTGCCTCCAGCGTCTCCCAGTCAATACCCCGAGGACCCGAGCTTGGGTGCCCGGGTGGGGTCGTCCCCGTGTATTGAGACGTGGGCTTGCCTCGTCCCCTGCCCTGTGGCCAGCAGCCCGGGCAGGCTGGCGGGGGGAGCGGGGCGCGGCGCGTTGTGGTTCTGCGGGGCGATGCTCGCTGCGGCTCCGTGCCAGGGCTGAGGAATCGGGGGCCCATGTGCAGGCTGAAGTGGATGCTGCACATCACGGAGTGTGTGGCTGCCCTCCCCCCCCCCGGTTCCCCTCCCCGCGCAGCTTGGGCCCTTTCCTTCGCGGCGAGCTTTCCTGGGCAAACTCCTGCCCCCGCGGGCGGCGCTCTGTCAGCCGTGTGGAGGCGCTTGGGAGCGATCCCCGGCCTTAGCGAGAGCCGCCGGCGATGCCGACGCTTTCCCCGAGACTCAACTCCGGTGAAAGTCTTCGGCCGCGGCCGTGGGCCGCCTGCAGCACCCTGGACAGCTCCAGACGTCCAGGGCATTTGTCGCCCCCCGCAGGTAGGCGGCGTGCCAGGGATCGCGGCTCACACGTAGCTGAGGCGGCCGGGGCTCCGGCGCACCCTCGGGGAAGAGCTCACCCAAGGCAGCGGGAGGTGACTTCTCCGCAGAAGCCCTTCTCTCTCGGCAGCACTGCAGTTCCTGGGGCGCGCGGCTTCGCTTCTCCAGGGGGAAAGCTTCAAATCCAGCGGCCCTTCCCCGGGACCCTTGCAAGCCGCGCAGCAAGAGCTGCCGAGGCGGTTCGTTTGCAGCTAAGCAGAACCAACCCAAACACGTACTTTTTGTATCATGTACTTGGGGAAATTCTGCGCTTTATTAGCGTGCCCCACAGCGATCACAATCCCTTACAAAAATCCCCACATTGCAGTTTATCGCTCCGAAATGAGGTTACAATTATTTGGCTCCTCTGTTAGATGGCAATGGGGTTTTTTTTTTATAATTGCTTAAATGAAAGGAACACATGAGTAGCTGTCTGAATTACAAACGAAAACAAATGTATGCAAATATTGGTGAGCGGCGTGGGGAAATGTGCATGCCTTGAATCTTCAAGATACAAGTAACGCTCTCATTTTGTGGAGTAGTGTGTTTTAAAATCAAAGTAAATGGCAAAGTATGTCCCGTGCTACCAAGTGAAGTGTGCGGACCTAAATAGCCATGAAGTGTGTATAGGTAGGTACAGACACACGCTACCGGTAATTCCTCTGACACTGTGTCAAATGATAGTTCTGTCCCCAGTGATCATGAAACTCTTGGGCTGTTAGCTGGGTAGCAGAGCAATCAATAAAGCAACTTTTAAAAAACTCAAGATAGGTCGCTATCCAGTAGTGTGGTGTAGGTGTCCTGAGATGTATTGTTTTACAATGCAGTGCCGGGCACGGTTCCCACTCAATCATTTCAAAGCGCTGTAGTAATGGGGGAAAAAAAAAAAACCCATTCGTGGTGATTCATGTCATTTCAGCTAATGCCCTGAAACAAAGAGGAGAGTCTCTGGCATCGGAGCCTTGGTCCCAGTGCTCTGAAATCTGACGGTCACGTTCTGTTTCCCTCCAAACACAGCAGCGCCGAGCTATCTTTCTTAAAGTTGCATTACAAGAAATTACAATGCAACAAACTATTGCAATCACGATCCTCAGAAGATAAAAAAAAAAATAACGTACAGTTGCGCTTGATAAAAGAGGGAAAGGCTGGGTCTGAAAGAGAGAATGAAATGAGAAAAATATCGCTGGGAACAATCTTAAATAAAGATAGTATCCAGTTGACGTATCACAAATAAATAGGTTAATAATATCTAGTAAACAGTCCAAACAGTCGGAAGAGTAGAAGACGGCTTCTGATCAGGGATCACATACAAAGTTTTCAGAGTAGCAGCCGTGTTACTCTGTATTCGCAAAAAGAAAAGGAGTACCCGTGGCACCTTAGAGACTAACAAATTTATTAGAGCATAAGCTTTCGTGAGCTACAGCTCACTTCATCGGATGCATCCGATGCATGAGCTGAGCTGTAGCTCACGAAAGCTTATGCTCTAATAAATTTGTTAGTCTCTAAGGTGCCACGGGTACTCCTTTTCTTTATACAAAGTTTTATGATTGACAGGTTTAACTTCTGCTTTACTTGGAAGGTGACATTACTGGGAAGAATACTTGGTATGATTTTTATCCTCTTGTCACCCTGAATGACCTGAAAGGATCTTTCCGATTAGTTTGCGTTGCTGCCATGCAAATGTCTTGACAGTAAGATTTTTGACAATTTCCAAATAAATTACATTTATAATTAGGACCAATGGCCCAGGTACACACACTCATACTTGTTAATCTGTACTTAGGAGTGGACCCCAAAGATACCTGTGTCCAGAACTTCATCAGGTTTGGATAATCTCTTTAGTTCGGGTGTGACTTATTGTTTAGAAGAGAGGCAATGCAGATGCAGAACTTCACTTTCAGGCTTTCAAGCTTTCCTGCTTGAAACCTCTAAGGCACCTAGACCTGATGGGCAGACATAGCAGTAGTCGGCAATGCTTTCTGATTAAATGCACGGGCATACCCTATGCCCCCTTGTATGCAAGGTGAGGGGAAATAGGACATGTCAATGATTGATACTCAAGTATGTCTTACTCCTGAACACAACACGGCTCAGACATTATTTCCCTGCTAATAGCAGGTGAAATTCACAGCACAGTAATGGCTTTCAGGGGATTAGATATAGTTTAAAAAAAAAACAGTGCCTCTGGCTAAGAGGTAATTTTTCAGCCAGCCTGGGCACATGAGTGGAGCACAAAATTGGTAAGCAAGAAGACAAGAGTTTGAGTGCAGATTCTGCCACACGCTCCTTGTGTGGCCTTGGGAAGATAACATAGGCCAGAACTGCCAAGTGTCCTCTGATCCTGGGTGCTTCAATTCTGGGCTGCCCCAAAATGAGGCAATTAGGGTTTGTTTTTTCAGAGGCGCTACAGACTCCAATTGATTGTTGAGGGAGGGGGTAGCAAAAGCAATGGCCGTTTCTGAAAATGGGTGTCTTATCTAGAGCAGTGGGAAACAATGGGAAAATTTTCACACAACCTTTTTTTTTTAAATTTGAAACTTCTCAGCCAGCTCTAGTCTTCATCTGTCTTACAGTTATATCAGTAAAATGGGGTGGAGGAGAGGGAGCGGAGTTAAATCGTGGCCAGTAGAGGGAGCCACCTCCATGAGATGGAGAAGTGGTGCAGGCAAAGGGGCATCTCACTCCTTAGTGGTGTGATGGCCTAAGCACTTTAACATAAGTCTCAAATATTACTAAGCATGTAAATGACTGAACAGTCCAAATGAGGGCTCCCCAGGCCTAGCTCCTCTACTGTTCCCCCTGACCTTGGCAAGATGAGTCCTTAAAGGACTCTGCTGCCCATGGCAGTCTCCACCTGAACTGTAATCCCTGCTCTGGAGGGAGGGCACAGGGTACAGTGAGAGTTAATTCAATTGCTAGTACATTATCCCACATGGATTTCCACTCAGGCTTCCATCAGGTCCTAAGAGAAGCATGCCACATAGCATGCTCCCCAGATCTGTCCCTGCCCTACTCCTGACATGCCACTTCCCCACCCTCAGAGTAACAACCCTGCAGAGATGCTGCTTCCTTCCCCCTTCAGCCACTCCAGCTCCCACAGAACACTACCAAAGGCATTTCTTGCTCAGCCCTTGAATGTTTAGGACTGGTGCCCTGGAAGAGCATGAACGTGATTATTTATTTCATTTCAAAGATTATTCTGTAATTCAGAAAATTGATTTCAGTTGCTCAATATAGAGAAGGGAACAGACTGTCTCTAGTTTCACCATTCCTGGTTATTATGCTATTGATGATGGTGTCACACATTGCTTTGAATTTTGTACTTCAACACTAGCAGGTTGCAGTTAGCTACTTTTTTGTTTCACTTGCAGTCCTAAATTATTATTGGTGCACAATCAAAAATGTTGCCAGTGTTCATAGGCTATAGGGTGAGTCTCCTTTATGCCAGGAGCTCTCAGAAGAAACTAAAGTTATAGCTTAACTCTGAGTGAGGTCAATTTATGCCTCCTTGCACTGGATCTGGGTCTCTCACTTTAGTGATTGAAAATTACATGATAAACATTAGGCCTGATCCTCAGGACTGGCCCTTCTGCGTCTGATGCAGCTCTGGTGGGGAAAAGGGCTACAAAAGTGTCATAAACCATCCCTGCACTTTCCTCATCTTCACACTGTTGAGCATAGGTCTAGTATCACAGAGCAAGAAAAACTTTAGTTGTGTCAACTGCAATGATATTCAGACAAGCATTGTGGAAACCAGAGATCACCAGAGTGCTGCAGAGTTCTAAGCCACATGCCTGTTTTCCTAATCACACCACCTGTGCCTGGGTTTAGGATCTGGTATTCTGGGATTACCCTTTGTCGGGGAAATACCCAGGCAGTCAGTGAAACCAATAGTAAGGGAGCTTTGTATCACCTGAATGGTCTGAGGCAGCCTTAAAGGGCCAGAATGTAACCCACTGATTTTAAAAGATACAATATTATGCTTGTACATGTTATGCCTTCTACAAAAATACTGTCCCAGGTCATTTCTCTCATCTGACATTAACCAAATAAATCTTTATAATAAGAGTTTACTGTTCCATAATTCTAGAATGGCTGACTACAATAACACAACTTCTTGGTTGAATCAGTCTTTTACTAGCTGCTAATTAAGATGACTGCATCTACTTCTCAGTAAACATTTACACTCATCTTTTAAGAGCAAGCCATAAAACCGGTTTATTATTAAAACAGTAAACCTGTTTATCATTTTATCAGAAATAAAAAAAATTAATGTTCTGGAATTAAATCACCAAAGCTTAGATGTTACTGGTGGCGTCCAGCTGCTGTCATGTCAGGACTTTATGCAACATGGAAGATTAAAGATGAGTTATGTAGGATCTTTTCTTTCCTTAACCAATAAAAATGTCTGTTCCAGCGTTAAGCAGCATTGCTTAAGAGGGAAAGAGACTGTATTATTCCATGTGTCACACAGGATTTTCCCAAAGGAGTTCAATGACTTAGTAAGTCAAGTGTGTGGCTTTTTCCCCCAAACAAAGGTTTGTGTCAGTTTGTGAAAATTTGCTGTGCAATATCTTACTTAGCTACAAATAGAAATATTATTTTAAACAAATCTGTGTATAATCTACTAAAACAATCACAAACTATACGCTATGTGTAATGGTAGAAAAGCCTATTAGAAGAAAAGTGTATATAATTTAAATTTGAGGAAGGAATGAGCTCTACTGATTGAATTTATCCTGTTAATTGAATAAAGTTCTTGCAAATGTATATAAAACAAATCATTTATTTTATGTCCAAATATCATTAATGTCTAATTACAGTGAGAACATGGGTCAAATTCCAAAACTTACTGCAAATATAGGGAAAATTACTTTTCTGATGACATCTGGCAAGACCATCAAATGGTATTACTCTAAAAGTTGTTCTAGTCCAACTGTTCATACGTTCATACTGTCAGAAACCTCACACTTGAGGTACTTATAAATTAAAAATACCGACATTATTGAAAAAATTAGTTAGAAAGCAATTTTCCCTTCAATTATCCATCAAGTCTTGCGTCCATGATTCTCTTTTAGCTCCAAGAAATGACAACTCAAGCAATTAAAACAGCCCAGGGAATTCTTATTTCACTTACTGCTCTTTACAGTAGAGGTTAATGCTCACTCTTTCCATACTTACAAGTGCAACACAGTTATGAAATTAAAACAAAATCATGCTCAGGTGTGTAAAATCAAATATTTGTGTGTCTATCTTCATCTTTTCAGTGTACCCTTTGTATTTCGCTCATGGGACACAAAGAGCTGGTTGAATCCCTGAGATCACTTGAAACTGCTGGAAGTAGCTATGTCGAGAATGCCATTTAATTGCTTTGTGCAACATAATATGTCCTGGGAATTAGTACAAAGCAACTGTATGCACTTCTTGGTTTTGTTTGATGCCTGCTATAAAAAGAGCCTGCACTTTTAATCTGTTCACAAAATAAAAGCATTTCAAACATGCTGGTGAGAACTTTCTGAACAACTAGAGTTCGAAAGAGCCCCATTAGCCAGGCCTTCACTCAATGTTTTTAGAAGTCATAGTTTGTGGCCATTCATATTAGATCATCAAAATGGATTGTACACAACCTACTTGTTTCAAGATCTTCCATTTTCATTTCAAACAAACTGTTTTTCTAGCTAATGTATGTTTCATGTTAATCATTTGGGGCTAGCCAGTCCTTTTTCCCTCTACCCCAGGGTAAGGGGTGGCACATAACTGTATGGCCTCAGAACCTCCCAGAGAAGGAAGGAATTGTGCATCTAAGGGGAACAATGCCTTCCCTGCTTTCAGGGAATAGTAGTAAGCTACTAGCCTTTACCAGTAGTTGATTAATTACCCTCCACCCTAGGACTTGCTCCACTATGCTGGTCACCACAATGGGGGTGGACACCGAATCCCTTTCCACTGCTGCCCTTCAAGGGGGAGAAGTACCAGTCATGCAGCCCCTGATTTTCTCCCAAGCCCTGCAGCAGATATGAATGGAAGTCATGCAGGGGCATAAAGACCAGCTTATTCCCCATTAGTCCCTATTTAACCACGTAAATCAGACCACAATCTGAATTCAGTTTAACCAAAAACTTAACAAAAAATTCTTCATGGACTTTTCTAAATACAGTTAGTTGGAATTAATGCTACAACCATATAGAAATTGTGCATGTCTATCCACTTCTACCACTCCTGTTCCAGCTCCTTTTCCTTTTTAGGAAGAGGTCAATAGTGTGATCCTTGATTTTGAATTCAGGCTCTTTACAGCTACATTTTATTTGCTTTCCATTTTCTGTTTCTGTGGACCTTTCTGGTACAATTTATAAGTTAATATGCCAGATCAGGCTTCTTGGGGAAAAACGATTAGGAGTGAGATTGTGTTTTTTGCACAAATACCCAAATAAATCTGGTTTTGTTTACCTCAATGTCAAAGCAAAATTGCCATCTTAGGGATAAATTATGTTTCATCCAATTATTACTGGACAAGGAGGGATAAGGAAGAAGATATTTATAGTTCATTATTCTGGTGATAATATGATCCAAGGAAAATAATCAAACCACCTAGAACTGGGTTCTGGAAAAACAGAATCTATGATCTTGCTTGTATAGCTCAAAGGCTAGAGGAATTTTCTGTTGACTTTGGGATTTATAGCCTCTAAACAGTGGCTAAAATATCGTTGTTCCGTCTAATCACAAATTAGTTAGAATGACAGTTAGATAAAGCAGGTTCTGAAAAAAATCAGGGGTGAAATCCTGGGCCTACTGAAGTTAACCAAAAAACAGTGCTTTGAGTGGAATGTGGCAGAGGCATCACACCAGGTGCCTCCAAACACTGAGCCAGATTCTCCTCTCAGCTACAATGAGGCAAATCTATTGCCTTGAAATTCTTGAAATCAAGGGGGTTGCACCAGTGTAATTGACAGAAGGATTTGGCTCACAGAGGCTCACAACCTCACAGGGGGGGGTTTCTATCTGCACTTAGGAAATGCCCTACCAGTTCAAATCAATTGTCCATCTTTATATGACAATGGCCAGCACCAGAAGTTTCAGAGACAGGTGTAAAACTGCACAACAGACAAGTATGCACTAAAATATCTATGGCCTATGTCCTAATCCCAGGCTATCTGAGATTGATGTATGTTTTGAAGCAGGAGGATTTAGACTGATACCCCTTATATACATTCTTATTCTAGCTAATACAACTGAGAACATTCTTCTTAGTGATATAAATCTCTTACTCTTTTTGGAACCCTCCTGTGCTCTTGCCATCAGTGCTAGATTTGTCAGTGAGTTCCACAGATTAAGTATGTGTTGTGTAAAAAATAAAAAAAAAAGTTATTCCCTCTATGAGTTTTAAATTTGTTACATTTTAAATTTAATTGGATAGCTTCTTGTTCTTCTCCTATGAGAGACTCCTATTTATCCTATCAGAATGATCTTCTATACAATAATGACAATTTTATATCTCTCTCATGCCCCTTTTTATTCATCTCCTCTCTAAGTTAAATAATCCCAGTCTTTTCACTCTCTCTTCACATGGAAATCTTTCCATCCTTCCGAGCTCTTCTTCTGAACATCCCACTTGCTGCCATGTTTTTTGTTACAATGCTCAAAAGTTCCATCCCCAGAAGCAATACATTTGTGAATAAGGCTACAGGGTTAAGTCCTTCCCTTTTGATGATGAATATGAATAAATGTGAAATTTTCATATTCCTGTGCATGACATCTGGGCAGCTAATTTACTTGATATTATGTTCTGGCTTTTCAGAACTATGTTGGCAGATGCTTCTGTAGGCATGGTTTCTTGCTCCTTGCAGTAGGCTACCCAAGGCATGTGTAGTCAAATTTGAATCCTTATTAGGTTATGTACAACTTTCAGTTTCTCCAGCACATTTCTCTCCAACTTTTAAATACACAGCAGGCTTCCTAACCATTTCTTATCGGTGATAATGCTGACCATCTTACTAACTCTGAATACATTATCTATTTAATTGTTAACGTTCAGATGAAATAGCAGGGTTCTAACAGCAAATCCTAAAGAATGAATTAAGGAGCTTGAGAAATGGTTAGAGTTAACCCTTTAAATGTATGGGACCAGATCCTCAGCTGATGTAAATCAGCATAGCTCCACTGAAGTCAAATGCATAATTAACCTGTGGAACTCATTGCCACAAGCTATAACAGAGGCCAAGAGCTTACTGGGATTCAAAAAAGAATTAAACATGTCTATAAATAACAAGAATATCCTCTGTTACTTAAGAAAGGGTAGAAAATTAACACTGATTTCCACTGAGTTATGTCAGTTTACATCAGCTGAGGATCTGGCTCATTCAGATATTGTCCAGGCTTCTGTGTTAGCTGTGTGGCGGTAAGAAGAAGAGGTTGAAAAATCAGTCGACAGAAAGGCACCCTGCAGGGTCTCTCTAGTATGCAGTTGCCTCTCAGTTACTCTTTAGCACTTACTAAAGCAATGGTAATAACATTTTAAACTTGGTTTCAGAGTAGCAGTCATGTTAGTCTGTATTCACAAAAAGAAAAGGAGGACTTGTGGCACCTTAGAGACTAACAAATTTATTTGAGCATAAGCTTTCATGAGCTACAGCTCACTTCATCGGAACCTGGACATTCTCTGCCCTATTTTTATAGGGATGGGGATGAAGAAATTTTCATGAGACACAGGAAAGTGAATTGAAATTCATGATTATGCTAAGGTGTGTGGACTATTGTGAAAATACGTGTATCTATGAACATGAAAATATTTGCCAGCTGGTAAGTGGGACAGTCACTGGCATATCTGCCACACTGCATCATGACAGCGAGCCTCCCACAACACTGATCACCACTTCAGGAGGTACAGCCTCCAGGGCTGCATGCCTGATTTGGATGACAGACAGTTTTTGTTGCATCAGTTCACAAATTGTTCCCAAACAGTTCACTCTTACCATCACAGTATCCTTGTAATAGCTCTATTTTCTATGGGAACTTGAGTTGCCTCCTGCATGAGTGATGTTGTATAAATAACAGCTGCCTAGGAGCAGTTTCAATTTGTACATGTTACTTTTGCTCACTTTTTTTTTTTTTTTTTTTTACATTTTCAAGTCAATTGTTTATCTTGGTTCATTGAGGATGGATCTGCTTTAGTTTCTTCCTTCTCTGATGATATTAGATGCATGATCCACCTCGTATGTATCAGACAAGTGTCCCAATTTATACTTTAATTCTCAATAGAGGAATATCAATTAATCATAAATTAGGGGCAAATCATACAGTCTTTGCTCAGGAAAAATCCCCACTGACTTTAACGTGCATTTTGTATTCATAAGGGCTGCAGGATTAGTCATTATTTATGGAAAGCTGCCTAATGCTACTCTTTTTTAAAAAATAATTTGATAATCAGGATTATGGAAAGAATAAATCCATCCACAAAGCGTCTTTGGAATCTGTGTTCAAATGACAACTATTTTCTTCTAAGCACCACTTAAATTCTCTCCAATCAGAGTGATTACTTATTCTGAAGATATGGGCTGTGAGTCAGCAAGGTATTTAAACTCTTGTATAAAATTAGGCACTTCAGGAGGCACCAGGCCAATTGAACTGTTAAGTATGCCCCGAATTGGGGCTCATACTCAGGAAAATACTTTTGAGTACTCAAAACTGATGTAAGAATAACAGGTAAAATCCAAGCCCCAATGAAGTCAGTAGGAGTTTTACCATTGACTTTACTGGGACCAGGATTTCATCCAACATTTATTTCAAACTTATCTTTAATTGAATCAGGATTTTGTTCATTCTTCCAGGACACCACAAATCTCAAATCCAGAAATGTTTAAGCATAATCAGAAATTAAAATCCATAAACACATATTTGACTTTATCTAGAAGAACATGAACCTTAAGAGGACAAAGAGCAGCAATGGTATTCCTAATTCAAGCAATAACCTTGTTATTATTAATGTTGTTAATATTGTTAGTTTATTTTTCACTTCCCAAATGCATGTTAGATATTTTGAATAACTACAGTGACATCTCCTCTTATGGAGTTTGGGATAAGGCCCCCAAAAGAATATGAACCAAATCCTGATCACCTGACTCATGAGTCATGTGAGCAGATACTAACCTTAGGCTGGTTTGTCTGGCCTGGAACACAAGCATCTTTCCCTTCACAAGTACTCAAACCCTGTTTTTATCACAGAAAGATGAAGATGTTATGTTCAGGAATTGAGAGTCTCCTGTGCTATCCCAGAATTATTTCTCAGTCAAATACAGTTGTGGGACTCAAGAAAGAGCAGAAAATCTAGATACATTTTCAGTAAAGACCAGAGCATCAAAAGTTGTTTTAATTATTTGTTTGAAGTGTTGCTATAGCCATGTTGGTCCCAGAATATCAGAGAAAGAAGGTGGGTAAGGTAATATCTTTTGGTGGACCAACTTCTGCTGGTGAGAGAGACAAGCTCTCGAGGTACACAGAGGTCTTCTTCAGGGACCTATGTAGCTCGAGAACTTGTCTCTTTCACAAGCAGAAGTTGGTCCACCAAAAGATATTACCTCACCCACCTTATCTTTTTAATAATTTTTTCAGTTATAACCAATTCTCTGAAAATAGTCTCAGCTCTTTCAATTCCCTCCTCAACCTCAAAACTCTGATGATTAATAACATGTGTTTGATTTTCTAAAATTCCTACTTTTGTAGGCAAAAATTGTTGGTAAGAAATACTAAGGATGAATCTGACTTAACTGACTACATTTCAGATTTAAAGCTCTCTGGGGTGGTACTCACTCGTAAATTATTCTGCACTGTCTCAAAGGCTGTTTCCAGTATAACCAACCTGGGGCCATATGCTTCAGTCTTGGCATCCAACAGGATCCCCATGGAGTTGATTGCAAACAGAATAGTTTTCATGGAGATCTGAATTTCTAAAATTCCAGCAGCAGCAAGTTCTAAACTGATAGCAGAGCAGGTAGGGCTAAGTCATTATTTAAACGGATGGTTTAGCAGCTACCACAGATGAACTACTATCTGTAACTGCTTCTCCAATAGTGTTGGACCCTGTCCTAAAACACAGTTCCCGGGAGCAGTGTCTCTGCCAAGGCTTCTCTAGAGACATTCATCTATAGATAGCATAAAGGTAATTGGCTGATTTGTCTCTCTCACACAATGGATTTATATCAGCATAACTCCAATTACTTCAATGTACTTAGTCCTCAATTATACCAGAGTAATAAAAGTCAAGGCCAATGGGTATTGCAGAGCTCAAAGGCAATTTCCACAAGTGTCCCAGTAGCAGAACAGGACTAATAGGCCACAGGCTGCAAATACACAGCCCCTAATGGAACTCTTACAGCCTCTTTAAACCCTCTTCCTAATACAAGTGGCCTGATTTCTGATTTCATACTGATATAAATCCAGAGTAATTCTATTAGAAGTACATTGGTGTAAAGCTGGTATAAATTACATCAGGACCAGGCCCATAATACCCAGCATGCAACTCTCTCCCATCAGTGAGCCAGAAACAGCCCATGCCCTAAGGCTGTGCTGCCACTGCTTCCCTTGAGCAAAGAAGCTGGTTTTATACAGTCCTTGGAGCAATATCAATAACAAGTGTTTCTCATGGAAACTTGTTGGTCCCAATGACAACTTAATTTGTGCATCTTGTTTTCAAAGGAAAACTGACAGGCGCAGAGAGCTGCCAGCTATTTGGAATCTATGATAATAATAATGAAGGGGTGGAGGAGGGTTTGCAAACACCTCATCTTATGTCATCTTATTTTTTGTTGTTAAAGTTTAGAAATAAGGTGGTTGGCACAAACATACAACCTAGATGGAACAGCTATAAGGTGGGTGCATAACTGGTTGGAAAATTGTTCCCAGAGAGTAGTTATCAGTGGGTCACAGTCATGATGGAGGGGCATATGAAGTGGGGTCCTGCAGGGTTCAGTTCTGGGTCTGGTTCTGTTCAATGTCTTCATCAATGACTTAGATAATGGCATAGAGAGTACACTTATAAAATTTGCGGACGATACCAAGCTGGGAGGGGTTGCAAGTGCTTTGGAGGATAGGATTAAAATTCAAAATGATCTGGACAAACTGGAGAAATGGTCTGAAGTAAATAGGATGAAATTCAATAAGGACAAATGCAAATTACTCCACTTAGGAAGGAACAATCAGTTGCACACATACAAAATGGGAAATGACTACCTAGGAAAGGGTACTGCAGAAAGTGAACTGGGGGTCTGTAGCAGGGCAGTCACCCTGCTCCAGTTCTGAAAGGGTTAAAAGCCAGACCTTGGAGAGGGCTGGGACTGAGAGCCAATCAGGAAGAGGTGGGAGGCAGCCAATCAGAGCTGGCCAAGCCAGTATAAAAGAAGGCAGACTAGACGGGGTAATCAGTCTCTCTCCAGCCTTGGAGAGAGAGAGGGGCAGGGGCAGGGGCAGGGGCAGGGGCAGGGGCAGGGGCAGGGGCAGGGGCAGGGGCAGGGGCAGGGGCAGGGGCAGGGGCAGGGGCAGGGGCAGGGGCAAAGAGGTATTGGGGCCCTGGGGATGCAGCCAGAGGAGGAAGAGGCAACAGGTCCAGTCCCCTGGCTAATGATGAGTGGCCACTTCACACTGCAGTTTGCCCTTGAGGGAAAGAGCTAGATGAAGATTGGCAGTGGGTCACTGAGGCAAGGTGGGTTTAGGGGATTAGGATTCTCCGGAGATGGGAGGACCCTGAGTCTGAGGGCACTGCTACAGGGCAGTACCCGTGAGAAGGGGCCCCATGGGCCGGTGAGGTATGCAGGGCCTGAAGTACAGTGGTGGAGATTGACTAGGAAGCAGGTACTGGTAGGGAGACACTGGCCAACAGGAGACACTGCGAGACTGGGATGAGCTAATTCCTGAGGTAACCAACAGGAAGTGCCACAGTGTTACAAGGTCATAGTGGATCACAAGCTAAATATGAGTTAACAGTGTAACGCTGTTGCAAAAAAGGCAAACATAATTCTGGAATGTATTGGCAGGAGTATTGTAAGCAAGACATGAGAAGTAGTTCTTCCTCTCTACTCCGTACTGATTAGGCCTCAGCTGGAGTATTGTGTCCAGTTCTGGGTGCCACATTACAGGAAAGATGTGGACAAAATGGAGAAAGTCCAGAGAAGAGCAACAAAAATTATTAAAGGTCTAGAACAATGGGTCTCAAAGCCGGTCCTCCACTTTTTCAGGGAAAGCCCCTGGCTGGCCAGACCAGCTTGTTTACCTGCCGCATCCACAGGTTCAGCTGATCGCGGCTCCCACTGGCCACGGTTCGCCGCTCCAGGCCAATGGGGGCTGCAGGAAGGGCGGCCAGCACGTCCCTTGGCCCATGCCACTTCCCGCAGCCTCCATTCGCCTGGAGCGGCGAACCGCAGCCGATGGAAGCCGCGATCGGCCAAACCTGCGGACGTGGCAGGTAAACAAATCGGTCCGGCTTTCTCTGAACAAGCGGTGGAGTGGCTTTGAGAACCACTGGTCTAGAAAACATGACCTATGAGGGAAGACTGAAAAAATTGGGTTTCTTTAGTCTGGAAAAGAGAAGACTGAGAGGGGACATGATAACAGTTTTCAAGTAAATAAAAGGTTGTTACAAGGAGGAGGAAGAAAATTGTTCTTCATAACCTCTGAGGACAGGACAAGAAGCAATGGGCTTAAATTGCAGCAAGGGAAGTTTAGGTTGGACATTAGGAAAAACTTTCTAACTGTCAGAGCGGTTAAGCACTGGAATAAATTGCCTCGGGAGGTGGTGGAATCTGCATCATTGGGGATTTTTAAGAGCAGGTTGGATAAACACCAGTCAGGGATGGTCTAGATAATACTTAGTCCTGCCTTGAGTGCGGGGTGCTGGACTAGATGACATCTCGAGGGTCCTTCCAGTTCTATGATTCTCTGACTCTGTTTGCATGCCCAATTCTGAGATTTTTGTATGTGTGAGAATTTGGACGTCAGACAATTATTCATGCACAATTGTACTTGCATCTTTACAAGCTACTGTTTGAAAAGTTGACCCAAACAGTCTGGAAGGAGAAAAACAAGTGGAGCAAGAAACACAGAAGCTTAAAATAAGCGTGGAGACATAAAAAATAACTCTTGCCGCCTAGAATAGGAAGCTGTGGGTGAAATCCTAGCCTCCTGAAATCAATGGGAAAACTTCCTCTTGACTTCAGTGAGGCCAGGATTTCACCCAGGATGTTTTACCAAAAATCCTAATTTGTCCCAGATATCTGTTTAAACTACTGACTCTGTACAGTGGCCAGCAGCTTGTCTAGTCAGGGCTGAAGATGACTACTGTAACTTGGATCAGTCTACATACTTACAATATACCTTTTCTGTTGCAAAGAGATACAAAAAAATTGAGCTGCTGGGATCACTTAGGCAGCCACCAGGAAGAAAAGTTTTTCTTTTTTTAAATGAAAAAAAAGCACTAAATTTATTATGATTGGCAAACAGGAGCTGCCAATCTGATATTTTTAGAAACAATAGTAAGAAAAAGACTTTAGCTGCCCGGATCCCATTGAGAAACCAACTAAAATCTGACATGGGGGGGCAAAGAAACAGGAACTGTAGGGGGCAATTATGGATCCGGCAAGTATTGTCCGGCTGTTTTCAACACCTTTTGTAAAGAGATTACGGCCCAAATTCAGCAAGGCACTTGAGCCCTTCCCTAACTTTGAGCATGTGAATAGAACTAGTGACGTCATTGCTTGCACGCTTCAGGTGAGGCACACGTTCAAGTATCTTGCTGAATGGAGGGCCAAAACAGCAAGTATTTTAGTTCATCATTGTTACTGAATGCAGTATCACACTTGCGTAGAATGTAGGCCCCTAGTCTGTAGTCCTTACTCATTTTGATGGGAGTTTTGCTTGGGTGAGGAGGCTGAATAGGGCCCTTAAATCTTAAAACCGAGTCAATACACTTAGGATTCTTTACTGCACACATATTAGAATTGGTTGAAAAATGAAAAGCCATTTTTGCAAAAATGTTTGACATTTTGAAAATCCAGGAAATTTTGTTGGGATTTAAAAAAAATTGAAGTAGTCTAGTTTATAAATTGAAAAATGACATTCTCCAAAAGACTTATTTGCAAAATCTGGAAAACAAAATGCCGCCCACCATCTCCATTCTTTAACCTAATAGTGTTTTACTGGTAATTTGCTTAGGAAAAATAAAACTCTTAGCCAGACTGTGGTCCACCACTCGTGCTGCACAAAGGAGAGTACAGAAGTTCACTATCGGGGCAATTGGAGTCTCCCCTTCCATAGGAGAATCCAGGGGTGGCATAAGGGCCATTTATTTGGCTCTACCCCACTTTCTTTTGGCCCCACCAATGTAGGGGGTGGGTGTTAGGAGTCAAAGAAGGTGTGGCCAGAGACTGCAGTGCTCCAGTAATCCTGAACTGGTGGAAGAGCCTCTGTTACAAGAGTGTCTGTAACTGTACATACGTAAATAATTAATAGTTCAAATGCTGATAGGCGGCACTCAAGAGCATGTACTATATTTCCTAGATTTCATAGGACCAAAAACATATTGTTGTACAATGTAAATAGCTTCCTCTTTTCAACTATTTCCATGAAGCCTTTAGCAGTCCCTACAGGACATTCCATCTCAAACTAGAATGCCCCTGAGGCTGAACCAGTTCCCAACTGCTCTAAGGTCTGGGGGAGGCAGAAAGGTGGTGGAAAGTCCTAAATGCTGCTCCAGCTACCCTTTCTGTCACTTGGCAGGGCTCAGACACACCTGGAAATGTTGTACAGTCTGTGAAATTGTGGTGGCTTCCTCCTCTCTACCACAAGTTTGGTGAATCTGAGCCAAGGAAGGTATTTGTGCAAGACGTTGTGAGAGCTGCCATGAAAACCACACATTGTCCCAGTTTGAATCCTTCTGGTGATACTAAACATTTGGAAACAACAGTGGAGGTCCAGAAGAATTCTACTTGGAAAACATTTAAAAGTTAACCTACCCCTCAGCCTATTGAGTATGGATGTAAATTAGTCATTCAGATACAGGAGTAACAAGGACGGCTTTCACACTGGAAAAGAAACAAGTGTTCAGTGCCTGGATCAAACAACAAGCCCAGTGATCTGGCTGACTCAAGCTGATAAAACTCAGAGCTGAGTTGCGAAATGGCCAATATTCCTCATGTCGTCTTGTGACTAGTACTTGGAAAAGCTGGGAAAACCAATATAACCAGAAACCTTAGTAATGTAACAAAAAAGGGGGTCAGGAGGACCCTGTCACTAAATAACAAACAGTTAAAGAAAGTGTTAATACCGTGACCATTTGATGTTAAATGTTTCTTAGTTGGAGTTACAAAGAAGTGCAATAAAAAACATTGACTGGAATTTATATAATCCAACAATAATGAAACTGGTAATTTTAAAGAGTAATCTTTCCATTAAAAAGGAAAAGACAGGGATTAATGTAAATGGGTTATAGTACTCACATGGAACATGCATAAGTATGGAAGCCTGGAGGTAAAAAGCAGGAGAATCCATGGCTAATTATCTGGTTCTCAAAATAAATGCTAATGCATCTTCAAAGATGATGATGATTAAGACATTCATGATGAAATTACATCAAGGGAAAACTGTTCCAGTCTATACTCAGTAATCCTGTCCCCTAAGCCCTGCAGGCACAGAGGCACAGGCAGTGGAACTGGTGCAGTTTTGCTGGGTGGAGGGACCAGGATGCAGGAAACCCAGATGGTGCTATGCTTTGCAGGGCCTTCATCTCTCAAACAGTAGGTGGGTTGTGGTGTAAGGCCAGAGTGGGGATGGAAGTTTGTCTGATGGACCTTTAACGATGTGGATACATTGTGCAACCCGCTGTGCGAGTGAGAGGTTCACAGCTGCTGGGGGGGGTGCTGCAGCCATGACAATCTTTTTGTCGGTGCTACACAGTTGACTTCAATGGAAACAGAGTTAGGCCATGGCTGTGTTCTTTTGAAAATCTCATCTCAGTGTTAAGAAAGTACTCACTGGGGAAATGTGAACTTTAGATATTAAATTATTATTCCCACTGTTATTTACAGTGTGAAAAGATTGGTAATATCCAATGGCACCGTGCAATTCTGCAACTGCAAACCTACAAAATAAGGACCAAGAAAGGAGGCCCAAGATCTAGTCACAATTGCACACTTATGTTTTCCTGTGCAATTGCCACATACACACACACAGCTAGCTGATGCCTAAATGGACAATTACACTTGCAATTGACCAGCTTGTCTGCTCACTAGCAGTAACTGCATGGACAAACATGGGTGTATAAACTTGTGTCTCCTTTGTCATGGACTTCAGGCCTTTTTTATCTTGACAATTTGTCCAAAGCAACTCAGCATCTGAAGTTCTCTCTGCTAGAATTAGTGAAGGCCCCATGAATGATTATGATGTTGGACTAGAACTATCATATTCATTGCACTGTTCTATAGCCCCCTGTCAAACTGCTCACAAAGTAGTATCCCCAAGGCATTTATGAATTTACATTAAGAAACATGTTTTATTCAGTTTACTAACTGATAATCTGCAGAAAATGACCTAAATGGAACCTGGCTTGTCATTGACTAGCCTTTTAAACAGTGGTGACTTTAGGCATAGGTTCTAGTCATCCCCCACACTTCCTCATTGCCTGTCCTCATGCCTGTGGCAGAACATCGGTATTATTACTGGCCAGTTGGAAGACATCTTTCACTCCTCCAACCTGAAAGTATAATCTGTTTCTGCCTGCAGAGAGGCACTATGCAATGCTGGGTGGTTCTTGCTCAGCCCTTATGCTACAGACCCAGGCAAGAAGAATTAGGGGCAATGAAGGGGATCTGGAAAAGTGGGAAATGGACAAAAAAACCAGGAAGGAGTCCCTCAGGGTAATGGGGAATCTTGGAAATGTTTGCCTGGTTCTGAGTTTCATCACAAAAATTTTGGGCAGAGCATCTGCAGATTCCCCGGTAACATGCTGCCAAGAGCATATTGGAGGGAGGGTTGCTTTATCTTTCATCTTAACACATAGGATTGACTTTCCATTGGTTATAGGGCTTGGGGGATTTTTATGTTTTGCTTCAACACCTAGAGGGGATTTTTTCCCAAATGACAAAAAAGGAAGTTGATTGAATTTGCTTGACAGTGACACCGAACTTGGCTACAGATTAGAAGCCTTTGGCAGCTTCACTGAAATTAGCAACGTTCACAACATAAAAAAATGTTTGGTAGATGGATATGACAAGACCTCCCCCGTCCCTGTACATATTTGTTGAAGTAGTTTCAATTTGGTTAGTGAAAGAGCATGTTGAGAAGTAGAGAGAAGAGACTTTTTTCATAGAATCGTAGTGTCAGGCCAGATGGGCCCATTGGATCATCCAGTCTGAATTCCTATATCTCACAAACCATTACCCTTTGCCCAGTCCGCATGCATGGAGTCTGTGATGGGGTGTTTATCCCCACTTGCCCTGGAAGGGTTAATGCAGACTGAGAAAGGCGCTAAGTTACCCAACAAGCTGCAGCTGAGGGGAATCAGGTAGCTCAATAATCCCCTGATTGAATGAGAAAGCCCAGATGAGGAGGAACAAGCTGGGTTGGATTTACAAAGGCAGGAAATTAGTAGCAGAAAGGCTGCTGCTGGGAAAATTGACAGTCATGCCCTGGGAGGAGAGTTTGGGGACTGCAGAGATGTGTAGCCTGCAGTTACTTCCTAGGAAGAGGGAGCAGTGAAGCTGGCAAACCCAAAGAGAGAGGGAGTGCCAGATGGTAAGGAAAAGGCTCCAGGAAAGACAGTAAGGTCCAGGAGGGAACAGACCTTGACTTCTGGTGAGAGGGTCCCTGAGCCAGAATCTGGATTAGGTGGTGGGCCTGGGTTCCCCTGCTAGCTCCTGAGGAAGTAGTGTTCTGAGGCAGTGAGTGAAAAGATTGCCTGGGACTGTGGAAGAAACCCTTTGGGACTGCGGAAGGGGAAAACATGAAGAGTGACCTGGCTGGAAGGCTGATTCACAAAGAGGTAGCTCCTGGAGTGAGAGAGAGGCTGCAGTAAGAGAGAAGGATGGAGAAATGGTGTGCAACTGTGGGATGGGTTGTTGACCTTCTGAAGCTAATCCCCAGAATGGCCAGAAGGAGGCACCATCCTAGCAGTGAGTAAAGCACCCTATCACAAAGCCCAGTAACTAGTGTTTTTGACTAAAGCATAATTTATGCCTAGCTAAAGCATCTCTTCTGTAAAAGCACGCAGTCTTGATCTGAAGACTTCAAGAGATACAGGATTCACTACTTCCCTTGGTAGTTTGTTCCAATGGTTAATCACCCTCACTGTTATAAATTTGTCCTTAATTTCTAAACTGACTTTGTCTGGTTTCAACTTCCAGCCATTGCTTCTAATTTATGGGAAATAGAATCTTCTTTATAATTTTCTTCCTTCCAGTGTATGTTCTGGATTTTTAGCTTTAGAATATTTCAAAGGACATAGTCAATGTATTTTAATAACTTCACACCAATATTTTCTCCCTATTTGAATATCTCTTTGGAAGTTTGCAATACATTTCCTCACTATTCTCTCCTCTTCTCTGCCCTTTTATCAGTCATGCACACTGGTTTGTTTTAGGGCTTCTTACAAGCACTGAACTGCTTCCACTGATTTCATTGTTTAGAGTAAAAAGCGGACAATTATTCATTTTTGAAAATAAAAACATTAAAAATGACTCCACTTTTGCAAGGAAGAAAAGGCATATCCCATTTTAAACCTTGACAAAATCCCTTTCAGCTTGTGATGCTATAGTTGCATGAAAATGAATTCCATGTAACTGCATGTTACAGATACATATTTAACCCAAACAACCACAAAACCCTTCACTTTTAAAAAGTATTTTGGCCGTGCTCAATATTAAATTGAGATCACTTTGCAAAGCGATGACTTTGGAATCAGATAGCGGGTATTATTTGCGCTAAGCAACACCAGAGCTGGTGTACAAGGGGTAAAACCAAGGAATGGGTTGACCTAGTACTCAGTGGCGTGTTATAATTCAGCAGTCTCTCCTTGGAGTCTGTTTTTGAAGTTTTTTTTATTGAAGAATTGCCACTTTTAGGTCTGTAATCGAGTGACCAGAGAGATTGAAGTGTTCTCTGACTGGTTTTTGAATATTATAATTCTTGACGTCTGATTTGTGTCCATTTATTCTTTTATGTAGAGACTGTCCAGTTTGACCAATGTACATGGCAGAGGGGCATTGCTGGCACATGATGGCATATATCACATTGGTAGATTTGCAGGTGAACTAGCCTCTAATATTGTGGCTGATGTGATTAGGCCCTATGATGGTGTCCCCTGAATCGATATGTGGACAGAGTTGGCAACGGGCTTTGTTGCAAGGATAGGTTCCTGGGTTAGTGGTTCTGGTGTGTGGTTGCTGGTGAGTATTTGCTTCAGGCTGGGGGGATGTCTGTAAGCAAGGACTGACTCCCAAGATCTGTGAGAGTGATGGGTTGTCCTTCAGGATAGGTTGTAGATCCTTGATGATGCGTTGGAGAGGTTTTAGTTGGGGGCTGAAGGTGATGGTTAGTGGCGTTCTGTTGTTTTCTTTGTTGGGCCTGTCCTGTAGTAGGTAACTTATGGGTACTCTTCTGGTTCTGTCCATCTGTTTCTTCACTTCATGCATCCGATGAAGTGAGCTGTAGGTCATGAAAGCTTACGCTCTAATAAATTATTAGTCTCTAAGGTGCCACAAGTACTCCTTTTCTTTTTACGGATACAGACTAACATGGCCGCTACTCTGAAACCATGCATTGATGAGTCATTCTTGTGCTAGGCTCCAGCCAATCCACAAACCAGGAGCTGGTCTGGTGATTATCAGGGCATGCCTATAAACTTTACAGGAGAAAGAGCCACTCAGTCTGCCCAACATCACTTCATGGCTTGGAACTCTTCCCTGCCTGACAATGGTGACAGACTCCACAGGCCTGTTCCGACTCTAGCCTGGTTCCCAGCCCTGCCCTGGCTCCCAGCCCCATTCTTGCTCTGTTCCAAACCTGCTCTTGACTCCTGATTCTGGATTTGACTTTTGGCTCTGGTTCCTGGCCTGGCTGCCACCGCACCAATCACTAGACCACTAGGTCTGACCCTCCATGTCTGTTTCTTTTAAACTTTATTTTTATATAAAATATAAACACATAATGAAACAAAACCTATAAATCCATGCACAGATGGAAATAGCATATAAATAGCAAATTTCATTTTTTTTTTAAAAACCCTGAGGCGGGACTTCAATCAAAGTGACTGAATAGATAAATGAGAACATAACCTATGAGTATTGGACTAATCTATACTAAATTGCAAAAAGTATCAATAGTTCCACGTGTGACCAGCCACCATCCTTTTTCCCCGGAGTGTCTATTCGGCAGTGATTTTTTTCATTAATATAGCAGTGTACAGCTCACTAAGCCAATCTGGGTATGAGGGAAGAATTGCAGATTCCCAATTTCTCAGAATAACTATTGTAATGGTCAGAAGAATTATTGCCATCTTAATGTTAACTGGCAATACCAACTCATGCAGCACCCCTGAAATACACACGCTTGGAGAAGCAAAAAAACAAGAAACACTCTGTTTTTTACAGCATTGACTATGCATATTTGA
This sequence comes from Dermochelys coriacea, assembly GCF_009764565.3. Taxonomy (NCBI): domain Eukaryota; kingdom Metazoa; phylum Chordata; order Testudines; family Dermochelyidae; genus Dermochelys; species Dermochelys coriacea. Next base: position 41,441,139 of record NC_050072.1, read on the forward strand.
GAGCACATGGATTGTTTGACAGATATAGAGGATGTGTGAAAGATTGGCATGTCGCTGTTTTGGAAACACAGTGAATGTTCGAAATGCAATCTAGCCTTAAAAGTTTTGGAGTCCAGTAATCATAGAATCATAGAATCATAGAATATCAGGGTTGGAAGGGACCCCAGAAGGTCATCTAGTCCAACCCCCTGCTCAAAGCAGGACCAAGTCCCAGTTAAATCATCCCAGCCAGGGCTTTGTCAAGCCTGACCTTAAAAACCTCTAAGGAAGGAGATTCTACCACCTCCCTAGGTAACGCATTCCAGTGTTTCACCACCCTCTTAGTGAAAAAGTTTTTCCTAATATCCAATCTAAACCTCCCCCATTGCAACTTGAGACCATTACTCCTCGTTCTGTCATCTGCTACCATTGAGAACAGTCTAGAGCCATCCTCTTTGAAACCCCCTTTCAGGTAGTTGAAAGCAGCTATCAAATCCCCCCTCATTCTTCTCTTCTGCAGACTAAACAATCCCAGCTCCCTCAGCCTCTCCTCATAAGTCATGTGCTCTAGACCCCTAATCATTTTCGTTGCCCTTCGTTGTACTCTTTCCAATTTATCCACATCCTTCCTGTAGTGTGGGGCCCAAAACTGGACACAGTACTCCAGATGAGGCCTCACCAGTGTCGAATAGAGGGGAACGATCACGTCCCTCGATCTGCTCGCTATGCCCCTACTTATACATCCCAAAATGCCATTGGCCTTCTTGGCAACAAGGGCACACTGCTGACTCATATCCAGCTTCTCGTCCACTGTCACCCCTAGGTCCTTTTCCGCAGAACTGCTGCCGAGCCATTCGGTCCCTAGTCTGTAGCGGTGCATTGGATTCTTCCATCCTAAGTGCAGGACCCTGCACTTATCCTTATTGAACCTCATTAGATTTCTTTTGGCCCAATCCTCCAATTTGTCTAGGTCCTTCTGTATCCTATCCCTCCCCTCCAGCGTATCTACCACTCCTCCCAGTTTAGTATCATCCGCAAATTTGCTGAGAGTGCAATCCACACCATCCTCCAGATCATTTATGAAGATATTGAACAAAACGGGCCCCAGGACCGACCCCTGGGGCACTCCACTTGACACCGGCTGCCAACTAGACATGGAGCCATTGATCACTACCCGTTGAGCCCGACAATCTAGCCAGCTTTCTACCCACCTTATAGTGCATTCATCCAGCCCATACTTCCTTAACTTGCTGACAAGAATGCTGTGGGAGACCGTGTCAAAAGCTTTGCTAAAGTCAAGAAACAATACATCCACTGCTTTCCCTTCATCCACAGAACAAGTAATCTCATCATAAAAGGCGATTAGATTAGTCAGGCATGACCTTCCCTTGGTGAATCCATGCTGACTGTTCCTGATCACTTTCCTCTCCTCTAAGTGCTTCAGGATTGATTCTTTGAGGACCTGCTCCATGATTTTTCCAGGGACTGAGGTGAGGCTGACTGGCCTGTAGTTCCCAGGATCCTCCTTCTTCCCTTTTTTAAAGATGGGCACTACATTAGCCTTTTTCCAGTCATCCGGGACTTCCCCCGTTCGCCACGAGTTTTCAAAGATAATGGCCAAGGGCTCTGCAATCACAGCCGCCAATTCCTTCAGCACTCTCGGATGCAATTCGTCCGGCCCCATGGACTTGTGCACGTCCAGCTTTTCTAAATAGTCCCTAACCACCTCTATCTCTACAGAGGGCTGGCCATCTCTTCCCCATTTTGTGTTGCCCAGCACAGCAGTCTGGGAGCTGTTTAAGAACTGGAAATACCTGTTTAAGAACTGGAAATTTCTTTCACGTTAAGCCAGATGTCCTCCCAGCTTTCTGTTGTGATAGTAAGGAAAAGTTATTTTCCCCATTTTGCTTTGAGACTGAGATTGAGGGGGTAATACAGAGCATTAAACCACCTGCAAGTAATTCCTACAAAGTGACTCTTGTTTCCATATTTCTTAACATGTTCCTCTAGAGGTGAAAGAGTTGCAACAGACCAGTTGTCCCCTATCCTTGCATGAATCCTTGAGCATAGCTGCTTAAAGAAGGAACTGTGAGGCAATGGTAGCTAATATTTGTTACACTGGCCTCCTTCGATTACAGGTATATCATCTGGTATTATAGCTTTAATTTTTAATTCTTTTTTCTATTCAAATTGTCTTATGGAGTTGTCCTTGATCGTGAGGCATGGGTTATCCTATAGTGGTGCAAGAAGTAAATTTGTAGAATTGGATGCTGTAATCATTTTAACATGTTGCAGGATGCCCCATGTAGATGCAACAATTGGCTTTTTTCCTTAAGGTTGTGGATAGCCTCTTAAACTTATCGGTTACTGATAATTGCATGTCCGCAATTCCAACAATTGTGAGATTGCACTCAGCTGAATAAGATGATCTCCTTTTGATCCTATCTTCTTGCATCCAAATAATTTACTGACACATTTTCATACAGTGAGGTCCGAAGTCTGTGCGGCTTTCTATGTATGCATTTGTAGGGCTACTTCTCTGTGCATAGGTGAGATATTTACAGGCACAAACGATAGTCAAGCACCTAAATGTCCGTTTGCCACTGTAAATGCAGTACAGGCCCAAGCACAAACAAGCAGGCAAATGCATACTCGAAACGTCATGTTCTTTAGTTCTCACTTTGTCCATAATGTCCGTCCGTTATGTTTAGACAAATGGCCGTTACCTCACTTCTTTCATCTTTTTCTTTAAATGCTGTATGTTTCTATTCCTTTAATTAATTTTATGTATCTGAAACCATCAGTGAATAATACCTTGGCCTTGTAATGCTTTGCAAAGAGATTGAGTGTTGACGGTGGGGTCATCTCACAAGTTCTGTAGTAGAAGGAATTCTTTCCTCCACCCCCGCAAAAAGGAGTGGGGTCAGCTTGTATCCATTAGTCTGTCTCTAGACCCACAGAGAGCCCTCTGCAGGCCTAGTGGCCCACATGTTGGGAGCGAACAGAAGAGGTAGGAACAGGGGATCATTCCCATCTCCAGCAGTCAGCTGGGATTCTGGGCAAAAAAGGAATATAACCCCAGTCTGTTATATTTTGTGGGCCCCCTCTCTATACTGTGAAGTTCAGCTGAATAATAATAGCAAAACTAGGGTGCTGTGATGCGTGGTTTGTCAGGCTGGTATTATTCCTTGCATTTGTGTAACGTGGTCTAAAATCTTAGACTGCTTGTCTGCTTTACCCTCTAAGACCATCTGCCCTTTCTTTATGCTATATAAATCCTACAGAATTAACACAGTGATGCAATATGAAACTACTGTTCTAGTTGGTGCCCAGATACCACAATGATGGGTAGACTAGAAATATATAGATACGGTGTTGTAATCTATCCCTGTTGCATACATAATTCTATAATATAATGTACAAACACGTACTATATGGGCTTTATTGCCCACCACACTGTACTTAGTATATTCATTTACACTTGTACAGAGTGGGTGCTAAAATGATTCTAGATCAGAGTAGTAGCATTTTATGTCCACTCTGTTTAGGAGTAAACCAGCACATTGTGGAAAATCAAGAATCCAGGCCTATATTTTTTCTTTCTTCCTTACCTTCTGGAGTTTTGTAAAAAGTGAGAATTTTCTTCTTTATTGTATTTCAATACCTCTTAAATATGTCTGTAAATCATATCCACCTCAAGGCTGTCAGTCATGCTTGTTATGGAAGATGAAGCACTTACGGGTTGCAAGAGATGTCTTTTGAGACATCACTCTTTCAGAATTGCTACCCCAGTATTTCCTAACTGTAAAAATATCTCACCCTCAAGACCACACTTGCAGATGGTTCACACAACTTTATCAGAGCCTGTCACACAGATTTATTAAGTTATTCCTCTTATGATAGTCTCTGTAATGGAAATAACTTTCAGTAATGAATTGCTTTCATCAGAACCATCAACACTGCATGAAGTTGTTTAAAATAAAATCTAGTTAAGATTGTACAGCAGGCTCCAAAATATTCAGTTTCAACTGAGTGCCCTTGGAGCGAGTATTGTAATATACTGTATATGGAGAAGACGACATCAAAGATCCTGATCAGATTTTACAGTAAACAAAAATAAAAATGAGTTACCAGGCTAATGTCTGTCAAACAGATGAACGCTTACACTTCTCCATGATTTTATATCCCTACACATTACAAAAGAAACGAAATTTCAGTTCTAATCCAGAACAACTACCAAAATCTAGCATAACTGTAATTTGTGGGATAGCAGAAGGAATGAAGGGCCACCATATTCTCTAAAAATCCAACAACCTTTCATAGCACCAGGGCCACACCGCTCACCAAAAGGACTTTTGGTTTCAATTCTGTGCTTCCCCCCAGCCTCTCTCAAACCACAGCCACCAGCAGTCCAGCTACTGAGGGAGGGGAAGCCCATTATATTGTTCCCCCACCACCTGCCCAAGAAACATTCAATCCTGACCACAGTGCACTGTCTGCCCACAAGAGAGGCAGTAGTTAGTTCTATGGTAGGTAGGCCACTTAGGGTACATCTACACTGCAGCTGGGAGCCCATCCTCCCAGCCTGGCTAGACAGACACACACTAGCATGCTAAAAATAGCAGTGTGGACATTTTGACACTGGCAGAGGCTTGGGCTAGCCACCTGAGCTCAAGCCCACCCTGCCCCCAGAGTCTGAGCTCAGGCAGCTAGCCCAAGCCTCCGCTGGTGCTGCAACATCCACACTGCTCACTAGCATGATTCCCCACTACCCCAGGTCTGTCAACCCAGACACAGGGTAGTTCTACCTTTAAAATCCAAGCAACATGGGTGTGTCTTGGGTGGCCAGCAGATCCTTTGGAGTCATCCTGAGGGCTGTGAATTGCTCACTGGGTGTACATTTACCTCACATTGGATTCCTTGAAGCCCTGCTCCATTAACCATTCAGACACAGCTGGTGCCTTACAGAATCCTATTGGCGTTGCAGTGAACTGCGACAAGCCCCCTCCCCCCCCCCCCCCGTGGTAAAGGCAGTTTGCGCACAGAGTGACTCTTCTACCTCAGCTTACCAGCACCGACTCTGGAGACTCAGCCAAGTGAACCACTGGGAGCTACTCATGCCTCCAGCCTACTGTCAGTGCATGGGATTGGGTGCGAATCTTTGTGGGTCACATCATTCAAGTGTCGGTGAATGACACTGAGCCATGTCATGCCATCCTTCTTGCCTGGCAGTACCCTGGGGGATGCCCAGGGACTGCAGGATGGTTCAGTAACTCCTGAAATTGCCATCCAACAAATCTTCTGTTTGGCTTCCTCTCTGTGGAGCAGACGCATGTGACATGGGACTTGCTTAATACGCTAGGTATTACCTGTGCTGATCTCACATTTAACCAGGCTAGGTTGCCCCAAATCATCTGGCTGCTGGGAGAATGCCTCTCAACTCCACAACAACTACTATAAAATCATTCTTTGACCTTGTCAGCTGAGTTACTGCATGCTGATGCATCTCCAATGAGCCTGCCAGAACCCACGTGCCCTTGTTTTGAAATGGGAATCCACTATCAGCAGACAGACATCCCTTCTGACCATTCATCACCAAAATATAAGCAGGTTCTGCAACAGCATGAAACAGCTAATAAGTTAATTTTTATTTGTTTGTTTTTTGTGTTTTAACACAAGCAAAGACTTGCCAAGCAAGGGATTGGGCAGAAACAAGCAAAACTATCAATGTAAAATAAATGGAAGGAAATATTTCCCTAAAGCAGTGAGAGAGTACAGAGAAAATGCAGCATAAAGCACTGAAACTTAGGCAATTAAGCAGAGACAAACTAGAGAACAAAAATTCACTGAGAAGATTTCCCAAGAAATAATGATAGAGGGCTTTTTTCTTTGCAAGCAATTCCCATCAGTGGCTATTAAGAGCTTCCTACTCAAAATAAGTCTCATTTAGAATCCTAGCAATGAAAAGATAGTTGACGTGTTTTCATACATGAACTAGTTTCCATAATTTCTGTATTTTATTCCCTTTAGCTCACAGCTGAGTAAACTTTCATCAGCATAGCATTTTCCTAGTAGAGTAATAGAACTGGTCTAATACATTTTCTTTTGTCAGTTGAAACTCACTTATGAAGTATATGGCTGGATCTCTTTTCCTTCTGTTTTATCCAACCTGACCCTCTCCTGCACTGGTGAATAGCACAGAATCATAAATTTATAAGGTCCATACGGCAGAACTCCCCATTGATTTCAATCTCCTAGACCACTACAAGCTCTGAAAACACATTTCACAGAGGGGAAAGGATCACCTGTTTGTCAACTCGGAGCTGGTCGCCCTACTCAATTACAATTCAGTCAATTATCTCATACCCCTTAAATTACTTGGCCATCATCTTGCTCTTATTTGCCCTTAGAAGCATATTTTTTTGACACAGCTGTGTGTGAAGAGAGATTTCTCTATACCTGAGATCTAGGTACTGAGGCAGTTACTTATTCCATACTCTGCTTCCTTAAAATTGGAGTGCACATTTTAGTCAAATGCAGGGACAACAACTGTCCCAGATCACAGCCAGATACCATTTCAGCTTGGCTTAAAGAAAAGGGACAAATCCTGTCCCTGGTATTCCTGTGCCATAAAGCCTGGCTCCCACAGATTATTTTATCTTGTAACAAAATGTAATTTTTCAAGCTTCAGACATATGTCATGACTCATTCTTGATCCCATGAGGAGCCCAAAGTTGCAAGGAACCCTCTGGGAAAGTCCTATGTGATGTAATAAGGAAGAAAACATATAAATTACTCTCTTGCATTTCATAGAGAATGGTGTCCTTTCTAAAGGGCTTTTAAAAACAATTCTATAGAATTCTGTAGAAGGAATTTATTCTCAAATTCTACAGGGTGGTTTAAAGAAAAAAAGTCCTATGGAAAGATTATATTTTCCCCTTTATGGGACTTTTCCATATAAAACAGTTCTGGGGAAAAGAATAGAATCTGACAGTAGAGTACACTGAATTGTGAAGGATTTTTTTTTAATCTGAAGCAGATGGAGTTCATAGGTAGCTAAGGCAGTGGTCCCCAAACTTTTTCCATCTTGTAGCCCTCTTTCCCCCATAATGTAACCTGTCCACACCTGTGGTCGGGAGCCATGGGACCTGGATGGGAGCTGGGGGTGGGGCCAGAGCAGAGCTGGAGCCAGAGGGGGAGTTGGGTGGCGCTCCCTCTCTGCCCCCCCAAGGGGGCTGGCCCAGACCCTGCTGAGCCCCTCTGAATGTTCCTCTGCATCCCTCTAGGGAGGCACATCCCACAATTTGGGGACCACTGAGCTAAGGCATTTAATACTCAAAAAATTATCGGAAAGTTTAGTCTTATCTATAAAGTTGGGAAATCTAAGAATTCTGTCATCACAGGATTTCACTAAGTTTTCCATAGCCTCAGGCTTACTGTGTACTAAATTCAACATGAGTTCTCAAGTTGGGGGTTTTGAACAGGTCCCCAGAGGTGGCAATCATCCCCCTTTTCTTGATAGCTAGATGAGCGAGAAGATGGGTCCCAAAACCTTTTTTCTGTTGTACTGGGGGAGTCCCAGGACACAAGGACAAAAAACATTATTTTTGGTTGCTGATTCTGTTTGCTGTTCAAGATTTCTCATTTTAGGAGAAACCAAATCTAGTCTTAACCCAAAGGACCTACTTTGCAGTGATTGAATCCAGAAAAATTATTTTCCAGGGAAACTTTTGACAGCAGCTATATGTATGTATGTATGTGTATATATATATATATATATATATATATGTATGTATGTGTATATGTGTGTGTGTGTGTGTGTGTGTGTGTATATAATCTGCCTAGAACTTCAAAACTCCTGTCTAACTTGCCTAGGGGATTGTAGCCTATAGAACTATGAGAGAGACTGGTGCTGACATGGGGCAGGACTATGACACTACCTCCTCCCCATGCTTCTCTATCCCCTTTTTGTTGACATGCACTCCAAAGGGCAGGGAAGCCCTTGTGCAGTTGCTCAAAGGGTCTCTGGTGCACCCCATCACCCTTGTGCAGATTCTCACAATGGCTGCTCACAATCTGGTCCTCAGCTTTTCTTGCATCCATTTGAGAATCGGAACCCATTCTGGTCAACTACACAAAAGATTGTTTGCATGTTGAATTGAGTTGAGACATCCATGTTGTGTCATTTTCTATAACAGGAGCTGTCAACGCCGGAGGCTGGACAGCCAAAGGAAAACAATTCCTTTTATGGTACATATTGCATAAATCTCTCGCCCTTTATCACATTATATTATACTGTGTATTGATTGTATAATTTATAACATAGGGAGACATGATTTATGCACTGTGCATCATACAAAGTTCTTGACTGGTCACCTCACTGTCTAGCCTAGGGCCTCCCTAGCATTATGTTGAATGATGAGAACACATGTGACATGGATGATTTCATCCACTCAGATGCACTGCAATAGACTGCAGAGATGATTAAAGATTACAGTGGTAGTTGCATATATTGTATGCTTCTCAAACAGGCCCCACTGTGTGAAGACAAGCTGAGGCATTCATTACTCTCCAGCAATCTTTTCTTTCCCCCCCCCCCACAACATTGTGCAATCCATTGTAAAGCACCAGCAGCTTGTGGAAATGCTTGGGATTCTGTGGGTCTCCTATTCACTTTCAAATGGGCTATTTACATAGAAGATTCCACTATGACCAACTAACTATCCCATGAACTCCTGCTGCTTTTCAAAGAATTACATTAGTTTAATGTCTGTCTGGTGCTATTCTGACATGCTATGGCATGGCATGTTACACACTACCACTACTGACCTTGCATGAACTATGTAAAAATAATAAGAAAAATGAAGAGAGAATTTTCAAAACAACTTTCATTGTGAAGCAAATTTTTGAAATTTCTCCAAAACTACATTGTTGGAAACAATACTTTTATTTAATTTCAAAGCAATTGTTTTCCATGGGAAATTTTGTCAAAATTTATACGATTTCAGGACAAAAATTGGCTTCTTCAGAATGGTGTTTTCCGAAGGAAAACTGTTCTTATGAAAACTTTCTGAACAGCTCTTACTGTAAATTCAAACCCTACCCTTGGGAGCAATCTGAGAACGATCTGCAGGCAAGTTGTTACTATCTACCTATTTAAGAGGGTTTTTTTAATTTTTGGGAAATGTGCCCTCCTAATTTGTACAACTAAATTAAGAGGGGCTCTCACTCTTTTCGAAAAGATAATTTATACATGCTCTGTGTAGATATTTGAGAATGCTAGCTGAGCATGTTGTTTTCCACCTGTAGGGGGTATTATTACAGCACACAGCCACCATTGATTAGTCAATTAGCAATGATTAACTAGAGGGAAGTTGAAAGACAGGATAATGTAATCATATTTCCAGTGTGCTGAGGATCAAGGAATTCCTGATCTGCAGCCCCTAGCGTGAGCTTATAGCGTTATCAGATTCTCATAACTTTTATGGTGTAGAGCTAGGAAATATGGGAGATTGGAGCAGTGAGGGTGAATGTGGGGACATGTGGGAGCAATGCTGGGGGGGATTGCGAGAGTTCAAGGAAGGGAGGGGATTAGAGGGTGAAATAGATGAGGTGGTTCAGCTGTAGAAAGGGGAGGGAGGATTAGGAGAAGCGGATAAATGGGGATGGGTTGTAGGGGAGAGGTCGAGGGGCTCAGGCCATGGGGAGAGGATTAGGAGAGTAGTGGGACACTGGGTGTGGGGCCGTGGGAGAGGGAGGTGATTGGTTCAGGGGTTCCTGTCAACTCCACATTTTCTCCTCCCATGTGTATGCTGGAAACTGATGGGGCCCTGTCCCTCTGAGCCTCTCTCCCTGCTCTTCCATGTGAGTTGGTGCCCGAGAAAGCCCTGCCCCTCTAGGGGTGGGGTCTGAGCCCCACTTCCTAATCTCTTGTGTGAATACAGCTGGAGTGCATGAGGAGAATTCCAGTGGCTATTGCCAGCTCTACGGGGCAGAATTAAGGTTATGTTAGCATGTACCTTAACTCTGTAATTCCTGGTTCTCATAGGTTTAAGTTTAGCTGAACTGAACATTCACAAAATACCAACAGGCAACCTTAACTCTGCTCTTAAGGTGTTTTTTTGGTGGGGGGGGACTGGTGAAGAGAGTATATATTGTCAAATCTGCCACTTAAAAAGGTTTATATCCTTACTATTACATCAATGTTTAAGTACTCATAAAGCCAACGTTTATTTAGCTAATTAACATATGTATACTAGATGCACTATTATTCTGTCGCTAGCTTGCTGTTTTGTTCTACTTTTGTCATTTCAGCAGAGGAATTGCAGTATACTGTAGTACTGGGGTTCTCTTCTGGAAAAAAAAATGTCCCAGGTGTCCACAATCATGTTAAAGTATCTCAGTGGGATTTCTCTCTCTAGCTAGGTATTGATGCTGTGCTCATCACTTTAATATGTCAGCATCAATGTTTTCATTACATATCCACAAAATGGAGAATGGATTTTAAGGGGGTAAAAATATTGTAGGGAGCATTACTGGATGTTTGCCCATCTCATAGAAGTTTACATTGTGGGATGGGGGTGGGAGGAGAAACTGCATAGATATCAGAATGGTAAGTAATTCTGTAATGCACATGAGTACCAAATTTACAGAAGTCACCTGGTGGTCGTTGCATGTCTTGCAGTGTAACAAATCTTGGGGAAACCACAAGCTGAAGTTACTCAAACACGTACACAAAATTAATCTCTTTTCTGTCCATTTAGATTGAAGTATAGCTGTGGGGGATGGGGAAAATGTTGGTCATATGGAAGGGATAATTTATTTGGTCTTTAGGAAAAAGATGCATGAAATTCATGACTGGGGGACCTGTACTCCTGGGACTAGTGAGGTGATGTCTGCCTTAGCAAAGCATTAAAGGAAACCTGTATCAATTCAGAATCTCATAGCATTTTCTTCAGATAAAGATACAAGCAAACAGACCCAAGATTACTAATCTTGATACAGGTAAACATTTGACCTCTGTGCAATTTAACAGTTAATATTTGTATAGTAAAGTATGATCCAGTGGTTAATGCACAGGACTGGGAGTCAGGAGATTCTATTTCTGGCTGTGCCATAGACTTCCTATGCAACCATGGGCAAGTCACTTAATCTCTCTGTGCCTTTAATTCTCTATTTGAAAACTGAAGATAGGTAATTATCTCACATAAGTGTTGAGAGACTTAATTCATTAAGGTTTTAGAAAGTGCTTTGACATTCTCAGATGAAACTTACTATGAACCTATCATTAACAATTATAATTGTCATTATTGTAAATACACCGATATCCTTCTAGTGCCTTTGGTAAGGAAGCTCATGACAAGCCTGAACAGACTTTAAGAAATCATTATATGCAGACTTGATTGGATTCCTCTGAATCTTGGAGGTTTATATTTCTCACTTCTTGATCATAGAGAAATCTGAAAATTGAAGGCATTTGTATTGCTTATTAATGTTTCAGAGTAGCAGCCGTGTTAGTCTGTATTCGCAAAAAGAAAAGGAGTACTTGTGGCACCTTAGAGACTAACAAATTTATTAGAGCATAAGCTTTCGTGAGTGAGCTGTAGCTCACGAAAGCTTATGCTCTAATAAATTTGTTAGTCTCTAAGATGCCACAAGTACTCCTTTTCTTATTAATGTTGTCACTTTTAAAACTTGTCCCTAATTATTAATGAATTAAATCTTAGAGCTATTGTGTTGCCATGGTACCTGATTTTCAATATTTCTTTTTATGTCTGTCTCGTACTCTTTAGTCGTAAAGTCAAATTAATTTTCTTTCCTAGTATCCGTTAGAACCCCTGTATCCCTATAATCAAAAACGAGTACAGAGATAGCAAATTACCGTATTATGGAGATATTGCTATAATTGTAGAACTATAGGCAGACAGACTGCTACAAGAGGCTGCATTAAGTTTGCTTAAGATATGTTGGGTTTACATCTATTTGAGAATCTTGAAAATATGAATCCTTTAGAAGGCTCTAAATTAGGTGATTTGTGTCGTTTTACCAAAGGAGGTACGCTGGTGTCTTTGCTAGCTAGTACTGTGGTGGGGCATGTTTAGACCAGGATAAAAGATGTTGGGAGAGGTGGAGTTTAGAATGTGTTGGCTAACACTTTCACCAACAATTTTTAAAACCCTGGTGTACACAGGGCAAGTTGTATTTTAACGTGTATTTGCTAGTTAAGGGGACCCATGGGGAATCCGAGGGTTCATCTTGACCAGCTAATACATGTTTAAAATACAACTTGTGCTATCTACATTAGGTTTTCAAAATGTATTAACTAACATGTCTTTTTAAAACACCTTTTATCCTATTTTAGACATACCTGAGCTTCTGTAGGGATATGAAAATAATCTAAAGGCCTGCACTGACAAGAATATTGAAGAAAGTCCCTTTATATGACTGCTTGCTGCAGGTGTTTCACATGAATTGTGCAAAACTCAACTGATAAACTGTAACTGTCAAGAAAATCTGTGACTGATGTCAGCTGGCAGAATCTGATAGGACAATATCAATTTTAAACATAGCCATGTGGTGTTCGGATAGCAGATTGCAAAACAAGATCAACTTTCTGTGGGAAATATTTGACACAAGTGTCAGTCCAAACAGCACTGATCAAATTGTCTTTCCAAAATTCACATTGGCTCTACCATGCTTTCCAGCCTCCCGTGCAAAACCACAGTGAACCTTTAGTATAATTAGGAAAATGATGTAGCTCAGATTTAAGTCTTTGATCATAAAGAACCTGGATGGTTGGGTAGCAAGTTATGGATGTCAAGACTTTGAATCTTAGCTGATATACTATATGCAGTGAAGAAGGCAATTCTTATTTATAAATAGAAATTGGCCAGACTTGTTTGAGTTGGCAAGATGACTATTTATTAACAATAAGCCTGTGACGCTTTGAGGGCCCACCCAGCCCAGTAAGGGGTTCTGTCACCATCTTCCCTGTAAACCTGGGTGCTCCTGTGCTGTGCAGCTTTGGCTCCAAGCCCTGACACCGGCAGCCTGCTTGTACCTCAATGGCCTCACTCTGGTTTGCACCAGCCTGGTTACTCATAAGAATGGCCATACTGGGTCAGACCAAAGGTCCATCCAGCGCAGTACCCTGTCTACTGACAGTGGCCAATGCCAGGTGCCCCAGCGGGAGTGAACCTAACAGATAATGATCAAGTGATCTCTCTTCTGCCATCCATCTCCACCCTCTGACAAATGAAGGCTAAGGACACCATTCCTTACCCATCCTGGCTAATAGCCATTAATGGACTTAACCGCCATGAATTTATCCCGTTCTCTTTTAAACCCTGTTATAGTCCTAGCCTTCACAGCCTCCTTAGGCAAGGAGTTCCACAGGTTAACTGTGTGCTGTGTAAAGAAGAACTTCCGTTTATTTGTTTTAAACCTGCTACCCATTCATTTCATTTGATGGCCCCTAGTTCTTATATTATGGGAACAAGTAAATAACTTTTTCCTTATTCACTTTCTCCACACCACTCATGATTTTATATACTTCTATCATATCCTCCCTTAGTCTCCTCTTTTCCAAGCTGAAAAGTCCTAGCCTCTTTAATCTCTCCTAATATGGAACCTGTTCCAAACCCTTAATCATTTCCCCTTTTCTGAACCTTTTCTGATGCCAGTATATCTTTTTTTGAGATGAGGGGACCAGATCTATATGCAGTATTCAAGATATGGGCATACCATGGATTTATATAAGGGCAATAAAATATTCTCCGTCTTATTCTCTATCCCTTTTTTTAATGATACCTAACATCCCGTTTGCTTTTTTGACTGCCGCTGCACACTGCACTACTCCTTGAGGGTGACCCCAACAGCCCTTCCAGTCCCAAGTCTCCCCCAAACAGTCTCCTCTGCAGTGTCCAGTCCCTCTCACTGGACTCTAACAGAAGTTATCAAGTTTACTGCCTCCAAAGGGAAAGCACACACCAGCCTGTTAGTTTGGCTTGAGGATTTTACCCTTCAGTTTGAAGCAGAGGGCTGAGAAGGTTTTGTAGTAAAACAAGATTAAGTTTATTAACAAAGAACAGATTTAAGTGATAAGTGAGAATAGAAGACAGAAAAGGTTACAAATAAAACAAACTTGCTTTCTAGTGAATAAAACTTTATTCTAGCAATTTACAACCTTTGCCAAAGCAATTTCCTTACTTGCATCCAGTTTTCAGCATCCCTATTCTGCCATCTTTCATAGGCTTGAAGGGTGCTGCATCCTATCATCTCCTCAGTGATGAATACCCCAAAGTCGGTTAGCAGTTCCTTATGTCCCCACAGTTCATCTTTGTTTTCAAAGTCAGCCAGCCCTTCTCCTGTTCTTCCCTTCCTGATTGATTTCCCATCCTCCTGCTGATTTGATATAAATGTGGATTCCATTGTTTGGATTCCACAATGCTTAATTTACACTGGAGACAAGTAGATGGCTACCTTCCCTCCTGCCCGTGAGAGAACCTGTTTTCACCCTTTGTTTAATCACAGACTTTAAAGCATAATATTGAGGAATATCCATAATTCCTTGTGTGTTAATACCCATACATTTCACAATATCATTGATCATCCATGTGTCACCTGCTTAAATAAGACACTTTTTTACAGTAAAGTAATATTGTATAATCTCAGTTGATTCACTTGCATATTCTTTAGGGTTCAGACTCTCTGTTCTCCTGCTGGATGTCTGGATCCTGAAATGCATCCGATGAACTGAGCTGTAGCTCACGAAAGCTTATGCTCAAATAAATTTGTTAGTCTCTAAGGTGCCACAAGTACTCCTTTTCATTTTGCGAATACAGACTAAAACGGCTGCTTCTCTGGATCCTGACTGCCAAAGACTATATTAAGTCCATAGTCTTGTCCCAAAGTCACACTACTTGTAGGGCTGATAGTTCAGTATTCCTTAGTCCACCTCAGATCGAGGAACAGCCCACTTTTTATAGCTTCCAGCTAGAGTGCCCTTCTCTTAAGACTGATATTCCTGGCAGGTACTGAAGTACAGGGCTAACTTCCACTTGTGTCTGCAAGAAATCATAGATCCCTTCCTGCCTTCAACCAATAATGGTGGTGGGTTTTTTCCACCATCCCCATCATTTACATTTTTTGCATGACAATAGTATCCTGTTTCAGAATAGCAGCCGTGTTAGTCTGTATTCGCAAAAAGAAAAGGAGTACTTGTGGCACCTTAGAGACTAACAAATTTATTAGAGCATAAGCTTTCGTGAGCTACAGCTCAATAGTATCCTGATGCAGAAGTTCGGTATGGAGACTACGGCTATCTCCTCCCACATATATATTGTTCCACTTTGCGTTGAGAGATATGATTCTCCAGCATCAGAATTGGGTTCATAGGCAATTGAATAAATCCTTTGGTATTTGTGAGAGAGGTGTATCCCCAAAAACTAAAAACACAGTGAAATATATACATATTTTTACACAACATTCATTACATTTAAATTTAAGAACACAAATCCTCCTATGAAATGTTTACTCATCTGAAAATAAAATAGTTTATAATGAAGGAATAACTATAAACAAATCGCTATGAAAGAAACAAGTGAATATGGAAAGAATACTTTCAACTTGTTGTTTGTTTGTTTTTAAATTCTTTATTTTGGTCTTTGTACTTCTAATTGGCTTTTTGAGTCATCTAATATAACTGACATCCTAGGGCACAAGTGATACAACTTTTCATTTTCTTAACATCAGTTCTTTTTTTTTTTTCTCACTACTTCTTCTCAGATTAGTGTTCTGAAACAAAATTAAAAACATGATGGAAAGGCAATCATGAGGCTGGCAGAAAGGAAGAGACAACACAGACACAGGCCTTGCCTATATACAAAAGTTGCATTCATTTAACTAAATCAATTAAAATTGACAGAATTAAACTGGTGCAAACACAATATAGGTGCACTTAAACCTGGTCAACCCATGTGTATATTTGTTTAGCTTACATAGGTAATTTACTGACTCAAGATAAACTGAGCTAAACTAGTTGAAGTGAACTTACATTAGGATTTTAACATGGTTTAAGTAAATTAATTTTAAACTGTTTCAACTTTCATGTACGGACAAGGCTACGCACACTCAAGCCACAGACAAAAGCTTAATGTAGGCGAATGCTAAAGATTGCAGTGTTAAAATTACACTTATTTTAACATGCACAATGGAGCAAACCCTGCCCTTGCCTTTGTCAGTGTGGAAAGTCTTCTGGTGGTGGAACTGGTGATCTGCTCTGCATGAGTGGGTAAAGTCAGCAGAGGCTGTGCATGCATTTGTGTCCACACAAACCTTTAGCTTCAGGCTCTCTTCCCTAAGTTTACTGGCCCCAAATTCCACTTTAACATTATATGCATTCCCTAATGGCTTCCCTCTTGGGACCTTGCTGCATGCCCATTCAAGAGAAGCGCCCAGTGACAGGACTAGCAGTAGGGTATGGAAGAGGTAGCACAGCAAAGGAGGTTCTTGCATTGGCTGCATCCACCCAATGAGTGTTCAAGTGGCAGCTACAACCAACCACAAGACTGATCACTAACTGCACAGTGACAGGATAAGCCTGTGTCTCTTGCTTTGCAGCCAAAGCTCCTAGTTGTCCAGGGCCTGCTCAAAGTCATATAGGGTGTACTTCTAGGCCCCCGGTGTATTGTATTGAGAGAATGTAAACCTAAAGCAACAAAAGATCATGGGCAACTAGGCTACAATGTGCAATGCAGTGGGACAATCTGACAACTGCTGTTCCACTTGCAGTTGCCAGTGCTTCAGCCTGAGCTCTGGCTAATCCATGGAGTGGGAAATCTTGAGACCTAGGACCTAATATAGCTGTCTGTGCCGCCTCTGGAGGTGGAGCCAGAGTTCTTATGGCCCTGGCCCCTTCCTTTCTTTTCTCACTCCATGTGTGTGAGTGAGAGAGAGAGAGAGTGTGTGCAGAATTTAACCCAGTGATTGGAGTCTATTTTAACTCCAGAGAAGTTGTATAAACTGAAAGGAAATTGTCTAGTACGTAAGGCTAACAGACTCTTGAAAACATCGTTAAGAAAACTCAGCTGAATCCAAAAGAGAAATGCACTGGCCAAGTAAAAATGGAAAGACAGAGCATTGATTTGAGTGATAGAACAAAAAAGCATATCCTTTCAAAACATCAAGTGGAACAGGCTGATAGATTTAAATGGGAAAAAATATTGTGTAAAAACTACTTGAATGGATGACATGACAATCCAATATTTCACCATTGCCTAGACATTTTAGTAGAGAAGACCTGCAATGTTTTTTTTTGTACACTCCCACTTAGTCAAGGAAACACCTGAGGTTAATATTCATCATTGTTTCTAATACCAAGCTAAAGACCTTCACAGTTGCCCTCTTCAATACTTTCCCTCATTTTGAGAGCTCAGCCATGTGGCAGCGTGCCCTGAGCTCACTTGGGGAAAAATGTCTCTTCCCCTAGCTTTTGTTTTTCATTACTGCTAGCGCAGCAGGGCCCAAACTCCCAATGCCAAAACATCAGCTTGGGAAAAGAGGAGACCTTTTGCCATTTAAATGTAAAAATGATACCCCATGAATTTATGGAGCTCAGTACCTGCAAGGAGATTGTGGCCATGAGTGCACTGCCCAGACCTTCTCAGGCACACCTCTAGTTTAGCCAAGCTTTATTCAGCACAATACCAATTTCTGGCCCCTCAGTACTCATTCAGTCAGCATTGGACCAGTCTCCCAGTAAAGCTCATTGCTGCCTGATATCTGCTTTAACCTATCCAGACTGCCAAGAGCCCTCTGGGCTGCTGGCAGCTAGTAATCACAGTCACACCCACAGTCCACCTTCTTTTCAGCAGGGAGGCTGGAGGGGTGTAGTGTAGTAGTCACTATGGCAGCTGAAAATGACCTGGTGATATCCTCCACAGGCTGGATCCTTCCTCTTTAGGGCAGTTTCACACCAGGATGCCAGAACAAACCTATCCTAATTGACTGTCAAATCTGTTCCTTTGCCATTAATTATTGTCTTAATGTGAGTAAGGGAGTACAGCACCCAACGTTTCTGACATGTACAATGCACATTATTAGGTAGTGCAGAGATTACAATAGTGTTAGCGCTAAATTCTGCCCTCATATACATGTCTTACTCTATTGAAGTCTGAGAGAATTTGACATTCAGTGATGCACCAGAGGGGTCTCCTATTCACACAGCAGAGCTAGTTCAGCTATAGAGGAGAGACCAGGCCTCAGTTCAGCCTTGTGCATCATCAGGGGGCTGTATGAACAGAGTCTTTATTGTGCATAGAAAGAAAAGGCCACGGTTTGCCTTTCAGATCCCAGATGAGTATGAAATGTTGGTAGTTACAAGGCAAAAATGCTTTTTTTTTTTTTTTAATGCTGAGCAGATTTTATATGGAAGTCCATTGAGAGCATACTTATGACAATATTTTATAACCACTTATCTTAGTAAAAGCTGACTTTTATAGACTTCATGAAAATAAGCACATGGAACACTAGCAACAAAATTAACTATGGACATTTCCAACTGCTCCAGGCTTTTTGTATAGAAATGTAAATGTAAGAAAAGCAGAGCAGAGGAAAAGAATGTACAACTCTAACCATTTACTTGAATTAGACTCTTAATAGATGGTAATGAAAGTGTGCAAACTGGCTAATGCATAAAATTGCTGTAGCCCAGAGGTTTAGTTAAGCTATAACCTGGTTACCTTGGGACATCAGTAAAATCTCAGATCAGATTTCTTTTAGGGATTTGTTAGTCAAAGTTCAAGGAAGTAGTTGGAAAGAAAAACAAAAAAACAAAACAAAGGATTTAACTGTGGACTGACTTTGCTTTACTTTCTTGTGAACTGCAATTTTTACGCTATAATTATAGGAAAAGGGGGAGTGCTGAATTGTACAGAGTTGCCCATCTGCTTACGTCCATGAAAACAGGTCATATTTGTTTGTATTCCCGTAGCGCATAGGAGCCCTAGCCATGGACCAGGAATCCAAAAGTAGCTTCTAAACAAACACAACTATCATACTACTAGTAATCTGGGGGTGAAAAAAAAGAAAAAAAAAGTTGCAGGCGAGGGCTTTTCCTGGGTGTTCATATTTACAACACAAAAACAAACTACATCCATTTATTCAGAAAGATAATAGAGAAATCCTGCAGCATAGGATTCAAACTAGTCTTCACAAATATGGAGCCCTAGCTCCTGAACAGTTATTTCTCTAGCTTTCTCCTAAATGCTACAAGGGGAGCTGGAGTTAATGCCTTTCTCTGGAGCCTGGGTAGCACCAGTACACCAGAAACATGCTGTATTTTATAGTAATTAAGGGATTTGGGATTAAACTTGTAATTAAAAAGAACAGTTTAGAAAGCAATTAAGATGAATATTGATTTTTGCACCATATTTCTCCAGGATCATAAATATGTAACTGATTGTACAAGCAATTATTGTCCATTAGTAAAATGTAATTTTGATTAACTGAATTTTGCATATTAATGGTATAGTTAGAATAATTACATACAATTATTCTGATACTAAGTGATAGGGGAAAAAAACTACGCAAGTCAGAGCCCAGAATAGAGCTGGGGAAACTAATTAAATTAGAAGGCCAAGAGGCAATGAGGTAGGGTATAGATGACCCAGTTTTTTTGCAACCAAGAATCATATCTATGGCTTGCAAGGCCAAGTAAAATATGTGCACCAGATGCAAGCAGCTCAAAACTCTGGGTGCCCAAGTGGAGTGTCGCAAGTGTGATTGCAGTCAGGGAAGATACACAGTTGTAAAGTGAGGGGATCTGTGGGTATCTTAGAGGAACTCATGGACAGAACTGGCTGCCATTGTTCCTCAGATGAGTGAACCAGAAACTTATTTTATTTAAACAATCGACAAAAATCTTATTGGTTCTTCAAAAGATTTTGTGCAATCTTAAATATAGCAGTTTAGCTAAGGGCCAAATCCTGCTTCCCTTGCTCCTGGAAAGTCTCACTGAAGTCATTTGGACTGTTCGACTGAGCAAATGTGTAAATTTTTTTACACCCATAATTGCTTAGCAGTTAGGTCAAATGATTGTTTCAAATGGAAAGAAACAACATGTGAGAAATACAGTGCCTGAGGTTTTGAGATCAAAATGCAGTGTAAGTAAATGAATATAGAAGATAAACCTGAATGTTTTTAATTATTGAACTATTTTTTTCAATTAGAAACATAAGAGAAATGTATTGATACACTAGAACATTTATAGCTCAATGCCATAAATTGGCAAATCATTGATAATGTTTGTTTATTCTGTGAATGAAGATAGTTTAGTCTCCTGATTTTGTTTCTGGTGTTCTGCCAATTATATTTTGTTTTTCACTGGCCAGTTAAATTCTGTAATATCTCCCTATCTGTTTTATGCCTTCTTTGCCAGAAACTTTGCAGCGAGAGAAGGAATGTTTTCAAAATAGGAATCATAGCAACCCTATGAGCTAACCTTTATAAATAATCTCCTAAACCAATTGAGACAGAAGAAAGATGTTCTAGCTCAAATTGACTGTGGCTGTAAGTAATGAAAAAAAATAAAATTTCATTTTTTATGTCTGTAACTTTATTATTTCAACGGCTCTTCAAAGGATCTGTCAGACAAGTAAACTAGTTCCAGATCAAGAGTGTAATAAAAAACAACCACCCAGGTCTATTATTAAGTAACATGTTATCCCTGGCATATTTTTGTCTGTATCTTTATAGCTCAGCCTGTGCACTGGCTGCAAAGCAAGGCCTTAATCTGACCACTTGACTCCTCCTGTCTGGTGTACCATTTAATTGCAGAGTTATTGGTACATAAAATGCAGTCCTATTACAGCAACTTTGGAAAATATTGCTGTACCTATAGATCTGTATCATTGCCAGTATTGACGCATTAGGAGTGCACAAGACATAGGAGTTTGCTCAACTGGAGATTTTATTGGTTTAAAAGAACAAAAAAAGCTTGGTGGGGGTGGGAGGAAGGTTTGTTGAATTTTACAAATCATTTGCCAAATTCTGTTTCCACCAAAGTCAATGTAGCAAAATTGCCATTCAGTGGCAGCAGAAGCATTAGCATGCATTGAAAATATCTACCGAGCAAATTTGCTAACATTTTATCACAATTTTATCACAATGTCCAATATATAACAATTAACATTCATAATTGCATGCCCCTCCCTACCACCTTTGTCTCTTTTCTGTGTTTGGATTGCAAGCTCTTAGGATGGGGACTCTGACATTTAATACCTACGCCTTTGTAGCACAGTTGCCACTTTCACATGGTAAATTGGTAAATAAGCATCCCAACTTTCACAATAAGCCAAAAATTAAGCTAATCCCATTTCAAAACAAGATAATCTCTAAGAACCCCCACACTCTTTTGTGACTAGATTTCCCCCAGCATGCAGTCTGGGACTGTGGTGGGCCGACTGTGCACAACTGACTCTCTCCCTCTCTCTCTCCTCCTTGCCCCCGCTTGCCGGGAACTGATCTCCTCCCTCCCCCCCACGCAAAAAAAGGCGACAAGCTGAAAACTAGCCAACAAGCAACTCCCAAGCCAATTAAGCCAAAAACAAGCCCAATTTTTGCGTTGTTTTTTTTTTCATGGGTTTGGCATGTCTGCTTTATAGTTAGGACGTTTATTGACGCATCACATCTGTCTGAGCTACATAATATATTTTATATGAAGGGGAGAAGCTGTGGAAATTACCCTTATACTCCAGCTATATGTGGTCTCTTCCATTACTCAAAGGGCTTCCTTCTGCAGCCCATACTCAGGGAAACCTCTGAAATGCATAGGAGTTGTGAGTCAGAAGGCTGCTGGCCTTAAATGTTCATTCAGTTTCCACCCAGAGTCAATCTATTTCTTTCTCTTTCTGAGGTTTGCATTATAGTTTACTGACTACATTGCACGCTATTTACTCAGTATTCTTCTGGTATTTGTGCAGCATTCTCCTCTGTACAAGGGGCCTGAAGAAAGCATAGTCTGATTCAGAAAGGATAAGTAACACAAAGTCTTGCCCAGATAGAATCCCTCTGGGGTGTTTTTTTTTGATTGTTTGTTTTTTTAAACCTCTACTATATTTCTCTTCAGGATTTACTTTTACCTCGTGTTAACAACTCTTAGCTTGATAGCAAGGGAGGACATTCAAAACGTGTTTTTTGAAGCCTTTGATAAAATTTGAAATGACATAAATTTGAACAGTCAGACTTCTTAACACTTAAAGAGAGGAGAAAAATACCTTTTAGATCTTTAAGATGCAGGATAAATCTTTAGCTTCTCTAGCCTGCAGGTTCATCATATTGCTCCTTTTTTCTCTGGCTCCCAGAACATAGACTGGTGTGGCAATCAAAGAAAATCTTGTTCCATCCATGTCTGAAGGTTTTTGCTTCAACCCAGCTCCATTGATTTTTCACCTGCAGCTGGTAGCAGCACGTGACAACTACAATACATTTTCCAGTGATGTAGGCAGATGTGAATATGGTCTATAGGAAAGCCTTAGCAGTTTGAGATACAGAATAGGACACCCAAATGTTCCTCTGTCACTGCTGCATGTGCCATCTAGGACTTGAAGCATAACTAGAGGGATTGGATTGGATTTAAAGAGGGAGTTCCACTTCTGCTAGTGATGGGAGCCTTGCTGGAAGGATGATCAGGTTGAATAACACTTGACTAGGAGTACTTGTGGCATCTTAGAGACTAACAAATTTATTTGAGCATAAGCTTTCGTGAGCTACAGTTCACTCACGAAAGCTTATGCTCAAATAAATGTTAGTCTCTAAGATGCCACAAGCACTCCTTTTTTATTTTTGCGAATATAGACTAACACGGCTGCCCTGCAAGGGACTTGACTGTTCATTTCAGACATATATGGAATATTTTTAATTTAGACTAATGTGATTAACAATTTAATATCTTTAATTTTCCTTCCTTATCTTAAAGTGTTTCCCTGACACCCTTTGTATTTAATCAAGCAGAATATTGTCTCTGAGTTAATCATAGTCTTCTGATTACATCATTGTATTACCAAGTGTTTTTTCAATTAAAGCTAAATTAACTTCTCTCTGGGTGAATTTAAACCAGAGTAAGTGTATTGTTACAGCTGGCAGCCTTTTGACAGAAGTGGTGCAAAATGCCATGGTCCACAGCATCCACAGAAGGCATCCGATTTTGATTGCACACAGTGCAATATGACTTGCACTTGGTTCGAGTCTTGAAAGGCCTGTGGATTTCTGTGCCTATCTTATAATGTCCAACCCAGCTCCCTGCAGTAAGTGTGTGATATGTATGCTATTTAGCATGCACTTGCATTTTTAACTTCATCTGTCTGCCTGGTTTGAACAGTCCTCTCCTGCACATACATTTTAAGAGACAGGGGCCTCCTCACTATTCCAGGTACCATGACTGAGAGTTGGCAGCTTCCTCCATAGCTTGGATCCTATGGTTTTTTTTTTTATAGTGAGCACCACCGCTTTTGGGTGGTGAAGATCAAGAACTTCCTACCTCAGTTACTTTTGGGACATCCCAACAGGTGTTTGTGGGGGGACCAAGGTCAACCGTATGTGATCTCAGCTGCTTTCAGGTAGCCTATTACTGGATCTTCATGGAAACACGTGACAAAGAATGTGCTCTCAGCTGTCATCACTTATGGGTGGCCTTACAGGAGCATGATAGGATTGCAGAGGGAGGGCCAATTGAACCACTGCTACTGCTCTGCCATAACTTGCTGCCTACACTCTACCTGGTGATTAGCCTTGTTGAGCACAGGGGCAATCCAATCAGTGAAGCAAATATTTGTGCACCATATGTGTGACTACTTTGTGTGGGGACATATAGTGTATTACAGGCATGATGGGGGTTCAAACAATAATTAGCATGCATCTTTGATTGGGGTGTCACTCTCAGCTTTGAACCTGGGACCCCTAATGCTCTACTCACAAATCTCTACTTCTTGAGCTAACAGAGCAAGTCTTTTTAAAAAGGACAATATCGGATGACAATAGCTATCCTCTGAATTGGCCGCAGAGGAGGACACAGACACATTGTCTGATGTGTAACATGCTTGCCCTGTCCAAGGAGGTTAGTCTCAAGCTTTTGAAGTCCACAGCAGATCAAATCCCTGTATGTGCTGCTAATTGTAATGGAGTGCACCCACCCCATCCTCACCTCCACTCCCACCTCCACCCCAGGTCAGTTGTCAGCAGGAATTGAATCAGGAATATCTAGTTTGTTTCTGATGCAAGGAGTTTCCCTAGAAAAAGAAGAAAATGGGTAAATCCTTTGCTGGTGTAAAGTGACTTAGATATATCAACTTCAGTGGGGGCTCTGCCGATGTATACCATGTGAGGATTTGGCCCAATGAATTTAGTTTTGAGACAGATGTGGATTCACAGGCACACTGGAGGGGTCTGCTCTAGGCTTTTGGTATGTCTACGCTTACCAAGTTTTTGCACTGTAAGTTTCACCGGTGATAGGGAACCAATGAAAGAAAAGCTCTGGTTTGTGTACTCACTCAATTCCTCCAGCGTCAGAGAGTGTTTACACTACCAGCATTTCTATCGCGGATAAGAGCAGCGCTGTAGGGCAGCTATCTCACAGTGCAGCTCTCTCGATAGGTCTTGTGGGAAGAGGCGGGTGAGCAGAAGGCACTCTGGGTCTACCCCATGCTGCCCTGCTTCATGTCCCAGCAGCCCCATTACTTCGTGGTTTCTTCCTGGCTTTTTTTTTTTTAAACCTCCTGCTGTCTGGCTGCTTTCCCAGCCACAGCTACAAACAAAGGGAACGGAAGCTTCAAACTTCCCGGGGCTTACAGGGTGAGGGGCAGACATCCATGTGTCAGAGCAGTCGAGATGCTGGCCAGAGTGGTCGTTTTTGGAACGTGGGATATCCTCTGGAGGCCAAAGGGTGTTTACACTGCTAGAACGTGTCTTCACTTTCACAGCAGTGCAAAAAGAACAGCGGTAAGAGCTGTATGCCTCTCATGAAGGTGGTTTTCTTTTTGCGGTGAAACTTCTAAATTTCATTTTAAAAAGTCATTGGCAAGTGTAGATGCTCCCACGGTTTTAGTGCAGAAAGGATTTTTTGTGCTTTAAATGGTAAATGTAGACATACCCTTTTGTTGTTCAAAACATTCTGCTTTGTCACTGGTTCAGCTGTATTGGGGTGGACAAAGCACATAAGGCATCTGGCCAAGTATGCATATAACATACATTGTTTATGAGACACACAAGATGGGTGAGGTAATATCCTTTATTGAACCAACATCTTTTAGTGAGAGAGACAAGCTTCTGAACAACACACAACTCTTCTCCTGGGACCGACACAGCTACAACTACACAGCATACATTGTAACTGAGACCTTTGGGGGGAAAAATGATTAATTTGGTACATTCATGAATCATGCCAAGAAACCTATTCCTTCTGCTGTGGTGCAGATAGGCTTGTCAATAACTTTCTGTTGTAGAAGTTTATGGATCAGGGCTGATAAAATTAGAATGGCAGCAAATGACTGGGTTTACAAAGTTTTCTCAGCATGTTAAAAGATCATGACCAGCAGGTTCACTGAGGTCACAAAGAGATGATCGGTTATCTCACAGGGGTGCAGTGTTCCATGTCCCATAGATGAACAAAAGAGAACCCCAGTGAGATACAGGGAAAGGCAATTAGCCTGGAAAGATGGTTTCTTCAAAGGCAGAGCATGATGGCCTCAGCCTATTCTCCTTTTTTGCTTCCCAACTTGGAGTCAGATTCTGCCACCCTTAGGCTATGTTTACACTGGATCTGGAAGATGCCACTTTAAACTCAAAAAGACATACTTGCACTCGTTTTGATTGCACTAGCAGCTAAAATGCCAGTGTCATTGTGGAAGTGAGCGTGGTGGGACGGGCTACTCTCGGTACGTACTAGCCACTCCAACTGCTCGCAGCTACACTTATGTTTTTACTGCACTTGCTCGATCAGCGCTAATGTGGGTATACTCAAGCTGCAAATTAAACCTTCCAGCTCCAATGTACACATACCCAGTGTTGCACTGAATGGTAGCTTACAATGCAATCAGCAGTATAGAAATCAATAAAAGTATCTATGGAACAAGGTGCTACTCAAGGTGAATAGGGAGAGCAGAATTTGGCCCTTAAATATTATTCAGCTTAACATTACTAGTAACAATATGACTTTTCATTTAATATCCTCTGTCGGTTTTTGTTTTGTTTTTAAAGCTAGTCATGTGATATTCAGATAAACAGAATCTCTCCCTCTATTATTTATTCTTGGTATCGTGGTAGCACATAGGAACTCCAGTCATGTACCATGACCCCATAGTGCTAGCGACTGTACAAATACAGAAATAACTGAGAATAATTCAAACTAGTTTCTGTTCAATTTCCCTTTTCGACTACTGATTGAAGACTTGGTTTTCTTTCTTCTGAACTGATCAAAGGGAGCATCTTTATATGCAGATATTCCTGTTGAGAGAATCCATTTGTTACAAAATTAGTGCTTGTGTTTTAAAACAAATATGAGTAGATTTAATACATTGGTTGATCATGTAGAGTGTGCAATATCAGGGGAGTTGACAAAACAATGGCCCTTTTGGGTCATCTCACATTATTTAATAATACATAATAAACAATAGCCCTGGAATGGAGGGAATAGTTATGGCTGCCTCTCTGTTAGTACTAAAGTATTATGGCAGAGAATTCTCAGTCTTCACTGTCTCTCTTCAGAGAGAGAGCTAAGTAAAGATCTTGCTCTTCATTGTTGAAAGTCAGTAGGACAAAAGCTGCTCTCAGTAGTCATCACATTGGGAGGGCAATGGACCTGTTGGCTGTATTTCTCCACCAGAGCAGAAAGACTACAAGGTAATGAATTAATGATGGCTCATTTGATATCACCACCTCTGCCCTCACATAAAAATATTAAAGTGATGAACAATGATGGTGTCACTGTTTTAGTGTTCCCATTTACAGTAATTCAAGGATCAAACACAGTCTTTACCAGACTGACAAACACCTCCGAATTTTTTAAGTCAGACATTTGTAAAGAAGGTACTGAAACAAAACCCCAAACCTGAACAACCCCAGACTGTAGGGAAGTTTAGATCTGATTACAAACTGAAGTTGTCTATAAAAGTCTGTGTTAACGTCTTATAGGAAATTGACAAGATATGCAGCAAGGATCAACAGCAATGAGAAATTCCCATTGACTACAATGGAGATTTTTGTTTTCCCCCTGTAGTCTATCCATTTGTCCAACAGTGCAAGTATTGTTGTACACTGCTGCTGAAGAAGCATAAAAATGAAAAACCTCTTAAGAGGAAGAGCCACTTAGCCAGGTGGACAGATTATTTTTGCATGCCCAATTTCCTTTTTCTAGAGCTGCAGCTCATGAAAGCTTATGTTCAAATAAATTTATTAGTCTCTAAGGTGCCACAAGTCCTCCTTTTTCTTTTTGCAAATACAGACTAACATGGCTGCTACTCTAAAACCTTTTTCTAGAGTATCTTCTGGTTTCACCTGTGCACGAGAGTTCTCATAAAAGGTAAACTGAAACAAATGAGCTTCCCAATTGAAATCGTCAGCGTTCGTTAGGATTTAAACGAACAAAATATTGTCCCAAACAAAACAAAAACAGTGAACATACCCCAAAAGACCCCTTCAGCTTAATAGTCCACATTAACTCACGATCAGTGGGAACAGTATTATCAGCTAGTCTGTGTCATGGAAATTACAAGCTGTTACAGATTTATGATCGTCTGCATTTTTTGTATCTTTAACGTTTTCTCCAGTACTGTATCTAAACTTTTTTTTCAGAGGTGCTGAGCCCCAACAGCATTTATTGGCTTAAAGTAAAGTTCTGGATGCTCAGCCCTTCTGAAAATCAGGCCTTAAGTTGCTAACCTCTACTTGTGAAAATATTGTTTAGATGTGAAACCTGTGTGTCTTCTAATTGAATGGGACTGTGATAGGACATAAGCCCCACAATGGCAAATAAATGGGGAGTCTGAGAGACCAGTTAGCCCATTCTGTGACACCTGGAGGGGAGATTTCTAATTAAGGCTTAGATCCAACTGGGGAGAACCAGACTGGGTGGTTCTTATAAAGGAAAGGACTTCAGGCCCAGTGGGAGAGAACTGAAAGAGGACAGCTGTGGTAGCGATGTTATACCTTGGGGCTGGTCCAGAAGAGATACTACTATACTATAGGGTGCAGCTCACTTGTCTACCGCTGGGGACTCCTGGCCCTGCCACACACAGATTGCAGGCATCAGAAAGAAGAAGGGTAGAGGATGAGGAAATGCAAACTTTTTAGGTGCTGACTCAGATTTCCCCCACTGAGGCAAAGAACAGGGATTCCTCCACATGCTCCCTGGAGCCCCTGAGGTGCATAAAGAAGGGATAGAAATTAAAATTCAACCAGAACATCCCAAGCAAGACAGTATAGATTTCTGTGCACCTGCTCCCCCAGTCTTCCCTTCTACCTCTGCCCCTGATTCTCCAGCCCTCAAAGTAGGGCTTAAACTGGATGTAAGTGGTGCAGAAGAGGTGTGCTGGCCTTCTGTTCAGTGGTGAATTTCAGCCATGCTTTGGGGAAATGTCCTCACAGATTATAATGCTTTTGTAATGGCTCTTGAGTGTTCTGTCAGCTATTTGTAGGATATCATACACCAGGACCAAACTCTAAATCACCTAAGAATACAGTAGAGCATTTCAGATATGCAACTACAAATGAGTAGAGCTGGTAATTATCAGCACAAACTCATAGTATTGCTGTACAGTGGGAAAAATCCTTTTCAGTCTGAACTAACAGGGTAGGTAAACTGACTGTTAATTGTCAAGTAAGTGAAAATGTAGCTTATAAATCCAGTAACCGATGGTAAGTTCATGATAGTCCTGTGGGTTTTTTTAATAGGATTTATTACCAGAGATGCTTCTATCGATTAGCCTTCTGTCAATAATCGCAGCAGATCTTTATTTGAATGTATATAGAGAGGAACTGGGTTTGATGCCCTGCATGCAAATCAGCTCACTGCTGGTTTGGAATATATGACCCTATGTACTTATCCTTAATGCACAGATAGTATTGGACCAAAAGTTGCAATGGTATGAAAATAATACTCATGGAAATGATCTAGCTATCTATTAAGATGTTCATATCTTGCCCATCACAGTGAAGACTTTGCATTTCTATGGAAAGGGTTAAAAGCTGTTACAGGCCTTCCAATACATTAAGTGTTGGATTAATAGCCAACAGTTTAAGCCCCCTTGGGATGGATTGGCAGATATGAAACTTATTATAGTTGCCATTCCACCTTTTTTCTGTCCATTTCTCTCCCACTTCTCCCATCAGCCAGCCAACTAACAGATTAGAGAGACACAAGTGAAAAATAACACTTGCCATAAACATACTCTATTCTGCCAAATAGAGTGCAGTCAAGGCTGCTTTTAATTTCTGGGGAGGAGGAACTTCTCACCACGGTTTGGGACTAGGCTGCAGTCCCTTCCTAACATGGCATCAATTAAGCATCAAAATCAGGACCATAGAAAAGGAGAGTAGGAGGAGTTTTTGTTTTCCTTCTCAAATGAGCAACAATCTGCACCTTAACAGGTTTTGGGACTGAGAGCTCCATTTCTCCTAAAGAAGACTTAAAGCCAGGTAATGTCTGACTTTAAGTGCTGCTGCTGTACTAAATTTTGGAAAGACCTGCAGAACACACAACTTTTCTTCATGCACTAACCTATTTCATGCAGCTAGGTGCTTGTGCAGTTGCTGGAAAAGAGCAGAGCCTATTCTGGGTATCAGAGTAGCAGCTGTTAGTCTGTATCCGCAAAAAGAACAGGAGGACTTGTGGCACCTTACAGATGAACAAATTTACTAGAGCATAAGCTTTCGTGGGCTACAGCCCACTTCATCAGATGCGTAGAATGGAACATATAGTAAGAAGATTATATATACACATACAGATAAGTTGGAAGTTGCCATACAAACTGTGAGAGGCTAATTAGTTAAGATGAGCTATTATCAGCAAGAGAAAAAAAACTTTTGTAGTGATAATCAAGGTGGCCCATTTTAGACAGTTGACAAGAAGGTGTGAGGATACTTAACTTAAGGAAATAGATTCAATATGTGTAATGACCCAGCCACTCCTAGTCTCTATTCAAACCTAAGTTAATGGTATCTAGTTTGCATATTAATTCAAGCTCAGCAGTTTCTCGTTGGAGTCTGTTTTTGAAGCTTTTCTGTTGCAAAATTGCCACCCTTAAATTTTATTGAGGGGCCACAGAGGTTGACGTCTTCTCCTACCGTTTTTGGAATGTTATGATTCCTGATGTCAGATTTGTATCCATTTATTCTTTTGCATAGAGACTGTCCAGTTTGGCCAATATACATGGCAGAGGGGCATTGCTGGCACATGGATGGCATATATCAAATTGGTAGATGTGCAGGTGAATGAGCCCCTGATGGTGTGGCTAATGTGATTAGGTCCTATGATGGTGTCACCTGAATAAATATGTGGATAGAGTTGGCACCAGGGTTTGTTGCAAGGATAGGTTCCTAAATTGCTACATGCCACAAGGAGCCACAACAGTAGTTCCCTTAACCCACTCAACAATAATGTTAATCTTCCCAGCTATACTCTTAGGACAGATTCTTCTGCTGGGCTATCTCGGGGCCTCTCCATCTGCCCCTCCATCCCCACGAACATGATACAGTTCTGTGGTGATCTAGAATCCTACTTTCGACATCTCTGACTCAACACACCTCTGAACAACATACTAACCCACAGAATCCTTCCTACCAACACTACAAAAAGAAGGATTCTGTGTGGACTCCTCTTGAAGGTCAAAACAACAGACTGGACTTCTACATAGAGTGCTTCCATCGACATGCACAGGCTGAAATTGTGGAAAAGCAGCATCACTTGCCCCATAACTTCAGCCATGATGAACACAGCGCCATCAACAGCCTCAGGAACAACTCAGACATCATGATCAGAAAGGCTGACAAAGGAGGTGCTGTTGTCATCATGAATAAGTTGGAATATGAGCAAGAGGCTGCTAGGCAGCTCTCCAACACCCCTTTCTACAAGCCATTACCCTCTGATCCCACTGAGAGTTACCAAAAGAAACTAGTTTCAGAGTAGCAGCCGTGTTAGTCCGTATTCGCAAAAAGAAAAGGAGTACTTGTGGCACCTTAGAGACTAACAAATTTATTAGAGCATAAGCTTTCGTGAGCTACAAGGTGCCACAAGTACTCCTTTTCTTTTTGCAAAAGAAACTACACCTTCTTCTCAAGAAACTCCTTGAAAGAGCACAGCAACAGATCTGTGCAGACACATGCCCAGAACCCCAACCAGGGGTATTCTATCTGCTTCC
This sequence comes from Dermochelys coriacea, assembly GCF_009764565.3. Lineage (NCBI taxonomy): Eukaryota > Metazoa > Chordata > Testudines > Dermochelyidae > Dermochelys > Dermochelys coriacea. The sequence goes on from NC_050072.1 coordinate 41,472,524, forward strand.
CAATATCCATAAACCTGGGAATCCTGGACGCCCCATCATCTCAGGCATTGGCACCCTGACAGCAGGATTGTCTGGCTATGTAGACTCCCTCCTCAGGCCCTACGTTACCAGCACTCCCAGCTATCTTCGAGACACCACTGACTTCCTGAGGAAACTACAATCCATCTGTGATCTTCCAGAAAACACCCTCCTGGCCACTATGGATGTAGAAGCCCTCTACACCAACATTTCACACAAAGATGGACTACAAGCCATCAGGAACAGTATCCCCGATAATGTCATGGCAAACCTGGTGGCTGAACTTTGTGACTTTGTCTTCACTCACAACTATTTCACATTTGGGGACAATATATACCTTCAAGTTAGCAGCACTGCTATGGGTACCCGCATGGCCCCACAGTATGCTAACATTTTTATGGCTGACTTAGAACAACGCTTCCTTAGCTCTTGTCTCCTAATGCTCCTACTCTACTTGCGCTACATTGATGATATCTTCATCATCTGGACCCATGGAAAGGAAGCTCTTGAGAAATTCCACTATGATTTCAACAATTTCCATCCCACCATCAACCTCAGCCTAGACCAATCCACACAAGCGATCCATTTCCTGGACACTACTGTGCTAATAAGTGATGGTCACATAAACACCACCCTATACTGTAAACCTACTGACCGCTATACTTACCTACATGCCTCCAGATTCCATCCAGGGCACACCACACGATCCATTATCTCTGTCTGAGGGGTTGGAGCAAATGTGGTTGTATCGTAGAGCTTGCCTGTAGACAAACACCTACAAGATCTCTATCAAGCATTCTTAAAATTACAATACGCACCTGCTGAAGTGAAGATACTGATTGACAGAGCCAGAAGAGTACCCAGAAGCCACCTACTACAGGACAGGCCCAACAAAGAAAGTAACAAAAACCACTAGCTGTCACCTTCAGCCCCCAACTATAACCTCTCCAACGCATCATCAAAGATTTACAACCTATCTTGAAAAATGATCCCTCATTCTCACAGATCTTGGGAGACAGGCCAGTCCTCGCTTACAGACAGCCCCCCAACCTGAAGCAAATACTCACCAGCAACCACACAACAAAAACACGAACCCAGGAACCTATCCTTGCAACAAACCCCGGTACCAACTCTGTCCACATATTTATTCAGGTGACACCATCATAGGACCTAATCACATTAACCACGCCATCAGGAGCTCGTTCACCTGCACATCTATCAATGTGATATATGCCATCCATGTGCCAGCAATGCCCCTCTGCCATGTACATTGGCCAAATTGGACAGTCTCTATGCAAAAGAATAAATGGACACAAATCTGACATCAGAAATCATAACATTCAAACACTGGTAGGAGAACACTTCAATGTCTCTGGCCACTCAGTAAAAGATTTAAGGATGGCAATTTTGCAACAGAAAAGCTTCAAAAACAGACTCCAACGAGAAACTGCTGAGTTTGAATTAATATGCAAACTAGATACTATTAACTTAGGTTTGAATAGAGACTAGGAGTGGCTGGGTCATTGCACATATTGAATCTATTTCCTTAAGTTAAGTATCCTCACACCTTCTTGTCAACTGTCTAAAATGGGCCACCTTGATTGTCACTATAAAAGTTTTTTTTCTCCTGCTAATAGCTCATCTTAACTAATTAGCCTCTCACAGTTTGTATGGCACCTTCCAATTTAGGTGTGTGTGTGTGTGTGTGTGTGTGCGTGTGTGTATGTATGTATATAAAGCTCTTCTTACTATATGTTGCATTCTATGCATCCAATGAAGTGGGCTGTAGCCCACGAAAGCTTATGCTCTAATAAATTTGTTAGTTTGTAAGGTGCCACAAGTACTCCTGTTCTTTTTGTTCTGGGTGTGTTTGGTCTTTGAGTAGGTTCCTAAGACTGGGAAGGGGGTTCTTTTGATCTCCCAGTGCCTAGTGTTCACGTGTGTACTTGCTTGTTCATACAGGGGCTGGCCACCATCTGAATAAACAGTCATGGGATGTGGTGAGAGCCATGTTAATCCTGGCGTTAGTAGTGAGGAGTGGAAGGTGGAGCTGGCCTGCTGAATAGTAGTTCAGAGGGAGAAAAAATAAGTCTTTTAAAGACTAACACAGTATTTTAACAAAATACCTGAAGGAAACAAGTGTGTTCTTCATTATTGGTGTTTCATATTGTACCTCTATCGATTACTTTAAAAAAAAAAGTCTGAGACTACTGGACAGCCATGGATGCTTACAAATCAGAGAAAGCTTTTGTTGTGTTCATTTCTCTGTTGAATTAAACAATAAGTCGTGGGGAGAGACACTTGATAGACTATTACTGACTGACCAAAGCCATATATTCTTTACACACAGAAACAGATATAGCCAGTAAAAACCAATAAATTCTCTCTTCTAGGGGAGGTAAGAGACATTTATTACATTTGGTATTTAAAAGAGCTAATGTCTCCGTCTGTCTCTCTCTCTCTCCCCCATCAGGAAACACAAAAGGCAAGATTATTTACTGGCCAACAGGGCTGCTACTCACACTGAGATGATTAACAACCAAGCAGGGAGAGGGAAGTGAGGTTGTAAATGTGGCAACAGTGGAGTCATACAAGGTGGATCAAAAGAGAAAAACCATGAAATAGAAAGTACTTGGTGTGCCAGTAGCATTATCATACTAAGTACTCGGTAGTCCCCAAAAACTCAGTCAGCAGCACCAAGATGTATAAGGTTTGTTCTTTTTATCTTATGAAATTTCAATAAAGATAGTTTTATAAATTTTACAATTACAGAGGTGGAAGTACTCTTGCTTAGGGGAGACTTGCTATGGTGAAGCTTGAGAAACCCTGTATTAGCTTGTGGAACAGTGCAGTGGTAAAAGGATTTTTATCAAAATAATTAAAATGCCAATGCAGGAGCTACTCAATATATTTACCTTCAGCTCTAAATGCATTTTTTCCATGTTGAAGTTTTCAGAGGGAAACCAGTCTAATGTGTTTTTATGGATTTATTAAAAGGATATGACACTAAGCAAATATCTCATGAACCAATCTACTTATAATTTCTCTAATCCAATATAATGCAATGATCAAATTAGGGTTGTAATTGAAATTAAATCAATAGATCAATGGTTCAATTTATCTGGCTGACCAATTACTACAATGAGTAATGACATCAATTTATTAGGTTAATACAAGAATTACTTCAATGCTTCACATGAAAGGTAAGAGAGAATGCCTTTATTTTAGTCTAATCAATTGGGCTAAGAGTCTGCAAAAAGTAGTTGCCGACTCTCCCCTTTGTTTTAAGGAAGATTTATAGCTTACCTCTTTGGTGTTCCATCTAAGGCTATGTCTACACTGCACACCTTATAACGGCGCAGCTATGCCACTACAGCCGCACCATTGTAAAGTATGCAGTGTAGCCGCTCTTTGTCAGCAGGAGAGAGCTCTCCTGACAAAATAAAATGACCCCCCAATGAGAGGTGGTAGCTTTGGCAGTGGAAAAATCTCCCGCTGATGAAAAACCACCCCGGTGCTTTTCATCATTAAAACTTTTGTCATTCTGGGGGGTGGGTTTTTTTTTCACGCCCCTGAGTGACAAAAGTTTTAACCACGAAAGTGCAGTGTAGATGTAGCCTTAGGAACTAGTCTTGGTCAAGCAGTCTCCATTGTCTATGTGCTCTCTCTGAGAAGCCTTCTGAGATGGCCAGTGGGAGAGTGGATTCCCTTTTTAACGGACCATTAGCACACCTGGTTATTCTGTTGTACCTGAAAGGCTGGTTGTGGGTGTTCCCAACTTCACAACATATTTCAATCTCTCTCTCTCACATTCACACTCACACCGCAAAACTGAATAACTCCACATATGATGATTGCATATACAATCCAATAGGATATTAATGTTTAACAGATTAGACTTTTTTAAAATGATACCTCACAAGGCATAGTTTGTGTTAATAATATATAAAAATATAGAGAGTGGTAAATATGGGTATTCTAGGGTGCTGCTTTGAAGTAGAGAGAGTCACAAAGTTATTAACTGTCTTTACCTTGCAGGTAAACAATAGGTGCACCCCAGTCCTAGAGTGCCTTTTTAAGCATTTCCCTGTGATATCCAGACCCTGACACTGGCTACTCTCAGAAATCCCAGCTCCTCTGCCCCAAAGGAGTAGGGTACCCCAGTTTTACTTTAAATCACTGCTCCTGTACAATGCACAACACCAGAGGCAGATTTACAGTGAAACACAGGGTGCCCTGGCATGGGGACCCCCAATGACATGGGGCCACAGGGCTGGGCAGCTGAGGGGGCAGAAGCTTGGTCCTGCTGGCTCCTGGGGCTCCTGCTACAGGCTCAGCAGCCGAGCTTCCCTGCTTCCCCGCCTCCTCCCCTGACCGTGCCACATTCCCTCCCCTCCTTCCTCCCTGTGCTGCCCCTGCCACAGAACAGCTGTTTGCCAGTGCTCCGTGTGCTACAGGGGGGAGGAGCAGAGCTGCAGTGCACTCCGGGGAGGAGGCAGAGAAGAGCAGGGGTGGGGCCTTGGGGAAGGTGGTGGAATCAGGGTGGAGCAAAGTTGGGGCCCCGCTCTCCCCCTACACATACCCACCCCCCACAGGCATGAGCCACTCAGGGCAGGGGGCTGGGAGCACCCCCATGACCACAGCCCCCTGCCCTAACTCCTGCAACCCTGCCACAAACACCCTGCCCACCCTGACTCCTGCAGCCCCCCCCTCGCACCAAATGGAAGCTCCTGCACCCCCTCCCACACACATTCCCACCTGCACCCCTTGCACCAAATAGGAGCTGCCCCAGGTAAGCGCTCCACACCCCAATCTCCTGCCCCTAACTCCCTCCCAGATCCTGCACCTCCAGCCCTGATTCCTGCACCCCCCCCACACACATACACACATCCCCACCTGTACCCCTCGCACCAAACGGGAGCTGCCCCAGCTAAGCACTCCACACCTCAACCCCCTGTCCCAGCCCTGAGACTACTCCCACACCCTAACTCCTGGCCATGAGCAGAGGGTCCAAAAACCTCCAATTGCCAGAAGCTGGGATTGGACGACAAGGCATGGATCACTTGATTGCCCTGTTCTGTTGATTCCATCTGAAACATCTGACATTGGCTATTGGAAGACAGGATACTGGGCTAGATGGACTGCTGGTCTGACCCAACATGGCGATTCTTGTGTTTAATCCCCAGGAACTGGTTTTGCTCTGAATGCAGTATCAAAAAATTAGAGAAACTACATTTGGAAAGGCCTACTTGGTCATCCAAAAACTATATTCCCTGCCAGTGCTGGATTTTTATATTTTGTACAGAATTTGTACATTTTGTGCTGAACAGAGACACATTGCACTGGCTTGTCACATGGATCTCTGTTAACTTTAGTGTTCTGATGATAATTCTAATGACAAAAATACATTCCCTTTGTGTGCTACCATTGCTGTTTGATCTTGATTTTCTATTTTGTAGGGGGCAAGTTCAAACTCCTTTATCTTTGTAAATGTTTATTTCTTGTCAATCAAAGACATCTTTTTTTATAAGCACATAAATAATTGAATACTTTTTTGTTTGATTTTTAAGGTGCATTTGTTATCTTTCACCCTCTGTTAGACATATTGAATTCTAGAGACCAGTGAGAGTAGTTTCTTAGGATTCTTCTGTGTATCAAATAAGTTGTAATTAATGATTTAATTCAAATCTTTATATATGTGGAGAATGTTATCAAAGAAAATATCAAGGTAAAAATACCCTTTGCCTTTAAACCACCCTGACAGGTACTTTTACCAACAGGTACTGCCACCACACGAACAATGGGGTGTGAAATACAAAGTGCACCAAAGAGTTGCACTGTAACTGCCCCAGGTGGACACTACTGGCGCAAGCTAAAAGCTACCTGGTTTGTGTCAACCTCGTCCTCTTTCAAACAGGACTGAATTAATGTGAACAAAGTACCTAGGTGAATAGAGAAGAGTTGCAGCATGCTCTGAAGATCACCGTAGTTAGGCTTCCTTAGACAAGGGATTGGTGGGGAAACTATTTCTGGACTCAACGGCCATCTGTTGAGAATGCCTTGTGCCCAGTGCCCTGTTGTACAAATCAGCAGCCTGTCCGCTCCTGTTCCCCAACTCTAAACCATTGCATAAGAGGATGGAGATGCACCTACCTCCCTGTAGCAATATAGTCGTATCAAACCATCTATATTTCACATAGAAAAAGTCATTACCCCATTTTATAGTTGGGAAAATGTAGGCAAAGAGAAGTTAAGGTCTATGTTTTGAAACAAGTTTGCTAATTTTGGATGCCCAAATTGAGACATCAAGGAGTCTGATGTTTTTATAAGCACATAAATAATTGAATACTTTTTTGTTTGATTTTTAAGGTGCATTTGTTATCTTTCACCCTCTGTTAGACATATTGAATTCTAGAGACCAGTGAGAGTAGTTTCTTAAGATTCTTCTGTGTATCAAATAAGTTGTAATTAATGATGTTTTTGAGAATGGCTGAGCACCTAAGACATCCATTTGAAAAAAACAGAAGTTGTGAATTCTCAAATCTCTAAAGCTGACTCTAAAGGCTAGACACACAAAAGTACTTAGGTGCCCAGCTGCTGCTTTAGGTGCATAAATTCCAGAATTAGGCAGCACTGGTATTCACAAAACCCCCACTCAGATGCCACCAAATGCTGTAGGCACATAAACTTGCTATGTGCCTAAATTTTTTTTTTTTTTTGCCAAGGCCTCAGTGCCCATGTTTCTACCTCTGAGCAGGTCTACTACTGCCTCACTCTAGGTGTCCAGATACTAAGCCCCAGTGTGATGCACAAACTGGGGATAAGATAGTCATTCCCCTGCCTAACTCATCGGTGGACACCAAGTAAGTATGTGCAGAGCAAGCTCCCACAAAAGGGAGCAGCAGGCCCCCTCATAATTTTTCGCCCAGTGGCTAGGGTACTCACCTGGAATGTGGGAGATCAACAGTTCAAATCCCCCTCCTGCCTCTCTGTCTGAAAGGGGAGAAAGAATTTGAACAGGGAATCTACTACCTGTCAGGTGAGTGCCCCAGCCATTGGGCTATGCGATATTCTGATGTTGGGCTCCTTCAGCCTCTCTCGTAAAAGTTGTTCCACTGTGGATAAATAATTGGAGCAAAGGCACTGGATCGTGGATCTCCTACATTTTGGGTAATTACCAGGCAATAGCATTCTTCTCCTTCTTGTGTGAGCTTTCACTTTTCAGTGTGTGAGCTTTCACTTTTTGTCTAGTCCAATGACTCTTTATGTATTTATCCATATTGGAACAGCTTCAACTGGAGATTGAGGGACTAAAAGGGAGAATGAGGGGCTAAAAATCATGAGAGATCTCTTCCCCTCTCCCCCAGTGTTGCAGTGCCCAAGTTCCTTTGTGAATCTAGCCCTGTCTCAAATCAGGCACCTAAATCAGTGAGTATTCCTGAAAATGTATCTGTAAATTATTTAGGACTCAGTGTGATCTTGTGGCTACCTGTAAAAATGGAAGTCAAGAGGCCTGTGTCCAAATCCTGGTTCTGACAGTGACTTTAGGTGTGACATTGGGCATTTCTGTAAACTTCTCTTAGCTTCAGTTCCCCCATTTGTAAAACAGAAGAAAATATTTACCTCTTTGACACTGGCAATTTGAGGCCCAGTGAGAGAAAGTACTTTGCTCTGATATAGGAATACTAGAGCAATGGCTGAAGAGAGAAGATGGGGGGCGGGGGGTGGGAAAAGAGCTCCGGCCTCTCTGCTTATTCACCTAACACAAAGCTTTTGGGGCAACTCCATCTTTTCCTCCAATTTTTCAAAACTCCTAGGTTCCAACTTTCACACACAAGTAGCTTTTCAACTTTTTTGTATATTTCACTAAAAACCTGAAATGTCATGGGTGAAAAATCAAAAGTGCAATAAAGCATCAAAAAAATTTCATTAGTTTTTTTTTGTTGGTTGGTTTGCCATTTTCACCTGGGTATACTCTTCTGGTATATTTCAAATTATAATGTGTATAGATAATAATTCAAACAATCCTTTATTATTTTTATTCTATACTTTAGTGCTGCATATATAAGCTGAATCTCCCCAACAGATAAAGGATTTGCTTTCTGAGACCTCCAGATCACTCCATAATTTTCTTCTATCTCTTGTGCTTGATTCCAAACAGGGGAGGCAATGGATCACAAAATTTTAGCAATCTACAAATTAATATATTCTCTGAATCATTAATGAGAAATACTGAATAGTACTGTTTATACTACTGATTTTATTGAACCCTATTTCTTTACCTTTCTCCAGTTTGATATACTTTGACCAGTTATTCTTAGTTCATGAAAACCAAGTCAACTGAGCTTGTATCTAAACTGTAGAAGCAAGAGAACATGTTTATGATTTCCCAATTTTCATGTAGATTTTTTAACGAACTTCTGAAAATATGGGAGGAGAGATACCTAGCTGGTGACTGGTAAAAAGCAATCCAAGTTTTAGGCATAGTCAAGGCTTAAGCTGAGGTTCAGGCCCATCTTTACTTTGTCTGAACCAGTTCACCTCTGTCTACCTACTCTTTTTCCTGTTTTTAGTAGAAACTGAAGGAAAGCAGTTATTGAATACTTCACCAACATGAGTGTCCACCACTTTTTGTTTCCACTCATTATTTAACAATTATTTCTTCCTCATAGACACATCCTAAGAGCAGAACCATCATGTTCATCATTGATCCCTACATTTTGCATACAAGTTCAAAGCTTAAACTGATAAAGATTAAAATTACTTAAGCAAAAGCTACTGGGTTGCATGTTCTATCCTGCAGATTAATGACAGGTTGTGAGATGTTGATGGCCCATGGAGAAGTTGAGGGTCATTAACCCTACCCTCTCTATTAATTTCCAGGCAATGTACTTCATGGAAGTCCATTAAAAGTATTAAGAACAAAAGTTCTACACTATCATTTTTGGTGGGCTTTATATTGTTGCTTGCTTACAACATATTGAGCGTTATGGGATGCCTAGTTTTCTGGGCACTATTACAGAATTAATTGTGCACTGCATCAGTCAATCTGCTTGTATGAGTTGTTTGCTGTTTGTTCATAATTTTTTTTTCCAAAACAAGTCATAAAATTAATGTTAACCAATAAATCTTTCTGCACAAAAATATATCATTTCAATCTTCACTCTAATGAACCGACTTGAAAAATTATATATTCCAGTAAGAAAATAAATTGCCCTATTGAAGGCTTAATATCATTCATCAATATTTGATTTGTAGCAACCATCAATAATAAATGTCAGCACAGTCCAGTGATTTAAAATAATTCCTCAGTAATGTCTTATATTTTTACTCAAATAATCATTATTTCCGCATCCTTAGACTCTTTAAACTTCTTTTCTAAGATGAGAAGAATCCCAACCAATGCAAGAAACTGCTTTTCCTCTATATAGTTTTGGGACCTGGTTGTCTTTGACACCCAACCCCAATGCATCATCATCATTGCTTTGTCAGTAGAGGTGCTATTGATTACAGTCTGTTGGTGTGTGTTCTCCTGGGCTTGAGTCAGGGCATTTTTAATGGAGGGTGACTGACAGTGGAACTCATTCCCTCTGCTGGTCTGTTAGCGCCTACGGCGTTTTGCAGTGTGATTGAAAAGTTCATATTTTCAGCCAAGCCTTTGCCAGATGGGTCTAAACTAATGTCTACACATAAACAATAGCGGCACAGCTGCAGCGCTCAGTGCAGACACTACCTATGCCGGTTGAGGGATTCTCCCATTGACATAGGGAATCCACCTCCCCAAGAGGTGGTAGCTATGTTGATGGGCAAATTCTCTTGTTGATCTAGCGCTGTCTACACTAGGGGTTAGGTCAGCAGAGCTATATCTCTCAGGGGTATGGATTTTTCACAGCCTTGAGACACGTAGCTATGCTGATTTAAGTTCCCAGCGTAGACTAGCCCTTAGGCAATGTCTTCTGATCTCTCATCTGCTTGGTGTCTGATTATGTAAAGCAAAGTTAGTACTGACAGCCATTATGTTTGCCTTATGTAAGATACTCCTGGATGCACTGTGGGCCTCAACGTGTTTCCGCTGAATTCAAGTAAGGAAAGGGAAAGAAGATAATAGAAAGAAAGAGATTTAATAGAGAAGGGAGAAGTTTGACAAAGGGCAAAGAAGCAAAAATAAAACAGAGCAAAACACTAAATTGGAAAGGGAGAAAATATGGAACATAAATAAGAAATTAGGAGTGTATAAAAATGGAAGAGAATATCAGAAAGGAAAATAGGACCTTGAAGATACAGGAGATATAAGGAAAGTCTTTGAGGGGGACAAAGAAATTTAGAAAAATGTTAAACAGAGAAAAATTACTGAGGTAAAACAGATGCTAGAGAGGATGGAGGTAAAGATGCACCAAAATATACTGTTAAAATTAAAAAAAATGAAAGAAGGACAAAAAACCCAATGGAAACAGAGCCAAATTCTTTACTTATCTTCGTCTGTGCAATCCTATGGAATGCTATGGATTTATCTAGGTGCAACTGAAAGCAGAATTTGTCCTTCTGAGTTTATTTTATAAATACATTTTATTTATTTATTTTATTTTTATCACAAAATGTTGTCAAAACACACATTGGCTTTTACATACTAGAACATGAGGACATGATCTCACTAGCCCCTCCTCCTCCACCATCAAGTGAGGGGTTGTTGAGGGCACATGGGGACAGGAGTTCAGTCTTCCTTCACTTTAAGTCCGAATAATCAATCTAACTATTTCTATCTATTTAGGTTCTTTTAACGATTTTAAGGCTGATTCCCAAGAGTCCTGGAGGGACAGAATTTTTGATAGTAGGCCTTTACCTCTGGAATTAAGAACTGCAAGAAATTCATTTAGGCCTGAACCTACCTACATTGAGGTAAGTTACTTTCTCCAGGCGTTTAAATAAATCCTCATTTTCCTCATCGTATTGTTTAAAAGGTCTTCCTTTTCATTGTCCTTTTTAAAGTGCTTTAGGAAGTCGTCAGATGTTAATTTTTATATGTAGGAAATGTTTTAAACTTAGTCTAAGCCATATATGGTGTCCCCAGATACTGCCTGGCTTAGTGCTGTATAAAAGCTTGCGATAAATTATTTTTGATTGTAAAGTACAAACAATTCCTACCATTTACCCTCTGATCAGGGCAAGTAAGAAGAATCAAGCATCTTTATCATGGGGTATCTCTGTGGAAATATAGATGTGTTGTGTTACTCAGGGTTCAAATACATGAAGATTCAATTGCTTCACTTTTTCCTCATTAATTACAACATTTAAAATCTGGTGTAGCATGCTAATTTATAACAAAATAGGTAAGTAACATGTGCCTCCCTAGAAAGAATAACAAAGTTAACGCAGAAATCAATAAACCGTTATTTCCTAGAATGTCAGTGATGTTAATAGTTCAATTAAAAGGAAAAAGATTTCCAATGCTTCTTAAAGCAACCTATTGGGACACAGCCAGGGATCTTGGAATTCTGCAGCAAAGAGGAGGAATACTGTGGCCGATTTTTGGTGCAATGATAATGAGAAACCCGAAGATCAACTGTTCGCTGAAGAATGGCAGCTCACCTGAAACAAGTGAGTGCCTACTAATTTATTATTATTATTTATTGTTTGTCTTCTGGTAGCACCCACAAACCCCGTCATGGACCAGGACCCCACTGTACCCCAAAGAGCTTACAATCTAACTAAATTATAGTGGACAAGAGGGTCATGCACACTATCATTAAGACCAAGTGCCAGGGTTCCCTACATTACAAACCCTTTTACACAACCTTAGTTGCATGCACACAGCATACTGAAATTCCTCTTCTATGCACAGTAAAATGTAAATATCACATCATTATAAATTGTCACACTCCTTGTCCTCACTTTAACCCAATCCCACCATGTCTCCCTTTACTTCTGAATGCATAAGGTCACATGTAGATTGTCTTTGTCCGTAAAATGCCATGTACACTTAGGCCCCAATCCTGCAATTTACAATGCTCAGAGTCCCCTTGTCTCCTGCCCATTGTAAATTTCAGGATCAGGACCTTTAGGCACTCTATAAATGAATACATACTAAGATACCTAATGTATTGTATTTTCTTAAAGCATGTTCTTGTATGCATTGCTTAAATCTATCCAGATTTTTCCCTCTATCCCAATTTACACTGCAAACTTTCATATATTTGAAATCCTCACATAGCATTAATCAAATGAAGTGAGCTGTAGCTCACGAAAGCTTATGCTCTAATAAATTTGTTAGTCTCTAAGGTGCCACAAGTACTCCTTTTTCTTTAATCTAAATCAGTGTTTGTCGTCTTAATATAAATCAAGTTAGTCTATCCCTTGGCGTATTCAATAAAGTGGCACAAATACAGCCCAGATTTTTCTCCAATCTTACTCTAGTTCAAACTAGTATCTGCTCCTAGGTTATGTATTGACATGTAAGATTACGATCTCATAGACTTCAAGGTTGGAAAGGACAATCGTGATCTCAATAAAGAATCAATTTAACACTTTAACATAATTAGCTTTCTGTTTACATAATGTCCTTTTCCTGTCTGGCGTTTAGAACAGATACAGAAGATAAACATAATTAAAACTAGCTTTTATACAAGTTTTCGAACAAGCATTCCAAGTGTTTTACAAAAGGGCAAAATCACAGAACCGAGTTGGCCAACTGAAAAGCTTTAGAAAATGAACATCTTCATTACAAGTCTACTTATAAAACAAAAGGTAGTCCAGTGCCATTGAGCAGGGAACTCAAAAATCTTAGTCTAAAAGGTTTAGGCTCTGATAAACTGAAGGTCATATTTAAGAACCATGGAGATGATCAAATATTATGGTCATGGAAGCCATCTAGACAGAGATTGGTAATAGATACATAACTAAGGAGAACAAATCATTCATTGTAGATCTCACTGCGGAACACATTTTAGATGAATATATCACAAAAAGATTACTTTGTATATCTGTGAGATGAAGTCAGAGGCATCATACTATGATTATTCATGGTATACTTGCCATTATTAGACATGAGTGTGGGAGGTTCTTTTGAATGTAAGAGGATATTTGAACACAGCATCATCTTAGAAAAACGAAGCACCAACACGCACTTGTGTTTCTTTTGATATACTGTAAAATTACAAATTCTAAGCTCTTCACAATATTGATAGGATTATGATACTGGAATTCTAGTTTCAGAGCTATAGACTGGAGATAACTGGTTCAACCTCCAAATGATAAATGTTAACATTGTCACTATTTGAAAATCTTTTATTTCCTCAGTTGAAAGCAAGGTGTGATTGGAGATGTCATGCTTTGAGCGTAAAATGAACAAGAGTGCCATCATCAGACATTCCTAATTATTTATTTGATTATTGAAACTGAAAGCATGTACTTAAACATGCTGATTTTAGAGTAACTGCTAAATATCTAAATGACTTTTACTTGCAAATTGATTATTGTTACACATTGAGGGTTATTTAGTTTTATAAAGTACAGTGCCCTTGAACATACTGTACACCATAGAGAGGGAATTCAGAAATATGCTAACGGAGTCCATTGAAAGAATGGGAAACTAATATAATATGCACCTGAGAGTACTCACTAGAAATCCCTGCAAAATAATTATTCATGCAGAAAATTCTTGACCTGCAGTGTGTTCATTTAAATTTTCATTGAGATAAGTACATATATCCATCTTCAAACATCATCTCCTGACTTCTGAATTGTTTGAAAATAATGCAGTTTTTCAAGATGTGCATAGCTGCATTTCTTGTAAACATCCTAACTGGCTAAGATGATTTGTCCTTTTTGTTTTCTAAACAAAACATGTAAAAGGAGAAATTGTGCCTAAACCTGTGTGTTTTTTAAAACAGAAAATAGACTGAATAGTTTTCTTTGTCAGTCAAATGACTTTTTCATTCTCTCTACTTCTTTTTCTATTTATTTGACATTTTGTCAGATACAGGATCAAATTCTTTAGACATATGTATAAACACTGATTAAAAAGTAAATTGATTTAATGATTCTATAAACTCAAAGCAATTTCCAGTTTCACAGGCATCATTCATTTAATTTACATGCATCTCAGCTTAGAAGCAACTGAAACTGATATGACCTGCTCTCCAAGGCTGTTTCTATAATGGAGAAGACGATAGTGGTAAAACCATCGGAATTTACTGGAGTCTTGTATAAATTAAAGCTCCCATAACTAGGAATTTTTGAGCAGAGCTGGTCAGAAAACTTGGGGGTGGGTGGTTAGTGAAAAATCTTCATTCCCATATTTGTCAAAATTTCATTTTTATTAGGAATTTTCCAACATGGTTACAACTAAGTAACAACTGGCAGTCCACAGATGCTTGTGTCTCTTATTGATCAAGAAACTCAATCTATAAAATTTAATGAGGCTCCCCTTTACCAAAGATGATATTACCCTTTAATCCTCTCATTGCAACAAACATATTTAGGTTCTTACAAACAGATGTTTCACAGGAGACAACCTGGACAATTAGATCCAACCATCTTTTAGAATAATCTCTGAGAAAGTTATTCCCTTGCCATCTGCTAATATAACTTCTTCCTTTCTGTTGTCTGCTGTTATCCTTTCCAGTCTTATCTCTAGGGTACCACATGAGGCAGGAGCTCCTCTAGCTCCTGTGTGGGAGAGAGATAGCAAAGCTAGATTTCCCACATAATTCCTGCAGACCCAGCACATAGTCCTAGCAGTCCACCCCCAATTTTGGGGGTACCACCTGGGGCGGGAGCCCTAATCTTAAGGGGGAAAAGAGGGCCAGGCCAGGTCAAGCTCCCCCTAATCACTGTCTGGACTGAAGCCATAGCAGTTGTGGCCCATTTAACATGGGATTACAGCCTTCCCCAGGTGCTAGTGAATTTAGTAGTTCAAATGAAAAATTAGTAGCAAAGTGCTGAAAGTTCAGGGTTCAAACCGTGCTGATGACGCATGATAGAGGTTTGTTACAGTTCTAAATGATATGATTTGTACAACTTTCTTTTTTTTTTAAAAAAAAAGGAAAGGAACCTAGTAAATTACATACAAAAAAATCCTGCATTTAAAAAAACACATTATTTTTGTTGTAAAGACAAGTACTCAAAAGGTAGGAAATGCCAGATTCATAGTTGACCATGCAGCCTTACTTCAGTCCCTGCATGCAGCTACATTATAATACAGTGTTTTAATTCCATGATCCTGTCCTATTTTTGTCCAGTGGACCACTGCTTCATTCAGTGCACAGGTGGACCACAAGGGGGCAGAATAAGGTTACACAGGCAACCATAATTCTGACATTTCCTAACTTTCAAGAGCTTGACTTTACAATCTAAATGTTTTTAACAGTGTTTTTGTATGTCACACAAATAAATTTTATTTTATATATATATATATATATATATATATAATTGCATTCCTTTAAAATGCCTTAAAGAACATTTACTCAATATAGGCAGAGTGCACTCTCATTTGTCTAATGGGATTATCCCAAGGTCTGAGTGTTCTGAAGTCTACCATCTTTTGGAAAGATCCCTACTTCTTGCTGGAGAGTGCATATTGCACTGCTACCTCTGCTCCACAGATCTCTCAATTAGGTCGTACATGGCCTCCATCACCATAGTATCTGAGCACCTCACAATCTTTAATGTATTTATCCTCACAACGTCCCTGTGAGGTAGGGAAGTATTATCCCTGTCCTACAGATGGAGAACTAAAGTACACAGAGACAGATTACACAGGAAGTCTTTGGTGGATAAGGGAATTGGACCTGTGTCTCCTGACTTTCTTGTGAATGCCTTACATGCTGGACCATCCCTCTTTACATGAATCTCTGCCATACACAGCATCTTTTGCAGGGGTTGAGCTCTGGGGTAGAAATGATCCTATTCAGATGGCTCTTTCCACTTTCACGCAGAGTGGGAGATACCCATACACAGGTGGTCTGTTGCCTACATCCAGGTGAAATGATCATGCCCTGGATTACTTACTTCTACATGCTCTTACGCTATAGGACAGAGTGATATACATCAATGATGCAGACACTTGCATGGAGGTTGAGATAGAAGTGGAAGGCAAACCTGCTGAAAGTCTCTAGGAAAGGATAAAAGGGGTAAAAAAATAAGCATGATGTCATGGTAGGTGTTTACTACAGACCACCTAACCAGGAAGAAGAGGTGGATGAGGCTTTTTATAAAATCAACAAAATCATCCAAAACACAGGACTTGGTGGTGATGGGAGAGTTCAACTGTCCAGACGTAACACAGCAGGACACAGATTATCCAAGAGGTTCTTAGTATGCATTGGGGATAAATTTTTATTACAGAAGGTGATAAAGTGACTAGGGGAGAGGCTATTCTGAGAGATATATCCTTGATGAACCTACTATAAATGGGGTGCGCAACTGACTGGAAGACAATACTTAGAGTAATTATCAATGGCTCACAATAGAGCTGAAAGGGCATATCAAATGGGGTCCTGCAGGGATCTGTCTTGGGTCTGGTTCTATTCAATATCTTCATAAATCATTTGTATAATGGCATAGAGAGTGTATACTTATAATGTTTGCAGATGATATCCAGTTAGGAAGGGTTGCAGGAGCTTTGGAGGACAGGATTAGAATTCAAAATGATGTTGACAAACTGGAGAAATGGTCTAAAGTAAATAGGATGGAATTCAATAAGGACAAATGCAAAGTACTACACTTTGGAAGGAATAATCAGTTGCACAAATACAAAATGGGAAATGATTGCCTATGAAGGAGTACAGCAGAAAAAGATCTTGGGGGTGTAGTGGATCACAAACTAAGTATGTGTCAACAATGTAATACTGTTGCAAAAAAAGGAAGCCTCATTCTGGAGAACATCATAACAAGAGAATTGTAAACAAGACAGAAGAACAGGTTTCAGAGTAGCAGCCATGTTAGTATGTATTTGCAAAAAGAAAAGGAGTACTTGTGGCACCTTAGAGACTAACAAATTTATTTGAGCATAAGCTTTCATGAGCTACAGCTCACTTCATCGGATGCATTTGGTGGAAAATACAGAGGGGAGATTGATATACACACACAGAGAACATGAAACAATGGGTTTATCATACACACTGTAAGGAGAGTGATCACTTAAGATAAGCCATCACGAGCAGCAAGGGGGGGAAAGGAGGAAAACCTTTCATGGTGACAAGCAAGGTAGGCTATTTCCAGCAGTTAACAAGAATATCTGAGGAACAGTGGGGGGCGGGGTGGGGGGGAGAAATAACATGGGGAAATAGTTTTACTTTGTGTAATGACTCATCCATTCCCAGTCTCTATTCAAGCCTAAATTAATTGTATCCAGTTTGCAAAGTAATTCCAATTCAGCACACAGTTTGCTTCTCTACAAAAGAAAAAGGACACTAAGCTATCTAAACTACTACATGCCACAAGGGGCCACATCAGTGGTTCCCGTAACCCACCCAGCAATATTGTTAATCTATCCAACTATACTCTTAGCCCAGCAGAAGAATCTGTCCTATCTCGGGGCCTCTCCTTTTGCCCCTCCACCCCCACGAACATGATACAGTTCTGTGGTGACCTAGAATCCTATTTTCGACGTCTCCGACTCAAGGAATATTTCCAACACACCTCTGACCAACATATTAACCCACAGAGACCTTCCTACCAACACTACAAAAAGAAGGATTCTGGGTGGACTCCTCCTGAAGATCGAAACAGCAGACTGGACTTCTACATAGAGTGTTTCCGCCGACGTGTATGAGCTGAAATTGTGGAAAAGCAGCATCACTTGCCCCATAACCTCAGCCGTGCAGAACACAGCGCCATCCACAGCCTCAGAAACAACTCTGACATCATAATCAAAAAGGCTGACAAAGGAGGTGCTGTCGTCATCATGAATAGGTCGGAGTATGAACAAGAGGCTACTAGGCAGCTCTCCAACACCACTTTCTACAAGCCATTATCCTCTAATCCCACTGAGAGTTACCAAAAGAAACTACAGCATTTGCTCAAGAAACTCCCTGAAAAAGCACAAGAACAAATCTGCACAGACACACCCCTAGAACCCCGACCTGGGGTATTCTCTCTGCTACCCAAGATCCATAAACCTGGAAATCCTGGACGCCCCATCATCTCAGGCATTGGCACCCTGACAGCAGCATTGTCTAGCTATGTAGACTCCCTCCTCAGGCCCTACGTTACCAGCACTCCCAGCTATCTTCAAGACACCACTGACTTCCTGAGGAAACTACAATCCATCTGTGATCTTCCTAAAAACACCATCCTAGCCACTATGGATGTAGAAGCCCCCTATACCAACATTCCACACAAAGATGGACTACAAGCCATCAGGAACAGTATCCCCGATAATGTCACAGCTAACCTGGTGTCTGAACTTTGTGACTTTGTCCTCACCCATAACTATTTCACATTTGGGGACAATATATACCTTCAAATCAGCGGCACTGCAATGGGTACCCGCATGGCCCCACAGTATGCTAACATTTTTATGGCTGACTTAGTACAACGCTTCCTTAGCTCTTGTCTCCTAATGCCCCTACTCTACTTGCGCTACATTGATGACATCTTCATCATCTGGACCCATGGAAAAGAAGCCCTTGAGGAATTCCACCATGATTTCAACAATTTCCATCCCACCATCAACCTCAGCCTGGACCAGTCCACACAAGAGATCCACTTCCTGGACACTACGGTGCTAATAAGCGATGGTCACATAAACACCATCCTATATTGGAAACCTACTGACCGCTATTCCTACCTACATGCCTCTAGCTTTCATCCAGATCATACCACACGATCCATTGTCTACAGCCAAGCTCTACGATATAACCGCATTTGCTCCAACCCCTCAGACAGAGACAAACACCTACAAGATCTCTATCATGCATTCCTACAACTACAATATCCACCTGCTGAAGTGAAGAAACAGATTGACAGAGCCAGAAGAGTACCCAGAAGTCACCTACTACAGGACAGGCCCAACAAAGAAAATAACAGAACGCCACTAGCCATCACCTTCAGCCCCCAACTAAAACCTCTCCAACGCATCATCAAGGATCTACAACCTATCCTGAAGGACGACCCATCACTCTCACAGATCTTGGGAGATAGGCCAGTCCTTGCTTACAGACAGCCCCCCAATCTGAAGCAAATACTCACCAGCAACCACACACCACACAACAGAACCACTAACCCAGGAACCTATCCTTGCAACAAAGCCCGTTGCCAACTCTGTCCACATATCTATTCAGGGGACACCATCATAGGGCCTAATCACATCAGCCACACTATCAGAGGCTCGTTCACCTCCGCATCTACCAATGTGATATATGTCATCATGTGCCAGCAATGCCCCTCTGCCATGTACATAGGTCAAACTGGACAGTCTCTACGTAAAAGAATGAATGAACACAAATCAGACGTCAAGAATTATAACATTCAAAAACCAGTTGGAGAACACTTCAATCTCTCTGGTCACTCGATTACAGACCTGAGGGTGGCTATTCTTCAACAAAAAAACTTCAAAAGAGACTCCAATGAGAGACTGCTGAATTGGAATTAATTTGCAAACTGGATACAATTAACTTGGGCTTGAATAGAGACTGGGAATGGATGAGTCATTACACAAAGTAAAACTATTTCCCCATGTTATTTCTCCCCCCCCCCCCACCCCACCCCCCACTGTTCCTCAGATATTCTTGTTAACTGCTGGAAATAGCCTACCTTGCTTGTCACCATGAAAGGTTTTCCTCCTTTTCCCCCCACGCTGCTGGTGATGGCTTATCTTATGTGATCACTCTCCTTACAGTGTGTATGATAAACCCATTGTTTCATGTTCTCTGTGTGTATATATCAATCTCCCCTCTGTATTTTCCACCAAATGCATCCGATGAAGTGAGCTGTAGCTCACGAAAGCTTATACTCAAATTTCTTAGTCTCTAAGGTGCCACAAGTACTCCTTTTCTTTTTGCAAAGACAGAAGAAGTAATTCTTCCATTCTGCTCAGCACTGATAAGGCCTGAACTAGAGTGTTGTGTCCAGCTCTGGGCATCACACTTCAAGAAAGATGCAGACAAATTGAAGAAAGTCCAGAGAAGAGCAATAAAAATGATTAAAGATCTAGATAACATCACCTCTTAGGAAAGATTGTAAAAAATTGGGTTTGTATAGTCTGGAAAAGAGAAGACTGAGAGGGGACATAACAGTCTTCAAGGATGTAAAAGGTTGTTATAAAGAAGAAGGTGACAAATTATTCTCCTTAACCACTGAGGACAGGACAAGAAGTTAAATTCCAGTAAGAGAGATTTAGGTTAGATATTGGGGAAAACTTCCTAAATGTAAGGGTAATTAAGCATTGGAACAAATTATCTAGGGAGGTTGTGGGTGAAATTTCCATCACTGGTGGTTTTGAAGAACACATTAGATTAAACACCTGTCACAGATGGTCTGGCTAATACATAGTTTTATCTCCATGCAGGGGACTGGACTAGATGATTATGGTCCCTCACAGTCTTACATTTCTATGATTCTGTATATAAACTGGATGCAGAAGTTCTGAAAGTACATGTACTTAGCGGGGAACTACAACTATGGCTAAAATAAATGTATGTATTTTCAATATTAAAGACTCAATAATAGTATGTCAGAGGAGGCAGACAGATCCCCCTTTCCTTGAGCATTAAAGTAGTGCAGCCAGGCAAAAATCTTAATCCTAACAAGTTTTGCATTCCTTAGGGAGTAAGAAATATTTAGTAACACACAGAAAAAATAATTACTAGCTATCACCAATTTTCTCTACTGTGCCTCTCTGTAGAGGCAAAAACCAGAGTATGATAACTTTGCACAGTGAAAGCTGTTTTATCTGCATGTTGGGGGAATGGGAGTGCCAGCAAGTGAAAAATGCCAGTTAACTAAGAGGGAGGGAGTTTGGGTGCTGGAGAGGGCTCGGGGTTGCTTCACGGGAGGGGTCTCAGGGTGGCAGATCTGGGGGCACTCACCTCAGGTGGCTCCCTCCAAGCGGCGACCTGTCCTGGCTCCTTCTAGGTGGAGGTATGGCAGGTGGCTCTGCATGTTGGCCCTGCCCTGAGCGCTGGCTCTGCAGCTCCCATTGGCTGGGAAACACAGCCCATGGGAGCTACAGGGGTGGCGCCTGTGGGTGGAGGCAACGCGTGGAGGCACCTGCTGTGCCTCTACTTAGGAGCAGCTGGGACAGGTCGCCACTTATGGGGCACCGCGTAAGGTGAGCACTCCCAGATCTGGCACCCTGAGCCCGCTCCCACGAACCAACCGCCTGCTGGCCCTGTGCCAACCAGACTATAAACCGGACTTTCCATGATGATCAGAAATGCCAGTGTATCGAGCTTTCCGATTGGTTAAAAGAAAATGGGTTAACTTCAAATCATCTAATTAATTAGCAAGTTGATTAAATCATCCAAATAAATCAACCAACACTTTCTTATAAACTCTATGTAGTAATATGCGAAGGCAACAATCTTGTTAGTTAAGAGTCCCAAAAGTAATAGGGTATTACCAATTTAAAAGCACGTTGATATATTTAGGATCCAGCCAAATAGCTGACACAGTTAAGATCAAATCACTCGCAGGTTAAGCTAATTTTGAGATTACAGCTGTGATGCCAATTAAGGCAGCATGTCCAAATAATTGGTGGTTAGAGAATAGCCAATCTCTCCTCCCACAACATAGAGTTCAGTGAAACAGTCCAATACAATTCAAGGTGACACAACTTGTTACAATAATGTGCAAATGAAAAATGTAGGTGAAAATAACATTAAACATACCCATAAAATATATATGTGATCTTTTAGAGAGCAAAGTTGTTTAACTTAGAACTGCTTTAGGTATTTGAAGACTATTTTATAGGTGCCTTTCTAACATAAATCCTGTAGATTCGAGAAACATTCTCTCTCTCTCTCTCTCTCAGCCATCTGCTGGAGTTAAGAACAAATGCAAGAATGCTGGTGTGTATTATTTGCAGCGGTAGGAAGGACCAGCACTGCTGCATATCTACCTACTGGTTTGGCCCCACGGTCCCTTCAGTGAATTGTGATGAAGGGCCTGCTGGAACAAAACTGAGTGAGGGACATTGTAACCCCTACGTGCAGAGGAGGAATGCAGCACCACTCATTTAATTTTGGCCCCATGACCATCAGGACAGATGTGCTTTGGAGGCAAGCCTGAGTGAGCATACTAGACAGTGGGGTGGCAGGGGCCAGTGCTGCTGCTTTTCACTACTGCCATAAAGCTGACTCCTGCCCAGGAACCTGCCTGGCCTTGCCCCACTTCCAGTAGCCCGGGTCCTCTCTTATGGGTGGGGAATGACACTGCATTTGGGCAGGCTGGACTGGAAGGTGGAGGCTGAGCATGCCCTGGACTTGAGGCGCTGGGGCCAGTGACTGCAAGCAGGGATGGCTCTATTGGGATTGATGGTGGGTCTCATTGGAAAAATCCGGGGGGTATCCCTTGTTGATCATGCTTCCATGGCTACCCTACTATTTTTTGCACACTAGTTTGATGAGAGCTAGCATGAGTACTGTATTTCTCCTCGAGTTTAGAATCACATTCCCAGCTCAACCTTAGACATACCCAGAGGGACATCCCTCTTTTACAGACAGATGCTTAAATCTTCCCCTTTATATTTTGCTATTCAGCAGCTCAACTTTGAACAAAACTTTCTCACATACACACACAATCTGGGAGAAAGGCCTGCAATTTTCAGGTTGACCTGATTGTGCATGGAAATGAAATGAAGGCAAATGTTTTGTTAAATAAGCTGAAGACTATCCCTTTTCTGTACAGAAAAGGCTCCAGAATTGCATAGTAATATAATGACCCTACCAAATTAGATTTAGATCTAACTCCAAATATCTGTAAAGCATGATCTCCCATGGAAGGGGAGGAAATTACGTTTTGCTACAATTCACTTTGTAACCAAAATGTTCCTAAACTGATGAGTCAAAAGTGAAAATTAGGTGTATGCTTTTCAAAAGATAGTGAAATGCACACAGATTATCATTGCCACACAGTAAAATATAATATTTATTAACACAGAACATAATTCCTATCTCTCAAGACTAACTGCAATAAGTAACCACTCAACAATAGTTAAAGTGCTTAGATATTGTGAGGAGGCCCTAGAAGTTCCTACCTAATAATAAGAGAATAAGCAAGCATCATTGCCTATTATTATTAAATTTAGTTGGGGTTGGACTAGATAACTTCCTGAGGTCTCTTCCAACCCTAATCGTCTATGATTCTGTGATACCTAGCTCTATGTGGAAAAGAGTAATCAGAAAGATTTAGGCTCGAATTTTCAAAGGGGCCTACATGAGACAGGCACCCAACTTGATCCGAGCCTTATAAATTTAAACCAGTTTAGTTAAACAAGTGCAAACCCCTGTGTGAACACACTAGGATTTCAGGTTTCAGAGTAGCAGGCATGTTAGTCTGTATTCGCAAAAAGAAAAGGAGTACTTGTGGCACCTTAGAGACTAACAAATTTATTTGAGCATAAGCTTTCGTGAGCTAACTAACTAGGATTTCAGTTGGAGAGAGGTGTATTTTGGTTTAGGTTAAATTGATTCGGAATAGATTTAGGCTACACCTAGAGCTAGTTGAAATTTTATTGATGATACTGTTTTCCTGCAGAAAATGCTGACTGTTCAGAATCAAAACATTCCCTGGGATGTGTTAATTATGTTGAAACTTTTGACGGAAACCAGCCTGGATGGCTTCCTGCCTATCTGCCTGGTTTTCCTGCCAGTTCACACAGCACCCCCAGCTACTCTGCAGCTTGCTCGGAAGGCTGTGGGGAGCCCAGACTTCCAGGTTCCCCACCTCCCAGAGTGTCCAGCTCCATAGTTAGTGGGATCCTTGGCTCCACAGCTGTTAGGATCCCAGGGCTCCCCAAACTGCCCTCTTGGCAGACTGCTAGGCTCTCTGAGTGGCCAGCTTTCCCAGCTGGGAAAGCAAATAGTGCATGCATATGCACCCACCATGCAAGTAGCCAGCAAACCAAAAATGTCTGTTTCAGTTATCCCCAATTCAGAACGAAAATCTGTTCAAAATCTTGAATATTTTGTGGAACAGAAAACCCCCCTTTCTGCACAGCTCTAGCTAAACCAAAATAAGCTACTCTGAAACCAAAATAAGAATGTCCACACAGGGGTTTAACTAAATGAGTGCATGCTGTGTGTGTAGACAAGGCCTAGGATACTGTGTGCCTTAGAACAGCACATTGGCTCCCCACAAGATCAAATTTCTGGTGACCTAGTGATCAGACTCATTGAATAAAGTTCACCACCTGGTCTGAATCATTCATTGCAATTAACACCCTTTCCAATGTATTGGCCAAGATTTTGACCAAATCTTATATTTTTATTCTGCTTTGAACAGTGATATGGCATAACTAAACTAGCGTTATGGGAGATTGTTTTCCTTTTCTGTAAATCAAACGGTGACGCTGTTGACCACTTTTAAACAAGGAACTAACTTAAACTCTCCTTTACTAATGTTAAAGATTACTGTTTCCCCCCGGGAACCAAGCATGCTGGGCCACCCACAGTACACTCCTATAGCATCCACCAGCAGCAAATTCTTCCCACCCTGCCCCCGCCCTCTCTCTTTCAAAGCCCTGCACAACTTCACCTCAAGCCTATATCTCAGATCTTTATTTCTTAGCATGTCCTTCCTCACTCCTTCTGCTCCCTCTCTGATGCAAGTCACACAGCCCCCTTCATTTCTTTCTCCCATTGCCATCTGCATGGCTCTTCCCCCAGGGTCATCAAATCCCAGTATTCCATGTATGGCCCCACCCTTTCCTTATTCCTTCTACAATGCCTACAACCACTAACCTATTAATTGTTGCAAGGAAAGGAGAGGGAGATATGAAAACAAAGAAACACACAGACAACTACAAAACAATTAGCAAAATAATAAAATTTCCAAATGCCCTCCACTCCCATTCATCCAGTATCTCACTGGAGTGGGCCCTAAACTAATTACAGAACAGTTGTAGCCTGGTCTTTAATTAACTCCTCCTTTTTCTATTTGAGTTCTTGTTTCTCTCTCCTCTTTAAAGAAACTAGTGAGACCCTCTCCTTAAGTGCCTGTTAACCCACAACAGTTCAGCTCTCATATACTTCTTTTGTATACTGCTTCTTTCAGTTTTACTTTTTAATATATTGTACATTATTTAAAATTATTCCAAAATAATCCTCTCCAGCTTCTATGGACAATGACTATTCAATCATGTCAGAGCCAAAACATCTTTGTTATTTTTGTGAGCAACCAATGTGCTTTACGGAGCAACGCAGAAGCAATTAGCACAGCATCCCAACAGTAATCATCACTCTAGACTCATAAAGGACCCGGATGCTCCCTCTTTTCGGAAATAAAAGAGACAGCTTTTGTGAAAAGGGAGTAATAGCTCGTTGACTAATATGCAACGAAATGGAAAAAATGGTTCATTTCAGAGCTCGCTCATTTTCAAAGAGGTTGCCGTGCTGTTTAATTTCTGTGACATTTGAGTTCACAAACTCAATAATACTGTGATGTCTTTCCTCTAAGCTGCAATAGCTGAAAGCAAGACTATTCTGGTAGATCTACGCTGTGGTGGTGCTCAATATTTAAAGCACAGTAGCGTCCAAAGGCTCTAATCAGGTTTGGGGCCCCATGTCCTAGGAACTAAACAAATACATACAAAACAATGGTCTCTGCCCTAAGAAGCTTCCAGTCTACATAGTTATGTTGTTACCAGAAATCTTGTCAGAATCACAAGGTAGCAGATAGCACTGTCAGTTTTTATCTGTGATTTAAACAATGGTCTTCACACATTGCAGCAGCAGAAATTTCCCCAAAAGTTCAGGAAAGTAAGAACTCAGAAAACTGACATTGTGTACTGTTGTGTAAACTGTGGCTTGTTCCCAGCTGGGAGTATTAACTGTCCAATGTGAGTAAATGTGACCAAAGGCTATCTTGACCTGTCAACACATTATATAAAATTGTTTATAAAAATGAGCACAGGTTATAGTTAAAGAAATTATTTGGAAACAAAAATGAGAGAAATTGTCTAAAAGGTGAAAGTAAGGCAGCCTCTTCCTTCGGCACAGAACCATCACCATGAATGAGGCTGCCAAAGGGCTCTACTCTCATATGAGGAAGGAGCCCTGAGCCTCAGCCCTGCTCCTTCAGCGTTCGCCACCACTTGCTGGTCAGGAGGCCACTTTATAACTCTAACTCAGTCATGATGAAATGGTAAGTGCTATCTCTCTTCTCTCCACCTCTCTTCCAAAGCAGGAAAGGGTGACAGGGCCATCATGACAAGACAGATGACTTATTTGAAAGAAGTGGATGTCTGATGCCACTGATATTTCCTCCTGCTGGACTCAACCCTACCTGTTATTGTTGTCATTGCTGTTACAATTTCCATTGCTGGTATGCCACTCAGCTTCCAGCACACCCATCACTACTGCAAGCGCACACACTGCTCCAACTCTGCCCATTGCCAGGACTCAGCCAGGTTACAGCTCCAAAAGGTATTCAACAGATTTGCCTTTCGCATGGCATCTGGCAAGCCATACAACTGTTCCTCCACTTGGACCGTTCCTTGGCACCATCTACATAATCACCCATTATTCTGTTTAAATTGTGAGGAACTGTCCAAGGAAACAGAAAGGCAGTCATAAGAAACCAGATTTCAGACATCCAATTCCTCTACAATATACAGGACAACTACCTAGGCATGGGTCAGAAGCATACTGCACAAAGTGACATGGATTAAAGTTGATGCTGATCAACACAAGGTCTGCCATTAACAAACACTATACAACCTCATTAGCGATGAAGCACTCAATATAGCCTGCATTACCAAGACTGGGAGGGATGATATCACAAGCCCTGTGCTAGCCCATGTTGTCCCCCCAGGATACTAAGTATATCACACACCCAGATAGGACAAGAAAGTAGGCAACACTGCATGAATCTTGTTTGTAATAATCAAATCCAACTTCATTTGCACTAGAGCCAAAGCTAACACAGATCTTATGCACATCACAGACTAAAGGATTCATAAAAGAGCTCACTGATACTTTGTCAGCAATGGTGGTAAAATACACCAGACTCTTTGTCCTGCAAGATTTCAACAGGCATACTGACTAGGATACAGATGCATATGACCCAAAATTCATGTCCCCCCTTGCCTTGCTAGAACTTTCACAGGGTTTGTCTGGTCCAACCCAGGCAGCTGGTCATACCCTGGACTTGATCTTTGTCCTAAATGTCAAGATCAAGGACATCCGAATCCAGCCACTCTCTTGGACAGACCATCTCCTCATTAAGGTAGTGCTCAGAGACCTTTCACCTCCAGGCATAAGATCAATTCTCCTGATTCAACCACGAAGGCTAATCCATGAAAGCTAATAGATTTCGACAATTTCCAAAGCCTGAGAAAAAAAAAACAGCACTGAACCCACAGGATGAGGAGTCAAGGACCTGGTGAATCATTATTATTGTACTCTACCCTTGACCCATAGACACATTGGCCCCCAAACTGTTCCTCCCTTCCCACTACCCATACAGATCTCCTTGGTTTTCTGACACCTGTGCTGGATGAAAAGAAGAGGGGTGGAAACTTGAGCACCAATGGGCGAATTCCTCAAATCCTGTGAGGAGGCTGTATTATAGGTCAAGAAAACCTTCCTATCAACCTCCATTGATGCTGCCAAATCCCTCCCAAGGAGCCATCCAGGATGATTGACAATTTAATCAATCCTGAGTGCCTATAACCTGCATTCAAATTGGGCACCAAGCACTGTGAAGAACCATCATCCTACTTCACTGAAAAGATCATGCACATTAGATTTGGGAAGGTTTCTCGGACGGCATGGATGTGTTCCACCTATATTCATCAAACAACTGCATTCCCAGAGTTGAGTACATTCAATCCTCAAGAAGTTCTGGACACCCTAAAAGAGTCTTGACCAAGACTTGTAAATCTGACCCATGCCCTTCATTTTTTGTGAAAGAAAATCATGAACAACTAATGCAATTCCTGACTGAAATAGGAAATGCATCTTTCAAAAAAAGAACCTTCCCCTTCTCCTGCAAAGATGCAATAGTCTGACCAATTCTGAAGAAACCTATCCTGGGTACATCAATTCTAGCCATCTACCTCCCTGTGTCAAATCTTCAATTCCTGAGCAAGCTTATAGAAAAGTTGGCCAAAGGCCACATACAAACTCATCTAATTGATGCTAACATTCTAGACCCAGCATAATTTGAATTCAGGCTAGGACATGGAATTTAAACTGTTTTAGTGGCATTGATGGATGATCTCCTGTTGTCCTTTAATAGAGAACAGACATCCATTCTCATCTTTCTGGACCTCTGCAGTGTTCAACATGGTTGACCATGAGACACTTCTGTCTTACCTGAGAGAGGGGGCAGAAGTCCAGGGTAATACACTAAAATGGTTTGAGTTCTTCCAGAAGGGATGCACCCAATGAGTAGTGATAGAAAACTGCATCTCCACCACTAGACCCCGCACTTGTGGAGTCCCACAAGGATCAATTCTCTCTCTCTCTTCAGTCCTATTCAGCATCTACATCCAACCACGAGGTGAATTGGTCAGATGACATGGATTCAAATGTCAGCAATATGCAGATTACACAGTTCTACCTATCCTTCACTACACCACTACAAACAAGATATCCCAGTGCTCGGATGTGGTCAGCTCACAGATGAAGCTGAACCGGAGTAAGAGAAAGGTGATACTTGTGGGCAGAGAAGAGCACACTGAAGAGTTTGCAGCCACAGTACAATCTCCTTTTGGTTGAAGGCACACACCTATGATTGGTCAGTTTAGGATTCCTTTGATTCCTCACTGACACTAAGCTCTCATGTAGCAGCATCCATGAGTAATGCTTTCTACCAACTCAAGCTGGCTAGAAGACCCAATTCCTGTTGGAAGGTGACCTGGCCTCAGTTATTCATGTCTTTGACACTTCTCAGCAAGACTACAGCAATGTGATATAGCTGGGCCTGAAGCCTTTAGAATTTAGCAAACTCCAACTACAGAACTACTGCAGGAAGTCTTCTCAGCAACACTGGCTATGGCAAGCACAGAAGACCTGTCCTCTGCTCTCTACGCTAGCTTCCCATAGAATTTTGAATCAAGTTTAAGGTCTCAATCTTTATCTTCAATATGATCCGTGGGCTGGGCCTAGGATATCTAAAAGACTGTCTAAATCTCCTGGATGAAGATCATGGCCCAATGCAACTCTCTACAGTAAGGGTGAAGCTCATCTGTTCAGGAGACAGAACTTTCTTGGGTGTCAGGCCAAAATTGTGGAATGAATTCCTCCAGGAACTAAAGACCCTCACAAACCTAATACCACCTCCAAATGCAAGGCTCATGTCTTTGACCTTGCCACCTTTTCATAAATACACAGCAATGTGAATTTTGAGACATCACAACCACAAACAAAAAATTCCCCCACCAAACCATACCAAAACAAGACAGTCTACTGCACACACTTCTCCCCTTGGAGAGAGGATATTAAACAAATACATGACAGATGTTTAATCATGTTGCTTAACGCACTACTGGAAATCACTCAGCTACTACAGTGATGAGTGTGGTGGTATAAGAACCTATATAGGATAGAATGTACTCTTGATGGGTTTGAAGTGGAAGACCTGGGATTAGGAGTTTCAAAAGCTCCTGGTAAAGTCACAGAACTGTTATAACAGGCCAAAATGTTATTGAGATGTAGGGAAGTTCCCATATATGGATGTTTGTTTTGGTTGTCTAATTTCAATGAGACAAAGTTGTCCCCACTTATTGAACAGTTTTTTTTTCTCCAGATAGCACTTGGCAACTTGGTTGAGAATGAGGAGAGAAAGAAGAAAAGTGTGACTTTGTAACACCAAGCTTCACCATCATGGTCCTCACTTGCTGAGACCCTAGGCTTTGCCATCTCACCATGTTCCTGATCCTGAGAAATGTCCAGACCACTCTAGGTGAGAAGGGAGCCAGCTGATAGCACCTTCTCCATTGAGTCAAATGAACCTTGAGCGACACCTGGGATGTGAACCTGAAGTTGCTCCTTGTGGATGTCTGGCCATCACTTCAAGCTCAACATGGCTAAAACAAAGCTCTTAAACTTTCCTCTGCCCAAGTCCTCCCTGCTATCTCTTTCCTCAGTCACTGAGGACAACATTACCCTCCTGCCTGTCACTTACCTCGATAATATGGGTATCACTTTCTACTCAGACCTTTCTGTAAGACTTCACATCCAGACTAAATCTTGCCAATTTTGTTTGCATAACATCTCTAAAATATAGCCTTTCCTATACATCCGCATAGCTAAAGCTCTTGCCCAGGCTTTCATCATCTTACCTCTCAGTTACTAGAAAATCTTTTCGCTGGCCTTGACAGATCAGTCTTGCCCCATTGATATCCATTCAGAATGCTGCTGCAAAGATCATTTTCCCAGCCAGTCACTTTGACCCTGTCACCCCTCGTCTGACTTCCCCTACATCCTATTGCATCAGACATAAGCTACTTATATTCATTTTTAAGGCTCTTCACAGCCTATCCCCATCATACCTATCATCGATCATTCACTATCAGGATAGCAGTTCCTGCCTCCAATCGACCCATTTTGCCAGCCTCCATCTCTCACTTGCAATTTTTCAAACAAGCACCTTTGTGCTTTCTCCCAGGCTGTCTCTCATTTTCCTCTTCCAAATCCCTTGTTAAAACTCCCCTGTGCTGTGATGCCTATAAAAAAAAACCTCAGAAATGGTTAGGCTGCTGGTGTGCTGAGATGAATGCCTATCATGCTGACAAATACTCTTTCCTTGTACTCCCCCATTGGTCTGTCTGTCCATCTATTGGTTGTCTCTTGGCTTATACTTAGTCCCTGCCGCAAAGAGCTTACAATCTATCTTTTTATTCTGTTTGTACAGCACCTAACATAATGGGGTCCTGGTATATAATTAGTGCTCCTAGATGCTACAATAGTACAAATAGTATACAATAATCATATTATTTTCTCTCTCATAAGCCTCTTTCTTCTGATGCCTCTCTCCAATCTTTGGCTCCTGGCTGATAAAAGCTTGGCTTAGCCAATCTGGACTAATTCTCCTGCTATGACCAGAAAAGCAAACTAAAAAAATGTCTTAATCACCTGCTTGAGTTTGCCAGGTTCCAGCTTGACTACCGCAGTTGTGCATAGGATTCTGTAGCAGTGTGAGATTGTGAAAATGAATAATAATCTTTTTTGACCTGAGTGACTTGCCAAATTCAGATTCTTGTATTTTTTTCTAGTTTGAAGGAGAGATGATGGAATCTGGTACCTTTGATGCAATCTTGTTTGTTTACAAAGAATGTACAAAGTCTTGTTTTCCTGAGGACAGCTGGAACCAAAATAAAGGGAGATTGTTTCTTTGCTTACTGCCCCAACACACACGCTTACACAAACAATGTCCAGCCAATGTCCTCTGCCTACATGGTTCAAATTCCTGGGTGGTCTCATATATGCCATTTTTTTAGGTGGCAGCTTAATTCTCTCACACAGCTATCTTAAGTGAAGGGTAGCTGCCATACCCACCAGCCTCAAGGATGCTTCACTGAACCCACAACAATACAATTAGTACACTATCTCCTGTTTTACTTATTTAGGCCATGTCTACACTAGTGAGCTTTCAGCAACGCAACTGTAGTGATGCAACTGTGCCGCTGTAAGATCACTCGTGTAGCTGCTCTTTGCCAATGAGAGAGAGAGCTCTCCTGTTGACATAATAAAACCACTTCTATGAGCAGCAGTAGCTACATCAGCGGGAGAAGCTGTCCCACCAACATAGTGCTGTCCATACCTGCACTTCTGTCAGTGTAATTTATGTTGCTCAGGGGTGTGTTTTTTCACACCCCTGGGTGACATAAGTTATACTGACAAAAGTGGTAGTGTAGATGTGGCTTTAGATTTCAAATTCCTCACGAAGAGGGGGGGAGGCAGTTTGCCATTGGGAAAAGCACAAGCTAGATATTTCTTGCTAAAATGATGAGTAGTGAAATAGTTAAATGTTGAGATTTAAAGTGTTTTTAGCTTACAGAGTTGGTAACCTATTGTGATGAATGGGGATAGCTCACACCACTGAACTATAGTTTCAGTGTTTGTGAGATTACAGGAAAATAACAATGCAACAATTTTTCATGTTCATGTTTTCAAGATTTTCTCCACAATCAGAAGGGCCAGGAACATTTTAAAAAACCAGAAGCTTAGCTTCAGGATCAGTCTTCTACAGGGAGGGGATGATTCCATGGCAATTTTACAACTCTAGAATATATTGGCCTCTTTTTATAACTCATTAACCAGCCATAGAATATCTATGGGAGTTTGCAACATCAGAAAGTAGATGCATACTCTCCTCCACTGGAGGAGTCTGTGAGTATTCAGCACCACCCCAAAATGTTAGTGGAATTTTCCAAGGATGAGGGATGTAGCAAGGGCAGCTGATAAACATGCTGGTTGACTGGATCTGCATGACAATCCATCAGTGAGGCTCCTAGTCCCTAGGGAGTCATACAGCCACAATCTCCAAGGGAGGGCAGTGTAGTGATGGAAACCACCTGTTCTTCCTTGGGATGAAGCCCATCTGGAGTGCAAGAAGTAAGACTGGCAGAAGGAGTTGGAAACTGGGTGGTCTTTAGAAATTGGAACTTTCTGGCCTCAGGTCCTATTCTACCTTCTCTTCCTTGCATCAGGGAAAAATGATAGGTCACTATATATTAAAATATTTACTAACAGACCACTCTGTCCTAAAATGGGAAACGGATGACTTCATCTTTAAAAGAGGATTTTTTTACCTAAACCCCTGAGTGGGAGGTGACTTTATCTTATAGCACTGTAAAAATATGCCATGTTTGATCATTAACAAGTTTTTAAAGACAAAAAAATGGAAGTAGCATGCAAAATATCTGTACAGACACTGAATGTATAGTCCAGGATGAATGCAAACTCAGGGAGATTAAAATAATTGAGACAGGGATGGAGTAAGGACTTCTATAAACTCAGGTTCATGATTTAGGACTTAAGCCATAAATATTTTTTGAACAATAGATGATAACAGCTGTTAGGATATAGATATTCAGGCTTGTCTGTAAAGGCCTATACTCTAAGAATTTAGGTGTATTCTTATCACTTGGCTAGTTATAGAGGTATAAAAGAAAGAATCAAAATCACAGTCTGCCGTGTAAGAGCCTTCTTTTACTGTGACAGTCTGAGGCCCTGTTCTTAGCCTAAGGCCTTTGGCTAAGCAGCAGAGGCAGCCATAAGGTGGAAAGTGAATGGTCACATCCTCACTTTCCAAACTAGTCACATTGAAATAACAGGTTTCAGAGTAGCAGCCGTGTTAGTCTGTATTCGCAAAAAGAAAAGGAGTACTTGTGGCACCTTAGAGACTAACAAATTTATTTGAGCATAAGCTTTCGTGAGCTACAGCTCACTTCATCGGATGCATTTGGTGGAAAATACAGAGGAGACATTTATATACACACATAGAGAACATGAAACAATGGGTTTTATCATACACACTGTAAGGAGAGTGATCACTTAAGATGAGCCATCACCAGCAGCGGGTGGGCGGGGGGAGGAGGAAAACCTTTCATGGTGACAAGCAAGGTAGGCTATTTCCAGCAGTTAACAAGAACATCTGAGGAACAGTGGGGGGTGGGGTGGGGAGGAGAAATAACATGGGGAAATAGTTTTACTTTGTGTAATGACTCATCCATTCCCAGTCTCTATTCAAGCCTAAGTTAATTGTATCCAGTTTGCAAATTAATTCCAATTCAGCAGTCTCTCGTTGGAGTCTGTTTTTGAACTTTTTTTGTTGAAGGATAGCCACCCTCAGGTCTGTAATCGAGTGACCGGAGAGATTGAAGTGTTCTCCAACTGGTTTTTGAATGTTATAATTCTTGACGTCTGATTTGTGTCCATTCATTCTTTTACGTAGAGACTGTCCAGTTTGACCAATGTACATGGCAGAGGGGCATTGCTGGCACATGATGGCATATATCACATTGGTAGATGCGGAGGTGAACGAGCCTCTGATAGTGTGGCTGATGTGATTAGGCCCTATGATGGTGTCCCCTGAATAGATATGTGGACAGAGTTGGCAACGGGCTTTGTTGCAAGGATAGGTTCCTGGGTTAGTGGTTCTGTTGTGTGGTGTGTGGTTGCTGGTGAGTATTTGCTTCAGATTGGGGGGCTGTCTGTAAGCAAGGACTGGCCTATCTCCCAAGATCTGTGAGAGTGATGGGTCGTCCTTTAGGATAGGTTGTAGATCCTTGATGATGCGTTGGAGAGGTTTTAGTTGGGGTCTGAAGGTGATGGCTAGTGGCGTTCTGTTATTTTTTTTTGTTGGGCCTGTCCTGAAGTAGGTGACTTCTGGGTACTCTTCTGGCTCTGTCAATCTGTTTCTTCACTTCAGCACGTGGGTATTGTAGTTGTAGGAATGCATGATAGAGATCTTGTAGGTGTTTGTCTCTGTCTGAGGGGTTGGAGCAAATGCGGTTATATCATAGAGCTTGGCTGTAGACAATGTAGACTGTAGACAGATTGACAGAGCCAGAAGAGTACCCAGAAGTCGCCTACTACCACCCCACCCCCCACTGTTCCTCAGATGTTCTTGTTAACTGCTGGAAATAGCCTACTTTGATTGTCACCATGAAAGGTTTTCCTCCTTCCCCCCCCCCCGCCCGCTGCTGGTGATGGCTCATCTTAAGTGATCACTCTCCTTACAGTGTGTATGATAAAACCCATTGTTTCATGTTCTCTGTGTGTGTATATAAATCTCCCCTCTGTATTTTCCACCAAATGCATCCGATGAAGTGAGCTGTAGCTCACGAAAGCTTATGCTCAAATAAATTTGTTAGTCTCTAAGGTGCCACAAGTACTCCTTTTCTTTTTACATTGAAATAAGGTGCTACTGGGCTGTTAAGAATACAATCCTGTCCTGATAATGCCATTGCCTCCAGCAAAAGGGAAGTGCCTAGAATATGTAAAAGGAAACTTAGTTTGCTAGCATCCTGTCTGGCAAGAACTCACTTATCAATAGCTGGGATGTAAAATCCTCATTTCTGTGTTTGTTCTATCACTGTAGTCCCTATTTCCCTATTGTTTGTCTGTATAAACTCTGTCTGGTTCTGTGATTTTCTGTCTGCTGTATAATTAATTTTGCTGGGTGTAAACTAATTAAGATGGTGGGATATAATTGGTTACATAATCATGTTACACTATGTTAGGATTGGTTTGTTAAATTTCAGGAAAATGATTGGTTAAGGTATAGCTAAGCAGAACTCAAGTTTTACTATATAGTCTGCAGTCAATCAAGAAGTCAGTGTGGGTGGGGGAAATGGGAACAGGGAAATTGGAATCGGAATCATGTTTAGCTAAGGGCAGGAATGGGAACAGGGACACAGGTGGGGCTCTATGGTGTCAGAGCTGGGAAGGGGGACACTAAGGAAGGAAACTGGAATCATGCTTGCTGGAAGTTCACCACGATAAACATCGAATTGTTTGCACCTTTGGACTTTGGGTATTGTTGCTCTCTGTTCATGCGAGAAGGACCAGGGAAGTAAGTGGGTGAAGGAATAAGCCC
The DNA here is from genome assembly GCF_009764565.3 of Dermochelys coriacea. Taxonomy (NCBI): domain Eukaryota; kingdom Metazoa; phylum Chordata; order Testudines; family Dermochelyidae; genus Dermochelys; species Dermochelys coriacea. The sequence goes on from NC_050072.1 coordinate 41,508,251, forward strand.
CCTAACATCTTGGTGCCAGTGACTTGAATGCATCGCATCGGATAGGTGAGTGACAGCCTGCAAGTTCCCCTCCACAACAGTCCATGCAGCTGCTTGGAGGGGGTATAGCGAACTCTTGTGATGGTAGTTGCGGGTTCTGGCAAGCCAGGGTAAAGGATTTTTTTGGATAAATGGATAAGGAAGAACCAGGGCCCGTACCAGGTGCAGGGGTCAATCTGGGATGAGATTAAAAAGGAAATGGAGGAAGTGTTAGGGGACCCAGAGACATGGGGAGTGGCTGAGGAGCCCACCCTCCTTTGGTATATGGGTAGTGGAAGAAGATCCTTGCCCATGGGGATTGAATGCCTTCCAGGAAAAGGAGGCACTTCGGTCTACTTGTGAGAGGTTTGAAGTAAGGACAGCATTATGGGAAGCTGCCAGTAATCTTTCAAGTTTGGTGCTGCTTCAGCAAGGGCTGCTGAAGGGTTGTAAATTAGTTAGGGGTAGTTAAAGATGATTTGGCACAATAGGGTTTAAAGTCAAAAGCAGAGTTAACAGACTACCTTTAGAGATGAGCTAGGACTTGGTCCTGTGGGAGTAGAGAGAAAGAAGGGGAAGAAAAAAAAAAAGTTTCAAAATGCAAAATGGTAGAGTTTGCAGGAGCAGGTAACAACCCCCACTCTTCTCCCAGAGCCAGAATGAGAACCTGGGGATAAGGGTTCCCAACTGTTTCAACCCAGGGAACCTACTCTTGGCTCAGAGCTAGCTATGTCCTTTTCTTCTTTTTCTCAGTTTACTTAATTGGCTGCTGGTAGCCTATACTTTAAATTGACCTGACAGGCTTAATTGGTTTCTTTCCACCTCTCCCCCTGCCTTTCCACACTTGTGTTTTTCTGATGTTTTAATGGAGGGTACTTTGGATACTTATGTGAAATGTTTTTGGTTATTTTGGACAAAGTATGATGGAGGTCTGCTGTATTCCACTGGAATTTTTGGAATAAAAGATCCATGGGCATCCGTGGAGACAAATGTTTTACTGCCTCTTTGAACAGTCTCAAGGTAAAGACCGCTCAGGTTAAATCAGCTGTGTGGCAATAATTGTACTTGGTGGTTAAGTTGTTACAGACAAATTGCAATACCTTAAAGAAATAAATGCAGGAGTAAGTGATTTAAAGAAGTGATTGAAAAGTTACAAATAGCATTTGCAAAAATTGATAATACAGGATTTGCAGGAAAGTAAACATTTGGGAGTTGTGGTGAAATGGTAAAAGGTAACAGTTGTGGTGTTACAAGAAGGAAGTTTTTGTTTAATGATCAAACCCAGTTATATAAATGTAACTGTATGTGCAACTCTGTGCAGTCACATTGGATGGAAGCTTGGTAATTAAATCCAAGGGGGTCAGGTCGAGTGGCTACTACCACCACTAGGCTTCTGTCCCCAGAAGCCTTTACAGCTATTCTGAAGGAAAATGGGCCCTTTTCCTACAGAAATGGTCTATAAGGGACTGCTGCAGCAGCAGGCAGAGAGAGAATCTGATCAAAATTATTTGACTATTGGTAATAGAACTTAACTTGGCTGCCCCTGGTTGTGTCTAGTTGTACAAGATGGGAGTGTAATCGGGTACAGTTGTGTAAAAGAGTAATCACAGTGCAAGGGATGTTAGGCAAAAGAGAATTGTGTGTGTGTGTGTGTGTGTGTGTGTGTGTGTGTACAGTGCTAAAATCTGAAGCTGTGTCTCAGCTATTACCTGAAAATAAAATTAAATTAATTGAAATTAAGTGATCACTCTCCTTACAGTGTGTATGAAACACCCATTGTTTCATGTTCTTCTCTGTGTATATAAATCTCCCCACTGTATTTTTCACTGAATGCATCCGATGAAGTGAGCTGTAGCTCTCGAAAGCTTATGCTCAAATAAATTTGTTAGTCTCTAAGGTGTCACAAGTACTCCTTTTCTTTTACAGACTAACACGGCTGCTACTTTGATACAGTAAGAGAAGGCTCTTACACCGGCAGACCGTGATTTTGATTCTTTCTTTTATACCTCTATAACTAGCCAAGTGATAAGAATACACCTACATTCTTAGAGTATAGGCCTTTACAGACAGGCCTGAATATCTATATCCTAACAACAGCAAGTTTGGGTGCAAGATAAAGGCAAATTTGGTATACATTGAGTTGATGTAGACCGAGGAAAGAAATACAGGCACTAGGAATATACTACTGATCACTTTGCCAGGATGGTGACAGTGATTGTGAAATGCCCAGGGAGCTTAGAGAGACTACAAAAAAATAGTTGAAATCCCCCATTATTATTGAATTTTCTATCTCGTATTGAATGGGAACATGAACCTGAGGATGAGAGGCAGAGATAAAATTTCTAGACACTGTTATTGACTGATTTTTGGAGCAGCTAGTCCAGGAACCCACCAGGGGAGAGGCAGTTCTTGATTTAGTCCTAAGTGCCCCTACAGGATCTGGTCCAAGAGGCAAATGTAGCTGAAGTGCTTAGTAACAGAGATCATAATGAAATTAAATGTAACGTCATTGTAGGGGGGAAAATGCCAAAGAAACCTACCACAGTAGTATTTAATTTCAAAAGGGGGAACTACACAAAAATGAGGCTAGTTAAACAGAAATTGGAAAGGAAGAGTTACAAGAGTGAAATGCCTATAAGTTGCATGGAACTTTTTAAAAACACCGTAATAGAGGTTCACACTAATATATATTATATATAAAAAAACACCCCAAATTAAAAAAACAGTAAGAGGACCAAAAAATGCCACCATAGTTAAACAACAGAGTAAAAGAGGTGGTTAAAAACAAAATTTCATATTTTAAAAATTGAAAGCATGAGCAGTGAGAGAAGCCACACTTTGGGGAGGCTAGCCCCCAGCTCCACCCCTACTGCTCACGCCTCCCCCACCTGGAGGAGCTCCAAGTGTGTGTCCCCTGTCTCCGTCCCCCGCTGGAGGAGCCTGAGGCTGGCCAGAGGCCCAAGCTGCCCCGCCCCCGGCCAGAGGTGCCCTGAGCCAGCAACGCTATGCCTCCCCAGACCCCAAGCTGCTGTGGGGAAAAGCATCTTGGACTCTTCTCAGAAGAAGCTTTTGTTATGTCCCAGGCAGGTTTCAGGGCAGCTGAGGAGGCGGTATTTGCTATGCAGCTTCCTGGGTTCATCAGTAATCTCTCTGGAGTCCAGGGAGATAACTGATGAGCCCAGGAAGCTGAATAGCACATACCGCCTCCTCAGTCACCCCAGAACCTGCATGGGGCATAATAAAACAAAAACTTCCCCTGTCAAACCCTGCAACCAGGAGTCAGGCAGCGGCTGCAGTGCTCTGGAGGCAGAGTCTCCCCTGGCCTATTATTGGCCTCCACCACCCATGATTGGAAGTCAAATCCTACTGAGGAAAATAGAAAGGAGCATAAACTCTGGAAAGTCGAGTGTAAAAGGGCAGACAGAGATGATTGGGGTATGGAACAGCTTCCATACAAGGAGAAATTAAAAAGACTGCAACTGTTCAGTTTAGAAAAGAGATGACTCGACTGAGGGTGGCATAGAGGTCTATAAAATCATGAATGATATGGAGAAAGTGAATAATGAAATGTTATTTATCCCTTAACCTGAAAACCAAAGGTCACCCAATGAAATTATTAGGCAGCAGGTTTAAAGCGAACATAAGGAAGTACTTCTTTACACACTGCACAGTCAACCTATGGAAGTTATTGCCAGGGCACGTTGTGAAGGCCAAAAGCATAACTGGATTCAAAAGAATTAGATAAGTTAATGAGGATAGGGCCATCAATGGCTACTAGCCAAGTTGGTCAGGGATGTAACCCCATTGTCTCGGTGTCCCTAAATCTGTGACTGCCACAAAGCAGGACTGGATGACAGGAGATGGATCACTTGCTAATTGTCCTGTTCTGTTCATGCCCTCTGAAGCGTCTGGCATTGGACACTGTGAGAAGACAGGATACTGGGGTAGCTGAATCATTGATCTGACCAGTAGAGCCATTCTTACGTTATATTCTAAATGGATGTGAGACTTGGACAAGCTGAATGAGGAAGACTTGTTTAAAAAGCCTGATGTGAAAATTTAAATGTCCCATTGAAACAGCAGTATTTTTGCTGTAAGTTTATTGTGAATTATTGAGATATTTGGTGTTATACTTAAAACCCCAGCTCCTGGAATCCTGTGATTACATGAGACTCCACTTTCATTAAAAAAGTATCTAGCTCTAGTGGTTTTGGAGAAAAGCTTGGAAACATGACTCTGGTGCACCCTGATGGCTCAAAGACTTGAAGGTAAATAAAATGAACCTAGAAGTTATTACTATTACAAATCTCATGTGTTTTACGCCCATCATTTTTTTTTTTTTTTTTTGGAGCCTGCCTCATGATTGGCAACACAGCTCAGAGCCAGTTTCTAATAGGGGATGTTCATATGGGATGATTCCTACAAAAAACCTGACTGATGGCTAAACTGTTGTTGTGCTGTGATTCCTGCCTGTCACTGATGATGTCTCTTTGTTTTCTTGTACACCCCTCTGCGTTTAGCCATCTGTTGTCTCCTGTGATGAGTAGGGATTGTCTGTTTGTACAGCGCCTAGCCCAATGGGGTCTGGTCCCTGACAGGGGCTCCAGGATACCAGCACTAGAGTGTCTTCATCTGCTCCTCCATCCAAACGGCCATTAAACATGCAGCGGCCCCCAGGGAAAGGATCTAGACCCCAGCCCTAGAACCCATGCCCGCTTCGGCTGAGCGAAGGCGCGTCTTGCGCTGCCCTGTTGTCTCCCCCTCACTCCACGAGGCGCGGGGGGGGGTCACACACTGGAGCCCCCGCCCTCCCCGCTGCAGCAGCCGCTTCCCTCGGCCCCGGCCCCGGCCTGCCCCCATCCCACGTGGGTTGGGGAGCTCCCCGCCGCGCAGCGGTCGCCCCCCGCCCCCGGCCAGGACTCCGACCGGCACGGAGCGCTTTTCGCTGCTGTTTGTCTCCCGTCTCTTCCCGTCGGCAGCTGTTTCGCCTGCCCGGGATCTCCGCCAGTACTCGGCCCCGCGCCTGCTCGAGCGGCCGGACCGACGGACCCCGCCCGGCGAGCAGCGAGCGGTAAGCGGGGGCGCTGCTAACTCCGCCTGGCCTGCTGGCCCCGAGCCGGGGACGCAGCCGCCCGCCGAGTGGGGCTGGGGGGCGGGCCGCTCATGGGGGACGTGCGTTGGGTCCGGGTCCGGGTCCGGCTGCGGCGCTCCGTGGGGTGGGGCGGGGCGGGTTTGGCTGCCAAACCGGCGGAGTTTGCCGAGGCCGCTGCTGCCGCTGGGTCGCCTCCTCCGGCGCCGCCCCCGGGGAGACGAGCCACAGGTTGCTTGTGAAAAGGACAGGAGGACTTGGGGCACCTTAGAGACTAACACATGTATTTGAGCATAAGCTTGCCTGAGCTACAGCCCACTTCATCGGATGCATTCAGTGGAAAATACAGTGGGGAGATTTATATACACAGAGAAGGACATGAAACAATGGGTTTTGCTTGTGTGGTTGGGGAGGGAAAACCCGCCTGTGGCTCCTCTCCCCTTACCCCCCCCCCAGTCTGGTCACCCTACCACCGGGACTGTGCCTGCAGGGAGCTGGTTGGCGTTCCTGATCTCAACGCTTTGTGCAATGAAGAAATGGCTCAGCTGTCAGTGGATCCCCGAGGCCAGTGTGAGCGACCCCCGGGATCCCTCGCCAGCGCTGCTGGTATCAGCAGGTTTGGCGAGCTCTATGGATTTCAGGTTCCCTTTTGACAAAATGCAATTCAAATGTTTTGTGCCTTCCTGCTGCCTAGAAGAAGGGTGGTGAAGACCAGTAAGTTGGGGCTTGTCTAGCGCTACAGCTGCACCACTGCAGTGCTTAAGGACAGGTCTATATTTGCCATTTAAAGCGGAGAAAGTACCTGTTTTGCACAAAAACTGTGGGAGCATCTACACTTGCCAATGACTTTTTGCAGTGAAACTCAGAAGTTTCACCACAAAAAGAAAACCACCTTGTATACCCAAGAGGTGTACAGCTCTTACTGGTGATGCTTTTGCGGTGATGTGCAAGTGAAGACACATTCTTCCTGTTTACACAGCTTTTAGCCTCTGCAGGATATCCCACGGTGCCTAGGTCTCTGCAGGATATCCCACGGTGCCTAGGTGACCACTCTGGCGAGCAGCTCTGCTGCTCTGCACCAGGTAAATAGACATCCGCCCCTCCCCTTGTAAAGCCCCCAAAATTTTGAAACTTCCTGTTGTCTTGGCTAGTGCTCACTTATCATCTGGCCAGGTGACAATGCCTGCTCCAGGGAGCAAAGGATCCCCTCCTTGGAGCAATGCTGAGCTACTGGAGCTGATCAGTGTTTGGGGAGAGGAGGCTGTGGATTTCTCAATTCCACCTATGTAATAGTATTATAATATTTTCAGAGATGTCTTCACTGAGCTGTCCACAATGCTTACATCTCGTTTCAGAGAAATTAAACTAATTCAGAATGCACTCTGGTGTATATTAGTTAACATTATGCTTTCCAATTTGAATTATTTTGCACTTGTCTATGTTGAATTTTATCTTCCATTGTATTGCCCAATTACCTAGTCTTTTCTGGTCCTTCTGAAGGTCCTCGTGGTCACTCCAAGTCTTGACTAACCTAAAAAATGTTACTGGCAAATGTTGTCTCCTTGCTATTCACTCCACCTTCTAGGTTGCTAGTTACCTACGTTGAACAATAGTGCGAACACTGATTCTTGGGGTACCTTACTACTAACCTCCCTGCATATAGGGGTGGCTTGAACTTCAGGTTCCACTCATATTCTGGCTATGATTAGCCTTTTAAGTTCACAGTGCTCTTCAGCTAAAGGTTTCTGAATATATGAGACAATGATTTAAATGTGAAGTTCTCCATCCTGTTGTTGTTTTTAGTCAGTTATTATAGTACAGCACTGTACAATTAAAATTGCTGTGGTACTGCTATGGAAGTACTTAACAAAGGAGCAGTCCCTTTAAACACTACTCATTTTAGTATAGACTCGTTGCAAAAGAACAAAGTAATTTATTGTTAAGACTGTATCTGTTTTTCCCCTTATCATCCACTTCAGTAAGAATTCATATTCTGCTTCTGCAAAATACAAACCCCACAGACACATTTGTGCCAAGTCTAGCACTAATGAAGAAGAGGTCATTATGGGAGATTATATGCAGGCATTTACTTAAAAAAACAAAACAAAACAAAAACAACAACACCTTTTGTTACACAGATCTTTATTTGCAACAAATTGGGCTATAGATTGTCTGTTTCCTCCACAATGAGAACTGAAGAAAAGCACAGGTGTGCAGAACTTCAATATACCTTCAGGAATTTTCTCATTAAAAACAGCTGCTAGGGCAAAATAATACTGCAAACTGCTGTAATTTGTTCCTCCAAGTTATTTATTTCCATTTTTTAAATTATGGTTTGACATAGCTGTACACTAAAGGCATTGCCAGACAGAAAAAGTAGAAAGAAATGAGACAGTTACTGTAAAATACTTGCATGACAGGTTTCAGAGTAGCAGCCGTGTTAGTCTGTATTCGCAAAAAGAAAAGGAGTACTTGTGGCACCTTAGAGACTAACAAATTTATTTGAGCATAAGCTTTTGTGAGCTACAGTTAACTAAAATGTCTTTGCAGATGGACATTAGGCAGATAAGAAAAAATTGTTTTGAAAATGCTCACATTGTGAAGCAACAAAACAAGTGATCGTCTATTTAGCAAAATAAATGATTGAGTGCCTGCCAGATGTTGTTGTTATACGATGGAGTCTTTTAATGGTATGAAAAATGAAATGGAGCATAATGTAATATATAGATAAACAGGCCTTGTTTGAATACAGGTTAATGTTAAGGACTAGAGCTTTTTGGAAACTTCTGAAATACAAATTTGAGCTAGTCAAAGAAACTCAAAACTGTATACAAAGAAATACCCCTTGTAGTCCTTATAAATTTGTTGTACTCTTGAGATCCTCGCTGGTGCGTTGTTGGACTAAATACATAATTATAAATGTATATTATAAAATAGACAGACTATCATCAGTCAAATAGATCAAAACTAATTTTGTAATGCATACTTTGGAATTACATTTTCACAATGTATTTAAGATGTGTTCAAAATTATATTTGCAGCAGCACTCCCTGAGTGGTGGTATTCATTACATTTCAAAACCTGAGTTTGAATTGAATACTTTCTTGAGAGAGACATTTAACACTTGTATACCCTTTGACTGCTGCTTTCAAATATGTCATATGCTGATGGGCTACTAAAATAACTGTGTTGACAGTAACTGTGTAAGCAAAAGTCAAGATACAGGGATGTTCTGTGTGGTTCAAAGCATTTGCATTTTTCAGATTCTTGCCATGTGCAAGACAAGGTCTTGAATGTAAATATTCTGTTTTTGCTTAAATGCATCTACCATGATATTTCATTCAACTAATATTGATCTGAAGCTCCTACTTACTACTAATACTAGTCTATTAGTTTGTTTAGAAATAAAAGAATACTGGAGTTTTAACATAAGTTCATACTTTACCTGTGAATTGAAAGCTGCAGAAAAATATGAAAAGCACTTAAGCGATCTGTCTTATTTCAGTGTCTGAGCATGGGTTGTTTTTTTTAATAGTCTGGTTGTATGATATAATCATAGTTACCATTTAAGTAAACAGAAGATTGTTGTAATTAAAGCTTTGGTAAGAGAGTAGAAGCCTAGTTTACTGTGGAGGAAAAAGCAAAATGAAGAGCAAGTACTTTCTGCTGAAACAAGTACTCAGTTTTTGACATAAATATGTGGATCATTTCAACACTTCTCCTTTAATCAGATGATCTTTCTTCAGAAACCAAGCAGATAGATGACATGCAGCCTAGGCTATTGCTTGTTAGAGAAATGCAAAGGAAGGCAATAGGCTGTTCAAACAGTTTGTTAGGTATCTCCAAGTTTGTATTATTAGTGAAAAGTCAATAGAAATAAGCGTGAAATTGTTGACTCCGTTGCAAATTGATCTTGCAGAAACATGCAAATTGATCTTGCAGAAACACACAGAATCTTTCTGTGATCTTTTGCCAATGATTTTAAATGCCGATTTTAATTACAGTGTAATCTTTCAATGCTTAGAGTAGGGATGGCCAGAGCGCCATGATCCAAGGGACCCTTTAAACATAAATTTTAGGTTTAATTTTCAAGTAGCTGGCCCAGGCCCCTGCTTTTTTGATTTCCTTGGAACAGGAGATTGATTTCTGGGAGGACAGGGGAAAGGGAGAGTTTTATGAGATCCCTGACAGAAAGATTGAAAGAGAAATTGGGATCCGGAAGATTCTTAGGTAAGACCAAAGAAAATTATGGACTACAGTGGTGAGCAAAGACAGAACATCAACTGTCATCTCTTTCTGTTTGGTGGTGTCTTAATTTAAGTCTTTGTCTTGCAAGTGGGCTGACCCTTGGGCCGGGGTGATGTCCCTTTTGACTGTAGTGGTAGACATCCTCTCACATAGAGTAACTTGCAAGATCAGAGCTTTAGATAGTAAACTCAATAAGGAAGGGACCTTGTCTTTTTGGTATTCTAAAAAACCGTGCAGATATATGGTGCTATATAACTGTTTACTCCTGGGGGAAAGCTGCGATACTGCACAATGCAGAATCTTGCAGAAATTAACGTGCATGCTGAATTTCCTTTCCCGCACAGAAATGGGCTGCGGTGCTGCTGGCCCCCACTCGGGGCCTCTGGACCCAGCAGAGCCCACCTCGTATATAGAAGACACTGCCAGGGGGAGGGGGAAGGAGCTAAAGGCAGCTGCAGTTCCCCACATGCCCTGAGGGAAGGAGACAGCGGCATACAGGAAACGCCACACAAGCCTGGGACCAAGCATCAGTCTGTTTCTTCCTCTGGGCTCTGAGGGATAGGGGGGTGGTTGTCTGGGCTGGGGAACCCTGCAGCTGGGCTCTGGCAGGTAGGGGGTTTGCGTGTATTGGCTGGGGGAGAGTCCCATAGCCAGGTTCTGGGAGGGCGGGATTGTGGATTCTCCCCTCCCCCCCGACTGAGCTCTGAGGGCGGGAGGAGGGAAAGATACAGGAACTGGGCTGTCCTAGAGGTGTCTTTAACTCTCTTCTCCGGGGAGAATTTTTGTGAGTGTCTGTATTGTTACAGACATAATTGCTGACAGATATTTTGAAATAAATTACCGAAATAATTGAAACTGGTGTGATTTTTGTAGTGTTATTTTGACAAATGAAATTTGCAGAATTTTTAAATATTGTGCTCAGAATTTTTATGTTTTTGGTGCAGCATTCCCCCAGCAGTAATTAACAAACTGGATGAAGAGTACTATATAAAATCAAATTAGTAGTAGTATTTGTTGCTAGTGTGATTAGGGACTGCTCATGTGACTAAGAATCGCAGGCTGACGCCCTCTGTAATTTGAACAGATTACAGGTGCTTAAACAAATTATACATTTTTATTATCTTTATAGCACTAACAGATAAACAGTTGAAGAACCAGAAGTTAAAATGAATAGCCTAGAAGGTGACATGCTTTGTTGCTGGAAGTGTAGAAAATACATAGCAAATTCTGATTGCCTCATAAAATGTAATGGAAAACAACTATCTGAAGTAAGTATAGCTTCTTTATTTTTCCATTGCCATTGATTTAGTATCTACATATAAAAAGATTCCAGGAATGTCGTTGTGTGTCACTCTGCAGTCAAAATGTCTGTACAGTCAGTGTGAAGCGATGAAAACAGCAACAAGCATGGTTCAGGATTCTTTCTGTTCAGAATATCACCAGGTTGAATCATCACTGGGTTTTGTTGTCTGTTACCATCCAGATTTTACGTTCTTAGCCATTTTGATTTAACAAATTACTCCTGTGTAATGTACAGCTACAGTAAGGCATGTATCTGTGCCATGCCATGAGTCTTGGACCAATGCGATGTCAGAGGCAGCTTAATCACCACCCTTACTCTGCAGCTAATTTGGATACATCAGTTTCATTGGTAATATGAGGGAGACTGCACAGATGGTAGACTACTTGACCCAGCTGCCACCTGCATAAATCAACACAACTCTCCCAGAGCATAACGCCCCCCCCAAGACACAACAACCCAACCCAAACACAACAACACACGCACTAACCCCAAATACACATAGCCCCTCACCAGAGCACACACCCCTCATTTGCGACCTACAGAAATCAATACAATTATCTGTCAACCTGGGCTGGGACGCTCGCTCCTGCAGGTGGTGTAGACATACCTTTTGTAGCTCTGCCCATTTCCTCCACATTTAACTCTTGGCTAGCTTAGGCTGCTCTCCGTTCAGTTTTCTGGCTTCTGAGAATCCCTTTCTAAGGATATGTCTACACTTGCAGAGTTTTTGCACTGTAAGTTTTACCAGTGATAGGGAACCGGTGAATGTAAAGTGCTGGTTTGTGTATTTACAGGGATGGGGTGGATGTCTCTTTACTTTGCATCAGAGCTGCTGGCCAGAATGGTCACCTAGGCACTCTGGGATATCCTCCAGAGGCTAAAAGCTCTGTAAACAGGAAGAACGTGTCTTCACTTGCACATCACCACAAATGCATCACCGGTAAGAGCTGTACGCCTCTTGTGGAGGTGGTTTTTTCTTTTTGCAGTGAAACTTCTGAGTTTCACCGCAAGAAGTCACTGGCAAATATAGACACTCCCATGGTTTTTGCGCAAAAAGGGACTTTTTCCACTTTAAATGGCAAGTGTAGACATGCCCTTAGGCTCCTAACTCTCCCCATATATTGCATGGGGGGTCTGGGCATCTAACTTGGGACTGTGAATTGTATTGGGCAGCAGGAAAACTAGGAGTTAGGTGTTGCAATACATAAGTTCCCTTTATGACTCTAGGCCTTAGTTATTAGCTTTGTTCTGTAGCATGATGAGGGTTGATATGCCTTATTCCAGGGATCGGCAACCTTTCACACGCGGCCCACCAGGATAAGTCCCCTGGAGGGCCGGGACAGTTTACTTATCTGCTGCATCTGCAGGTTTGGCCGATCGCAGCTTCCATTGCCCGCGGTTTGCTGCTCCAGGCCAAGGGGGGCTGTGGGAAGCAGCGGCCAGCACATCCCTCGCCCCGTACCACTTCCCGCAGCCCCATTGACCTGGAGCGGCGAACTTACCTTGGGGAAGTTTTAACCTAAGCTGGTAAAAATAAGTTTAGGGGATTTTTCATGCAGGTCCCCACATCTGTACCCTAGAATTCAGAGTGGGGAAGGAACCTTGACATGAAAACCCCCCTAAGCTTATTTTTACCAGCTTAGGTTAAAACTTCCCCAAGGTACAAACTATTTTACCTTTTGCCCTTGGACTTTATTGCTGCCATCACCAAGCGTCTAACAAATATATAACAGGGAAAGAGCCCACTTGGAAACATCTTTCTCCCCCAAATCCTCCCAAACCCTACACCCCCTTTCCTGGGGAAGGCTTGATAAAAATCCTCACCAATTTGCATAGGTGAACACAGACCCAAACCCTTGGATCTTAAGAACAATGAAAAAGCACTCAGGTTTTTAAAAGAAGAATTTTAATTGAAGAAAAAGTAAAAGGATCACCTCTGTAAAATCAGGATGGTAAATACCTTACAGGATAATCAGATTCAAAACATAGAGAATCCCTCTAGGTAAAACCTTAAGTTACAAAAAGACACAAAAACAGGAATATACATTCCATTCAGCACAACTTATTTTATCAGCCATTTAAACAAAACAGAATCTAACACAGATCTAACTAGATTGCTTATTAGCCCTTTACAGGAGTTCTGACCTACATTCCTGCTCTGGTCCTGGCAAAAGCAACACACAGACAGAGGGAACCTTTGTTTCTCCCCCACCCCCTCCAGCTTTGAAAGTATCTGATCTCCTCATTGGTCATTTTGGTCAGGTGCCAGCGAGGTTATCATAGCTTCTTAACCCTTTACAGGTGAAAGGGCTTTTCCTCTGGCCAGGAGGGATTTAAAGGTGTTTACCCTTCCCTTTATATTTATGACAGTGCGTTTCATACGGACATACACTTTTAGTAAAGTTAAATTATATATGCCAGATACTTCTATGTTTCAGATTGACTGCTGCTATTTACTTTAAAAAGGTGAGGCATAGGAGATGTGATTAAAAAAATATCGTAACTCACCAGAGCTGATGTCTCTTACAACAGAGTGGCCTACACATTTAAAATACTATTTTTTTTTAATTCACAACAGCTTAATTAAAAATAATCATACAGAAAACAATGAATGAGCACCTCCTGCTGCTTTACAACAGCAGTTAATTATCAAGCTGTCTTTCCCAAGATATTCACCATTCCGCTGACATCTTTTATGATGATGAATCAAAGAGAAAAGTAAACAAAATACACTATATTGATTTTCTGATGCACCAGAAACACTCCAAAATGCCAGGCCTTCCAGTGGAGAAGGATGTAATGATTAGGGATTGAAATTAATGTTCATTCTTTTAAGAGAATAATATAAACAGTATAGCATTAAATATTGCTTTATAGCCAGTCAGTGATCAGTGATTTTATACAGTTACAAACTCACAAATGCATATTGATTTCCATAACTACACAATTTAAAGCCCTAGAGCCTATAGGCTATTGTTCTCAGAACTCATCATTCATATGTCCATAAAAATATGGCTGTCTCAATATATTGATTTTTTTTTTCCCAACATTATTTTTATCTCAATTGGTAGGCCCAAGTTCTGGCCTGAGGCATATCTGCAAAATGGAGCCCAAAGACTTCTGCAGCCACAGAATCAAATGTGAATGCTGAGAATGGGTAGGGTTGCTAAGTGTCCAGTTTTGACCGGAACGCCCAGTCGAAAAGGGACCCTAGCAGCTCTGGTCAGCAGAGGTGACTAGGCCATTAAAAGTCCGGTCGGTGGCGCAGCGGGGCTAAGGCAGGCTCTCTGCCAGCCATGGCTCCATGCGGCTCCCGGAAGCTGCAGCATGTCCCCACTCTGGCTCCTTTGCGTAGGGGCAGCCAGGGAGCTCTGCACGCTGCCCCTGCCACAAGCGCCAGCTTCATAGCTTGCATTGGCCAGGAACCACGGCCAATTGGAGCTGCAGGGGCGGTGCCTGCGGACAGGACAGCGTGCAAAGCCGCCTGGCCGTGCCTTTGTGTAGGAGCCGGAAGGGGGACATGGGACATACTACTGCTTCCGGGAGCTGCTTGAGGTAAGCGCTGCCTGGAGCCTGCACTCACTATCCCTGACTATGTCTCAACCCCCTCCCCAGCCCTGATCCCCTCCCACCCTCCAAACCCCTCGATTCCAGCCCGGAGCACCCTCCTACACCCAAAACCTCTCATCCTCAGCCCCACTCCAAAGTATGCACCTGCAGCTGGAGCTCTCCTACCCCCTTGCACTCCAACCCGCTGCCCCAGCTCCGAGCCCCCTCCCACACCCTGAACCCCTCATTTATGCCCCACCCCAGAACCCACACCTTGAGCCCAGAGCCCCCTCCCATACTCCGAATCCCTCGGCTCCTTCCCCAGCACAGAGCCCCTCCTGCACCCCAAACCGCTCATCCCTGGCCCCACCCTGGAGCCCTCACCCCCTTCCGCATACCAACCCACTTCCTCAGCCCAGAGTCCCCTCCAACACCCTGAGCTTCTCATTTCTGACCCCACCCTGGAGCCTGCACCCCTAGCCGGAGCCCTCACCCCGTCCTGCACTCACCCTGCTGAATCAGCCCGGTGAAAATGAGCAAGTGAGTGAGGGTGGGGAAATTGAGCAACGGCGGGGAAATGGAGTGAGTGGAGGGCGGGGCCTCGGGGGGGAGACGGGACAGGAGCGGGACAAGGGTGTTCGGTTTTGTGCAAGTAGAAAGTTGGCAACTCTAAGAAGGGTGAAACCCTCTAAAGGCAGTTAAGTAGCCCCAATAGCAGCCACTCCATACCATGTTCTCTCCTAGGATGGAGTCACAGATTCTGTGTCCACAGTTAAGATACGACAATCAAGGTGATGAGGAATGATGTCATGAGAGACGGGGCTCTCCTGGCTTCCCAGTGTATGAGGCTGGAAATCCTCACCAGTTGACTCACAAATGGGGAAAGTAACCAGGCCTCCACATCCCAAATGTTTCTGGCAAAGTTGATATCCAGTAAGTGAACATGGAGCTATTGGGCCAAGAACTTACCAACTATGGCCATGGGTCCTGGTGGTAGTGGGAAGGCTGAGAACCTGATTTTTCATTCATGATAATGCCACTTTACACACATCTAATCATGTGAAGGGGCCCTAATGTGTGTGTGAATATCGTGTGCTCCCTCTTTAAGGTTTCTTGGCATGGCCAGAGCTGTGTAAAGTGGACTTAGTGTAAATGAAATTCACCCTGACCGTGTTGTTACAGATGTTGGGGGGAAGGGTGGCTTTGGTTGTTGTTTGTTTCTGTTTGATGGCTTTCAAACAAAAGGGGATCCCTCTGATTTAGGATTAGATTAAAATGGATTGTTGGAAGGACTTTAATATAGAAACTTGTCAGAAGAGGGTACACGATTTTTTCAAAAGAAATAGTTTAAAACTACTGTAGCACTAAAGGGATTATTAAGTACAAAACAGCAGTTAGAATCCCTTTTTTTTTTGCTGTAGGATTTTTAATAGCTTTTGAAGCATGCTTAGTTATTGGGTTAGAAATGTAGTATGTGAATTAAACCTGTTCACTGTTTTACAGGAAGATTAGATAAGAATATATTATTTCCTCAACAAATCCATTTAACTCTCATTGAGGAGAATGGATGTTATGATAGGTGGTTACATTAAGAATTTATTCTGCCCTATACTTTATCATTGGGACTACACAAGAACGGCCATACTGGGTCAGACCAAAGGTCCATCAAGCCCAGTATCCTGTCTACCGACAGTGACCAATGCCAGGTGCCCCAGAGGGAGTGAACCTAACGGGGAATGATCAAGTGATCTCTTTCCATGCCATCCATCTCCACCCTTTGACAAACAGAAGCTAGGGACACCATTTCTTAACCGTCCTGGCTAATAGCCATTAATGGACTTAACCTTCATGAATTTATCCAGTTCTCTTTTAAACCCTGTTATAGTCCTAGCCTTCACAACCTCCTCAGGCACGGAGGTTCCACTGGAGTTCCACAGGTTCCACACTTCAATTTATGATAAATGATATGTTCCAAGTTTTCCCAATTAGAAAATCTCTTTCACAGTGCATTAATTACTGCATTTCAGAATGCCACTTTTGTTATTTCTCATGTTCTGAAGACATTTTTGTGTTGCCTTTGTATATTCTGTGTTCTTTAATTCTTTCGTTAAATTATTTTTAAAGTCCTTCCTAATGATTTGGTGAGGATCTATGATCCCTAAAGAGTATAAAGAAATGCACTATATCTAAAATTCCCAAACTACTTTTGTGTGTGTGTATGCATATATAAGTAAAATATAGTGTGGGCTGCAAGACAGATGGCCATATTTTTAAAGGTATGATGCAGATAAGCACCTAGTAGGATTTTCAAAAGTACGTGGGCACCTAACTAATTTCAGTGGGAGATAGATGCTTTTGAAAATCTCAGTAGGTGCTTATCTGCATAATTGGGCAGATCTGACCTGAGGTCTTAGTGGCAACTCTTATTTGGTGAGAACACCTTAAGTAAATTGGCTTTGTTTAGAGAAGGGGTTTCCAACCTTTTTATGCCCAAGATCACTTTTTGAATTGAAGAACAACCCAGGATCTACCCTGCCCCTTCCCTAAAGCCCCACTCCAATCCTCCCTCCATCACTTGTTCTGCCCCACACTCACTCACTTTCACCAGGCTGTGGGAGGGGGTGCAGGCTCTGGGCTGGAGCCGATGGGTTCGCAGTGTGGGAGGGGGCTCTGGGCTGAGCCTGGGGCAGGGTATCGGGGTGCAGGAGGGGTGCGGGGTGTGGGCTCTGGGAGGGAGTTTGGGTGCAGGAGGGGGCTCCAGGCTGGGGCAGAGTGTGGGGTGCAGGAGGGGGTACAGGGTGCTGGCTCTGGGAGGGGGTGAGGGCTGTGGCTTGGGGTGCAGGAAGGATTCGGGGTGCTGGCTCCAGGAGGGGGCTGGGGATTGGGGTGTGGCCTCCATCCGGGAAGCACTTACCTCCGGTGGCTCCCAGTTGGCAGCACAGCAAGGCTAAGGCAGGCTCCCTGCCTATCCTGGCCCCATGCTGCTCCCAGAAGAGGCCAACGTGCCCCTGCGGCCCCTGAGAGAGGACAGGCGGCACATGGCTCCACGCGCTGCCCCTCTCTGCAAGCACTGCTCCTGCAGCTCCCATTGGCCACAGTTCCCCATTCCCGGCCAATGGGAGCTACGGCGGCAGTGTCTGCAGGCAGGAGCAGGGTGCAGAGGGAGACCTGGGGCTGTGAGGCATGCTGGCTGCTTCTGGGAGTAGTGTGGGGCCTGGGCAGCCCCTCTGCACCGCCTGAGATCGCAATCAAATGGGAGATCCTCTAGGATTGACTGATTGTTGACCATTGGTATAGAAAGATGTAGGGGGAAATGAATCCTTAGACCCTAGCTCTGTGCCTCTCCAATGTAGGAATTTTGTCCAGTGCCACTGTTTAGTAGCATATCCACCACCAGGCTCAAAAACTGTCCTCCAAGCTATGGTGGACCAAGGCCCACCCCCAAGACTGTACTCCGATATGTTCTGGGGTCTGTGTCCCTTTCACATACTGCATTCCTCCCTCCTCCAGCTTAGCAGAACTGCACTTGTTCCACTGCATTCCAGTCATTCTGTGATCCTTACTTGGTTGGGAGGCTATGCCTACTATAGCGGTCGAAGGGCTTTGGATTTTTTGGTGTTGGGGGCATTGCTAATAGAGAGTTAATGGCAACCAGTTTTCATGGACTCCGCTTAACCCTCCCAGTCAACCGCTAAACAACTTATTCCATGTTCTTTCTTCATATTTAAATTTAGGTAGCCTCTAATTAGCTTTGAAAACTTATAATTTGAAGGTGAATACATCTCTGAGTAGAAAAGCTTATTGTTAGTTTATAGAAATAGAAAACTCTTCAATGTTCCTTTAACTTTCATTAGAATATTTCTTGCTATGCCTTTAGGCTATAGAGTACATATGTAAAAGATTTACTCTTTGTTAAATCTGTTTTTAAAGATCTTTGTTTTATAGACTAATTTACAGGGGAGAGGGCAAGAGAGGGAGACAGCCTTTTTAATGAAAAATTGTTTCTGGTAGAAGAGTGTGTACAAGGGTAGGAAACTTTTTTTAAACATATTTAGGATTTAGGGCTTTTTTCATTTTTTTTTAACTTGGAAATTCCTACTATCTTTCTTCATGAGTAAGGTAGATTTTTTTCCCCATGTATGGTTTTTGTTGTGAATTTCAGTGATGCTTCATGCCTGACCATGCTGCCATTTGATTTTTCCTTTTTATTTACCAAAAAATCCCCAAATAAAATCTAGTCCTCTGCACAAAATGTGGAGTTTCTCTCCCATAAGGGGAAGCTAAAGTTTTAAAACTGCTTTATAATAATTATATGGCAAAATAAGAATATTTATTTCAGAAAGTTGAAATTCTTTCCAAAGTCAGCAATATTTGAGACTTGAGTTTGAGTCCTTCCAGATGGCAGACATGGGCATCACATAAATACCTAGAGAGATAAAAAATGATAGTATTAGCTGTCAAGAATAACTTTTATATTTTCTTACCAAAGCCTTTTAATCTTTGCAACTATTCTTTTAATGCAATTGTTTGAATTTGTTCTGAAATGCTATAGCATTAGCATTCTCTCAGCTCTCTCTACAGTATAAACCTTTGCAGTAATTTAGGAGATTATGAAAGCTATTTGGTTCCTAATATTTTAATAATAAAGGAATAAAATAAATGAAATATGAATGCTTTCTATTGTTGTCATCTTAGAAAGAAAAATAAAATGCTAACACAGGGAAAATGTACTACAGTTATGTACAGCAGATGTACTTTTTATTTTCTCTGTAGAAAAATTCCACCAGAAAAGTTACTCTGCAGACTGCATAGTTGATAAAATAACTCCTCTAAAAAGAAAGCATTATTGTTATTTTTAAAAATCAACAATTAAACTGCTATTTTAAAAAAATGCTTTAGCTATAGATTTATTTTTCTTTTGAAATATTTCTGGAGCAAACAAAAGCTTGACACAGCTAAAGATAAATAACTATCTAGTAGTGTATCCAGTTACTGGTGTTAAAAAGGAATGTGTATATATAAATTGTAATTACTTAACATTAATCGGTGAGTTAAACAATGTAATTAACTTTTCAAGAGTTACTGAAATGACATAGTAATCTTCTCTGGATGGTGCGCTAAAATCTCCCCCCAAAATAATCAGAACTGTTTTGAGTGAATTTGTTTGAGACATAATGCACATAACTTGTTCAAATATGCCATAATACATTCCTCTATGAACCTTTTTTGCTGTGCACATTTTTGATAGTCATTTAGGAATAATCTTTCTTTATACCAATTTTTCTCAGAACAGTTAGGGCCAAATTCTGCTTTCAGTAAGACTAGAATAAATTCAGAAGTACTCGTTTGAAAACAGTGGAGTTATTCTGGATATGCACAGTTGTAACTGAAATTGGAAGGCTCGATTATCACCCACATGAAAACCAGGAAATTTAATAAGAAAACCTCAGTCATGTTAGACTTCTTCAGTCTGGCCAGCATCCCATCTCTGAGGCCTTACCTGTCTGAGGTATCAGAGTAGCAGCCGTGTTAGTCTGTATTCGCAAAAAGAAAAGGAGTACTTGTGGCACCTTAGAGACTAACAAATTTATTAGAGCATAAGCTTTCGTGAGCTACAGCTCACTTCATCGGATGCATTTGGTGGACATAGCTCCCATTTGCACTTAGTGTGCTATAGAAAGTTTGTTTGGAGCAAAGGAATCCAGACTTTCCCACCATATAGCTATCTTATTTTTGGAATATCTTTCCTTCTGGTATATGTTTTAAGAGATGTGTTCTTTCTTTATCAAAAACATCAATATTTATTGAATGTATTCCTTCACTCAAAAATATTCTGTCTGTCTACTGTTAAGTACATTAACCTTGTTTGCAGTTCCTACTTCCTGTTGCATGTTTTTCTTACATTGATGCCTTGTTTTATAAAGACAGGTTTCAGAGTAGCAGCCGTGTTAGTCTGTATTCGCAAAAAGAAAAGGAGTACTTGTGCTAAGGTGCCATAAGTACTCCTTTTCTTGTTTTATAAAGACATTTTTAGTTTCCAAAGACTAGGGTTATATATCTTCAGAAAAGAGAGACTTAATTATCTATTGCTGTCCTTTAAGTTACTGCATGTTATAAGAGATTACCTCCCTCCCTCCACTACGGAGTTTGAGGTTTTGAAATATTTTTGTTACTTTATAATTCGGGTATTTTTAATATTGTGGGAATAGTTTCACCTCCTCTGGGAAAAGAACTTGTGGTCAGAGCACTAGGGGGCATCACTATTCCATTGGCGCATGCTGGATGCTTTAGAAATTAGTGCTTAGGGAACTCTATTTTCGTCATTCATAGGAATATAGAATTGAAACTAGTGCTCTGCTGTGATACATCAACAGAGGACAATTAAAGGTAAATAATTTTCCCGGGACATTGAAAAGCGAGTACTGCATTGAAATGATAATTCATCAGCTACAGGTTGTCAGCCAAACTGTTCTTTAAGTACCCAGACTAAGAGAAAGCATTCACTTCAAACTCATGGTGGAACACATAATGGCAGCTAAATAATAAGTAAAGAAGACTTGGAGAGGTGGAAACTTTAGGAACAAATGTTGAGACCAGATACCAAATTGATGAACATGATATAAATATTTAGATAGAATCCTGACTCTTGTGCAAAACTGGGGTAAATTGACTTTGTGCAGATCTTCTCAGTGGACCTCAGGAAGAAGACAGAATCTATTCTTTCCAGACAGCCGTGCATTGGCAAAGCAACTTTTGTAGTTTCCGGAGCTCCTCCACTAATGGACAGAGGATCTAAGTGTAAGGAATCCATTTGCCATGTTTGTGGTACATCCTCCCTTCCCCTATTTCCAGCGCAGCAGAACTATACCTGTCCTGCTGAGTTTCATACCTTATACATGCTGCAATGATTTAGTCCTATATCCAGCAACTTCAGAATGAAAGGATGGGTGGATGGTTATAATTACTTAAAGTGCAGTTAGTAAAACTTTAACAGTTTTAAGGCTCAGTTGCTGTCTAGAAATATTCTTAGTTACAAATACTTGTTCATTACAATTTTGTTTCTTCTTTTTGGTTGTTCACATTATTACCATAGTAACACAGTAATATACCTTGGTCTATACTACAATAACCAGCATTTTAGAAAAACAATTTTAAAACTACTTTTAAGATTATGCAGTGGCCTATTCTGGAACAGACGAAAGAAAGAAAGAAAAAGAAAGAAATGTAAATATGTATGACAGAAGTTGCCCTGTTAGAGAAACTATTTTTAAAATCAGTGTCCTAATATGCTTGGTTGTAGCGTAGACAAGGTCAAACATTGTTCTGCCAGATCAAAAAAAGGCAAAACTAACTATTTATATTTTCTCTATGGTACGAAGGAATATGTGTCAGAGAATCTCTCTACTGTCTGCAGAACCAGAAACACACTGTTACTTAAAGCAGTTACCTGATTACAAGTTTAGTGGGTGTACCAGGATCTATGGATTTAGCAGTTTGTTAGTAACTAAATTAATCAGTCCATGAAGTGCTTTATTTTTTTAAACAGTTATTATCTCCCCTACCTAATTTTCTAATTAATTTCCTTTGTATTTGATTCTAAAAGCTCTATTCTCAGAAACAAATACATAGGTGAATGTTGATTAACAATATAATGTGTCTTTATTTAACAGAAATCGCATTATTCAGCTGCTTCTCAGTATATTTGCAATGTATGGCAAATAAACTTGGAAGCTCTTCCAGACTGGGTAAAACGTGCAATAAAAAGGTATGTTCCTGGATTTATAAACATAGCATTTAATATTTTATTTGGAGAATAAAGAGGAGCAGCAGGCATTAGTCAGGGCAGCATTTCTGATGTATCAGATGGATACACTTCTGGTATCTTGTATAAGGGGGCTGGTTCTTGAGTCAATAACGAGCATTAAAGCAGTGGTTCTCAACCAGGGATACATGTATCCCTGGGGGTATGGAGAGGTCTTCCAGGGTAATCAACTCATCTAGATATTTGCCTAGTTTTACAACAGGCTACATAAAAAGCACTAGCAAAGTCAGTAAAAACTAAAATTTCATACAGACAATGACTTGTTTATCCTGCTCTATATACTATACACTGAAATGAAAGTACAATATTTATATTCCAATTTATTTTATAATTAAATGATAAAAATGAGAAAATAAGCAATTTTTCAGTAGTAATGTGCTGTGACACTTTTGCATTTTTATGTCTGATTTTTGTAAGCAAGTAGTTTTTAAGTGAGGTGAAACTTGGGGGTATGCAAGACAAATCAGACTCCTCAGAGGGGTACAGTAGTCTGGAAAGGTTGAGAGCCATCGTGTTAAGGTGCCATTGATGTGTCGTATTTATTATTGTGTTTGTTTATTTGCATATATACTAATATATAGAAACAGGATCTTGGGTTCCTAGTCTGCTAGATATGAATTTTATTTACCTTGGGCCTGATCATCCACAATTATAAAGCAGAGCAGCTCCATTTATTTAAAGAGAGCTATTCCAATTTACATCAGCTAATTATCTGGCCCTTTAGTTTTTGCTGGGATTGATTACTGTGGCTAGTAGTTCTAATGCTGCTGCTAAGAAGTGGTGTTCGTTCCCAGAACTGGATTGAAGAGGGATAGATATAATTTGTGAAAACTCTCTAGCATGGGGTTTTAGTAGAGATTTTGATTTTTTTTAAAATCTTGCCCTGATGCCTGTTTTGGGGAGTGAATAGCAAATAGAAAATAGATCCGTTCCGGCTAATCTAAAGCCTTCTATAAATCTAGTGAAAAGATAGTCTTTGTCTCTTCTGAGTCTTTAACTGTTCATATAATGTCTAGAAATAATCTCTGACAACTTTTATCAAAAGATTACTTCATCCGGGGTATTCTCTTTGAGTTACTACTTTGAGTCTAGTAGCTAATATTGTGGAATTTATTTAATAGATAATTATAAGCAGTGATATTGTCCTATGGTTTTCTTTTTCTGATTATCCTATCTGATTTTGGGACTCAATCAGTATTGACAGCTTCCTTCATTTTGGGGAGAATTTTATTGGATTTTAGCACTTTGTCATAAACAGCTAAGAGTGTTTGATATTACACACACAAAACTATATTAAAAGAAAATTAAAGGTGCAAAGTCAAACACTCAGAGGTTAGGAAATACCAGAATTAAGGTTGCCTGTGCAATCTTAATTTGCCTCCTTTGTTATGAAAGAGTCCTTAATTAGATGATTACACACTATTTTTTTCCACAGGACCCTGACTCATTAGTGCACAGGATGGACTTGTTCTGGGGATGAATCTGCACTGTGAACTGAAGGAGGATAGTGGCTGGAGGACCCCTGCCTCATTTGTTGCAAAAGTCGGAATGTAGTGAATGAGGCAAGGGATTGCAGGAAGAGAAGGGCTGGTCTCATGGGTAAGGTAGTTGAATTGGATTCTATCCCTGTCTCTGCCACAGAGTTCCTATGTGATATTAGGCAAGTCACTTAAACCAGACTTTTCACAGGTGGCCACTGTTTCCTCATTTTCTGGATGCCTGACTTGAGACTCTTGGTCTGATTTGCAGAAGTGCTGAGCACTCACAGCTGCTGTTGGGCTCAATAGAAGCTGTGCTTTGAACATATGAAGTACTGTATCATGCTAAGTACTCTAAAAAAAAAAAAAAAAAAAATCAGGCCATACGTGTCTCAAATTGAGCGTCCAAAATTAGTGGATACTTTTGACCTTAATCTCTGTGTGCCTCAGTCCGCCATCTGTGAAGTGGGGCAATAACCTCTCATCTCACAAAGGTGTTATGACAATAAATTCATTAAAGTTTCTGAAACATTCTGATACCATAGTGCTGCACAGCATAAAGAAACCTGTGAGGAAATTAATAATTCTGTCTTCAGAGCAGGGTTTGGATACTGTTCAGTAAATAAGGCATGAGGCCACACATTGAACAATGAGGAGGAAACAAAATATTAAATAGGTACTTATTAAGTGAGTACCATCCAGTCTGTGCACTGAATGAGACATGGGTCTTATGAAAAAAATAGTATGTGATCATGTAATTAAAGAGTGATCATAATATATGTGCATAAGGGGAACAAATTAAGGTTGCACAGTCATTTCCTAATTTTGAGTGTTTGACTTTGTAACCTTAATGATGATCTTTTAACTGGTGTTTTTGTGTGTGTAATTTCATAGGTTTTAAAAAAAGTAGCCTGAAAAAATAATAATTCCATCATGTGGCATCATACTGACACAAGATTAATCAACGTGGTTGGAACGTTTAGTTCTTCTTCAAGTGCTTGCTTATGTTGATTCCATTCTAGGTGTGTGCACGCCACGTGCACAGTTGTCAGAGACTTTTGTCTTAGCGGTATCAGTAGAGTCAGCTGTGGCACTCCTGTTATCAGATGTTACTTTTGGGGTATGCTCATTTATTAGGGTTACTTTTCGGGGGGGGAGAGGTTCTGTAATTCTATTAATGTACTGCTTATGTCACTTGTGTGTTCATATGGAGCTCTACTCCTTCCTTTTGCAAGTCTCTGCCCAATGGAGCCATCCTGCAGGAACTAGGTTTCCCAGGACTGGGTTCCTCTAGCCCTGGAACTAGATGCAGCAGGCCCGCTCAATGGCCATATTGGTACCCGTGGGGCATGCCAGTAATGCCAATCCTGTGTTCCCACCAGCTCTCCTGGCTGCTTCGCAGAGGGAGGGGGAACCTGCTCCTCCACAGGTGGTGCAGTCGTCGTCCCTGGACAAAGCGGTGGCAGGTCCCTCCCAAACGGACAGTCCTCCTGATGACTTCAAGTGGCACTGGGCCCTCCTTCAAAGGATGCCTGCTAACTTGAAACTACAGACTGAGGAGGTCGCGTAGGAGTCTGACGACCTCTTTAACGTTATATCCTCCTCCACGCTGGCTCCCCCAGGTCGCGCTGCCTGTCCACCCAGGGGTCCTTAAAATTGCCAAATCACTGTGGCAAACCCTCTCTTCCATTCCGCCGACTTCTAAGAAGACGGAAAAGAAGTATTACGTCCCTGCAAAAGGGTTTGAATACTTCTACATGCACCCTCCAGTGGTGTCACTGGTCATGTCCACTGTGAACGAAAGGGACAGGCAGGGCCATGTTAGTGAAACACCAAAGAACAAAGATGCCAAGAGACTTGATTCATTTGTCAGAAAGATTTATTCAACGGCCAGCCTACAATTCAGGGTGTCTAACTGCCAGGCCTTGTTAGGCAGATAGAATTTTAACCTGTGGGACTCCTTTAACAAGTTCAAAGGGGCCCTCCCACAAGATCGAGTCCAGGAGATTGCCGCTTTGGTGGACAAGGGCACAGTGGTGGCGAGGGAGCCCTTCAAATGGCCTGGGATGCTACTGGCTCAGTGGCTAGGGTGGTCACCTCTGTGGTGACCATGAGGTGCAGCTCCTGGTTGCAGTTCTCTGGGTTGTCCCAGGAGATGCAGGCCACTATTCAGGACCTCCCATTTGAGGGGGCGGAGCTCTTCTCCGAGCTTATGGACTCAAGGCTCCATGGCCTTAAAGATTCCCGTGCCTCCCTCCGCTTCTTGGGCCTTCACATTTCTCAGCAGGCCAGGAAGCCATTCCGTCCTCTGCCTCTTCCACCCCCACCGTCTAGGTCCTGGGGAACTCCCTGATTGGGTTCCTACAGGAGAAAGGACAGAGGCAAGGGGTCTATGCGGTAACACCCATCATCTTTCTGCTCAGCCTGACTCTCCTAGAAACTGGGGAGGCCAGATGCAGTCATTTTGAGGGTGCGCTCAAGGACAATGCCCCAGTCACTTCACTGGATCCATCCTCCCTCTCTTTCTTTGACCGCCCCTTCCCTTCCGATCGGCCTGGTCTCGGCTAACCTCGGACCATTGGGTTACACCCTGCAATTTGTAGCCCATCCTCCCTCTCACCCCCCCCGTCCCTCTGGAAGGTCGCATTCCTGGTTGCAGTAACATCTGCCCTCCGGGACTCTCAGATTAGGGCATTCACCTCAGAACTGCCCTATATGGTCTTTTACAAAGACACAGTCCTGCTGAGGCCATATCTGGCTTTCCTGTCCAAGGTGGTCTCTCAGTTTCATAGAAGCCAGGACATTTTCTTACCTGTCTTTTTTCCAAAGCTACATAAGTCAGAGGAGGAGGAGGAGGAGGCGCGTAGTCTGCGTTCCCTAGTTGTCAGGCGGATGTTCGCTTCTACATGGAAAGAACCAAACCATTCTGCAAGTTGACGCAATTGTTTGCTGTGGTGTCTGACAGGATGAAAGGTCGCCCAGTGTCCACTCAAAGAATTTCTTCTTGGATCACCACCTGCATTCGCTACTGCTATGGTCAGGTGAAGGTGCCACCCCCGGCGATTGCAACCACCCACTTGACCAGGGCACAGGCCTTTTCAGCAGCTTTTCTGGCTCAAGTGCCTATCCAGGACATCTTTAGGGTGGCTACCTGGTCGTTTGTCCACACATTCATGTCCCATTACACACCTACCCAGCAGGCCTGGGACAATGCTGGCTTTGGTAGGGCAATACTACAAGCCACTAAGCTGTGAACTACAAGCCCACCTCCGAGGATACTGCTTGTGAGTCATCTAGAATGGAATTGATATGAGCAAGCACTCGAAGAAAAAACGGTTACCTACCTTTTGTAACTGTTGTTCTTCGAGATGTGTTGCTCATGTCCATTCCATTACCTGCCCTCCTATCCCTCTGTTGGAGTTGCCAGCAAGAAGAAACTGAGAGGATGTAGGGTCGGCAGCACCTAATATACCGCCGCATGAGCTCAGCACTCAAGGGAGCACCACAGCTGACTCTACGGATACCACTAAGGCAAAAGTCTCTGACAACTGTGCACGTGTGCATGTACACACCTAGAAAGGAATGGACATAAGCAACACATCTTGAAGAACAACAGTTACAAAAAATAGGTAACCATTTTATCTATTGCACAGACCTCTGTCACTTCAGCTAACCAAAACTCACAGCAGGAGTAGGTTGTCATCATCCACATGGACTGGCACTACAGGGGATGAGTCAAACACTTTGTCACTGATTTTCACAGATATTTGCTGACAGCAGAGAAATGGTGAACTTGGGGATCTTGGGTTCCCTTCCAGGCTCTACAGAGAAGTGTATTCTAGTGGACACAGACCTTTCTGTCTGCTCCCTAAGCTTGACTGCTTTTGCCTGGTCACCACCAACCTGTTTCTGTTCCAGTCCCCTCTTCCTCAGCCCTGATTCCAATCCCATGCTCTTTTGCCTAACCAGTCTCAGTCTCCATTCCTCAGGCTTCTCAATGCTGTTCCAGTCTCTTTGGTCAGCCAGTCCTACTCTCCCCTTGAGTCCCATCTGAGTTCCAGTCTATCCCCACTCTCCCAGCCTGTCACCTTTCCTCCATTCCTGGTTCCAACCTCTCTCCTCTCCCCCCTGGACTCCAGTTGTTTTCCCCTCCCTGACTTCTTTTCTTAGTTTCTTTGTCCAGCTAGTTCCAGTTGTCCCTCTGCAGCCTAGCTCCTTGTCAAAATCTGTCTCCTTTCACCCGCTCCCCAATTCTCAGTCCTAATCTCTTCACTCTCACTACTCTAAAGGATGGGGGCACTAGAGCTTGTTAAAGAAAAGGTCTCCAGAAAATTTTTTAACATTGCAAAACAATTTATTTTTCCTTAACCTCGTTCCCTGAAAGGGCATACCTTTTTGGCTGGAACTTCCCAAAACAATTCAGCCTGAGGAAGACACTGGTTATGGAAACTTTCTGCCCAAAGTTTGTCAAAGTTATAAGCAACAGGCTGAATAATGGGAAGTGTCAGGCAACCTTAATAATAGGCAGTGCTACCAGCTCCTCCTATACTATAACTTTAGGTTCCTAAGTTAGAAATGTCTATTTTACGTCTATAATATTGTCAAATCACTTGGGCCTTAATCCTGCAAACACTAAAACGTATGTTACAAATAGCTCCATTGAATAAATTAATATATTGATTTGAACTACTCCGTTCATAAGTAATGAATGTGCATGAGTGTTTGCAGGATTGGAGCTTTGGTATGTATTTCCCTTAAAAAAGGAAGCAGTAATGTAATAATGATAAAATATTGTTGATAATTTCACTTAATAAGTCCATGTTAAAATTCACAGCTTAGAGAATGTGTTTTAGTACCTACAATGTTCAGCTTACCTTTAGTAATGCCAGTTCTCCTATGGATTTCTCATTTTTAGTGTATTTGCTTGTATCTTACATCGTCACTTAAAGTACAAAATAACTCTCTTGAATTTCTATGATAAGTGCAGCTTTATTCATTTTTGTGGGAAATCTCTTCCCACTGTGTTTGGTACGCAAAAGGTATATCAACACCCAGAAAACTTAACTGTGAAATTATACCTCCTAAGTCACAATTAGCTTTGTGGACTGATTTAATCATTTTAAAGATTCTAATGTTTTATTACAGGTTTCAGAGTAGCAGCCGTGTTAGTCTGTATTCGCAAAAAGAAAAGGAGTACTTGTGGCACCTTAGTCTCTAAGGTGCCACAAGTACTCCTTTTCTTTTAATGTTTTATTAGTGATACAGTACCATCCTCACTCTATCCACAAAATTTCTAGAAATATTTAAGAATATTTTTGAGCAGCTATATTTTGAAATGTGTTGTCTTTCTAGAGGTTTTGTTTCTCATCCCCCCGCCCCCCATTTATAAAGGACAGTTTTCAAAGGTCTAGTTTGATTTATGTTTGGTTTTCTTTTTACTGTGCAGTCTGTTTTTTGTCACTCACAAAACAAAAAGTGGACCCCTTTATTGGAGGAAAAATAATCTATCAGTTTCTTTCTTTTTTATTTACAATGAATTCATTGTTTGTTTTTTATTTCATCTATAGGCAGAGTGGATGATTGGAAAACTGAACTGCCCATTCTGTGGAGCCCGTTTGGGAGGGTTTAACTTCGTCAGCAATACAAAATGTTCTTGTGGCCTGTTTGCAAATATACATCTCTGCAAGAGTCGGATTGATTATCAGCCAGTTTGTTCAGTTAGATTACCAAGATCATCAGTAAAACACATGTCACTTTGCAAATTTCCATCTGGTTCTAATAACAAAATATAGCACTGCGTGACAAGTGAAATTTTGGGACCCAGAAATCAAGGGCTTTCATACATGGCCAAAAACACGAATGGTACTGGAAGCTTAACAGAAGCACTTTGCCTGGAGGTGAGATCAACCAGCTTTGAGATGAACAATAAAAAACTGCACTTCAAAGTGTTTAATAAAAAAAAAAGTTGTTCAGCTTCATGGCCTGTGAATGAGAGATGCACTAGAAAAACTTGTCATAGAAAAACACATAGTTTGGATTTGAATATCAGAGAGAGACTTGTCTTGTTGCCTAGTTTGTATGGAGTTTCCGGTAAGGGACCTATTTACCACAGGCAAAATGAAACACAATCCATTTACCCAAGAGGTAGCTTGCAATTAGAGTCCAGTAGAAATAATAATTCTTTTCAGGGCCTGTATAATTCTGATACTGATGAGCTACCAAAAAAGTTTTCAGTTACTTCCTGCAATACATTAACCTGTAGAGAGACAGAATGTGACTGCAGTTTTGAAGCTTCTGATCAATGTTCTGGGAGTGCCACTGCTGACCAACTGCCTTTCATGATGGACCTCTCTTCATCTGTGAGTGCTGTAGAAGAGGACATTGGACAGCAACACATCACATCTGTTGATTTTCTGCAGCCTGCCAATTTTTCCTTGGTTGCTGTCAATCAAAAGCTAAGCAAAAGAGAGAGAAGCAAGTTGAAGAATTTGAGGAAAAAACAAAGAAAGCGAGAAAGGTGGCTTCAGGAGCAGGTAAGGGTATGAAAAATGACCCATAGCTTTGTTTGTACAATTTGACACACCAAATGCTGAGCACTGCTTTACCGCGTTATATCCGAACTCGCGTAATATCGGACCACATTATATCAGGGTAGAGGTGTGCTGTCCGCAGCCAGGCATCATGAA
Source organism: Dermochelys coriacea (assembly GCF_009764565.3). Classification (NCBI taxonomy): domain Eukaryota; kingdom Metazoa; phylum Chordata; order Testudines; family Dermochelyidae; genus Dermochelys; species Dermochelys coriacea. The sequence continues at coordinate 41,538,444 of NC_050072.1, forward strand.
AACAAGAGTTGTGGAACCTTCATACATACTTGGTTTTTCCAGTTCAGTTTTCTCTCAGGATTGCTTTTTGACTACAGAACCACATTTTCATGAATGGAGATTGCTAGTCTAGTCAGTTTCTGTCACATTTCTTGTAGTTTTATGATGTAAAAACAAATTTGCAGTGGGATTCTAATACCACAAAACTTACTTGATGTGACCAAAGCGAACTTGAACCCAGTTCTTATAAACTGCAAGCACTGACTCTCAGGATTTCCTGGCTGCAAAGTTAGCTTGACCCACTTTTTCACAAAAGTAAAGACCAGACAGGTAAAATTTGTAAAAGCTATGTCAGAAGACTTACATTTAACTATTACTTCTTATAAGATTATATATAACAATAGTAACAGATTATTTTTAATATAAGAGATAACAGCCTTTAAGAATTTTTAAAAATTAAAGGTGTCTGATTCTCTGCTGCCTTGCAGCTTTTGTGATATTTACCCATGTACAAAGGGGGGTGAAATCCTACCATTGATATCTGATAACATTTTACACTTGCTTTGCACAGGTATGAAAGACTACATAATGTGAAAATCAATAGAGAATTAGCCCCAAGAAGTTTGTTTTCATATGTAATCTTTACATTCTAACTATTTTTCCATTGAAAATGTCTGACTGATGAATAAAGTATCCAGCTACACTAAACTCTTTCTAATTAATTTTTTTTTTTAAATTATGTAATAGCAGTGTGAATGCAATTATAGTTTTCCAATTACTGAAACTACAAAAGGAAAGAACAGAATTAAAAGGTGAAACTATTTTTGTTGTGCCAGGGATGGTCATGAGATGTTTTACAAAATGACCAGGAACAAGTATTATAACAAACAACAAAATTATTGCTAGGTCTGAGGAAATGAAGGAATGAGATTAATTATAATCTACTGTGTGATACAAATATTAATAGAATGTCCTCAATGTAAAATTCAGACAGGATTTCTAAAACTTCCAGCAGTAAAATAACACATGCCTGGTAAGAGATAAATATAAGTATTGTTCAGGTCAGAGAAATAGTATCTACTCAAGAAATCACTGCTGTTTTTATGGGGATATGTAATTTTAACAATGCTAGGTAGCGACACCATGCCACTGTATTTCAGCTATGGAATGTAAAGCTACTGTAAACCCAATATTTCAGGAGTTAATAATTGATTGGTTTAAACTTCATAATGCTTAAATTTGGTGCACTATATATACCATAATTTTATACTCAAAACAAACTATTTGAATTGGCAGTACTCTTTTAGTAGTAGATATCAAAACATAATATTAATTTTAGTAATTTCAGATTTTTTTTTGTGTTGATTTTCATTGAAGACAATACTGTACTCTGGAGTGAAATTCACCTGTTTGCCAGATGCCAGGACAAGACCTAAGCACCACTCAGGCCCTACTCGTGGGGACTTAATTGGTATATAGGCCTTGCACTAATCCTCTGCACAAAGTGTATTTCACCCTTTAATATATACCATTGTATAGGCATCATTTCATTCCAGGTGGATTAGGTCCATGAGTCATTTGGACCCATTACAATGCACTGTAAATGAAGCCACTAAAATACCACAAAAACTCATATTAAAATCAATGACTTGATTTCAAAATTGATACACAGTGGAAAAAATCATTCTGGACAAATCACTATCCAGGTGCAGCTGCTGTGTTTCTAAATTAAATACAGTGTTCCAACTTGTATCTTCCGTGGTGGGCCGTGGGACAAATCACACAATTTTGCACTGTCCCATGAGATCTGTCATATTGCGGCTGCAATTTTATATTTCTTGCCATTATGTGGCATTTTAAAATTTTTGTTTTGGCTTTAAAATGCCTCTGTAAAATGAAGAGGGAAAAAAAGCTTTTAAAACTTTGAGTGGGATTTTCAAAGCTAACTGAGGAGATTTGGATGCCCATTTCCCATTAACTTACATGTAGGTTAGGTATCCAAGTCCCTGAGGTAACTTTAAAAATCTCAGCCTTAATTGCTACTGTGGAAGGAGTCCAAAATGGCAGCTACAAGGACATTTTATGTGTGGAATTTCACAGGTTCCAGAGTGCAAAACCACATAAGACCTACACAGCCACCACACTTTTTAAAAGTGATGTCTGTTAAGTTTCTCTCTGCAATGGTTTGTTGTTTTTTTTATACTTTGAGGGCTTAAAGGAGAAATACATTTACAAAATTCTTTCCTTTTTTAACCCTCACCTCCCCAATTCCTCTCTATTTATATATTTGATGCATCAGATGATGTTGTTACACATGCTAAACCTACTTATTGAATGTACAAATTCAGAAGAAGGTATTTAGCAATAAGTTAAAGTAAACATGTTGTTTACACAGAGCTGGTATTAGTCATATATTATGTTTTTTTTTGCATGGCATTGGTCCTCAATTATAGCCAAAACTTGATTTAGTATTTTAATTTTAATCTTAATATTTAACATTTTACAGTGTAATGCAATGAAAACACCAGTTTTTATTTTTAAAGGATCATCTGTATTATGGAAGCCTGACTGAAGCCTAGATTATCACACCTCAGAGGAAAAAATAATGGATGCTTATCACTCACTGGAAGCCCCACCGATCAGTTCCTCCCCCCTCCCTCCCCAGCACCTCCCGCCAGCCAGCGATCAGCTGTTCAGCGATGTGGAGGAGGCACTGGGGGAAGGGGGGGAAGAACGGGGGCTGGAAGAGGCGGAGCAAGGGTGGGGCGTGCTTGGGGGAAGGGATAGAACAGGGTGGGGGCAGAATGGAGGCAGCAAGGGCCTGGGCAGAGCAGAGGTCGAGCACCCACAGGGACACCAGAAAGTCGGGGGTCTGCATCTCATGGTGTCATTGTAGCCACAAAAATGGAAGCAGATTCAGTAAGCATCAGGATAAATATTTAATTGGGAGGTTATGTTCAGTATAATCTGGGAAAAACCTAATTTTGTAATGTCCTTGAATAAATTATTTGTTAGTTACCTGATGTAGGCCTTGCTGGAGCTGCTGACATGACTATAAGTATGAACAAAAGTAGACTGTAAACCAAAGTAGGCCTTGTTAGAATAGTAACACCAGCTGACCAAGCAAACATATTTCTGAGAGGATGTTGCAAGAACACACAGACCCCTCGCAAAGATAAGGCTGGGATGTCAGGATAATGGATGAAGATGTTTTGGTCAAACTATGAGTTACATGGTACAAGGATGGTAACTAATATGGAATGTAATATGTAACTTGTTTGTATCAATATATAAAAGGAGAGCGGAAGAAGAGGCATCTTTGTATTGGTTAGGGGACATTATGTTGAATGAGCTGATACCTTGTCACAGGCATACATGCATTAGTGTGCTTATAACAAGTGAACCGTGGTACTGATACCGTGCTTTGTTGACAATAAACTTGTCCGAGTCTTTGCCACTGAACCAAGCCTGTGATCTTTCTGTATGATTAACATCGAAGTATGCTGAATCAGCAAGTGCAAGCTGCGCTAATGCAGATAATACTGGAGCTCCAGAAATAGCACGGGAGCAACACACAGAGATACAAGAATAACACCAGAAAACAAATTGTTTAGTTTTATATGTACAGTAAGGCTAATTTTCTTATTTAAGCTGGCGCACCTTTTATGTGAGGTTAGCAAGAGAGGCCATTTAAAATGAATACTCTTGATACTTGGGATGAAATTCTGGCCCAATTGAAGTCAATGGCAAAACTCCAGTTGACTTCAGTGGAGCTAGGATTTCACCCTCAGTGCTCTAGTTTTCTCAAAAGATGCAAGCAGCATTCACTTCTGTGTTTTAACATAACAGTTTTGAGAAAGTGATGCCTAGTTTTAGTTTTTAACCTGTATTAATAGAGTTTACCAGCTGGGTCTTCATATCTTTGATGTGAATATGAAAGAAGAGGGATGGAATTATTTTGTTTAAGAAAGAGTGGGAATTATTATTTAAATCTGATCACTAACATCACTGAGGATATTTCTTTTCAGTAACTTGTCTGTAGATACTGTCATTCCACTGAAATCCCTTATCTCAGAAATGCTTCACTTGAACACCCTCACATTTGGGCAACAATCTTCTACTGCCACAGGTTAAACAATCAAAACTTGAAATGGAAATTGCTATTTTTTAGAGATTTTTAGAAGGGGACAAGATTGGGCTAAAAAAGGAATGCCAAATCTGTTTTTTTAGTTGGAGAAGCTATCACCTATCCATAGTTCTATTTTTTTCATTCATTTATAATTAGAATGGTCACAAAGTTTGGCTGAAACAAAAACAAAATTTTGACATTTTCCAAATGAAACATTTTAATTTGAAATGAGTTGACTTTTCTACATTTACACTGATTTCATTAAAATATTAAGACTTTTTTAAGTAGATAAAAAGAAATGTTTCATTTCAAATTGTACACAATGTTTCATTCAACCCCAAATGAAAGGTATATCTGCTGAGTGGGAGAACTAAAAATTAGATTTCAATCTTAGCTCTAAGAATGAGAAGTACTTGTGGCACCTTAACGAGTAACAAATTTATTTGGGCATAAATTTCGTAAGATACATGCAGTGGAAAATACAGTAGGAAGATATATACAGACAACATGAAAAAATGATTTTTTTGTTGTTGTTGAAGAATTGCAGCTTTTAGGTCTGTAATTGAGTGTCTCGGGAGGCTGAAGTGTTCTCAGACTGCTTTTTGAATGTTATAATTCTTGACGTCTGATTTGTGTCCATTCTTTTGTGTAGCGACTGTCGGTTTGGCCAATCTACATGGCAGAGAGGTATTGCTGGCACATGATGGCATATATCACATTGGTAGATGTGCAGGTGAACGAGCCCCTGATAGTGTGGCTGATGTGGTTAGGTCCTATGGTGGTGTCCCTTGAATAGATATGTGGACAGAGTTGGCAATGGGCTTTGTTGGAAGGATAGATTCCTGGGTTAGTGTTTTTGTTGTGTGGTTGCTGGTGAGTATTTGCTTCAGGTTGATGGGCTGTCTGTAAGCGAGGACTGGCCTGTCTCCTAAGGTCTGTGAGAGTAAGGGATCGTCCTTCAGGATAGGTTGTAGATCCTCAATGATGCCCTGGAGAGGTTTTAGTTGGGGAATGAAGATGACGGCTAGTGGCGTTCTGTTATTTTCTTTTGGGGCCTGTCCTGTAGTAGGTGACTTCTGGGTACTCTTCTGGCTCTGTCAATCTGTATCTTCACTTCAGCAAGTGGGTAATGTATTTTTTAAGAATGCTTGATAGAGATCTTGTAGGTGTTTGTCTCTGTCTGAGGGATTGGAGCAAATGCGGCTGTATCTCAGAGCTTGGCTGTAGACAATGGATCGTGTGATGTAGTCTGGATGAAAGCTGGAGGCATGTAGGTAAGTATAGTGGTCAGTAGGTTTCCGGACTAGGGTGGCGTTTATGTGACCATCGCTTATTAGCACTGTAGTGTCCAGGAAGTGGAACTCTTGTGTGGACTGGTCTAGGCTGAGGTTGATGGTGGGATGGAAATTGTTGAAATCTTGGTGGAATTCCTCAAGAGCTTCTTTTCCATGGGTCCAGATGATGAAGATGTCATCAATGTAGCGCAAGTAGAGTAGGGGCGTTAGGGGACGAGAGCTAAGGAAGCGTTGTTCTAAGTCAGTCATAAAAATGTTGGTATACTGTGGGGCCTTGGGGGTACCCATAGCAATGCCGTTGATTTGAAGGTATACATTGTCCCCAAATGTGAAATAGTTGTGGGAGAGGACAAAGTCACAAAGTTCAGCCAACCAGGTTTGCCGTGACAGTATCCCCGATAATGGATCTACCACCTATCCTGAAGGAAACCTATCCTGAAGGACGATCCCTCACTCTCACAGATCTTGGGAGACAGGTCAGTCCTCTCATACAGACAGCCCCCCAACCTGAAGCAAATATTCACTAGCAACCATATACAGGGGCAACCCTAGACTAGCTGCCAGAAACTGGTGCCCTAGGCGAACCGTGCAATCGGCGCTCCCACCCCCAAACCTCAAGGGCAAATCTAGGCTGAGGTTTTTGGTCAACTGGGAAACATTTTGCCCCTTTTTTACTTTTAATGTTTTTTAAGCGTTTTGTTTTGTTTTGTTTTTTTTAAACAGAGGCTTAATTATTCGGTTTGTCCACCCATCTGTCCAACCAATGTTTCCGAGATCAGATAAAATAGAAATACGAAATTTTCAGAATAGATTTGTACACGATAGCTAGATAATATTTTAGTCTGATTTCAAATAAAGATGCATTAAAAATGTTAATTATAATTTTTATTATTACAAATCCAAAATCATCCATTATGTTATCCTGCTTTAACTGACATTACCACCACATCCAATATGGAAAGAAATAAGAAAAAACTCTTCAATGAACTTTAACCTGTATTTACAAAACACTCTGAATAAAAAACACTCTGTGCTCTTAAAACATGACTTTTCTTGCTTTAAGTTTTGAAAATTCAGTCACTAGTTCTTTTAGATCCAGTTTTCGAGTTATTTCATGCTCTGTTGACATTGTGGCAAGTCCAACAAGTCCCTGTTGCACCATTGTTGAATGCAGATACGTTTTTATCAATTTGAACTTTGAGAAGCTATGTTCCCCACTAGCAATGGAAACTGGCAAAGTTAAAAGAATGAGTAGAGCTATAAAAATGTTTGGAAAACTGTCTGAGTTTATTTTCACAAACTTCAGTACTTCTTCAGGAGTGGAATGTTTCTTAAGTCGTCTTGAAAAAGCCTAAAGCTCACTACACAAATCTATAGTAAATGCCGACTCTCCATTTTACATGAATTTCCGGCTATGTGACCTTGATGTATATTCGAGTTAGGTGTCACTAGCATTGCAGCTCTTGCTGCTGGCGGATATGCTTCATTGTGGCTGAGTTATTGCTTATCAAAATTGCAGAGTGGGTCATCATGACCCTATGTCGCAAATTAAAATTTTTTGCTAAAATATTATTATTTTTGCAGTAAATAAAAGATTTTCCATTAATAAATTCTCATAAATGTAGAGAAATGAATTATAATTCATTCCCTCCTTACGCGCATGGGAATTGAAATAATGACGTCTTTGTTACTTTATTTGTATTTTTTCATCTTTTTCATTTTTTTTTCATTTTATTTTTTTTTTAAATTAGATTTTTTCCACGAATTTGGTGCCCCATTTAACTTTGCACCTTACGCGACCGCCTAGTTTGCCTATATGGACGGGCCGCCCCGACCACACAACAAAAACGCTAACCCAGGAACCTATCCTTGCAACAAAGCCCATTGCCAACTCTGTCCACATATCCATTCAAGGGACACCATTATAGGACCTAATCACATCAGCCACATTATCAGAGGCTCATTCACATGCACATCTACCAGTGTGATATATGCCATCATGTGCCAGCAATGCCCCTCTGCCATGTACATTGGCCAAACCAGACAGTCGCTACGCAAAAGAATAAATGGACACAAATCAGACATCAAGAATTATAACCTTTAAAAAAAGCAGTCTGAGAATACTTCAACCTCCCTGGACGCTCAATTACAGACCTAAAAGTCGCAATTCTTCAACAAAAAAACTTCAGAAACAGACTCCAACAAGAAACTGCAGAACTGGAATTAATTTGCAAACTGGAGACCATTAAATTAGGCTTGAATAAAGACTGGGAGTGGATGGGTCATTACACAAACTAAAAAACTATTTTCCCATGCTAATTTTTTCCCTACTGGTACTCACACCTTCTTGTCAACTGTTTGAAATGGGCCATCCTGATTATCACTACAAAAGTTTTTTTTTCTCCTGCTGATAATAGCCCAGCTTAATTGATTCGTCTCATTTAGAGTTGGTATGGCACCCCCCCCCATTTTTCATGGGGTGTGTGTGTGTGTGTGTGTGTGTGTATCTATATCTATATACATATCCTCCTACTGTATTTTCCACAGCATGCATCTGATGAAGTGTGGTTTAGCCCACGAAAGCTTATGTCTAAATAAATTTGTTACTCTCTAAGGTGCCACAAGTACTCCTCATTCTTTTTGCTGATACACACTAACACAGCCACCACTCTGAAATCTTAGTTTTGTATTTTCTGACTTCAGAGTGCTTGACTTCTCAACCTTAATGTTGCATTAAGGCTAGTCTTATGTGTGGAATATTTAAACTGTCATTTATAAAATATGCTTTTCCAGTTCTCTAAGCACATATGGCAAGCTGTGCAGTCATCACACCCCTGCCCCTGTGATATCACCTTCCCATAAGAGTATGGACGCAGAAGTGCAAACCACACTTACAGAAGTACATGACCTAGTCCGACGTGTGTTAAAAGAAAATCCTCCCTCCTTACCACCAGACCTTTTTCCATGGCACCCCTTACAACCAGTTAATCTGGGAACCTGGCCTTTCTTCTTAGGCTTCCTTCACTGACTCTACCATGTCACCCCACTTTGTACCATCCTAGTTAGGACCAGAGGATGTGTGTAGTGTCACAAGCGGACCGGTGTTTTGAACAATGAATTGTTCTGTGGTGTCTCAGTGCCATGATTGTCAGCTTGCTTGTCACCACACACTTAGCAATCAGATGATAAAAATTCACAAAAATGAAAGTGCATAAGCTTATAGGGGGTTGATTGAAAGAGGTTAGATCGGGAACATCTCACTGCAGTGCTCTTTGTGGGAGTCTCTGTGTAGGACTTTTTCCTGATGTGAGGTGAATTTATCCTAATCCTTCTCTATATACAAGTATATTGTGTATTTCATTTTTATTTATTTTTAATTCACCTTTTCCTCCCACTATCAGCTTGAGAGAGAGAGAGAGAGGATATATTTTCAGGACAAATATATTTTTGGACAAATTCATCTGTAAATGCGGAGGTTTATTCTCTGGGTTTAGCCTATTGAAGGCAAGTGAATTTTTCCTGTGGTACACTGTGTCAGTCCCTGTGGAGCCATCCCCACTGCAGCCGCTGGCCCCAGCACCTAGTCTGTCTGATCCTTGCCACACTCAGCCCTTGCCTGCCAGCCCATCCTGCCCAGGTGCTGTGTCCCTCCTCATTCCAGAGGAGGACACAGGTTGCTGAAAGCAGGGCAAGGCTGGGTAGGCCTCCAAGAGCGAGCCCTCATGCAGAAGCTGGCCCCACAGCTGTGGTGAGAAGTAGCAGTGTTGGCTGCCCTACTGCCCAGTGTGCCCACTCGGGTTTAACCCTATGGCTGCAGGGCCAGACCTGAACGGTGCCGACTCCCTTCTTCCCCCTACCCCACAGTGAATACAGGGGTTCCAATGCTACTCACTCAGATTTGGTCCCATGACAGAGGGACTGCAGGGCCAAACCTGAGTGGTACGTAATGTGCATACGGCTTGTAGGTATCACTGTCAGCTATTGTGGTAAGACAGACTATATCAGTACATTTTGCGTGTTATAACAAGGTACATGTTACAGTGTTTATAATTGTGTTAAAATTAATCAGCCTTAAATCATAAGTAGTCTGTATAGAGAGTTCTATAGAGGACTGCATGGAATGAGATTTAATGGCTAAACTGTGTTTTTTATCAGCAGAGGGCACCAAATTTCCTCTAACTACAAAATGATGAAAACTGTTAACGTCTATCAAAGAACAGCATACAGTATAGTTCAGGAAACAGGTTTGGTACAGTACTGTATATTGTTAGAAAAGTGATAGAGTACAACAGTTAGTGTTTATTTCTAACAATCATACGTTTTAAGAATAACGGTGGTGCTTCTTATAGCCAAGAATCTGCCAGCATTTCTATTATAAGATGTCTTTAGTAAGGATCTTGTTACATATGTACTTATACTGAAAGTGTGCCCCGGCCTGAAGCTTGTGATAAAATAGTTAAAATGGCTCAGGCAGGGGAATATCTTTTTGCCTTTCTTTAAATTTGGTTTTATTTGGTTTTACGGTTGTTTAGTTACAGAAAGAATATGTGGCTTGTTTAGAATTTACAGCATCTCATTGGAAAGGATCATTGAAACTCAGGTCATGGAAAAGTGTTGGGCTCTTGGCTTTAATTTATAACTTGACAACTGATATGTGTGTGGGTTTTTTTTTTTGTATCTCTTCGATCATATATAGAAGCTAAAAAGTGTCTGTCTTACAGAGATACATGATGATCAATTTTTAAAAGGTTAATTTTCATTATGCTACTAATGTTCATTTAAACTCAGATTAAACCGGTAGATGAGAAATTATGACAGCTTTTAAAATGCAAACCTCAGTAAAATGGTCTTGTGGTTAAGACGCTGGACTGGGACTCAGGATGACAATCCAAAAATGTGGTCGTTTTGAATGAACCAGAATCACCTCTACTGATGGGTACTGAAAGACTCTTGGTATCGGACTCTCGTTTCTTGCTGGTACTGAACCATTCCCTGACACACACGCTTTCTGGTGCTCACTCAAATGGGTAGACTCCCTGTCCCAAATTCATGATCATCTGTCCTCTCCCTCATCAGATTACAATGAGAGAGCTCCTCTGACTGCCAGATTTCTGCTCAGGAGTCACTCGATTACCAGTCCAGAGCTGCCTCTCCCGACACCCTTTCCATAAGGGAATCCTCAAGGCACAGGCCACCCCTTGCTCCTCCTGGTCTGAGCATTCCTGGGTGGCCCTCCCTTCCCATGTGAACCTCTCCATTTGTCATTCTGGGTTGCATGGGCTATCTGTAGGGAACAGTTCTCCTGAGCTCCTAGCTACACTCACAGAGAGCCTCAGAGGCAACAGATTGCCATTGGTCACCTCCTCAAAAGGAATCTTTTGAGGGTCAGGAGATGTAGCTTTTTATCAGCCCCTGACACTAATCTCTTTCTTTCTCCTTACCTGATGATGCTGTGATGTCACAATCCCACTCAGACATGCATGATTTTAAGCAATATCAAGATCTCATGATATTGCAGATTCTGTCCAGATCTTGTTGGAAGAGATTAATGAGTTTCAGCATAAACTGATTAACATCCTTCGCACTGCCTCCACTGGTAAGATAACTCTGCCTACAAATAAGGTTCTGCTTGAACTTGAAAAGACAATTTGTCCAGCTACCATACCCTCGACTGCAAGAGAGCTAATAAAAACTACTGTGTTTCCCTTAAGGGATCAGAGTTCCTGTATTCAACCTCATGCTCCTTGGTAGTTAATGCAGTCAACGAATGTAATGGGCAACACAACTCTAAGATTCACCTCTCATGATAAGGACCAAAAGAGGTTAGATTTGTTTGGCCACAAAAGTTATTCTTCTGCTTCGCTACAATTTAGAATCACCAAGTACCAACTCCTGATTACAAAATACAACTACACCAACTATGGTAAGTTCAACCTTTATTGACCGTCTGCCACAAGAACAACTAGAGAAATTTTGGGCTATCATCAGTACGGGCCAGTTGTTAGTGAGGACTTCTCTTCCAGCATCCCTGGAAGCAGCTTACATTGCATTATGCTCAGTGTCAACAGCAATTGTTATATGCTGTGTTTCTTGATGTCAGTCATTGGGGATCCTGAGAGAGTCCACAATACTGTTGGGATCTCTCCTTTGACGGATCCAAACTATTCAATGAATCCACTGATGAGTCCTTGCACTCTTAAAAAAGATTCCAGAACTTCCCTCCGATCTCTTGGAATTTGCACTCCTGCAAATATGAGAAAATTTAGCAAGTGACAAAATGCATAGATGTCTCATCCCATTCACTTCCCAGTTGCCATGACCAACATGTCTTGGGCCTGGGCCCATAGGATTCATGGGAGCAGCCACACTACAACCCTCCAGCTGGCAGCCTTCTGACAATTGCTTACCTGGGACCTACAAAGCCCAGCCCCAGGGTGAGGTCTGCCCTTGATATCCAACTGGCAGAGTCCCAGAGCAGCGGATTGGCCGCTGGCTGTACTTAAGCCAGCAGCAAAAACAGGAAGCTGTCTGGACAACTAGGCTACACCCTGCTCTGGACTGTGCTTTTGTGCATCCGGCTCCTGCAGCTTGATTTCCTGGCATCCCGACTGAGCATGAACCCTGGCATCTGACCTGTGGTTCTGATCTCCACTTTCTCCTATGTCAGACTGCCCGGTATCCTGACCCAGCCAGTTCTTGACTGCCGTCTTGTGATTCTGGATTCTGGCTCTACTAGGTCTGGCCGACTGCGACCCAGTGACAGCTTTTTAGGACCACAATAACTCTGCAGGGCTGAGCTGGGTATAAGAAGGATAGACCCAGCAGCACCACTGTGGCCATCAAAAACTTCAGACTCTCCCAAATGGGCCTCCAAGTGGATAATCAAGCACTGCAGGCCCAAGTTGTGCAGCTGACCTCTGACAACCAGCAGCTGCAGGAGAAAATGGGGCAGTTTTGTATTGAAAATACTTTGCTTCAAACACAGCCTGCAGAGTCTTGCCCAAATAGATGGAAGGGAACTGCCAGCAGTTCTGGGTTTCATGAACCAATGTCACTTTCTGTTTCTCATGTGTCCCCAAGGTGGCCTTGGTAATCAGCCTGCCTACAGGAGATGCATTAGACTGGGCCTCCTTCTTGCTGGAAGGCCATATCTCAGCACGGTTGAACTGCGATGATTTTCGTCAGTCAAAGTCAGCCATCTTCGATGACCCACACTGAGCTTGAATGGCCAATGCTGCCCTCACAGCAGGTACGGAGTGGAACCAAGAAGTGCAGGTGTACCTGTTCTGATGGGGCTTTCAGGAAGAAATCAAAGATGAACTGGCCTCGTAGAGATTCCTACAGGCTAGACACCTTTGTGGACCTTACCATCCACATAGATAATCAGCTGCAAAAATGAAGGGAGTTAGCCAGGAGCACTTTCAATATCAATTGCTCCCCCTTTGCACTCTCCACCACCCCCAGCAACTTAACAAAAGGTTTTAGCAGTTGTAACTGCTCAACAATGTCAATGGAGAATAGTTGTCTTCCCCTGTCTTGACAATTGATTTCTCAAGACCCCCTCTCACAGCAAAGTTCACATTGCAGTGAGAAAGGCCATAACTCTATTTGACATGCTGGGACTTCAGCTTTACAGAAAAAAGTCCACTTTGCACCAGTCCAATGTATAGTTTATTGGAGCTGTCATAGACTCCACAATATTCAGGGCTTACTTACCGATGGACTGGTTTATAGCACTAACAGACCTCATTTCTTGGGTTGAAATCAGTCCTCAGACAACAGCCAGAATGTATTTGCCACGCCTAGGTTCATATGGCAGCATGTACCTTTGACACTACACACCAGGTTACACCTTCATCTCTTCCAGGTTTGGCTCAGGACTGTTTACACCCCCAGTAAACACCATCATGGCACATTAGTATTAATTCTACAGTAGGATCTAGGTTCCCTCAGTTAGTAAAAGAACCCAGTCAAAGTATGTTCCAGACTTTCCTTCACTTCCCCCATCTCCCTCTGTGACAAGTGACAGACGTGTCTCTTGTAGGATGGGGAGCTCATCATCAAAGTCCAGATGTCCGCTCAATAATCCATTCTTCACATCAACTTACTGGAACTCAGAGCAGTCAGATAGGTGTGTAAACAGTTCCTACCTGTGATCAAAGACCGATCTGTAAGAATATTGACAGACACCAGAGCCCCCCATATACTATATAAATTGCCAGGGAAAAGCAAGATCAGTTTTTTGCTCAGCATTAGAAAATAATCAACTGGAAAGACATACCTGCAAAAGTGCAAGAGGTTCCATCACTGGTGTTTTTAACACCACCTATCTCCTGTTGACTCTCCCTATCTGATATATTGGATTACATTCTGAATTTTAAGAACTCTGGGCTGTCTCTGAGTTCTGTTAGAGTTCATCCAGCAGCAATTACAGCTTTCCACTCCATAGTCATAGGGCTCTCAGTCTTCGTGTACCCCCTGCCTCTCAATTTATTAAAGGATTATCAAACCTTTTCTTCCATGCTAGACAACCTTAGTCTGTCATGGGATTTACATTTGGTCCTTAATTCCCTGATGAGGCCTCCCTTCAAACCTCTGGTTAAGTGTGTCCACTTCTATGCCTCTCCATGAAAATTGCATTCTTAGAGCCTATCACCTCTGCTAGGAGAATTCGAGAAACAGGAGCTTTAATGGCTGACTCTCCCTACGCCACCTTTTATCATGAAAATGTATCTTTCTGGACATAGCCCTGCCTTTTACCTAGGGTCACTTCAGACTTTCACATTAACCAGGTCGCTAAGCTTCTAGTTTGTACCAGAAACCTCTCCAAATTAGAGAGGAAGCTGCTTGTCCTATCCTAGATGTCAGAAGAATCTTTTATTTAGAAAGGACACAACCCTTTAGGGCCTCCCCCCAAACTGTTCATCTTTCACAAATAGAGTTAGAGGGTAGCATTCTAGTATATTTTATACACGTTGTTTAAAAGTCAAACATGGACCCAGGAAAATTCCCTTTTTCAAACATTGTTTGGGATTAGGCCATGGTATAAAATTTGGCAAAATGTTCTAATCTTACGTGGTGCTGAGCTATTGAAGTAAATGGGGAGTTGGCGCTTCATAGGAGTGGGCTTCAAAAGAAGCAGCTTGATTTTAAAAAGGGACTTGCTAAACTTTAAGAGCACACATTTTTAGTCAGTAATAGTTTTCTCTTTGGCTCTGGGAATAGTTCTTTTTTCTATGACCCTTTATAATTTAGGAGGCACTACACGCTTCTTGCATATAGAACAGAGTTGTTATAAGTGGAGAAAAGAGCTCAACAGATGGTAAAAAGAAAATCTGCAGTACTAAATGAATTTTGTAGAAAGAGTGTTTTTGCAGAAGTACTTGTAATTTGATTGTGTGCCAACTAATGAATGTTACTGTTCTCAGTAAAAAGAAAAGGAGTACTTGTGGCACCTTAGAGACTAACAAATTTATTAGAGCATAAGCTTTCGTGAGCTACAGCTCACTTCATCGGATGCATTTATGAAGTGAGCTGTAGCTCACGAAAGCTTATGCTCTAATAAATTTGTTAGTCTCTAAGGTGCCACAAGTACTCCTTTTCTTTTTGCGAATACAGACTAACACGGCTGCTACTCTGAAAACTGTTCTCAGTAGTATATAATTTATGAGAAATCATTTTGAATAATTTGTCATTGTTTTGAGGCTTGGTTTTCAGATCTGGGCTCTGTTTTTGTATGCATAATTTTGTACACACAATTCGTGTATACTTTCTCCAAGCAAGTCACAAGTGTGTATGCATAATATTTCGTAAACAAAATTTCATCCACAAAAATGAAGCCATGGCTTGAAATCTATGAGGTAAGTGGAACATATCAAGACTGAGATAATATGTCTTTGAATATATACATGTGTAGCTTCTTTCTATCTCTTGTTTTTGTTTTTTTGATGTGATGATTCTGAAGTTAAACTGCATTATTCTCAAGAGTTACTGGTTCAAATGGCGGGCCAAATGAATCCCTGCTGTAATTCCAATGATAGGCTTTGTTATATTTCTTATTTATATATTTTCAGTAGTTGTGCAGGTGGTATGGAGTCTCGCCATTAGAGCAGGAGCTCTGAGAGGCATTTTTGGGTAGTGTATGCTCACCTCTTGGGGGGTTGCATTGTGTGCTCCTCGCCGTGGCAGGTCACATTTGCTGTCTGCAATGGCCCTGTTTCCTTGCTGCCCCTTTCTGGGGTAGTTTAGCATTGCTAACACGCTGCTGCTCTTGTCACCAGAATAGTACAAATATTGCAGTTGTGGCCAGCACTGCACAGGTTGGGTGGAAGACTCCATCATCTACCACCTTTCCCATCCTTGCAGAGCCTGAGATCTTGCTGGACATAAATGAGTCAAGGAAGAAACTAAGATTTTTTGGGGCCTGACCAAAGTTCTTTGATATCGGTATATATTTCATTAATGGCAGTCAGCTTTGAAGTCAGGCAGTTTATGAGTGACATATTTGCTGACTCATTGCTTTAGTCCAAGATAGTGTTGTTGAAGAGTTTAGGACAGTGGCTCTCAACATTTCCAGACTACTGTAGCCCTTTCAGGAGTCTGATTTGTCTTGTGTACCCCAAGTTTCACCTCATTTAAAAACTACTTGCTTACAAACTTAGACATAAAAATACAAAAGTGTCACAGCACACTATTTCTGACAAATTGGTCACTGTCTCATTTTTATCATATAATTTATAAAATAAATCAATTGAACTATACATATTATACTTACATTTCAGTGTATTGTGTATATAGAGCAGTATAAACAAATCATTGTATGAAATTTTAGTTTGTACTGATTTCACTAGTGCTTTTTATGTGGCCTGTTGTTAAAGTAGGCAACCATCTAGATGAGTTGATGTACCCCCTAAAAGACCTCTGCAAACCCTCAGGGGTATGTCTATCCTTGGTTGAGAACCACTGGTTTAGGGTTCAAGAAATGTTTTAAGTGAATATTGTATACCTCTGACTTGTGGAAGCATCAAGTATTGGAAACAATTTTTATGTTTTTAAGCAGAAAATAAGCAATTAATGTATTTTAGAGTTTTAATACTTTTTAGTAACATGGTAGGTACTGAATAAATGTAATGGGGGCCTTCAGAGCTAAAATCTGGACTGCATAGGAGTGTAACAGAGAGCAAGAACTCAGTAGCAATACTGCATGAACATGAAAGAAGTCATTAGAAAATTTGTTGAGATCTTTAATTCTTGTAGTGGTCCTGAGATACCTTCCTCCCTAGCAAAAAACAATTTTGTTTTACGTTTGGAGAGCCAAGTTGAGCTTAGAATGTCCACAGCACTCAGTGATGTGGGGTACGCTGTCTGGCTTGCCAGGGAAATGGGTGTACCTCCTAAAGGGGTAGAGAAGCACAGAGGTTGCTGCACACACTGTGGGTGAATGTGGGGATGGTCACTCATACCCCAGATGACCAGAAGAGAGGGAAGATTATATAGGTGCAAGCTGGGCGGGAGAAGCCCTCTTGGTCTGGGTGAAAGCAGAGCAGCAGCATGGAGCAGCAAGGACTCCAGCTCTGCAGTGTGCATTATGCCGCGTGGGAACAGGACGTTGAGAGTGGGGAAAAGGGGGGGAATTCCCCTCCACTACAGACCATAGAGGGCAAAGCAGGTGGGAACAGAAGGGGAAGAGGAGTCAGTTAGTGAAAGAGCTCAGAGCTGTATCAGATCAGCAGGGACAGGGAAAGGACCTCAACCCAGCCCATGGCAGCTGTAGCAGGCAGGCTGTGGGAGAAGGTGAGAGGGATTGGGTTTCAGGCTTTGCTTCAAGCCAGAGCAGGTGGGCAAGAGCAAGGGGTAGGATGGCTTCCTCCTTCCAGCTAGGCATAGCAGAAGTGCTAGAACAGGGAGCGGAGGGATTTTCAAACCCAGTACAGGATAAACTGAGTAGGGCTAGAGAGGCCATGGAGGACCAGGCGGTGGGACCTCACCGCTTGGGCAAGGGCTAGAGTGGTGTTGGAGGATCTCAGGGTGGTCTGTTGGTTTTTCAAAGGGAGTCCCCTCCAGAAGAAACAAACATGCTTGTAGGAGAGCTGACTGTGTTTGCAGGTGGGACAGGCACCAGAGAATTGATTCAGGTGGTCCAAGCAGTTGCTTTTCAGATCGTTTCCTCAGCACTGCAGGGCTTGCTGGGTGTAGTGGGTTGCCCAAGAGCCAGGACATTCGGTTCAACAAATTGCAGGAGAGACGGGTGCTACTGCTGGCAGAGGCAAGTTTGATCAACACCAGATGGAGCTTGCAGGGGCAGGGTGTGTAGGTGAGCCATTGCCACCCAATACGGCAATGGGTGTCTGTAGGTGGGACCTCAGTGGGGTTCAGGGATCTGGCTCACTTTCCCCCTTGGGGGAATTACATGAGGAAGAGGAGGCTGGACTTAGCAGGGAAATAAATAGGCCTGGGGGAGGATTGGGAATCCTTGGAGCTGTATTACAGCTGTCTGGGGTACACACACCTTTTGTGTATGCTAATGATATTACACAAGTGCTGCAGGCTAACCTGCAGTTATTGCAGCAGCTGGGAGCACCCGTGGGTGTGGGGTCGGGAAGGGGGAGCCCAGCACATTCCTGAGTTTGGGAGACATGTGATAGGTGGCATCGACCCCTCGCCAGAGGATGGGAGCCCCTAGTAGGGGGAGATTTCTGGGCATCTTTCGAATCACCCATTAACAGAGACTGTACATTTGTGAGATAGAGTTGCTGCCCCAAGGGTTACTGCGGGGGGAGGCAACAAGGCCCTGAGGGTGCCCCAAGAGTCAGTCATCTATATGATAGGGTTGCTGACCTAATGGGAGTTCACCTCTTCAGTAGCACTAAGGATAAAATTTTGAGAGGTGATTATGTAGACATATTATCATTGTTGCACAGGGAGGTGCTGACAGACAGTAAGCCAGGACAGAGCAAGCAGGACAGTGAAATGCCTGAGCAGCCAAGGGTAGCTAGAGCATAGGGAAAGTTGGGAGGCTGCCTTCCTGATCTATACAGGAGTTATTGCAGCGGCTTACCCAGACAGATGCCCAGCATTGTTTATATATATAGTTATAATCAGATGATATATTGGGGGCATGTCTTGGTTTAATTATGATGAACAGTTTAGATTGAGGGCGACAACACAAACTGGGATCCGGTGGGACATACCACATCATACGCTGGGGTTGGAATGGATAACACCATGAGGACCCAGAGTCCAGTGGCCTGTTCATTCCACAGCAAGCCCAGCAGAGGCCTGAGGCACATAATGACATTTGCTGGGCATTCAATGAAAGTGGTTGTTTTCATAGCGTCTGCAAATTCAGACATGCTTGCATAATGTGCTTTGGGACTCATATAGCCTGTTTTTGACAGAGCAATAAGGGAAGATCGTAGTGGGGGAACGGGCTGGGAGATAGGTCAGGTGCCACCCACAGGTCCATGGGGGCATTAGCAGAGTATGGGGGACAAAACACAGGGAGGAGTGGGGAGTGAAAGCAGTGAACTGGACAAGGGCACCATCCTCAGTTAAGACTGAGACGTTAAGGGTGCTCCTTTGGGATTACCCTAACAAAGTAGGTGGGGCATATTTGTGGGATGGGTTTATTGCATGATTTAGGATCCTCTTTATGGGGAAAAGGAGTCATGTGATGTCTAAAAATTTGAAGTCCTTGATGGGGATGTGCCATATTGTAAAGAAAAAGATTACACAGGAATTAAATGAGAACAGTGTAGCAGGGCCATTCAATAATTATGTATACAGAATTTATGGGTTTGCCCCCCTTGGCTTGGTCCCTAAGAAGGTTCCAGGTGAATATCAATTAATTCATTACCTGTCATACCCACGGGGATAGCTCAGTTAACAATGGAACAGATCCAGCTTTGTGTTCTATGTGCTATTCCTCTATTGATGAGATCGTGCACATGGTTAGGTCTTGAGGCCCAGGGGCAATGATGGCTAAATGTGATATCAGTTATGCTTTTTGATTGCTGCCAGTGCATCCATCAGACTTCAATCTTTTGGGTTTCTCTTTTAAGGGACAATTTTTATTTTCATAAAGCTATGCCCCCTGTTGGATGTGCAATATCCTGTTTGGCATTTGTCATAAATATAAAGGGAAGGGTAACCACCTTTCTGTATACAGAACTATAAAATCCCTCCTGGCCAGAGGCAAAACCCTTTCACCTGTAAAAGGCTAAGAAGCTAGGATAACCTGGCTGGCACCTGACCAAAATGACCAATGAGGAGACAAGTTATTTTCAGAGCGGGGGGGGGAGAACAAAGGGTCTGTCTGTGTGTGTGATGCTTTTGCCGGGACCAGAGCAGGAATGCAGGTCAGAACTCCTGTAAAGGGTTAGTAAGCAATCTGGTTAAATGTGTTAAATTTCTGTTTTATTTAAATGGCTGGTAAATAAGTTGTGCTAAATGGGATGTATATTCCTGTTTTTGTGTCTTTTTGTAACTTAAGGTTTTGCCTAGAGGGATTCTCTATGTTTTGAACCTGACTACTCTGTAAGGTATTTCCCTTCCTAATTTTACAAAGGTTTTTCTTTTTACTTTTTCTTTAATTAAAATTCTCTTTTAGGAACCGATTGCTTTTTCATTGTTGTTAAAATCCAAGGGTTTGGGTCTGTGTTCACCTATGCAAATTGGTAAGAATTTTTATCAAGCCTCCCCCAGGAAAGAGGGTGTAAGGCTTGGGGGGATATTTTGGGGGGCAGACATCTCCAAGTGGGCTCTTTCCCTGTTCTTTGTTTAACACGCTTGTTTAATACAGCATAAGGTTCAAGAACAAAAGTTAAAAGTTTGTACCTTGGGGAAGTTTTAACCTAAGCTGGTAAGAATAAGCTTAGGGGGTCTTTCATGCAGGTCCCTACATCTGTACCCTAGAGTTCAGAGTGGGGAAGGAACCTTGACAGCATTTGAAAAATTTAGTACATTGCTACTCTTAACAAAAAATGGTCTAAAATGTACTATTTGCTGTACATTTTTTAGACTATATTTTACTCACATGCAGGGCAAAGTTGGACAAGTGTGTTAATCTGTTGGACACCTTTCAGGCCTTTGCTAAAAAATTGGGGGGTATTCCTATCAGAGTTAAAACCAGAGGGACCTTCCACTACACTAACCTACCTGTGAAACGAGATACAAAGGCTGCCATGTTTCATCTCCCTCAGGATAAGCTTCAGGAGCTATTGAGCTTGTTTAGGAGAGGTATAGTGGTCCAAGAAAGTTGGTGAGGTACAATCTATTATTGCACACTTTAACTTAGCCTGCCGGGTGGTGGCCCAGAGCGGACATTCTGTGCCTGGCTGGCAGTGCCCACTACAGGCATAGCAAGATCTCACCATTTTATGAGAGTTATTAGAGAGAGGAAAGAGGATTTGGAGGTGTGGAAACAATTGAGCCATTTTAATGGTGTGTTGTTATGGAGAGAGGAATGGTTACTGGAGGCTGGTTTAAAATCAGCTCGGGTGCTTTGGGAGCTATGCGTTTTGGAGTATTTTACCAAAGCAGGTGGTGCACCTGCCAATGATCCTCCACCTGAACGCAAAAAGAGAGAGTCAGGGCATGATGTTTCTGGATTTTTTTTCCATTTTGGTTGCAGTGGTTATTTGGGGACCAGAGTTTGCTAATAAAGAGTGTGTTTCTGGTATGACAACATGGTGGTGGTATGTTATTAATCGCCAGTCCTCCAGATCACCCAGAGTCATGAGGTTGGTAAGGGCTATAATGTTTCAGCCTTAATATCTGTTCCTTTTACAAGCATGTGCTTAGGGTTGATAACAGCATAGCAGACGTATTGATTCATTTGCAGATGGACAGATTTCGGGAGCTGGCATCAGGAGCCAGCAAGGAACCTGAGTGGATGCTGCTAGCCCTACATAACCTTGGCATCTGATCATCGTCAGTATAGCGACGTTAGCACAGAGGTTAGTGACTCTGCAAGCATTGCAGCACTATGAGAGAAGTTTTAATGAGTTTGTGCAATTTCAGGATCTGGAAGCCCAGTCACCTATTTGGCCTCTGTGTGGCGCATTACAGAGGAACATGTGCTCCAGCACGTACTTAAGAATGCCAGTCTTTGGGTTGTTAACGACACCATCTCCAGTCGCCTGTCAACCCTTATATTTGTCAGTAGATTGAACAGTTACCCAGATCCTTGCAGCAGTTTCTTAGTTTGAAGGTTTCTAGGGGTGGTCACAGAGCACTGGCCCCAGGGAGGATACTATGATATAGTTGATACACTTAGGGATCTGTGTTGATCCTGGAGAACATACGTTGTTGTGGACAGGAGGTGGTGTTGTTCAGGGTAGCATTTCTGGTAGCATTTTAGAGCTTTTTAGGATCAACAAGTTAGTACCGGGTCCCATAGGGATTCTTCTGGAAGGGCCTTGGAAGGAGAGAGAGACACTGGGATGGGCAAGCAGTTATAGTACATTGCAGAAGTCAAATATGGATCAAGGAGGCCAGGGCTAATCCATAATCTTACAGGCAGGATGGTGAGCCCTGTGGAGGCTTTGAGGGCATACATGGCTATAAGACTGGGAAGGGATGGACCCCGCTTCATGCACTGTGACAGGAGGGCCCTCACAACATACCAGTTTGTTCCAGTTTTGAGACAGGGACTGACAAGGCTGTGGCTCCCAACCCAAGAATTTGGTTCCCACCCATTCAGGACTGGGGCAGAAACAGCAGTAGCTCAGATGTATATGGGGGCTAGGGCAATTCAGGCAATTGGACATTGGCATTCAGAAGCATACATAATGTACGTGAGAGCCCAGGTGGGGAATCAGTATTAATTTTCTGTTGTGTTTTCATTCCAGAGGTGGGAGGATGGGCCAGGCAGGCAGTGGTGTGGTTCTGCAGACACAGTATTGCTTACTGAGCCCACAGGCAGGTTGTCTGAGGGTTTGCAGGTGGGGCTCAGTGATGAAGCAGTCCTGAGCTGGCATGGAAGGAGGGCATGTTATGGGACCAGCTGATGCCTCTTCTTTATACTGTGGGAGCCCGTGAGTGGGCAATAGATACAATTGTGGTGTCCCTAGGGGACAATGATCTGGGAATGTGCAAAGGGATAGGTTTAATGCTTAATGCTGAGAGGGACTTGGGGCAGACTCTGGAATGTTTCCCAGGAGTAAAAATTGTGTGGTTGGACATGCTGCAATGCAGGGTGTGTCTGGGAGCTGTAAAGCCTCCTTGGGTCGACAAGGTTAGGAACTGTGTGAATAGGGAGGTGGACAAATTCATGGGAATCATAGCATGTTAATAATTTCACATCCCGACATAGCATAAGGGTCACCATAATTATTAGTCTCTAAGGTGCCACAAGTACTCCTTTTCTTTTTGCATAATTATTTGGGGAGAATGGGGTTCACCTGTCAGACTTAGGGGGCTGACATGTTTTGCCGATATTAAAGGGGACATTAGGACATGTCTGGGAACCCGGCTAAGTGTATGGGGAGGCAGCCAAGCTAATTGCTGGCACCTCCTTATGGCGGATGTCCAGTGAAGGTACTCCATAGGGAAGGGATACAGCGATCAGATAAATAGCTTAGTAAAGGATTTAGAGTGGTTTGTTAAAGAAGTGGATATGGGGGTTTGTGGTGCCTATGACTGGCACAGCAGAGAGTCAACTTCCCCCTCTTTTATAGCCCACCTTTAACCCTCATTCAAAGATGGTGGTGGTTAGGTCCCAGCAGTGGGTTGGCTGGGAAACAGGATGGAAAGGGGGATGCTGAGGAAGCCCCTTGGGTAGATTTTAAAATGATTTGGGAGTTATCTGCACCGTATACTTTTATCTGCCAGGTACTCCCAGACAGCTAGTAATAAAGTTGCAGCCTAATTAAACCACATCCAAACAGTATCTCCTGTTCTCTTTCCATTGTAGCCAGATGATAGTTTTGTAGTAACTAAACTACCTGTGAATTTTATTTAGACTCAGTCATTTTCCTTGGAATCTACACTAACAAACGTCCAGACCTGGGCATTCCACAGTTACATTGAGTGGGAAACTGGTTTTACAAAAGGATCGTACTAATTTTTACATTTCCTTAAAAATTACCATTTTGTGTAAACTGTGAATAATCATTGGGAATTGTAAGAAACTGCAAGCATCAATAGGATGTCAGACAATAAAACAGAAAAATCCTGTAAAAATTAATTGCAACTGTATATTTGATAATATAGCAGAGGTTCTTATAGGAAATGGAATAATTTAAAATAGCAAATTACTGGAGAGGAATTGTTGCATATGCCACTGAAAAAGACTAAAGATATATTGCATGGTAGTCTGCATCTCACAATTAAATATGCTGTCAATAAGCTGGACTAATTAAATTGAGTTTGGGTATGATTAATCTAGTGATCCTGTACAACACAATAATACATTTATCTTATACATCTGGCATTAAACAAATGAAAAAGGTTATTTCTTAGCAATTTATCCATAGTAACTGAGGAGAAATTTTTAAATTAGGCCTTTGACTATAAGATAACTGCAACCCTTTTCCCCTTTCCCATAAAAGATTTGGTACTTTTAATTGAAGCAGTGATGACAGGATAAATTTTTGGCTTGGTGATCTGTTTGAATTCAGTTGTCAAAAATAATTCTTATACATGTTTTTTTTAGTAATAGTCTATCTGCTTTTGGGCAAAACTAATCAAAATATGTTCTAAATATGGATGCAGTAACTGCATTTTTTTCATGAGTTTTTTTTCCTATGTATGCCTTCATTTGTGTTTTTGACTTTACATAAAGAATATGCATTTCTGAGTATGCCATAGTCTGTTTATTTGCTATTTTATATGTTTATTTTCTTTTAGATTTATGAAGTATAGAGAAATCATAGCTCAAAACAAGGAAGGACTTCAGTACTTACTAAGATTCAAAAGCTATACAACAGCAGGGAAAGTTTTCATTTGCAAAACCTTCCAGTGAAAAGTCTTGATTAATAACAGATTTTCACATTTATGTTAAGTTCCAAGTCTCTCAACTACTTGTGAAATACTTTAAAATCACTTACAAGATAGTATGTGTTTCCTCTGGGAAATAGGTAAAATTCAGTCAGAGGTATGTAAGTACCTCTCAGATGACCCTGAGCTGCTATGGGTAAGTCAAACAAATATGCAGTCCAGATACTAAAATTAAGCACCTCATTGTAAGGTACTAAGGCCTGGATCCTCAAGGGGACTTGTAGTTGCAACACCTAACTTTTAGTTGCCTAGAAAATCACAGGAATAACAATGTAATCTACAAAATGTTACTTAGAAGTTGAGAGTCCCTGTACTTTGAATTAGGAGAGTGTGATCCACACAAGTCAGCGCACTGGATAGGCCCTGGTCTACACTACAGGGTTAGGTCGAATTTAGCCACATTAGGTCGATTTTTATAATGAATGTCTACACAAGCAATCCCGTTCTATCGACCTAAAGAGCTTTTAAAATAGACTTCTGTACTCCTTCCCGGCGAGGGGAGTAGCGCTAAAATTGACCTTGCTGGGTCAAATTTGTGGTAGTGTGGACACAAATCGATGTTATTGGCCTCTGGGAGCTATCCTAGAGTGCTCCAGTGTGACCACTCTGGACAGCACTTTCAACTCCGATGCACTAGCCAGGTACTCAGGAAAAGCCCCGGGAACTTTTGAATTTAATTTCCTGTTTGGTCAGCGTGGTGAGCTCTGCAGCACAGGTGACCATGCAGTCTCCCCAGAATTGCAAATGAGCTCCAGTATGGAGTGAATGGGAGACACTGGATCTGATAGATGTATGGGGAGAAGAATCTGTACAGGCAGAACTCTGATTAAAAAGAAGAAATGCTAATATGTATGCCAATATCGCATGGGGGATGATGGACAGAGGCTACAACAGGGACACACAGCAGTGTCGCTTGAAAATCAAGGAGCTCAGGCAAGCCTACCAAAAGACAAAGGAGGCAAACGGTCACTCTGGGTCAGAGCCCCATACATGCCGCTTCTATGATTAGCTGCATGACATTCTAGGGGGGGCCCTACAACTGTCCGTGGACACCTGCTAGGGGGGAGTCTTACGCAACAGGGAGGAGGATTTTGTAGATGAGGAAGAGGAGGAGACCGCACAGCAGGCAAGCGGTGAATCCATTCTCCCAGGCAGCCAGGACCTTTTCATCACCCTGGAGCCAATACCCTCCCACGACGGGATCCCCGACCCTGAAGGCGGAGAAGGCACCTCTGGTGAGTGCACATTTGTAACTATAGTACAGAGTTTAAAAACAATAATGTTTGATTTGCCCTGAAGACTTGGGATGCATTCGCGGCCATTACAGCTACTGGAAAAGTCTGTTAACGTGTCTGGGGATAGAGCGGGAATCCTCCAGGGACATCTCCATGAAGCTCTCCTGGAGGTACTCTGAAAGCATTTGCAGAAGGTTTCTGGGGAGGACTGCCTTATTTCGTCCTCCATAGTAGGACACTTTACCATGCCAAACCAGTAGCAAGTAGTCTGGAATCATTGCAGCACAAAGCATGGCAATGAATGGTCCTGGATTTTGGTTGCATTCAAGCAACATTTGGTCTTTATCTTTCTGTGTTAGCTTCAGGAGAGTGATATCATTCATGGTCACCTGGTTGAAATAGGGGAATTTTTGTAAGGGTACAGTAAAAGGACCCCACTCATGCTGGGCTGCTTGTACTTGGCTAAAAGGGATCATCCCATAGTCAAGCGGCAAAAGGAGGGGTGAAGGGATAATCCCAAATAGCCATGGGGAGGGGTGGGGGGAGATGTGTGTTGCACATCAACCCGAAAACTGCAGCCCCGCCTTTTAAATGGCAAACCCAACCGGCATTCTTGTTATGGGAAAGGAGGACACTGCAGTTTGAAAACATTCCCACATATTTTGAAGGCATTAGAAGCCAAACCCATGTACTCTTTGGCTTACCATGGCTGCCTGGAAACCAGATTCTGTTGCCCAGCCGTGTGTGATGTGTCACCATACCGGCAGATGCTCAATATAAAAGACAAAATGCGACCTTATACCTAAAGCATGTCTGCTGTGAATTGCTTGATTCACTGTGAAAGAGTCTCCCTTTTGTTCTCAGAAATGTATCACCTTAAATTTTACTCTCCCTTTTTATCCCCCTGCAGGTGCAAATGTTTCTATGCTCTCCCTATCATCTCCATCCCTGAGGTTATCGCAGATTAGAAGATGAAAAAAACGCACTCGCGATAACATGTTTTCCGAGCTCGTGCAGTGCTCCCGCACTGATAGGGCACAGCTGAATGCATGGAGGTATTCAGTTGCAGAGTCCAGGAAAGCATTAAGTGAGCACAATGAGAAGAGGCAAGATGCAATGCTGAGGCTAATGGGGGAGCAAACGGACATGCTCAGGCATCTGGTGGAGCTGCAGGAAAGCCAATAAGAGTGCAGACCGCCGCTGCATCCACCTGCCCTCCTCCCCAAGTTCCATATCCTCCTCACCTAGACACCCAAGAATGTGGGGGGGGAGGCTCAGGGCTCCCTGCCTCTCCATTCCAGAGCATGGCACAAGCAACAGAAGGCTGTCATTCAAACAGTTTTGATTTGTAGTGTGGCTACAATAAGCAATATGCCTTTGTCCTACCCTCCTCTCCCACCCAACCCCACCCAGGCTACCTTATCAGTTCTCCCTTTTTTTAATTAATAAAGAATGCATGGTTTCAAAACAATAGTGACTTTGTTTCCTTTTTCAGCTGTGATTGAAGGGGGGAGGGTGGTTGGCTTACAGGGAATTAAAATCAACAAAAGGGGCGGGTTTACATCAAGGAGAAACGCACACAACTGTCACACCGTAGCCTGGTCAGTCATGAAACTGGTTTTCAAAGCCTCTCTGATGCGCAGCACGCCTACCTGTGCTCTTCTAATCGCCCTGGTATCTGACTGTTCAAAATTGGCACCCATGCAATTTGCTTCAACCTCCCACCCCACCATAAACATCTCCTCCTTACTCTCACAGATATTAAGGAGCACACAGCAAGCAGTAATAACACTGGGAAGATTGGTTGCTCTGAGGTCTAACCTAGTCAACAAACAGCATCAGCGAGCTTTTAAACGTCCCAAGGCACATTCTACCAGCATTCTGCACTTGCTCAGCCTATAGTTGAATTGCTCCTTACTACTGTCCAGGCTGCCTGTGTAGGGCTTCAGGAGCCATGGAAACAAGGGGTAGGCTGGGTCCCCAAGAATAACTATTGGCATTTCAACATGCCCAACAGTAATTTTCTGGTCTGGGAAGTAAGTCCCTTTTTGCAGCTGCTCAAACAGCCCGAATTTTCTAAAGATGCGAGCATCATGAACCTTTCCTGGCCATCCCACATTGATGATGGTGAAATGTCCCTTGTGATCCATCAGTGCTTGCAGCACCATTGAGAAGTACTCCTTGCAATTTATATACTGGTTGGCAAGGTGGTCTGGTGCCAAGGTAGGGATATGCGTTCTGTCTATTGCCCCACCACAGTTAGGGAACCCCATTGCAGCAAAACCATCCACTATGACCTGCACATTTCCCAGAGTCGCCACCCTGGATAGCAGAACGTCAGTGATTGCATTGGCTACTTGAATCACAGCAGTCCCCACAGTAGATTTGTCCACTCTAAATTGATTCCCGACTGACTGGTAGCAGTCAGGCATTGCAAGCTTACACAGGGCTATTGCCACTCACTTTTCAACTGTCAGGGCAGCTCTCATGTTGGTATTTCTGTGCTTCAGGGCGGGGGAAAGCAACTCACAGAGTTCCAGGAAAGTGGCCTTACGCATGTGAAAGTTTTGCAGCCACTGAGAATCATCCCATACCCGCAAGACTATGCGGTCCCACCAGTCTGTGCTTATTTGCCAGGCCCAGAATCGGTGTTCCACTGTATCAACCAGCCCCACTGCTGCCATGATGTCCCAATTGCCACATCCCATGCTTTCAGGAACTTCTGTGTCCATGTCCTCCTCACAATCATCCTCGTGCTGCCGTCTCTTAGCCATGTTCTGCGCATACTGCAGTATAATGCATGAGGTGTTTAGAATGCTTGCAACAGCAGCGGTGAGCTGAGCGGGCTCCATGCTTGCCGTGGTATGGCATCTGCACGGGTAACCCAGGAAAAAAGGCGCAAAATGATTGTCTGCAGTTGTTTTCATGGAGGGAGGGGAGACTGACAACATGTACCCAAAACCACCCGCAACAATGTTTTTGCCCCATCAGGCATTGGGAGCTTAATCCAGAATTCCAATGGGCAGCAGAGACTGTGGGAACTGTGGGATAGCTTCCCACAATGCACTGCTCCCTGAGTCAATGCTAGCCACGGTAGTGAGGATGCACTCCGCCGACTTAATGCTCTTGTGTATGTCCCCACTGATCGACTGTATAAAATCAATTTCTAAAAATTGATTTCTATAAAATGGACCTAATTTCATAGTGTAGACATACCGTAGGGAAATAACTAAGCCAATAGGAGATGCTGATGACAGGGGTGTATCTTAAGCCTCAACATTTTCATGGAGTTAGGCACCTATCTCCAGACTGCAAGGAAGTGCTTATCTCTGATTGCAGTTCACAGCCTGAAAAACCTCTCCTGGAGTCAGGAGGCTTAGGGTCCTACATCATTTCTTGTGAGAATGAGTTAGACACCTGCTTCGCTCCATACAGTGTTTCTGTAGGAAGAGGTAGTGGTGATGCCTACCTCATAACTTTTAGCTCAGTCTTTAGAGCGCTTACCTAGGAGATGGGAAACCCAGGTTCAGTTCTGCCTGAGAGGGACAAAAGAGTTCAGAGATGTTTGTTCAGTTCCTTTCTCCCACTCAGGCAGAATTGAACCTGGGTTTCTCACCTCTCAGGAGAGTTCTCTATCCACGGGTTATTCCGATGTGGTGGGGCTCCTTCAGTCTCTCGTGTTGCAGCTGTTCTCCTTTTCAAGAATCATTGGATCAGGGGACAGGATCTTTGAGTCTCCAATCTCCCAGGTGGGTATCCTAACCACAACGCTACAGACTCAGTCTCACTCTCTCACCCTCTGGGCCTTTGGCAGGAGATAGGCATCTGGATACCTAGAGTGAGGAAGCAGAATTTAAACTCAGTTAGCCATTTAGGGCCTGATTATGTGAGGAGCCAAGCACCGTGAACTTCCGTTGACATCACGAGAGATTGAGGGTATTCAGCATTTTACAGGATTGAGCCTTTGGTACTAAACCTAATTCCAAGGGCTACATCCTGAAGTCTTAACGTAATGCAGCACAGAGCAAAAAATGTGCTATGGGCACTGCTGTGAGCCAGGTGCCATTTTGTGCATGCTCCTGCTATGAACTGCATTAGGGCTACTTTGAAGAACGGGAGCCTCTAAGAGCCATAGACTGACCACCTACTTCAGGATTGGCATAGCAGAGTTGTGACCTAGCCACAACCTAACCTAGTTTTCAGTAATCATTTCCCCTCAATATCAACAGTAAGGAGGGCATGTAGTGTCTGAATCCCTGTGAGCAGCATGCCACTGTAGCATCATTCTTGCACATGGTTGATGCTGTCTGGGCCACTTACACTGCTTTTGTGACCAAAATACACAAAGTTTGTGGTGGAAAGCAGGTGCAACACATCCCAGGATCTACCTCTGAATATTTTAACCCATTTAGTTTATAGTATAATACAAAACTTACACTTGTTGTTTGTGCTGACTACAGGTTTTGTGTGTGTGTGTGTGTGTGTGTGTGTGTGTGTGTGTGTGTGTGTATTTAAATCTCTTTGGATTGCAAGAACATCACTGTAACCATGAGAGTATCAGTAAGAGAGAGTTGGTCATTTGCCATTATAGTCTCTCATTGATATGTCTTCAATTGAATCATTTTGTTACTTCCATCTATATGAATCATATTTGTTCTCAGTGGAAATATATAAGACATTATATATAAGACAGTGATTTCCGGTGAATGAGAAATTATGCTGAAGCTTGTTGTACAATCAGTTCATTGATATTTTGCAACATGGGTACAGAAATGTAGTTTATTGATCTGTTGTCTACAGTTTGCTAAAGTGGACTTTTATGTGGTGTTCGGAGCCACTATATTCTTATGTGCTCACGTGTACTTAATGAACCATTAATCCATGGATTATTAGTACATTGTGTATTCCCAGGATATGCTGTATTGGAGCATACTGAAGGAATCTTTATTTTATGGCTCTAGCCATGTGCTGTATTTCTGTATTACTGTAAATATCAGTTATATTTTTAAAGGAAAACCGTGATCAATAGCTGCATTAGAAATCAATTTTTAAAAAATTGTTCAGAAATAAATGCCGTCAAATACAATATATGGAATCTGACAATATTCTGTAGAGGGGAAAAATACAATATATGGAATCTGACAATATTCTGTAGAGGGGGAAAAAAAAGAGACTACTATGGCAAGAAAAATATGCAGAATTCTTTTAATAAATAAGTCCTTGATTAGGTCTGAGTATGTTTAATTCAATGATTGTATGACAGATATTAGTGAAAAAATGTTGGTTTTTTTTATATCTGATGGGACGGATCCTAGCTCCCAGTTCCATTCCCTTTATGCCACTCTGCAATCTCAAAGATGGTGGACAGTTGCCTTAATATACGGGAATCCCCAGCACGTGTAAAACCGCAACAACTACGCCACTCTTTCCCCACAAGCATAGGGTGTGGCAGGGGGCAGAAACGGTTGTAATCAGGGTGGATTGCACATCAGACATCCCCAGCCAATGGAACAGTTCCTAAGGAACTGGTACAACTAGCACAACTGAGGATATGTCTCCACTGCACAGTTAACCTGGGCTCTTACCCAGGTTTTAATCCAATCTCCCCTACTATTCATATAGGAAAAATCTCTGACCCTGGTTAGAGGGCTTTAAAAGCCTGGCCTAACTTACATGGCTGGGTGGGATGGGTTAGAGCCTGAGGTCCACTTTAACTTGGACGGGAGCCCACCCACTTTGCAGTGAGGTCACAGGAAAACCACTTGAGTGCTGATAGTCTTCAGTGCCTTCCCACAGTTCCCTCTTGAAGGACAGACAAGTTCCCCCGCTATTGACACAACTGACTGGGAAAGAATCTTAGACTGTCTCAGCACAAGAACCATGAGATATGACCACAGACATATGGTCAAGTGTAGAAACAATGAGGACACAGTAATGTGGTTTGGACTTTGCTGTGGGAATGCTCTCACCTGAACTATGTGCCAATCACCTGGGCTAACTGTTCAGTGAAGACATACCCTGAGATGAGATTTAATCCTCAATTGTTCCCAGAATTAGGAGACCTGAAAGGCATATTAAGGCACCCTTTCTTCTGTCCCTTCCCTCAAATCCTAGGTCCTCTGCTAAGTGTTGCCTGAGTAGAATTGGAGAACTGACCATAAGAATATAATCAACATTACAAGCCATCAATCTAGGAAAGATTAGTTATAACAGATTTACAAAAATAATCTGAAATTGCAAAAGATATATTTTTATTTTATTGTGACATAAAAATGTCCAAATGTTTTTTGAATAAAATTCAAAAATCACTGATTGAAGTTCACTCTCTGGCAAATTTGTAACACCAAAGTTAGAAACTTCTGAAAATAAGGGTGTGTTTTGGGAATGCTGACACAACCTTAACTACAGCATTGACCCATTAATAAAAATAATATTGCATAATAGTACTGTTCTCTTATTACATCTCAGTGAGTACATTTTTCTTCTGCCATTGTTTTCCTTCAAAATAATGGCTTTTAGAAACATGTGGCCCATTGCAGTCTCTTGAAAAATTGGCAAAGGATGCACAGTTGATACATTTCACCACTGGATAACTGTGATAGTGGGTGCTGCTTTTGTAAGTAATTTAAAATGCTGCCATAATATGCAGTTACAAAAACTCACACAACTGAAGTTAAAAAAAAATGGCAGAAAATCAGATCTAATTTTTGCCACACTATGCCTTGTTTTATTCTTTTCCTTGAAGCTTGTCTGGCTTAGTTTCGCTGTGCAAGATTAGAAATTCCTCTCCTAAACATAAGAAAATGGTTTTGTACTCTTTCTCCAGCTAGAGAAGTAAAGAGTCAAAAGGTTGTGCTATGTCTGAACTGTAGCCCTCTACATGGATCTTATCTAGACCAGAATTTATATTGCCTTCTGAGGTGCATAAGCACCAGAAAGTTGCATAACCTAGATACATTCTAGGTTGACCTATTCAGGAAAAAGAGCAGTGCAACATGGAAGCGCTAAAACAAAATCCTTGGCTGTGTGCTTAGGATCTCACGAGCACGTGTAATTATATAGTGTCCCTGTATGAATAGTAATATAGTTTTTTATTAAAGTTCAAATCCAAAAAGTTCTATTTATAGCCAACATTTATTTAGGTATGTAGCTTTTCCTTAGGAATGATTTATAGCAGCTTATTTTAAGTCTTGAAGAGTTCCAGTATTCTACAGCCTTCATTATTCTTCTATAAAACCCAATAATGTACCTCACCTATAACTAAAATACATGGAGTCTGCTTCAAGGACAGTCTTCAGGGATATACAATCTACTTTCAGAAATGACTCAGTGGAAGTGAGTAACAAAACAGCAGGGAGGAGATAATAGGAGAAGGACATGAGTTGGAGCAATATAATTAAGCAGTTACTCAACAAAGGCTTGTACGTAGTATGGGGCAGCAAAAATAAATAAATAAATAAATAACCCCCAAATCCCCCCAAATAAAATAAATTATTGTTTCTTGTAGTCATTGTGACAGAAGTCAGAGTTAAGGAGAGGATAATAGCTGACCATACCAGGTCAGGAAGGGATATTCAGTGTGTACAAAGCAGTATAGGAGGAAAATATTTTTATACAGTTGTTTGAAAAGCAAACAAACAGTGTAGAGTAGGAGGCATGTGATAAGAGACATAGGCAGGGTGAAGCGATTTAAGTCAACAATTAGGGTTGCCAGTTTTGGTTGGATGTATTCCTGGAGGTTTCATCACACATCATCATCTTTAATTAAAGATTAATCTTTAATTCCTGGAGATTCCAGGACAATCCTGGAACATTGGCAACCCTATCAACAATCAGGAAAGTTTAATTAGCATCATTGATATTAATCATGTTTTACATTTGTACTTTGTAGTGATTTTCCTAAAGAAAGGTTGATTCTTGTTGGTTGGTAATCATTGAAACATGTGATTAGCAAACTAAATATAGTTTTTACACTGAATTTGGTGGTGCTTTTGCTAACCAGGAGGATACACTCGATCTGTACAAAATATAATTGCTGAAATAAATGTGTAACTTACATTTATTTAGATTCTTAATTTTTGCATTTTTATTATGCTAGAAAATGATGCACTTTTTATCTACTAGGTGATGATTTACTTGTGATTTGTGTCAAGCTCTGCTTGGATGAAAATTCAAACAATAATCCCCAAAACAGTATTTTAATTTTTTTATGAAATAAAACTACCTTAAATGTGCTAGATATATAAGAAAAAATGTGTTGTATTTTAAAATGATTTATTAAACAAAGTATTATCTGAAGTTAGTGAATTAAACTGATTGTTTCTGTTTACCATGTCCTTCAATATTTTAGAACTAGTAAATCTCCTCCTCTCACACCTATTTTTTATTCATAGATAGGAAGAAGAAAATAAGCTTTCCTGCTTTTTCACCTTCCAATTGGTTTCTTAACTTCAAATGAACAAGTCTTTGAACTGAACTAGTTTAATAAACTGAAATGAAGAAAATATTCTCTTTGCACCTGTAGAAGAGGCTACTGCTGTCGAAAGTTGGTTTTGCACTTCAACAAACTCTGGTTCAAGGTGCTTAGCCTGTGACTTCCATCAGTTTAGTGATTTGACTTACTTTGCTGCCAAGTTTTAAAAATCTACTAGTTGATATTTTTTGTTTACAATTTAAATGAAATTAAAATATTATAATAAGCTTAGGCCCTAAGGTAGTGCAGTGGGGTGGTTACCCCACTCTAGCGCTGGAAGGGTTAAAAGCAGCCCTGGAGAGGGCTGTGGCTGGGTAAAAGGGATTAAGAACAGGTGGGGAAGCTGACTGAGTAGCTGATCACAGGTGTGGCCAGCTTAATTAGGGCCCAGCTGGCCCTGATAAGAGGGTTGTGGGCCAGAAGCTATAAGAGTCTTCACTCTAGGCCTGGAGTGGGAAGGGCTAGCTGTCTAGGAGCAAGGTACCTGAGGTGGAGTAGGGTTGGGGAAGGGCAGAGGGAGCTGGGGAGTCCAGCTTAGTAAAACCCCAGGCTGCAGGCCTTGGTGAAGGCCTACAAAGGTACTGGGGCTGTAGAGGGGCAGCCCAGAGATAGGAAAGGCAGCAGGTCCTAACCCCTTGCCAGTGATAAGTGGCCATTATACTGCAGTCTGCCCCAGTGGGTGGGGGCTAAATGATGACTGGCAGTAGCCACTGAGACAAGGTGGGTTTAGAGGGCTGGGGGTTCCCTGGGAGGGGAGACCCAGAGTGTGGGGACACTGCCAGGGGGCAGCACCCTATGTTAAAGGGGCACTGGGGGAGGGACACGGGGCTAGTGACAGGTGAGACACCGACCCGCAGAGTGCGCTCCAGGCTGGAAAGAGCTAATTCCCAATATGACCAGCAGGGGGTGCTGCACTGGTGAGTCATCGCTTTGCTGTAGATAGGTTTCCTTTTGAAATCTCATTTTAAATGAGGTTTATTTTTTAAATTCAATGTAAATTAAACTTTTTTTTAAATGAATCATCAATTTTTATCCACCGTGGACCCAGAAACAGAAACACTGTGGGGGAAGAATTATAATGGGCCTTCACATTTAAACTTGATCTGGTGAAAAAGAAAAAACAGGTGTTCTTTTTTAGGCAAAAAACTGCCATTGTGAGCGTGTTGAATATGGAATGCAGAATTAGGCCCACTGGGAGTGGGGGAGAGGTGTGGCAGAATGCATTTAGTGATTTTCACTGACTAGAAATAGGAAAACTTTTCTAAGAGGCATTGTGCATTATAAACGTTCCCTAAAATCATGTGGCTGACTTAATTAGTATATGAGCTACTTATTGCTGCAAAGTATTCACTGAAGTTGGTAATTTCTCATTTTATTTTCTTCTACTTGCTAGTAGCCACAACCGTTTTGTCCTCTAATATATGAGAACTGACTATTTTTGGTGTGTGTGTGGTACAAAGCAGGAATTAACTCCACATCTTATAAGGTATTTTTCTCCAGTTGAGTTAAAAGAAGTTGTATTGATTGTGGTGTTTTGGAGCAGTCTAAATTATTAATTTGGCTTCATTTGGCAGGTAAAAGTTTTCAATCCATGATCTTATGAAAGACTGCCCTTTTTCAAGAGCTGCTGTTTTCATTTTTAAGATATAATAGTATAATATTTTATGTAATGTCTGCATAAATAAGTAACTGGTCAAAAACAAAATATGATCTCAATCTAAAAATGCCTACCTGACAAAAGAACAGCTCCATGGAAAGCAAATCTTTCATTAAATTGCCAAATGCCTAAGATGATGATGAGATAATGGCCTTCAGAGTTAAACAGTTTAAGTTTTGGGTTTTTTTTTTTTTTTGCCAGCTGACTATTCTGCACTATCTAGAATATGTGTTCAGTTCAAACTTTATTTAAATTTAAAAATAAGAGAATTTTCTTCAAGGTGGTCTCTGCAGATGCTTACTTGTGAAATACACCTTCTGGTGCTGCTCAACTTTAGTAGATGTCCAGAGAAGTAATGGCAGTTGGTACTAGATAACAGCCCCTTATGTCACTGAATATTTGCAGCTGAGGTTTATAAGAGGCCGTGTACCCCTTTTTCTCTGTGCATGTAGGAATATTCACTTTTTGTTCTGAAAATTTTCCTTAGAAGAGCTAAGGTTTTTAGGAAGTCAGCGAAACTTCATAACTCTTCTGGATCAGTGTAGAGACTTACTCATTTTCACTCCATGCTTGTCTAAATGGATTAGATCTGCACTGAGACATGTTACGCCTTTAGTAGGGTAACGCTACTTGTAGATCAAGAGATAAGGTGTTCGCTTGCTTCTGTAGCATGTGTGACATATTTAAACAGCACTACTTTTTTATGTGGAATCTAAATCAGATGTTTGGTTTTTTTAGGAGGGTGGTTCTGCAATCTTTGTTTAAATGGGAATCCCAAGTCTGTATTTTTAAGTTGTATTCCCATAGGTGGAAATATGCAGAAACAATCTAAAAGAAGAAAGTGTGACTATGCAGTCAGCAACTGATGTTGATGGCAAATAACCTATCTACCCACCTTCTGCAGCCCAGCACCTCCCACAATTCTGTGATGCTTAGGCTGTTGGTGTCACTGAAGCCAGGCCCGCTTCCCCATTGCCCTCCAGAATTCCTTTGGAAGTCATTTGGAGTAGAGGGCCAAATTTTCTTTTTAATTATAATCCATGGGCTGGAGTATAAATTCAAGACATGGTATTCCGATAATACACAGCACTTAGTACTAGTAAATGAACATTTAGTTAATAAATATTCAGCACCTTAATGTCACATTTATCAGTAAGAATATATTATTTCCTTTAGCCACATTGCTATTTCTGCCCTTTGTTTCTGTTCCTTTCTCATCCTCCATTCTTTTTCTCTCCCTCTTTCCTGGTTTTGTGATGCTTCTGTGTTTGTTTTTTTTTCTCCTTAACCCTGCAGCAACTCCCAGTTCCCAACTGAGGGCAGGTCAATACTTAAAATGCTGCATCAGTACAGCCGCACCAGTGTAGCGCTTTTGTGAAGAAGCTCCTATGCTGACAGAAGAGCTTCTCCGGTTGGTGTGGTTAATCCACCTCCGTGAGAGGCGGTAGCTATGTCAGCCGGAGAAGCTCTCTGGTCGACATAGCACTGTCTACACGGGGGCAGGGATGGGGGAAGGTTAGTGCAGTATAACTACATTGCTGAGGGTGTAGATTTTTCACACCATTGAGCGACATAGTTATACTGATAAAAGTCTGTAGTGTAGACCAAGCCCCAGTCTGCTTCACTCCTATCCTATGCCCATTCCATCCAAAATAGTTAATACTGACACTTAATTGTGATCTGGGCTTTAAAGTTAATACTCCAATCAAGTTAATGGAGAAGAGAAGTTTACACCTCTGAATGATTGTTTCAGGCTGTCTGCATGCTCAGGTTACTGCATCGGTTACCTTTTGGTTCACATTTGAAAGGTTGTCTCAGCTGCTATGAGGGCAAGAAACTTCGTACTTTTTGTAATGACAGCTTGGACTGCAGGAAAATCTGAATGTCATGTGAGCCGCATTAATATTCATGTATGCTAGATCCTGCCCATGGACTTTGTTTCCTGAACTAAGGCCTTAGCTTGAAATCTGAGGATCAAAGCACACTCTAAAACTACTAAGAGTTGGTGTGCCAGTAATACAGGTTCTGTCCCTTGGGGAGTAATTATCACACACTTAACATTAGCCTAGGTACACTTACAAAATAAACTGAAGATGTTTGGAATATTTTTCATAAAACTGTGAAGAGTCCCTGGGAAATTAAACTACAAAAATGACTTCAAATAACATTCTGTATGGATACCATGCTCATCCTGGTGTTCGAGTGCCTTCCAGTAGCCTATTAAACGTGATGTCTGTGCTGGGGCATGGGCGGGCTGGCCTAGGGATTCGTGTCAGGCATAGGTCAAGCTGCCAGGAGCCAGTTACCAGGAATCAGGCTGGGTTGGAATGCTAGAATATCAGAATCGAGACACAAACCAGAGGGCAGGGATCAAGAGTCAGTTACTGTGAGTCAGGCAAAGTCTGGGTACAAGGGGGTCAGGTTTGGGCAACGAAACCAGAGGGCAGAAGCTAGTTACCAAGGTCGGGCCACCTCGGGATATGAAGATATCAGGTTCACGGTAAGAACCAGATGACAGGAAGCAGTATCAAGAGTCAGACCATATCAGTATACCAGGAGGTCAGGAACAGGTAAACACCAGATAAGTGGTCAATGGCAAGATGAAGCTCAGTTGTACAGACAACTTTGTTTCGTTCCCTGGCTTAAATAGGGACTGTGACCCAATCAGGAACCTTGGAACTCTCCCAGTCAGAATGCAGGAGTTGGGCTTGTGCCCCAGTTGGGCTTCATGGATCCCGATCACAAGCTCCTACCTGTGAACTGTTGGTTGGAGGATTGGAGTGAGATGAATCCTAAGACCTGCTTTTGAGACCCATGGGGCCTGGCACGTGACTACAAATCTGTCACGTGTTGGTTTCTCTCATTCTCTTCCCCAAGGGGAGAATTGGGGGGAGGGGGAGTATCTTGTTTTGGTAGTGTTGGTAATTTTAATTTTTTTTTAATTATTGTACCTGCTGCTATGTATTTGTTAGAGAAGGCCAGTTCAAATAAGTGTGGCTTGAACTTGGAGCAGAAAGTGGTGAGGTTTGTGATGGTTCCTAGTTCCAGGGGGAATTCATTCCACCATCTCTTACTGTCCCTGAGAAAGTTCTAGATCCTGCATAGACCATCGTTAATCTTATTATTTAGAGCTCCATTGTGCCAGAGGAGTGTAGTTGTCGACAGTGGTCTCCGTCCTGGTTTTAAACTGTCTTAGATATCTTAGGCCCCAGCCATGGAAAGCTTTGAAGATAAGGACCAAGACCTCTAACGTGATTTGAAATACTATGGGAAGCCAACGTAGAGAGCAATGGACAGGCATGATGTACTCGCAGTAGCCTGTGTTTGCTGAGGAGACATGCCACAGCACCCATAATTAGCTGGCATTTACTAAGAACTGAAGACTTCATGCCCAGGTATGTTGAATAGCTGTAGTCCAGCCCAGGGGTGACAAAGACTTAAAAATACAAGAGCTAAGAAATGGGGTAATATGGTCATGGCTTGTTAGAGATGTTCTTTCATCCTTATCTTTGAATTTTTTTGCTTTCATGGATTTTGTGTTAGACACTTAAAGCTTGGATGTGCCTTGAAAAATCAGGGCTGTGTTGGTGATGGTACAGAGATGGTTCTTCCAGAACTCTACACAGCATGGGGGTGCATGATGACTAGCTCTGCTGGCTGGGAGTTGGCACGGCCGCACTCCTATTGTCTCCAATGGATCTATCCTCAAAGCTCTCACAAGAACTGACTTTTGTCCCTGGATGAGACGCTCCATCAATATATATACACGCTCTCACACACCTTTAAGGGTATGTTTACACTGCACACTCCTTACAGCAGCATGTAGAGTACGTACACTATACATACCCCAGCACAGGTATAAATAGCAGTGTAGATGGTGAGGCACTACCTAGATGAGTAAAGACATGCCTGAACCCTATGGGTATGTATCCTACAGGGCACTCTAAATGCCAAAGAAGTGTCTTCTCCATCCACACTGCTACTTTTAGCAGTGTAGTGTCCCACTGCTTCCCTGTTGCTAGAGCCTTTTCCTGCCTCAGGGAATTGGGAAAAATCTTTCCCTGCTTCCTGTCCACCAACACTTCCCAGAGCCTTTCACTGACATGTAGCTGCACACTGCAATGTGGACGCAGCCTGCTTTTCACTGTGATGTATAGCTACGCATACCTTACATGCCACCACCAGCGGTATGCAGTGTAGATGTACACTAAAACTGCACTTGTTCTGTTAGGTAGTATTCAGTAAAGTGGCAAAAGACACTTGCATTGAAACCACAAGATGAAGAGTGAAGCTTTAGTGCATTTTACTCCTTGAATCCAACAAATATAAGCAAGTCTGTGATTAAAATGTAAAAGTAAACTTCATTGCTATAAACGTGCTCTGTTTTTGATTAAGGAACTGACAAATCACATGGCTGATAATTTCTTTAATAATTTTGTCAGGCAGGCAGCCAGCCAATCAAAAGCTGGCGCACTAATGATGATGCTTTATGGAATTGGGGTATTTGTGTTCCTGGAAGTTGGTTTCTTTTCAGAACAGTTTGTTTTCTCTGTGGAGGAGTGGAATTTGGGGTGCTGCACTCTAGAAATACATTTGCAGAATAAATTTCATTTTTATTTAGAGCATCTATTTTAACACCTTTATGTGTTTGCACAGCTAAACAGTTTGTTTAAAATATACAAAACTAAAGAACACTCTTACCTATTAACCTCAACTGTCAAAATATAATTTACACAGCAAAAGAAAGCCTTCCCTCATTCAGCCACCTGAGACTCTGAGCACATCCACTCGCCAAAAGTCCAAGAGGAAAAATGAGTCTTGCAGCATTCCTCAAGATCACATATCAGAACTCCAGTGGACTAGAGGAGAGGGCCAATTTTAAAGTTGAGATGTTTAAAAAGAGGCTATTAAAGAGATATCCATGGTTGCAAGTGCCGTGATATTTCATGGAGAGGAAAGAAGTAGCTCAACCCCAAATTTCTGCCTCTCAGTAGTCACATCTGAGCAGTGTAGACAGTTTTGATATTAATGTTTATCTCAGGACACAGTTCAGCATTCTGTATATCTATCTAATTTTGGAAAGTTTAAAGGATCTCACTTGGGAGGCCTGAATAATCTGTGAAGTTCTCATGGGAGACCTCTCTTCTGCAGAGTTTAAGAAGGTTATTTTGGATTTTCAGGAAAGATTTTTTTTTTTTGCCTTTTTTCTAGGTGTAAATTTGGGAATAGGGTCCACTTGTACTGTATGTATAAACAGATTAAAAATGAAAATAAACTTTGGTGTCTGGCATGTTCACATATTAGTGGAAACTGCTGATGTTATCTTTTCACATTTATACAAATCTGAAATCTGTTAAATTCTGGTAATCTGAATAGATATTTTTTGTATCAGATTGGTATATAGAGCTTTGACACAAGAAGTAATTTAATTTAATTTTATTTTTCAGGGAATTTGTTTAGAGAAATGGTTCTCTTTTCTATTAAGTCCCTCTCATCATGGAGCATATTTTAAATAACTGTACATAACATTAAAATGTTATATAACAGTTGTGCATTGCAGCTAAACTATTTCCCCATTAAGTCTACAAGTTTCCAAACTTACTTGTATCTTCTTAGTGTCACTTTTGAAAGGGCTTTCAGGCTGGCAGCAGTGAAATTTCTATTCTTCTGTAGCCTTTCATGGCTGAGACTGCAAAAACTGATAAATACTTCTAAATGGAAACGATATTCATAATAGGTTTATGTGAAATATGGTAAATAGCCTTCCATACAAGTCACTAATGTGTGACAGTTCTGACAGTCACTGAAAATATTTTAAACTGTTTTCTCTCTAGTGAAAATACTTACTGTAATTCTAAATAATATTAACATCAATAAGTGTCTGAAACACAATGTTTTTAGTAACACCTTATTTTTGTAAAATATATTAGTTATCCCCAAGCACTCACTCTCTAGCCATAATCAGCCAGCATTGGTTACCAGTGGATTTTTAATGATAGTTAAGGAGTTTGTATAAACTTGTAAATCCTCAAATTGCTGAGGGCCTAACTCACTGAGAGATCACCAAATTCCCCCAGCTGAAATCAGCAAAGGCCTTCAAGCTGAAACCCGATGTTATTGAGGAGGGACTGCTAGCTGGGCATTTTCTCGAAGGGCCCCACTTTTGGAATTTGCTCTCCCAGTTCTGTGTAATACCCCAAATCTTGGCATGCTGCTAAGATTATCTCTTTTCCTCTCCCACCAGGCATTTGGAAATAGGAAGGGAATTAAATTTTTTGAGGTGTCTTGTCTGCTGGTAGTGAGTTGCATTGCATTATGCTGTTGTTTTAGTTATGTTTGGGTATTTATTTTTTGTTTAATGTCAGGGGTGCCTAGAGTTTATGGATAAACCCCATTTTTAACGTTTGTATAAATCCAAATAAGTAAAGCCTTTTGGTGAGTATTTTTTTTTCTTACTATCTCAAGGCTGACATTCTAGACAATGAATTGTTTGGGGGGCGGGGGGAGTAAAACTTCATGATGCCCGTTACAAACTACAAAAAGGTCACTTAGAATTTTCCCTTCCAAAACAACTAATGGAACATTAAGAGGAAAAATCTTGTCCATGCCTAAAACGATCACAAAAACATTTTATAGGAATACATTGTCCCTGTTAAAAGTTAGGGGGTTGTCAAAGCAAGATTGATAATGGACTCCTGGTTACAGCCTAAACTATTTGGCTGTACCTGCATTAGTAGTGATTATAATTAGTAATAAAGTAACTGAAGCAGTAATTAGATACAAGTTGAACTGCTTTAGGTAAACTCATTTCCAGCTTGGTGAATTCCCTATCCACATTGAAATAAATGGCAAAATTCTTACTGACTTCAGTGGGGCCCAGATTTCACCCATGATATCCATTAAAATGTCGAGTAGTTTGGCCTGTAATTTCATTGTTATAATGAGAATTACACATTACAGGAAACTTTATACATTTTGTAAACTTGTATTAGGATATGGAATCAAATTATTTTACTAGGTCATTCAAACCTATTCAAGCTATCTGTGTTAATTACCTGTTTTTATGAATCTTCTGGGGCCTGATCAGTGCCCACTGACATCAATGTGGTCGCTTAGTCGTGGCCCAACTCTGCATCGGTTGCAGCCTCTGCCTACGCTTCATAGTAAACCTGGGCTCTGATTTGGGTTTAAGCCCAACCTCTTCTATCACCCAGGCACAGCCAGTCTGACTCGAGTGAGAGTGTCCTCAGGACTGGTGCCATGGACCCAACCAGGGATATCTGTCCGAGCCTGAATCCCCCTATAATGCGGGTCCAAGCCCAGGCATTTACCAGGGTGAATGCAGATCAAGTCCAGGTTACCAGACTCATCAACTTTATCCCCACAGTCGCCTGAGCCAGCGTTTCAAAGACCTTCCATCCCAAAACTTGATTCCCAGGAGTCTAAAGCAACCCCCGGTTCAAATACAGGTGCTCAACATTTAATGCTTCATTTCCAAATGGATTGTTCAACAGGAAACACAGTTAGCCCTCCTGTGTGTGAGCTATGGCCTGCATCAAATGCATTGCCAGCTTCAGAGGAACGCAGACAGATTCTGGTTAATCTCCAGTGCGAGGCAAGCAAGATGGTTGACTTCAGGAAAAGCACAAGAAATGATCAAGTCTACAAAGCTATATTGGAGCAACTGGTGGCTTTGGAGGGTCGATCAATCCAGAGAATGCAGCAGCTCAAGGCAGCCTACCACAAAGTCAAGGTGTGTGACAGTCTGCAGAGCTGGGATGGCATTGGAGGAGAGAGAGCTGATAGATAAAGGGCAAGAAGTGATTCTCATGCTGAGGTCAGGAAGGCTATTCCTCTGAAGCAGTTGCAGCACATCCTGGGTTGGCATTTGGAGGATGGTGGCTGCCGATCAGCTGTGGCTGGCGGGTGCTGAGCACCCTTTTTTAATATAAAAAAATATATATTTTTTTACATGGGTGCTCCAGCCCCAGAGCATCCACGGAGTCAGCACTTATGAACCCATTGATAAGAAGTTTCATCTTTTGACCTTGAAGAAAAGCAGCTCCTTTAAAAAGTAGAAAATGTAATTTTTTTTATCATGGTCAGACAATGTGCTCTTTCATTTTTTCTTTCGAGGCCCCTTCACCTCCACAGGACAAACATATGGCACCAGGAGCTTGGAAGAGCAGACTCTCCAGCTGTGGGCAAGGAGAAAGTTTTAAATGCATTGATGGGATAGATTCTCAATAAAACCAGTCAGCAGAAAGATCAGACTGAATACCAAAAAGATGAGGATGTAAGAAGGGTGAAAAAGAATGCACAGCATGAGGAAAGATTGGAGACATAGTTCTTGGGGTGTGATTGCAGTTGAGGGAGGAAGACAGTACACAGCAGAAGGAGCTGTTTGAGCAGTAACTTGCATTCCTGGCCACCCAAGTGCAGGCTCTGGACCAGCTACGCTTCCTACACCAGCCCTACTGCCTGAATACCCTCCACACTGTATTCTGCAGACTATTCAGCCTTTGGGCAATCCAGGGTTTGGCTGTCCCATATATTAGTCTGTGACATGGAACAGTTGTGGCTCACACATGCAAAACACACTAGAAAGGCCCAAGGGAACAGAGGGACTGGGCACTCCCAGAAATAGTTGTCCATCTCATTTGAAATTATGCACCTTTCTCTGTTTTTGCACTGTATTTGGTTACTGTGCTGTATGTTTAGATGGCAGCTGGTTTGCATGTCCAGTTTTTACATTGGTATTTTATGTTTCAATGTTTAAAATAAAGTCTTGAA
This sequence comes from Dermochelys coriacea, assembly GCF_009764565.3. Classification (NCBI taxonomy): domain Eukaryota; kingdom Metazoa; phylum Chordata; order Testudines; family Dermochelyidae; genus Dermochelys; species Dermochelys coriacea. The sequence continues at coordinate 41,583,004 of NC_050072.1, forward strand.
TTTGCATGCAAGACTGCATTAGCACTTATTATATGTGATGAAGTGAAACTTCATCACGATGCTCCATAAATTGTGGGTTTAAGTACATGGCCAATCTCAGTAATATAACACAATATGCACAAGTCGTCATGGTAATCTATAAGCATATAAAAATCTCCATACATATCAGCACACTTTGTGTAAAGGTATATTAAAAGTGTTTGCAAAATTCATAATAAAATACATTAAAAATGCTCCCTCAGCTGCCCCACACCCAGAAACCACACAATTACAAATACCATTTCACTTTCCCTCATGCATGGGACCATGTATGCCCATTATGTGGGCACACAAAGCATCCATGAGTCCACATGTGCAACAGAATCCAGCTCCAGTAATGACAGGTGCACTTTCTGGCTGTGTGTACCAGTTCAACAATCTAGCAGTGCCTTAAATCCACTCTTGGCAAAAATTCTCCCTTATCCTCTCGGACATTGTGCAGAACACAGCAGGCCACAATAATGCAGTCAGCACTGACAACACTGGCATCCAAATAGTTCTGAAGGCAGTACCAACAGAGTTCAATCTGCCAAATGCACATTCAGCCATCATCCTGCAGCTACTGAGTGTGTAGTTAAACCTTCTTTTACCTGCTCCTCTGAAATCAGGGTTGGGTTTTGTAATCCATATCAAAAGGCGGTAAGCAGGGGGCCCTAAAATAACAGTGGGACCAGTAACTCAATTTATAGCCATATCATTCAGTGGGAATAATGTACCAGCTTGTCCATAAAGGTAATGTCCCAATTTCTAGAAAACCCTGACATCATACGCCTTGCCAGTGCATCCCACATTAGCATCCATTAATCTGCCTCTGTGGTCTATCAGGGCCTGCATAGCAACGAGGTAATATCTCTTGCAGTTCATGTACTTGTGTCCCTTGTGAAGGGCAAACTATGGCATGAGTCTCGTCATTGGCCCCAGCACAGTTTGGAAAACCCATTCTCTCAAAGCCAGCAATTATTCCAGGAACACTTGTAATGCCCAACACCTGTAGGTAAGCCACTATCTTGGTTGCCTTACAAACCTCTGCCACAACACCCCCCCCCATTGTTTTGTTAAAAACAGCAGTTTCTATATTTTGGATGGAATGGATTTACATAAAACAGACATACTTTCTCAAATGTGTCCCCTTTTCATACTTTCTCATGACCCTTTTCTACCCTGTAGAAATTCAGCAAAATATTCCCATTGTTAATACCAGTGCAATTTCACTTGTGCGGTCACATTGGGGTCCCAGTGTATACAAGGTAATAGCAGTCATTGGCATTTTGAGCTAGTGTCTTCTAAACCTATTCAAGGCATGTTTAATCAAAGTGGTCCTTAAGCTATTGGTAACCCCTCAACACTTGGAGTCCTTGGATTCCGACAATTTCTAACTCCAGTGAAGCTGTATTGGTGTTAGCAATGATGGGAAAACTTTGTGAAATTTCTGTAGTGTAGACAGGCCAATGTTTGCAATGTTGAGTAATGTTCTGGGTGGGGAAGGTCTTAATGCACAGTGTGGCAAGCCTATCTACACTTGGTTTTGGTCTTTTTGGTGGTTGTGTTTTTTTTTTTTCTCCCTGCAAGTTCTGATCCACCAGGAGTACCTGTTTTTGAGTGCCAAACCCCTGTTCACCCACTTCAGCACTAATTATCCTTACTTTGTAGGATCAACCCCTTGCTGAGATCTTAAAAGAATTAATAGAGCCACTTTCAATAAAATGACAGGATTTTAGTTTTTTGTTAAGTTTGGCTTTAAGTACTTTGTACAAGCATTTGTTCTTGATTTTTATTCCATTGTAGAGTTGACTTAACTATTTTTATGACTACTGATTTTATATAACTTATGATTTTTTTATATATATTTTTAACTGACATGAGTTTGTTGAAGTAGCCACATTTTTTCTCTTGTGCTCTGGCATCAGTAATCTGTCTGGTTGCAGCCTGCAGTATGGGCACTTGTGTCAAATTCTGCTCATTCTTTTGCACAGCAGCTGTATTTCCCTGGAATACCAAAAATATGTTTGGTATTTTCTTCTGAGAATCTTTTCAGCCGTTTGAAATTCCCAAAACCTATCACTGGATTCAGTGGTTTGCTGTCTTCTGTTTTTCCGTAATCCAGGAGACAGTGTTCAATTTATGTTCTGGTTGGCCAAGATTTTTTTAAAAATTGAGGCCCTAAATTTAGGGATCTCAATAAGTGGCCTGGGTTTCAGAAGTGCCTACCACCCAGCACCTCCCATTGAGCAGAACTGTTTAGGTACCTACTGATCTGAGCTCTGAAATCAATTCAAGCAGCTGGGTGCTTACAACATTTTCAAAAGGTGGTTATATATACACCTGCCTATCTAGATACAGAAATTGTATAAACGCTGAATTTTACCTTTAAAGGCCGCCCCATCCCATTTTCTATTCTTTTTTTACTTACTGTATGTGGCTTCTTACAATGTCTTCATTTGTATATTTGTTTTTGCTTGTGCAATGCTCTTGGTGGGAGAGGGCCTAAGAAGGGAGCTTTATCACCTCAATTATTTGAGCAAGAAGATACAGGAAATTAGACATCTTTATAGGCAGTTTTCAGAGTAGCAGCCGTATTAGTCTGTATTCACAAAAAAGAAAAGGAGTACTTGTGGCACCTTAGAAACAAATGTATTTGAGCATAAGCTTTTGTGAGCTCATGAAAGCTTATGCTCAAATACATTTGTTAGTCTCTAAGGTGCCACAAGTACTCCTTTTCTTTTTTGCTTATAGGCAGTGTACATATATACATGGCATTAATCACATCACTGATGTTAATACTTTGGTAATTTCACAGCCATCCTTAAAAAGAAGAGTACTTGTGGCACCTTTAGAGACTAACAAATTTATTAGAGCATAAGCTTTCGTGAGCTACAGCTCAATGCATCCGATGAAGTGAGCTGTAGCTCACGAAAGCTTATGCTCTAATAAATTTTAGTCTCTAAGGTGCCACAAGTACTCCTTTTCTTTTTGCGAATACAGACTAACACGGCTGCTACTCTGAAAACAGCCATCCTTGTAATTTTAAACTGCAACAGACTGATGGATATGGTAGCTTCAATTTCTTGAGACTATCCAATTAAAAAACATGTAATAAGGTTTCTATTACAATGCAATTAGTATAAAATGTTCACTGTACAGCTTCCCTCTACAAAGTGATTAGTTTTTCAGATAATTGTAGTTGAAAATAATGAACAGTAGGAGCATCTATATAGGTCCTTTCATTAGTGAAATATGTTGCTGTTTAAAACTCTGCTAAAAATGGAACGATTAGGAGAAATTACAGATTGGCATGCAATATGACTAAGTGTTATAACACAAGAACATGAACACATTAAGAAGAGAACTCGAAAGACAAGAGAACTGTGCTCCATCCCTGCGAACCAGTTCTCCCTACAAAAAGAGCAAGAGTAATTTTGAATCAATTAGTTGCGCCTTGTGATACGAGTATATATTTCTTGTAATGACAGTAGGCTGGCATCACATCATCCTACCTGGTATTTACCAGATTTTGTCTCTGTGACCAGAACTTCTTTGATTATCTCGTCTCTAACCTCTCTGACCTTTGTGTCAAATGGCACACATAAGAGTCAGAGCCTTGCATAATCACAGGTTTCAGAGTAGCAGCCGTGTTAGTCTGTATTCGCAAAAAGAAAAGGAGTACTTGTGGCACCTTAGAGACTAACAAATTTATTAGAGCATAAGCTTTCGTGAGCTACAGCTCACTTCATCGGATGCATTTGGTGGAAAAAACAGAGGAGAGATTTATATACACACACACAGAGAACATGAAACATGGGGAAATAGTTTTACTTTGTGTAATGACTCATCCATTCCCAGTCTCTATTCAAGCCTAAGTTAATTGTATCCAGTACATTGGCCAAACTGGACAGTCTCTACGTAAAAGAATGAATGGGCACAAATCAGACGTCAAGAATTATAACATTCAAAAACCAGTTGGAGAACACTTCAATCTCTCTGGTCACTCGATCACAGACCTAAGAGTGGCTATACTTCAACAAAAAAGCTTCAAAAACAGACTCCAACGAGAGACTGCTGAATTGGAATTAATTTGCAAACTGGATACAATTAACTTAGGCTTGAATAGAGACTGGGAATGGATGAGTCATTACACAAAGTAAAACTATTTCCCCATGGTATTTCTCCCCCCCACCCCACCCCCCACTGTTCCTCTGATATTCTTGTTAACTGCTGGAATTAGCCTACCTGCTTGTCACCATGGAAGGTTTTCCTCCTTTCCCCCCCCTGCTGTGGGTGATGGCTTATCTTAAGTGATCACTCTCCTTACAGTGTGTATGATAAACCCATTGTTTCATGTTCTCTGTGTGTGTGTATATAAATCTCTCCTCTGTATTTTCCACCAAATGCATCCGATGAAGTGAGCTGTAGCTCACGAAAGCTTATGCTCTAATAAATTTGTTAGTCTCTAAGGTGCCACAAGTACTCCTTTTCTTTCTGGAAAAAATGGATGTGAATAAAATTGCATTTTCAGTGCCAGCAAAAATAAAATAGCTATGGGAGCAGATTTTTATTTTTATATTAACTATTAGTAAATGCAAACTCTTATTGCAAATATTGTTTAAATGAAAATGTAGGGCCCAAAAGCACAGAAGTCATTCTAACAAATGAGTACATGTATCCTACATGCAGCTGTGTGCAACTGTTTTATACTGGTTTGTAATGTTGCTGTATATTGTTAAACAGATGCCATGATTGATGCTGCAGTGGCTTCATTTTTAGTGGTGGGTATCTAATCTGTATAAAAGATGGGGCTGCCTACAGGGTCTTTGTTAGAGCTCCTTTTCTTGAGAAGGTGCTCCTCTTAATTATAAAATAGCCCGAATCACTTGGCCATAAGGACATATTGCAAGGCTCATCCTTTTTAAGGGGTTTTTGTGGAATGAGATGCTGTATGACAGCAGAGCTGATAGTTAGGGATGGTATGGTATTTCTTATTTTATCTATCGTGTATAATGTATTTTTCGTTATTTGTATACCGTGGGGTTGCTGCTGGTTCTCTTTTGTTTATATTAACTGTGATTTTAGTTTATTTTCAGGGGGCACCTAGAGGGAGAGACTCTTGTGGTCTTCTAAATCTAAATACAAAATATAGTAACAAATATATGCAGCTTTTCATCTAAGGATCTCAATGTTTTACAAAGAAAATAAACATGAAATCTCCATTTTACAAATGGTGAAACCAAGGAGCTGAGGAGACTTGCCCAAGCTCATATAGCACACCTCAGGCAGAGCTAGGAATAGAATTGATGTCTCCTGAGCTGTAGGCTGGTACCTTAGCCACTGTGCCAAATACGTTGTTTTTAAAGCGGTTTATGATCCTTTGACACAGATACTATGTAAATGTAACGTCGGCTACATATCTTAAAACTGAATTATTTTCAAGACGCAAAAATTATGAAATGATGCCTGAAGATTTGAGTGCCTAGAAACACAAATTTGAATAACCAATTTTGCAACTGTGTACTTGCTGAACACCTGAGTATTGGTTAATCAAAGATTTCTAGTGGGAATATTCGGTTATACATCTTCTCAGCACTTAGGGTTTGCATGTTTACTTCAGAGATTTCTAACATAACTGTAAATTCCTTTCTATAGTGCTCACTATATGAGGATAATTTCTGAAGCTAAATTCTAAATATACTCTAAATTTTGTCATGCTTAATAATGTTTTCAACTAGTCTGCTTTAAAGTTGCTCAAATACACATTTATTTTGATTTGATTATAAAAAATATAGCTCATAAACCAAAAGCATAACATCTCCAATCACATCTACATTTCATGTGTAAGGAAATAAACAATGTAACTGTTTAGACATGTTAGTTTCTTGGAGCTGAACAAATTATCTATATGACTTAACTGTATAGATCATGTAAATAATACAGTGTCCTGAATATCATGCATGGTTTGCTATTGCCATTTGTGAAAGGAAAACAAATTACTCCTTTTGGAATAGTACTTCTGAATTGACAGTGTATTCAACTAGCAAACACGTATTTAAAAAATGGTAAGGCTGTGTCAAGGCTGATTCCCCACTCTGGCACTTCAAGTGCAGATGGTGGGGGGCATGCAAGGATTTTAAAAATTAATACTGGCCCCTCCAGGCTTGTATTAAATTCTGAAGGTTACAGCTTCTCTCTGACCTTGGATGGGTAGATGCTGCCACCACCCAAGTGCAAACACCCCCTTTTTGAAACCCAGGAAGGCGCACTTGGGAATTCCTTCCTGTTGGGTACCCTCAAGCCATTTCACTCCCCCTCTGGGGAAGACCCGAGAGAGAAAAACAAAGGAAATTAGCTGTTGCCACCAACTAATTAAACAATGTGCACAAGCCTCTTTGGGGGACACAAATTCAATCCTGTTCTTAAACGTAAATTTTATAAAAACAATACAAGAATTAAGCATCAAGATAGCTTCTTGAGGTCCAGCTTAAAGGTTACAAGTAAAACAAAAGCATCTGGGGTTAGCACAGAGGAGTCCACAAGCCTTACAGAAAATGAGAGAAACCTAATTGTGTCTTTCTAGACATTCCTCATCTACTTACACATCTGTGGGTTTCCAATAATTAGTTCTAGGTGGTGGTCTGATTTTTTTTTCATGCATGGTTTAAAGCTTCTCGTAGCATAACTGCTGCCCTGTTCCCCTCTCCCTTGGAGAACAGCAGACCCGGGAAGTTTTTTCCTATTTTTAGAAAGTTCTAGCCATCCCATTGGCTCTTTTGGTCCGGTATGCGCGCTCCCTTTCTTTTACTTAGCCAGGGAGACTTTTTTAACCCTTTACAGGTAAAGCAGCAGAGAACAGCCACCAAGAGGGACTTTATAGCTGGCTGGGTGTCCAGAAAAGGGAGCTTACCCCCCCCCCCCGCCTTTCATTTATCAGGCAGGCTGAAAGTGTGTTTCAGGTCTGGTCTACATACGGATGATGCACTAATTCTAATTAAAAGTGTTCCATTAAACTCATGCAGCTTTGTTTGTGGACACTCTTCCAACAGGTTAAATGCAGTTTACACAGGTTTGCTTGCTCCTGTAATTTATAGTTGCAAGCTAACCTAATATAAGCCAAGTTTAAATCTGCTTAAGAGTATCTACCCCCCAGGATGTACAGGTATAAAACCACACCTAGGTTAAACCGGTGAAACTTCTGTGCGTAGGCCCAGGCCTCAGTGAAGTCCAGCTAAAACTCCCAAAACCTAATCACCAAGAGTCCTGCTTTCTTTTTTTTTTTTTTCTTTTTAAGATCTGGAAATTAACCATTAAAGGATCTGGCCTGTTCCTTATACCTAAATAATCTGTCCATGTTCACTGTTGTCTCACTCGGTTTACACTGCACATCAGATGTAACTTTGACCCTCAAAAACTGCAAAAATGCAAGGATATGCCAATGTAAAAACTTGGTAACAAGGAATTTTAAAGTTCTAATGTAGAGCCATTCTCTGAAAGAACTTCCTGGTTTGACCTCTGGGAATCCAAAACCACCTAAGCATAACTACATTTTCCTTTCTTTATACAATCAAGATTTACAGGGAATAAAACTGCTGTTGAAACACCCAGCAGAGCAAATTCATTCTTAAAAACCAACAACTTCTTCCATCATGCTTGCATGGGAAATGCTCCTTTGTCCATTCTCAGGGAATGAGCAGAAGAATATGAATTATCACTATTTTAAGAGGCTATTATAATAACTGGATCATAATAAAAATTGAAAATATTAGTTTTCCTGTGGAACTCATTTATGCACTTTTCCTCTTTGAACCACTCACTAGTGTGAACACATTGTGTGGTTCAGCTTTGGCATATGCTTTAATTTTGAATACTTTTTGTATGCCACCCAGATGCCATCAATTTTCTAAACTCAAACTTTGCTGAGAACAAATTTTTCGGTGCCAATGCAGTGAAGTGCCATGTCACATGAATAATAGATTCATAGAACTTCAACGTATTCGGTCATCAGATCCATCTCTCTGCCAATGCAGATTTATTCTCTACAGTAAGTTTTCTAGTGCGTGGTCCAGTTTGTCTTAAGTCCCAAGAGATGCTTTCATTACTTCTATTAGATTATTCCACAATTGGTTGGCTCTCATTATAAGAAAAGCTCTTCAGCCATTCAGCCTAAACGTTTGTTCTTAATTTCATCTTATTTCTAGCTATATGCCCAGTCTGTTTATTCTCCTTCAAATCCTTTAACACTGTTATGTCCCATTAATTGTCATGTAGCTAAACTATACATAGTAACCCTTTTATAGTAACTGAATCTGTCTATTACAAACCAATCCCTAGACTCCAAATCACTTTTGTTGCTTTTCTTTAGACTTCTCTGTTTTCTGGTAATGAAATGCGCAGGACAGAATGGTGCAACATACGAAGCCAAAATTAAAGATGTTGATGAAAAAGCAGATATTGCACTAATTAAAATAGACACTCAGGCCAGGAAGATCCTAACAGCCTACGGCACAAATACAACTTTAGGACTGAAGACAGTGTTCCATGTTTGGTCTCACCAATGTAACACAGAGGGTCTCATGCAGCTTTGTTTTGAGAGCATTCAAAATTGTCTTGTCTTTTTGTCCATTTCACATTCCAAGATTATATCTAGTTTGCTGTCATCTATCACCTAGATGTCAGGTTTGACATTACTGCTTTCTAGATGTTATCCATCACAGAGAAATTCTGAGTTTAAAGACAAAAACAAGAATCCCACTCCCTGGTGTGAGACTATAGGAGGTGTCTTTGTGTAATGAATGCCTGGGCTTGGAGAGAGAAGTAGCAATTATTCATTCTGTTAGTACCGTCTGGTAATTGATTCACAAAACAACTTTTTGGTGTCTCCATTTTTCTTAGACGGAAGTCACTGCAATGCAAGACATCCAAGAGACGCAATGGTTGAAAGCCCACTGATGGATGCAAACATAGGCAGACTCCATGGGTGCTCCAGGGCAGAGTGCGGGATTGAGCATCCCCCAGGCCCAAAGGAAGCAGTACCAATGCATGCAGACGTTGACCCCAGAATGAATGAGTACAGGAAAGCTACAAACTCTGCCTAGATTGGCCTTCAAGTCAGGGCTGTAGCCTTTTATTTTATGTAATGTTAATTATACTACAGTGGGTTCAGCTCTGTTGGCTACAGTTTCAAATTCAACAGTTATCTCTTTGTTCAGGATGTAGAGCCCATAGGAACCATAGGCAAGTAACACATACATACAATTACAAGAACAAGGTCCACTATCTTTCAGCAGTTTCATTAAGGTTGCCAACAAAGTTATAAATGTCACAGCATATAGAATTCCTAAATATATTCATGTACTAATAACTACAGACATACTCCTCCTCCTAGGTGGTGTTAGTCTGATGGTTCTTTCATGGATTGATCATCAATACGGGGATGGTTTCTGATGGAGGCTTTCCATAGGAAGCTCTGTTTTCCCGCTCTGGGCACCCTTTTTTAATAATGTGATTCTGTCTATGATTACATTCTGCACTTGTACATGAAAGTGTCAACTCTTTCTTATTGGTCTGTGTCTCCCTAGAAACACAAGGAATCCCAAATTCTATAGGCTGGGCAGGTTCTCATTAATGTTGATGGACCTGTATCCTGTGGTTAAGACACATGTTGGAGACAATATTTGCTTTTACAGCATTTTATAATTTAAAATTTAATGTTCCTTCTAGACTTCTGTAATATTACCATTTGGTATCTCTTTTCCCATAAACTTAGAGCATGGGGTTATTTCTGGGTTATTTTCTTATGTCCACATTTCTTGTCTCCAAGGCCTAAAATAGTTAAGCTAAAATCTTGCAGGCCTTCGCCTACGGGTTCTTGTATCTCTTATATCTAATACATGTTTCCTTTAAATACTGATCAATCTTGTACATCTATAATCCTACAAATTAATTCTAACAGACAATGAATATAGATAACATCCCACAATAAGTGAATGATAAACTAAAATCATTGGATACAAGGCCAAGCACCAAAGAGTCATGGCCCAAAAAAAAAACAGCTTAATTTGAGAATCATTCTGATTACTGTATCCACAATCCCTGTATGGAAATATCCTCTTTATAACATGATCAACAATACCGAGTGTGACCTAAAACTGGGGTAACACTGAGCCCCCTGGCCTACCAGTCTTGGCTCCCACTCACCATATAATGCTGTGACAAGCTGCAGACACGCTCCCGGTCTCTCACTTTCACCAGCACAGAGATAGGGGGACACTCAGCTGTAGTAAAATGCAGACAGACTTTCGACCAGTCCCTGCATTGGAAGGCTATACAGCAAGGGCACTTACCAGCTTCTCAGGCACACACCCCCACTGGAGGGTAAACCCAAAATTATAGTCTTGCGTTGCACGGGGAACTGTGCAGCGTAAGCTCATGAAATTCACCTCCCTCCCTCAATGTGGAGGAAAATGTACAACAGCTTTCTGCCCCAAGTTATGATTTCCACACTGATTGATTTTAGACCAAACAAAAACAAGTTTAACTACAAAAGATATCAAACAGTTCAAAGCAAATTGATTCTTTGACCATGGGATGGTGTTCCATGAAGGAGGAGTGCTGGGCAGAGACGGGCTCCATCTTACGAAGAGAGGGAAGAACATCTTTGCCAGCAGGCTGGCTAACCTAGTGAGGAGGGCTTTAAACTAGGTTCACCGGGGGAAGGAGACCAAAGCCCTGAGGTAAGTGGGAAAGCGGGATACCGGGAGGAAGCACAGGCAGGAATGTCTGAGAGGGGAGGGCTCCTGCCTCATACTGGGAAAGAGGGGCGATCAACAGGTTATCTCAAGTGCTTATATACAAATGCACAAAGCCTTGGAAACAAGCAGGGAGAACTGGAGGTCCTGGTGATGTCAAGGAATTATGACGTGATTGGAATAACAGAGACTTGGTGGGATAACTCACATGACTGGAGTACAGTCATGGATGGTTATAAACTGTTCAGGAAGGACAGGCAGGGCAGAAAAGGTGGGGGAGTAGCACTGTATGTAAGGGAGCAGTATGACTGCTCAGAGCTCCGGTACGAAACTGTGGAAAAACCTGAGTGTCTCTGGATTAAGTTTAGAAGTGTGTGCAACAAGAGTGATGTCATGGTGGGAGTCTGCTATAGACCACCGGACCAGGGGGATGAGGTGGATGAGGCTTTCTTCCGGCAACTCACGGAAGCTACTAGATCGCATGCCCTGATTCTCATGGGTGACTTTAATTTTCCTGATATCTGCTGGGAGAGCAATACAGCGGTGCATAGACAATCCAGGAAGTTTTTGGAAAGCGTAGGGGACAATTTCCTGGTGCAAGTGCTAGGGGAGCCAACTAGGGGGAGCGCTTTTCTTGACCTGCTGCTCACAAACCGGGTAGAATTAGTGGGGGAAGCAAAAGTGGATGGGAATCTGGGAGGCAGTGACCATGAGTTGGTTGAGTTCAGGATCCTGACGCAGGGAAGAAAGGTAAGCAGCAGGATACGGACCCTGGACTTCAGGAAAGCAGACTTTGACTCCCTCAGGGAACAGATGGCCAGGATCCCCTGGGGGACTAACATGAAAGGGAAGGGAGTCCAGGAGTGCTGGCTGTATTTCAAGGAATCCCTGTTGAGGTTACAGGGACAAACCATCCCGATGAGTCGAAAGAATAGTAAATATGGCAGGCGACCAGCTTGGCTTAATGGTGAAATCCTAGCGGATCTTAAACATAAAAAAGAAGCTTACAAGAAGTGGAAGGTTGGACATATGACCAGGGAAGAGTATAAAAATATTGCTCGGGCATGTAGGAAAGATATCAGGAGGGCCAAATCGCACCTGGAGCTGCAGCTAGCAAGAGATGTCAAGAGTAACAAGAAGGGTTTCTTCAGGTATGTTGGCAACAAGAAGAAAGCCAAGGAAAGTGTGGGCCCCTTACTGAATGAGGGAGGCAAGCTAGTGACAGAGGATGTGGAAAAAGCTAATGTACTCAATGCTTTTTTTGCCTCTGTTTTCACTAACAAGGTCAGCTCCCAGACTGCTGTGCTGGGCAACACAAAATGGGGAAGAGATGGCCAGCCCTCTGTAGAGATAGAGGTGGTTAGGGACTATTTAGAAAAGCTGGACGTGCACAAGTCCATGGGGCCGGACGAATTGCATCCGAGAGTGCTGAAGGAATTGGCGGCTGTGATTGCAGAGCCCTTGGCCATTATCTTTGAAAACTCGTGGCGAATGGGGGAAGTCCCGGATGACTGGAAAAAGTCTAATGTAGTGCCCATCTTTAAAAAAGGGAAGAAGGAGGATCCTGGGAACTACAGGCCGGTCAGCCTCACCTCAGTCCCTGGAAAAATCATGGAGCAGGTCCTCAAAGAATCAATCCTGAAGCACTTAGAGGAGAGGAAAGTGATCAGGAACAGTCAGCATGGATTCACCAAGGGAAGGTCATGCCTGACTAATCTAATCTCCTTTTATGATGAGATTACTGGTTCTGTGGATGAAGGGAAAGCAGTGGATGTATTGTTTCTTGACTTTAGCAAAGCTTTTGACACGGTCTCCCACAGCATTCTTGTCAGCAAGTTAAGGAAGTACGGGCTGGATGAATGCACTATAAGGTGGGTAGAAAGCTGGCTAGATTGTCGGGCTCAACGGGTAGTGATCAATGGCTCCATGTCTAGTTGGCAGCCGGTGTCAAGTGGAGTGCCCCAGGGGTCGGTCCTGGGGCCCGTTTTGTTCAATATCTTCATAAATGATCTGGAGGATGGTGTGGATTGCACTCTCAGCAAATTTGCGGATGATACTAAACTGGGAGGAGTGGTAGATACGCTGGAGGGGAGGGATAGGATACAGAAGGACCTAGACAAATTGGAGGATTGGGCCAAAAGAAATCTAATGAGGTTCAATAAGGATAAGTGCAGGGTCCTGCACTTAGGATGGAAGAATCCAATGCACCGCTACAGACTAGGGACCGAATGGCTCGGCAGCAGTTCTGCGGAAAAGGACCTACGGGTGACAGTGGACGAGAAGCTGGATATGAGTCAGCAGTGTGCCCTTGTTGCCAAGAAGGCCAATGGCATTTTGGGATGTATAAGTAGGGGCATAGCGAGCAGATCGAGGGACGTGATCGTTCCCCTCTATTCGACACTGGTGAGGCCTCATCTGGAGTACTGTGTCCAGTTTTGGGCCCCACACTACAGGAAGGATGTGAATAAATTGGAAAGAGTACAACGAAGGGCAACGAAAATGATTAGGGGTCTAGAGCACATGACTTATGAGGAGAGGCTGAGGGAGCTGGGATTGTTTAGTCTGCAGAAGAGAAGAATGAGGGGGGATTTGATAGCTGCTTTCAACTACCTGAAAGGGGGTTTCAAAGAGGATGGCTCTAGACTGTTCTCAATGGTAGCAGATGACAGAACGAGGAGTAATGGTCTCAAGTTGCAATGGGGGAGGTTTAGATTGGATATTAGGAAAAACTTTTTCACTAAGAGGGTGGTGAAACACTGGAATGCGTTACCTAGGGAGGTGGTAGAATCTCCTTCCTTAGAGGTTTTTAAGGTCAGGCTTGACAAAGCCCTGGCTGGGATGATTTAACTGGGACTTGGTCCTGCTTTGAGCAGGGGGTTGGACTAGATGACCTTCTGGGGTCCCTTCCAACCCTGATATTCTATGATTCTATGATTCTATGATCTCACAAATAAACAATAATGCAATCTAAGATTAATATACTAAAGAGATTGGATATGAGTAGCAAATTCTCATCCTAATTGTTGATTTAGGCAGCTTGCAGAGATTCTTGAGGGCAAGCTGCACTTACCTGGAGTATTTTAAGCTACAAGCACTCCTTTCACAGGCTAGAAATCCCTCTAGCCTGGGTCCAACACTTCTCGTCCAGTCCTTTTTCCTCGGGTGTTTCAAGCAGTCTTCTTGGGCGGGGAGTCGGTGAAGAACCCCGATGAAGTCACTCCCCTGCATTAAATAGTATTTGAATATGGTGGGAACCCTTTGTCTCTAAGCTTGGTTCCCACACCTTTCAGTGGAAAAACACTGGTATTCCAAAATGGAGCCCAATATCAGGTGACATGACCCCATAGTGTCATAGTAGCCATGAGTCAGAGGCTGTTTGTAGTGTCCCCAGGAAGGTTTCCTGGTGGGAGATTAGCTTCTTCTAAGACCTACTGTTCTCCCTAATGCCCTTTCCCAGCCAGCAGTCTAGGCTGATTCTATTTTGCCTAGTGGGCATTCCCCAGGTATAAACACATTTTGTAATAGATGCATAGACAATATTCCTAATTTCAGATACCAAAATGATACATGCATACAAATAGGATAATCATATTCAGTAAATCATAACCTTTTCAATGATATCTTACATGACTTATCATGCATAACATACATTATAGTTAAACCATAATCACATCTTAATGATATTACTATGAAAAATATGGGGCATAATGCCACAGTGAGTATTCTATACAGGTTCCAACCAGCATTTTATATAGCAATACAATATTTTTTTGCATTATTTTTAAAAATTAACCATGTTTATCTTTTTAAGTAAACTATGTTTACGTTTACAAGGACTTTGAGACATTAATCATTAAATCCTTGTCTTGGTCAAGGATACTGCGCCAAGGTTAAAATGTAATATTTATTCTCTGTTTTTTCCTGAGTCCAGGCCGACAAGTGTAAAATAGCAGATGTTAAACTGCATTTCCCATTTCCTTGCCCTTCTGCTCCAAAAAAAAAAAAAAAAAAGTCTTAAATCCTCTGAATTTGGCTGGAATCGCCTATTTAATTTTTGAGTAGCTTTGCAAGAAAGCTCACAGGATAAAATTCTGCGATATTAAACTATAACTGGGCAGAAAGGCTTGAAATCATTAGGGCTCATTATTCAGTCCCTTAGAGGATTTTGCAAGAAGGCTCTCAAAGAAGGGAAACTTTATCAACCTAAACCCAAAAGGGATGGCATGAAATAAGATGCAATGTGCTAATTATAAGCCATAAATTATATTACATCTTGTTTAAGGTAAGTGACAATATGTCTGTCATAATATTCATAATCATACATCAAATATAGCTTGTGTGAGAAGATGTACAAAGTTGCTCCATATACTAGAAAAACATACATGTATATAGGTGTTTCCTACATCATTACTAAAATGCAGTGGCTTACTTTTTATTTCCTTTTAGTATATTATTCTTTGTATGGTATTTTTTAAAAAAAATTGTAATTGAATAAGAATTTTTTTTAAACATAACTCCTTTTTGGAACAAAATATAGATGACTAGGTTGATTTGGTAGGCTATTCTGGAAGTAGAAGTTAAAATATATTGGGCCTGACTATTGTCACTTATCTCCACTCACTTCACTGAAGTTAATTCTCCTTTACCCCAATGGAAGTGAGGAAATTCAGGCTCAGATACTTTAAAATGTTTGGCCAAATTCATTGGGACTGGCTGCTTGGTAGCTGGCCTCACTCAGGGAGGAGCCACAAAGGACTCTGATCTTCAGCCAGCTGGCTTCCAGTCTGATTTACAAACAGCAATTTAGAACAATCCCAAGGTTCTCTAAATTATCCTGAAAAAAGAAAAGGAGTACTTGTGGCACCTTAGAGACTAACAAATGTATTTGAGCATAAGCTTTCATGAGCTCACAAAAGCTTATGCTCAAATACATTTGTTTCTAAGGTGCCACAAGTACTCCTTTTATTTTTGTGAATACAGACTAACACGGCTGCTACTCTGAAACCTAAATTATCCTGGATGCAACAACCACTAAGGGGGAAGAGAACTCCAGTGATGCCCCTTTTTCTTGACCATATCTTTCTGCCAGAAGGATGGCTGCAATGAGTAGCGGTGTAGTACCACAGTGGGGTGTGAAGTAGAGCCAGCTATCCAGCTTCATGCCACTGGAGAATTCCCCTACACAATGGGAATATTCAAGAAGTCGCTTAAAGTGGCATTTGCATCTGTTTTACACCATCAGAGCAATGGGAAAGAGGGTTGTAGACTTTTCTCTTTGTATTTCACTTTTTACTATTGTTTTAGTATATTTCAGAAATACTGTGGATTACTGGCAAGAACTCAGTGCTCTTTATTCTGTAACCTGCAGAAGCCACTCTTAGCATCTTCAGATTGTCTACCACATATAAAATTCTACATTTTGTTTAATCAGAAAAAAGTACAAACTGCTTACGCTATAGTATCTGTAAACCCCCACAAACAATGAAAGGATACTAAAGGTTTGAAGGGTGTTAACATTTACTATTAACATCCAATTAAATGTTTTAACCCTCTGTATCTTATATTTATTAAAAAAGACGAATCCTTCTGTGTTAAAAGCCAAAATTTTCAAAATTAGGCTAGTGAGTTTGAATGTCTCAATTTAAGTATCAAACTTGAGTTACCTAAAGGGTAAAGACCTAAAGACTTTTTAAAAGTGCTGAGAATCCAACACTGAAAATCCAGACTCCCTTAGGGTATCTGTCCCAAGTTCAGCACTCAAAAATTAAGGTACCCATAGGTTACATTCCATGAAAACAAGTTTTTGCACAGAGTTTGATATCCGTTTGGATCACTTTGAACATCACTGAATAGAACAAGGAATGAAATTAGAGCCAGGTAACTACAGGAAACCTGATATCACTTTGTTGTATATTCAAACTTTCGATGGAACATTGGAAATTGTAGGAACTGAAGAAGACCAGGTAGTCCACCTGAGCACACAGGTGTCATTTCTCAGATTTATCTGTTGGGGCATTTGGACAGCATTTTCTTACTGCTAATCCATCTGGATTTGTAAACCGCAACAAGATCACATTTCAGTGTCACTCTTTCAAGGTGACAGAAAATAACGGAGGGGGGAGGATTTTTGCCTTTTTTATGATATAGGAAGAAACCTGGAAGATTTTTTTTTCTGCCTCCCCTCACCTTGATTTTACACTAGAAAATGTGGTCCTCTTTATCCTAGAAACCTCAAGGAGGAAAATGGACGCATAATCAGTACATGGAAACATCTGAGGGTGGCAGGACAGGCCTGCTGGGTGTGAAAAGGACGTCAATACCATGCTCTTGGGAAGGGACATTAATGGGCTGAAGAACTAGAAGGCTGCTGGTATCAGAAAAAATACACAAGTGAAACTTTATTTAAGTTGAGAAGAGATTTTGATTCAGATGGTTTAAAACTATTTTGGTTTTTTTAACTCCGATTTATCTCAAATACTTGGAAGAAAAGTGACTTAGTTAAGGATTCACCTGGCCCTTCAATTAAGAGCTGATAAATCTCCCAGTAGAAGTGTCAGTTCTCCAACAAGTTTTCTGCCAAACCTGACTCAATATTCCTGATATCTGTAAAGTAACAAACATCCAGAAAAAAAATTCCTTTTTTATTTTAAGGAAAAAATAAACAAAATTCTTTCAGGCCACCTTTAAACAACATAAAAACAAAGCACAAAAGTTTATTAATTTGCAATTGTTTAAAAAATCCAGATAAGTTCGTTTGTTATGGGGGTGTCTATTATTCCATAACCAATAAAGCATCAATATTAATTTATAGTGATAGGCTCTGATCTCATTTCTTCTAAGTTTTTCAAATATATCCTTCTTTATGAATACTTTTCTAGGCTTTATTTTCTTTTGATGTAGGTTAATGTGATATTTGCAAATACTGTTTGTAGGTAAATCTATGCATGAAATTGAATATTTTTTTAAAAACCTCAGCCAAGATTTTTTTTTAAAATGGACACCTGAAATTAGGCTTTTAAATATTGTAGGGGTAACCTCTGAGAGCTTATCCACTCAGGAGTATGTTGGGGCAGCTTCTGAGATCTTATCCGCTCATTAACCTCCAAGACTTTATCCACTCAGTTCCCGAGAACTCAGCTCAACTCTGAATTCATCTTTATTAGCATACAGTCAAATTACACTTGAGCCTAATCAACTCAAGTGTATAGTATCTGGGTACAGGGCTTACCACACATCCAAAGTTACACAAACTCCTTTCCTTTATATATATTTACACATGACATTACGTTCACCATTCATTGTAGCACATATTTTTGGGATTGGCTTGGTGACTTTGCAGGAACCAGTCTCTGTATAAAACTCACTGTCCATATTCGCTTTTACACTTTCTCATCTTTATATTCCCAAATTCTCTTGCCCATTGTTATCTTATTCTTGGGTGCCCTAGGCATTCTCTTCTCTTTTCTTCCCCCCCCCCCCCTTACCTTAGCTAGCTCTGACATTGTCTTTTAGCTTATTGACCCATTTACTTATTTTAGCAGAAGTATTTCATTTTCAGCCTGCTGATTTTGTTACCTCCCTAATCCTGTCTTTCAAGAAATGAGGCCTCCCCTATGTTTAATTACTCATGCTAAGCCAGGCCTATGAATAGGTGGCCTGAATTTTCAAAAGTGAAGATCGCTCAGTAGCTCCCACTAGGTACTCAGAACTTATGAAAATCAGGTCACTTATTTAGGTGCCTAAA
Organism: Dermochelys coriacea; assembly: GCF_009764565.3. Lineage (NCBI taxonomy): Eukaryota > Metazoa > Chordata > Testudines > Dermochelyidae > Dermochelys > Dermochelys coriacea. The sequence goes on from NC_050072.1 coordinate 41,601,520, forward strand.
TATTGGTTTAGGAACTTAATTTTATAGAACTATTTTTGAAAATCTTGATCTCCTATAAATAGTGTTGGTAGATCTATCTCCTGTGAACCTGGTTGGATGAAGTTTCCTACAGTAGCCCCAACAATCTTTACATAGGTTGTATTCCTGTAAAGAACAAAATGAGCTCTACAAGAAACGTTTCATTTAATTTTTTCCCATCTTGTTGGAAAACTGTCTGAATCTTGTCAGTGCCAGTAAATTGTGGATGAATAGCTATAGGTTAATCACTAGTAGTAGTGACTGTGATCAAGACTGCATGTTTTTTAGCAGTAGCCATATAATAAGGTTGAAGTTTACTCTCTTCCTCTCTCACAGCTCCCCAGAAAAAGCCTGTCATCAGGCTTTGGGTAGGGAAATTAAAAACATTAAGGAAAGTAATGGAATCCATGCTAACCTTAAACTATGGACACAGTACGGTACTTCAAAACATCCTTTCTGTGGCTGTTATAGTCTTTTGGCTAGAATAGTGGCAGTTATGCATAGCCAGCAATCACAGCCCCTGCATAAGTGTGAATTCTTTAGCTCTGTAATAGGGTTACTGAGTTCTTCTGTTGACCCATTGTGTTTTCAGGTATTGGAACCCTGCAGGAAGTTGCTGACTCTTTTCTTGCTTGTGCTTGGTAGTCTGTCATCTGAACATACGTAACTGGGATCAAGACTAGAGAAACCCTAGGAACGTGAAGCTTGGGCAGAAGACTAAAATTTACGTTTTTACTTCTAAAGCTAAAACGCAGAAAAAGGGATAAATTTGGACTGCCTTGATGTGTAGATTCTGTTCAGAACAGGCTGGGAACTCTGGTCCCCTTCTCTCTCGGTTTGCTATGTGGAGACCTGTTGTAATAAGAGGAGTTGGTATTCTGCAAAAAATAACCTTCATATGCTGTCTATTAACTGATATTATTCCATGTATGGCGTATAAATGACGGTTGATATTATGGTGGATGACAATAAGATCAGATGCATTGTTTAGAATGCTGTGATTATATTTATACAGAGCTGCCAAAACTGTTCCAGACATCGTTTCACAACCATTTTGTTCTATTTTTCCTGGCAGAATGATATATACACATAGAGATCCAGCATACTGAGAGAATGCCAGAATATATGCAAATACTAAGCTACAGTGCAGCAGATCTATTGATAAATTGCAGATTCCGAGGCCAGGGGGTACCAATGTGATCTAATCTCACATATAATACAGGCCATAGAACCTTACAAAAATAATTCTTAGAGCATATCTTTTTGAAAAACATCCTGTGTCATGACCTTATGATTAATATGCAGGCTATTTTCATAAGTACAGAATTAACATTTCAGCACAAATAGATTGTATTTTATAGTTCTTCATAAAGTGAAATGAATAGAAAGCCTTTTTTATCATATAGCAGTACTTTTTACTAGTAGAGGAAAATATATATTTTTAGACAGAAAGACAGCGATTGCTCAGATGTATCTACTAATCCAGAGATTCTCAAACTGGTCCACGGACCACCAGTGGTCCGCGAGCTCGGATCAGTGGTCCGTGGATAGTTCCCTTTGAGATGCGCGCACCTGGGCGGCCACACACAAGAGAATGAAGGGTCACCACCTAATTAGTAGAGCTGTGCAGGCGTGGCTCTGCTAATTAGGTGCCTGGACCCTGGAGAAGACACAGTGTAAGGAGAGGTGGTGACCTTGTGGGGAATAGGAGGTGGGAGGGGGCAGTGGGGTGAGAAGAGGGGGTGGGGTACTTTGGGACATGCAGGGCTGCAGTGGCCAGAGAAAGAGGCAACTTTCCCCAGCTCCAGGACTGCAGCTGCTGGGGAGAGAGGGCTCTCCTTCCCAGCCTCAACTCTGTGGCTGCTGTTGTGGGGGAGAGAGGGAGAGCCCCACCCTCCTTCCCAGCCCCAGCTCCAGGGCTGCCACAGCAAGGGAGAGGGCACATCCGTCGCATTAGAAAGGTAAGACTACTGATATTGAAATGAGTTGTGTGCTTTTATTTGTAAAACAAAATTTATTAAGGTTTTTTATATAGCGCTTTTATCCAAAGTGCTCTACAATAGTTAGCTAATGGTACAAACAACATTTGGAAAGATCATTAAGTGGTCCACCAAGACACGCAGCAATTTTCAAGTGGTCCGTGAAAAAAAGTTTGAGAACCACTGTACTAGACTCTAGTCCTGTTTGCAGAGTGAATATTACTTCTCTCATTTAATCTTCCTATTTAAATACATCTGCAAATCCCACCAGTATGTTTAATACATATGTAGCTCCCAGCACAGCATCACATCAATTTGTGAAATGAAAAGAAGACATTTAAAACTAATGATGAGGAGCAGTATGCTGCTTCATACTGCAGCTGCTGCCAAAAAACCTTGTGTGTTCTCTTTGGGTGAAATTCTCAGTCCATGCAAGGTTTTAAAGCTTTGATACAGCATTGAAATAGTGCTTAAGTGGAAGATAACAGCTTGTGCAGGATTCTGTTCTGGGATTAATTTCACCCTCTGCATGAAACACTGATTGGGATTAAATTAAATTATTGGTATTAAGTATTTGCTTTACTCCTACATGCAGTGACATTGTCAATGAGTGGCCTTCTCTTGGGCACCCTCTCCTGGCTTCAGGGCAGACCTGTAAGCAGCACTGCACCTCATTTTCCCTTTTTTGGTTCCTCAGTTCACTCAAAAAAGGTTTTGTTTTGTTTTGTTTTGTTTTTTGTTTTTTTTTTTACAAGTTCAGTAGAAGCAACCCTCCTTAGACTCTGGTTTGTTAACTTCCAAATTTAAACATGCATCTTCCCTCCAGCCTTAAGATGGACACAGCCCCAAACTTCCCTGGTTTCTCAGTGTTTTTCTACATTAGCAGTCTACTCCCAGCCCTTCCTAGCTGGGCCTTAGGATCTTGGTCTTAGTATCTTCCCTGGAGGAGCCGCTCACTCACTGCTATCTCTCTCCACAGATCCCCTCTTCTCCCCCAAGTTGCAGCTTCCTATTGCTCATATAGTGGAATACCCTAATCCAACCCAGGTGTGCCTCTAGTAATTTGGGTTAGCTAGCTAGCCCCAGGCCCTCCAGCCATTAAGAGCTGATCCACTGTGACACACGCAACCCTTTGAATTTTGCCCACCCTACGGCAAGTTCTTCCCAACGGAATGTTTTATTTCTTTCATTGGCCTCTGTTGGGCTCACTCTGCAGCCTCTGCCCCTCTCCTCCTTTTATCTGACTGCTTTCAGCCAGAAACTGCCCTCTTTCCAAAGGTGCTTCCATCTCTGCCACCTAAAGATGAAGCCTGTTCCTTTCATCCACCACCAACAACATATCAATTTGCCACTCAAAGCCCTTCTTATCCATGGCTAACTCATCCTTTCCTTCAGGGCCAGCTGCCTGGCTTCTTCAAAAGCCACTTGCTCCTTCTGATATCTCTCCTTCAAGGAGAGCAGCCCATTAATGTCCTTTCCCAAGAGCATGCTATTGACTTCCTTTTCACACCCAGCAGGCCTGTCCTGCCACCCTTAGATGTTTCTATGTACTGATTATGCATCCATTTTCCTCCTTGACAGTGGTGGGGGGTGGGGGTCTTGCAAATCCTGTCGACTTCTACAATGTGAACAAGTGGCCGCCTCCCAGGTCCACCCTTGTGGCATCAGGGTAGCTGTGCAAGCAGCCCCTAACTTCGGTTTCCCTCTTGGTTCCTCAATAAACTTACAAAAAAAAATTCAGTAGCAACTGTTCTTATTAGGTTCTGCTTTATTAACTTAAAGTTCAAATTTAAACACGTCTTCTCTCCATCTTAAACTGGGCACAGCCCCAAACTCCCCTAATCTCTCGGTGCTTTTCTGCTTTAGCAAACTACTGCCAGGCCTTCCTAGCTAGGGCGCCTCCTCTGGTCTTACGGTCTTTCCTGCAAGAGCCTTTCTCACTCACTGCAGTCTTTCTCAATCACCTCCCCCTGGGTTTCAGAGCCTGGGCTCCAGTCCAAGCAGGATCATCAACACAGCTATTTTTCGTGCTGTAGCAGGAGCCACGCAAGCTTAAGCATGTAGACCTGGGCTCTGGGACTCACTGCTACAGGTACATTCACTGAAATGTTTAAAGCCATTTCTGATGTTGGCAACTGAATGGTCACCATAACTCATTTTAAGTTCAAATTAATATTGATTTTATTAGTTTCAAAATCAAGGTCAAAATGATGAGGCTCATAGAATGATAGATACTTCCTATTTTCTTGCTATATGAATGGTAGGCATAAATGCTCACACATTAACAAGTTTCAGAGTAGCAGCCGTGTTAGTCTGTATTCGCAAAAAGAAAAGGAGTACTTGTGGCACCTTAGAGACTAACAAATTTATTAGAGCATAAGCTTTCGTGAGCTACAGCTCAATGCATCCGATGAAGTGAGCTGTAGCTCACGAAAGCTTATGCTCTAATAAATTTGTTAGTCTCTAAGGTGCCACGGGTACTCCTTTTCTTTTAGCTAAATACAAGGTGAAACAGATTTTTTTTCCCTTTTTCCCCTATGACTGGACTGGAGAGGTGTCATCTTGAATGGTCTTTTGAAATGTGTGTTAACTACTAATGCTAAACGATGATCAACATTCCCCACAACACACCTTTTGAGATTCATGTGTCCTACATATGCCTGTCACAACATGTGGCGCACTCAATGGCCCAGAAACAACTATGTGGGTGAAACAAGACATTCACTATGCTCTTAACTGTACTCTCACAGAAAAATGATAAAAGAGGAAAGTACCATATCACATGTAGTTGAACACTTTTTACACAGCAGTCCCTCTATCTGAACTTTCAGTCCTCATCCTCAAAGGAAACCTACACAACATCTTAAAAGACGAACCTGCAAGCCTAAATTCATAACTTTCCAAGATACTAAAAATCATGGACTGAATAGAGACAGGTTTCAGAGTAGCAGCTGTCTTAGTCTGTATCCACAAAAAGAACAGGAGTACTTGTGGCACCTTAGAGGCTAACAAATTTATTAGAGCATAAGCTTTGGTGAGCTACAGCCCACTTTATCAGATGCATAGAATGGAACATATAGTAAGAAGATCTACATATACATACAGAAAAGTTGGAAGTTGCCATACAAACTCTGAGAGGCTAATTAGTTGAGCTATTATCAGCAGGAGGAAAAAAAAACTTCTGTAGTGATGAACAAGATGGCCCATTTAGACAGTTGACAAGAAGGTGTGAGGATACTTAACTTAGGGAAATAGATTCAATATGTGTAATTTATGATTTAGAACAACACTTCCTTAGCTCTCATCCCCTAAAACCCCTAGTCTACTTGAGCTACATTTGATCACATCATCATCATCTGGACCCATGGAAAAGCCCTTAAGGAATTCCACCATGATTTCAACAATTTCCATCCCACCATCAACTTCAGCCTAGACCCCTCCACACAAGCAGTCCATTTCCTGGACACTACTGTGCTAATAAGTGGTGGTCACATAAACACCATCCTATACTGGAAACCTACTGACCGCTATACTTACCTACATGCCTCCAGCTTCCATCCAGGACACACCACACAATCCATTATCTACAGCCAAGCTCTAAGATACAACCTCATTTGCTCCAATCCCTCAGATGGAGACAAACACCTATAAGATCTCTATCAGGCATTCTTACAACTACAGTATCCACCTGCTGAAGTGAAGAAACAGATTGACAGAGCCAGAAGAGTACCCAGAAGTCACCTACAACTGAACAGGCCCAACAAAGGAAATAACAGAACGCCACTAGCTGTCACCTTCAACCCCCAACTAAAACCTTTCCAGCACATCATCAAAGATATACAACCTATCCTGAAAAATGATCCCTCACTCTCACAGATCTTAGGAGACAGACCAGTCCTCACTTACAGACAGCCCCCCAACCTGAAGCAAATACTCACAAGCAACCACACAACAAAAACACTAACCCAGGAACCAATCCTTGCAACAAAGCCCGATACCAAATCTGTCCACATATTTATTCAAGTGACACCGTCGTAGGACGTAATCACATTAGCCACGCTATCAAGGGCTCGTTCACCTCACATCTACCAATGTGATATATGCCATCATGTGCCAGCAATGCCCCTCTGCCATGTTCATTGGCCAAACCAGACAGTCTCTACGCAAAAGAATAAATGGACACATCTGACATCAGGAATTATAACATTCAAAAACCAGTAGGAGAACACTTCAACCTCTGTGGCCACTCAGTAATAGATTTAAGGATGGCAATTTTGCAACAGAAAAGCTTCAAAAACAGACTCCAACGAGAAACTGCTGAGCTTGAATTAATATGCAAACTAGATACTATTAACTTGGGTTTGAATAGAGACTGGGAGTGGCTGGGTCATTACACATATTGAATCTATTTCCATAAGTTAAATATCCTCACATCTTCTTGTCAACTGTCTAAATGGGCCATCTTGATTATCACTACAATGTTTTTTCTCCTGCTGATAATAGCTCATCTTAACTAATTAGCCTCTCACAGTTTGTATGACAACTTCCAATTTAACTGTGTGTGTGTGTTCTTACTTATGTTCCATTCTATGCATCCGATGAAGTGAGCTGTAGCTCACAAAAGCTTATGCTCTAATAAATTTGTTAGTCTCTAAGGTGCCACAAGTACTCCTTTTCTTTTTGCGACTACAGACTAACACGACTGCTACTCTGAATACTTCACACTGAAAGCCATTTGGTATCTCACTTCCTTGCAATAGTTTTAGATAGCTATTTGGGGAATAAAAGAGCTGGAATAAGATACTGACTGTAATCCATCCCACTGTTATCTACTGCTACTGCCACATAGAGGCTCTGTGAACCTTCTGGGCTGCACAGTATGTATGCTATTCCCTCTTCTAAGGAGGAACTTCCACCTAAAATTTATTCATATAATGCTGATTTTGGCCTTATGTAGTTGCCCAAGCATGCCTATATCAGGTCAATTACCTTAACACAGAACTGACAACATGCTCATTATATCTTTGATGTCCTATAACAAAGCAGGTTCTTCTCTGGCTGAGAGAAATGATCTTTAAATGCAGTTTTAGTGTAAGAAATTCATAGATGTTTAAAGCCCAAAGGGGCCATTATGATCTAGTATGAAATCCTATAGGGTGATCATTTTGGAAGCACTTGCAGGACTAGAACGCAGCGCTACAGAGATCTGAGGCAGCCAATGCTTCCATGTGATCATCAGGAACTCAGGCTATATATCTGCTGGGGGATTCTATGAAGCTAGACACTGCATGAAGTAGTGCCCTGCGGGCTTTGAGTGGCAGCCCCCTGCAGCCCACTAATTGACACATGCCATTTGGGGAGTCCATTACAGGCAAGCTGTCTGCTTGCTTCTGCTCCAAACCTTGCCTTTCTGTGAACCTTAGACTCCAGCTCCTGTCCCTGGTTTGTCCCAGATCCTGCTACTACTTGCTTCCTGTCTGTAATCAGGTGCTTGACCCTGACTTCCTGGTATCCTGACCGAGCTCGACCCTGACTCTGCTATATGTCTCCTGACTATAACTTGATAACTGACAAGTACACACAGGCTGTCTGTGGCCTGGCCCTGACATAATATCTCTGCAGTAATCTTGCAGAAGCTTTTGAGTAGGAAGAGGATAGAGCTAGTGTAATGGCCTGTGTTTACAACATGGTCTGACCCATCCCCAACGCTGCAAGGAACATTTTCTCCTTGTCTGTCTGTCTGTACAGTGGCCAGACACAATCTGGTCTACAAGGTTCAAATGAACATTGTAATAACTGGTAGCTCCCAGAACAAACATCTACTAAGAAGGAAAAGCTGTAATAATTGGCCTGTTTATCCAACATACCAATCCTAATCATGATCAGCAGCAAAGAGTTGGAATGTCTTGCTTTGCATTTGTCTTGGTTTCTTACTAACTTCTCATCACACGTAGAATAATACACCACCAAAAAACACAATTTATTTTGACAGACAGTATCCAAATCTCTCCAAAAACTGATTGATTGATTATTTATTTGCCATCAAGTGTACTCTAATGGCTCAAATATTTCCTTACAGCTTATCCTCGTGCAGGGGACTGGAAACACTCTGTGGCTTGCATTCACTTAGCTTCTACTTGATCATTTTATACATGGAGTTTGTTCCCTCACTCAGTTTCATTGGATGAACATCTTCATATCCCATGATACAATCTTGGGAGGTCTGATGGAAGGCCAAGCTAGTTTATGCAGTAGCATACCACCTGCCCTCCAGTCATGGCTTCTATGGCATGGCAATACACTCCATCAGATATAGCCCACGCACTAGAATGCATAAATTTCAATGAATTTGAACTCTCTGAAAAGTTTGAGTTCTATTATTAAATCTTTCAGGACAAAGAAAAGACTGACACTGATCCTAAATTTCTTGAAGGACCCAGTTTTTAACCTGCTTTAATTCAGAAACTAATTAATGGGCTTACTTTTAAATTCTTGGGAAAAATCATTCTGTGCCCAATGAGTTAGTGCTGTAAGTTTGGGGAAGAGATGCTCTATTTTTCATACAAAACAAAGAGGTTTAAGTGGAAGATGGAACTTGACTTTAACTATGGAGCCATGACCGGCCTTTCCATAATTCTGTTTCAGAATTGATGGCACAGTGAGTTCTCTGGGATGTCAGTTTATACATTCCTTGTGAGTGGGACAGAGCTCTGAACAGAGGTAATCATAAATATATGCACTGTACATGGGGTTTGGAGGACGGCTTTTGGTAAATCTCTGTAGAAAACATGGTTTTTTAAATTTTTTTTATTTCAAATTAAAATTTTTGTTCAATTAAGTAATCTGAGCGGTCTTTTAAATGTTGACACATTTTATGTTGATATCTTATTTTAGTTGTTAGCATCTTATCAGTTTTTCAGTTTGAGTGTTTACCCGATGTATTTGTTGCCTTTTTTCTTGCCTTTATAAGAGATTAATCAAGTTTATGCACACTACACATAATTAATCATTGGCTCAGAAACTCTGGTCTGTGAAGTATTTCATCATTATAGATGACCAATCCCATTGCCTACAGCTTCTTCTAAATATGAAAACAAGAAAGAAGATACAGTATCTGCTTTAAACAAAAGTTATCTGTAGAAGAAGGTAGATTTTAGTTTTTCCCCTGAGCAATTTATCCAGCACAAACTGAAGCAGAAAAGCCTGGAAGGAGGACATGGCTCCTGGCAATAGGTAGCTCCTGAGAGCTGCTTAAGCTACTTTGCTCTGCTTTGAAGTTTTTAACGTGTTTTTGGATTTTAGTGAGAGTGGCTGTATAGGGAGAAATTTAGAGTGCAAGTAGCATAGAGTGAATTAACAATTTATGTAGGCCAGAGGCATTGGCCTCTCTGCTCCTCTCTGATCTATAGGTTTTAAGCTTAAGTTTGCCAGAAGCCTGTGGAAAAAGGAGGTCTGCACTTGAATATACTTATCAACCAACATGCAGTGCCTGAAGATACACAAACCTCAAAGGGCCTCTTGGCCTAATTTGGAAGAACTTGAAGAGCTCTGTGTAACTCAAAAAGCTTCTCTCTCTCTCTCCAACAGAAGTTGTTCCAATAAAAGGTATTACCTCACCCACCTTGTTGTTCTGATAAAATGTGTGTTTTATATTTAAGGGTTTGAGTGCTTACATGTTGATGTATCCATTTTGTTGTTATTTTAAAGTGAGACACCCTTTTTACTTGCATAATTAAAAATCCAATTCCAAAATACTAATCTTACATTTAATTAGATAGGAGGGTGCAGTCCACTGCACTCTGTATCAGCTTTTGGTAAATATAAAGTCTACAGACTAGGGCCTAGTAATAAATAAATGGTGCTGACTTTCTCCTCTTGTTATCATTTCAGGACAATTTGACACAAATATCATGAAATAGTAAATTAGCTACCAGTCAGGCTTGGAGCGGTGCTTGCATTGCCCAAAACATATGCAGGTATCTTTATGCTTTTGTGCCTCTGTTTCAAAAGTGACTTATGTGGAACACATTCTCTAATGTTTTTACTCCAAGGCCATTTAAAATATTCTAACTTTGATCATTAATTTTTGCTAGGTTAGTATTTTTCCAAATTTTGCATTTTTCTCCCCTTTTAATTTGGGACAGGTATTTTTGCAAGATTTTAAGTGTAATACTGATTTTTTTTCTCTATTTCCTGCTGAAAATGAACATTTTTTGAATTTACTCAATACATTCTAAGCTGGTCAAATGTGTTATTTTAAAAAAAAAAAAAAAAGTCTCAACGGAGTGATTTTTGGTATCATAAGAAGTGGGACTTATTGCATAGTTTACCTCTTTTTTTTTTTTTATTTCAGTTACTTGGTTGTAAGTACTATCCCTCTACCAATATTTCCTAAATCTGGTACTCTATCTCAGACCTCTCCTTCATTTAGCCCCTCATTTTCAGTGGTCTTTCTAACATTTTTACCTGGATGTCCAGCTGCCAATTCAGACTGAACATAGTGTACACAAAGCTCCTCCACCATCCAGCTGTTCCCACTCCCTTCTGTCACTATATCTATATAGATATAAAGAGAGAGATATAAATTGGTACCATCCTTCCAGTTACCCAGGTTTACAACCTCATTCTCATTCTATACTCCTGTCTCACATGCTTAATCTCCTGGTTTCCCCATCTACAATTTAAATGTATCCCTTCATCTCTGTTTCTGGGGAACGTAGTGGATATAGCACTGGACTGGGACTCAGGAATTCTGAGTTCTGTTACCAGCTTTGCTACTCACCTTTTGGATGATCTTGGAAAAGTCACTTTTTTCTGTGTCTAAGTTTCCCAATCTGTAAAATGGGGCTAATGCTACTTACCTCTTTTTATAAAGTGTCTCTGGATCACAAGTGTTATATAAGGCTTGAGTATTATTATTATTTTATTATTGCTTTGGATACTGTTGCTGGCTGGCCCTTTAAGTCAAACCAGGTTCAGCCTTGCCTATGACCAAACAGCTGAGGGTGATGGAGACCTAATTAAAATGACCAGTTCTAGTTCAGTGGGGACTAGAGCAAGAAACTGAACTGTGAACTCAGTCTAGGGAAGAAGAGACCCAGGAGAGAGGAGCAAGGTGAGAAATATCTCTGGGAAGGACCTGGGGAAGTCCGGTTGGAAGAGATACAAAGAGAGCAGATCAGGCTCCTGTGAGGAAGGACTTGAGATGAGGCCTGTAAGGAGCAGGGAGACCCCTGGTGCAAACTGCTGGAGTCCCAGGGGAAGGGCAGCAGTGGGGGGGATCCTGCTGAGGATACAGCAGTGTAGGAGGAAATTGTTAGGGTCCAGGAGTAAGGGGAAAAACAGAAGACTTTCGAGTAGTTCAAGAGGGGAAGAAGAACTATTAGTTTAGCTATTTATTTGGACTTACAGTTGGATCTTTTGTTACCCAGGAAGGGAGTTGAACTTTTAATTTGCAAGGGCACTGGGAGGACCACAAAAGTGAGGACCTAGGCAAGCAACCAAAATGGTCCAAATCTGAGTGGTGGTGTGACCTTATGTGGCAGGTTGCAATGCAAATCACTCAGCTTTGTCCTGGCATCTCATCTGTCATGATGGAAGGGTGGCAAGGCCAAATCTGAGTTAGTAGCCTTGTGACTTAGTGCAAGGGGCCCCAGTGCCACTCATTCACTTTGGCTTGGACACCCCTTTGTCATGCCAGAAGGGAAGGAACTCTGCTATTATGCCACTCAGCTCCAGTCAGGAGCCAACGAGGTTCTGCCCTCTTTCTTCTCTCCCCGACCTCTTCATTGCTCCCCTGCTGACTTCAGTGCTCAAAAGTGAGAAGTATGGCCCCTCTCATCTCTTTGCCCCCATTGCCCATGCCCGGCCAGAGGGCCGGGCCAGAGAAGACTTGGATAGAGATGTGCCATTGCTGGGCTATGGAAGTGACCACCAGAGAATGCTGGAGCAAAATCCCCCACAATGCTGCATCTGGGCATGAGAAGAGTGCATTAGTGGTGATATGTTCCTACCATTGGCATTCTTATCTTGCCCCTCTTTTACTTCCATAGTATTCTACAAGCAGCTGTCATATTTCATCCCTATTGTAAACTCTTTAAAGCTGGGACAGTCATCTGATTTACCCTTGTAAAGCACTTTGCGCAGTGCTGATCTTGATTGGAGCATCTGGGCATTGCCATATTACAAATAATGAACAACAATAATAGTTCAACTTGAGACTTTGGTTAGGTGATCTTTTAAACTGCTACTTAGCTCTCATTCAGCTTATGTTGCACCAGTTTCTTTACTGTATGTTGGCAATTCCCTGTAAGTAGGCAGGGATTGTAGGCCTTTTACAAAGGGTGTATAAAGCTGGGTTTTTATATACGCTTTTTAAAAAAAAAAATTTTAAACTTGCAGTCCTGATCCACTACAATAAATTACTCCTAAATAGGGTCTCACTGCACATTAGAGTTACTTCCATCTTACTAATTGCAATGGACTCTGGGATTTCTCTGCATGCGCATGTTATAAAGATTCCAAACCTTCCTGTGAACCTCCCATTATTTTGGGATCTTCCAAGTCATTTTGCCTCCAGCTCACTGGACTGCTTAATTGACCCCCACAACATTTCTAACTCTCGGGTAGTCAGACGATCTCTACCTTCTCCCCCAAAATCTCTCCTTTTTCTCCCAAAACTCGTATCCCTTCCTGGGACAGCAGAGGGTTGACTTTTTTCCAGTTCTCTGGGCTTCATAGTAGATTTTGTTCATGGGTTGTCACATGGCTGACTTCTGATTTTTCCTCACTGCCACAGTGCTGCTAAATTCCTGCAGTGCATTTTCTGTCTTCTGCTAAACACCAATTCTACTTCATTGCTTCTGTTTTCCAACTTGTCTTCTAACTTCATAAAGGGGCAACCCTACAGTAAGGGCTCCTTAATCATTAAATTTCCACAGCAGTTCAGAGACGAGGGAAATCCTAATGGATAGGCCCACGTTACCGGGTGGCTGATGTACAGGTCCCATTTCTGAGCAAGAATGAGAGCTTGTCTGAGGCTAGTACTTTGCATAAAGGTGCAAGGCTTTAATGCTCATGGAATCTGCAGAAGGTCCTCTATATAGAAGGACCAGATTCATGGTCCTACAAGTAGATTAGCTTACAAAAATGCATAGCAACTGGTTTTGGCAAAACCATGCACTTGTCAAAATTTGAGTCGTCATCCTCGCTGGAGCATGCCTTCCACAAATGGATAATGTTCTTTCAAAGGCAGAAGAAATGCACATAGTGTGTTTTTTATGGTTACTAAATTTGTGTTTAAACTTAGCAGCACTTTGTTATAAAATTACTGAGAAAATATTTATAGGAAGGGCAGGAATCTGTAAATTGCTGTATTTTTATCCCATTTTTTTTGGTTCCAGATTTCTCTTTACTTTTAGGCTCCCAGGTTCGATGTCTGTACTTGCCTCTTACAACAAGCATATTGAGGGAAACATTTCTGTCACTTGATGATGCTTCATCAACTCTTTGAAAGAATTATGTATTAATCATTGGGAATCATACCTTTATTTCTTAGATATAATAGACCACCTTCCCTCCTACTTGACTGATCTGAAAGTTTTTTAAACTGAGCTCTGAAGAGATTTTTCTTTTCTTTTTCCTTGCAGACTCTGAATGATGACCTGAATACAGATGATGAGCATGAACAAAGAGGAGATAAAGAAAGCTACCTCTGTGCAGTGTGCTTGGATGTTTATTTCAATCCATACATGTGCTATCCATGCCAGCACATCTTTTGTGAACCTTGCTTGCGGATGCTTGCCAAAGACAACCCAACCAACACTCCGTGTCCACTGTGCCGTACTATAATTGCCAGAGTCTTTTTCCAAACAGGTATAAAAATGATTCTTTTTTAAATATAGAAAACGCTTGTAACTTTCCCATTTTTGCTCTGAATAAATATGCAGCTAAAAATATAGCAAGAGCCCTGCTAACAGTATACAGTCAGCTACATTCTGTTATCATATAAATAATAATGTACGTTTTGGTAAATCCAGAATAAGTATATTCAGAGCAGAATTTGGCCCAGTGACGCACACCATTAATGACTCCATAGTTGAGTGCATTGAGATTTGTTTGCATGAAGTGTGACTAAAATCTCTCTATTTCAGACTTTACTGGTTGCATTTAATTTCCAGTTTTGGTGCAATAACTCTTCCTGTGCATTCCTTCTTAAATATTTATTAGCTTTTGCAGAGGAAATACTTTTTTTTAAAAAAAATGTTTCCTTTTTGAAATTTACCCTTGATGTCTTTTGTTTCTTTGGCTCAGTGTAATTTAACAACCACAAACTCCAAACTTTATACTTGCACGTGTTGTCGGAATATGTCCCTAAAAAGGCTACTTTCCAAATTTTTACACTTAATCACAACAATAATTTCTCTATTCATCTTAAACTAATTTCATCATAGACTAAAATAAAACCTGACAACTGTCAAGGTCCACCATCTAATTCTGTTCTTAGACCCAGATTCTCAAAGGTAGTTAGACGCCTAACTCCCATTTTGCATATAAATACCTTGGAGGATCTGAGCCTCAGACACTGGCTAGCCTGCCCCCCAGACTCCTGAGCTCTGCTCTTCTGATTCTGTAGAGCTAGGGAGAAAAGGTGAATGGTAGCTGTTGTTCAAGGTGAACAGGGATGTGGGGAAAGCAAGGGCTGATTATACTATGTAAAACGAGTGAGGTCTTTGGGGAAGAGGTGGGGCAAAATTGTAAGTTCAAATATGTTAAAAGGCACACTCAACAGTAGGTAAAATTCACTTGTGATATGGGGGCAAGGCCCTCTGTCCCACTTTAGCTGTGCATAGAGGATGCACAGATCAGTGTGGCCAGAGAGATCATACAGGCATGCCTGTATATTCCTTGCATGATGCAGAGAGGGTCTCCGCACCAACCCCACATAGGCTGGTAGGGAGGGATGTAACGGCGTCAGGACAGAGATCCAATGCTTATGCAGAATGAGTACCTCTAACACCCTTTGCGTCTGGTGCATAAAGGCTGCAGTCCCTCCATACTCAATATGTATAAAACTTGATAACCTTTTGGCTTTATGAAGATGGAGTGGATTTCATCCACAGTACATAAGTGCTGTTGGCATAAGAAGTTATCTGGGGAAAAGCTTCTCCTCTTTACACAAAGTATGCTATAATAAAATATCATGGAGAAAACCTGAGTAAATGCTAAAATGTAGTTGCAAAAATGTTAAGTTTTTTTGAGGTACAGTATGTATGTAATTTCTTAAAAGTGAAATACTTGCAGCATTTTATTTTTGTAATTGTGTCCTTATTCCAATATGTGGCTTTATAAAAGTCAAAAGTTTGACTTCATGTGTGTGGCCACGCTGTAATACAACCTCAAGAACAGGAAGGCACAACAAGCTTGAGATGTGATTAGTATGAATCATTTTAATGAAGGAATTTTGTAGTCCAGTGTAATTCATATACTGTTACAGTGTAATATCTCTAACCTGCTTACTTGAAAACCAAAAATCTAGTTTGCCTTGTTATAGTATAAAAATACTAAGGAAAATGTGTTTATAGTTGCCAATTCATTATATGTTGAGCAAGTGTTAAATCAACAAAGAAATTGATACAATATTCGTAGGGGAATAATAAATCAATACATATGGGGAAATGAGTGGTGCCAGACTAATCTGAAGGATACATATAGGCTTTCTCATGGAAGATTCCTTAAGACTTTTTAAAGTGCTGTTTAAAAAGTGATTGCTGCTATAAATCTCTGCAGGCTAATGAAGAATTTGCCCTTTTTATATATATTTATATATATAATTTTTACACTAATACTAAGGACTGGAAACCTGATTTCCCCTACTAGGGTATTATATATTCTGAATAATACTTTCTGCAAGTGTCTTTTTAGTATCTCATTTTGTTTTAAAAAGCCCTCTTCGGAAACAGCTAGGGAGTGCTCGAAATTCACTTTTTTTTTTTCCTGTGCAGTTTTGAATACTATCTAAAACCATAACTGAAAGTTGCATGTCACAAGGCAAGAGAGGTGTAGGTAAATGTTCAAATCTACCTTGCTGCATCACTTAGTGTTCCATATCGAGGCACCTAAATAAGTGATTTTTTTCAGAGGTGCAGAGCTCCTGCAGCTGGAGCCAATGGGAATTGTTGGTGCTAATCTCCTCTGAAAATCTGGCAACTTTTACAGAAACCTAAATATGGATTTAGATGCCTAATTTTGATCAAGGTTGAAATGTTTTGACTAATGGTACTCCTGGGGGAATTCTGCATCACTGAGCATATGCAGAATTCATGGCCCCTGCAGATTTCTTTGCTTACCCGCAGAAAAATGACTTCTGACGGGGAAACAAAGGAAAGCGGCAAGAGTGATCATGCATCCACTCCCTGGCAGTACAGACGCGTTGGTTTGGGCACCCAGAGCAGCTGGTAAAGATGTAAATCACTGCCTTGGGAGTGGGGGACCTGGGTAGTCGTGTGTATGAGATACTGTCCCTCTCACTCGCTATTGCCGCATGCCCTGCATGGAAGAGCAGGGCTTTGGGGTATTTCTCAAGAAGTAGGCATGGGGCAGGCTCTGTCCTCTGCCTGAGGGAACAATGTAGCAGCCTGCCTGCTTAGTGAATTGTGTTTAGTGAATTCCCCAGGAGCATAAAACAGGTATAAAAATTGTAAGGCTCCTTTACATTGCCAGAATGGTGTAAAGGACAGGTATGGCCTTATAAATGCTTATGGCGCTTTAGTGATTAGAACTGGTCTAAATTTTTGGACTGGAAAAATTTCCTATCAAAACGTGCTCTGTGAACTGTTCGCTACTGATCTTTTTGGAAATGGTCAGTAGCCAGTATAAACTGTGAGTTGGAGTCCCAGCCCTCACTTGCTCTTCAGTTGCCTGTGATGTAACACTAAGCATATGGCTGCATATATTTGTTGACTAATAATTAGAAGTAAAGGGTCAATACTAGCTACATTACTGTTAGATGGAGGGGGTTTGGGGATTTCCCCCAAAGTTCCCCACACACGTTCTCCATCCACTGTATTGTAGTTTAAATAAATTAAATTACCAGCATAATTGAAATTAGCTAGATTCGATCGCATTTTTTTGTCAAAAAAATGCAGAATTGTTATTTTGTTGGCGCAGAATTCCCCCAGGAGTATAATATGTATTGTCTAGTAGGAGGAAACTAGAACATACTGTGTGGATCCAGTTAGAGTCCAGCAGAATCTCATCTGAGGCTATTTCCTCTTGGTCCTAATAGTACTTTAATCAAAATGTATTCAGTTGGTATGTAAAGCTTTTGCATATATTGAAAATCACCAGTAAAGAAGTATGCAGGTTGTTCACATTATAAATTGTCAATTTATTTAGGGTCAAATCTGGCCCCTTCCTCCTCATTAGTGAAGGTTTCTAGGGATGGTGAAAGGATTTGGGGATTTCTGTACTCTCTCTGGGTGCCATGAAGGTTAGCTCTATGGGACACTGCATCCTTGCACAGTAGAATTTCAAGGGGCAAGCTTGGGGATGACTGGGAACAAGGCCAGTGGATCTTCTGATTACGCAAATCTGCTGACCTTTACCTCCAATAGCAAGGGTTACTGCAGCCCTAGTCTTTTTGGAACCTGTCTACACCAAGCTCGGCTTTCTCTGCTTCAGTACAGAGGAAAAGATTTGGCCTTTAAAAAGTTTATAAAGCATCTATCACTGATGGGGCATCTAGGGCTGTACATAAAACTATATCAAAGTTTATTACTTTAAAAACTGAGCCCAATGACTCGGGTACATAACTCTGTGTGCATCTGGGGTTTGATTTTTCATCTGAGCCTTATGTGGCCTCTGTCTTTTAAAGGCACAGTTTTAAATTGTGGGCACAACAGTTAGTAGTAAATGGGAGCCACGTTGACTTGGCCCTGGAAATGAGTTCTGGTAGCCAGTGCTTGGATTTTAAAAGCCTTTCCTCTTATCTACTGATTCTGCAGACCTATCTCTTGAATCTGAAATCCTGTTCCTTGCTATACTAGGGAAAACATTTTAAAGATTTTTTTTCCTCATTGTTGGTTTCTTTGGGTGTATTAGAATCATAGAATCTCAGGAGGTCATCTAGTCCAACCCCCTGCTCAAAGCAGGACCAATCGCCAACTAAATCATCCCAGCCAGGGCTTTGTCAAGCCTGACCTTAAAAACCTCTAAGGAAGGAGATTCCACCACCTCTCTAGGTAACCCATTCCAGTGCTTCACCACCCTCCTAGTGAAAATATTTTTCCTAATATCCAACCTAAACCTCCCCCACTGCAACTTGAGACCATTACTCCCTGTTCAGTCATCTGGTACCACTGAGAACAGTCTAGTTCCATCCTCTTTGGATCCCCCTTTCAGGTAGTTGAAAGCAGTTATCAAATTCCCCCTCATTCTTCTCTTCTGCAGACTAAACAATCCCAGTTCCCTCAGCCTCTTCTCATAAGTCATGTGTTCTAGTCCCCTAATCATTTTTGTTGTCCTCTGCTGGACGCTCTCCAATTTTTCCACATCCCTCCTGTAGTGTGGGGCCCAAAACTGGACACAGTACTCCAGGTGGGGCCTCACCAATGTCGGATAGAGGGGAACATGTCTAGGTCCCTCTGTATCCTATCCCTACCCTCCAGTGTATCTACCACTCCTCCCATTTTAGTGTCATCTGCAAACTTGCTGAGGGTGCAGTTCACGCCATTCTCCAGATCATTAATGAAGATATTGAACAAAACCAGCCCCAGGACTGACCCTTGGGGCACTCCGCTTGATACCGACTGCCAACTAGACATGGAGCCATTAATCACTACCTGATGAGCCTGACGATCTAGCCAGCTTTCTATCCACTTTATAGTCCATTCATCCAGCCCATACTACTTTAACTTTCTGGCAAGAATACTGTGGGAGACTGTATCAAAAGTTTTGCTAAAGTCAAGGAATAACACATCCACTGCTTTCCCCTCATCCACAGAGCCAGTAATCTCGTCATAGAAGGCAATTAGATTAGTCAGGCATGACTTGCTCTTGGTGAATCCATGCTGACTGTTCCTGATCACTTTCCTCTCCTCAAAGTGCTTCAGAATTGATTCCTTGAGGACCTGCTCCATGATATTTCCAGGGACTGAGGTGAGGCTGACTGGCGTGTAGTTCCCCGGATCCTCCTCCTTCCCTTTTTTAAAGATGGGCACTACATTAGACTTTTTCCAGTTGTCCAGTTGCTATGGGTAGGTTAATGTGGTAAACAAGATCCTGCCCGTGCTGGGCTGTGTTCCTATTTTCAAAACATTTTAGAAGATTTAGGACAAAAGAAATATTTTGGGCGTAATATTATTAAAGTAAGTAATAGCTTCTTGGGATTAATAACTCTTCATCCCAGAGGGTTATTAATCCCATCTTCCAAGAAAATGTCTTTGGTTCAAAACAGCATTGGTTAAATAATTCCTGTTAACTCACAATATGGGTGTGACTATAAATCAGGGGTGGGCAAGCTATAGCCCGTGGGCTGAATTCAACCCACCAGCCGTTTTAATCCGGCCCTCAAGCTCTCGCTGGGGAGTGGGGTCTGAGGCTTGTCACGCTCCAGCCAGGGAGCAGGGTCGGGGACCACTCCATGCAGCTCCTGGAAGCAGCAGCATAGCCCACCTCTGGCTCCTACGCATGGGGTAGCCGGGGGGCTCCGCTCTGCATGATGCCCATGCCCCAAGTGCTGCCCCCACAGCTCCCATTGGTTGGGAACCGCAGCCAATGGGAACTGCAGGGGCAGTGCCTGCGGATGTGGCCATGTGCAGAGCCTCCTGGCCACGCCTCCACATAGGAGCCGGGAAAAGGGATATGCTGATGCTTCCAGGAGCCACTTGAGGTAAGCACCGCCTGGGGCCTGCACCCCGAGCCTCCCCCTGCCCCAGCCCTGATCCCCTTCCTGCCTTCCAAACCCTCGATCCCAGCCCGGAGCACCCTCCTGCACCCCAAACCTCTCCTCTCCAACCCCACCTCAGAACCTGCATCCCAGCTGGAGCCCTCACTCCCCTGTACCCGAACCCCAATTTTGCGAGCATTCATGGCCCGCCATACAATTCTATTCCCAGATGTAGCCCTTGGGACAAAAAGTTTGCTCACCCCTGCTGTAAATAAATGTTCTAGACAATTTTTCAATCCCCAGTCCTGTCTACTAGTCTTGATAACTGATATGGCTTCACTGCATTTAAAAGAAATACCAGAATGTAACCTGAGTAATGGAATCACAATCAGATGTATAGACTCTGTTTAATAAATATAAAAGCATTTTCTTGATGTTTATCAAGGCTATCTAATTGTACATGCTGTACATTGGATCAAATTGTGTATGTCTGTACATTGGATCATCACTACTTTGTAATAGGGATTGTTTGAGTAAGTATGTGGTAGATGCTGCCTGTGGTCACTTACAGCTTGTGTGCATCTATTTTTTTAATGTGTGTTCCTGCTTCATTTTAAAAGTGGAATATTTGTAATAAAAATTTTTTCCTTGGTCTTAGTTTCATTTGTCAGTAGGAAGCTTGGAGATAAGGAGGCTGAAGAATAAATTTTAAGAATTATGCATTCTATATCCGCAAAATTTCATTCTCTTGTGATCTACATAGACTTGAAAAGACCTAAAGACATGTAGTAATTACAGATATGCTATACAATAGATAAGGCATTTTTATTTTTTGTATGATTCGTTTGTCCAAAGACATTTTCTGCATGTATTCATTTTATAATTATATCTTCTTTTCCATTAATTACAGAACTGAACAACTCCACGAAATCTTTCTTCCCAACAGAATATTTAAAATTAAAAGAGAGCTTTCAAAAATCAAGTTCTGCAAAATGCCCCCTGCCCAGCTGCAGGAAACCGTTCAGAGTTTGTGAAGGTAAGAAAATCATTGCAAAAAACATTGTTTCTACAGTATAACAGTGTAGACCTGCAGAGCCTAGTTTTCAAGCATGTTCGTGTGCAGTTACGTCTTAATTTTCATGTGCAATTGTCCTGAAAAATGTAAAATTGTTGTCTTTCAGATTCTAAATAACTAAGAAGAACATGTTCACAGGTTCCTATTTTCTTTACACAGAGATACTCAGTTTTGTAGCTCTTCTATTTCTAGTCCAGCGAACTCCTTGCTAGCTTTTCTTTTCCAAGCATCAGTATAGCACATCTCCGCTGTGATTGTTTTTCTCTTAGAACAGATAAAATATTTATTATACTCTTTATTTTGGAAACCTTTTTGTCAAATGCAACCAATTGCTGCATGAACCATATTTTAAATGGAGTGCATTGTATGTATGGGTGCCCAGATGTCTGGGCTTTCAAAACATTCAGTGTTCAAGAAATGATATATTGTTATAGATGGAGTGTAAATTTTCGTAATAAAACACCCAATCTGAACATATTTTATTTAAGCCTTCTCTTTTTGAAGGTTGTATTAAGTACATAAAACGTTAAAATCTGCAGGGTCATGGAAATAGTAAGAAGGTTTCAAGCAAAGGGAGTTATTCATACAAAGTTCACTCCACCAAATGTGGATCATTCTCCTGGGAGAAAACAGGAAGGGAAACGATGAGTACACGCCACAATTTTGGCAGATGCTTTGATTTTGCTATTATACTCCTCTTCCAATTTGTCATGCTGTGTGATATAAATTTTAACTGGTAGGATCCTAGTTAGAGCTTAGGGACAGCATTTTTGAGGGCCTCCCTTTTATACATAATTCTTTTGAATGTATAACTCATTTGCATGTTTCAGAGTAGCAGCCGTGTTAGTCTGTATTCGCAAAAAGAAAAGGAGTACTTGTGGCACCTTAGAGACTAACAAATTTATTAGAGCATAAGCTTCGTGAGCTACAGCTCACTTCATCGGATGCATTCCACCAAATGCATCCGATGAAGTGAGCTGTAGCTCACGAAAGCTTATGCTCTAATAAATTTGTTAGTCTCTAAGGTGCCACAAGTATTCCTTTTCATTTGCATGTGTTAATCAGTAATTAGATGCCCCGATATTCAGTCTGCTTATGCAAATGCCCATTTGTATTTGCAGATGTGCTAACTGCACATACAAAAGAGGGACTTTAAAATGTGCTGAAATATTTCACAAGAGTGCATAAGTATACAATTATCAAAAAATAAACTCATCAGAAATGTTTTGATGAAAGATCACTTGTTATGTAAGAGCTAAACCAGAAGATTGTATTATTTTCTAGCATTCGTTTTTGGTTTATTTTTGAAGATGAAATTGTAAAGTAACTCTTTCTGGAATTGAAGAGCCTCTGCAAAACCAGAGTTTAAAAAGATTTAAAGAAGGGATTTTTTTTTAATTGTGGTAAGTGGAAGTAAATACATGCCTATCTAGACTTTTATATATTGGACAAAATAAGCCATATTCTGCATTCATTTATATTTATGTAAGCCCCTTAAATTAAATGAGACTGCACAGGTGTAGTCAAGAAGACAACTGAACATACACTATATAAAACACTCATCAAAGCCAGATTTGCTTATATACTATATTAACTGGTATTATAATATTCAATTAAAGCAGGGGTTCTCAAACTTCATTGTAACATAACCCCCTTCTGACAACAAAAATTACTACGTGACCCCAGGAGGGGAGATTGAAGTCTGATTTTATGATATCTCAGTCTACCTGATTGATGAACTAAATGGGTATTTGATCCAGTCAGTACTGACAATGTTGGCAAGAGGTAGTTCGTAATGAGTTAAAAATATCATTATTTCATGCATTACAGAAAACACTTGCAATAACAAATACCTCTTATCAGTCACAGAACATAACTGGATCATAAGTACCCCTTATAAATTATCCAGTCATCTTTATTATAATGTATTTCTAGAGCGGGCAAACTTTTTGGCATGAAGGCCGCATAGGGTTTCTGAAATTGTACGGAGGGCCAGTTAGGGGAGGCTGTGCCTTCCCAAACAGCCAGGCATGGCCCAGCCCCTGCCCCCTATCTGACCCCCCTCTCCTTCCTGACTGGCCCCCCCAGGACTCCTGCCCCCCATCCAATCACCCCTTCTCCCTGTCCCCTGACTGCCCCCCCGGGACCTCTGCCCCCATTCAACCACCCTGTTCCCTGCTCTCTGACTGCCCCAATCCTTATCCACACCCCCGGTCCCTGACCACCCCCTGAACTCCCCTGACCTCTAGCCAACCCACCCTGCTCCCTGCCTCCTTACCACATTGTCTGGAGTACTGGTGGCTGGCGGTGCAGCTGCACCAGGACAGGCTGGTCGGTGCGGCTGCACCTGACCAGCTCTCTTAGTTAGCCTTTGGTTCTGAAAGGGTGCTGAGGGAAAAGAGGAGTATTTCAGAGATGGAGCCTCATGGAAAGTGAAAGGGAGAGGAGAACCAGAGATAGAATTGGACTGAGGAGACAAACAACAGTCGAAGGGTAATTTTTTTTGAGTGTTCAGTGTAAAGATGGTGGTAGAAGCAAGCAGCCTGGAGAGGGGATGAGATAACCCAAAGAAAGGGTGCTAAGGGAAAAGAGGAGTATTTCAGAGATGGAGCCTCATGGAAAGTGAAAGGGAGAGGAGAACCAGCCAAGAAGACATTGAAAGAACAACCAGAACAGAAACAGGAGCTCTCTTAGTTAGCCTTTGGTTCTCACCGATGATAGAGAAAGAGAAGAATGGGAAGGGTTTAGGAACAAAGATGAATTCCATAAAATGCTATATTAAGTTTAAATTGAAAACAATACTTCCAAGAAGAAATGTTAAAGAGGCCCAGAGATAGAATTGGACTGAGGAGACAAACAAGAGTCGAAGGGTAATTTTTTTTGAGTGTTCAGTGTAAAGATGGTGGTAGAAGCAAGCAGCCTTGAGGGGATGAGATAACCCAAAGAAAGGGTGCTGAGGGAAAAGAGGAGTATTTCAGAGATGGAGCCTCATGGAAAGTGAAAGGGAGAGGAGAACCAGCCAAGAAGACATTGAAAGAACAACCAGAACAGAAACAGGAGGACCCAGAGAGGATGGAATCACAAAAGCCAAGTGAGGACAGGATTTCAAGGAGGAGGGTATATTTAAGAGGGTCAAAAGTAGCCAAGAGATTAAAGAAGATGTAGATGCCCTAAGATTTGGCTAGGAATAGGTCATTAGAGACTTCAATGAGAGCAGTGTCAATAAAGTGAATAGGTTAGAAGCTGGTCTGGAGGAGATTAGGGGTGACATGAAAGGGAGAAATTTAGGAATTTAAGGTGGTGGTGCGTTCACTAATTGTGGAAAAGAAAGGAAAAATGGGAGATGAATTCATAGCTGGAGAGGAAGGTTGGGTCAAGATTGAAATTATTTTTTTCAGGATGAGGGAATCGGAGCATTCTTCTCTTCTGTAGAGAAGAAACTAGAAGGAAGGTGAGAAGTTGATGAGGGTGAGGAAGGAAATGATAGTGATTGAAAGGATAGGGGCCCCTGGGTAGCTGGAGGGGTTAGAGGAGGAAAACTGGTGAGAAATTTCAGTGTTGGTGATGGGAAGAGGAGAGGATGTTGAAAGAGAAGGTGTGAGGAATCTTGTTCTTCTCTTCGGAAAAATCGGCAATCTTGCGTGGAAAGGGAGGATGGACAAGAATGGCAAAGGGTTTAGGAAGAAGTCAGAAGGTGAATGGGCTTCTAGAATGGTGAACATGGGAATCAAGGAGGGTAGAGAAATAGTGTACTTCCATCCTCCTGATCGCAAAACTGAAGAAGGGAATGACTTTGTAATGGAAAACGTGAGCATGATTGTGGGTCCTTTCAGAGGAAGTCACTGAGAAGTAAACTGGAGCAGATGAAGTATGTTAGGAGTAATCTGTGTTTTGAGAAACTGACCTTGAGGTAGGAGAGAGGGACACAAGAATAGAGGGTAGTGGAAATCCAGAGAAGAAAGTCAGTGACTATGTCAATGGAAGAGGAGGAGTAGTGTGTGAAGAAGAGATTGAGACTAGAGAAGTCATGGAAGTCCAAATATGTTAAATATTTTCCTAGCATTACTTTACCATGTAAGTCCTTGATGTGTTACCACAGGAAAGCAAAGTGGTTGTGAGATGCAAGAGGGGTGCCCTTTGTGATTGTTAGTTATAGAGGAGATGATCTGTACAATCACAAATGGAGGGATGGTTTCCACAAGAGAGGGTCATTATCAGGATGGGGTCCACTCCATAGAAATGTTTGAGAACCACCTTCTAGAATGAGACTATTTACCTATGGAAATCCAGATAAGTATAACACATATTATACATCTAATAAAGTTGTGGTGAAACATGTTTCTTTAAAATGCAAAATGTTAAGAATGTGTTTATCCTGGGTTAGATTGTGCCCCATCATATTAGACCTGTAACATGGTGCTACAGGGGGAGTAAGCATCTTATCTCCGAGCTGCTTGGATTGTCTTAAGGTGCAGGAGCAACAGCAGGGGCTGTAGATGGGCAGGGAGTAAGAGGAGCCAGGCCCTCGTGATCCCCTCCACGGGGGAATATAAGCTGCACCTTGAAAAGGGGTGAGGCAACTTATTTCCATCCCAGAGTGAGGGGAGCAGGGGAGGAATTGTAACTTTTGGTGCTGCCCCTGGTATGATGCAGCTGTATGCCCCTTAAACAGGGCTAAGACTAAAAGTTCTACCTAGCCCTATGTGTGCAGAGCGACCTATTGTATGACATCCTTACCTGTTCATTTACTTGTTTTAAGTATTTGGATTTTGTAAACTGTGATACATAATTTACATTATTGTTATTTAGCAACCTTAACTGGTAAAGTTTTGTGACTTTAGAAGAAGAAAATAGGATTTGCCATGCAATTAACATCTGGTATGCTGCCTTTAGGGCAGTCAATACCAAATGCTTTAAAAGAAAGGGGGGGAAAAAACAAACCCACCACACAATTCACTTATTGCTAGTTGGACAATCATGTGCCGGGCAAGTGGGTGTCAGAATTCCATCCTGACTCCTTCAATAACTGTTGCATCCTGAAGTGTGAAATTCAGTTACCCCTGTTTTAGTGTGCATTCCAAGATGCAGAGAAGCCAATAAGGTCATGTCTCTCAAAGTATTAATTATAGAATTAGCACAGATGTCTGGATGGAGAAAGTATGGGTATTCCAGCAATTCTAGGCTCATCTCTTTCCCCCCACAACTCTCAGTTGTTCTTTTATGTGCTTATGTCCAAGGGAAGAAAATCTGAGACAGGAAAACAAATTTGTTGCTAGCTTTACATTATGAATGTGGGGAGGGACTTTGCACAGCCACTTTCCAGTATGGGCTAAATATTTTTAATGAAACTGGTCAATGTGGTGCACTGGAAAAATAGCAAACAATTTTTTATTGACATTAATAATGCTAGATTATGGAAGTAAGTGCCTGCATGAGTTTTACATGGTTTTGTAAATTCATGCACTACACAAGGTTCTGTAAGGGCATGCACTATAGAATCTCGGTCGTGCACTATATTCTTTATAAATCTGATCCCTCATTAAGATATACTATTCAGCCTTTTGGCTTGTATTTTAATCCGCGCGAACCAAATTTATTACTCCATAAAACAGCATGTGGTGGTTGCTGTCACTTATTTGTATTTGGTTATCTATTTAATGTTCAGAATATTATTGCTGCTTTGTGTGGAATACAACAAAACAGACAAAAGCATTCTATTGAGGTCCATGGAATTTTAAGTCTATAAACTCAAATTAATGATTGCAAGAGTTAGTGTGCAAATATCTAACTTATAAATAGGAGAATAAACGTCCCTGAATGGCAGTTCATCTTATTTATACAGAAAATATCACCTTCATTTCTGTCCAAACCAAGGCTGCCAGTTTTCTGTGGCAGCTGTAAAAGTTTGTAATTTTGAATTAAATTAAATTAATCTTGAAATATTTCAAAGAGTAAAAGACTTCAAATGAACAATGGTGCAAGGCTATTTTGAAGGCCTATATATTACTTATAAGAGGCGTAAATTCCATAAGAGTTTGGCTGTGCACTTAACAGTGAAAGGCCAAAAAGGATGCTGAACTCAAAGTGGGTTTTTTAATATGTTTTGGCTTTTAGGGTTTAAAACTTGGAAACCTATGCTGGAACTCATTGTAATTTTATATATGTTAAGTACTGTAGGAACACTACAAAAGAAATATTGTTGATCCTTTGTAAAACCTCAAGTATAAGTCTTGGAAGTTACAGCAATGTGAAATAACTATGTATGGGAAATAACTTTAATTATAAGATTTGTATGTGAACGATACATAAGACCCTTAGGGTCCAGGGCCCAGGACTGCAGCACTACCCGGCAACTTGTATCGCCAGGCTGCCACCCAGCAGTAACTGTAACCAGCTCCATTCCCATGACCTGCTGTGGACACAGACACATGGGAAGTTCTACCTCAAGGGTTTGACAGACGACAGTCTCATGGCTCCCTGCCCTATGTAAACCCAAAGAGCATCGAGGAAGTGTTCAGGCAACAGTGTGGATCTCTTGTAGTTACCATAACCGTTCCTGATCCTCAGTTCCTGGCTTTGACCTCAGCTTGATTTGGACTTTACTTTTGGACTTCGTCAATACCCAGGGTCATAGTCTCAGGCCTTGAACCTGACTATGAACTTCTCTGCTAGACTCAGGTTTGCCCGTGCTCTGACCCTTGCTGCTGACTGTTTTAAAAAATAAAAGTTTTTATTTTTAAACATTGAGCATTTTCCAATATAACTATGTAGATTCTAATCTCACAGTTCTGTGGGCTGTATAAAACAGCAAGTGAATACAAGATTGCTTATGGAGGTACCAATAGTTATGATCTTACTTGATGATCAATATTTTTCCTATCAACTGATATCGGGGGACTGAATTTCTCTAAATTGCCTAATTACTACTTTTCTTGTAATGTCCAAAGAATCAAATCTATGTCAATCATTTTAGCAATAGCTTTATGATAAATTTAAGGGTTACACAACAATTTTTACTCTAATTTGATTTTCTTTCCATTATGTTAGTTGCCTTATGACAGTGTCAATGAATGAGCTATAACTATGTAGATCATAGTGGATATTTGGCACTCCTACAGAATCAGAATGATTGGGAAAGCGGGTATAAATGATATAAGCCTAACAGAATGTCCATCATTTGGTATCACTACTGCTCAAATCCTGATGAAACACATGACTAGCAGAAGTCAATTTGGAGATTATTTAAGGATGTCTGGCAATCTACAGGTTAATAGAGCTCAATTGAATTTGCAAATGAGTAATATATATAAACAAAGAAAACAACTTTTTCTGCCCCATCAAAGTTAATCAAATAATGGTAGATGGACACCCAGCATATTGTCTGTGACTATGCCAGACTTCTTGTGGCTGAACTGCTATTGAAGGGGGTGAGTGACAAAGCAGGAACTGGGCGTGGGCAGATTGTAGGAGGGGCAGTGCATCACTGCACAGATCCACCCATCCTCCCATTCCTTTGGGGACTACATAAATCCCCAAGAAGGCTGCTTTACCATTTGCTTTGAGTAGCTTTCATAAAGTGGCTCTTCAGCTGAGCTCTAGCGTGCCAGACTGGGAGGAGGATTCCAGATCTTCATGGCCCCAGGCATCTGTCCAGCTAGTAGGACCAGGTACTGGACTCTGGACTGAGTCAGATCAACTATGGACAGGACTTGATACTGCTGTCAGTGTAAGCAATGGCAAAACACTCATCAGTTTCAAAGGGGTATGGTTGGGCCAATAGTGTTAATATTGACTTTATGGTACAATAATTGATGTGCAAAAGAATTGTCAGAATTTTATTTGACTGATTTTGATTTATAGACATGCTAAAAGGGGTACACATCCATATGGTGTAGGTGTCTTTGTCATAACTTAAAAATATATACTAACTGACAATTTAAGATAACCTGCCACAGGCAATTCACTGCCCTGACAATTACAATTCTCTTTGCCGCCGCCCCCAACCCCCACCCCAGATCCATTTTTAGATGCCTGGGAAGGAGCTCAGTCTTACAATGATCCTTGATGGTTTTCTGATTCAGGCCTTTTCATATTCAAGGGGGAATTGAATTTCAAAATCTTGGATCCTTCAGAACATGCCCTGCCAGCAGCCCCTCTCAATTTCTGTATATCAAAGCATATTCCTGATACTCTGTATTTCAATAAATACATTAATTAAAATAAATTATTCATTTTTTAAACTATGGGTTTAGCTTACAAATTCTCCATTGCTAAGAGTGAATGTGTGTTTTCATTCATATAAGTCACAAAATTGTAATGTAACAAAACAATAAAATGGGTGATATTTTACTGCCAGAAAAACATCAAGTGATATAAAAAGTGCATGCTTTTACAATCATTCTGTATTTCTCTTGATATTTGTTATAAATTTAATTTCATAGTGAAACCAACAGACTATTCTGAGGGATTTCTCCACTTAAAAATTTTTTTTAAAAAGAACAATTATAAAATAGCAATAAATCAGAGTGGTGGTATTACCTAATATCACCACATCGGTGCCTTGCATTTCACACTACTGGTAGGTGTAGTTTTAATTGGGAGAATCACCACATGCTTCCATATTAACTTCATTATTCCAATGTTGCACGAGCATGTCCGATATAAGTATTCTTTTTCAATTGCATATTATTCTGTCAAACTACTTTTTTTAACTGAAATTTTCCTCAGCTCAGAGTGACTTATTTCTTTTAAGCTGGAGCAAAACGGGTTCAGACAAATTAAAGAATGAAGAGTAAAATTTTTTATTGTTTGCAACTTTATTTTGAATACCACTAGCTCTTCAGAATGAGATTATAGAAACTTGAAATTTGGCAGGGATATATGTAACAGATGTGCCTTTTTTTGTGGTGTGTGAAAATCCTTTTTGATTTGTGTGACTTATAAGGGCTAAAAAGCCTACTTTGCACATGGACTTGTTTGTTACACAGGAACAGGTTTTTACTGAATCTGCCAATGTTCCAGTGGCACTGTGCATGCTTATGCTTGTGATTCAGGTAGAAATTCTCATTCCATGTCTGATTGTGCTGGCATATTTATGAAAGTTGAGTAAAATTTGTTTTAATGTACAGGTGCCTGGAGATCATGATTTATAAGGATGTTTATGGCATGAGACAAAGCTCCTTTTGGAGCCCTCCAACTTTCTGCTGCACTCCAAAGAAACCCTGCCTTGTTCCATACAACATGGAAAAATGACGGAGTAAGATCAGGATCACAAATCTGCTTCACTCAATTCATAAAATTGGGCACTCAATGAAGCATGTGTCCACACAGAGGCTCTTCTTGCAAGTCTCCTCATAATATGCAGGACCAAGTTATACTGCTGTCTAACAAATAACAGTTGCTGTGGTATGCTACTAAGAACACATGATAGAAATATTTTTAATTGTTTTAAATATCAGTACTTGAAGGTCAGTCCACCTATTTAGGCATCTAAATATGGACATCAACTTGATTTTTAAGACTCTTACCTAAATATCAAACAGCAGCGTCATTCACTAAAGATCGTTCAGCCTTCACATGAATGAGACAGGGGTTCTGTGGATAAAGTATTATCCCCTTGTTAAAGACTGTATCAAAATGTGTACATACAAGGGAGCAGAGTTAAGATTTCACAGACAACCTTACCTTTGATATTTTCTAATTTAGAGTGATATACTTTGTATTCTTCAAATGTGTATATTTAAATTAGGAAGGTCACTGGTGCCCTACAATGCACCTTCATGAGCTTTAAGAGGAGTTAGATGGGGCGGGATGGGGAACAGGTCTCAGCCATAGTATGGTTCTTTGGACTCCCACGTGAAAACATACAGCACAGTCCCTTCTGCCCCAAATGAACTGACATGGTTTCAGTGGAGACAAAGGCCAGTAGGGATGAAGGTGGCTCCTATAGCCCTCTTAAGGCTTATGGGCATTAGGAGTGGCCCCAAATGAGCTTCCTAAAGATAACTGAAGATGCTTCTCTTTCACACCTTGATAGGCCCACAGGAAGACAGAAGGGAAGGCCATCCTGATCACCATCTCCTGGGCTTTCTGCTCACTCCAGCCATCCCCTAAAGTTTGCAGGATCAGGGCACTAGTCCTACAGACCTCAGGTGACTTGTAGAAAGTGGGGTTGGATGAGAGCAGGAGGCTAGAGGAAGTGATCAGGGAATTTTTCCTCCTTCTTTGGAAATCTTGAAGTCTGCAGGCGGAAAGAACCCACCCCCCCCAACTCATAACCCTTTGGAAAGAGATTTTTTTTTCTCTGTTTGACCAGCCTCCCTCGCAATCACTTATGCTTTGAGTTATATCTGTGCAAGGAAACAAGGGACTTCATTTGTATCTTTTCTTTCAGGTTTAGATCTCCAGCTGTAATCTGACATTTTACACGGAGCTTTTCAAGCTGAAATTGCTGAGCTATGTTCAAAAAATCCAAAGTTATGAACTTTTGAAATTTAGATTTCAGTCAGCTAAATTTTGGACCTGGGCACCAAAAGAAGTTTTCACAAGTACTTAGTGCTTCCGTCCCATTTTCAAAATGACTGGGACACCTGGGAGCCTAATTGTGATTTGAAGGTCAAAAGGATATAGGCTCCTAAGTGCCTGAATCACTTCTGAATATTATACTCTAGATCTTAGCTGGATGAGTCTAGTAAACTAGACTTTTTATAGTCTTTTCACTTCTCTACTTTTCTCGTTTTGGGAGGCTTTTTGAATAGGATGGTTTTGGGAGGGGTAGCTGGTCCAAAGAAGCAAAATCTGTTCAGTGTTTTCGAACACCAGTAAATTCCCCTATTTTTAGGGTGACATAATTCAGGAAGCCTTTTTCATGTCATGAAAATTTAGTAGAGTCTACAAGTTTTGAGACTAATTACTTTAGTAGGTATTTTAGAGGGATTGCCAGAATCAGAGACTTGCACTCAAAACTTATTTGCAACCCTAATTATGTAGTGATTGTCAACATGCTAATTTTTGTAAAATGGCCCAAATGACCACCTCATCAGAAATTATTCACCTAGAATCACTCTTCTAAAAGAGACACCAAGCACAGTGTGGATTAAATGATTTTGCAGTATCATTTTTTCACAATGATGTAGCGTGGAAAAGTGTAGCCCACAATTTCTATGAATTAAACATAGCCAGGTAGGTTTTTGATGTATTTCAGGGCAAAGGAACATTTTTTTCTTTACTAGCGCGTGTTGAGAGCAAGGATTTAGTTTCTAGAGTAGTTGTACTATTGCCACTTTCAACTGACACTTAATTGATTAACAGATGGTAAGTAAGGGTATGTCTACATTGCAGCTGGGAGCGAGTCTCATAGTGGAGGTAGACAACTTGTGCTAGTGTGGCTCAGAATAGCTAGTGGATGTGCTAAAAATAGCAGTATGGATGTTGTGCTTCTGGCAGATACTTGGGCTAGATGCTCAAGATCAGACTCGGAGGATAGGGTGGGTTTGAGAAGCGGAGCTACTACCCAAGTTGCAAAGTCCACACTGCTATTTTAAGTGCACTAGCTTGTAGACTCACCCAAATAATAGGGAATTAAAATCTCTTCCATATGTTGGGTGTCAAATCCTGATTGCTTTACTTATGCTCATGGAAGTCAGTAGGATTACTCATGTGGGCAAAGTGAGTAGGATCTGGTTGTATATATTCTTAATGCAGTATCAGAGGGGCGTTTCTGTGGATTCTACAGCAAGAATAATTGTAGAATAGCAGTAGTTTCCTATATTAAAATTGCTGTTCTTCAATGTAGAATGATTACATTATAAAGTCCAATCCAGGATAAATTTAATGCGGGTTCGCTTAAAGTAAATCACATCGAGATAGAAATAAAGGATTATATTTGTCTAAATCTTTTAGGCTCCAGCAACTACCCAGTCATAACTGTCACTAAATGTTTGCATAATTATACTTTGATTACAAGATGATTCAAAATTGTTGATGCAAAAATAGCCGTCTGGCATTTTGTGTTGTTTACTATAAGAGTGGAAATAAATAAAAGCAAATCACACAACAATCTTAATTGGGACCCTCTGGAGAGGATAATATACACTGAGGATTTATGTATAAAAGCACATAGTTATAACACTGGTGATAGAACTTAATGTCAATTGGAAATTCATTCCAAAAAATGGAAATCGGATCAAATAAATCCAGATTTATACTTGGAAATGTTGAATAAGTGTTATAAAAGAGAAGCAGATAAAAATATGCTTTAAATATCAAAACTAGATTTGAAATATGGGTTTCGTATCAAGATGTGGTTTTTATGTAAATCACATCTTTGTAGTGTCAGGAAAAGTTGTAAACAAGACTCCACTATTTTTCAATAAGTAAAGGTAATGGTTTCAAATGTAAACATAAACCAGGCCCATGTCCTGCAAAAACTTAAGCCCCTGCTTACTTTGAAACATGCGAGTAACCTCATGGATTTCATTAGGGCTACTTACTTTCTAAAATGGATATACATAAGTCTTTGCAGGATTGAGGCCGAAAATAGCTTCCAAGTACAAATCCATAGAATATTTTTTTCTCTTCACAGAAGCTTGGCATTTTTTTTTTTTTAAACTATGGGTTGCAATCGTATCCTTTATGAAGTCAATGGGAGTTTTGACATTCACGGCATTGGAGTCAGAATATCACCCATGATCTCTTAAAATGCATAGGGTTAAACGGTTAGGGTGATTTACAGACTAGTAAGCCTTATCTGTCCATGGTAAATTGGTCAGTTTATACTTCTAGATGTTTTATAATTCTATTTAGATTGTTATAGAAGGTCTAACCAGAACTGAGTCTACAAAGGAAATTTGTGCATCACTAGTAGACTAGCACTTTTTGAATAATGACAGGTTTCAGAGTAGCAGCCGTGTTAGTCTGTATTCACAAAAATAAAAGGAGTACTTGTGACACCTTAGAGACTAACAAATTTATTTGAGCATAAGCTTTCGTGAGCTACAGCTCACTTCAATGGATGCATTCAGTGGAAAATAAAGTGGGGAGATTTATATACACAGAGAACATGAAACAATGGGTGTTATCATACACACTGTAAGGAGAGTGATCTCTTAAGATGAGCTATTACCAGCAGGAGAGTGGGGATTGGGGGGGAAAAACCTTTTGTAGTGATAATCAAGGTGGGCCATTTCCAGCAGTTGACAAGAATGTCTGAGGAACAGTGGGGGAGGGGGGAAATAAACATGGGGAAATAATTTTACTTTGTGTAATGACCCATCCACTCCCAGTCTCTATTCAAGCCTAAGTTAATTGTATCCAGTTTGCAAATTAATTCCAATTTAGCAGTCTCTTGTTGGAGTCTGTTTTTGAAGTATTTGTGTTTGAAGAATTGCCACTCTTAGGTCTGTAATTGAGTGATCAGAGAGATTGGAGTGTTCTCCGACTGGTTTTTGAATGTTATAATTCTTGACGTCCGATTTGTGTCCATTTATTCTTTTACGTAGAGACTGTCCAGTTTGATCAATGTACATGGCAGAGAGGCATTGCTGGCACATGATGGCATATATCGCATTGGTAGATGCGCAAGTGAACGAGCCTCTGATAGTGTGGCTGATGTGATTAGGCCCTATGATGGTGTCCCCTGAATAGATATGTGGATAGAGTTGGCAACGGGCTTTGTTGGAAGGATAGGTTCCTGGGTTAGTGGTTCTGTTGTGTGGTGTGTGGTTGCTGGTGAGTATTTGCTTCAGGTTGGGGGGCTGTCTGTAAGCAAGGACTGGCCTGTCTCCCAAGATCTGTGAGACTGATGGGTCGTCCTTCAGGATAGGTTGTAGATCCTTGATGATGCGTTTGAGAGGTCTTAGTTGGGGGCTGACGGTGATGGCTAGTGGTGTTCTGTTATTTTCTTTGTTGGGCCTGTCCTGTAGTAGGTGACTTCTGGCTCTGTCAATCTGTTTCTTCACTTCAGCAGGTGGGTATTGTAGTTGTAAGAATGCTTGATAGAGATCCTGTAGGTGTTTGTCTGAGGGGTTGGAGCAAATGCGGTTGTATCATAGAGCTTGGCTGTAGACAATGGATCGTGTGGTGTGGTCTGGATGAAAGCTGGGGGCATGTAGGTAGGAATAGCAGTCAGTAGGTTTCTGGTATAGAGTGGTGTTTATGTGACGATCGCTTATTAGCACCGTAGTGTCCAGGAAGTGGATTTCTTGTGTTGACTTGTCCAGGCTGAGGTTGATGGTGGGATGGAAGTTGTTGAAATCATGGTGGAATTCCTCCAGGGCTGCTTTTCCATGGGTCCAGATGATGAAGATGTCATCAATGTAGCGCAAGTAGAGTAGGGGCATTAGGGAATGAGAGCTGAGGAAGCGTTGTTCTAAGTCAGCCATAAAAATGTTGGCATAGTGTGGGGCCATGCGGGTACCTATCGCAGTGCTGCTGATTTGAAGGTATACATTGTCCCCAATGTGAAATATTTATGGGTGAGGACAAAGTCATAATGTGATATATGCCATCATGTGCCAGCAATGCCCCTCTGCCATGTACATTGATCAAACTGGACAGTCTCTACGTAAAAGAATAAATGGACACAAATCGGATGTCAAGAATTATAACATTCAAAAACCAGTCGGAGAACACTTCAATCTCCTTGGTCACTCAATTACAGACCTAAGAGTGGTATTTCTTCAACACAAATACTTAAACAGACTTCAACGAGAGACTGCTAAATTGGAATTAATTTGCAAACTGGATACAATTAACTTAGGCTTGAGTAGAGACTGGGAGTGGATGGGTCATTACATAAAGGAAAATTATTTCCCCATGTTTATTTCCCCCCTCCCCCACTCCCCACTGTTCCTCAGACATTCTTGTCAACTGCTGGAAATGGCCCACCTTGATTATCACTACAAAAGGTTTTCTTCCCGCCTCCCCCTCCCTGCTCTCCTGCTGGTAATAGCTCATCTTAAGCGATCACTCTCCTTACAGTGTGTATGATAACACCCATTGTTTCATGTTCTCTGTGTATATAAATCTCCCCACTGTATTTTCCACTGAATGCATCCGATGAAGTGAGCTGTAGCTCACGAAAGCTTATGCTCAAATAAATTTTAGTCTTTCAGGTGCCACAAGTACTCCTTTTCTTTTCACTTTTTGAATGAATCAATAAAATAGTGGATATCAAAAAATCAGTTGATTTAATGTATTTGGAGTTTAAGAAAGTCCTTTACAAGAGATTACTGAAGAAACTGAGTAGTTTTGTTTTAAGAAGCAAAGTATTCTCATAGATCAAAATCTGGCTAAGAATCAGAGGGAAAAGAATAGGAATAAATAGTCAAGTTTTGCCCGCCTGTGAATAGAGACAAAACTGTTACAGTATAACAGAGTTTAGGGAAAGACATTCTACATCCATTTAATGAGGGGAAAAGCCCTGGCAGAGGGGAGTGCTTTCATAAATGTTTGGCTCCTGGGTCTGCAATGGACTGTACTTTTGGGGGGTAAATCTGCTTTATTGGGTAGGAAAAGTAACTATTGATATGCTTAGATTCAGATTTGTTGTGATTTTTTTTGTATTGTGACCACTTGCTTCCACCACTCTATTTACAGTAAAATTTGTATTCTTTCTTTTAAAAAAAAAATCTTTTTTATTATAAATGCTCATAAGGGCTATGTGGTTTACAGGAGTAGTGGGTTAAGGTAAGACTGCTAAACTGAGATACACTGCACCTTTGGGGATAGAGGATTTGGAATTGCTGTGGGTAGCCAATCTCTCTGGAGCTGGATATCACAGGGGAATGATTCAAAGGGATTCGGGGATTTGGGTGCACCTATTTGTTTACCTGCAAGGCAAAGACAGGGCTGGCCTAAGCCCAGAGGAGAATGCTTAAGTGGCTGAAGGACTGGCAGCATCAGGAATACCCAGCTACCATAAGACAACTCTCATTAGCGACAGTGGGTAAAAGTGACTTGGCGTCCTAGGTGCTCTGAGATCCATCAGTCTTTTCCAGGAAAGAGGGATGTACACTGGTGGTGAGATGTGCTGCTTTTAGTCTGCATTAGCTCTTCAGATAGAGGCTATCCATATCTGATGCTCTCAATCCAGTGCCTTTCATAAGCATTGTCTTTTACTTAAAATATTTTTTTAAAATGAATACGTGGACTGAAGTGACATGATCTGTTTTCCAGCAGGTTTCCAAAGGCATACAGATCCTGTAGCAAGAAGGCACTTCCCACATGCTGCTCACAGGATGGACTATATGGATTTTGAAGATGATAGCCGTGGATGGTGGTTTGACATGGACATGGTGATAATCTACATTTATTCTGTCAACTGGGTCATAGGATTCATTGTTTTCTGTTTTCTTTGTTATTTTTTCTTTCCTTTTTAGGGGACTGCATTGGTTAGTAAAACTGAAGAATCATGCAAACAAAGACAATGTAAATAGAAATGGTTTGAAGTAACGAATGCAGATTTTTCTTTGTGTGGGCTGGAGTGTTTATGATTCCAAATTGTATTAGGCTGTACCAGACATGACATGGGGCTAATGATCTAATTACTGGATGCTTCTGATATAGGTATCAAAGATTTGAGCTTTGCTGAAAACTTAATGTGAAATCCTGGCCTCATTGAAGTCAGTGGGAGTTTTGTCATTGATTTTATTGGGGCTAGGGTTTCCACCCATAATGTGTAAAATCACCAGTATGTAGAAATGGACCATCAAGATTTGTTTTGAGGAGTTACTGCTCAGAGGGATGCAGCCTGGTCTGGTAGACCAGAGTTCAGTTTTTGGCTCTGTACTGATATACTGTGCAACCTTAAGCAAGTCATATCATCTACTGGTGCCTCAATTTCCTCATGTGTAAAAGGGGGGTGATGGAGGGAGGATCCTCCAACACTGACAATGTGTCTCAAAGTTAATTATTAGCACCTTTCATGTGGAAGGATCTCAAAACACTTTAAGCTCTGTCTATATATGGATGCAACCACCATTTAATGCTAGCCACGCTACAAAACATTTTTAAAGTAGAGAAAATGGAAGAACTTCTCCAACTGATGCCACTGGAGGGATTTCTGATACTATAATAAAATGTAAGTACACAAAGATAGGTCACAGTGGCTAAAACTTCTTCTACTTTTGAGAAGTACAAGGGAGTGTTTAATTTCAAGGGACTCAGTCCTGTAAGCTACTGAGAACGCTCACCCTGATCCAGGAAAGCACTTAAGCATGAGTAGTCCCGTTAACTTCAGGATTTGCATTGATAACCTCAGGAGCTGCTGCTGGTTATTCAGTATGTAGCACTCTTTCAGTGTAGCTAATACCATTCCATTAGATTGCTAGGAGATGAAGTGGACTTGAATAACTGTAATGGGACTGCCCAGGAACTTAAAGTTCAGAATGTGCTTAAGTACTTTGCTGGCTCAAGGCCAGAAATAAGCAAGGCCTCAGACTTGTATCTTATCTGAAAGATGGCCCCTCCAGTAGCACATTGGCTCCTAGCTGTTTTCCTCAAGCTGTATAAAATAACTTCTTAGATTAGACTGCCCTTTGAGGATTTTTTTACAGTTAAAATACCTGTACAGCTAAAATTATGTTGACTGAATGGATGTTTACTTTCTTTTAATATTGCTCTAAAGGATACTGGGAAGTGTAGTAATTTCACCATCAACATACTTGTGAGCAAAAGAAAAATTTAGTGTATGCAATTACTTTCCCTCTAATTACAATAGGTTGTCTTGTATTATTGATAGATCATTAGGCATAACTTCTCTTCTCTCCCCCCCTACCCCCCATTAAAACTTCAGAGGTTTTAATAAAACTCACAGCACAATAAAACTCTCTGCAAACTTAAAACATGTTTCTCAGCTATGCCAGAATTCAAGTTATAGCTTTTGGTTTTTTAAAATTTGCAAATCAACTGTTCCTGGCTCAGTGAAGAGAAGGGATGTAAAGCACCTTTTCAGCCAAAATGTACTTGCGCTTCCTGAGGTCAGAAAGCGTTAGACTGAAAGGATGTATCATGAAATAATTGCTTTAGCTAATTGGTGCTATTT
Organism: Dermochelys coriacea; assembly: GCF_009764565.3. Classification (NCBI taxonomy): domain Eukaryota; kingdom Metazoa; phylum Chordata; order Testudines; family Dermochelyidae; genus Dermochelys; species Dermochelys coriacea. Next base: position 41,640,522 of record NC_050072.1, read on the forward strand.
TAAAATGTAAAACACGATTTTTTTGGGAAATAATTAAATGAGATTTAAGTAGGGTGTTTCTCAGATGAATATATCAATTAGTTAATATTTCAAAATGTATTCTTATATAAGAAATCTATTCCAGACAACACCAATTAAGTGAAAGTAAACTTTCATAGAAAATTTCTAGTAGCACTGTATCATGGATTTATTCTGAAAGATGAAACAGGAAGGGAGACAGTCAAATGTAGTATTGCCTTCTTCTGTATAATTACAAGAGTTGATAATTGTGGGTGGATACATTGTTCTAATTTAGTATAAACATTTTTATATGACATATATAACATTTCTAAGGCGCATGTACATATTAGTCAAGCTATATATTTTGTCTATACTGTTGTTTTGGTTAGTTAATTTGGCTATGAATTGCAAAGAATAATGAATAATCAGATACTAAAGGGATGGATTTAGTGTTTCAGTTTTTATATAAAGCTGTTTCTCCTTCAGAGAGACCCAGAAGGGGTAGAATAGTTGTAAGCTGCTTTTCTCTATTGCCTCTTTCCAAATGTTTTTAAACTTTGAAAATGTTAGTTCATTATTACTGTCTCAAATGTGCTTCCATTGAAATTTTGTCACAAAAATCCTATTGACTTCAGTGGGAACTGGAGTAGGTCCTTTTGTGAGCAGTTTTATTCTTAAGCACTTGGTCTTGTTCTGGAATGTATTCTAATCTATGAGGTTATTACAGAGTTTGCAATAAAATCTGAAGTTGTTTGACACAGCTGTAAAATATTACAATAGATATTGGGTGGAATCAAATTTGAATATTTTTTTTCAACCCATGTTATGTTTCTCTTTTAATTCTGATTTTGGGAAGGAGTAGAGATTTTGTGGGGAGAGGCGTTATAATGAATACAATTATCTTTTTTCATGCTAGCATTCTTAATTGTGTTTGTACTTTATGTGGAAACCCAAAGGGACTAGAAACTTTAAACTATCAAGTTTGTCATAACCCACAGTGGCACATCAACTCTTTATTCTGGATCTGAATACATTCTATGGATGATTTAGTACTAAATGCCCATGTTGTTCTTCCAAACATATATAACTGCATTAAACAATGGCATAATGCGAGAGACCGAATGAGATTTTAGTGGCTGGTGCACAGTTGCTCATAGATGAGGTTTCATGCTCAGCTTCTGACAAACTTTTCATTAGCAGTTGCACTTTTACCCACCACAGGTCCTCCCCTGCCCCCCCATAGTCCCCTACCTCCTCCCCACCACCACCATTAAATACTTTTAAAAACTAGGAAATAACACACACATTGTTTTATGAAGCACATAGGCTTGCAATGCACAGCATTCACAGAAATATACATGTGAATGTAAGTGACAAACCACAAAAGCAAGAATATGAAAAGTTCACACCTTACCATTGCCAAAACTATCAAGGGCCCCAGACCATACTCCACTCTAGCCCCAGAGATGCCAGATTTCCATCAGCCCCTGTGACCCAGGGAGCCCCTTAGTGCCAACTGGCAGAGGGTACACCATACCATAACTCTCATCTGGCCTTACATACTCATTGCCCCAACTCACCATAATCTGTATCTAAAAGTTGTCATGTAAAGTGTCATATGCAAACTGGTAACATGCTGGTAATTAATCTTCATGTTTGTACATACGTGTGGTATATAAAGAATTCTAGATGTTTGCTGAAAATATGTTTCTCAAATGTGTTTCATGGACAGTGCCAAAGCACAACAAAAGGAATGTTGTTTTGCAGGCTTGGTTGTGTCTCCAACGTAAAGTAAGCAAGGTGTGACCGAAGACTATTAAAAACACATTTACGTGCAAGGTAAACAATGCCATCAAGCAAGCGAATGGGGAGGGAAGATGACCAGTTAACAGTCTTGACAAGAGATGGAGACTACACCCCTAAGAAGCCTTCCTGCCTCTTGAAATAGGGTCAATGAACTTTGGAAGATAAAACAGAGGGCAAGAAGCCATTTTGTCATCCTTCACCCGAGGAGACAAAGAAAAGTGCTTTGGGCTCCATGTTGGATCCTGGCTAAAGATGGGCCAGCTAAGCTGGAAGAATGACACTAGTGAGAGAACTATTTTGAACAAAAGACTCTAGTTTAAATTCAGTTTTAGTTTTAGAATTGCATTTTTACTTTTGTTTGTAACCATTTCTATCCCTACTCCTTCTATTTGGTATCACTTAAATTTAGATTCCATTGTTAATAAACTTGTTTTACATTTACAAAACCACCTCAGTGCTGTGTATTAAATGAAAGGGTAAAACCCTCAGCTTATCTAGCAGGCTTGTGTGTATTCTGTCTCTTTGGAGGTAGCAAGTTTAACTCCTGTGAGGGTCCAGTGAGAGAGACTGGATGCTGATGGGGAGATGGTTTTGGGGAGACTCAGGACAGGAAGGGCTGTTGGGGTCACCCTGCAAGGAGTAACCAGGCTGATGGAAGCCTGGTGCTGTGCTGTGAGCATGCTACTGGCAGCAGGGCTCTCCGCCAAAGTTGCACAGGGCAGGCCATGACACAACCCTCTCCTGAAGCATCATGGGTCCTTACTGTCTGCCTGCACTCATCTCTTTTTAACAAACTACTCTTGCCCAACACAACCAACTCCTACACCACAAGTACTCGTGCTGGGGGAAAGTAACCTGGGTAAGAGGTGTGTAAAAGGGTGAAAGAAGAGCAGAGGTTAGGCTATGTTGTGTGCTCTGTGATAAAAGATAGTTGTGCTAATGGCCAGGTGTTTACTCCAGGGAGCAGGGGGGGGAGAGGAGGAGCAAGTATGGACAGTAAGGGGGCTTACTTGAGCATTTCAGCCTCTTTTGTGAGTGGGGATGTGGCAACCCTAACTGTGTCACAATAAAGCTTTTTCTGTATTAACAAATGAATCCTCACAACTGGACCCACTTTACACAGGGGGAAACGGAGCTGAGAGTTTGATTTTCCCAGTGCCACAGAGGGAGTAATTGTCAGAGCCAGTATTAGAATTGTGACATGTTTGCCTCCCGCTCCTGTCTTCAGGCTAAGTCCATCGTTATGGTTTCTCTTGTAGTAATGGAGAGTATGGGGAAGCGCACGTTACCACTCGCTATCAGGTACGTCTTCTCTGCCTAAATGGAAAAACTGAGTTTCCAGTGCCATCAGCAACTTTTATATTTCGCTTAATTGTTTTTTCAAGCCTGCAAAAGAGCTAAAAATAAAAAAAGCAACTCAGAGCTGAAATGGCTTGTCATAAAAAGCCTTCTGTGAACAATTAATTCATCTTCGGAGTAAAAAGCGAACCTGTTTGAGGCATCAAAAGAGCATTGGCAATAAGAGCAGGAATCTGAAAGAAAGTTTCTGCTCCAAATCCACATGGTCCCTAGTACTTCCTTGGACAACATGGAGTCTTCATACCTAGGCTGTGGAAGTAGGGGAGCAGGGATTGTCTTCTTCATAGTATGCTCCCTCAACCCTATAGAAACCCTTCTGAAGTTCCAACTGCGTAGGTGGAAAGGGGTGCGGGTCACTGTCAAGTGTGGGGTGTAGAAATCTGAGGTCTTTTTCACACCTCACCTCCCACTCACTTTTTTCTGAGGTTTTGGGGTGGGGGTGAGGGGAAGTACTTTGGATTGGGGGGGACATTCTGGGGACTGTCCTGCTTGGGGGGGAGTCCTTGGGCATGCAGGGCCAAAGTGCAGTCTAAAGATAAGGAGCTCTACTTGTGGAGACCCCTTCCCTCCTGTTGTTCACACACAATCCTCTGATTAAGGATTGGAACCCTTAGCTTGTTCCACAGTGGGGAAAATTACTAGGAAACTGGGTAGAACATATTTTCCACTTAGTTGCATCAAGCAAGTACAAGTAGGGGAAATTTGGTCGGGGAAATTTTATTTATTTATTTCTGTTTTAAAATGTCTATACTTCTCTGGTTGAAGCAACACATGGTGCTTTATAAATTTTCTTTTATTGATACCTTGATTAGCTGCATCTAGGCAATACATCCAATTTCATGTCAGATGCCAGTTCAAACTTTAAGAGGCACATTCTATTCTCATACTCATAGTAAAAGCTACAGTTGCTGTATTTCTCCAACTATAGAGTTGAGGAGACCAACAAGGAAAAATGAGGAACCAACAGTTCAAGTTTGATTCATTTCATTGCCAGAAAATAGTTCTTTGGGGCTTACTGTTTTTATGTATTTACTTCTGAAAATCTGAAGTTAGCAATTTAGAAAGATTTAGGTCAAGATTTTCAAAAGTGACTAATGATTTTGGGAGCCTCAACTTTTGGTGCCCAGTTTGAGACACATTAGAGAGGCCTGATTTTCAGAAAGCGCTGAACCCATCCCCCTAAAAATCAGGCCTTTGTAAACTGTTTCATGGAGAACACCCAAAGCACTAGAAGTATCCAATATAAATCCACTTTGAAAATCTTCACTTTAGGGGCTGATCCAGTAGTCATTAGTCAATTGGAGTCTTTCCAGAGTTGTGTAATTACAGCAAGGGTCTAACTCCCCATTTATGCAAGCAACTGGACTTCTGCCTTTACAAACTTTAGCCATTACTGTATAGGATGCTCGAATGGAGGAGGTTTTTTTTCCAACATCTTCTAAAATTAATTTGCTCATATTTCCTGTAGTGCACAGATGGCCAAATTCTGCCTAGGACACTTGTGTAATCCCAACGATTTAAAAAGGGAAAAATCTGATGATCCACTGGATTAGAAACGTACAGGATTCTTTAGCCATTTATTTAACTTTTGTAATTCTGGTAAGCATACATTAACATCCAACTAAAGTAAATAGTGCTCTTTGGAATTACTTTCCTGCATTATGCAGTGAAAGCTTAGCTGTAAACTATCATCTTTAATCTAGGACACTATACTTTTTACTTGATTGTATTTTTACATGGTAAATTATTATCGGGGGAAATTGTTCCTAGAATTGTGCTCAGGGATATCTGAGCCGGTGCTGGGATTTCATTAAGCTTCTTTAATTAAAAATTAACAGTCAAATCTTATGGGACAAACAGCTTCATTTTGTATGCATTCTGGCAAAAAAATGCTGAACAGGCCAACAAAAATGATCCTGGACTTGTTAGTAGACATGTACTTAGTAATAAAAAAACCAGGACTTGCTTGTCAAAGAAATCCTATCAGCAGGACAGAATTAAATTGGAATTCAAAACCACTTTGTATTAGGATCAGATTGTGCCATCTGATGCATGCATGTAATTCCCATTCAAGTCACTGGGAATTGAGACAGGACATTTGAAGGAAGAATTTATTCCTTTGAAGTTCCTTATGCAAAAATTCCTGAACACTGTCAGTGCTTCGAGTGCCCTCTGCAGGCTGCCATTCATGGGATGCACATCTGGTACAGCTCTGACAATGGACCCTTTGATGATAATGCTGCTGGAGCATGCCCATACCCCATCCTGCCCCTTTCCTCCTGTTTGTGAACATTCTGAGGGTGAGGCTATATAAGAGGTGTGGATGCTCTGGCTACTTCAGTTCCTTTCAAAATCCAGCTGGCAGATCAGGAAGCATTCTAGGTCCTTGGCCTGAATTCTTATCCTTAGGTGGTGCCTTTTACGCCTTTATCATTCTCATTAGATTAGGTTTTAGTATAAAGAGTTAGATTTTTAGTGTTAATGATCAGTTTTATTTCCTTTTAAAAAGAAAACATATTTTAAACAGTTGTTTGAATAGTTTGTGGTTAGAACTTTAGTTCTGCTATTAGGATCTGATGGTGGATCTGAAGATTCAGAGGCCAGAATTCAAGAGGCGTGCCTCATGTCCCTTGTTTTCTCTGGCATTGGATGCTCTCACATGATGCCTAACCTGCCTCAGGGAGAGACAGACTCCCTCCAGAAGCTCAATCTGCAGTATTTTCACTCCGACAGTTTGGAATGAATGTCAGAATAGACTTCAAGCAGTGCATCTGCAGGAGGCTCTGGCAACCAAGCCTTTCAGATCTGGCACATCTCTTGGACACATGAGTGAGCATAGACCAGCATCATCTCCTGATGCTCCTAGGGAGAAGAATCTGGAGAAAACTTTGCAGAAGTTTTCAAATTCCAAGAAACCTGTAGAACCCAAGAATGATCTTAAACAATTGGACCCAAAATTGAAAAGCAGAGAAACCACACAGGTGAGAGCCTCTGTCAGCTGAGTCAATACATGGGAGGGACACGATTGGATCCAGTCACTTTGGGTCTGGGAAAAGACAGTGCACAAGAAGGAATCTGTCCGCAGAGCCAAAAAGCACACTCAGTGGATGTTACAGAGCCATTATGGATCCTAGACCATCAGATCTCCTACAGTATAGAAGGATTCTCGTCCTACAATGAAGCAGACAATGAACATTTTGGATATTCTGAATCCAGTTCTCCATTCCAAGCCTCCTCAACAACTGGTCATGATATTTGTGGCTCCTATCCATCCAGATCTGCAATGCAAACATAACTTTAGATCCCCATACTATTGATTCTCCTCCAGAGAAGAGAAGAAGGGTGGAGAAGCTTCATGAATAACCACCTCATGTTTCCATGGGTCTCCTGGTAAGATGCTAAAGACCTATTCTATTCTGTCCCTGAGATCACTGATCTCTCATCTGCTATTGGAGTTGAATCCAAGGTTGAATCCTCCATTAGAAGTGGAGTCTGAGCACCTAGTCAGCCAGATAGGGCTTTTCATAAGGACAGATATTCTGCAAAACAAACATGCAGAGGATCCATACCATGACAGATACCATGAAATGGAACTGGGCATAGATTTCTGGGTGGATTATCATGTACCCCTTGGGATAGATGGCCCTTTCCCAGACATTCCTCAGAAAATCGCTATTCTACTAGAAATCTTCCCCCTCTCTAATAATGCAGGCAAGATTTCCATAATCAGATTTGACACTCCTAGATTTGTCTGGAATATTTAAAGAGAGAGCACTTACCTATCATCATACCAGTCACACTCTCAGAAGGGGGTGGGGGCGCAGAGATGCCTGAGGAATAGCAGCAAATGGATCCTGAACTGAGAATGCATTATTATTTCACAGATTAGTTGACAGGATGGCAGATGCATTGAAGATCCCCTCTGTGACCATTGAGTCTTCTAACCCAATCTTTGGCATCATTGGCTCTCCATCCGAAAACAGAATTATACTTCTGGTAAGTCTGTAGCAACTGCCAAAAGCAGTATAGTCTACTCCTGCTTCTGCTCGGTCAGTGGAAAAAAATGGTGGATAAATTATACCAATTGCCATATGAAAGTTTCTTGTTTTTTCACACTTGCCCAGAGGCTACTGTCCAAATGTTTTAGAGTTGTTCGATTCACTACACACCTTCTGAAAAAACAAGAAGGCTGGATGGGATGGGCAAAAAGTTATTTTCTTCTGCTATACTTGGTATAAGAGTGGCTAATTATCAAGTTGTTGTCACATGAGCGAGCATAGACCAGCATCATCTGCTGTTAATACCATTTCTGGGAAAAGATGGTGGTATTTGTACAATCTTTATGAAGGACAGCTTATTGCAAAACATGGTTTAAGGGGTTTATTTGTTTGCCTCTGACACTTTTGCCAGAGCAGCTGCTTCTACCACCTCTCTCAGATGATATGCATGGCTTAGATCATCAGACTGCCTCCAGAAACAAAGACTAAACAGATGAGGTCCGTGAGAGGATGAAAGATATGAGATCTATAGCCAGCTCTTTTGGGAAGATACCAACAGCCCCAAAGACTTGGTGCACTATTGTTCAGATATCAGAGGAAACAATAACTATCAGTGCACTTACCGAGAAAAGAGATTCATGTATACCTGTTCTTGAAACTGGCTAATCAAAGCATTGTCAGAAAAAAACTGTATTGGGAACTATGGCTTACACATGCACTTATTCAAGAAGTTAGCCCTAAGGATGAACTGAGAGAAATCACTATTGAGACTTGCACAGAGGATTCCTATCATAGGGGCAATACTGGACTCCCACATTGGCAAAGCATTCCTGACAAAAGAAGGACTTGCAAAGATTCAACCAGCTATAGTCCTGCTGCACCAATTCTCAGTCCTCTTTGCAGACTAATGGACCCTATAACCTCAGCCACATCTATAACACCTTACACCTGACTCAAAATGAGATGTCTCCAGCACTCGCTGGCAAAGAATTAGAAACAGAACTTAGACAGTATGTCTGTATCATTGATCATCCTGAAGGCTAAGGTTTTGTAAAACTCAGGGGCAAAAAAGAAAAATGTACAGAAGCCCTGACCTGTCCCTGACTTTTACTAAAAATATCCCTGACAAAATAGGGATTTGCGGGTCCCCACACCACCTGAAGCGGGGCCGCCACTCCAGAGGTCCCCCCTCTGCCTGTGGGTGCCAGGAGCAGTGGGGTGTCCCTGACTCCTGTGTCAGCCAGGAGCTGCAGGGTACCTCCGCCCCACCTCCAGGGGCACACAGCGGCTGGGATCTCGGGGTTCCCCCACAGCCGCGGCAGCCGGGAGCTTGGGGATTCCCCCGCCACCGGGAGCACTGGGGTTTCCAGACGCCTGCAGCAGCCAAGAGCTCGGGGGTTCCCCACCGCCAGCGGCTGCCAGGAGCTTGGGGGTTCCCCCGCCTGTGGGGACCAGGAGTTCAGGGTTTCCCCACCACCAGCAGCTCTGGGGGTTCCCTCACCACCCAGGATGACCAGTAGCTGTGGGGTTCCCCCACCACTGGCAGATCCGGGGCCCCCACTGCCCGCAGCATCCAGGACCTCTGAGGGTTCCCACGGAGGCTGGGAGATGCAAGATACCCTGCTGCCCGCATCAGCTTGGCGCTCCGGGGACCACCAGAAGTGGCAGGGTAACCCGCAACTCCCTGCCCCTGCAGGAGGCGCGGGACCCTGCAGCTCCCAACTACTGCAGGCTGAAGTCACGGACGTTGCTTTGACTCTAAGGGGGTCATGCAGAGGTAGACCTCTTTGAAACCAGCAAAATGTCCCAGATTTTGCTCAAAAACAGGAAAAGAACACCATCTTAGATGCATTCCTGAAAGCTGGAGAGAGGATCTTCTCTTTCCCCCATTTCCCCTCATCCAGAAAGTGATAAGAAAGACAAAACAGTACAGAGCTAAAGTAATTCTGGAGGCGCATGGCCTAGTTCCCAGACCTCCTTCATCTATGTAAGGGGGTTTTGTCAATCTTTCCCTTTTGTTCTAGATCTGTTGATTCAACAGAATGGAAGTCTTGTCACCCAGACCTATATTTGCTACACCTGATGGACTGGGATAGACTGAGAGCAATCTACCTCTCTAGAGGTACATGTCCTTTTTATCTGGAGAAGAGAATCAACATGTGAGTTATAACCTGAAATGGAACAGGTTTATTCTCTGGGCAAAAAGTAATAATGTTGTCCCAGCCACAGTTCCAGATCTGCTACAGCTGAAACTTTTAGGTCTCACTATCATCATTATCATCAGTTAAGGTGCATTTGGCAATCATGTTGATGTACTATACTCTTAATGATAACAAATCTGTATTCATATATGAGTCTGTTAAGTGATTTATGAAAGGGCTAACATCTACCCAAAATCCCTTCTGCAGAATGAGACCTCAGCATGGTTAGCTAATGAATCCTCCAGTTGAACCAATGAGAGAATGTTCTTTATTTCATATCTCAAGTTAAAACTGCTTTCGCTATATCAGTAACACCTGCTAGAAGAGTGAGTGAACTACACACCCTCAGCATCTCACCCACCCCCTCCCATTTTACTGTTTTTCATAAGAGCAAGGTGATGCTAAACCCTCATCCGAAGTTCCTGCCTAGGGTGATATCTGAATATCACATTAACCAGTCAGGTAACCTGCCAGTGTTTTTTCCAAGGCCACATGTACATGCAGGAGAAAACAGGCTTCATACTTCAGATGAAAAAGAACTTGAGCTTATTTTTCTAATCGGACAAACCAATTCAGGAGGTCCTATGCTGACAAGAAAAAAGGTCAAGCAATCACATCTCACTATCAAAATGGGGTAGGATGTGCATTCTCAAGGCTTACACTGTAGCTTCAGTCCCTGTTGCTGAAGGAATTAGGACACATTTCACTAGAGGGCTAAGATGTCTTCAGTGGCATGCCTTAGGCATATACCACTTATAGGCATCTGTAGGGTGTCAACATGGGGTTTGTATATACATTTATAAACCACTGTTTTTTGGACTTAGCAATCAGATTGGATGCTCAGTTTGGCAGGGCAGTACTTCAATCCCCTTTAATTTGTACTCTGTGCCCCATCTTTCACAAAGGGGAGTAAAACTGGTCCAACTATCCCATGAGTGTGAACATGCAGAGGACACTCAAAGAACTCCAGTAACAGGTGAGTAGCCTCCATTTTTTCATAATGTGTTTAGCATGGCCTATGACTGCTAAACTCTGTTGCCAAAGAAAATAGAGAATGATGTGGTGCCATTGTTCTGTGGTGTTTAACCTTTTCCATATTGGAAACCCTCTCCCATTTAGGCATGTAAGCCTGTTGAAACACATTGTATTCCTCTGCAAGTTATGGCTCCAGGGCTGAGCATTCATGACCAAGTTTATTTTACAGTATTTAATGATAGTTAGATTAACCATAAGGAAAAATTCTATGTTGTGTAATTCTGTAAAAATGCCAAACAACCCAAAGTGCCATGTGAAAGGCCAAAGCATCAGAAATAGTGTTTAGGCAATTAGGGTTGCCAACTTTCTACCTGCACAAAACTGAACCCTCTTACCCCACCCCGTGCCTGGCCCCTTCTCTGAGGCCACGCCCACCACTCACTCCATCCCCTCCTCCCTCTGTTGCTCACTCTATCCACCCTCACTCACTCATTTTCACTGTGATGGCTCAGTACGTTGGGGTGCTGGAGGGGGTGAGGACTCAGGCTGGGGGGTACAGGCTCCAGGGTGGGGCCAGAAATGAGGAGTTCAAGGTGTGGAAGGGGGCTCCGGGATGAGGCAGTGGGTTGGGATGCGGGAGGGGTGAGGGCTCCAGCTGGGGCTGCGGTCTCTGGAGTGGGGCTAGGGATGAGGGATTTGGGGTGCAGGAAGGGGCTCCAGTGGTTCGGAGGGTCTGTGGGGGGATCAGAGCTGGGGCAGGGGGTTGGGCCCAGGAGGGGGTCAGAAGTGCAGGCTCTGGGCAGCGCTTACCTCAAGCAGCTCCTGGAAGAAGCGGTATGTCCCCCCTCTGGCTCCTACACGGAGGCACAGCCAGGCAGCTCTGAGTACTGCCCTGTCCGCAAGCACTGCCCCCGCAGCTCCCATTGGCCGTGGTTCCCAGCCAAAGGGAGCTACAGACCCGGTGCTTGGGGCGGGGGCAGCGTGCGGAGCCCCCTGGCTGCCCTATGTGTAGGAGCCAGAGGGGGGACATGCTGCTGCTTCTGGGAGCCACACAAAGCCATGGCAGGCAGGAAGCCTGCCTTAGCCCTGCTGTGCTGCCGACCAGACTTTTAGCAGCCTGGTCAGCAGTGCCGACCGGAGCAGCCAGGGTCCCGTTTCGACCAAGGCAGCAAATAAGCTCTGGGATGCTGTGAAACCACCTGTGTCATGTGGTTTATAATCCTATTACTTACACTGCTTAGGAACCAAGAACCTTAAGATTCTGGGTGAGTCTGCCTGATTTGTGCTAGGGCACTGACACCTAAGCCTAAGTATCCTGCACGATGATGATACCATCAATGGAAAAACTGTTTTTGGCATATTGTTGGTAATAAATGAAAAATTTTACTGTTTAAAAATACACATATGATGCTTTGATATAAGGTTGAATTGTATGACCGGAAGAAATATGGGGGACTGACTAATCTAATCTCTATTACAGCAGTGGTCACTATGTTGTTAATACAAAATCGTGTATTAAAATTTGAATAATATTCTGGTCCCACAACTTATTTCTTTATTTCTGAAAACCACCTAGATTTTTCAGTATGCGGTGACGATGTAGCCAGGTCGGTCCCGAGATATTGGAGACACAAGGTGGGTGAGGTAATAGGTTTTCGTGGACCAACTTCTGGTGGTGAGACCGGAAGAAGAGCTTGAAATCACCACCAGATGCTGGTCCACTAAAAGCTATTACCTCACCCACCTTGTATCTCTAGATTTGTCAGGGACGGCAGTAGCTCCAGATTCCTTCAAAGATGTTTAGTTTGTGCGATGTGTATGACACTCACTTGAGACAATTCTACCATAGATTTAATCTATTCTTCTGTTATTTGGGGATTCTTATATAACTGACTGCTTCACCCTCTCCTGTGGAGATACCTCAGAGGTGTAGCTTGAGCAGGGAAAATGCCGGACAGGTCTCTTTATGGGTTCCCCAAATCATTCTTTAATTAGGCGGAAACTATTCCCAAACACTTAGTGGATCCCAGGGAATCCAAGCTGCCATTTTTGTTTTTGTTAGTGGAAAATAAAAAAGCTAAAAGCTGCAGTCACAGACAGTAAATACCCCATATCCAGGTGCTAGGTTTGCACTTTTTAAATGTCTTTTGAGAGTGTGCTGGGGTGGGCAAAAAGGGCTGGAAGAGAGCCCTTTTTAGGGCTCAATTCTGCCTCTTAGGGGTCTGAGCTGTGCTATGGTGTAGTCAGAGGTGCACCACCACCTGAGCAATGTCAAGGAATGCTGATGCAATGAGAACAACTTTTCGGAATGGTCAGCCAACCAACACCCTTCCTCCTGCACAGGCTGCTTGACGGGAGCCTTGGCCTCTTCTAAACCAAATACCACTCCTCCCCCAGAGCCACCAGCAGTACTAAACTCCTTTTCACAACTTGCACTCCTAATGCTTACACGTTTGCCCCACGCATGAGTACATTGGAATGGGGAAAGGCCTCCTGCACCTTTGTTGCCTCCAACGCGTCCCTGTTCAAGCAGCTGTAATTTAATCCTTAGCATTGATGTTCCTGCTAGATAAAGATGATAATACAAATGGATTGTTTATACTGAGCTGATAAAACTGTTCCATTTTTAAACTGTGGCAATTACACTAGTTACATTATACTTAAAGCTGAGATTTTGCTTTATGCTGAGTGTGCTGTGATAAGTATATTGTGGGACAACACTTTAAGTTAACGGTAATCTGTTCTATTTACAATCAAACTGTTTTGTTTCCAGCAGGAGGCTCTCTGCATGCCTTACTGGAAGTTAAAATGTAAAGCAGGCAATCACTTAAATGTGCTGCACATTTCCTTATTTTCCTCTACCAAGAGGCTGAAGCGGAATGCAGCCAATAAAAGGTGTACCAACTCATTTTGTTTTCCTGTTGAGTTAATGGTATAAAATCCCACTTACTGTGTCATAAACATTTGGAGTTTTAAAATTTTGTTATTTTGCAGCATACTGTAAAATTTCTGAACTACAGGATGGAACTCAGAATCAGTAAAGGGAAGATATATACAGCAGTGTATTTCTGTATAATGAAAGAGGTTGGGTACTTTCTGACATAAAATAGTCTATATAACTGTCTTCATTTGCTGAGGAAGTGAAAAATGGAAAACCTTTCCAAAATCCTAGAATGATCTCTTTCTAGGGATACCAACTCTTCATATAATTTAGTTGCCACTAAAGAAACATTCTTTAGTCAAAATGTGAGACTAAATGCAATTGACTGAAGCCTCACTGTTTTGATCACACAACGCCCTTAAATCCAAGGGGCTGTAGATACTTTCGCTACCAGTCATTGTATGGCATCTGCCAGTGTCTTAAAGACATGTTCTAATTAGAAACACAAACTAAGATTGTGGTTACCTTGCCCGTTGCTTTATCTGCATGCCTTTAATCTTGCAAAAGTTAATTTGGTTCTAGAATGATTTGAATAAAACTGGAGGAGGGAAGAATATGGTAACTTTATATTATATCGTCCCAAGAAGAGATATCTGGATAATGTCTGCAATGAATTAATGTTATAGGCACTCTACAGCCCTGTCTGATTACCTGTCATGAAGGATGTTAAAGCATGGTTTTCTGGTCATCTTGCACTTTCTTTTTTTTTAAAATATTGCTGAATGAATTTAGTGTACATAAAAGTGAGCGATTAGTATAACTGGCTTAAACAGCATAGGCTTCCTCCGTGAAAGCGTTCGCATACAGCTCTGCCAGTGGAGAGTTTCTTGAGCAGAGACAGCCGGCCATGACAAACTGGGTGACAACTGTATGAGCTACACAACTAGGAATTAAAATAACATCATCAAACTCATGTTCATGGTGATCTGGTCAGTGATTGGAATTCAGGACTATAGAGGTGAAAAGCACTAGTCTACCATGTCCCCAGATTTACAGGTTTTGTATGTAATGTTACTTAAAGCTGCTTAAGAAAGAAATGTGGTGTAATGGTTAAAACACAAGAACCAAGTCAGGAAATCTGGGTTCCATTGCTGGCTGTGCCACCATTGATTCACTGGTCATTCCTGCACTCCCTGCTACAATGAATTCTTCAGTATTTCATACAAAGTAGAACCGCTTCAGCAGGAGTGACAGAGATTGAGACATGAGTTAGGCACTGGGCATCAGCACTGAGAGGGCATTACACATGCCCACCAGCAGAAATTTGCAACCTAGGAGCCTTTACCAGGGGAATTGAAGCACCTATGTGGTAGGTGACTGCTGAATAGGGGGTTGAGGGTTTAAATTTTGGATTTAGCCTCCTGGTCTTTTAAGTACCTGCAGCATTAGGCAGAAGCTGAGAGGTAGTTGGTGAATGCCAGCAGTGCCCGTTGGACTTCAGTGCTTACCTGACCCTTTTGGTGCTTAAGTTCCCTTGTGAATTAGCCCTTTAGAGCCTTGTAGCTGCTTAGTTACACCTTTGAGTAATAGCTTAGGGGCTGTTACATTCCCAGAGCACTGTGTACTCTAACTGCATGCACCCCTCCCCGCTAATGCCAGGTACAAAGCGACACTGGTTCTAAGCCATCTGAAGATTCCTGGCCTAGAGGAGGAAGCTTACAGCACTTTTAAATCCATTTTCGCTGCAGTGGCATAGAGCGGTCTGAGCCTAAGCCAGGATCTGGCCCTTGGAGTGGCTAAGAAGGAGGAAAGGCTCTGCCATTAGAACTTAATGGGTGTTTTACTTATCTGAGACCATTACCTTCTGCATTTGGCTAATATTTCTATCACCTACATTCAGAACATTATAGCCTAATTCAGGTACCTGGAATCACCAGCGCCTTTTACTGCTACAATCAGACATCCCAAATTAAATTACCTGTGCTTTAGATGGCCATGTCAGTAATCTAATCAAAGTGCAACAGCACAAGCAAGATATAGGGAGTAACACAGAGAGCGAGAGAAAATCACAGTTAAGTAGTGCAAGGTATAGGACAGCCAAAGGATATGAGATGATAGGAATTTATTTCCTCCAGCATATTTAATAGACTGAATTGGGATTTGCTGAAGGATGGGGGAAAGGCTTGGCACACTGAGGGGCCTATAGAAGGCAGACCACTGAAAGGGGTGAGATAGGATGGGAGATGGGACACTGAGGAGGTGATGTGGTACAGAGTTATAACCAGTTTGGCAAGCACGTGAAGACAGAAAAAAAAATATTCCATGCGAGAGCTCATTTTAAGTTTACAGGAAAATTATTCCTACAAAATAATAAACATGGAAACAGATTGCTGTGGACAAAGCATCTGATCCAACTCTCATTAAAGGCAGGATAAAGTCTCCCACTGACTTAAATGGGAGTTGGACTCAACCTACATGTAGGCTAAAAATTATTCCTAATAGAGTTGGAAGGGCCTTTTTGCATTATCTAGTTCAGCGGTAGCCAATAGGTGAACTGGAACCCAAATCCGGACCACCAGCCGCTTTTGAACAAACCACAAAACTTTTTATTTACTTTTTGTCATTATTGTTACTATTTTTGAATTATTTTCTCTGGAGTCTGGACCTTGGCTATACCTTGGTCAAGAAATTTGGACCTTGACAAAAAAAAAATTGATTACCCTGATATAGTCCATCTAAGCCAGTGTGTTTGGCTAAAGCGTTTCTAATCGTTTATTTATAAGCATTTCTATAGAGTGCATCATCATAGTATTCAAGTGCTTCTGGTTTATTGTCTTGTAAATTCCAACCCCCTGCTACTTTCAAATTTTTATTTATAATTAGACTTTACCTTAAAATAGAATCTGCAAACAATCCTAGAGATCGCTGTAACATCTGACTATTGCTATCTGAGAAAACTGACTGAAGATTAAAATCCTCTCTCACAAATCTATACAGCAACAACGCTCAGAAACAAAATGTTCCTTTCTTGGCCAGGAGCAGCTCTTAAAGATTTGAATATATCAAGCGGGGGCGGGGGAGGGAAGCTCAGGCTTTCACAAAAACCTAGTTCCATTTTATATGTCAGACATCATTTACAGTTACCTGAAACCAGCTACATTTCTTTTCAATTCAGACAAAAGTAAAACCAACAAGATACTTTCAAAAGACTTCATGCTGTGCAAATTTGCTAGAATAAATGTATTAAAGTTAGAGATCAGCTGTGTGCTCACCTAAAGTATATCTTTGCTGCAATTAAACACCTGCAGCTAGTCCATGTCAGCTGACTTGGGCTGGCAGGTTCGTGCTGCAGGGCTGTAAAATTGCAGTGTGGACTGTTGGACGTGGGCTGCAGCCCACACTCTGGGGCTGAGGGTCCCAGAGCTTAGGTTCCAGCCCAAGCCCGAATAATTACACCACGGTTTATAGCCCTGCAGCCTGACCCTGAGTCAGCTGACAGAGGCCAGCCACTGGTGTTTAACTGCGGTGTAGATACCCCATATTGTGCAGGCAGGCTACTCCACATCCTTCTCAGAGGACCCAATAGACTAATGACCTTTAGCTACAATGGAGTGGTGTGTTCCACAAGAAAACACATATGCAGCGAGGCATGGTATATTAGTAAGGAACTGAGACACTCACAGTAGCTTTTAGAGAAGAGGTGGGCAAACTACGGCCCGCAGGCCACATCCGGCCTGTGGGACCGTCCTGCTCGGCCCCTGAGCTCCCAGCTTGGGAGGCTAGTCCCTGGCCCCTGTCCTGCTGCCCCCCTCCCCCGCAGTTACACTGCCGCGTGGCTTGCGCCCACCCACCTCCCTTTCCAACAAGCCTGTCCTGCTGCTCTGAGCAGCCTGATAAGGGGGAGGGGGGTAGCAGGAGGGCCCAGGGGGCAGTCAGATGGGGTGGATGGGGTCCCGGGGGGGTCCAAGTAGGGGGCAGACAGGGAGCAGGGGGGGTTGGATAGGGTGTGCGGTCCTGGGGAGCAGTTTGGGACGGGGGTCCCGGGAGGGAGCAGTCAGGGGACAAGAAGGGGGGATGGATGGGTCGGGGTCCCGGGGGGGCCTGTCAGGGGTCAAGGAGCAGGGGGGTGGGAAGCGGCAGGGTGGGGCCTTGGGGGAAGGGGTGGAGTCGGGGCAGGGCCTGGAGCAGAGCTGCGGATCGAGCATCCCCCGGCAGTTTGAAAAGTTGGCACCTGTGCTAAAGTGCATAGGGCACAGAGCTACAAAGGTATTTAGGTGCCAGTCTTCATCTGCACTGTGCTCCACAAAACACCCACCTCACCCTAGAGGTGCCTAACTTCAGTGGGGGGGGCCCTATGATTTCAAGGTAAAAGTACCCTTTGTGGATTCTGGTCTTGGTGCCTATGTTTCTGCCTTTAAAGACCCTAAGATACCTAAATTTCAGTAGGTGGGGATGGTCCCAGCCACCTCAGCCCTGACATCACCTAGCAGCAGGAGTCACAAATGACAGCTCCCCACATCTTGCCTTTTGGGCCCAATCTGGTAGGTGGTCAGTGCCCCTTTAAAACAGCCAAAGTAGGGGGTGCCATGCTTTCAACTTTTAGCTGACTAGTTAGAGCACTCACCCAGGATGTAGGAGGCCTAGGTTCAATTCCCCCCGCTGCATGCTGTCAAGTTGAACTTAGCTCTTCCAGGGGCGTGCCCAACCACTGCTGGAGCTGCTCAACTGTATCAATAGCTACATTGCATTGGGGCAGAAAGAGTGAGAATTGCTGTATCACCTAGTGGTTAGGGCACAGCCCTTAGTGGGAGAGAGCAGTTCCAGCAGTACTGGATTTACCATGGTGCCACTGGCACCTGTTCGTCTCCGCCTCGGGCCCTCCCCCCAGCTCTCTCCTGTGGGGGCAGAAGCTTGATGCTGCTGGCTCCTGCTGCAGCACGGCAGGCTCTGCCAGCAGCTAAGCTCCTCCCCAGCCTCTTCCCGCACGTTCCCACCCCGCCCCCTTCTCCCTGCCGCCGATCAGTGCACTCGCTGCTCCAGGAAGGAGGAGAAGAGGTGGAGGGCAGGGCCTTGGGGAAAGGGATGGAATCGGGTCATACCCCCTCTGGTCCCCTGCCGTGAGCACCCCCACGACCCCAGCCCACACCCCCAGCCCTCGGTCCTGACCCCGGCACACCCCCCCCGCAACTCTTCACACCTTCCCTACCCTGATTCTTGCACCCCACCCACCCACAGATACCCATCCCCCAACCCCGACTCCTGCACCCACCCCACCCCCCCCACATCCCCACCCCCACAATGGGAGCTCCTGTACACACACCCCCATTCCCACCTGCGCCCCTCGCCCCAAATAGGAGCTGCCCCAGGTAAGTGCTCCGCACCCCAGCCCTGAGCCCCCTCCTTCACC
Source organism: Dermochelys coriacea (assembly GCF_009764565.3). Classification (NCBI taxonomy): domain Eukaryota; kingdom Metazoa; phylum Chordata; order Testudines; family Dermochelyidae; genus Dermochelys; species Dermochelys coriacea. The sequence continues at coordinate 41,659,149 of NC_050072.1, forward strand.
CTAGCTCCTGGCCAGACCCCACACCACAACATTTTTTTAATACAGCGCTCTTATCCAAAGCACTTTACACTAGTTAGCTAACGGGTACAAACCATATTTGGAAAGCTCTTTAAGTGTCTATCGAGACCCTCCATGATTTTCAAGTGGTCTGTGGAAAAATAAGAACAACCAAGGTGCTTTATTTTCATTTCCTTCCTATTACTTATAGGAGGAGGATGAAGAAAAAAAGAATGAAAAACGGGGGTGGGGGGAAGAGAGAATGTTCTTTTTCTTGGCTGGGTCCCAAGGAGGGGGACACGCCCGTGCTCATGGCCCCATGAAGGAGCCGCCAACTGGAAACGAACCGGCTGCAAGTCATGATCCAAGGGGCAGGGGCCTGATAAAAAGATCCGGAAGGCCTGGAGTGGAGAGTGGGCGTGACGTGCCTTCTCGCAGGACTCGGTCGAAGTAGACCCAAGCAGTGGGCTGTAAAGCGGCCCTCACTTCCTGAAGTACATGCTGCAGACTATGACGTCTGGAGAGCCCCATGCACCAAGCGAGTGTCAGGGGAATCCAGCCAGTCTCCCTGGTCGTAGTTCAGGCGTTCTCCGACTCTGGTGACTTCTTCCAGGCCCAACCTGGAGAGGAGCTAGTAGGCAGGGTCATGTCTGCTGTACTGCCCAGGTAGATTGGCGACTGTGGGGATCAGTCAACACAGTGTCCCCAGCCTAGGTGACATGACAGCCAGTGGTGGATTTAGAGTTAGTGGGGGCCCCCCCCGCCCCCAACCCCAGCCTTGCTCAGCTTCATTTTTGGGTTCGTTTCCAGACCGTGCCAAGGAAACATCTATACATGCTCGTGCTCCACACCCTTCACTTCCTCACCCTCACATCCTGCCCTGACACAAAGTGGCAGGATCCCCAACACTTTTAGAGGGTGAGGAACCCCGGTGGGCCAGCCTATACTCTACCCTGATCCTGAGGCCCATGGGGGATATCAGTTGGCGGCTCCTTCATGGGGCCGTGAGCATGGGCGTGTATTTGGCGCGGTATACCCCTGTCCCAGACACCTGCCTCTTCTGTGGTGTGAAGGAGACCCTGAGCATGTTTACTTGGAGTGCGCCAGGTTGCAGCCCCTATTCTGGCTCCTCATAAATATTTTGTTATGTTTCTGGCTATACTTTTCCCCTCACCTCCTTATCTATGCACTCCCTAGCCGTGGCCCCCCACAAAGCCACGAGACCTCCTGGTCATCCTCCTCCTGGCCCTGGCTAAAATGGCCAACTATAAAACCAGGGAGAGGAGGTTGGCCGATGGAGACTCCTGTGACTGTGAGGCCTATTTCCGATCCTCTGTCTGCTCACGCATCCATGCAGAGTGCCTCTGGGCAGCGTCCACTGACTCTCTTGACGCCTTCGAGGAGCAGTGGGCACTGTCTGGGGTTCTCTGCTCGGTGTCCCCGTCAGGTTCCCTTTGTTTGATCATTTGACCACACTCCTGTCCCTGTTATTTTATTAGTTGTCCCCCAAAATCACTTGGCTTCCATGTCCAGTGGATTCCCCCCTTTAGGCTGGGGGGGACCCTTTAGCACTTCCTGGGTCCCAGTAGGAGCTCTTCTCCACTCCCTAGCCCACCCACCACTTGCTTCCCCCCCCCTTCCCCCCACTTAAGGCTTAGCCCGCTCACTTTTAAAAATGATTGCTTGCTCCTCCCCCATCAGGATTTTCTGGCAGTCCTGTTGCCAGGTATCCAGTTTTAGCCTAGAAACTCCAGTAGAAAATGGGACCTGAGTGTCCGGTTAGCACTACTGACTGTAAATTAAAAGTCTGGTTATAGGAGTAACCACATTAGCCTCTGATCCTCCCACTCCCAAAACCCACCCCAGAGGGCTGGAGGAGAACCTGTCCTGCTGCTGCAGGAGGAGGGGCAGCTCAGTGCAGAGAGAGACAAAGAGAATGGGCTAGAACCAGGTAGGTGCCCGCTCTATGTGGGCAGGGGCGGGATCCTGTTTACCCCCTCCCCAGCCCTTCTGCGCTTGCAGTTTACACCTGGCCCCTCCCTTGCTCCAGGGACCAACCCTAGCTCCCGTCCCACTGTGCTTTTGCCCCCAGCCACCTTTATAATCATTCCCCAGGGCGTGGCCTCAAATATGTTTGGCACCAGGCCCACGAAAAGTTAATCCGGCCCTGGGTTCCAGGGCCCTTGGTCCAGTGAGCTAAAAGTTATACATGGGGCTCCTCCTCCCTGTTTATGTATGTGTGAAAAACCACTACCTGGGCTTAAGCGTCTAACTTCAGGGAAGGGTTTGTGGTTGCGAATCCTAAGTGGAGAGAGAGGTGCCGCCTTCCCTCCAGCCCAGCACTATGTGCCTATCTCCCCACTTTGATAGCTGGAGCTTAGGTCACACCCTCTCCACCTTTGCATTTCCTATTTGGATAACTTAGCTGGCTCCCAAGCTCAGCTTCTTGGTTTCTGTGAATTCCATTTTTAGGCGCTTAACTGTTCTTCTGCATTATATGGGGAACTTGGGTGCTTAGGATTCACAAAGGTGTTTAGGCACCTAACTCCCAATGAAGTCAGTCAGAGTTAGGCACCTAAATCCTTTTGTGAATCCCACCCTAGGCACCTCACTTGTGGTTGTGAATGCCACTAAGCAGCAAGGCATTCAAGTTCCAGATACAGAAGATGCTCAAATCCAAAGACCGATCATTTCAATTGTGACCAGCTAGTACAAAAGCCTAGTCTAAAGTTAATTTGGGGAATTCTGGTTTTGTACAGACCAACACATTAGATTTTAGAGATAAGACATAACAAATTCTGCATCTTGGCAGGGGTTAGACTGGATGACCCTTCGGTCCCTTCCAACCCTATGGTTTATGAACACACTACTCCTGAAATTCTTATGAGCTTTCCGCATTGCCAAAATAGAAGGTCAGATCATTAGATGCACTGGAGCAGTGCTCAGTGCACCAGAGAAGTGGGCCCGGGAGAGCTGAATTCTTGCCATCTTGAGGCTAGCAAGGGACAGTTCCACTATGCTGGCTTTATACCACCTTGTTGCTGGCTCTATACCAGCCAAGGATACCCCTTGTTTAGGGAAATCAGAGCTGGCTTATTTAAGCTAACTTTCTGTCCCTTTGGCTCTGTGGGAATGGCCACAGATGGAAGGCAGAAGGGGGTTGAGACTGTGGCAATGGTTTTGGATAACTCCATTTGATATTAAGAAAAGGGTAAAATTGCAACATCTGAGTAAAAGTTATATCTCACCAAAGTTGCATGATCCTCAGCTGGTGTAAATCACCATAGCTGATTGACATCATTAGCTCAGGCTGTGGCCCATTATCTTCGGGAAAGACAAAGGCAGAAATGGCAGTTAGGCACGTAATGGTCCAAGAAAGTCATTGGGAGTTAGGCCTTAACTTCCATTTGTGCCCTTGAAAAGCTCCCCCTTGATTTCATAGCCCTGGTCTACACTAGGAGTTGAGGTCGAATTTAGCAGCATTAACGTCCGATGAAGTGAGCTGTAGCTCACGAAAGCTTATGCGCTAATAAATTTGTTAGTCTCTAAGGTGCCACATGTACTCCTTTTCTTTTTTCAAAAAAGGAGATTAGGTTGCTTTGGCACGATCTATCTTTTGTAAAACCATGTTGTATTTTGTCCCATTTACCATTGACTTCAATGTCCTTAACTAATTTCTCCTTCAAAATTTTTTCCAGGACCTTGCATACTACAGATGTCAAACTAACTGGCCTGTAGTTACCCAGATCACTTTTTTTTCCTTTCTTAAAAATAGGAACTATATTAGCAATTCTCCAATCATTCGGTACTACTCCTGAGTTTACAGATTCATTAAAAATTCTTGCTAATGGGCTTGCAATTTCAGGTGCCATTTCCTTTAATATTCTTGGATGAAGATTATCTGGGCCCCCCAATTTAGTCCCATTAGGCTGTTTGAGTTTTGCTTCTACCTCAGATATGGTAATATCTACCTCCATATCCTCATTCCCATTTGTCATGCTACCATTATCCCTAAGATCCTCTTTAGCCTTATTAAAGACTGAGGCAAAGTATTTGTTTAGATATTGGGACATGCCTAGATTATCCTTAACCTCCACTCCATCCTCAGTGTTTAGCAGCCCCACTTCTTCTTTCTTAGTTTTCTTCTTATTTATATGGCTATAGAACCTTTTACTAGTGGTTTTAATTCCCTTTGCAAGGTCCAACTCTACTCGACTTTTAGCCTCTCTCACTTTATCCCTACATGTTCTGACCTCAATTAGGTAGCTTTCCTTGCTGATCCCTCCCATCTTCCACTCTCTTTATGCTTTCTGCTTCTTCTTAATCACCTCTCTAAGATGCTTGCTCATCCAGCTTGGTCTACAACTCCTTCCTATGAATTTTTTCCCCTTTCTTGGGATACAGGCTTCCGATAGCTTCTGCAGCTTTGATTTAAAGTAATCCCAGGCCTCCTCTACCTTTAGATCCATAAGTTCTTCAGTCCAATCCACTTCCCTAACTATTTCCTTAATTTTTGAAAGTCAGCCCTTTTGAAATCAAAAACTCTAGTTGCAGATTTATTTTTGTTACTCTTTCCATTTAGTTTGAACTGAATTAGCTCATGATCACTTGAGCCAAGATTGTCCCCTACAACCATTTCTTCTATGAGGTCCTCGCTACTCACCAAAATTAAATCTAAAATGGCATCCCCTCTAGTCGATTCAGCAACTACTTGATGAAGGAATCCATCAGCTATTGCATCTAGGAAAATCTGAGCCCTATTATTATTACTAGCACTGGTCCTCCAGTCTATATCTGGGAAGTTAAAGTCTCCCATGATCACGCAGTTTCCATTAGTATTTACTTTATTAAAAACATTAAAAAGGGCTCTATCCATATCCAAATTAGATCCCGGAGGTCTATAGCACACCCCAAGCACTCTCGTAGGAGGGGCTTTACTAGTTATCTTCCCCAATGTAATTTTTGCCCAGACGGACTCCGTCTTATCCATTGCATCACTTCTTATTTCTTTACATTCTACCTCATCATTGATATACAATGCTACTCTACCACCTTTACCTTTGTTTCGGTCTTTCCTAAACAGCACATACCCTTCAATACCTGTAGTCCAGTCATGACTACTATTCCACCATGTTTCTGTTATCCCTATAATATCTGGTTTCACTTCCTGCACCAGTAGCTCTAGTTCCTCCATTTTGTTACCTAGGCTCCTCGCATTGGTGTACAAACATCTTAATTTTTGCTGTTTGGCCTCGCTCACATTTTGTACCCTATTAGGCACAGTCATTCTACAGCCAGTATAACCTATTAGACTAGTATCCACACCACCCTCGCTCCTTATATACATTCTCCTACCCACAGCTGTATCCTTTCTTACTTCGTCTTCTTCCCTCTCAATGCTAAAATCTGGCGTGGTGATTTCCTGGACATCTCCCAACCATCTCCCCCTAATTCCTAGTTTAAAGCTCTCTTTATCAGTTGTGCCAGCCTTGATCCTAGAAGTCTATTTCCTTCCCTACTCAGATGAAGTCCATCCCGAGAGAACTGTCCTCTGTCTGTGAATGCCTCCCAGTGGCCATACATCCCAAAGCCCTCTTTATAGCACCACTGCCTAAACCATCTGTTGACAGTCATAATCTTGTCAAACCTTTGTTGCCCTTCTCTAGGAACAGGAAGGATCCCACTAAAGATCACATGAGCCTCAATTTCCTTAAGCGTCTTCCCCAGCCTAGCATAGTCTCCCTTAATACTTTCCAGCGAGAATCTAGCCGTATCATTTGTTTCCACATGAAGGATAACTAGGGGATTCTTTCCCGCTCCCTTTAGGATCCTTTTTAACCTCACATCTACATCCCCTGTCTTAGCACCCGGAAGACAGCACACCCTTCTATTCTCTGGATCAGCTCTAGTTACAGGCCTGTCTATTCTTCTCAATAAAGAGTCCCCTATCACATAGACCTGCCTTTTCCTGGTGACAGTGCTATTCTCCAGTCTCTCCCCTGTTCCCTCTGGCTGCAAGTTCTTTCCATTCCTATTTTCCCTTATAATCCTCTTCAACCCATCCTGTATCCTCCTGGGGCTCATATTTGGTGTAGTCTCCCTTGACTCTTCAGCTTTTCCTATAGGACTAGCCTCTCTTCTCTTCTTCCTTACCCTTCCACCTTCAACAAGTACCTGCCGAGTCCCTTCTTCATTTTCCAACTCTGCAAACCTGTTTCTAAGCTCTGCATGGTAGAGCAGCCCAGATTTCTCTACTTGGGTCCAGGACAGAGAATCAGGGAGCCATAACCTGATAGGCTCCCTTCTGCTGTAGCAAGCAGAATTTCAATGCATCAGAAAATCTGGCCATTTTTCTTTTTTATTCCCACATATCCAGTCTCTCATTAAACCACATTTCTGTTTAATATTGTCAAAATCGACTCTCTTTACTAAACCCATGGATAAACACAGGTCCATTAGCTTCTCAGCTGCTTACCTTGTGGCAGCCAATCAATTTTGTGTCCAAAATGCAGTGCTGAAGTCATCTTCCTCACCTTCACTCAAACCATGTTATTTGCCCTCTTTGAATTCCATGTTGGCTTCCTATCTCTTACATCACATGCAAACTCTTCTTCCTTATCTACAGGCTCCTATGTACACGGGTCTGTGACGGGTTGGATCACAGAAACCCCCTGGGGGTTGCCACCTGATGTGCCAAGACTACTTCTGCTCCTGCTTTCCTGCTCTGTCAGCTTAGGACTTCAGTGCCCTGCCTGGTTTGAGCCAGACCTGGTAGCCTGCTGCAAACCCAGACCCAGATCTGAACCACATCCCCTAACAGCTGTAGGCTTAACTGAAAGCAGCTTACAGAAGTGTGCCTGTCTGTAACACTCAGATGCCCAACTCCCAATGGGGTCCAAACCCCAAATAAATCCGCTTTACCCCATATAAAGCTTATACAGGGTAAACTCATAAATTGTTCACCCTCTATAACACTGATATGCACAGCTGTTTATCCCCCCCACCCCAAAGTATTAATACATACTCTGGTTAATTAATAAGTAAAAAGTGATTTTATTAAATACAGAAATTAGGATTTAAGTAGTTCTAAGTAGTAACAGACAGAACAAAGTGAATTACCAAGCAAAATAAAATAAAACATGCAAGTCTAAGTCTAATACAATAATAAAAACTGAATACAGATAAAATCTCACCCTTAGAGATGTTTCAATAAGTTTCTTGCACAGACCGGACACCTTTCTAGTCTGGGCACAATCCTTTCCCCTGGTACAGTCCTTGTTGAAGCTCAGGTGGTAGCTAGGGGATTTCTCATGATAGCTGCCTCCTTTGTTCTGTTCCACCCCTTTATATGGCTTTGGTACAAGGCGGGAATCCTTTGTCTCTCTGGGTTCTGTCCCTCCACCCCAATGGAAAAGCACCAGGTTTAAGATGGATTTCAGTACCAGGTGACATGGTCACATTTCCTGTGAGACTCCAAGCCTTCATTCCTCCCAGCCTGACTCACAAGAAAGCCTGCCTGCAAACAGAGCCATTCACAGTCAATTGTCCTGGTTGATGGGAGCCATCAAGATTCCAAACAACCATTAATCGCCCACACTTTGCATAACTACAATAGGCCCTCAGAGTTATATTTCATATTTCTAGTTTCAGATACAAGAGTGATACATTTATACAAATAGGATGACCACACTCAGTAGATTATAAGATTTGTAATGATACCTTACAAGAGACCTTTTGCATGAAGCATATTTTAGTTACATTATATTCACCCTCATCAGCATACTTTTATAAAATCATATAGAGTGTGTCAGAGAGTCCTTTTTCTCTCTACCCTTTCTAATCCTGCTGCTATACTGCTTTTGCTTTGTCTTCTATCAGAATGGTAGTGTGTGATGTCCCTTTTGCACAATGTATGCACTAGCCTTAATTTGAGTGATGGATACATTCAAAATATCTAAAATAAATAAATAGTTCCAACGTTCAATCTCCACCAGTCTGGGTAAGATTTGAACTAGGAACCTAAAAGTGAAAGGCAGTAGGTCATCCCGTTATTAATCCCTTGAACAGTCATTAACCTCAGATTCATATATTTTAAACCTAGAGCGCTACAACAGCAGATTGGCCCACATTCTGCAAAAATTATTTCCTGGATTCTGACATTTTCAACAAGTAAGAGAATGGTGCTTTACCTGATTTGTTGATGTCTGAGCTAACACTATTAAAATATAGCTCTCTGGGTCTGCAAAGGGAGTATTCATGGTAAGCTTTGTGCAACATGAATTTATGAAAGGCCAATCAGAAAATTCCAGTTACTCATAAATAAGGCAGGTTTTTAGTATGTTAATTATTTTAATAGCTTATTCGCAGTATAGTCAGATGCACATTTAGGTTGTTTACATGAAGAGAATTTAGTTTAATTAGCACTAACATTTCATGAATTTACCACAAGCCTTTGAAACAAGAACAGATAAAAGCACATCAGTAGTTGCAGTGCCTGGCATAGAAGGAAGAATCTGTCACATTTCCAAGGAAATGAAGGAACACTTGCAACAACTAAGAATGGCAAGGAAAGAAGGGCTAAACACATTTCCCCCACTTAGCAAAGACTGAGAATTCTGACTCTGACTGAAAGTGATAAATAATATCACCAGTGATATAGTGCCTGAAACCATATGATCTGCTGCTTCATTTGTTATATGTATTCTGCATAATTATTAGAATTATTTAGCTTTTCCTTTCCATTGTATTTAAAGTGTGCCCTTGGTTTTAGTGTTTATTCATTTGAAACAATTTAAAATAGTTCTTGCATTCATCAAATCTCTCTCTAAAAAGATGTAATACAACCATTTTCTTGTATTTAAAATAATATAAGGAACTGTTTGTTCATTTTGGAAATAACTTCTGGTTGCCTTTGTTAAACTGGTGTTTTTCATATTGTTGCCATTTTACATATAGCTCTACTTGTAATTATAATGTCCACTACCCATAAGTACTAGTTTATAGTGAAGCTATATGAGGTTTACAGTATTAATACTGAAAGTTATTTTTGTCTACTGACATAAGCCTAACTAATGCATTCATAGAGAAAATGTTTACACTACATCGGAGTAAAACTCAGATTATAGTAATGGTCAAAGGATGAGGATAGACTGTGCTTGGCTAACTATTGCATGGCCACTAAAATGACACAAAATGCGAAAGTGTCATGTCAAATATTCATTGTTCCCTGTATGATCACCACTTAGAATGAATAGAGAAGAACCTGTGTACCCTCCTTAATGTACTGATGTTTATAACTTGTCTGATATTTTACTATGATTATCCATGCGACCTGTAAAGCCTCTGAAACCAATAAAAACTTATACGAATGGGTGATAAACATATTGAGGTGTTTCTCTAGTGCAGTTTTAATTGTTTTTAATTATAAAAAAGACTTTTTTATTCAGATTCATTTAATGACATTTCCCTTTTAACAGGTTCTGAGAAATCTGTCACACATGCTCCAAGTAGATCACATTCTCATAGCCCTGGTCTACACTAGGAGTTGAGGTCGAATTTAGCAGCGTTAAATCGATTTAACCCTGCACCCGTCCACATGACGAAGCCTTTTTTTTGACTTAAAGGGCTCTTGAAATCGATTTCCTTACTCCACCCCCGACAAGGGGATTAGCGCTGAAATCGGCCTTGCTGGGTCGAATTTGGGATATTGTGGACACAATTAGACGGTATTGGCCTCCATGAGCTATCCCAGAGTGCTCCATTGTGACCGCTCTGGATAGCACTCTCAACTCAGATGCACTGGCCCCAGATAGACAGGAAAGGCCCACAAACTTTTGAATTTCAATTTCCTGTTTGGCCAGCATGGCAAGCTGCAGGTGACCATGCAGAGCTCATCAGCAGAGGTGACCATGATGGAGTCCCAGAATCGCAAAAGAGCTCCAGCATGGACTGAACGGGAGGTACGGGATCTGATCGCTGTATGGGGAGAGGAATCCGTGCTATCAGAACTATGTTCCAGTTTTCAAAGTACCAAAACATTTGTCAAAATCTCCCAGGGCATGAAGGACAGAGGCCATAACAGCGACCCGAAGCAGTGCCACGTGAAACTTAAGGAGCTGAGGCAAGCCTACCAGAAAACCAGAGAGGGAAATGGCCACTCCTGGTCAGAGCCCAGAACATACCGCTTGTATGATGAGCTGCATGCCATTTTAGGGGGTTCAGCCACCACTACCCCAGCCGTGTTGTTTGACTCCTTCAATGGAGATGGAGGCAACACGGAAGCAGGTTTTGGGGATGAGGAAGATGATGATGATGATGAGGTTGTAGATAGCTCACAGCAAGCAAGTGGAGAAACCGGTTTTCCCGACAGCCAGGAACTGTTTCTCACCCTGGACCTGGAGCCAGTACCCCCCGAACCCATCCAAGACTGCCTCCCAGACCTGCCAGGTGGAGAAGGGACCTCTGGTGAGTGTACCTTTTAAAATACTATACATGGTTTAAAAGCAAGCATGTGTAATGATTAATTTGCCCTTGCATTCGCGGCTCTCCTCGATGTACTCCCAAAGCCTTTGCAAAAAGTTTCTGGGGAGGGCAGCCTTATTCCATCCACCATGGTAGGACACTTTACCACTCCAGGCCAGTAGCTCGTACTCGGGAATCATTGCAGAACAAAGCATTGCAGTGTATGTTTGCTGGCGTTCAAACATCATCCGTTCTTTATCTCTCTGTGTTATCCTCAGGAGAGTGATATCATTCATGGTCACCTGGTTGAAATAAGAAAAGGAGTACTTGTGGCACCTTAGAGACTAACAAATTTATTTGAGCATAAGCTTTCGTGAGCTACAGCTAACACAGCTGGTACTCTGAAACCTGTCATTATGCAATGCTTGAAATAGGGTGCTTTTCTTAAGGGGACATTCAGAGGTGCCCTTTCCTGCTGGGCTGTTTGCCTGTGGCTGAACAGAAATGTTCCCCACTGTTAGCTACGGGGATGGGGGAGGGGCTAGCCACGCACTGGGGGGAGGCAAAATGCGACCTTGGAACGAATGTATGTATATAATGCTATGTATGTAATGTTAACTGCAAGGTTTACCGTGAAAGAGTGTACCCATTGTTCTATAAAATGTGTCTTTTTAAATACCACTGTCCCTTTTTTTTCTTCCACCAGCTGCATGTGTTTTAAGGATTACAGGATCTTCTCCTTCCCAGAGGCTAGCGAAGATTAGAAGGCGAAAAAAACACGCTCATGATGAAATGTTCTGAGCTCATGCTGTCCTCCCACACTGACAGAGCACAGATGAATGCGTGGAGGCAGACAATGTCAGAGTGCAGGAAAGCACAAAATGACCGGGAGGAGAGGTGGCGTGCTGAAGAGAGGGCTGAAGCTGAAAGGTGGCGGCAGCGTGATGAAAGGAGGCAGGATTCAATGCTGAGGCTGCTGGAGGATCAAACTAATATGCTCCAGCGTATGGTTGAGCTGCAGGAAAGGCAGCAGGAGCACAGACCGCCGCTACAGCCCCTGTGTAACCAACCGCCCTCCTCCCCAAGTTCCATAGCCTCCTCACCCAGATGCCCACGAACGCGGTGGGGGTCCTCCAGCCACTCCACCCCAGAGGATTGCCCAAGCAACAGAAGGCTGGCATTTAAAAGTTTAAAACTTTAAAACTTATTGAAGTGCTGTGTAGCCTTGTCCTTCCCTCCTCCACCACCCCTCCTGGGCTACCTTGGTAGTTATCCCCCTATTTGTGTGATGAATTAATAAAGAATGCATGAATGTGAAGCAACAATGACTTTATTGCCTCTGCAAGAGGTGATTGAGGGGAGGAGGGAAGGGGAGGGTGGTTAGCCTCCCAAGGTAGCCCAGGAGGGGTGGTGGAGGAGAGAAGCACCAGGAGGGGTGGTGGAGGAGGGAAGGACAAGGCCACACAGCACTTTAAAAGTTTAAAACTTTAAAACTTATTGAATGCCAGCCTTCTGTTGCTTGGGCAATCCTCTGGGGTGGAGTGGCTGGGTGGCCGGAGGCCCCTCTCCTCCCGGTCATTTTGTGCTTTCCTGCCCTCTGACATTGTCTGCCTCCACGCATTCATCTGTGCTGTGTCAGTGTGGGAGGACAGCATGAGCTCAGAGAACATTTCATCACGAGCGCGTTTTTTTCGCCTTCTAATCTTCGCTAGCCTCTGGGAAGGAGAAGAGCCTGTGATCCTTGAAACATGCAGCTGGTGGAGGAAAAAAGGGACAGTGGTATTTAAAAAGACACATTTTATAGAACAATGGGTACACTCTTTCACGGTAAACCTTGCAGTTAACATTACATACATAGCATTATATACATACATTCGTTCCAAGGTCGCATTTTGCCTCTCCCCAGTGCGTGGCTAGCCCCTTCCCCATCCCCGTGGCTAACAGTGGGGAACATTTCTGTTCAGCCACAGGCAAACAGCCCAGCAGGAATGGGCACCTCTGAATGTCCCCTTAAAAAAAGCACCCTATTTCAACCAGGTGACCATGAATGATATCACTCTCCTGAAGATAACACAAAGAGATAAAGAACGGATGATGTTTGAACGCCAGCAAACATACACTGCAATGCTTTGTTCTGCAATGATTCCCGAGTACAAGCTACTGGCCTGGAGTGGTAAAGTGTCCTACCATGGTGGATGGAATAAGGCTGCCCTCCCCAGAAACTTTTTGCAAAGGCTTTGGGAGTACATCGAGGAGAGCCGCGAATGCAAGGGCAAATTAATCATTACACATGCTTGCTTTTAAACCATGTATAGTATTTTAAAAGGTACACTCACCAGAGGTCCCTTCTCCACCTGGCAGGTCTGGGAGGCAGTCTTGGATGGGTTCGGGGGGTACTGGCTCCAGGTCCAGGGTGAGAAACAGTTCCTGGCTGTCGGGAAAACCGGTTTCTCCACTTGCTTGCTGTGAGCTATCTACAACCTCATCATCATCATCATCTTCCTCATCCCCAAAACCTGCTTCCGTGTTGCCTCCATCTCCATTGAAGGAGTCAAACAACACGGCTGGGGTAGTGGTGGCTGAACCCCCTAAAATGGCATGCAGCTCATCATACAAGCGGTATGTTCTGGGCTCTGACCAGGAGTGGCCATTTCCCTCTCTGGTTTTCTGGTAGGCTTGCCTCAGCTCCTTAAGTTTCACGTGGCACTGCTTCGGGTCGCTGTTATGGCCTCTGTCCTTCATGCCCTGGGAGATTTTGACAAATGTTTTGGTACTTTGAAAACTGGAACATAGTTCTGATAGCACGGATTCCTCTCCCCATACAGCGATCAGATCCCGTACCTCCCGTTCAGTCCATGCTGGAGCTCTTTTGCGATTCTGGGACTCCATCATGGTCACCTCTGCTGATGAGCTCTGCATGGTCACCTGCAGCTTGCCATGCTGGCCAAACAGGAAATTGAAATTCAAAAGTTTGTGGGCCTTTTCCTGTCTATCTGGGGCCAGTGCATCTGAGTTGAGAGTGCTATCCAGAGCGGTCACAATGGAGCACTCTGGGATAGCTCATGGAGGCCAATACCGTCTAATTGTGTCCACAATATCCCAAATTCGACCCAGCAAGGCCGATTTCAGCGCTAATCCCCTTGTCGGGGGTGGAGTAAGGAAATCGATTTTAAGAGCCCTTTAAGTCAAAAAAAAGGCTTCGTCATGTGGACGGGTGCAGGGTTAAATCGATTTAACGCTGCTAAATTCGACCTCAACTCCTAGTGTAGACCAGGGCTATGAGAATGTGATCTACTTGGAGCATGTGTGACAGATTTCTCAGAACCTGTTAAAAGGGAAATGTCATTAAATGAATCTGAATAAAAAAGTCTTTTTTATAATTAAAAACAATTAAAACTGCACTAGAGAAACACCTCAATATGTTTATCACCCATTCGTATAAGTTTTTATTGGTTTCAGAGGCTTTACAGGTCGCATGGATAATCATAGTAAAATATCAGACAAGTTATAAACATCAGTACATTAAGGAGGGTACACAGGTTCTTCTCTATTCATTCTAAGTGGTGATCATACAGGGAACAATGAATATTTGACATGACACTTTCGCATTTTGTGTCATTTTAGTGGCCATGCAATAGTTAGCCAAGCACAGTCTATCCTCATCCTTTGACCATTACTATAATCTGAGTTTTACTCCGATGTAGTGTAAACATTTTCTCTATGAATGCATTAGTTAGGCTTATGTCAGTAGACAAAAATAACTTTCAGTATTAATACTGTAAACCTCATATAGCTTCACTATAAACTAGTACTTATGGGTAGTGGACATTATAATTACAAGTAGAGCTATATGTAAAATGGCAACAATATGAAAAACACCAGTTTAACAAAGGCAACCAGAAGTTATTTCCAAAATGAACAAACAGTTCCTTATATTATTTTAAATACAAGAAAATGGTTGTATTACATCTTTTTAGAGAGAGATTTGATGAATGCAAGAACTATTTTAAATTGTTTCAAATGAATAAACACTAAAACCAAGGGCACACTTTAAATACAATGGAAAGGAAAAGCTAAATAATTCTAATAATTATGCAGAATACATATAACAAATGAAGCAGCAGATCATATGGTTTCAGGCACTATATCACTGGTGATATTATTTATCACTTTCAGTCAGAGTCAGAATTCTCACAGTCTTTGCTAAGTGGGGGAAATGTGTTTAGCCCTTCTTTCCTTGCCATTCTTAGTTGTTGCAAGTGTTCCTTCATTTCCTTGGAAATGTGACAGATTCTTCCTTCTATGCCAGGCACTGCAACTACTGATGTGCTTTTATCTGTTCTTGTTTCAAAGGCTTGTGGTAAATTCATGAAATGTTAGTGCTAATTAAACTAAATTCTCTTCATGTAAACAACCTAAATGTGCATCTGACTATACTGCGAATAAGCTATTAAAATAATTAACATACTAAAAACCTGCCTTATTTATGAGTAACTGGAATTTTCTGATTGGCCTTTCATAAATTCATGTTGCACAAAGCTTACCATGAATATTCCCTTTGCAGACCCAGAGAGCTATATTTTAATAGTGTTAGCTCAGACATCAACAAATCAGGTAAAGCACCATTCTCTTACTTGTTGAAAATGTCAGAATCCAGGAAATAATTTTTGCAGAATGTGGGCCAATCTGCTGTTGTAGCGCTCTAGGTTTAAAATATATGAATCTGAGGTTAATGACTGTTCAAGGGATTAATAACGGGATGACCTACTGCCTTTCACTTTTAGGTTCCTAGTTCAAATCTTACCCAGACTGGTGGAGATTGAACGTTGGAACTATTTATTTATTTTAGATATTTTGAATGTATCCATCACTCAAATTAAGGCTAGTGCATACATTGTGCAAAAGGGACATCACACACTACCATTCTGATAGAAGACAAAGCAAAAGCAGTATAGCAGCAGGATTAGAAAGGGTAGAGAGAAAAAGGACTCTCTGACACACTCTATATGATTTTATAAAAGTATGCTGATGAGGGTGAATATAATGTAACTAAAATATGCTTCATGCAAAAGGTCTCTTGTAAGGTATCATTACAAATCTTATAATCTACTGAGTGTGGTCATCCTATTTGTATAAATGTATCACTCTTGTATCTGAAACTAGAAATATGAAATATAACTCTGAGGGCCTATTGTAGTTATGCAAAGTGTGGGCGATTAATGGTTGTTTGGAATCTTGATGGCTCCCATCAACCAGGACAATTGACTGTGAATGGCTCTGTTTGCAGGCAGGCTTTCTTGTGAGTCAGGCTGGGAGGAATGAAGGCTTGGAGTCTCACAGGAAATGTGACCATGTCACCTGGTACTGAAATCCATCTTAAACCTGGTGCTTTTCCATTGGGGTGGAGGGACAGAACCCAGAGAGACAAAGGATTCCCGCCTTGTACCAAAGCCATATAAAGGGGTGGAACAGAACAAAGGAGGCAGCTATCATGAGAAATCCCCTAGCTACCACCTGAGCTTCAACAAGGACTGTACCAGGGGAAAGGATTGTGCCCAGACTAGAAAGGTGTCCGGTCTGTGCAAGAAACTTATTGAAACATCTCTAAGGGTGAGATTTTATCTGTATTCAGTTTTTATTATTGTATTAGACTTAGACTTGCATGTTTTATTTTATTTTGCTTGGTAATTCACTTTGTTCTGTCTGTTACTACTTAGAACTACTTAAATCCTAATTTCTGTATTTAATAAAATCACTTTTTACTTATTAATTAACCAGAGTATGTATTAATACTTTGGGGTGGGGGGGATAAACAGCTGTGCACATCAGTGTTATAGAGGGTGAACAATTTATGAGTTTACCCTGTATAAGCTTTATATGGGGTAAAGCGGATTTATTTGGGGTTTGGACCCCATTGGGAGTTGGGCATCTGAGTGTTACAGACAGGCACACTTCTGTAAGCTGCTTTCAGTTAAGCCTACAGCTGTTAGGGGATGTGGTTCAGATCTGGGTCTGGGTTTGCAGCAGGCTACCAGGTCTGGCTCAAACCAGGCAGGGCACTGAAGTCCTAAGCTGACAGAGCAGGAAAGCAGGAGCAGAAGTAGTCTTGGCACATCAGGTGGCAACCCCCAGGGGGTTTCTGTGATCCAACCCGTCACAGACCCGTGTACATAGGAGCCTGTAGATAAGGAAGAAGAGTTTGCATGTGATGTAAGAGATAGGAAGCCAACATGGAATTCAAAGAGGGCAAATAACATGGTTTGAGTGAAGGTGAGGAAGATGACTTCAGCACTGCATTTTGGACACAAAATTGATTGGCTGCCACAAGGTAAGCAGCTGAGAAGCTAATGGACCTGTGTTTATCCATGGGTTTAGTAAAGAGAGTCGATTTTGACAATATTAAACAGAAATGTGGTTTAATGAGAGACTGGATATGTGGGAATAAAAAAGAAAAATGGCCAGATTTTCTGATGCATTGAAATTCTGCTTGCTACAGCAGAAGGGAGCCTATCAGGTTATGGCTCCCTGATTCTCTGTCCGGGACCCAAGTAGAGAAATCTGGGCTGCTCTACCATGCAGAGCTTAGAAACAGGTTTGCAGAGTTGGAAAATGAAGAAGGGACTCGGCAGGTACTTGTTGAAGGTGGAAGGGTAAGGAAGAAGAGAAGAGAGGCTAGTCCTATAGGAAAAGCTGAAGAGTCAAGGGAGACTACACCAAATATGAGCCCCAGGAGGATACAGGATGGGTTGAAGAGGATTATAAGGGAAAATAGGAATGGAAAGAACTTGCAGCCAGAGGGAACAGGGGAGAGACTGGAGAATAGCACTGTCACCAGGAAAAGGCAGGTCTATGTGATAGGGGACTCTTTATTGAGAAGAATAGACAGGCCTGTAACTAGAGCTGATCCAGAGAATAGAAGGGTGTGCTGTCTTCCGGGTGCTAAGACAGGGGATGTAGATGTGAGGTTAAAAAGGATCCTAAAGGGAGCGGGAAAGAATCCCCTAGTTATCCTTCATGTGGAAACAAATGATACGGCTAGATTCTCGCTGGAAAGTATTAAGGGAGACTATGCTAGGCTGGGGAAGACGCTTAAGGAAATTGAGGCTCATGTGATCTTTAGTGGGATCCTTCCTGTTCCTAGAGAAGGGCAACAAAGGTTTGACAAGATTATGACTGTCAACAGATGGTTTAGGCAGTGGTGCTATAAAGAGGGCTTTGGGATGTATGGCCACTGGGAGGCATTCACAGACAGAGGACAGTTCTCTCGGGATGGACTTCATCTGAGTAGGGAAGGAAATAGACTTCTAGGATCAAGGCTGGCACAACTGATAAAGAGAGCTTTAAACTAGGAATTAGGGGGAGATGGTTGGGAGATGTCCAGGAAATCACCACACCAGATTTTAGCATTGAGAGGGAAGAAGACGAAGTAAGAAAGGATACAGCTGTGGGTAGGAGAATGTATATAAGGAGCGAGGGTGGTGTGGATACTAGTCTAATAGGTTATACTGGCTGTAGAATGACTGTGCCTAATAGGGTACAAAATGTGAGCGAGGCCAAACAGCAAAAATTAAGATGTTTGTACACCAATGCGAGGAGCCTAGGTAACAAAATGGAGGAACTAGAGCTACTGGTGCAGGAAGTGAAACCAGATATTATAGGGATAACAGAAACATGGTGGAATAGTAGTCATGACTGGACTACAGGTATTGAAGGGTATGTGCTGTTTAGGAAAGACCGAAACAAAGGTAAAGGTGGTAGAGTAGCATTGTATATCAATGATGAGGTAGAATGTAAAGAAATAAGAAGTGATGCAATGGATAAGACGGAGTCCGTCTGGGCAAAAATTACATTGGGGAAGATAACTAGTAAAGCCCCTCCTACGAGAGTGCTTGGGGTGTGCTATAGACCTCCGGGATCTAATTTGGATATGGATAGAGCCCTTTTTAATGTTTTTAATAAAGTAAATACTAATGGAAACTGCGTGATCATGGGAGACTTTAACTTCCCAGATATAGACTGGAGGACCAGTGCTAGTAATAATAATAGGGCTCAGATTTTCCTAGATGCAATAGCTGATGGATTCCTTCATCAAGTAGTTGCTGAATCGACTAGAGGGGATGCCATTTTAGATTTAATTTTGGTGAGTAGCGAGGACCTCATAGAAGAAATGGTTGTAGGGGACAATCTTGGCTCAAGTGATCATGAGCTAATTCAGTTCAAACTAAATGGAAAGAGTAACAAAAATAAATCTGCAACTAGAGTTTTTGATTTCAAAAGGGCTGACTTTCAAAAATTAAGGAAATAGTTAGGGAAGTGGATTGGACTGAAGAACTTATGGATCTAAAGGTAGAGGAGGCCTGGGATTACTTTAAATCAAAGCTGCAGAAGCTATCGGAAGCCTGTATCCCAAGAAAGGGGAAAAAATTCATAGGAAGGAGTTGTAGACCAAGCTGGATGAGCAAGCATCTTAGAGAGGTGATTAAGAAGAAGCAGAAAGCATAAAGAGAGTGGAAGATGGGAGGGATCAGCAAGGAAAGCTACCTAACTGAGGTCAGAACATGTAGGGATAAAGTGAGAGAGGCTAAAAGTCGAGTAGAGTTGGACCTTGCAAAGGGAATTAAAACCAATAGTAAAAGGTTCTATAGCCATATAAATAAGAAGAAAACTAAGAAAGAAGAAGTGGGGCTGTTAAACACTGAGGATGGAGTGGAGGTTAAGGATAATCTAGGCATGTCCCAATATCTAAACAAATACTTTGCCTCAGTCTTTAATAAGGCTAAAGAGGATCTTAGGGATAATGGTAGCATGACAAATGGGAATGAGGATATGGAGGTAGATATTACCATATCTGAGGTAGAAGCAAAACTCAAACAGCCTAATGGGACTAAATTGGGGGGCCCAGATAATCTTCATCCAAGAATATTAAAGGAATTGGCACCTGAAATTGCAAGCCCATTAGCAAGAATTTTTAATGAATCTGTAAACTCAGGAGTAGTACCGAATGATTGGAGAATTGCTAATATAGTTCCTATTTTTAAGAAAGGAAAAAAAGTGATCCGGGTAACTACAGGCCAGTTAGTTTGACATCTGTAGTATGCAAGGTCCTGGAAAAAATTTTGAAGGAGAAATTAGTTAAGGACATTGAAGTCAATGGTAAATGGGACAAAATACAACATGGTTTTACAAAAGATAGATCGTGCCAAACCAACCTAATTTCCTTTTTTGAAAAAAGAAAAGGAGTACTTGTGGCACCTTAGAGACTAACAAATTTATTAGAGCGTAAGCTTTCGTGAGCTACAGCTCACTTCATCGGATGCATTTGGCATCCGATGAAGTGAGCTGTAGCTCACGAAAGCTTATGCTCTAATAAATTTGTTAGTCCCTAAGGTGCCACAAGTACTCCTTTCCTTTTTGCGAATACAGAGTAACATGGCTGCTACTCTGAAACCATTTTTTGAAAAAGTAACAGATGTTTTAGATAAAGGAAATGCAGTGGATCTCATTTACCTAGATTTCAGTAAGGCATTTGATACCGTGCCACATGGGGAATTATTAGTTAAATTGGAGAAGATGGGGATCAATATGAACATCAAAAGGTGAATAGGGAATTGGTTAAAGGGGAGACTGCAACGGGTCCTACTGAAAAGCGACCTGTCAGGCTGGAGGGAGGTTACTAGTGGAGTTCTTCAGGGATCAGTTTTGGGACCAATCGTATTTAATCTTTTTATTACTGACCTTGGCACAAAAAGTGGGAGTGTGCTAATAAAGTTTGCAGATAATACAAAGCTGGGAGGTATTGCCAATTCAGAGAAGGATCGGGATATTATACAGGAGGATCTGGATGACCTTGTAAACTGGAGTAATAGTAATAGGATGAAATTTAATGGTGAGAAGTGAAAGGTTATGCATTTAGGGATTAATAACAAGAATTTTAGTTATAAGTTGGGGACACATCAATTAGAAGTAACGGAAGAGGAGAAGGACCTTGGAGTATTGGTTGATCATAGGATGACTATGAGCTGCTAATGTGATATGGCCGTGAAAAAAGCTAATGCGATTTTGGGATGCATCAGGAGAGGCATTTCCAGTAGGGAAAAGGAGGTTTTAGTACCATTATACAAGGAACTGGTGAGACCTCACCTAGAATACTGTGTGCAGTTCTGGTCTCCCATGTTTAAAAAGGATGAATTCAAACTGGAGCAGGTACAGAGAAGGGCTACTAGGATGATCCGAGGAATGGAAAACTTGTCTTATGAAAAGAGACTTAAGGAGCTTGGCTTGTTTAGCCTAACTAAAAGAAGGTTGAAGGGAGATATGATTGCCCTCTATAAATATATCAGAGGGATAAATACAGGAGAGGGAGAGGAATTATTTCAGCTCAGCACCAGTGGACACAAGAACAAATGGGTATAAACTGGCCACCAGGAAGTTTAGACTTGAAATTAGACAAAGGTTTCTAACCATCAGAGAACTGAAGTTTTGGAATGGCCTTCCAAGGGAAGCAGTGGGGGCAAAAGATCTATCTGGTTTTAAGATTCTACTCGATAAGTTTATGGAGGAGATGGTATGATGGGATAATGGGATTTTGGTAAGTAATTGATCTTTAAATATTCAGGGTAAATAGGACTAATCCCCTGAGATGGGATATTAGATGGATGGGATCTGAGTTACCCAGGAAAGAATTTTCTGTAGTATCTGGCTGGTGAATCTTGCCCATATGCTCAGGATTTAGCTGATCGCCATATTTGGGGTCGGGAAGGAATTTTCTTCCAGGGCAGATTAGAGAGGCCCTGGAGGTTTTTCGCCTTCTTCTGTAGCATGGGGCATGGGTGACTTGAGGGAGGCTTCTCTGCTCCTTGAAGTCTTTAAACCATGATTTAAGGACTTCAAGAGCTCAGACATAGATGAGGTTTTTTGTAGGAGTGGGTGGGGGAGATTCTGTAGCCTGCGCTGTGCAGGAGGTCAGACTAGATGATCAGAATGGTCCCTTCTGACCTTAGTATCTATGAATCTATGAATCTATGCACCAGCTGATAATACTTCCCAGTTTTGGATAGCCTGAGTACAGCATGCTGAAGTCATGCCTTTTCTCTGCACCCAATGCAGCTATTGTGACAGGGATGGTGTGGAAAGGTGATTAGGGAGCTAGCTATGCCACCTTTTTCTCCACAGCGAGGACCCCATGCAGGAGGTAGTCCCAATAGGGAGATAAGGCCAGGTTTTTTCCTCTTTGTACCACCAAAATGTGCAAAGGAAAAAGCAGGCCTTCTGAGTCCAGGAGACAATGAAAGACAGGAAATGAAGAAGAGGGAGGGAAAGGGAGGAAAGGGATTAGAAGAAATGATAAGAGGTCAAGTTTTGGAGAGTGAGTCTGAAATGGTAACTGGGCATCCAAGAGGAGACATTAACAAATGCTTTTGTCAAAATGCAGGTTTCTGTTCAAAGTAGTGTTATCTTGATACCTAAATTATTGTTGTTTGCTAACAGTAGTTTTTTAGCTTATGCTCCTGAATAGAGTATACAGTACTTAGGTACTACAGGAGAAGCCAGGTCAAAGCCAGAAACAATATTCCCATTCTAGAGTTTATAGATGCTTTGTGTGATTTGAGGTTAGAAATTAGTTTGGCAGCATTACAAATAGGGCTAATAATCCACGGAGTTTTGAGTCAGACTTTTTAGAAAATTGTTTATAGTTTTTGGCATATAACTCACAGGCACATATGACTGTCTGTCCTGCCCAATTTAGAGCTATGTGGATATTTTAAAGTCTAGTTATCTTCACATTCGACAAAGTTCTCAGGATTAGATGGACTGGACAAAAAAACATATAGCAGACTGCTTAACCACAGAATGTCAAGACCATCTTTTAGAAGAGATTAAAGCATACTTGACATTGTACCTGCTGCAAAGAGCTCTATCTAAAGCATATCCTGATTCACAAAAATGCTCTGAATTTCCTGTCTATGGAACGCTGAAGGTTCTGAATGAAAATCTGCTCTGAAATATAGTGAGGTGAATTATGATGTGCAAATAAGGCAGATTCTGGTTTCTTGGAAATAGGGAAAACTGAAAAAGACTTAAAATAAGAGATTGTTAGAGGATTCCTTAACTTACTCAGTTATGGATAGAGACTTTTTCAGTGCAAGGACGAAATGTACTATGGATAATGCCAATCTTTCTGGAGTCTGCATGTCCTGACTAAAGGGAAAGTATATTTTAATGCACACCTTCCTGGATTACTGACAGGATTTTACTGCCTGGGTGAAATTGCCAGAAGGAAATTATACCTTTTAGGTTTCTCTTCTATACTTCAACTTTATGTCTTTTTTACTGTTATGGAGGTAAGAAGAATTTAATATTTCATCCTAAAACAAAAAAGCTTCAAAAACAGACTCCAACGAGAGACTGCTGAATTGGAATTAATTTGCAAACTGGATACAATTAACTTAGGCTTGAATAGAGACTGGGAATGGATGAGTCATTACACAAAGTAAAACTATTTCCCCATGGTACTTCTCCCCTCCCCCCCCCCCCACTGTTCCTCTGATATTCTTGTTAACTGCTGGAATTAGCCTACCTTGCTTGTCACCATGAAAGGTTTTCCTCCTTCCCCCCCCCTGCTGCTGGTGATGGCTTATCTTAAGTGATCACTCTCCTTACAGTGTGTATGATAAACCCATTGTTTCATGTTCTCTGTGTGTGTGTGTATATAAATCTCTCCTCTGTTTTTTCCACCAAATGCATCCGATGAAGTGAGCTGTAGCTCACGAAAGCTTATGCTCAAATAAATTTGTTAGTCTCTAAGGTGCCACAAGTACTCCTTTTCTTTCATCCTATTGAAGTTGCTGAATAGATGCACAAGTGTCTGGCAGAGAAGGTCTACAAGTTGGAGTGGAATCAATTGAGGATGTCTCAAAAACAGTACCCTCTCCTTCAGACAAGTAATTAATATTCTTAAAGAAGGCAGCTTTTGCCTAATATTCATTTGGAAGAGGCTGACACCAAAATACTGGGGATCATGATTAAGGACTTTAAAGAACAAAATGCTGGGTGGGATTTTCAAAACTACCTAGGTAAATTAGGAGTACAAATCCCAAACTCCTACTTGTTGCTGAAGTATACAACAATGATGACATTCATGTTAGTTTCAAGTGTATCAGTGTGGCCAGTGAGAGCAGCAGATGCCAAAGAGTGCTGAGGTATAAAGTATGCATTTATAATACTGAGTGATAGAGAGATATTCCACTAGTAGTTGATGGTATCAACCCTGGATTAGTTCATGGAGCCAAGATTTGTTGATTGACCCAAAGTCATTTGACTGATACAGTTCCTCACGGAGGAATAAATGAGAGACTCCTGCAAGTTTTGTTGGCCCAACAGTGTAGACTAGTTGAAAAATTACTTTCAAACTATGCAATAAAAAATCCCTGAGCATCACAATAATGAAAAAGCGGTAAGCTTCAAAAAGAGAGGGAGAAGGGAGACCTAAAGAAGGGTCTGCACACTAACATTTGCTATGGAAAAAGGGAATGGAACTTTAACTTTTTACATACAAGAGATAACACTATTAAAATTTAATTTCAACCAATACTTAGTTCTGGGGTGTTGTAGAAGATTATGAAGAGCTGGGAAAGATCGTAAAACAGAACACAAGGCTGTTTTTAAAAGGCTTTCATTTGTCTTACTATTTCAATGCCAGAATGAAAGTATATATTAAGTACAAGAGAATGCTTCTATGAATTTGAATCTACTTGTAGCATAACATCCATATGCTATATGCAAAAATGTGTATGTAGAATCTGTGCAGAATCAAACCAAAAATTCTTATTACTTCCCTGATGCATCTGCTTTTTTCTTAACAGGGAACATCAATTTCCTCAGTAAATGTAAAAAAGTCCTTAACATTTTATCCAGTTTTCAGAGATCATTTAAACCTTTCTAGTTCTATGGAGGATGCACCCTCACCAGGCATTACAAGCAGACCAGATCACCACCCAAAATTGGAAAGAACCAAGTCCCTCTTTCCAACATTTTCCCCTAAATTATTCAGTGATTGTTCTTGGCAAGCCCTCATCCCAACCCATGTTTACACCCTAATGGTTGTTGTCAAAAATTCACCATATTTACAGATACTGTATAAGCCTTCTTCTTAAATCGTTAATACTAAAGAAATAATAGATATTGTAACTTCACTGATACATTGTTAAATCTATCTTACTCCCAAAGGAATCAAATGAAACTATTATTTTTCTCCTATAATCATCACATGTCAAGATCTTGAGGTCAGACAGCTTAGAATTTCCAGTTGTCTTTTTGTAATTTTTCCTTTTATACTACCATATAAATACACTTACTACAGCAATCCTTCAGTCTTCTTCCCCAGGAGGTGCGTGGAGTCATTTAGCCTTAGATCAAATGGGAGATAGCCACCTAAATAGCTTTGAGGATCTAGGCCTTAGTTCACATGGCTTAAAATGAAAGGAGGCAAGTATGGATGACTAGCTCCTTTTTCACTTACTGAGTGATTTATTTCAGGCTAACTGCAACCTGACTCTCTGTGACCATGGAAGACTCTAAAGACAACACAACTTCTGCAATCACTGCATGGAAGAGTTAGGAAGAGAGAGCTACCTACCCTACAGTTCCCTATATGCCATGGATCTGAACTCTAAAGGGTGAGGGATTGTGACAGTAGGCCTACAACCTGCAAAAATTCTCTTGCCACAGATACTGTAGCAGGGGAGGAGAGGTATTAAGTGGGAATACTATGGCTACTGGTACAGACCATGGATTTTGTCCCCCCAAGCTTCATGTTAAGTCCTCTTAATGATGACTAACAAAGGACACCAGAATTTCATGCTAATTTAGGGGTTTAAGCTTTTGAAGTCTGTTATGTTCCTCCTCCATCCTTCCATACCTGTCAAGTTCCCTGTGCAGCCTGCCACCCTTCCCTCTGCAGAAAACAACCTTCTGGAAGAAAGTGGTCAGTCTCATTCCCACACAATGAATCATATGCCCTGAATGCTACCTTTAGCGGATAAAGAGATCATTCTTTGGTAAATCACTAAATGTTGCACAACAAATTTAGAAAGTTAGGAACAAATACACTTAATTATTTGTAATTGCAATGGTGCCCAAAATCCACAGTAAGGATTGTAGCCCATTGTGCCTCAAATGATATATTTTAAATTACCTGTTAATGATGCTGATTTGGACTTGGTAATTAAACCCATTCGGTGACCTGAGATGCACTTTTTGATGCCATGCACAATCTTAATAGATTCAAAGTGATTAACAACAACTGTGGAAAGTGTCTGTGCAGTTTCTGTACCATACATCCTAGGACAATTCTGAAACATTACATAGCCATCCTTTCCCTGAAAAGTAATAATTATATTTAATGAAGAATATCTTTAAAATATGAGCACTTAATTGTCTATTTATAAACCATTATAATTAAAGTATACACATTTGTTAGAATAGTAGCTAAGGTTGATTTGATTAAAAATATTGTATTCAGTAACAGAGTAAGATTGAATGTTAGGAGACAGACTTTCAAATAACTTCCAAATTGAACACACATCCATTTTGAATGTAAGTACAGTAATTGGGTCTACTGGGTGACCTACTACTTGATTTAAATATGCAAAAACAATATTTGCATGTGCAAAATTCACCAGCAGAATTTTAGTGCGTGGTCTGAAAGTTAAAGCACACTCAGAAATCAGGTCTAATATTTTGCAAGGAATGGGAAGAAGGGTGGAGAATTATAGAAATTTGTATAAGAAATAAAGACAAATAGAAACTCTGGGGGTGGAGGGAGTGAACAATATCTAAAATGGAGTCAAATTAAGCCATAAATGTAAGTCAGTATTTCATAAAAACAACACTCCTGGAGCATGAAAATCATTCAAAATATTTAAACACATTAGAGCTTACCTAAGCTAAGTACTCCTTAATGGCAAGTTGATAGACTTTGTTTTTCTTGAGATATTGTCCTTGAATCTTTACAGAGTCTCTTATAATTCGGTGCCCTGGTTCTGCATTTGGATCAAATCCAAATTCCATTCCTGCTACTTGAGGAAACCTGGAAGTTAAAAAAAAAATTTTTTTTTGGTATGAAGAAAGAACTGACCAAAGTACTGACCCTCCCAGAATTCTGAACAAGTATACTTCAGTAAACTGCTATATAAACTCACAATAATTAATTTAGTGTTTGAAATATGTTCGTAATACTGTTTCCAAAGACAGTATTTTCACTGATTACTCTGTAAAATACCACACTGAAAAGGCAGCTTTTACTCTTCTTACCAGTGGCCATTGACCCAGGTAATCATCTGGGCTACCGGATTACGGAGTGGAAGGTCTGAATTCTCCAGTTCTTGCACCATGGTCACAATGGTTTCCAGGTTTCATTTTTAACAGGCAAACTGAACTTTTGGACCAATTGCTAAATCCCAACCTGTCATACTGAACCAATTAATTCATATAACCTGAAAATTCAATTAATCAATCTATTATCTGTGGAATCAAGTTAGTTCCAGAATGTAATACCTATTAACCAGCTGTACACAGGTTTTCTTATTTTTGTTATTTTCACTATAAAAAGTAAGCTCCAAATAAGAAGTATAGGTATAGGTTTTGTATAGGTTTTCATACATTGTGTGTGACAAAGATTTATCTGTATCCAGAGGTTTTATGTTTGTACTTAAATTAGTCATTTGTCTTGCTTAGAGTGGTGTATTAATATGCTCAATACAGTTATTACATAGGCTTGTGAATTCATCATTATCATTACCTAGAGCATTTGAATGTTAGTATTAAAGTAGCTAATCATTGGGACAGTGTGGAGAATTTCCACAAGAGTTCAGAACAATTGGCATTTTCATATAAAAAGAGGTTGGATAAATATTCTATATACCTTCCATCAAGAGCTGGATATCTGTAGACTCCATTTTCGAGAGCTTCCAACAGTTGTCCTCCTGTAATTCTGACTACTAGAAGTGGGTCCGCAATGGGAAGAATAGTTAAAAGATCATGCATAATAAAATCTCCTGCAGGATGTATATGGTTTGAACGAAGGGTACCTACAATCATCATAAAAGAAAATCAAGATACTCCCTGGTCCTTTTTCTACCATGGGTAAATAGCCCGATTATTTAATATAAATGATACAAGTTTTAAGGTTTGTGGTCTGGATGAGAAAGGATTTATATGGTTAATAATGATTATTTAAATAATGCCATGGGACCTGGTACTACAAAGATTTAAATACATGTCTAATTTTATGTGCTGTAAATAATCCTATTGATTTAAAAAAATAAGAAAGTATGCTAATTTTAGTAACTTCAATGGGACTGTTCACACTGCATAAAATTAAGCATATGTGGAAGTCTTTACAGATTGTAGACTTATTTCTCAGGGAAACACAAAGTGCTCTTGCAGCTATATTAGAGTGGATGCTGGATAGCATCTACTATAGTTAAGCTTACCGAACAGTTCCACGAAAATTCCCTGTTTATACATATTCTTAACTTTCCAAAACCTTTTGGCCTGAAAGTTTTAATTTTAGTTCTCTGCCAAAAAGGTGAGTTTTCCTGGAACAATAATTTCAATTTTAAATTAACAAAAACCTTTCTGACAACAAATCTTGCTATTTTAAAAATGAAAAACCATGATAAATCATTTCCTTCTTAAAACAAAAAACAAAACTGACAAAAGGACCCCAGCTAGCACCATCATTTTTTCAGTTTTAAAACATGCAAGCAACAACTCCCTTTTAGAATTAAAAAAAAGGTACATTCAACATTTTCCCTTTAAAACAAACATTCAGCAAGCACCAATCAAAAGTCCAATTCTACACTGAAGAACTATGCTGGCAACATTCTCTTTTTAAAGGAAAATGACAAAAATCAGAATAGAAGTAGGCATATTTTTAGACCCTGATTGTGCAAATACTTACACATATGGGACTACTCACACACATAAGTTCTGCACATGAATGTGCAACGTGTCTGGAGGATCAGTTTTCATTTTTAAACTGAAAAATCATGCTTGTAACAACAAACAATATGTCCAATTTAAAAATAAGACCATGCACCAAGCAAAATTTCTTGTTTTAAAGGGAAACTATTTATAAAAGAATAATTGCTTACAAGGAAAAGAGGAGCAGAGTAAGGGGGATTTTAATCCAACCAAACTAACTTTGTCCATGAAGATTTGTGGAAGGTTTTTTTAAAACAAATTTTGGAATAGGTAATAAAGGGAAGCAAATTGTTCTTTGTACCAATGTGAATTGTGTACATGTGGAAATGGGAGGGTTTTAAAAATGCATTATTATTCTTATTACTTATTATTAGGGAATGAGAGGGGGAAGAATTACAAAATGGCGCCAAGATTTCACCTTAGATATTTAGTCTCACTGAGATACTGTTGTGCTATAACCCCTTTGAGTCTCATTTACTACTATTACTATCATTAGTTTGTTTCTGGCAACAGTACAAACACAATAGGCATGGTTCCTACCTTGGAGAGCATATGCTTTAAGATGGGATGGGCAAACTTTTTAGCCCAAGGGCCACATCTGGATGGGGATACGGCATGCAGGGCCATGAATGTAGGACTGGGGCAGAGGGTTGGGGTGTGGGAGGAAATGCAGAGTGTGGGAGTGGGTGCAGTGTGCAGGAAGGGGCTCAGGGCAAGGGGTTGGGGCAGAGGAGGGGTGCAGGGTGTAAGAGGGGGCTCAAGGAAGGGGTTGGGGTGCAGGAGAGGGTGCGGAGTATGGCAGGGGGTTGAGGTGCAAGCAGGGTGCGGCAGGGGGCTCAGGGCAGGGACTTTGGGTGCAGGGATCAGGAGGGGTTTGGGGTGCGGGCTCTGGCTCAGCACTGCTTACCTGGAGCAGCTCTGGGGTGGCAGTGGAGCACACTGGGGCCAGGGCAGGCTCCCTGCCTGCCCTGGCCGCACGCTGCTCCCGGAAGCAGCTGGCATCACATCCCTACAGCCCCGGGGGGGGGGACAGGGGCAGAGGGCTCTGTGCACTGCCCTCATCTGTGGGTACCTCCCCCAAAGCTCCCATTGGCCGTGGTTCCCCGTTCCCGACCAATGGGAGCTGCATGGGGCGGTGCAGCCTGCAGAGCCCTCTGGCCCCCCAACCTACAGGGGCCATAGGGACGTGGTGCTGGCTGCTTCTGGGAGTGGCAATCTGTGGGCCAGACCCAAAGCCCTGATGGGCCGGATCCAGCCTGCAGACCGTAGTTTGCCCACCCCTGCTTTAAGAGATAAAGGAACTAGACAAAGATAGAGGGTAGAAAAGGGTACAGTTTTCAAACAAGGTGGTAATGGGTCATATCCTGATAATATAATGCTTTAATACCATTTCTATTTGTTTTGGTACGATATATAAACTTATCATGTACTCCAAAACCTTTCCAAAATCAGCCAGTTAGTTTACTTGTTTACTTTTATGACACGTTTATGTAACGTAACTCATTTGACCTTTTCAGATCCCTTGATTTCTTGATGTACTCTGACTCAAATGAGTGGCCGGGACCATTCCTAATTAAGTAATTAAATAATATTTCAAACATTGCTCCATCTTTAACAAGTAAATTAATGTTAAAACATTCCAAACATTTTGGATTACAATAAATGTTTTTTGAAAGGACAATCTGAATTGAGTAATGCTACATCAGCATGAGTAGCTTCTAACATTGCATTAGTTATCAGGTTTCCCAGGTTGTTCTCTGATCTTCTTACAGTAGAAACACGACCATCTAATTCTGTGTCGATTGGACAAAGAACTTCCTCTAAAAGAGGCTAAAAAAAGAGAAGGGTTTATAGCAGACTATTTATTTGAAACAAATATGTCCTGAAAACTACAGAATTACACTGTAAAAATGTTTAAAATTTTGAGCAGAAAAAAATAAAAAAAGCCAAGCTATGGAAGAAGAATATAGTCTCTTCTCAATCCCCTGTGAATCTGAATAGGTGCACAGAAAGTGCTTTATTCTGGCAATGGACAAATAGCAACAATTCCAAATCCACCTGGCTTCCATTATACACCTCTGCTGATGAGAACTTAACATTCCATACAGACCTACAAAAATACATTTATCTTGAGTTTGACTAGGTAGGGGAAATCCCATCCTGTAATTTCTTGTTGTTATAGTGTATACAGGCAGAGTGCAGATAATAGTAATCAGCAAACAACAGCAGAGATCAAGAAACCTGTTCTGAGGTTTTAATCACAGTTTTTGAAACAACTTTCTGAAAAGCAGTTTGTTCTTGGCTACTCTTTCAAATAGCTGTATGCAGCACAAGTTCAAGAGTACTGGTTGACACTCATTGTCAGAAATGGATACTTTTCCTATCATAGAGAAGCTAAAGATAGATTCAGTCATCCTGGGATTACAAACAACTTTAAAGTCAAACTGAATTTAACAGTTTCAAAGTCCACCTATAATGTGTACTAGTTTTTAGTACCCCTGTGGATACAAACTATCCAATTAAAATTTCCTTGTGAGGTTTAGTCCCTTTAGGATTGTAGGATACAGTAGTTCATAGATGCACCCTCCTACACAGACGAAAGACTGCTGAGCAGGAAGCTGCCATGGACTATAAATGGTATCAATATTGCATGTCAGAGGAACTAGCTTATTTGGCATTTTAACATTTTGTCAGAATATTTTATTCTCAGTGAAAATGTCAGTCATAAATGAAATGTCCTTAAATATAAAGCTCTAGGTTCCCAGGGTGCAACAGTAATACAAATAATAGACAATAGCTGTAATAATAAAAAAAGGGAAATTCTTCATTAAGGCCAGTGGCTTTCCATTGAAATGACATCAGCACTCATAGAATGGAGGACTCTATACACTACTTCATTAATTCACACGTATATAGACACTGCAATTCTTCAGATTCACTGACAGAGGGACTTCAATGGTGTTCTTTTTTTTGCCATGAGAGCTTTATACATACTGTAGGGACTATATTTACTGTAGACACAAAATGGATAAAATTGTCTATTGTTATAGTATATCCTTATACTTGATCTCAAAACGAAGTTTGATAAGGTGGTGTCTTTTAATAGCAATTCACTCATGGATTCAGTACTTTAAAGTTTGACTTTCCATTAAAAAAATAAGCTGAAGCCATTAAAATGTAATGGGCCAAATTTTTTCTTGATATAATTTCACTGAAGTCAGTGGAGTTACATCAGGAAGGAATTTTGTCCTCAGTTTCAACCTTAATGGGCCTGTCAATTTTGGTAGGACTGAAATGAAACAAGTTCTTTTATATCTGTTTGCAAAATCAATTTAATTTGTATTTGTACAAGCAGAGTAATTTCACTGACTTCAGTGTAAATATCGTTGAATAGAATAGAGTGGCATTAATCCAGATTTATGTCATAACTGAGATCAGAATTTGGCCCACTGTTATCAGTCTGATCACTTAAAACAACAATTTTTATCTTCTTTTTCTAGAACAAAATATTTAAGGAAGTTGTACCTACCTGCAGGTTTTGAGTATAATCATCCACCACTGATTTTATAAAAGAATCTTCTTCTAGGTTCCTCAAAATGTCAATCTTCTGAAATGTATACTGAAGTGATGCACCAAACTTTCTTATATTTATTTTTGAGAAATTCCTGAAATCAGACCCACTTTTGACAATCCAAGTTCCAATCACCTTTTTGATTCCATAATCATGGTCATGGCCCCCAGAACCAGATCTATTCCTCGGGTGTTATGGGCAAGTCTGATGTCATTAATCCATTTAATGTGTGTCATAGCAATCATAAGTTCTGCTCCCTCTGCTTTAAGTTCTGTAGATATTTTATTAGCTGCTTTGACATAATCTATATAGTTTACGTTTGATTTGTTAATGGTAGGCAAGGTATCCAGCCAGTCTTCTTCTACTAATCCCATTAAACCAATTTTCGTATTTTTCCATTTAACTACTTTTTTTTTAACTGAACCATGGCCTAGTGGTTTAGAGGTAAATCTGTCATATACATTGCTGAGAAACCATGGAAATTTCATTTGTTGTATATAATCTTCCAGAACATCAACACCAAAATCAAATTCATGGTTTCCTAAAAATATAAAAATCCAGAAGCTAGCTTGTTAAGCTTAACAACAAAAAGTGGTCACATGAGATAATTTTAGTTTTTATATGTCATTTAGAATAGCATTAGAGATATGAAAGCTTTTTTTCTTCAAACTAAAGGACCAAATTCCTCTTTTACAGCAGTGAAAACCGTTAGTCATTCCATTTACTTCTGTAGTTAGCCCAGCTTCTGTAGTAAAGGACAACAAAATGCTTTGCCCAAAATATCCACTTTTATGCATCTACTTCTTTTTATACATATATTATCTAAATTTTAGCAAGCCCAATATTTTTGGCTAGAAAGAAAAATAATATGTAATACCCAGAGCAAGATTATTGAGAGAAAAAAAAGATACATCTCTCAGTTTATCATACCATGTCTTTCGTTGACCTTTGAAATGTAATGGGGGAAAGAAAAAGATGCTTTCTGGTACCATGCCAAAAGGTACCAGAGATTACAAAGGTGTGGGTAAATAATTAGGCCTATTTAAGAGAGACTTTTGATACAGCCAGGATTAAACAGGTCAGTGGATCAAGTTCTGGAGCTATTATTGTGGTCTTGTATCTGACTTTCAGGAACCCTATATCTACTGTGTATTATGCCAAACAATTCTGTACACCAAACTGCTTGGGAGGACGGTCCAAATGTTAATGTACAAAAACCCACAGGCCTGGAACAAACTCTATTAATATGCAAAAACGGACAATTTCATGCATAAGTGCCTGTTAATATGCACAAATATGGGTTTTTATAAACGTACACGTCTCTGAAAATATGGTCCTTTATCTAGTGCTATGGTCTATACAGTGCTGTACAAATGTACACTGTATATTTAGAATAGGAAGACTAGGAAAACACAAAGTTGGTGATACAGAAGTTTGTTTTGTTTTTTTTTACACTATCTACTGAGTGGCTTTTGAGCTTTGCAAAGCAGTGACCAAAAAATAGAAAGGAAAAAGAAAGACTAGTTGACCTTACTGTTCCATTTAAATAAGTTTGCATGGGAAAAAGACAGGCATCTAGCCTGCGCTGTTTGAAAAACCAAATATAATAAAGAATATGCATTTCTCTTCCCCCCATTTTGCCCAGGAAGAAAGCCCTGTCACTGGGCAGAATGGCACCTCCAGTGCTACTCTCGCCTTAGCTATACATATACGTCTGATTATATATTTACCTAAGAGCACTCTAGACCCAGCTAGAGTTTGTGTTTGTTTGATCTGTTATGGTTTATAAGAACACATGCTTCTATCTGAAAAGATCAGTTAGCTTAGCTGGTCTACTGGTGCTAACATTATTGGGCCGAGGTTATTTAGAAGAGTGGGCACTTGCTCCCAGGATCAAAAAGAAAGTTGGTTTCATGTGGAGATTATATTAATCTGTTTGCTAAGTGCTGTTCCTTATCACAAGCACATTGAACATGTCCTCTATCTTTCGCACAAGCTGCCTATTGGTTTTCAGGTTATTATAAGACAAAACCCAAAATCTTATAAAGCTCTAAATATCTAGGGACCTCTCTCTCTAAGCGGCCTCCTCTCTCCTGTGACATATGTCATCATACTCATGAATATCAGAGGCATCTGAATTAGAGCCTGATTGGTATATAAAGAAGAAGAGGTGGCTGCTGGCAGGGCATTCTTTGTTATGAGCCCTTGCCTCGGTATTTGCTTTCCCCTTTGGTCGCCTATTTATAAAGGCAAGTCCTGCCACCTCCTCTATAGCTGCAGAGGGCATCCTGCAAAGGAAACCAGTGCAGTTATACTTCACAAGAAAAGGGTGGGGTTTGGAAGGTTCTGCAGTGTGTACCCACCCTTTGTGCATTGTGAAGTCTTGCTCCACAGAAACTCCCTTGTGCCATAACCTGCAGGGGGAAGGCCAAAGGAGCTGCCATTATGCAGAGCCTGTGGTGCTTGCTCCAATGGAAGAAAAGGCACATTGTGGCTGCAGAGCACTATTTCAGCTCTCAGGCTGAGGTATCCTCTGCTGAAAGGCTCCCACTTTCCTGAGGGAGGGGATAATTTCTCTCCCACACACTTCTGCTCATCCATCGAGGCCCCTCCCCCCTCCCCCCCAGCTTTCAGACTAGTTGCTGGGTTGAGGATTTGAGCCACTATGCAGCAAAATAAATAGTGTTTTACAAGATATAAGGACACACAATCTAAGTCTTTTGGTCACTATAGAGTTTATAATCTAACTGTGGGTGCGCCTGTAAAAGGTAGCTATAAATATATTAACATGGCACAGATATTATGAAATTCATCTGTAAATAACATTTACTTACCAAAGACTGCGAAGTGTATTCCCACTGCATTTAGTATAAGAATCATATGTTTTCCTTTTGTTATTGAACTTAAAGTTGATGGATTTAAGCAGTCTCCACTAAATATTATAAGTGGATTCAGGGAACTGAACTTTTTTATAGCTGCAGCAAATCTACAAGAAAAAATACAACTTTCAACTTGCTTTATTAGATGGTTAGTGCGGTTGAACAATCTTTGTAGCTTTTTTTTCTGGGTAGAATTAATTCTGTTTTAAAGTTTGGCAACTGCTTCAAATTAGGAAAAAATGCTTAGACACAAAAGAAAAGTGAGGGAGTGTTCACTCCATTCTTTGAGTTTTTATAGAAAAGAATCTCTGAACAGAAAGGGAGGAAAAGAAACAAGAAGTTGGAAGCAGAAAATAGCAACAGCATTTTCCCCTTGGCACTACGTTAACAAAAATAATAAATAACAACAATAATATCCGTCCTATCTTTTGCATTTCAACTTTCACTCCCCCATGTCCTTCCTCTTCTATTTCCATCTTATCTGTTTTCTTCTTTTCCAAATATTGTCTCATCTTTTAGCCTTCTCTCCTTTCTTTGTTTTAAACACACATTTCTAGCCCTTTCTTTCTTTCTATTATATCATATTACTCTATCTTCCTCATATTTAAAACATGTACAAATTACTGGAATATTTCATCAATGCTGATGTTGCTGCCATTAAATCACTTTACCAGTGCTCTATGTCAATCCTTCTGAGAACAGCACTTCCTGAAGCAGATTGACTATAAAGGTTGCTTTCAGGAATATTGATTCTGCAAAGTGAAAAAAGTGTGGCAGGAATGACAAATGCAGTGGGAGAAAAGGCTCAGTATCCAAGAGTTACATGCTTAGTCATAACTGAAGTGGTGTTACCCTTAAATCTAAAGTTGATTTTAAGATTCTTGGATGCTAAAATAGATAACAATATTCTTCATATTGTGAGTGTTCATTCCACAGTGACTATATTTTGTGTCAATTTCATAGTCATTACATTAAAATACAAAAGAATGTAAAAACAAACCTGCGCAAGTCTGTGTGTAGACAAGTCCTATGTCACAAGGAGAAACCAGAAACCAACTGAAGAGTATGCTTTACAGAGTCAGTATCTCCTTTCCTCTGGTTAGTTGCCTTTGTCCTGAACTAAAATTTTCACATAGGAAAATTTATCGATAGAGTTCTCATGTAGCAGTGAGAGGCCATCTTAAGTGAGGAGAGGGTGTATGATTGGCCAGAATTTATTAGAGGTGGGGCTCAGGAACTATAAAGCCTGCTTCAGTGCAAAGGGGCTCACTCTAGTGTGCTAATCCATTTTAGGTGATCTCAAATCCTAAAGGTATTGTTCCAGTTTGGAAGATTAGTCTAGGTAGAAGCCTGTGGGTTTTAATCTGGTTGGAAGTTGGCTCACGTTTAAGGAGAGCGGGAGACTTTGTGAAAGGATACAATTACAGATCTTTTATGGGAAAAATTTATAAAGGGGTATTTTTTATGAAGCTGTCACGGGAACTTTAGTGATTTGAATTCTTACTTCCTATGGTATCTTAAATTAAAGATATTTTAATGGACTCCTGAGCTTTTCTGTTCCTTTTCCCTTCATTACACTGAAGTCTATGACCCGCATGGAGGTGCACTATTAGTCATAGTTTGCATGCTAAGAACTGATTTGGGCCCAATAACAAAGGTCATATGTTCGTGTAACTCATTGTTTGTTCCTGAAGAAAACAGAATTGGACTGACTCTTCCTGCTGTCCTTTAAATAGGCATCAGATTTGATAACACCAGCACATCCTACTACTATCTTAGGGCATGGCTACACTTGCAGATGTAGAACGCTGTGAGTTAAACCAGTCCTCGGAGAGCAGTGTGTCCACACTGTCAGATTCAAGCGCACCGGCATGGCCACATTAGCAGCTCTTGCAACGCCACAGAGAGCAGTGTATTGTGGTAGCTATCCCAGCATGTACCTGACTGCAAGTGCTTTTCAAATGGCGGGGCGTGGAGTGTGACAGGAAGTGTGTTGTGAGTATGTGGGGGGGGGAGAGAGGGTTTTTGGGGGGCTGAGAACATGTCAGCATGCTGTCTTGTAGGTTGAGACAGCAGCAGACCCCCCACCCCCGGCCTCTCTCTCTCACACTCACAGCAGCAACATTCCACACTAATGGTTGCTTTGTCCTGGAGCAGATAAGCAGCCGGCTGTCAGAAACGGAGCTTTGAAAGGGCATATCCACATTCCCACAGCCAATTCCAAAACAATGACAAGAGTGGCCACTTGACTTAAGGGGATTATGGGACGTTTCCGGAGGCCAATCATAGCGCAGTAATGCAATACCTCGTTCACACTGATGCTGGGGCATTTCAGCCAAGGCACAGCAAGCGTTATGCTTCTCGTGGAGGTGGATTATCAGAAGCGCCCCAGCTGCAGAGTCCAGGCGCTCTAAATGCCTTGCCAATGTGGACAGGTCGTGAGTTAGGGTGCCTGGGGGCTGCTTTAACGCGCTCTAACTTGCAAGTGTAGCCAAGCCCCTACAAAGCACTGTCTCCTAGCTTCAAGTTTCAATCTTACGTCTTTTCAACTAGCTGTCCAATATTCTTTGTACTTCCTTGACAGCTGATTTTTCAGATTTACATATGGAGGCACTCAGAAGGGCATGGATACTTCATGTCTGTATCAGCTTCTTTTTTTTTATCCTGTCCATTTAAACATTCAGACTAAATACTTTATTTAATAGAATCTAACGAAGTATAGTACTTTCCTGGGTAATATTAAACAGATGTCTGCTTAATATGTTCGAACCATCTGAAATACTTCTAGTTAATGAATATAATACCCTGACACACATGTTAACTTTATCAGTACCATGCCTTTCTTACTAAAGTTAGGAGATTTGTTTACATTAGACCTCAGTACATTTAATTTAATCAATCCTGCTTAAATTTCAGTGTGACCTATACTCCAGTTTGCGTATTCCAGTTTGTGTCAGTCATTATAGACTGCCAGTGTGTTAATTCTTTCTCTTCCTACTTTGGGTTAGATCTGCAGGGGCATCAGGCACTTGAGTTCTGCTCAGTGCACCTTGGGGGGCACATAGGTGACTTTCTCCCATATTTCCAATGAGCTTTCTCCTCCCTCCATCCTGGTGCAAGTTTGAACATCTGCAAGCACAAAATCACTCCTGCAACTTTCTCTAGCAATGCCCCCGCCTAGCTCTGGCCTTCCCCTATCCCAGAGCATGTGGAAATAGCTACAGCTATGCATACTATATGCAATCTTGGAATTCCCCACGGTAGGACAGCTCTTTGCATCAGCTCTTCAGCACAAAGGGGCTGGGGCATGGCTAAGAATCTGGCCCTGTATGTCTACCAACAGCATAGATTCTACATCTTCTGATCAAGTTGTCTCCAACCTTTTTTTTTTTTTTCATTTGTATGTACAGATAGTATTTTGGTCAAAATCAGCTCATCATGAATTCTTCAGGATGGTGTTTCATAATATTACCAGCTTTAGCCCCAATGCAAGAAAAAGATGATTGAATTCTATCTTATTTGCACATCAACATCCTAGTTCCAAAACTATCACTCTAATTCTCACTTGGATACACAAGAAAACAAAGCAATTAACACGTCCACTTGGTCTGGAAAAATACAGGAAATATAGATCAGAAAGTGTGTGAAAAAGTGAATGATGAGAAAGGAGGTGGGAAAAGGGCAGGACAAAAAGAAAGAGATGAAAATAGTAAAATTAGAACAGGAAGACAAGAGAAAAATAAAAATAGAGGAACAGTAGTAGTATAGGAAGCAAACAATGAGGAAATGAAAGGAAAGAATAGATGACAGGAGGCCAAAGAGAAGATGAAGAGGGAAAAATGAGGAAGAATATGCAAATGAACAAAACATTTGAAATTAACCATCTTTTCTTTGCTTTTAAACTATAATGCAAATCTACATTTTAAAGGAGAAAATCCTATATTCTAGGAGAAAAAATCACAATTTATAGCTCAACCTAGACAGGGAATAAATAGCAGCAGCTATTGACATCAACAAAATACTTGTGGATTTTAAAAGCTTGTTTTAATACAAGAATGTGCTAGATCTTTTTGAATCTCTACAGAATCTCTCCACCAGCTGTCTTCAATTTCTGAATCCAGTAATCATTAAAAATTGAAACTGCTTTCTTAAAGTGGGGGTGTGATCCCTGGTGAAAAGGTTGATGGAAGGCCAATGTCTATAGGGGGTTGTATTAAGGTTCTGGTGCATTGTCTCCAGTGTATCGTGGTTGTAGGAGTGGTAATAGTAATGTGCCTGCAGATGGAAGAGAAGAAGGTATAAACTGTTAGATGGCTTACTTTCTCATATCTTTGCTTTTGTGTGAGCATGTCAGCTGTGTTATATGTGCAGTAATCATAACTGCTTCACAATGAATTTTCTGTGTATTAATTCCTTGGATTTTATAACATTTAAGTGGGGTTTGGGACTTGGTGTGGGTGAACCTGGCTCAGGGAAGAGGTGAAGCTGCTCACAGTTTAATTTGCCAGCCACAGCACACAAAACCCTTCCTCTGTTATGCATACCAGCACATAAAACCCTTCCACACTGTAGCATAAAAATCTGAACAAAAAAGTATAGCTCCTGATGGAGAAGGTTTTATCTCATAAAGAAAGTTTCATGTATGCACTGGCACACAGGTGTTTATACCAGCACATACACAAAAATTATGCATCTACACTGGCACATTAACATTCAGCTATAACGAATAACAATAAAAATGACCCTAAGTACAAATTTTAAAACACCCAAACAACTACACATTGTGCCACATCTACCCAGGATTTACCTCTGCACCAAATTTAGGCTAGCTAGATAATACTTTTCAAAAGGTATCAGTCAACAATGAAAGGTTGGATTGCCAAGGACAAATTTCAGACAGAACCCAATTTCAAGGACTACTAATGGAAAAATGTATAAAGAGATACCAAACAAAAACTACCAAGAAAACTCAAAAGTCCATAAAAACTAATTTCACCTGCTTTTAGAGAAAAACAGGAATTTATGTTCCTTTTCAGAATACAAACATAACTATGGTGTCACAACCAGATGCCACCATAATGGGTGATATTATACACTATAAGTGTAAGCTTTCTCAAATTCTATACTAGCTTGTGGTGGTTGTTGCTGATTTCTGCATCTGTTTGCCCAACCTGGGAACCATGGGCCAAATCTTGACTCCCCATCCCTTTCCTAGTATAATGGAGACAGTGGTGGAAGGTGTGGAAGGTCAGTTTCCTTGGTTCCGTCCTCTTCCATTATTACAATGGGATTGGAGGGATAAAAGGAGGGAGTGCTTCCCTGTTCTCATACTTTTCCTGCTGGTATCCCAGGTGGGAATTAAAGGGTGAGAGAATTTCCTCAGAACACTCCTTTCCTGCTGTCACAAAAAAGCTTGAAAGAAATGGTGCCTGGTGCCTCCTTTTCTCAGTATCCAAGAATGGGGTGTGACAATATCATGAGGTAGTCCCTTTGGGCCTTAATCAGAACCCACTACCATATTTTATTGCATTTTATATTTACAGTGAATCTATACCTTTCCCATTTGCTTTAGGGGAAGTGTACTGTTGTAGCAGCAGCCAGTCCTACCTATTTCTACCTTCTTTCAGGCTCCCTGCTCTTCCTCCTATATAACCTTCTTGTCTGCTTCTAGAGGCCTAGCTGCTGGGGATACTTCCACCCAACTCAGTTGTTCTAACTCAACTGTTAGCCCCACCCAATTAATTGGCCTCCTCTTCCAATTGCCTGTTTTTCAATCAAAGCTCAATTAATGTACACGGGTAGGGATTGGAGTGGCAGGATGCTGAGTTAGCTCTGGAGTCAGCACACCTTGTTACATACAGATATGGCAATTTTCTGCAATGTACATGGGAAATCCTATTGAATTAGGCTTAAGTATCTTCGGGGTCCATTGTATTAAATGAAGGATTTATGTATTATTGGGGGCCTGGATTGTATATAACCTCTCAAGGGGGAAGATGTGACAGATGTGATACTTGGGGGTTCAAAGGAGTACACCGAACAATGTGTCAGAAAAGA
The DNA here is from genome assembly GCF_009764565.3 of Dermochelys coriacea. Taxonomy (NCBI): domain Eukaryota; kingdom Metazoa; phylum Chordata; order Testudines; family Dermochelyidae; genus Dermochelys; species Dermochelys coriacea. The sequence continues at coordinate 41,700,099 of NC_050072.1, forward strand.
ATGGACTCTTAAAACAAAATATGTTAAGTAGTTTTCCTGGGGAATATCTAGGGGAAGTGAATGCAAATTCCCCACCTTTGGTTATGCAAATACCCAGCCTTTTGAAGCTATGCCCTGAGGTGTGAGCCATTGTCTGCTGATCACCTGTTACATGAGGCCAAGATTAAAGGCCCAAGCTATATAAAGGAAAAGATTGAACATTCTTGGAGGTTATGAATCTGACATAGTTATGAATTGATGCATCCGATGAAGTGAGCTGTAGCTCACGAAAGCTTATGCTCAAATAAATGTGTTAGTCTCTAAGGTGCCACAAGTACTCCTTTTCTTTTTTGCGAATACAGACTAACACGGCTGCTACTCTGAAACCAGTTATGAACTTGTAACCACAGAGAAAACCCAGTTGTGGGTTTTGAACAACTGACACCTACCAGAGCCCAAGTTGGAATTGCAGAGAGGGGGTGACCTCTGGTAAGATATTTAGCATATATGTAGGTTCTTTTGTTTAAGATGGTTTCTCTGTAATGCTTTCATCTGAAGACTAAATGTTTGCTTATAAAGAGTTGTGCTATAACTTATAATTGTAGCCATTAACCTGTTCATAGTCTTCAAAGAGAATGCACAGTGCAGACACTGGCCTGTTTAAGCAGTCTGACTTGCTGGGAATACCTTATTTAGGCAGGGAACTGTGCAGCCTGGAGAAACCCCAGCCCAGAGGAAGGGAGAGCGGGGTCTCTACCCAAGAGAGGTGATGGCTGACGAGCTGGTTGCTTAGGCTGGGTGCTGTTGGTGGACCACAGAGGGGGGAGTATAGGTGCAGTTGCCCTGAACTGTGAGAGGGGGTAGGGATGCAGGTACTTTCCCTTACAGTCCACCTCTTCCACAAACATTTTATATCAGCATTTAGGGTGCAAGTAGAGTTACTTCCGTAGCTCCCCATCTTTCCTGGTATAACGGGGAGGGGGAGGTGGGGAGGGAATGGATATTCTTTGCATCTCATATCCCAGAAAGAGAGGGGGGAAGGGAAAGGATATTTCCTGGCTTTTACCCACCCCTCACAGTTGCCAAACTTTGTGTAGTTCTGTGTGTGACATCTTGTGCAAATTATTTAATGAAATTATTTGCAAATAACCATAAGGTTCAGTTTATGGTCCACACTCGGACCAGAAGTTACACATGGAGTAACACAAAACTAGGCAGCTGTGGCTGGGTGGGTTTCTGGATGTGTGGGAAAATGAGGGTACCTAGAGGTGCATGGTGGGTGAGTGGAAGGTGTCTGGGAGTGCTTGGATCAGTGGGTACTTGAGGGTGTTGTTTTGGAATGTCTGAAGGGTGCTGAGATTGCTGTAGTGCATGGGTGCTGGAGTATCTGGGCTGAGGGTAGGAATCCAGGGAGTTTGGATGCTGTCTGGAGGGTAGATGGGGTTATATTGGGAGTGGCTGGGATAGAAGGGTGAGTGGGTAACTACTGTCTGTTTCTCCCACCTACTCTTAGCCTGCTGGGATCTAGCAGAGGAAGCAGCAACAAGAAAGGCAAAGAGGCCACTTGTAGACCTGCTCATCAGGCCCCACAGGAGCCCTGTGTGGCAGAGAGGTGGAACTATAGCCTTATGCCAACTGCCTTCCTTCAGGGGGCGGGAATGCATGGGGCTGTCAAACATGTTTGTTCCCTGTGAGATGGGGCAGCCATGCCTGCCCTCACGCACCCCAGGAGAGACGGGGTGTTTCTCTCCCTCCCTCCCCTGGAGGGGAATGGGGATTGCGATTCCCTCCCACCCACACATCTCAGTATCTGGGCTGGGCCAGGAGTGGCTCCTACCTGGCAGCACCTCCTACGGGCTCCTCCTGCCTGGACTCCACCTCAGACACATTGTTGAAGTGGAGGATGATTAGGTCACTCTGGCTCTCATCTAGGAGCTCTGAGCAGGGGCTGGGGCTGTCCTTATCTCCAGGCCCAGCTGCAGTGGAAAAGGGGGAGCCTCCCTGCTCCTGAGGTAACAAAGGCTCCATCCCCAGCAGGGCAAGATGGTGCTTGAACACCCACTCCCAGAGGGGCAGGGGAGGGGATGGGCCAAGCCCACTAGATTCATGTGGTCTGGTGGGAGGGGGAAGAGAAGCTGCTGTGGCTCTCAGGGGACCTCTGGTATTTTAGCTGGATGGCCATGAACATCTCAGGGTGCTACCCTCATGGTTCCCCCTCATTTCCACACTCAGCCAGGTGCCTATGTGTAGCACCTCACGTGGACGCTATTATCCCTCCCCTGCTTCACACATAATAATAGGGGCCCAGAATTGAAGGCTCCTTCATAATGCTACTCAGAGATCAGAGAAAGTAGGCAATCCTCTCCCAAGCCATGGCAGCTTGACAGGAAGCTAGAGCTGTGTCCTCTCTGAAACACTAGTGTCAGCACTAAAGCAGAGTGAATAGTTAATTTTTCAATTCAGAAGCTGAACAACAACAAAAAAAATCCAAATTGCATTTCAGGTCAACCCAGAATGGAAATTTTTCAGTTTTTCTCCACTGAAATCAAAACAGAAAAGATTTAGTTTTGAGATCAATAAAACATTTCATTCACCCTAGGAAAAGTTGGGTTTCTTGTTTGGTTTTTGGGTGTTTTAACCCCTCTTTTGTTTTTTAAATAAATGGAGCTAACTTTCTAAATGAAACATCATTCTAAACAAAAAGTCAACCCATTTTGTCTCCAAAATGGCAAAGCAAACCAGTTTGACCTTTTCACGTTTATTTTCTCCTTTTTTTCCCAGTCCAAATTTTTAGTTGAATTTGATCCAAACTCACTACTAGTTTCGGTTGACCCAAAACTGCACTTTTCATGGAATGGACTATTCATTGAAAAAATGTGCAGCTTTAGTCAGCACCTGTGTAACCAGATTGTGTAAAATGTCACTGAGATCTCAGCAATGAAACTTGTTGCCTCTGCAGGCTGCTGTTAGTACTAACAGCGAAGGTGGCACAGATTATTTATTTACTTGTGGATGCAAGTTAGATCATGTTAATTTTATTCAGGAGGTATTAAGAATCAGGCATGAATACATGGAACCACTTAAAAATATCCCATTAAATAAGACCTATTAAGTGTGACTGTGATGGGGTGATCCCCCATCACCTGCAAGGCAAGAGAAAGAACCCTGACTAGTCATGCTTCACACCTGGAAGATGACTGAACTAATTGCCACCTGGCCAAAGGAGACTCTATAATGAGCTGAGGGAGCTCAGTTGAGGAGGAGGAGGGGGCTGGCTGGCTGGCTGGGTGAGTGAGTGAGTGAGTGAGTGAGTGAGTGAGTGAGTGAGTGAGTGAGTGAGTGAGTGAGTGGCGTTTTGGCTATTTGGACTGAGCAAGACTACCTGAGTTGGCTAGACTAAGCTGGAAGCTGTTGTGGTAGCTTAGAGAGGCTGCTGGTGACTGGGCTGGCTGCAGCTGACCCCCAGCTGAAAGGAGGCTGATCACTGAAACTGATGGGTAGGGGAAGTTGCCTTGGACTATGAAAGAGAAGAAGCAGGGGATGAGGAATGGTCTCAGACCAGCAAAAAGAAAAAAAGACTTGATATCAGGATTTGAAGAAGTCATGTGTAGGGTTATGAAGAATGAAAATAGGATTAAAGTCAACATTTTATAATTGTCTAGTCTGTGACAGAAGCTATGAAAATAGGAGATGTTAACTCCTGAAAATGGCAGAATGCATAAAGCAATGTGATGGTGACACACAAACAGCTAAAACAATGCAAGGTGGAGATCTACTGATAGAATGTACACATAATGGCTGCTTTTCTCCTCTCTCTTACTAAGAAGCCATTTAACAAACAATACTTTATATTCACCTGTATTCTTTTTTTATATCATCCTCAGACAATCCTAGTAGCACTCCACACATAGCCCCACTTACTTCCATCAGGAATTTAGGCATTTGACAAGTAATTTTTATTTTCCCTAAGGTCTTTCTTGCTGCATTTCCTTAAGGATACTAGATTGAGAGAAAGGACAGAGACGGTGGTGGGGAACTTGCCAAAAATGAATGAACAAAGTGGCAGTCATAGCCTTGTATGGTGAGGCTGCTGCACCAAAAAAAACAAAGATGGAGACAAAGTTGAGGAGAAGAGATAAGCGAGGGAGAGGAAGAGCCAGTATTTTGGGATTGTCTGTGGCCAGAAAGCATTGCTGCAGGAGTAGGGTTAACTCTTGTAGCAGGGCCCTAGAGTGGAGGAGAGGCCTGGGCTAGGGTCTGCGAGGCTCAGGGAATGAGATAAAGCCCACAAGGGGCCGAAGGCCAGTTTGAGTCGACTCTCATCAGGGCAAAGTCGTGGGGTCAGCACACTGACCTGATGAGGTATTGAAGTTGAGCCCCAGAGAGGTGAAAGACCTTTGGTTGAGAGTTGGGCCTCAGTGTGGTGTGAGAGCTTTTTGTTTATGCCAACTGGGACTCTGTTACCCCAAAAGAGGACTGAACTGTTAGGTGACTTATCTGGAGGATTGAGCCACAGAAGACTCACTCCTAGTGAAGGAGTTGGGGGAAGACGCTGCCTGGGACTGGTTATCATGGCCAAGAAAGTGGCCACCAGAGGGAGATAAGAGCAGTGAAGTCCCCTGAAATGCTATGTCTGGGCAGGAGGGGGTACCCTAAAGGTAAAATAACAGGCTGTTTACAGTGACCTATTTTGAAAGGCCTCCTATTTCAAAGATGTCATAAATATAAAGGGAAGGGTAAACACCTTTAAATCTCTCCTGGCCAGAGGAAAAACCCTTTCACCTGTAAAGGGTTAAGAAGCTATGATAACCTCGCTGGCACCTGTCCAAAATGACCAATGAGGAGACAAGATATTTTCAAAGCTGGAGGGATGGGAGAAACAATGGGTTTTGTCTGTGTGATGCTTTTGCCAGTAACAGAACAGGAATGGAGTCTTAGAACTTAATAAGTACTCTAGCTAGATATGTGTTAGATTCTGTTTTGTTTAAATGGCTGATCAAATAAGCTGTGCTGAATGGAATGGATATTCCTGTGTTTGTGTCTTTTTGTAACTTAAGGTTTTGCCTAGAGGGATTCTCTATGTTTTGAATCTGATTACCCTGTAAGGTATTTACCATCCTGATTTTACAGAGATGATTCTTTTACTTTTTTTCTTCAATTAAAATTATTTTTTTAAGAACCTGATTGCTTTTTCATTGTTCTTAAGATCCAAGGGGTTTGGGTCTGTGCTCACCTATGCAAATTGGTGAGGATTTTTATCAAGCCTTCCCCAGGAAAGGGGGTGTAGGGTTTGGGGAGGATTTTGGGGGCGAAAGACATTTCCAAGCGGGCTCTTTCCCAGTTATATATCTGTTAGATGCTTGGTGGTGGCAGCAATAAAGTCCAAGGGCAAAAGGTAAAATAGTTTGTACCTTGGGGAAGTTTTAACCTAAGCTGGTAAAAATAAGCTTAGGGGGTTTTCATGCAGGTCCCCACATCTGTACCCTGGAGCTCAGAGTGGGAAAGGAACCTTGACAAAAGGTCTTACTATCTAGAGTCATGGGAGGATTTCTGCCCTTTCCCCTCCCCCCCCCACCAGTTCCTGCCAACTAGCTTAACAAAAGAACGGTTACATGACTTTCACCATGTCACTCTACAGCATATCCTACAGCAGAATCCTGCAATGATAGCATTCACTTTCTTATGTGGTGTGAATCTAAATAATTTCACTACCGCTCTGAGTTTATGCCTGTAGAAAAAAGGGTTAGACAGAGCTGATTAAAAGAATATTTAAGCCTTCATTAAATGACAGTGATAGTATGCAAATGGCTGTTCAAATGACTTTTTGATGATCCATATGTATTGCTCCCCAATTATATGTATATCAAATTTGCTCAGGTTACAACTGAAACCAGAAGTTGTTTAACTATCAAAATTGCAAACTCATCAAAATAATAAGATAATACTAGCAAGCATTTTATAAATACCTTTGACAATAAATGTAATAAGTAGTGAATATAAATGTTTTTTTTTAAATTTCTCTAGCAAATTACCCCTAACTGAGGACTACCTTTGTTTTGAGCTATCTTAATAATAAAAAAAAATGGTAGTATAATAAGTGCATTACGCACACATACAACTGAAAAATGGCTGAACACAAATGGCACTAATTTTCTCCAGAAAATTAATCTTACAGCAGAGACCAGGCATAGAACACTTTGGTCCAAAAATAATTTTAATAAATATGAATTTGTAGTACCAGTTTTATGGCTTCATTTTGCAGCAATGTTATCACCACACTTGCTAGCCATCTGGGAATGTAAAAAAAAGACAGGTTGGAGTGAGCTGTTGCAGCTTGTTTAACATATTTTACTAGTTATTGCATATATTTTAGAACATAGCCAAAAAAAAAAAGGTTAAATTGTAGATTGTTAATCTCTAGAAATCAGAAAAATCAAGGGATATCTCATTCATTTTCACAATCTGGATACAACTATAAACAGATGATAGTACACAAAGAAATACAGAATATTTAAGTGAAATTTAAATAAATTGCTTCCTCCTTGATCAAAACTTAGTAGGACTTGAGCAAATTTTCTCTCTTGCAGTTTAAAAGTGTGAATTTTTAGTGTCTGTGAAAATGAGTGGGTTGATAGCCCAGAAGCATAAATTCCTCAATTTGTTCTCAGAAAAGGAATTTGGAATTGATCCTCACCAATGGGAAATCTTGGCAAGTGATCATAACAAGTGGTATCATCATCTCTATCGGGCATCAAAATCCATGACAGGAGCTGGCTCCTACAGCTTGAGGAGAAAAGAGTCCATAGGAAGGAAGCAGCTCCCAACCAAGATACATACATTTGCAATAATTGCCAGAGATCATGAAAATCTCAGATTGGACTATTCAGTCACATGAGACATTGGAAACCATCTACATCATAGGCTGCAAGTCTCACCATCTCTCATAGATGAAGGATGCCAGCAGTCCTAAGACACCAGCAGTGCATGATTTCCCAACGTTCACTTTCAGTAAAACTACTCATGGCGGTAAAGTTTAGCATGTGTGTAAGTGTTTGTAGGATGGGGGCCCAAGTCTCTTTATAAGAAGTTCACGGATCCTTGACTCAGCCCACAATACAGTCTCAATGTAGTAATCAGCAATGTTGCCTTTCCCATGTACAAAAGACAGACTGGGCCAGTACTTGTGGTGTGCTATATCGACACTTTTATGAAGGCCACATCAGTTTATGCTGGATTTAAGCTTTTATTTAAAAAATAAAATTCTTTAGCCTTCATGGTTAAGAAAATAACCTTCTAAATGTGAAAAATAATTGAGTCATCAGACTAACAGCCCAAAACAATAACTCTAAGAGGGATATGATCTGTTTCTATTCATCTCAATGGAGTATTAAATCGGAAGCATAATTTATATGTAAACATTAACTCTATCTTATCTGATCATTTTATCAGAAATATACATTGGTATTGTGGGTAAAGCTTGTTTACAGAACCACTCCTCTCCCCCAATGTATAGCTAGCTAGTGTTTTTCACTGACTACATGCAGGAGAGCACAAATTTGATAAAGCCTCAACAGACATATCCACAAAAGCCAAACTCACTTGGCAGGCAGAGAAGGGTTCGGAATGGTTTCCAAAGCTTTGATGATACATGTAGGTGTGAAAGTAAGGCGGTACGGGCTGGTACAGCATACCGGTAAAAAATGGCCACCCGTACCAGCCTGTTCTGCTGACTTTGAAGTGCTGCGCTTTAACGTTGCTGCCCTTTTTGCGCCCCCATTGGTGGTCCTGCTGGGTCCCTACCGGCAGGGTTGCCGATGAGAGGGTGCAAAAGGGGCAGTGATGACCCAGCAGGGCCGCCAATGCGGCGCAAAAGTGCCAGGGATGTTAAAGCGCAGCAAAGGACCCTGTGGCAGCACTTTAATGTCGTTGCCCCTTCCCCCCCACTCCCGGGTGGCCAGAGCCCCGGGCCCTTTAAATCGCTGCTGGAGCCCCGGGTAGCGTGGGCCAGGCAGTGCAGATGGGCTGGCTGGGGGATGCTGACCCCCAGCCCTGCCCCTTCTGCCTGAGGCCCTGCCCCTTCTGGGGGGGCCGGAGCCAGCCCTGTAGCAGTAAGAGCTCAATTTTACTTTCACTCCTGGATTCATGATGACTTAATTAATTTGAGGTGTTCATTCATCTCCTTATCAGGAGAATGTAAAATTTTGTCAAAGCCTTTGCATCTTCTTTCTTGAGTTATTTCCTAGATTACCTCCTGGTCACTACCTTTCAGTTTTCTTTTAAGTCTTCTTTACAGTAGCAGAGGCATATTTGCTTAGCTACACTATACACACACTGTCACATTTCAATGTCCTTGATATACTTTTGAGTCTGCCTTATCCTTTAGCAAACTTTGGCAAGGTTTACTGTAGCTTAGCTTGTTTAAGACACCAATGTACAACTGAAATATTACATGCATTCCCTCTCTAAATTATCATATAACATTCATATATGCATCAATGTTGTGAATGGCAAGTCACAGAGAGGTGTTTTTATCCAGTAATTTGCCATATAACATTCTTAGGAAAACAATTTGTTCATAGGAATCAGCAGTAGGAACTGTAAAACATTTGTCTATTTTGTATAACAAAGTTTAATTACTTTTTTTAGTATATTAGCTTATGTAAGCTGAATACCTTGTATTCAATTGTTAGTAAGGTCCATATCCATACAAGGAATTATGCACCTAAAGCCCAGTTTTTGGCACCCCACAAAATCCCCTCTTGGCTGCTTCGTAACACTGTAGGAGCCTAAATTTTTGTTGTAAAAGTTTCTGAGGCACCATGCTTGCTCACTCTAAGCCCTGTCTCCCACATAAACCCAAGCACAATACACAAACCAGAGAAAGATAGGCGGAGGAACACCTATCGGGCCTGACATGGTGGTTGTGCTCAATCTCTCCTGTTGAAACTGTTCCACTGTGTATAAATAAGAGTCATTGGGCCAGAAAGAGAGAGAAAATGAGTGACTTTGTAGCAGGTTGGTTAGGCCAGCATCTGGGAGGTAGGAGACTCGGGGCTTGTCTACACTTACTGGGGAACCGATGAGCAGCGATCGATGCATCAGCGGTCTATTTAGCAGGTCTAGTGAAGACCTGCTAAATCAACCACAGATTGCTCTCGCATTGACTCCTGTACTCCACCAGATCAAGAAGGGTAGGGGGAGTCGACTTTGTGTAGTGTGGACCCCGTGGTAAGTAGATCTAAGCTACGTCGATTTGAGTTACATTAGTCACGTAATTCAAATTGTGTAGCTTTGATCAAATTTCCCTTGTAGGGTAGACAAGACCTCGGAGTACATTCTCCCAGCTCCAACAACTCTTTAATTATTTATACACAGTGGAGCAGTTTCAACAGGAGAGATGGAAAGAGGCCCACATCAGAATATCCCATAGCTCAGTGGGCAGAACACCTCACCTGAGAGGTGAAAGACCCCTGTGCAACTCCTTTCTTTCCCTCTTCCTAAGGGGTGAATGGAACCTAGGCGAGTGCTCTAATCACTGGGCTAGAACCTCTGTGGTAGACACCAGCACCTCCTCCTCCACTCATTTTGTGTGAGTCGGGGGAAGAGGGGCTGGAGGGCCCTAGCTCATTCTCACAAAAAACTACTTAGGTATCTAGACTGCCTGATTCTAGGAGAGGGTTCCCAGCTGTGGCTCACAAGAAGAGACCTATGCACCCAACTTAGAGGGGGCAGAGCTCAGGACACAGCTCTTTCTTGGGCATCTTCCGTTGGCCAGTTCAGGCACCCTCTGCATAGTGTGCTGGCTTTTGTGAATCCCATTCTTAGGCACCTATCTCTTCCCATGCATTGTATAGGGAATCTAGGTGCCTAACTGAGGTTTTGTGGCTCTATAGTTTTTTCTGTGATTTCCTAGGAACATAAAAGTTAGGCATGGCAATGCTGATTGTTGCCATGCCTCATTCCCTTTGTGGATCTGGTCCTATGTCCATTTGCCTCATGTGAGGAGGTTACATTCCTACATTGCTGTAACCAGTCTTCAATGCTGTATAAGATCACACTTACCCTTTCCTGGATTTCAGGTAATTCATATATTAGCCATATACAAATTTCAGCTTAAGCTTTTCCACAAGCCTGGCTCTTCTGAAGGATTTCTGAAGGATTCTCTTTTTGTAGTTCCCTATGGTCAAGAGGATAATGCCCTCCTCTCATATCCTTGGCAAGTTAACAAGCCACACTTGCCACAATCAGTGACCAGAATTTACTCTGCAATTTTATGCAGAGTTCTACTCCTGCCGACAGAGTGGGTAAACACCAGAAGAGCTCTGAATTGCTCCTGTACCTGCCGATGTATTTTGCTGTCTGTTAGACTTCTCCTTTAAGATTAAATTTGAGGGGGAAAATTAAACCCCAGTTTTAAAAAAAATTTCTAAACGTTTTCTTTCTTTACAAGTTCACTGTTGAAGGGTATGTTCAAAGAGCTCCTTAGAGATCCTTGAGTATCTGGATAGACTTTCTGTCAACAGCACTCATTCAGCAGTTTTGGATTGAGTCTTTTCCCAGCCCATTTCCAAGTGCTATGAGCTTCTCATGGCTTCATTTAGCGTGGCATTTGGCTTCTCTAATCTGCAGATATCAGCAGCACGGTTCCATTGTTTATGTCAGGGCTAATATGTCTTGAATCCTGGTTACTTGAGAGACCACCCCTCTCCATGAGTAGCCACTGTAATAGAAGACATTTGGAGCACTTAAACTAGCAGTTCCTGGATTGTAACATCAAAGGATTGGTACTTGGGTGTTCTCAGTGGAGGGCCTTTGACTCTGGAATTGCTTTCTTAGCTGGTTCAGAGCCTAACCTTGTTTTCCTTTAGGGTATAGTGCAAAGCCCGTATCTTACCCCAGACATTTTTCTGAAAAGAGTAGGTGGGAGAAAGATTGGTTTGGAATTTAGACATTATTCTTTTGCTTCTGAGAAGTGGCAGGCTTGCATATGTTTTTACTAAATTAAGTACATGTACCCTGAACTGTACAGAGGGTGCAATTCATATCTGTAATAAATAAAACTATTTACTCTAGATGGCCACCAAACAATCTGTCAGTATAACACAGCCAAAACACTGCATTCTCTGAGTAGGCTTGCATCAGTATGTTTAAAAAATATTAATTTTACAAACTTTTTTTTTGGGCAAAGCTGTATACGCCCACACTTCTGTCCAACTGCTGTATCATAAAACCACCACTTTTCATACTTGTTTCATTATTTGTTCTATTTTATACAGATTCTTACACTGCTCTTGTTGATTCTGTTATTGCCCCTTTGAAAGTTTTATCATCTCTGCTCTGTAAGCAACATACAGATTTATTGCACTGCCGTATTTCTTTTAATATTTTATTGACAACTGCCCATGATCGTTTAAATGAAATATGTCATTAGCTATATCAGTCATCAGGATCTGAAAGAACCTAAAACTAACCAATTAACTGTTAGCTTTTAAAATGTGTTTAAGTCCTTAAAATGAAAAACTATAGTTTACATGGAAAAACTATAGTTTGAAACCACTGGATTCTGTTTTTGTTCTGTGAATGTTACAAAAGTCTTATATGTAAGGTTTAATTTTTCCAGATTGTGTTATATATATAACATGGAAGTTTATCTGTACTACATTTTTAATTTTTATACACTGTTTTATTTTCTCTTTGATTATTTTTTTATCTTATAAAAGGGGAACTAATGATAAATTCATATTTAATTAATGTAAGCACATGCAGCTCCATTGACTACTGTAGAGTTATACCTTGGGCTAAACTGGGCTTCTATGGTCTACTTTCCTCCCTGCTTATTATTTCATAATAAACTGATCTTGATCTTGTTGTCAGAAATCATTTTCAATTTCTACCTTAAGATTTGCAATGCTGCAACTTTTTTTCCCCCAACACTAGAAACTTCTGAATTTTTCCTTCTTTTGACCTCTCAGTGCACCATAATCAGTAAGTTTTGATGATGATACCTATTTTTGATAAACGAAATGGTCAAATTACATTTACACAGTTTGAAAGTAGAGAATGTGGTTTTATTGCCATTTTCTGGGATTTCACTGATATTATAGAGTCCTATATGGTCAAACTTTCAGAAGCTCACAGACGTGCATACAACTCTCCAATGGGTGTTTATTTTTGGGACACAAGAGAGAAATGGGAGGGTATTTGAGGCTAGGTGTACCCACAGCCTGTGATCACCAAAGGATGGGTGTGCACAAACAGCCTGGCTTGAGGATGGGTCACTAAAATAGACTTCCCCAGCCTATCTTCAGAATAATGTGGGATTTTGTCAAGCCATCTTTGGTGTATGCAGATTGTGGTTCAATTAACTTGGAGGTACAAGACAATATGGTCTTCATTCAGTCCTCTCATGGCTCCTATGCAAAAGTAGTAGCAGCTGCCAGGGAGGGAGTCAAGGAACAAGCAAAAAAGGTGAGATAGTGGATAAGGCAGGAATGAATTGTATGTTACTGTTCCCATCTGTTTTGGATCCAGTGGTTAGTATGCATGTTTAGCTGTGGGCACCCAGACTGCATAATGTGGCCTGCAAGAAAATAGGAAATCCACTCATTTTATGAGTATAGTGACTGGTTACAGTGCCAGAAAGGTTTCTGCTGCTATGTGGACCTATTCCCAAATTCCATTCCTAACGCCTTAGTCCTAGCACACTCGAAACTTTCCAAGGCTCTTTGCTGGTGGAATGATCCTGATAGGTTGGCTGCTTGTTGAGTGCTGCCAAAGGCACGTTATACATAAATCCAAATATATTGATATAATGCTGCAATGTGTAACAAGGGTAAATCCTTTCATTTACAGCTTACCCAGGCACATCATGATCTCTGTAACCCATCCTCTGACTCTAGCAGAGAAGTAGTGTAACAAGATAAGCACCAGAAAGAGTCTTTGGCATCCTCAAGACATGACTGAGGTGTCTTTAACAGAGCCTGGAAAGGGAACGATGACATTTTTGCCAGCCTAAGCATGATGCTGCAAACTATCATGATCTGTACTGGGATGATTTCCATAGTCATTATCAATTTGCATATGCTAATATGACAGGTTAGCCAGCCTAGGTAGTGACCACATTTTGAAAAGATCAGGTGACTACAGTGGTGCATGAATTTCCACTATTGCAGCTTTGCCTACAACAAGCTTGCTATCTTCCACCTGTACTTTCTATCCATTTACCTCTTTGCTCCATCACATGGGCATTAGCTTTGCTGAATACTCTTACTGATGTTAACCTCTGAGGATAGAACAAGAAGCAATGGGCTTAAATTGCAGCAAGGGAGATTTAGGTTGGACATTAGGAAAAAATTCCTAATTGTCAGGGTGGTTAAGCACTGGAATAAATTGCCTAGGGAGGTTGTGGAATCTCTATCATTGGAGATTTTTAAGATCAGGTTAGACAAACACCTATCAGGAAAAGTGTAGATCATACTTAGTCCTGCCATGAGTGCAGGGGACTGGTCTAGTTGGCCTCTTTCAGTCCTATGATTCTATGTTGCTACTGTAGCTTCTCCATTACCGCCATCTAATATCTTTATACCCACTTAATTGGGTCTTGGCTAAAGTTAGTTACAATTTCCATATGATTGTGGCCTGCTGCATCCTGCATAACATGTGCAAGGCTAAAGGTGAGTATTCTCAAATGCAGCGGTCACAAGATATTGCTGATTTGCAGGCCTGGTACAGGCAACCATAAACTGCCTCTAGTATCACTGGGGCTGGGTCCAGGTGGGCATGAGAAATAAAGGATGCCTTATGTGCCTTCATTCTTGGCATTCTGGGTGATGTGCATGAGGAGATGTGATGCTGCAATAGCAGTAATGGTTTGAACTGTTTTAATCAATTTTTACTGATTGTAGCAGGACCCCCACTTCCAAGCAACTCCATGTAGCAGGGATAATGCTGCAGGTGCATACATACTCTTCAGTTCTGTGCCTGAGTCTTCCTGTAATTTCCAAGTCCAAATATTTAAAACATGATTCCCCTTCTGGTGTTCTAATTAGCTGAGTCTTTAGATGATTTCCAGTGACCCTCCAGGACCAAATCCTTCCCTCTTGGCCAAGGGATCACACAGCACCCCTTTCCAAAACTTGTGTTGTGCTTCTGCCTAATCCTTTAAATTGCCCCTCTGCTGGTTCCAGCCAGGCTGGCAACAAAATCTTTCAAGACACAGAACTCAAAACAAAACCTTCATTACAGTAGCCCTTCCTCCAGGGCATCTCTGCTAGGGCGGCAGCCTTCCAGCCTTCCTATGCTTGGAGGCCAGGTCACCTCACATATCACCTCAGTCCTTTCTCCACTAGACTGTCTCCTCTGGTGTCTTAGGGTCTCCTGCAGGAGCCTTTTTGCTCCCTAAAGCTCCTCAGGCTCAGAGCTCTGCTCCACCCTAAGTCTCTCCCGGGCGTTTCTTCCTTATCTACCCCAGAGGCCTGATTGGGTCACATGACCTTCATTTTCCCCATCTGGGTAGGAGAGTTGGCTGTGTCACAGGTGGGGTTCAGAACCCATCTCTCCTTCAAGCACCAGCCACCCTGTGACAAGACTGTAATTATACAACTGTCAGTTTGTATAGGTTTTAATATGACTGTAGGTTTAATGTGATTTTTAGGATTTATGTAATATTGAGATTTTGCAACATTATTAAAAGCTTAGGACACAACTTCCTGACTCTTCATTCCTTTGCAAACTCCCACACAACAATCTATTGTACAACCAAACCAATCTGTTAACAACACCAACAGAACTAAAAGGGAAAAAAACGTTACAAAGCCATTACAGGCATACCAGCTGCTTATTCACAAATAAGAATTAACAAGTGTGTAGCGTGTGTGTGTAAAACACTGAAAACCAGTACAAAACAGTGAAACTATATGAACCTCAATCTTCTGTCTGTCTGTTTCAATGGTAATGGAAGCCGATATCTGAAGTGCTCCTCCTATTCTCCTTCCCCTGGCAGAACATGTTGCCCTGTACAATATGTGCAGGTTGTACTGGGGTGGAGTACACAGAGCACACCGGTCCACTCCAATTCATGGAGATGTCCATTGCCCAGCCAACCCCAGCATTTTCCAGTGCCTGCAGTACTTCAAATGGTCATCACTCCACATTGCCAAATATCTCAACCCTGGCTCTCATCCATTTCCTCCACTGATGAATAGTCCTGACCATAGGAGTCCTGGATGGGGGGGGTAGGTCCATCTAAGATGGAAATGCCTCCAAGACAATGAAAGCAAATATATATAATAATTTTGTCGTGAGGAGAAAAAGGAGAAAAAAAATCCCCCACTTTACATTCTGCATTAACACATGGACATAGTTTGCAATTTTTTATCTTTCTGGAATGCTTTCATTACTCCTTTATGAATTGTTCTGTTCAGAGTCTCCTGCTAACATTGGCACTCCACAGACATACTATGGTAAGAACTATATATTCATTTAATTTAAAAAAATTAACAATTTGGATCTAGCAGAGGGAGGGTGAAGAGAAGCCTTAACAAGGCCGTGTTACTATTGTTTCAGGCGAGAAAAGCCCTAGAAGATATAAATCTCTTGGAAGTACCAGATGGGAAAAGGAAGTAGTTTCCTAGGCCAGTGGTAGAATTCCATCTATCCATGCAAAGGAGAATTTTTTTTGGTGTCTGGTAACTGAACAGCACATCAGTAAGTGGAGAAGATTAGTAAGTTATTAGGGCGGTGCTAGCAAGTTTGCCCTGCCCAGAAATCGGACCGAATAAATAGAGGCCCTGCTGCATGAAAAATTATCAAGCAGCACTTGCCAGAAGTGGATGAAAATTAGAGTGAACATTAACAGAGTGCTGAATTAGGATGCAGAAGCATACTATCAATGGGATGGATTCTGCCCTCCTTTGCCCTGCTCAAGCCCAGGCAGACTGATAAAACAAGAAGGACAAGCACTGAGTCCCAAAACAAGAAGAAAGTGAGCTATGGAACGTTATGTCTTCTGCTCTCAACCACAGCTGAACCCTCCCGATTCCATGCAATATTCTCCATAACAATTTTATTGGCCATAACCTGGAAATCCCTCCATCTTAAAAACCAAAATTTTTCCAGTGGCAATAACACAGATGGTGGGCAGCTGTGTGGATCTCATTCCTGGCTCTGCATTGCTCCCTTTCTGGGCTGTTCCCCGAGTCCATCCTCAAGGTGCTTGGAAAGTGGTATCAGAACATCCATTGGACGATCTGGCCAGTCCAAGGCTTCTAGCTTTACTGTTTGTTCCTGGGACTGGAACGTTCACTGCTGTCCCCACTCCCTCCGCATGAAAATGCGACCACCCTCATTGAGTACTATGTCATGAAGGACAATGGGCTCTGTGCTTGGGACAGTGGCACGCACCCAGTTAAGCCCTTAATAGAAAGGGCATGTAGAGGGGGCATTGCAGGACCTGCCATTTTCATCCTAGGCCTTGGGGTACATGGTCTTCAGGTGCTTAATCCACTCCCTGCATTGCACAGAAGTCCATGATGGTCCATATGGTCTTTCAGAGGTGGATATTTCTGGAGCACTTCCTGACATGATCCTATGTGTAATCACAGCAGAGGTTAACTAGAATTCTAGTATGCCCTTTCACCCACCATCCAGCACGCAGGTAGTTGGCTATCTTCTGAACTATTTGGCAGAGCAGGAGTGAGCTGTTCACAGACTGGAGCAGGCTCCATGAAAAATGAAGGGTTAGATGCCCAGCAAGAGTACATTAACTGGTAGGTAGCTTCCAGAGCACAGAGGGTGACTAGGAAGTGAATACATAAAAAGGTCTTAAGATACTGGTGCAGAGAACTGTGGGAATGGTGCTAGTGGAGGACTATCTAAACTTGATCCCAGGTGCCCATGCCATGCCTTTGTTACCTTCACACTGCAAAGTGAATGGATAGAGTGCAGTAGATGTGTATTTAAGGGCTTTGAGTGTGGATGATAGGGGGGTTGGGAAAAAATGCATGGCATGACATACAGCAAGCCTGCAGTGTAGACATACCCTTAGTCTTTCCCGCTAAAAGCCTCCCCCCACTCACTTCCTTTCTCAGTCACTGTGGACAGCACCACTACTATCCTGTCTATCACTCAGATCTGTAATGTGGCAATCATCTTTGACTCAGACCCCTTTCTAGGTCCTCACATCCAGGCAATGTCTAATTCTTGCAGATTCTTTCTGCTTAACATATTTAAGATACAGCCTTTCATATCCATCCCTACAGCTAAAACTCTTGTCCAGAATTTCATTATGTCTCATCTCAATTACTGCAACATCCTTTTCTCTTGACCTTGACAAACGCTATCTTGGCCAACTTGTATCCCTTCAGAATCCTGCTACAAAGCTCATTCTCTTAGCCCATTGCTTTGACCATGTCACCTTTTTTCTTTGAATCCCACCACTGGTTCCTGCTTTTCCATTGCATCAAGCATAGGCTACTTGTTTTCACTTTCACGGCCCTTCACAGCCTGTCCTCACCCACTTATCCTCTCTCATTCACTTTCAAAATGTTGACTCTGACTTCCGACCATCCTGTGATACCAGCCTCTATTGCTCACTTGTTAAAGTTTCAAACAGGCACCTTTATGCTTTCTCCCATGCTGCTCCTCACATTTGGGAGGATCTCCCCATAAACATATTCAAAATTACATCCTTAACCTCCTTCAGATTCCTCCTTAAAACTCTCCTCTGACATGATGCCTCCAAAGAAACTGACAGTGGTTAGGTGCACAGACACTATTATCTACCATGCTGACCAATACTGCCTCATTGTTTCCTTGTACTCCCCATTTATATCTATCTGTTGTCTCTTTTGTTATAGCTAGATAGTAAGGTCTGTGAGGCAGGGACCATCTTTTTATTTTGTACAGTACCTAGCACAATGGAGTTTTGGTCCATGACTGGGGCTTCAAAGCACTATGGTAATACAAATAATAAACTAGGAGGCTGACACTTTGTAACTTCTGTAGTTTGAGCTCATTGTACACACCAGGGCCTTCTTGCATTCTTTCATCTATTTCAGGACTCCATATAACACCCTGAATATATCTCTCTTAATGGGGTTCTGTACACCTCTCATTTCCTCCTCTTCCCATAACAAGGAAACATTTGTTTCTGTACAATTTCAGGAAAAACATGTTGCTGCAAATATACCTGTCTTTACTCAGGAGACTATTTTGTTTCCTTCTGGTAGGAATTTCAAGTAGAGCCTCATTTTCTTTTATTCAGAGGCAGTCTTTGATAGTGTATTTTGGAATTCTTCCCCAAAAATTTTGAGAATCAAGAAGCTGTACAGAACTGCCTGTTTTTTCTTCATTTCAGAATGACTTGTTCTGTCTTTCCTCCTTCTCCTAAGTAACCTTACTGATGTCATGAAATCCTTAACTTTCCATGATGATCTCAAAAATCTGCTGCAAGAGTAAACCAAGAAAAAATGACAATTGCAAAATCAGCATTTTTATGCATGGCCAGAAAACAGCACAATTCATATACATTCTAGAATAGGGACCTTTTGAAAATATAAGCCATCAGGTACAAATGCCTCATAGATTCTGGGGAGATGAAGGTTGTGCCAAATATAAGTTAAAATGTAAAGTCTCATTTGACTTATTACCTCAGTTTCATATGGTGAAACTTTCCATGAGTGAAATCCTGAGCCTATTGAAGTCAATAGGAGTTTTACTCTATATACGAAATATACAATCAAACAAAAATGCACTCTTTTTTTGGATTTCCTGTTATCATCATTATTTTGTTATTTGTGTTATGGCAGCTTCTAGACACTCCAAACAGGACTAGTGTACTTTGTGCTAGGTGATATATGAACTAAGAGTAAAAGACAGTCTGTCTCAAAAAGTTAAAATAGTACTTAAAACAAGATGCCAATTATTGGGTACAACAAAAAATAGGAAGAAACAATACAGGGAGGATGCAAGAAACAGTAATAAGAACATGTGTTTGCATAGGCCAAATACATGCATACCTCAATGGTTTTAAACTGGTAATATTTTTTAAAATTATGACAAATAAGATAAATATCAGAAGTCCCTGGCCATTTATCTAGCCACTATCTAGAATGTCATTTTGCATAAATTCAGTGGTTCAAATTAATCCTCGATGTAGTCCCAATGACATCAGTGGTTTACACTAGGGGTTCATTTGGTCCAGTAAGTAGAACTCATTAATTTCTAATAGTTAATTTATGTATACTGGATATACCAGCTCTTCAGACATGCAACTCCAATAGCTGAAACTAAGTGCCTTAGAAAAGATAAGTACTTTTTGTTCTGCAAGGACAGTGTAGGATGGTGTACCAATTGATGAGTGAAAAATTAGTCATCTGTGCTTTGCCGGTGATATTGATCCGATTGAACATTGCAAGAAGGGCAAAAATTGCTAGAAAGAGTAGTGGTGGAAGCAGAGAAGTTAGGTTCAAAGATAATGGTAACATCTTAGTCTGCTGAAAAAATGAAGCTATTCCTACCCAAATCTGAGGAGGCACTGGAGTGCATTGAGCACTTCAAATAGCTGGGTAGCATGACTACAAGGGATGCCAAACATCACTTAGAGATCTGAAATAGAACTGGATTTGCAAATGCTGTTCTAGCAACACTGAGCCACATTTGAATCGGTAAAGGTATTACTATGACATGTAAAATGAAATTACGGCAGTCTCTTGCTATATGCATGTGAGACGTGGATGCTAAGGAAATAAGATATTAAGAGGCTTTCTGCCTTTGAATTGAAATGCCACAGGCAATTGCTGTGCTTTAGCTATACCTTGCATGCAAAAAATGAAGAGGTAAGTACACAAATTTACAAGATAGCCAAGTTGATACCTGATATCATCTAGATGACAAGAGGAAGAAAACTTGAGCTTGTGAGACAAGTGAGTCAGATGAGCAGAGGAAGATTGACAAAGCAAGTTTTGCAGGGTCTGGTGCTGGGGCATGGGTGATTAGATGATGGGTCTGACTGGACAGGATGCGGTATGCTGCACTTCTTAAAGCTGCGTGAAGATTGTAAATTGTGTAGGAAGGCTGCTGACCATTGACTCCCAGGTGGTGTGGTTACTGTTCATTGTGATGTGACTAAATGGTGATTTGTACTATGAAAGTATAATAAAATAAACAATGACAGTGTGAGGAAAAATTGCCTTCATATCTTTGTCTAGAGAAGAAGTGTAGTCCCATGGCTAAAGGCGCAGAAGCCTGGACATTTATGTTCTTTCTGGCTCTGCCCAATGAATCAGTGTGTGATCTTGAGCGAATCACTCAGATCTTTCCAGGCTTCACTCTTCCCAACTGTAAAATGGTGATAAGGATACTTGCCCACTTCTGTAAAGCAGTGAGATATACCAATGAAAAGCACTAAGTAAGAACCAAGTATTACTACTACTACACAGGGGTTGAGCTATGGTACTTAAACTCCTTTGAAACATAAATTTATAGGCCTGCGACACTGACTCAGCCCTGTAGCCTCAGCAGTAGTATATTATGCAGTTTATTGTGAAAAGGAAAATGGGCTGTCTTTCAAATGGCACTTAAGAGATCCTCTCGGCTCTGTCTGGCTGTTGAATGGCACTTCTTTATAAAAAATAAATAAATAAAGGCAAGGTTTTGGCCCAGTGTTCTTGGCCAATGGTTCGCTGCTGCCCCCCATCTTAGACCGTATCTACTTTAGAGGTTTTTTTTTTCCCCTACAATTTTTCCACCAGGGCTGCAACCAGGGCAACTCCACTAGTGATAGTAACATTGGTAGTGTGCCAAAATAGACCTGCCACCACCATTATAATCACAATGTCGTCAAACACTGCTCAGAGCAGTGGTTACAACAGTGGGGGCCACTGATAACCAGTCTATACTAACACTTCCACTGTTGCTCCTGCTGGCAGGAGCACTGGTGGGAAGTTTTAAGAAAACAATTTGAATGTAGACAAGCCTATAAAGGTGTCTGCATTCCATTTTGTGTATCCTGCAAAAAGGTCTGCAGTCTTGTCCCTTAGACTAGTGCTTGAATCTCCACTTGCATCTTCAGAGGCAGGATTGGGCTCCGAGTTTGTAACGTGCAACATTGTTGGTCTTAAAGATGTAAAATATCCAGCATTGTACTATGAAAAATTCTACTTTTCATACTGTAGAGAAAGTTATCATGCAATACCTCAAGTGAGGCAAATTCAGATGTGACCATTACTGCATTACTACTAACAGGGATGGCGTGGCATAGGTTTGTAGTCAGGCCCGGCACCTGAGGTATTGGTTTAGACCAGTAGCCTGCATCGGGGTGCCTGGCTGATTAGTCTTGTTGGAAGAATGTGGCTGCTGATTTGAGCCAATCTTACCATAGCATAGCAGCCTTCTCCTTCTGAGAAAGAAAGTGCATTCGGTCCCTGGGGTGTTTCACGCTTCACCCCATTGTGCAGGAATATTATGGAATTCAAGGAGTATAGAGGAAATGAGAAGAAATGTTTATATAATGCTTTCTACCCTCCAGGAAGAAGGTCTGTTGTGACTGTTGTTTGACGGCTGATCTTTTCTATACTGAGTCTTTGTGTTGTGTGCTGCAGAATCTCCCCTCCCTAACCTCAGCTAAGAGCATTTTCTCTAATGTGCAAAACTCCATAACAAGAATATTTGTTTTTGTATTCTAGGGGCCCATTTTGGATCAAGGAACCAATGACTGTTTAAAAAGACAAGCCCTTCCTCTAAATAAGTGAGGTGATTGTGGATTAGCCCAGGAGCTTTGCAAAAAATCAGATGTGGCACTGGGCTCATGGTAAAGGATAGTGCTTATAGTACTGTCACTGGCGTCAGTTAGATCCAATTGATGTACTTACTACAGTTATATCAAAGGGAAAAAGGGATAACTTTTTGCGTAAGATTGCTCACGGTGCAAACTGCTCAGCGTTTGTAAGCTGTGACTCTTAGAAGCTTAGGGGGAGTAGCGATTAGAGCTATCAAATTTTTGCCACTCACCTGGACACCTACACAATCCATGTCATAAACACTTGGCTTGACATACGGGCGCGGGACAAGGGGTTTCACTCTGACACGTCTGCCCTCTAATACCAGAGCCGATGTGGTGTGAACATTGGTCTGCTAAACCGGGGGTTGTGAGTTCAATCCTTGAGGGGGCCATTTAGGGTTCTGTGGCAAAAACTGGGGACTGGTCCTGCTTGAGCAGGGGGTTGGACTAGATGACCTCCTGAGGTCCCTTCCAACCCTGATATTCTATGCAAGTATCTCATTGTCACCTTATGAGTGTATTGCTCTGGAATTTTTTCTATGCAAGTAATAGGGCATTGCAAGTGATGCTCTTGGCGGATGGGATGGGGTTAAGGAGTGTGTGTATGTGTCTACACCGTAGGGGGAGTTGCACGGGTGGATCACAGTAGCATTCCCGCCCTATCAGTGGGCCAAGTTGCTCAGCACGTCAGTCTGCCCGCTTCCCTACGCCTAACCAGTCCCACCAAAGGGTTCCGGTGGGATCTTCGGCGAGGCGAGCCCTGGCAGAGCGGATCGAGGCGAACGCTCAGAGTCCAGGAAGGCGCCGGGCCGCACGCGCGCGGCCCTCCTCTCCCGCCGGGCCGGGCCGGGCCGGGCCGGGGGGGGATGAGGAAGCCGGCGCGGCTCTGGGAGGCCACCAGGAGAGGCAGCCCCGGCAGCGGCGCGGCTTTGGAAGGCTGAATTCCCTCCTGAATGGGCAGCTGCCAGCTGCCAGCCCCGGCCGCACCTGCCCGACCTGCAAGCCGGTGCCGACGGGAGGAGGCCTCAGCGCGCCCGCCCAGGCTGCTGAGCCGGTAGGAGTTGACGAGCCCGCTCCCCTTCCTGGCTGGAGTGGGAAGGATGCGGCCGGGCCCCGCGCTCCTGCTCGCCGAAGGTGACCAGCCGCCGCTGCCGCATTTGGGGGTGTGACGGGAGGCGTGTGGGGAGAGGAGAGTGACTCCGGATCCCTCCTCGGACTCATCCTCGCCGAGCCGGAGCCGCTGCCGCTGCCGCTGCCGCGGGCGGGGGGAATTTGCCCGCTCCTGCTGGGATCAGTGCAGCTGCTTTTGCTTGCTGGATGCGTGTGCATGAGTTCTGCACCGCATGGGCGCAAGAAGCGCCCCGGGACCGCCGGCTCTATCTTCCAGATCAGCAAACCCCCCCTGCCCGGCAGGGACGGGGGACGCCGGGCCAGCGGCTCTGAGAGCTCCTGCAAAACCCAGAGAGCCCTGGAGGACTGCAAGATGGTGGGTAAAACAAAGGGCTTCGCCCCCCCCCGCTCCCCAATGTATTTTTGTAGTTTGCGGTCGTGCCACGCCCCCTCCAGCTTGTCTATTCCGATCACACTTGCAGCTGCACTATTTTTAAAACCGCAGCCCCGGGTTAAGTTTGACACCCTTTCGCCCGAGTCGTAATGGCTAAAGACCAGGTGCCGCGAGAGGGGGAGAACTGATGGACCCTGCAGATTTTTGACCCTCAACCCCCCCAATTTTATTAGCAAAATAGGAAACAAGGGTGGCAGCGGCTAGAGCACCAGAATAATCCAGATCCACTGCAACCCATTGCAACAGTGCTGCAAAAACCCGGCTCCGGCACTCCCCGACACCTCCCCCCCCCCCACAAGATCCAGCCAAATTTTGGCCCCAACCCGCCCAAATTCTAATATCTTGCCTAGAAAGATCACAAGTGTAGCTTCTCCAACTGCACTAATTAAATCTGTATCGTGATTCATCTCACCCTAGCAATGCTGCAAAAAGCAAGATCTGGCACCTAGATTCTGCTGAAATCTGCCAATTTTGGCCCCAACCCTTTACAATCCACCACTTAAATAGATAAGAAGTAGAGGTGCTTTTAGTATGTCAAAAATATCTGTACTTCCATACACCTTAGCAGTGCAAAATCCTAGATTAAGCACCAGAATCTTACTGGATCCATCTAATTTTTTGGCCCCTCAAATGTAAGCGCACAAAATTTCTTCACTAAGATAGTCACTCTTAGTATGCCCTAAATATTTGGACCCCAGCAAAACAGCAGCACAAAATCCTGTCCCTGGCACCTGAATCCAGCGGGACCTCAGCAATGCTGGGCCCCAACTCTGCAAATTAGAGACTAACTAGAAAACAGTGGAGCTGATGCTATTTTTCACTAAAAATCTGAACCCTGAATCTCAGCCCTCTATCACTGGAACATGCACTGGGGTACCTGGATCCTGCCAGATCCTGCCAATTTTTGCCCCTAATATTCCAAATTGAAGTGTCTAAGTAGAGGGGGAAATGTAGCAGCTCCAAGTGCACCAAAAAAGTCCAGACCCTATTGCAAGCTGTCGTGGCAGCACTTTAAATACATCTAGCTAGCAACGTTTTTTCATTCTAATCCCCCAAATTCGAACATCTTAACAGAGAAGAAGTGGAACTGGAGAAGCTGCACTATTTAGCTGGTAGAATGTTTAGATTTGAGATTAAAAAAACAAAAGTTTGGGACCAAAAATTGCTGAGACCCAGCAGGATCCAGGTGCTGAATCCAGCTTTTTGTGCTATCGCTGTTCCCAGATGCACAAGGATCCGGATTTTTTGCTGACATAGTAGCAGCTACCATTGCATTCTATTTAGGCAGTGGCTTTGGGGTGATAATTGCCAACATTTGGACGTCTTCACCAGAACCCAGGGTCAGATTTGAGGTTTTTATAGAACTTTGTACCACAATGGATTGAGGTCCAGATTTGTTTTATTATTAATTTATTATTATTATTTTGTGCACTAGCATCTACACTTGTTCTCCTCTTAGGCCATGGAACTTGGGGGCTTGAGGCCAAATTTAGCAGGATCCACGTGCTGCATCTGTTTTTTAGTAGATGTATGAGGATGCATGAGGATCTGGATTGTTTTGGTGCAATAGAAGCAACTAAACCGGTTCTCTGATTCATGCTAGGGAATTTGGGGAGGAAGGGACAAAATTGGCCAGATCCAGGTATGGGAGATGGGTTTTTACAGCACCCTTGCACAGGGATGCATTGGACCCAGCCCAGACTTTCTTGGTGCAATATGAGCAGCTACCCTTGCTCTCTATTTAGGCATTAGAATTTGCTGGATCTGGTAGGAACCAGGTAAATCCAGATTTTTACGTCCTTCTTCCCCACTACAAGTGGCCTTTATTCATGCTTTTATCTCTTGCAAATCATAACTGCATTCAAAGTCAACATACATTTTGTTTCTTTTAAAATAAAAAGAACGCACATTGTAGATTAATGGAACAAAATAATAATTTTTCCAATGCTGTGAATGTAAAGATTTATCCAACAGTGTCCAAATGTGTCTGCTAGTGTGATGCCAGGTTGGAGTATTTCTGTGGCAAGGCTGAGAGGTTTATCTATTTCTTTGTCTGTTTATTTCACACTGGCCAAAGTGCTTTCTGGAATACTAAGTGGAAAGTGCCTTTCTAGTACATCTTATCAGCCAACAACTTCAGATCAATTTCAAGTCTGAAATCTGGGTTAGAGGCCAGTGACAGGAAGGAAATCATTACAAAATAAATTAGCAAAGACTTCAATGCATAAATGAAAGGTACTTTCCACTCCATAACTGTGTTGCTAATCAGAAACAGAGGGAGTGAAGAGAATCATCTCTGGAGACATTTTTGTCTTTCGTTATGATAAAAAATAATCTCTTGCTATCAGGAGAAGAAAAGCCTTATTTATGTCTGCATAATAATAAGATTAACTACCCGAACACGTTCAGAAGTTTAGTTGGGATATTACTTTCCTGCAAGAGAACATGTACTTATAAGGTAGCTCACATGAAGGCCCTACCCATTTGCTAAATGTTAAGGACTTGATCCCATTCTCTGTGAAGTCAATAGGAGCAGGCCTTGAAATAGGAACGTTTTTATAAATGCCCCATTATTTTATCAATTAGTTAAATGTTTCATGTAAGTAAACAATCTCTGTTTTTTCAGCTTGTTCAGGAGTTCAATACCCTGGTGGCTCTATACCGGGAGTTAGTCATTTCCATTGGGGACGTCTCCGTCAATTGTCCATCTCTACATGCTGAAATGCAAAAGATTAGAACCAAAGGATGTGAGATGGCCTATCAGGCTCATCAAAAACTAGCAGCAATCTCTGGGTAAGAGTCTTCTTAGATTTCTTCCATTCAAGCAAGTACCTTCATAATATTCAAGTTTCTGGTTGCTAAACAGTATTTCAACGGAGCTTTGGGCAAAGGCACCAAACTGTTATACTACAGTCTATGCAGACACCATTGTTAGGATTTAAATTAAGAGCTGTATGGTCTTGGAGTTTACGGAATGTACAAATCCTTATCACAGCATCATTTTGGGCCAAATCATGCTGCTGATAGGAATTTGGCACTGATGATAGTATCCAATTCATTTCATTGAGACTTTTTCTGTAAAGTGAGAAGGGTTTGGCCTTTAATTGGCAGTCACAACACAAAATGATCAAAAGAATATAATCCGTGGTTGAGCTTCCAGGGTGAAATTCCATGAGCCTGATCCTGCAGTCCTAACACAGTGGGAGTATTACATGACTAAAGATTGCAGGAACGGGCCTTAAGATAATATGGTTTTATAAATAGCTAAATAGCCTGTGCAGGGAGAGAAATCACCAATTTGATCACTAAGCTACTCAGAAGTATTAAAATTGCACACCGCTCAGAAATCATGTAGGGGGAATTCTTACTTTTTTTTTTCCCCCTGCTAAAATTTGTTTTAAGAAATGTATCTCATTTTCGAGGCTAAGGTAACAGATAGACTATGGGCAAAATTTTCAAGAGACCAGCATCCCTTTTTGCAGTTGCAATTTACATTTGTAAAATTTACACCTACAACTGAACTTGGGGTGCAGGTATTTAGAGATGCTAATATTCTGCTTTACACCTACAGTTGATTTTTCATGTACAAAATAAAGAGATTAAACTTCTGCCCTTATGACTATTTACCCCTAGATCAGCAGTTCCCCAAAGTTTATCCTAGCATGGATCACATCTTAAAGGAAATATTGTCTTGTGGACCATCTCCTGTCTCATTTGCTACTGTGGGAACTACAGCTGTTGTTTACATCAAAAAGACATAGAGGGGAAATATTTATGTATTTTCAGTCCTCTTTAATGTAATGAGTATTTTGTCCTTTTTGAAAAAAAAGTTAATCACAACATCTCTTAATTTCGTTTTCCCTTCACATCTGTTCTGTTTCTCTCAGCTGAAAACAAGGATGAGAAAAAAACAAGCTCTCTATGGACCACCAGCAAGTGCTCCTCAGACCATAAGTGGTCCACAGACCACAATTTTAGGAGCTATTGCCTTAGAGATTTTAAGTTTGGATCCTGCAAGTTGCCGAGTGCCTCCTGTAATTTAAAGGACCACCTGTCCACCAACTTCAATGGGACTTGAACTAACTCAGCATCTTGCAGGATCAAGCCCTTGAAGTGGGGCATATTTTAAAATACATAGAACTTAAACATAAATTATTTCCATAATTTACATCTGTATTTACCTGTCACATTTGCCTATATTAAATCATCTTTCTTATGTCTGCTAACTCTCACCTATTTGTATTGAAATGAGGGCTACAGCCTCCCAGACCATATTTCCCCATTTGAGTCTGCAGTAAAGACATATTCTAAATTTGTGACATCACATCCTTGTCATGGTAACAGAATGTGTCTTCAGAAACTCAGGATTATGGCTCATTGCAGGATAAACGAAGAGAAAAAGTTGATCTCTCCAATAAGGGTAAAATCCCCCCCCCCCCATAAAGCCTGAGTATTTGGGTTCTGTGGAGGTGAAATCCACTTGCCAATTAGTGGTTGCTGCATAGCACTCCTGCTTCTGCTGTTTCTGCCGATAAACTGTAGTAGCTGCCCCCAGTACTTCAACATCAGCCATGCAGGGTGTTAGGGCCACTGCATCAACATAAATGTATATCTCCCTTAGCTCGCCATAGCCTTCTGTGCCTGCCTGTGAAGATCCAACATGGAGATGCTTCCTGTGACACACAGATGATGCACAGAGATTCCTGTGTGGCTGCTCTGCCTGTGATTTCCCAAAGCTAGTCCCTATTGGGCTTAAGTGAGATGGAGAGCCTTTTATTGGCCTTCCATACCACTGGTGAATCTCACTCCAAAACCAAAACAGAAAAAACACAGTGCTTTTGGCATAATTTTCTTCTTTTTTCAGATTTGATTTTGTGCAATATTCTCTTTTAAATAGACACTGTTCACTCCAATTTGTTTCCCAAGCAAAAGACAAACTCTTACAAAACCTAGGTCTGACCGCACTAAAAATTCAACCCCCCAAAATAGCTACTATTTTTAAAATTCATTCCATTTAGGTGTAATAATAAAGGTAAGGAAATATGCTTGTTTCAAAAGATACGATTTTAACATGTTCATGTCTCAGATAGAAATCTGATGCAGTCACAGAGATGTCCTGCAGGTGCTATGAAATTGACTTGTAACTCATCTAAGACTGTATTAAACAACTGTAAATGATGTGATATCCATAACAACTGGTAAGTATTAAAAACCCAACAGTTCACTGTACATTGCTTATTTTGTCCAGTAGGCATTTCACAAGATGTGCTTTGCATGCTTAACCTCCTTCACCTGAATAATGAGAGCAGCAGAGAGAGCCAAATTAACTTGTTTCATGCAGTGTTTGAGGACTGGATTAAGAGGGCCAGGTCAGGGAAGGGCGGAGAGGGGGATACAATGAGGATTCAGAGTGGGAAAGAGAGATGGCAACAGACATGGCGTATCGGTCCCTAATTCTGTAAGAAGAATGATATATTGAACATGGTTTGGGGTCTGGACTGAGATAGGAGAAGACAGACTGGAGGGGGAAACGCATTAGGGATGGTAACAGAACAGAAAGGAAAGAAGCGGGAGTAGAGATTTTTGAAGACTAGAATGCACTGGTCAGGAGGCAGCTGCACAAGGAGAGGCAGGATTGGGACAAAACATGGGAGGATAAAAAGTTAGAGTAGGAAATAAATGGACAGGAATGAGTGGGGAACAGGAAGAGATGGCACCCATTGTGGGGGGGGGGAAGGGGCACCTGAGGAGGAGGGCTAAGGAAAGTTAAGGAAGTTAGCTAAGGAAAGGGAGGGACAGGTGTCTTCTGTAGCCTTTAAAATTAAACGAGCGAGAGAGAGAGAGACATAAGAAGAAAGACAAAAAACAAGACAGCAGGAAAAGTGCTGCTTTGACACAGAGTTTGTTGTGGGGACACAGCCCCCACATTGATTTTAGTACCAAGAAGAATGTCTAACATTGCCTCTTTGGCAGTTAGCGCCACTTAAAATATATTTTACCTAAGTTAAAGGAATAAGAAACAGCTGAAAATATTAAATAGCCATAAACATGTTTAATCAAAAATGCACGTTCTGTTCATACTCTGAATACCACGGGAGTCTCTGTGTACTGCACGTATAGTTCCCGAAAATTCTGATACAGTAGCCAAAGTTACAGTAGTCAGCTGGGCAAAGCCACCTTCCCAACTCTCTCGCCTTCTCTTATGGACTTGGTGTAGGGGTTCACACAAGAGAGAGGGCGGAGACTGGTCAGGTCAGGGGTGAGAAGCGAGCAGACAAAAACAGAGCCAGAGCTAGTGTAGAGCCAGAGATGGACTATGGGAATTCTCCATTTTTCTGGATGGAGCCCTCTGGGCTATCACATGGAGGCACAGCACCACAGCATAAAGATGTGGGAGGAACTCCATAGTAGACTCCTCAGGAACACAGCTGCAGTGTCCCCAACCTGCAGGTGTTCCTCTGAGAGGGGATAATGAAGTCCTGGCGCGACTTCAGATAAAATAATGCTCTTTACGCTACAAAATCTTTCAAAATCTTACAGTGCAGTACAAAGAAATTCAATTTAGTTTCTTGTGAAAAAGCACTCTAACTCCATCATAATGGTGTAACAAGAGCCTAAACGCAATTACATCCCTATATTAAGTTGCTTGCTTATATATTTTTGTTGTTGAAACATGTTTCTCTGAAGTTCCCATAAATAAGCAGATAGTGTATGAAATAATATATTGATGTTGCCTCACCAACACTATTATGACTTTTGGGGAATAACAAATATAAATTAAAACATTTTGAAGTAGAAACATTCCAACTTTATATCTTCAAATTGCAGCAATGGAAATGCAAGGAAATCCTTTCTGATGGTGCTCGTGCCTTACCACTTGAGATCAAATCCTGCTCACCTTACTCCCACAAGAATCCCATTAACTTTAAAGAGACTGTTTTCAAGAATAAGATGAATAGGATTTGGCTCTTGGGCTGAATTATTGCAGGTTATTATGGTATCAGAACCTAGAAACCTCAATAGAATTCTACTTCATATTATATGTGCGTGTAGGATCACAGGTTATGGTCAAAGGAGCAGAGACTACAGCAGCAATAGAAAATGAGTCAGCAAGATTTTCTTTAAAGGTAGAGCTCAGAGGAAGATTTAAAAATGGGAAAGGCATCTAGATGAGGATGAAGGAGAAAGTACTGAGAAGATACTTTCCTATAGACCAGATCCTCTTCCAAAAAAGAACTGTAAGGGACTGGGTAGGGGCAGTGATTGGCAAGGGAGCAGTGAGTGGAGAGCTGGGTTTGTGGGCAAAGTACATTATTGTTTTGGGGCATAAACAAGGAGAGAGAGAACTCGGGGCTGGAGTTTCAAACACAGTTATGCACCACTGCACGCACACTTTTTTGCAAATGCCTAATTTATATACTCAGATACCTGATATGCATGTATAATTGATATGCTGTGTGTGCACATAGCTAACTAAACATCTAACTGGCCATGCCTATATGCTAATGGATGGTTTACCTGTGAATATTGGCTCTTTTTGCATGAAAGTTGGTCATGCAAATGTGTGTGCACGCATGCAGTTGTGTGCATCTAACTTTGAAAACCTGGACTTACTATTCAGACAGAGCTCTGTATTTTTGAGGGATTAGCCAGACTTTACAGAACTGCACAAAACCTTTGGCTATTTCCTGCTTGATACTATATTTTTGGTAACCTGTAAGCTTACTCAAGGTTTGCTTTCAGAGACCTTGATAATATAATTGAGTATCCTAGTGTATCTCTTGATAGAGAGCCAGTAATAGTTAAGTGATTATGTAACAATACAAGGAAAAGTTCCCGTCAAATGGTTATGGTGCCATTATAAGCGATAGCAGTGAATCTTGTTGTGAGAATTCCAAGACGAAGTTTCCTTACATTACACTATGGTATATTTATTTTTATAACAAAGTCCATGCAAATACTAAGGCAGAATAGTTTAAAAAAAAATCATAAACACTCAGGAAGAACAAAAGTTAAGGCTCCCACAGCAACTTTACTTTGGCCACATTGCATTCCACTCCTGACATCACACAAAACATTGACTATGGTCTTGCTTGAACTATGTAATATTTATTCAATTTTATTGTTGTTTTTTCCTGGTGGTTTTCAATACATTTATATTGTTTTCTGGACCAACAGAGGATCACTCCTCTCTGGCTTATTTAATACCCAGAAATTGCAATGGCTGTAACAAAAAGCTGAATTCAAACCCATTTTTGGTTGTGTTTTTTATTAAAATTTCTATGAACTTCCCCAAATCAAAGTTTTCTAAAGCAAACAAACAAATAAATAAATTGTATCTTGGTCCAAATATTGCACATGTTGAAAAAGCCAAGTTAAAAAAAAAAGACAATTCAGACCTGTAACCAGGTGAGAGCTATATTAAGACAGACATAATAGAAAAAGTTTTAACCGTTTCACTTGTGAAATTAAAGAAGGCACTGCAAGAATAAGGATGGCTCAGCAGAAACATAACAAACAACAGTCAGTAAGGGCTGTTCAACAGGAGAGAATTTTTATAATCATGAGTCAAAGTGAGGTAATGTAAGCAAAAGAACAACAAATCAGAGCTCTCAGCACACAGAACATGAAACTCTACCCTCCCTGACTATTTTCACTGCAGCTGCCATTTCAGTTCTTTCCCAGAGCACTCGTACAAGGGGAGAGTGATGCTGGCATTAATTCCTTGAGTCTTGGGGACCAAGTGGTGCCCCTGTATCCTGCCATGGTTTATGGCTGGGGTATTTTTAGGGCCAAACTTGCCTTTTGCTAACATAGCTTTTTCACATAGGAAATGTTTGGGATCAGAGATAATATAACTATTGAGTTCAATCGGACTTTACCTCGCTGTAGCAGAATCTGGCCCATTATGTATGTATAATTTTAATTAAATAGAAAAAAAAAGTGGTAAGAGAAAACGCTTTAAATTAATTTTCAATGAAGTGTTTTATGATAGCAAATGGTATATCTAAGGACTCAGCTATTCCTACATTAATCTGCTATTGCCCAAGTATTGCAAAGATTTTTAGAATGGCAGAAGGGTGGAATTTTATGGTGGATCTGACTTGATTCAGTAAAAACAACAAATGTCTGGGCTTCTGCACTGCAGCTTCTTGCTACTCCTAAATGGAGTAATACCTTACTTGGCAAGAAGTCCTATTTATTTTATAAGGACTAATCACCGAATAAGATACTATTAAACATGAGCGAAGGTAGCAAAATCCAGCTCCAACTGAACAAGAGCTTGCAAGATCCAGCCCATGTTTGTTATAAACATTCCCATTCCATCATAAATAAGGCATGATATACAATGTGTGTGTGCGCACGCGCATGTGCAACTTCTGTTGATGTTTACTATAGTCCCCTTAAACTCTTACAAAAAATCTGTTATTTAGTGGGAGTACAGAATGTTATGGAGCCACATTCTAATTTCATTTGCACCATTTTAAATGTGGAGATTCACTGATTTCTCACTTATGGAATTACTCCAGATTTATACTGCCATAGCAGAGATCAAAACTTGGCCCACAGCAACTGAAGTCACCAAAATACACTGTTTGACCACTGTATATTTAAAAATGATGTAAAGGGACACAGCCAATGTGAAAGCTAGTCAATTAAAAAAAGACATAAAAATCATTTCAGTAATTACACATATCCTCGCATCCCTTTCCTGACTTTTGCTGTTTGACAGTCAGGTTTTCCTATTTAATAAAATGTTTTTCTCTTCCCTGTTGCTGTGTGATAGATCCATACAAAGAACAGAAAAATATAATAAAGGTTGAAGAGAGCCAGCCTCAGTCTATGCACCAATTAAGTACCAGTTAAGCCCTCAAAAAAGGACTTACATGGCTCATAAGAGTTATCATTTATTTTTTGCATTACTCTAGTGCCTAGAAAGCCAATCAAGATCACGTGCCACTGTGCTAGACACTATACAAACATGTAGTAAGAGAGAGTCCCTGCCCCAAAAGGATTTCATTATAACTCAATGAACCAGTTTCATCTCTGGTGCAACTATGTGAAGGTCTGTGGAGTTTCACCAGGGACGAATTTGACCTGCTGTGCTGGCAAATGCACAAAAGATCAAATTTATTCCCAGGCAGAAAACCAGCACATGACCCAGGTACCATTTAAGCCATGCTTTGACCACTTAAGTGGATTGTTAGCCTTTGCTGGCCCTCTGCACAGGGTTGCATATGCTGGGTTGCAGCAAATAAAAACCTTAGCTAATTGCTTGATTTTGTTATAGCATATTATTGACTTGTTTTAGATAAGAACATTGAAATCCTAAATTTTAAATCCTTAGGAAGCTGGATTCTTAAAAACCATCAGTCAGATTCTACCTTACTTCAGGAATAGTTCCATTGATTTCAGTGGAACTTCTTGTGGAGTGAGGTACTATTCAGGGTGAATAAAGGTGCCAGAATTTGACCCACAATTATGTATTATGGAAGTACTGGGTGGAGCATTAGTTTCTAAGGTGCCTTTTATTAATTACTTTATATAGCTTCTCAGGTGCAAGATTATTTTGAAATAGAGGCACCAGTTGGATGAAAGCACATGCAGATACATTCAGCAGAAAAGTAAAAACAGCAGCAGAATACATAACAGTGAGTTTAACCTGTGACTGCACCCTCAGATAAAGTATAAAGGAGGCATACTCAAGCCTACTTAGAACAGTAGAAGAAAACAATTTCTGAACACACTAGTAACCCTATTGCTGTATTCCTCCCATTCCCCAGCAGGCTTGATCCTGTATTCCTTACATCCCCCAACACCTCATGTGCCCCCAACATTGGAAGTTTGGGATGTTCAAGGAATGCAATATCAGCCCAAAGACAGTCAGAGGAACCCAGTTATCCTGCCAGTAGTGCACCACTCCCCTTGGTTTCAATGGAAATTGTCCATGTCAACTGACGGAATAATCAGGCCTTGAATTTATTAAAATTTATTAAAATACAAGAAGATTGCATCTCACTTAGTCCATCTGTTTGGGTTTTGTTTATGGTGTGCTAATACTGTGACCTCTCTGATTATCAGAGAAAACAGAATAACAAAATACTTTACAGCAATATGTATACTGGATTCAAAGATGCAAAACCCTATTTTCCAAGGAATCAGTATATACCAGCAGTTCTAAAACTGTGGGATGGGACCCCAAAGTGAGTCATGAGTCCATTTTAATGGGGTCACCAGGGCTCGCTTAGACTTGCTCGGGCCCATGGCTGAAGCCAAAGCCTGAGCCCCACTGTCCGAGGTCAAAGCTGAAGCCCAGGGCCAAAGCCCAACGGTTTCAACCCTCGGTGTCAGGGCTCAGGTTACAGGCCCCCTGCCTGGGGCTGAAGCCCTTGGGCTTTGCCTCCCTCTCCACCTGGGCTGGTGGGGCTCAGGCAGGCTCAGGGTTCAGTCCCCCCTCCTGGGGTCCTGTAGTATTTTTGTTGTCAGAAGGGGGGTCATGGTGCAATGAAGTTTGAGAACCTGTGGTATATACAATAAACCACACTCAGAACCAGAAGTCCTTTTAGTCCATTTATTCCACAAATTGCCACATTGAAGAGGAATTTTAATACTGTGCCTTCTTAATGCATATATTTACTGTCGAACTGAAATAGAACTAGTTCATGTGGATCATTTGTTTAGGCACAATCTGTACAGGAGAATTATGTTTACTATTCGAGCAGGGAAACTGCTGCTTCCCTTAGAAATCTAGTAAGGGCAGGTTTTCAAAACCTTGTGAGGGATTTAGGAACTCAAGTTCCATTGAATGCAACTTAAACCCCTTGGGGGCTTTTGAAAATCTCCCTCTAAATGGAGAAACATGAGGCCCACAGTAAGACCCCAAAATCCCACTGATTTCAGTGGGAATTTAGTGTATGCAAGGAACACCTGTGTTCTGATTCATCTTCGTTGAAATCAGTAGCAAAATTCCCAGTGGTAGCAAAGGGAGTAGGATTAGGCTCTGAAAGCAAGAATGGGCCTTAAATTTGTACCTGTTCTTTGTGTTCTTCCAGATTTCTAAATCACCTGCTACTGTCAAACGTGAATGATGTGAAACGTGCCAATAATTGCTATGCTACAATCATGCACTGATTCCTCTTTGTTTCTATGGAGTTTAAAAAAATAAGTGACTTAATAATGGAAAATTAATTAATTTTAACACATTTAAATTATATTCTGAATTATCCTTAGACTCACAGTAATATTTCTTTGGGTACGCTTTCATGGAAGGTTTCAGACTAGCAGCCGTGTTAGTCTGTATTCGCAAAAAGAAGAGGAGTACTTGTGGCACCTTAGAGACTAACAAATTTATTTGAGCATAAGCTTTCGTGAGCTACAGCTCACTTCATTGGATGCATTCAGTGGAAAAATACAGCGGGGAGATTTATATACATGGAGA
Source organism: Dermochelys coriacea (assembly GCF_009764565.3). NCBI lineage: Eukaryota > Metazoa > Chordata > Testudines > Dermochelyidae > Dermochelys > Dermochelys coriacea. The sequence continues at coordinate 41,735,859 of NC_050072.1, forward strand.
ACATGAAACAATGGGTGTTACCATATATACTGTAACCAGAGTGATCACTTAAGGTGAGCTATTACCAGCAGGGGAGCGGGGAGAAGGAGGAACCTTTTGTAGCGATAATCAAGGTGGGCCATTTCCAGCAGTTGACAAGAACCTCTGAGGAACAGTGTGGGGGGGGGAATAAACATGGGGAAATAGTTTTATTTTGTGTAATGACCCATCCACTCCCAGTCTCTATTCAAGCCTAAGTTAATTGTATCCAATTTGCAAATTAATTCCAATTCAGCAGTCTCTCCTTGGAGTCTGTTTTTGAAGTTTTTTTGTTGAAGTATTGCCACCTTTAGGTCTGTAATCGAGCGACCAGAGAGATTGAAGTGTTCTCCAACTGGTTTTTGAATGCTATAATTCTTGACGTCTGATTTGTGTCCATTTATTCTTTTACGTAGAGACTGTCCAGTTTGACCAATGTACATGGCAGAGGGGCATTGCTGGCACACGATGGCATATATCACATTGGTAGATGTGCAGGTGAACGAGCCTCTGATATTGTGGCTGATGTGATTAGGCTGTAGCTCACGAAAGCTTATGCTCAAATAAATTTGTTAGTCTCTAAGGTGCCACAAGTACTCCTCTTCTTTTCATGGAAGGGTGTCATTTATTTGTATCAATAAGTTAAATTGTTTGGAACAATCTATTTTTTATTTTTACAGTTTGATATATTGTACAGGAAAAAGTAGAGTAATGACAAATATCCAATTTAATAATGTCAGAGCAAATTATATGACATTTGTGTGACTGTGCATTTTGTCAGCATGTATGTACGCAGAACAGTCCAAGCCCTTGTTCACTTTATTTTAGAGTACACTGACCTTGGGTTCATAGGCAACTCATACAGATGAAATACATCCTTGTACAAAGGGCTCGGATTATAAAGGTTATAAACCAATTAAACCCATATTTGAGGGCTTGAGTGGGGCTTTCATTGTGTACATCCCTTATGCTAGACCTCTGCACAGGGATGAATTTCAGTCATAATGTTTAATCCTGCAATGCCTACCCAAGGGAGTAGCCCCGTTAACTTCATTGATACTACCCATGATTAGGGATTACTGACATGAATAAGGGTGGCAGGAGCCAGACCTTAATTTGGTTTTTAAAGTTTTAGAGCCAAAATCTGTGAAATTCTGAGCATCTTATAGTTGGTGCTAAGCATCCCCAAATCCTGTTAATGTAAATGGGAGTTGAACTCAATTACCACTTCGCAGGACAGGGCAAAGCTCTATATTGTCATAAATCAGGCTCCCCAGAATAATGAGATAAAATTGTGGCATTCTTTTCATCTGCCTTTTGCTTTTTGAATCTTTAGGGTTCCTGTTTTTAAGGTTTCCTTCACAACCAGGAGAGCTAGAAACTTACTCTGTTTGTTTAAAGAAAGAAAGATGAGTCTCACTAATCACAAGACCTCAGGAACTGCGGTTTACAAAAAAACACAGAATATTGCAAGAGTTACGATAAAATCGTGATTTGCTATCACATAGGGGAAATGGAGTTTAATATGCAGTTGCTACAATGCACAGTACTTCACATTATGACAGTGTATTAAGTGGAAATTGTGGGTGCTCCAAGTCACTGAAAGTTAAAACACTTATTTAGGTCCCAAAATTCTGGATTTGGTGCCTAACTGAACATTTTAGCCTCACTCTGTAATACTCTAATTCCCTGACTCCAAAGTTTGTGTGTTAAAGAAGGAGACAGCTTATTTCAGATTGCATCAATAGCACTGTATTTCTGCTGCCTAATGGTGTCACCATTTATATTATAAATCCTTACTTAGATGGGTTTATGATTCAGTCATGAGAATTTGCTCTGGACTAAAGCATGATTTGCAGATGCTCATTTAAACCCTTTTAAAATATATATTGTGAATGAAATCGATTTAGTCAGTTTTAAGTCCAGGGGAAAAAAACCACAAAAATAATCATTTGTGATTCCAGACCCTTGTAATGGCTAGTCTCCAAGAGTGGAATCGAGGGAAGAAATTAATGGAGGAGAAAACAAGGTTATTTACTAAAACTGGCATTCTCAAAATATCTTGCCTCCACAGATTCACCGTTCCTTTGTCCCTACTTGCCTTTGGAGAGTTGCTCTGGGTAGGCTGCTGGATATCGAAGATGCAAAGCATAAATACCTCCCTCTATAGATTTGTTCTTAACAACTTAAGGCAGGGGTAGTCAATTATTTTTTGTCAAGGTCCAAATTTCTCGGTCAAGGTATAGTCAAGGTCCAGATTCCAGAGAAACATTTTTCACATCACAATAACAATAACGCTAATAAGTAAATAAAGAGATTTCATGGTCCGTTCAAAAGTATATGGTGTTCCAGATTTGGCCCCCAGTCCACCTGTTGACTACCCCTGACTTAAGGTATGTCTCCACTGCAGTCACAGTGTCACTGCAGCTTGCGTAGACATACCCAAGCTAGCTTTAATCTACCAAGCTCAGGTACTGGTGTCGTGAAGCTTGTGCTTCAGCACCGGCTGTACAAGCCCACCTAGAACCCTGGGTAATTAGTTGCACTGCTAGCCCAAGCTGCCATGCTCCACTGCTCTGACACCCAAGCTTAAAGCTAGCTCATTTACATCTACACAAGCTGCAGTGACACCCCATGACTGTAGCGTAAATATGCCCTTAGTGTGCATGGATCCAGGTATTCCACTCACTTAGGCTCTACCTTTTTTCACGGCTCTGAATGTGTTTGACGCCCAGAATGTGGAGGTGTGTCAGCAATATATTATGGGGACTCCAGTTATAGGTAAAAAAATGTAGCTGAAGCATTACAATAGCAACTCTGAGTATAGAGTTGAAATAGCCATTTGGTTTTAAGCTAGTTCTAGCTAAACAAAACACTTTTAAATCACAAGTTTAGAGGGGGAAAAGTGACTGACTTACTGACAGGATACGGAAACAAATATATTTTTAAAAACACAACCAAATTTGAGGTTTAAATTAGGTTGTCAGGGTCCCTTTAACAATGGTGTAGTATCAGAATACACTGATATAATTAGACAATACAACATGGTTGCAACCTCTATCGTGCTCTCCGTATGCTCTTGTTCACAACCTACCATTGTCTCATTCTGCTCTTCCTTCCAAAAAAATGTCCTTTAGCTGTAGAGATTAAAAGCTTTTCTGAGCTTTTCTATGAAAGCGTTTTTTTTAGGTGGGCACCTTAAATCTCTGTGAAAATCATTCTTTATCCAAAAAAGTTTTTGGAATTGTACTGAGTTTTAGAAAAGAGCTTCCAGAAGAGATGGTTTAGGTGGTAGAAACCAAGCAAGATAAAATAATGTGTTTTCAGCATGTTTAACAGCGAAAGTGTGTTCAGTACTTAGAACTCAGCACCTTGAGCTGGAACATCTGTGTTTTCTGCCTGGCTCTGCTACTAGTCACTTAGGCCATGATTTTCAAAAGTGGGATAATGATTTTGGGTGCCGCAATTTTTGGGTGCCCAACTGGAGACCCTTAAAGCAGTGTTTCCCAAACAGGGAGCCACAAAGCGTTCATGGAGGAGCCATCAGGGTTGGGAGTGGGGGGAGGGATTTAATCAATAGGCCTTCTATTTTTTCTTCCTAAATGAGAAACTATTAAACTAGGCTTAAAAATCAACTGTGTATTATCTACGTATCTGCATCTTATGTTGCCGGTACTGCTGCCAGGCCTGGGAGCCTCTCTGCATCCTGGGCAGAAAGCCCTCTGGCGGCGTGGAGGGCAAAGAGAGGCTCCAATGGCCAGCAGCAGCTGCACCAGCAGATAAGGGAAGGGGGCTGAGGGAGAGACAGGTATGTCATGTCTTTCTAATGGAACAGTTTTTACCATGTGCTACGCCTACATGAGCAAACACTCGGCTGCAGAAAATGATGATTTTAATTAAATTAAACAGAAAAGCAGACAATACGATGACAGGTTACATTAGTTTGTATTTTCATGTCTCAGTATTACTGCAAAAAGTCCACAGCCACAATGTGTCATTTGTTTTTCAGTGTAAGTAAATGACAGTGTGAGGCATGGGGAAGTACAGAGACATTTAGTAACCCCAGAATTCATAAATAAGAGCTGCAATTTTTTCCTTCTGAAAGAAGAAGAATTAAAACGACAACAAAAAAGTGCCTCTAGAGAAGCAACTGTTCTTCTAAAAGCTTAGAAGCATCTATTGTTGTGGCCATGGACTTGCAATGCAAACAAGCACACCCCAATAAACAAGCACGTACTATTGGTGAGATGCTCCTACTTCTAGCTGCCAGTGGCGTGCAGAATTATGACTAGGGAGCAAGCGGCCATGGCACTGAAAACCATTCCTGTGTCAAATAGTACCATCTGCCGCCTCCTTGATGACTTGTAGAAAACATCCAGGACCAGGTGGTAGAACAAGTAAACAAAAGTCAATATTTTGCACTGCATCTTGATGAATAGCTAGCATGGCTCAGCTTCTGTGTTACGTGAGATTTGGAAACACAGGTTCAATAGCTGAAGAATTTTTATTTTGCAAAGAAATCCCAACCTGAACAACTGATGAGGAAATAGTCAAGATCCTCGATAAATGGTCTTAACTGGGGCTGTGCACTGGTGGAGCAGCAGCAATGACCAGAAAGAACAGGGGGGTTGCAGCATGAGAAAAGTTGCAAAATCCTCCGAACTCTAGTGTCCCTCTTGAATGTAGTGTCCTGAGTTGGTTAAAAAATAATGGCATTTGGTTGTGGGGAACCACCAAGTTTTAAAATACCTGTAGGGATGCCTCAGTCCTAAAAAAATTGGGAACCTCAGCCTTACAGAGATTGGACTTTGAGAAAATCAGACCCTTTTAAGATGTCTCAGGTTTGGCTCTCAAAAATTGAAGCACCCATAATCACGAGTCATCTCTGAAAACCCTTGGTTTTAGTCCAAAGCTTTCAATTGTTGGCACCTAAATCCCTATTTAAGCACTTAAATAAAAGGGGCCTGATTTTCATTGTGCTGAGCAACCATAGTGCTGTTTAGATGCCTAAATATTGATTTGAGACACACACACACACACACACAAGTTTAAAAATGTTGGGTTTAACCTCTCTCGGTGCCTTAGGTTAATCATCTGTGAGCTGTGTAATAATACATACCTACCTCCCAGGGGCATTGTGAAAATTATTTAATACTTTTCAATCACATCTCAATCCTTTAAGGAAAATCTTAGTAGCAATGGTAAGTACTTCTATTTTGCTGTTATATCGCTTCCTAAATAGGGCAAGTAAAGATGACATTTTTATAATAACCTTTTTCCTGAAGTGGCAATTGGAATATATCAGTTTAGTGGGGTTTTTTTTCCCCTGTAAAACAATTGCTACACATTTAGGGCCAAATACTTGAAGAGCTGAGCATCTCCTATTAAGCTCTCAGTATGTTACAGGATGAAGCCCTTGCTGAGTAAAATATTCCCATACAAAACCTTCATTGGTAGAGATTTAAATAAATAATACTTTTAAATGGGAAGAGGTCTAGATTTTTAAAGGTTTTGAGCCACCAAAAAATGCACATAGGTAGTTGCCTGAATACCTGTAGAACCTAACAGGAAGCAGAATGACTGCAGATATAGTAAATTGCTCTCTAAACAACATAGTCTCCTTTAAACCATAAGTTAGGACACTCTATATTTCTGGCATTTCTGTTTTGTCAGGCCAGGACAAGATACAGTTCTCAAAAGACAGTTCTGCTTACGGTAATGGGTTAGCATAATGGTAAGCCAATCAGATTGATTAGCTTCCCCACCTTGTTTTTTATAAACAACTTCAATTTATATAGTGTTTTATCATGCCAGAACATTTTCCTCTGCAGTGTCATTACAGTTCCAGGAATAATAATTTCTAGACAATGTGACTGATGTTGCTTGCCAGCAGAGGGAGCCCAAAATATTGAGGTAAATTTTTAGTGTGATGCACCAAAGAGTTGCATGATTCATTAATGCTAATAGTTGCAAGGCAAAATCCATACTCATATTGTCTAAAGCTTACCCCATTATGGTTTTTTGAATTCTGCAAAAATAGAAGCTAATGGATTTTGTTGTTTTTGCTTTGATTTCTTATTGATGGCAAGGTTTTCAAAATAACTTTTTGAAGTTAGGAGTACTTTCCTGATCAGAATTATTTAATTTACCAGAAAAGACCTGGGGTTCATTTGCAGCCGCTCGAAAAAATTGAATTCCCAATCTGTTGGATATGCCAATATTTCAAAATAGGAACTCTTTTTGCAGAACAAAAAGTTCTGAAAAATTTCAAATTATGAAATGTCTAAACATTTTTCAACATTTAAAAAAATGGTTTCAACATTCCCTGAATCAAAACATTTCATTTCTCGAAAGTAATCTGCATCTGCCTATGCTGCCTTGTGGTCTCTTGGGAGTTCTAGTTTGGGTGCCTCATGCCCATATGGGCCAGGCTCCCTGGCTGTCTACATTTGCCATGATAACCTGCAGTATCTCCCACTGGGTTAGCTGCCAAGTTGCATCATGGGAGAGGTGGTCTGGCCAAAGCGCCGAGCCCATACAGCAGTAGTTCTCAAACTTTTGTAGTGGTGACCCCTTTCACACAGCAAGCCTCTGAGTGCGACCCCCCTTATAAATTAAAAACACGTTTTAATATATTTAACACCCTTATAAATGCTAGATGCAAAGCGAGGTTTGGGGTGGCAGCTGACAGCTTGAGACCCCTCATGTAATAACCTTGCGACCTCCTGTTTGAGTCCCAACCCCCAGTTTGAGAACCCCTGCCACAAAGGATAATGGGGACATGAAACTCTAAAACTACACATCCCATGAGACACCACAGCAGCATAGGCAGATACAGATTGATGCAACCTCAAATAAACATTTCATTTCAAAATTTCTTGTGGAATTTTTTTTAAATGGCAAAATGTTGATTTTGCAGAAACTATATCCTCTGTCAGAAAATAAAACCCCCAAACACATTTGAACTGACACATCCTAACCACTTTTCTATTATATATAGGTTTTTACATCACATGCATTGCTGCAGTGTCTGAGTCCCTCCCAGTAGTGCATAAGCAATGTAACTACATCTCTGTCACATACTGTTTGTTTTCTCATCCTCTCCTCAGAGCGAGACACGTGGGGGGGACTGTCTTGTTTTGGTAGGGTGATGGTGGTGGTTGTTTGTTAAATATGCCGGTTGCTATATGTTTATATCAGAGAAGACACGGTCAAAGAAATGTGCCCTGCACTTTAAGCAGAAAGTGCTGAGGTTTGTGTTAGTCCTTAGTTCCTGGGAGGAGTTCATTCCAGTATTGGATCAGCACCTGAGGAGGTTCTGTCTCCTGCACAAATGAGCTTTATTTTTATTGCTGAGAATTTCATTATGCCGGAGGAGGAAGTTGTCAACCACGGTCTTCATCCTGGAGCTTTAGGTGGTCTTTTAGGTATCCTGAGCCCACGCCATGGAGCACAAAACCAAAACCTTGAACTTTTTCCAAATTCTGTGGGGTCCACTGGATTTAGAGCAGCCTAAGAGGCTGGGTTGGCAAGGAACTGGCCCCACAAACAGCATCTTTGTGTCCCTCTATTCCCAGTGCTTTATGGGCCTGATTCGCTAGTGTATTATTCTAATGTCATGTCATACATCTCCACTGAAATACAGCCTTAGGTGTAGCTTAGAATCCATCCCAGTATTTTTAGTTCCTCTTTTCAGAAGGTCACTTTCTGAAACTTTGCTTAAATTTAGAAATTCCATGTTACTAGAACTTTGAGAGTTAGAAGTTCCATTTATACTGGTTCTGTGTTGCTTTCATTCCATTGACTTCAATAGAATTATTCCTTTTATCTCACCAACCCTGTTGTAAATCTGCAATATTTTTGGAATTTGAAAGCGGAAGGGAGAAACAAAACAATCAATACACAGAATCAGCAGAAAGTGAGAGAATTAGTGAGAGTGATTAACAGATAGCTGGCGAGAGGGAGAGGAAAGGCGATCAGTTTGTAAATGTATTAAAATAGGCTTTTTAAAAAAGAATTTCAGATTCTTTCCAAATAACAAACAGCATTAAACTGAATTATTATACCAGTCTTCATCGTGTGATACAAATGCAAATGAAAACCACTCACCATTTTGTTTTATTTTAAAATAATAAGTTTAGATAACCACCTTTTGCAGCAACTGCTGATGAATATCTAGGGTCATTGTATGACTTTTATAGTTTCTTCAGTAATATTGTTCTGTAGGGTCATTCATAATTTATCCTGTCCAGTGAAAGCGTGGCAATCTGTGCCCACTGAGAAGCAGCAGGATTTGGGGCCATCTGAATGAGAAGTTTGCGTTCTCTCTCAGATCCCTGCAGTACCACACTCTAACACCTTTCCCCAGAAAAGAATGCATATATGTCTACCCTTATCACATTTCCTCAAGCTTATTTTAAGCCCGGAAGCTAACTTTCTTTTTATTTGCTTACCTGTGCGCCTTGGAAATTATTAACCTTTGATGTGAAACTTTGTCAAATTTCACTGAAAATCAAAATATTTGATAGCCTCTTTTCTTTTTCTACTTTGACATTAATATCCTCAAAGACTTCCCAGAAGTCACTGAAGCATGACCTTCCTCTTCTGCAAGAATGCTGGCTAATTTAATCAGATTGTATTTCTTAAAATAGTACTATTTGCAAAGCCTTTTCCCTCTCAGCTGATGGTTGGCTAAACTGAGATATACAGTCGGATGTCTCATTGATCTTTCTCAAATAATATCATACTTGCAGTGGGGGGGTTCTGTTTTGTTTTTTAAGATTGACTTTCTAAAAAAAGTCAGCTAAAGGTTTCTCCATTTTTAAGCACTCTTGGGTATACAGTATGCTATCTGATCTTGGCATCTGGTATTTTATTGATCCTTCTGTAATTACATTGAGTGTTATTCATTCATTGACATCAATAAGTTATCTTCCATTAATATGATTTCTCAGCTAGGTAAATTGGCCCTCTTTATTTGTAACTACAGATTAAAAACCAAGGCTAACATTTTCAGAGGTGCTCACTGATTTTGTGTTCCTTATTTTTTGGATAACTGACTTGAAATATCTTATGCCTGATTATCAGAGATGCTGAGTTTCCACAACACTCATTGCACTTTAGAGTTGGTGCCACTAGTTTGGCTTTATTTATCTAATCTCCTCCTACAAAAAAATTATGCAAATGTTTAACCTCATGCACCACACTACTCACGCTGAGTAAAGTAAAATATGCATGAAAAAATCCTTACAGGATTTGAGCCTAAGATTCAGTTGTTACACACTGTGACAAAGCTCTGTCCTTGCCTCCGTGGGTCCCGCGTTTCCTGGCGGATTTTGCTAGCCTCAGAGGCTCACTGTGACCCTCCACGTAACCCTTCTTTCTCTAGAGAGAAAGGTCACAGTCTACTGAGCCATTTTCATCATAAGCCAGCGAGGGAGGTGAGGAGAAGTTATCCTTCCTTGCACAGTCTCTGTTGTCTCCCAGTCTCAGTGATTAATCAGGGGCAAAGGTGGGCGGGGGCGGGAGCACGGGCCCACCCTCTACTCCGGGCTCCAGCCCAGGGACCCTAATAGTATCAGCTATGGTAGCTGACCTTTTAGAAACATGACATGTACAATTCCCTGGGCTACTTCCCCCACAGCAGCCTTCACTTCCTCAAGCTCCACTTCACCCTTACCTCAGGGCCTCCTTCCTTGTACCTGATATGGTGTGTACTACTCAGCCTCTCCAACAGCGCAACTTCTTCCCACAGCTCCTGACATGCATACCCACCTAACTAACTGGGAGGCTTTTCATTAGTTTCAGCCAGCCCCGGATTGGCTTCAGGTGTCCCAATCAACCTAGCCTTCTCCCTGCCTTCTGGAAAGTTCTTAATTGGCCCCAGGTGTCTTAATTGACCTGGAGCAGCTGCCATTTCACTTATCCTGGTACCAGGGATTTGTTTAGCCTGGAGCTAATATATCTATCTCCCACTACTCGTCCATAGCCATCTGGCTTTGCCCCGTCACAACACATATTCAGTTGTTTGATGCAATACATAGGTCTGTAAATAAGTAGCAAGCAGACACAGGTGGGCCAGTCTGCCTAAAAAAGGCTTTGTGTGGTATCTTCATCCCAAGTGCCTACTCCTTTATAATATTGTGATTATGTCACATTTTCCTGAAAGAGCAGAATTTTTTTAGTTCAGATTAAAGTTGTGTGTCTGTTGTTGCTTTGTTCTTTTATATGATATCAGTAAGTCTGCTAGGTTTCATTTCTCCTCCAACTGGTTCTGGGATTATCAAATTCAGGCTGTAGTTTGCAAAAAGAAAAGGAGTACTTGTGGCACCTTAGAGACTAACAAATTTATTAGAGCATAAGCTTTCGTGAGCTACAGCTCACTTCATCGGATGCATCGGATGCTGTAGCTCACGAAAGCTTATGCTCTAATAAATTTGTTAGTCTCTAAGGTGCCACAAGTACTCCTTTTCTTTTTGCGAATACAGACTAACACGGCTGCTACTCTGAAAGGCTGTAGTTTGTTCCCTATGTACGGTGACCAGATTTGCCAATTTTATTGGAAAAGTCCTGCTATTTGGGGCTTTGTTTTATTTAGGTGGCTATAGGTGCCCATCCCCTGTCCTGATTTTTCACACTTGCTATCTGGTCACCCTATCCCTATGTCATATTTCTTGTGTTTAGTCTAGTCCACGTCTTAGTTGTAAAACCATCTTTTTTAAGCTACAGCAAGGTACCATATTTCTTTTAATGTGTTTGGTTGAGCATCACTTTGAGGAATGAAATGAATATTTCCCTAATACCTAATTGATTATTTTTTTTAACCTGAGAATTTTTGAAGGCTGATCAGAAATTTTAGATCTGATCACAGCCTGTGTGTGAGGGGGACCTGCCTGCCTGCAACCTCTCAGGCAGAACCTGTTTGAGTTCACTTTGCCTGATGCAAAGGCATTGAAATCCCTGGAAAGACTCCTGCTGACTTCAGTGGGCTTTGGACCAGGCTGTTAATGGCAGCTGTTCACACAGTTGAGTTAACGATAATTAGCGTGTAGATGAAATGTGCCTGTTTTCCACTGGGATGTGTTCCAAGATCGTGAGGAGATGGTGGCATGGGGAGCCACTCCGAGGCTACATGTGCAAATGTCTTTATGGGATTTTACAGCTCTAATTCCTACCTTTTTTTTAGATGCAGTGATTTGTCTCTTTCTGTGCCATTTAGGGCTGCTTAAAATCGGATGATTAGTCCTTTAAGTCTTCACAGCTGGCTAAACCTTCTCAATCCAGTTTCAAATTTAGAAAGCAACTGCCACATTTTCCTACTTAGAATTGGTACCTAAGGTGGCACAGCAGCTAGGGCTATTTATGAAAATCTGACCTTTCAAGCGGGTATAATTGTGTCAAGGCTTCACATTATTTTAATCTGGAAAAACTTGGGTGAGGTGAGTCAAACTGTTCTTCCTTCTCCTGGTTCTGCCAGTCCGGAGGCCAGCATATACTCTGAGATCTGAGAGCTGCGCCTGAGTTAGAAGAAGTGAGTCAAGCGTTGGCTCTTTAATTCCATGTTTATACTGGCTTCCACTTTATTTATTTAATTTTTAAACAACATAGCCAACTCCTCCTGTTATCCCAAACATTTCTGTTTATTCTTGGGAGCTCTCACGGTGTTTTCAGAAACAGATTGCCTCATATTAGCAGGGTTGGCAGCAATCTCTGACTGAAAAAAATTAGGTCTGCGCCTGCACCCCAACTCAGGCAGTGCTTTCAATGAAGTCAGCAGGAGTGGTGCCTGAGCATGGCGTCCAGGGTAAGGCTCATAGATTATATTCTTCTTCTTCTTCCTTGATTCTGGTACTGCCATAACCTTTGCAGTGGGAGACCTCCTGTACAGTAATCTAAGCAAAGGCTTCTTATTTCTAGTGACCTTCAGACGTCATAGTGTCTGTTACCCTTTTCTGTCCCGATACCTTATCCTATAGGATACCATGCATCTCCTGAGAAGTGCTGTGCCCCCAGCTGCAAGATCAGCAACTTGTAAGATCTAGTTCCATCTGAACATGAGCCCCATCCTACCAGCCTTACTCAGGCAAAACTCCCATGAATTAAACTTCTCCTTAAGGTCTGCAGAAGCAATCCTAGAGTTTATTTCCTTGCAACTCTATTTCCTAATAATCAGTTCTCAGTTTTCCAGCTAGTATAGTCTCAATTCAGCAAAGCACTTAAGCATGAGCTTAAAGTTAAGCATGAGGCATTTCAGTGAAGGCAATGAGACAAGTCATATGCTAAAATTATACACAAGTTTAAGTGCTTTGCTGAATTGGTGCCTATAACTATCATATTTCTCATTAACTGTGCATTTGTGGAGCTGCAGTTAGATTTTGTGTGTTATTTGAACTGAGAGAAATAATACACACAGCTATTTGTACAGGAACATCTTATTCTCAGTAGCCTTCACCCCTCCGCCCCTTGCTTTGTTCCATTTTTCTGCATGCTATTCTTATCTTCCTTATTTTGAATACTTTCTGCATTAACAACATTTTCATGCCAGCAAATTTATGTACGACAGTCCCCGTGCTGTCATTTTATATTAAATGTGTTCAAAATTGTCAAAGAAAGTGCCTTCCCCTTAGCAAAGGAAAAGGAGTTTTTATTTATTGTGTGAGCACAGAAAAGCTGACACTTCACAACTGTCTACCTTGGCAAGATTCAGACTATAGTTCAGGATGGTTGCTGGTCCAGTGGTGTTTGCAGTAGTGGAGTGTGTTGTGTAAAGAGAGTTGGCATTTATAACACAATGCAACCCTGCTCTGAATAAGATTAGACAACTGGTAAAAATACTTAAGTCTCTATCCTTGCCACTGCCAATACAGCTGTGAAATACAACTCCACTCACTTGCTCCTTAGTAAGGACTGGAGGATACACCACTTAGGGTATGTCTACACAGCAAAGAAAAACCCACAGGGTCCTGGACCCCGAGCTTCAGCCCAAGCCTGGAGTCTACACAGCAATGAAACAGCCCCATAGCCCGAGTCCTGCGATCCCAAGTTGGCTGCCAGGGATTTTTCTTTGCAATCTAGATGTACCCTTAGAGGCTGTTCTGCCCCCCTGCCACACACTGAGCAACAAGGGTGTATGCTGGGGGATTCCAGTGGGCTGGAGAAGGGATCCTTTCCCCCAAGCCACAAAATGGCATTGCAGCTGTTCCACGGTCACTGCTGCAGCCCTGAAGCCAGAGTAGCCCTGGCTGCTCCTGCAACCTCACTCCCCAGGAGAGCAAATAGCTGGTGCATCCATGCAGGTGTTAATTTGATGGACAAATTCAGACTGGAAATGAGGCACCCATTTTTAACAGTGAGTGTAATTCACCATTGGAACAGCTTATCAAAGGCCATAGTGGATTCTCAATCACTGACAACTTTTAAATGTTCTTATGTCTCAAATCAAGATGGGATGTTTTCCCAAAAGCTATACTGTAGGAATTATTTTGGGGAAGTTCTATGGCCTGAGATACAAAGGAGGTTGGACTAGATGATCAGAGTGGTGCCTTCTGGCTTTGAAATCTAGGTCCTATGCTCAGATGTTGGGCCCATACAAGATCCTAGATAGATTCTTCTTTGCCCCTGCTCTGCCTCCAGTAGCACTAGGCAGTGCAGTGAGCAGAAGCTACAGTAGTTCCACTAAAAACAGATCCTTCAGTGCCAATGGAGAGCAAGGCAGGATTTAAAGGATCTAAGCAATGTATTGCTATAGTTTTGGCTCCCATACGGTTGATATGGGTTAGTATGAACCATTTCCTGTAGTAAAGCATGGCTGACTATCCACACTTTATACTCAACAAAATGTACCTCCTCTTACTACTACTTTTCTTTAGCCTCTCTCTCTCCCCTCTCCCCCACATTTGATTGTGGTGTTGTAATATTTTAAGTGCATAAATCTAGGATATACTCCTCTGATGGCCAGTTTCTGACTTGCCCTGATGCCATTGTGCAGGGGAATACAGGGGAGAAGCCCCCTGCAGAGCTACATTAGAGCTCCCCCATGATGGTTCCAGGATGAGAGCAGGGTCTGTGAGCCCAATACCCAACCCACCTGTTCATGTGGGAAGTGTGGGTGGAAATAGATGGGGAGTGAGCAGAGCTCTGTCCACCAACACTCCAGCCAGTACAATTAAGCTCCAGGTAGGAGGGAAGTAAATTGCATTTCTCTCTTTTTTTTAAAAAAAAAGGTTGCAGATTACTGTCAGAATCACGATTCTTTCTCAGTCTTACTGATACTCCCAGGTGACACAGCTATGTGCCATCCAGTAGTCAGGGTTGAGCCTGGTGTCTCAAACTAACCCAGTAATTCTTTCTGCAGAAAAAAGAGATGACATAATATTTTAATAATTAGAAGTTAAGACATTTAGAGTGACTTATACCTGTGGCAGTCAACCAGAGAATAAAAAGGAGGAAAACAAACAAAAAAAACCAAACAAACTCAGCCACATCAAATTAAGGGGAAAATGCATATACATTTCCCATATCTAGCTAAATAAAAAGAAACTACATCATGGTGTAAAAGTATGTGATGTAGCATAATCCATCTGAGATTATTTCCCACCAATGGAAAAAAAATCAATTAAATTAAATCCTGAGATTTATGCTCCCAAGAAATGAGGATTTTCATTAAAACCAATCTTCTTTTAAATTTATTTTGGAAGCTTAATCTGCAACCATTTATCATAAATTATTCAAAATTATGGGGGGTAAAATATTCCTGCCTGGGCACTTATTTTATCAGCATCTTGTTTTAAGGGTCTAAATCTCTATATATGGGTTCCAAGATTCCATGTAACTAATCTTTTTCTTTCTGACACATGTTCAAGTTTCTTCACAGTCTCAGTTGTGATTTTTAATTTAGCTGCCAATGTACTGAGTACATATATCTTTATCCTTCTGAAGGCTAATATGGGCAGGTATTGAATTTTTTCATTGAAAATGAAAATTCCAGAGCTCACCAGTTACTAAGAATATAATTGCAAACAGCATTTTATACATCTGAGTTCCCAAACTTCTAACTGTGACCCACCTGTTAATAAAAATACTGTTTTACAGTCGTCCTCCCTTCCCATTTGGAATTATGCAAACATGTTTACATGGAAAACTAATATTAGAAAAAATGTTTAGCTGTCTTTTAATGCAATGTGGGTCTGATCCAAAATCTGGTGCAGTTAATTGGAATTTTTCCATTGACTTCAATGGTATTTGGATCAGACCCTAAGCATTTCATCCTGTTTAAAAAGTAGGTAACTAAACTATCTTTTCTTCACATCTATGTGATTTCTCAGCTTGAAACAAGCTACGCCAGCAACACATGACTAGCTAGCTGTTCACAGACTACCAGTTAGTGCTTTATGGATCATTAGTAGTGCACAGGTGACAGTTTGGGAACCACTGTAAAGTAGAGAGGGAAAAAATATAGGAACAAAAGAGTTACTGTAACTATACACTATAGACACTTATCCTAGTGAACCAGGATGAATATTGAGTCTGACCTGCAACCCTTACTCATGTGAATAATCCTTATTCATCTGACCAGTCCCATTTAATGACCCTCACAACCATCATGTTCCCTTCCTCAAGGTTATCTACTTGGAGGAGCAGCTTTCCATTACTGATGGGCATGCCCCCCCCCCCCCCCATCAGCCCAATGGCTAATCTACAACTGCTGATGGGGCAGTTGCTATATAGGGGGATTCAAAATCATCGCATCCACTACCCAGTCTGACCACTTTGTTTCCCCAGCTAACTCATTAACTGACTTTCCTTCATGGGAGGCCTGTGCCAAGGTCTGTCTTTACATTTATTTAACAGTGTGTAATCATGTTAAAGAGAAGAGTCTTGACCCGACCAAGGCTATTTTAGAAATGTGGATCTGAAAACACATCCAAAGATTCCCCTTGGCTAACTTGACACCACCCTACTATGTAGGGTGTGAATTGGGGCAGGAAGGAATGCACACATTGCTTTGCTGATCCTGGGCCAGTGCAGAGGTCCCTATGAGTTGCTTTAAATTATAATCAAGACTGTTTTAGACCCCAGCCAATCCAAGATCAGAGGAAGGGAAAGGTGGCTAAGAGTTATCTTTATGCCCAGTCTCAACTCTCCACAGCTGGGACTTAGACCCTGTGTTTATTGTTTTAACTTTTGATATCCTAGGGGGCAGGGCTACGGTTTAATGTACACATTTACTTTGACTTCTGAGTGCTTAGAAGTGCCACCTTAACATCCTTTTGATATAGGATGGTTTTTTTTAAATAAAGTGCCCCCTGGGGAAGTTCATTTCATTTGCTTTTAAAGAAAAAAAGATTATATATAACCACTTCACAATTTAATGCTATTTGGCTGGATACAGCTCAGACTCCTTATCCCATGCACCTTATGAGGTCTGCAGAAGGGAACCTCCCTTTATGCAACTTAAGGCTTTTCTACATGGGGAAGTTATTCTGACATAAGGTAGGGTGTGAATTGAAAGTTAGTGGTATTCCTGAATAATTCCCAGGTGGAGACACTCTTTCTGGAATAAGAGGTTTTACACAGGGACCTTTCCAGTCAATTTCCCTGTAGACAAGCCCTTAGGAGGTCTGCTGGAGAGCATCCCATCTAGTTATTCCAGGAGCTGTGCAACTTTTACCTTATAAGATGCATAGTGAATGAGTTAACTTAGTCAATAAAATTCAGGTTTGGGGAGAAACCAAGCTTGGAAAATTCCAGCCAGAAATTTTCAGAACATCAAAAAGTTATCTGAACAGCATCTGAAATTGCCCAGCCGAGAGAGGCTTAAAGTGTTAACATTTATAGTTAAGTTGTTAACACTTTATTGGTTAATACTGACTTGCTGCCTCATTAATAAAAGTCATGGATGCAAAAGAATTATTGAAACCTAAGTCTGTACAGACCACAGCAAGGGTTTTTTTTTTTTAAAAGCCATTTTAAAAGCAAGGTTACCATTTCTGCAGCAACGGTCTCATATAATGAGCTTCCTAAAGAACTCTAAAACCTGTACAGAAAGCTTAGATGACTGGAATAAAATAAGTGATACTGTAATTTTTTTCATTGGAGGGTATTTCTGGAGGAGAGAAGCTAGAAAACTGAATTTTGAAAGACTGACATCTTCAAAGTCAACCTACAATTTAAGGACCGTATAATGCTCTTTACTTAAGAGTGAAGTCAATGGGAGTGGATCAAGGAAAGCAGATAACCTATTAGGTGAAATTGTAGCTACCTTGAACTATTTAGCATTGGAAGAGCTAAAATTCCACTAACTCAGTCATTATAGATACGATACCTCTATAATAAGAGCAACATTCTACTCTGTTGCAGCAGTGTAAATTCTGAGTCGCTCCATTGGCTTCAGCAGAGTAACTACAGATTTAGTAAAGGAGCACCCAAGACAGACATGATCATTGCAGAGAAGCTAAATGAATTCTTTGCACTGGTCTTCACTGCAGCGGATGTGAGGAAAATTCCCACACCTGAGCCATTTTTTTTAGGTGACAAATCTGAGGAACTGTCCCAGGTTGAGGTGTTGATAGAAAAGGTTTTGGAATATATTGGCAAGTTAAACAGTAATAAGTCACCAGGACCAGATGGTATTCACCCAAGAATTCTGAATGAACTCGGATACAAAACTGCAGAACTACTAACTCTGATATGTAACCTATTGCTTACATCAGCCTCTGTACCAGGTGACTGGAAGGTGGCCAATGTAATACCAATTAAAAAAAAAAAAGGCTCCGGAGGCCTTTTTCTTTAACTTCAGTACAAGGCTGAAAGTATAGTGAAGCAAAGAATCAAATACATAGATGAACATGATATATTATGAACAGGATATGTTGGAGAAGAGTCAACACAGCTTTTGTAAAGGGAAATCTTACCTCACCAGCCTATTAGAATTCTTTGAGGGTGTCAACAAACATGTGGGCAAGGGCAATCCAGTAGATTTAGTGAACTTGGACTTTCAGAAAGCCTTTGACAAAGTCCCAAACCAAAGGGCTCCTATGCAAAGTAAACAGACAGGGGATAAGAGGAAAGGTGTTCTCATAGATCAAGAGAGAGTTAAAAAAAGAGACAGGAAACAAAGCATAGAAATAGGTGGTCAGTTTTCAGTATCGAGAGAGGTAAATAGTGGGGTACCCCAAGTATCTGTACTGGGACCTGTACTGTTCAACATATTCATAAAGTGTTGAATCAGTGATATGGCAAAGTTTGCAGGCAATACAAAATTACTTGAGATAGTCAAGTCCAAAGCTGATTGTAAGGAGTTACAGATCTGGAGTACACTCACACCTTGAATACTGCATGCATATCTGGTTACTCCATCTTAAAAAAAAATTTATATATATATAAAAAAATATATATATTAGAATTGGAAAAAAGTACAGAGAAGGGCAACATGGTAGAAGTCTATAAAATCATGAATGTTGTGGACAATGGGAATAAGGAAGTGTCATTTACCTCTTCACATCACACACAAATACAAGAACCAGGGGTCACGCAATGAAATTAATAGGCCACAGATTTAAAAACATAAGGAAATACTTCTGTACACAACACAGTGTCAACCTGTAGACCTGATTGCCTGAAAATGTTGTGAAGGCCAGAAGTACAACTGGGTTCAAAAAAGTTCATGGAGGATAGGTCCATCAAGGGCTATTAGCCAAGATAGTCAAGGTCTCAGTCCCATGTTCTGCGTGTCTCTAACCTCTGACTGTCAGAAGCTGGGACTGGAGAATAAGGAACGGATCACTCAATAAATTGCCCTGTTCTGTTCATTCCTTATGAAGCATCTGGCACCAGCCACTGTAGGAAGACAGGATACTGGGCTAGATGCAGGGCTGGCTCCAGCATTTTTGCCACCCTAAGTGGAAAAAACAAAAACAAAAAACCACCAACCAAAAAAAAAAAAAAAACTTGCCGCCAAATGGGGAGGCGGAATCCTGCCCACCGAACACGGAGGTGGAGTGATGGTGCGGCTGCCGAATTGCTGCTAGCAACCGAAGAAGAGGTGCGTCCGTGCCACCTAATTGCCGCCGAGCATGAAATGCACGGTGACAGAGCAGCCGCTGAATTCCCGCCACTGCTGTGGGCAGACTGCTGCCCCAGAACCTGATGTCCTGCTGCCCCTTTACATTTGCAGCCCCAGGCACCTGCTTGGTTCACTGGTGCCTAGAGTCGGCCCTGGCTAGATGGACCTTTGGTCTGACCCAGTATGTCCATTCTTATGTTACGGAGAGCTGGTTCCATGTTCTTCTAAATTCTAACAACAAGGATTGCTATTTAATTTCAGGAAGCAAGAGTGAAAAATCTTAATTGTCAAAATTGAGGTTCCAAAAAAAAAAAAAAAATTCTGTACATGCCAGTGAAACGGACCATGTTTCATGTTTTTTAGTAAGCACTGAAGAGCTGATACAGTTTACCAGCATAACACCTTTAAAACAGACATACGATTTAAGAAATGAGTTTTCCAGCCACATAAACACAAGTCCTTTAAATTATCACCTGCTTTTTAGTAAGTTATCAGTCTACTGGAAGAAGCTTAGTCTGTTCTCTTGCTATTGTCTAGGATGCAGCACTGTTCTCTTGTATCACATCTAATGTTTCATCACTAAAGATTCATTACATTGCATTAGCATAGAATGAAAAACATGTATGGAAACATGACAACAATTTCTTGGAAAAGGCATGTATTTTAGAAATGAGTATCCTTTGTCAGTATCCAATCTGAAATGACTGTAGCAGATGGGAACAGAACAAACAAGTATGTTTTCTCAGTATCCACTTAGAAGAGAACATTGCAGTTCGATTACTTTTATAGTTATATTCAGAATAGTTCACCATATCCCTCATTATAATTTTAAAAGCTGAGCTGTAAAGCTGTGAAGGAAGCAAACACGTTTAAGGTATCAATACAAAAATCAGAATGTTTTCTTAGACTGGAAAATTTCAGATAAATACATTTCAAAATAAAACACTTTTTTGAAGTTCTTCTTTCACTTACCATCCTTATAAGTTCAGAATTCAGTATTTCTTGGTTCTTCTGCAGTAGCTGGTGATGGGTCAGATTCTGAAATGATATTTAAAGTGGCTTAAATTAGCATTTAAAATGTTAGACTCCTTTAGATTTACTTACACCCATTCTGCCACTGTATAGGGGAAATCTAAGTCGGTGTGACTAACATGGTAAGGTGTAGAAAAAGTATAAGAAGTCATAGGTTAAGTATGGCGGAGGTGTTTGTATTTAGTGAAGAGAGAAGTACCACTTTGAATATTCTATCATGGCATAGTTCTTGTTGAGTTTTCTTGCACCTTTTCCCTGCATTTGACACTACACTTCAAGCTCCTAAATTTGTAATATGCTGCTGCTTCTGAATCCAAGAACTGGGTGAAAGTTGTAGAAATTTTGCTGTTGGTAGACCCGATTCTCCTCTTGCATCAGTTTAAATTGGGAGTAATGCCACTGAAGTCAGTGGAACTACAGCAGTGTCCTACTGATGTAAGTGAGAGGAAAACCAGGCCCTTAGCATCTACGGGGAATAAACGAATTTCCTCTGCAATAAGTTTAGCATTTCTCGGACTCAGGGAAAGGTCATAAATTCTGAGCTCACATCTACATCCAAGTCATTCACATGGCATTTTATTTTACAGCTCCTGTACTTTGCTAGAGGATTTTTTAAGTTGCAGGATAGAATGTGAGCTATAGAGTAAAATACAGTGCAAAGTGATTTTTCCTTAGTCTGTCAAGCCAATTTACAATTTCCTGATAATTGAGAAATACCCATTTCCTTGGTTTATACTGTTTCAATTCTCTCCTGCTTTTTAAACCAACTTCTGTACGTATAATTGCTCACTTATCTTTAACTCCTATGGAGTCTGGTTGAGATTTTCAAAGTAGATTAATTTTAACAAAAGACTGGCTAAAACCCCTACACTGCTTTTCAAAAATCTCAACCTGCATATGTAGGTATCTAGCAGGAGGCCAGATTCAGGATTGCAATACATATTTGTAACTCATTCACTTTCATGGGAGTTGTAGGTGTGTAACTCAGGACAGAATTTGACCCATCAGCATTTTTCCTTGTGTATTCCCAATACTTTAGTTTCCCTTCGTTATTGTACATCTTAAATATAAATATTTGCATCATTAAATATATTAATATTTCCAAGTGTGTCATATTGGCTTAGCTGATACAGTTTTAAAACTGGTCATATTGTTCACAAAATACTTTCCCCTACAATTAACCCCAGGCTTCATCAAAAAGAAACTTTAAAAATAAAAGCTCATATCAAGCTCACTAGATGATTTGGCTTTCCTATCCTTATAACTACATATAATACATCACTATGTATTTTTAAACATTGCTCATACAATGTACAGCCTAGAACTGAACTATCCATTGTTAATGCCTGGCTACGATTTTCTGGTTGAAATAAGAAAATTAGGCCAGATTCTCCTTTCGCTTTTACCAGAACTACACTGGTGAAATTTACATCGATTTCAATGCAGCTACTTCTGAGCTGACACCAGGGTGGGTTTTGGAATAGCCTGTACATTGTTTTCCCAATTTGAATAGTCATCCTAAAGATTTGTAAAGAGACCATAATAAAATTAACTCAAAATGTTCTTCTGAAGCTGCAAATATTTCATAGTAGTTTATAGATAATTTAAAAAGCAATAGCCATTTTCATATTTAATATTGTTTTTGATTTCTAAGGAGGAGTAACTGATCTCTGCATATTCTTCTCTGTCTTAAACTGATTATCTGGATGTTGGACACAGTGTTCTCATTTCTGCCATACAGAAAAGATAATGGTAGAAGAGCTCCCTCTATGGGCATCATATTAAATGTCTTAGCAATCAGTTCTTCACAAAGACTGGCATATTCTATGTATTCTCAGTGCTCCATAAATCTATTTAGTTCAACTAATGTTAACAGGTGTATTTTTTTAAAAGAAGCCCTGTAGCGAAGTGAAGGCTTACCACGTGGTGCCTCCTGTTGGTCATCTCAGGAATTAGCTCTTACAGCCCAGAGTGCCCTCTGCAGGCCAGTGTCTCATCTGAGTTAGGGCCCTCATGTCCCTCCCAGACCCCGGTACCCCTTACCCTGGGGTTCTGCCACCAGAGTACTCCACAGTCTGGGTCTCCCCTCCCAAGGGAACCCCCACCCTCTAAACCCACCTTGCCTCAGTGGCTACTGCAAGTCATCATCTAGCCCCTGCTCACTAGGGCAGACTGCAGTCCGTAATGGCCAATCATCATTGGCAAGGGGGTAGGACCAGCTGCCTCTGTCTATTCCCAGGCTATACCTCTGTAGCCCCAGTACCTTTCCTGGCCTGTAGCAAGGTCTGCAGCCTGGGGGTTTACCTGGCTGGAGCTAGAGCTGGAGCTGCCCACTCCTG
Organism: Dermochelys coriacea; assembly: GCF_009764565.3. Taxonomy (NCBI): domain Eukaryota; kingdom Metazoa; phylum Chordata; order Testudines; family Dermochelyidae; genus Dermochelys; species Dermochelys coriacea. The sequence continues at coordinate 41,758,311 of NC_050072.1, forward strand.
GACTAGAGTGAGACTCCTTTTCTGCTCCTGGCTCACAGCCCTTTTATGAAGACCAGCTGGGCCCTGGTTGAGCTGGCTACAGCTGTGGTCAGCAACTCAGTCAGCTTCCCCCAGCTGTTCTCACTCCCTTTATTTCCAGCCACAGCCCTCTCCAGGGCTGCTTTTAACTATTGGCCCCCCCAGGGCAGGAGCAGGATGACCACCCCACTACAAGCCCTAAGGAAAGAAAATGACGAAAGTACTCAATTCCCAAAGTATTAAAGATACACAGTGTTGGGGATTACTCTTAAAATTATAAATATGATTCAAAGAACAACCTGAAAAAATACAGAATTTGAACTACTGAATAAAACACTGATAAAAATATGTTTTATGTGGTGCAAACTACAGAATCTTTAACCTTACTGTGAAATTGTTCTTAATAGGCAATATCAAAAATATACCAAATTTGTCTGCATGTATTAGTTTCTGAGATAGTAAATAAACAGTAAGGCAAAGTGATGGACAGAAGCAAGAAACTTTTGCAATTAATTCAAGTTTTTGAACACAAGAATCGTGAAATGTAGCATGTCAGATTTTTTCTTTCTCTTTTGCAACCACATTTTTGCACTCCTAAATATTGGGGTTCTCAAACTCTGCATAGGGCACACCACATCTTAAAAGTGTCTATGGACCAACTCTCTTCCTGCTTGTGACTATATAACATCCCGAGGACAAGCATAGCGGTGGTGTGCAGTGGAAATTATTAGTGTTTAACTCATTTTTTGCTACCTTTCAATGTGATTTAGCAGAGGGAGAATGAGGAAACTTAAAGCTTCATGACCAGCTTCAAGGATCACCAGCAACAGTTCATACTGCTCTATTAGTAATTGTGCAATAAGCCTTAGTATAGTTAAAGCCTCTAATGGTTACCACAGATATAATGAAACTCCATTCACAGTGGAGTCACAGCAGACTTAAAGTCCTGAATTTTTTCCTTGTATCTCAAATGGAATTTCACTCTACATATTATATAGATACATACATAAATGCTTCCATCTATTTTTAGACATATGTACAAAACTAGACAAAATGTAGATGTTTTAATTTTTTTTAATCTGAAGATATCAGAGATACCTAAATCAATATAAGTTATAAACCCTCCCACCAATTCATCTTGGGGGATGATCCTCTTAAGGAATTTTAATTGCATTTAATATAATATTAAAAAATCAAGTTAGGTGACAGTTTGACCATGACTGACTAGTCAGTATCGTCAAGAAACAAGTCGTGCTCAGCATCAGGTCTGCTAATCATGGGTAAATCCTGGGCCCAGTCCTTGCTGAAATGACTTGTCCTTCACTATATTGCCCAGTCACCACCATGGCAGCTAACTGAATTGTTAAAATAAGGCTTAAGCATGATTAAGGCTGGGATTTTTCAAAGGAAATCTAAGAAAGATAGGTGCCCAACTCCAATTGAAATTCAGTACAATTTAGCTGTCTAATTCCCTTAAGCTCCTTTGAAAATCCAAGTTTAAATTTCCTCATGAACACAAAGGCTCAGACAAAGCTCACCCCTGTGCAGAGGGCCAGCACAAGGCTTGTATATCACTTAAACCACAATTAAGTCTCCTAAATAAGTCTAAACAGGTATTAAGTTATGCAAATGCCTTGTGCTGATCCTCTTGGTGAATATCACCCCCATTTGGACTCACTATTACCATCTGCTCTAGCATATTTACCCCTCAACTCATCCCTTCTCAAAAACCTGAGAGAACAGATAAGGCTTGAGTGTGTCCTGAACATCAACAGACTAGGCTCTATCAGACTAAGGGAATTCCACAAATTACTCCCTCCAGTCCCCTAGGTGTACATTGCACAGTACAAGAACTCCTCACTTAAAGTCATCCCGGTTAACGTTGTTTGTTACATTGCTGATCAATTAGGGAACATCAATGCTCCCTTCTAACGTCCTTTGGCAGCTGCCTGCTTTGTCCACTGCTTGCAGGAAGAGCAGCCCGGTGGAGCTAGCTGGTGGGGCTTGGAACTAGGGTGGACCGGCAGCTCCTCTATCAGCTCCCCGCTCCCCTAAGTTCCCTGTGCAGCAGCTGCCCAGCAGGCTATCAATTGCTGGCAGTTCAGCTCTCCCTCCCGCCACTACCATGTGCTGCTCCTGCCCTCTGTCTTCGAGCTGCTCCCCGAGCTTCCTGCTTGCTGTGCGGGGAAAGAGGGGGCCAATGTCATGGTGTCCCCCTCCCTCCTGCTCCTGCACCTGCTTATCCCATCTTCCATAGAGCAAGGGGGACACAGGACAGTCCTGGAAGCAGCAGTTGAAGTGGGTCTCAACTTGCTGATCTAATTAACAAGGCAGTGTACTTAAGACAGGGATCAGCATACTTAAAGGGGAAATGCACATCTCTCACTCTCTCTCTCTCTCACTCACGCACACACACACACACACACACGGTGTGTGTTTCTGTCTGCTCTGCTGTCTCCCCTCCCTTCATTCCTTCTGTCTTGTAGAGTGTGAGGCTACATAAACAACAATGAGTTGACCCTTGAGAGCTAGTTCATCATTTAGCAGTAAGACTTTCCCTGGAAAATATCCCATCCTCTGACTTCACCTCTTCAACCAAGCTTCACAATCATCATTGCTGTGTACCAGTATTAAATTGTTTGTTTAAAACTTACACTCTTTGTGTGTATGTATGTGTGTAATATAGTCTTTTGTCTGGTGAAAATAATTTCCCTGGAACCTAACTCCCCCCCACACACACATTTACTTTAATTCTTATGGGGAAATTGGATTCACTTAACATAGTTTCACTTAAAGTCGCATTTTTCAGGAACATAACTACAACGTTAAGTGAGGATTCCTGAACTAATCTCTTGGACTGGAGCAATGATCACCTATCAGATATGTTTTTAAGTGCTGAATTTCCATGAGATTATCTATACTCTCTCCTCATCTGCTTTGGGTGGGTAAAGAAATTACCACTGCGCATGGGGGCAAGAGTTAATAACTATTTCTGGCTCCCACTTGTGTTGCAGTAGCTCACAGAAAGGAGCAAAGAGGAGCTGATTTTTGGTCTCATTGGGAAAGAGATCCTGCCAGTGCTCCTACAGCAAAAAGATACTAGGGTTGGCTTCTCTGACTTTGGGTGACCAGACAGCAAGTGTGAAAAATCAGGTTAGGGGGTAATAGGTGCCTAGAAAGCAAAAGCCCCAAAAATCAGGACTTTCCCTATAAAATTGGGACATTTGGTCACCCTACTCCTATTGTGTAACTCCACTAACAACAAGCTTTCTGATAGTAATATCCACTGAATTATAAGAGAGCTCCCTTGGATATTAAAATGGCCTTCAAGGAGAAAATAGCCAAACGAGAAGCTGAAAAGTTGGTGTCTAACATTTATGTGGGGATAGTTTAAATTAATAAGATTATTGCTACCATTTAAACAAAGACCAGATGACTATATATTTATTAATTGATACAATTTTATAATGAATTTTACAGCTATCCTTAGTTGTTAAACATCTCTTAAATGATCACTATGTGCAAATTACATTATGTGCCTATTTTCTCTTATACCATACATTTTTGTAGTGAGTGTAAGGGAAAAACCAAAAGTTTGTGTCACTTGACCTCATGGCAACGCCAAAAAGATTGCTGAGAGCAGACTACATTGAAGAGGGTTTTTGTACAATACAAAGGATTCAGAGTAGTAGCTGTGTTAGTCTGTATTCGCAAAAAGAAAAGGAGTACTTTTCAATACCCACCTGCTGAAGTCAAGAAACAGATTGACAGAGCCAGAAGAGTACCCAGAAGTCACCTACTACAGGACAGGCCCAACAAAGAAAATAACAGAACGCCACTAGCCATCACCTTCAGCCCCCAACTAAAACCTCTCCAACGCATCATCAAGGATCTACAGCCTATCCTGAAGGATGACCCATCACTCTCACAGATCTTGGGAGACAGGCCAGTCCTTGCTTACAGACAGCCCCCCAACCTGAAGCAAATACTCACCAGCAACCACACACCAGAACCACTAACCCAGGAACCTATCTTTGCAACAAAGTCCGTTGCCAACTCTGTCCACATATCTATTCAGGGGTCACCATCATAGGGCCTAATCACATCAGCCACACTATCAGAGACTCGTTCACCTGTGCATCTACCAATGTGATATAAGCCATCATGTGCCAGCAATGCCCCCCCTGCCATGTACATTGATCAAACTGGACAGTCTCTACGTAAAAGAATGAATGGACACAAATCAGACGTCAAGAATTATAACATTCAAAAACCAGTTGGAGAACACTTCAATCTCTCTGGCCACTCGATTACAGACCTAAGAATGGCTATTCTTCAACAAAAAAAACTTCAGAAACAGACTCCAATGAGAGACTGCTGAATTGGAATAAATTTGCAAACTGTATACAATTAACTTAGGCTTGAATAGAGACTGGGAGTGGATGGGTCATTACACAAAGTAAAACTATTTCCCCATGTTATTCCCCCCCCCACCCCCACTGTTCCTCAGACGTTCTTGTCAACTGCTGGAAATGGCCCACCTTGGTTATCACTACAAAAGGTTCCTCCCCCCTGCCCGCTCTCCTGCTGGTAATAGCTCACCTTAAGTGATCACTCTGGTTACAGTATGTATGGTAACACCCATTGTTTCATGTTCTCTATGTATATAAATCTCCCCACTGTATTTTCCACTGAATGCATCCAATGAAGTGAGCTGTAGCTCACGAAAGCTTATGCTCAGATAAATTTGTTAGTCTCTAAGGTGCCACAAGTACTCCTTTTCTTTTTGCAAATACAAAGGATGAATCATGAAACTGGGTTACAGTGACACAATTAGGGATAGCAAAGAACCTTTTTTACAAGTTGGAATCTGAGGGTCACATTCGGCTCTCAGGTCTGTGGCTTCCATTGAAGTAAATGGGAGGTACATATAAGCATTTGAGAGCAGACTGTGGCTGAAAATAAGTGGAATCCTTTCAGAGACACCTATATAATAGAGCATTACAGTAATTGATCAACAGAACACTGTGAGACTAAGTCAACAGGGGTCATAGTGTGGAGATAATTAGATGTTACTATAGAAACGGGCCCAAATTATGTTCTTGGGTGTCACTGCTAGTACTCTGGACTTGTATGGGTGAAAATGAGAGCAGAATTTTGCCTTTGATCTAACTACACATGAATAATATTGTTCAAAGGACAGTTTTGGGTCAGAAAGTACCATTCAATCATTTTTCTATATACTGTGGCTCTTTTCAGAATAATATTTTTTGGGCTACTCAGGCACTTAAGCATTTATAAGAGTAAAAAGTGTCAGTTAAGACTTCCGTAACTGCTTTTTCTCATTTCTTTTGTAGCTTGTGGATGTACAGAAAGCCACTTAGATGGGGTACTTTAGTTAGCTGAAAAGTGTCTTTTTTTGTCAATAATTATTTAAATTGTAATATGCACAATTTTAAACTTCTACCCTTATCAGAATTATAAGTAAGATCAGTTTTAAGGGTGGTTATTCAACATCTCCCCTTCTCAGAAACCACTCTATGAGAAATGTTCCATTTTCTCATCCAATCTCCAGTTCCTCACTTTTTTTTTTTTTAGTGACAGCTGTGAAGAAAGTGAGAGACACTGATTATTACAAGTATAGTTTCCATAGCAACTATGACCCAAAAAAATGTTAGGTACAGTATTTCTCTTACTCATTTACACTTTCTAACACTTGGAAAGAAATAGACAGAAGAACTGGAGGGTAATCATCTATTTTATCTAAAATAGTTGAAATAAAAGTGATCCTCTCTCAAGAGTGATTATTCTAGTACTCCTGCCATCTTATGGTTTTGTTCAGTTTGGAAAGTCATTGCTGACCCTGTAGAGTGCAGTTGTAACTTTGTAACAACATATGTGGATAAATTGTGCCATTAAGGCATATGCTGACATTGGGGGCTTGACCCAAAACCCATGGAAGTTGATATGGATCTTTCAGTTGATTTCAATGGGCTTTGAGGCACTAAGACACTTTTCTTCCACATGGACAGCTGGAGGAGCTTGCAACCTACACCACACCTAAGGAGGATACAACATGATCTCTTCCAGGTGCACAGGGCCATGGACTGGTCATTTCTGGGGTGTGTAAAAGAGTCCCCTTAGGTTTTTCTCCTGGACAGTGGGAGACCCTGACCAAGCCCAGTTATCTATACTGGCTGGCTTATGTTCAAGCCCGAGCTTCTCAGTCCTTGCAAGGGGGACCCCATCCTTTGCAGGCCTTTTTATGTCTCTTCCAGTGAGGGATCAAAAGGAAAACAAATGTTCCAACACACCCAGGAATAACTTCTTCACACAGCGAACTCAAGGGGGAAAAGGCAAGGCCAGCAGTACCTGCTTACTTTGGGGCTGACTCCATAGTGGTTTTCTAGGAGTCCTTCTGGCTGGGTAGCTGAATCAGGCTCATTCTGTCAAGCTTACTCTGGGAGTTCCCTGCACTCCCCATAGGATTGGGTGTGGAGATCTCCTGGATGGGAATTCCCCTTGTGGCTTCAGGAGTCACTCCAGCCTTTTTCTGCTCAGGGTGATCACTCCCCACAGCCGACTGTAGATTCCTCCTTTTTAAAGGCCTCCTCCACACTGTACATGACTGACAGGGCTGGAGAGGTGGGGCTAGCCCCACACACAGAGCCTCTTTGGTGCCTTCCTCATCTCTGTGGAATCGATTAACTTCATCACAAGGTGGCTCAAAGAATATTAAACAGAGAGCAGCCTGTGTGCAGTCAGGAAAGTAGAGGGACTACAATTGTGGAAGGTGAAATGAGGGAAATCTTCTAGTGCCCCATTCAGTGGTGCTGGAACTAGGGGTGCTGCTGTACCCCCTATCTTGAAGTAGTAATAATAAACATCAAATACATGGTTTCCATCATCAGCACCCCCGCAATAAAAATTGTTCCAGCACCCTGTCCGCATCCTATCTTTGCACATTCATGCAGAGGCCAGGCACAATGCCACCCACAGAGTTGCATCATCAACATTCCATGCAGTATTACACATGAGAATGTAGATGGCATAAAAGACAATGAGAGCACTAGTGTCTAAACTAAAAAGATGGGACAAATCAGGACAGTGAAGGCTTCTGGAAAATCTAAACAAATGCCACTTGACTATTATTAAACATATTTATCAAAGGGAAAAAACAACTGTGTGAGAATGACCCAAGGTACAGGAATAAAAAAATGTTGTGAAGTCAGAAGCTCTGCTGTGGCTACATTTCAGAATTATGTAAATTGGATTAGATGACCCAAGAGGTCATTTCCATTCAACCTACCTAGACTTCATTCTTCAGTAAAGCGTATAAGAATCAAATGCTGCTCTTGGATCATACTTAGTTCCCATTGTCACTTTGAGTCCACTCCTGTAACTGCACCTCGCACAAAACTTTTAAGTCACTGAGAGGTTTACATTCAGAGCAGCTACAAATTTACAGTTGACGCTGATGTCATTTACACTGGTATAAATCAGGAGTAACCATTTACTTCAGTGGAGCAGTTCCTCATTTGCACCAGAGCCATGAAGATCAGCATCTGGCCTTTATGTTTTATCTAGTCTACTTTGGGCAACTCAAGTATGATTACATCAGTAATCCTTCTCAGCATCTGCCAACTAAAACTGGTAATACTGTTCAATTTAACAACAGTATGGCATTCGTTTACTGGGGAAAGAGAAGAGTACATTTCAGATTACTAAAGGTTCATAGGACATATGGTTGCAGGTCACCTAATACTTAGATTGTTTAAAAATGGAAAAATTGTGAACATGCATAACTGCCAAGGACTTTAGGCTTATATTTTCTTAGAATAATGCAATGCTGGATACTATTGTGATGAGTGCAAAAGATAGATTATAAAATACTGTAATATATGTAGTAGAATCAAACATTGCCTGAAGAGGCCATTAGTAAGTGCATTTTTAAAAATTAAAACTTGGTAGTTCTCACACCATATTTTTTTGTTTATGTTCCCGTAGTGCTGTGAGACTACTTCTAAGCAGTGCTTCCGCTCTAATTAGCGCTCGATATTCAGCTATCCTCCTGACTAAGAATTACTGAAACCTTCTGCACAAGGCCCTGTTGTTTGAAAAGACTGCGAAGCTAGAACAAGAACAAATATATGTTGTCATTCACAGTCACAGAATTTTTTTAAGGGAATTGACTAAGAATTGAATCTGAGGTCAAACAATGAATTGTTCAGGGAAGCATGTGGATTTAAGCCTTCATAAATACTTTCAGAATGCATAGTTACTGAGAAGTTATGGCCAGTGTCTGAAAAGAAAATACATTTGGTCTTTAAGATACTAAGGATGGGAAAGTGGGAGATGATTGTGTCAGCATAGCCTTACTCAGAGTCAATACCAAGGTGCAGTAAATACGGTACAGTATATGTAACATGATTTCTGAGGAAATAAAGCCTTCACATTGAAAGCAGAAACCATAACATATAAAAGGCAGAAGTGAGTGAGCAGAAATGCAGATACTGTGCTCTACCAAAGGGATAAGAAGGCACCTGGAATAATCAAGACTATTTCCCTGTATATGAGATGAAATTGGTCCTGAGAACAGAACAAACCACAATAATTTTATTACTTATGACAGCAGTTCCTAGGCATTTTCTGACGGGCCCCACCTTGCAGTGAACTGGTAAATGGGAGGCATCTTCCTGTGTCATCTTTCATCATATTTCAGGACAGGTTCTCTGTCCAATACTTAGGTTCTCTGTCCAAAACATGTGACTCAAGCAGTGCTCAGTGCAAGATATTTCAAACCTCCATTTCTAAAAGAAATTTTGAAGGAGAAATGAAAATATTAAGACTAAATACAATGATGCGCATTATGTATTCACAAGCCTGTTTTGGGAGCTGGATTGCCTTATAGTCATAGGCGCTGACTCTGTGGGTGTTCTGGGGCTGTGATATGAAGCTTTGATGGGCCATGGAGAGAGCACTCCCTGTGCTTCCTCAGGGCAGGAACTCCAGTTGTTTGGTCCTTGCACAGGGTATTCCCTTGAGACGCTCCTCCAATGCATACATGCATAAGGACCATGGCCAGTCACAGTCTGGCCCTCTATCTTAGGCCCAGAATGCATGTGTGCATAAGTCCCATTGATATCAATGAAGTCAATGGGAGAAAACCACATGGGTCCAAGACAGAATTTGGCTTTTAACTTGTTAGAACTGATAGGAAATCCCAAATTCCAATTAGAGAGTTCACTGAAAAACTGTAACATGTATGTACAGTGGCCTGGGGGAACGGCTGTTACTTGTAGCATTGAGAGCTTCAAGGTTCAAATCCCCCAGAAACTCTGGCTAAGAGAGTGAAAGTTTATTTTTCCCCACTTAGGAAGGAGGTTGATAAATTGGAGACCGTTCAGAGAAGAGTTATGAGAATGATTAAAGGATTGGGAAACCGTCCCTTGGTGACTGAACACCTTGAGTCTGTCTATTTAGGTTAACAAAGAAAAGGTTAAGGGATAACTTGGTTGCAGTCTACAAGTACGTCTGTGGGGAACAAAACTTTGATAATGGGCTCTTCATTATAGCGTACAAAGGTATAACAAGATCCAGTGTCTGAAAGTTGAAGCTAGACAAATTCAGACTGGAAATAAGGCTTTTTTTAACAGTGAGAATAATTAGCCATTGTAACCACTTACTTAGGGTGGTGGTGGATTTTCCATCATTGGCAATTATTACATCAAGAATGGATGTTATTCTAAAAGTCATGCTCTAGTTCAAGCATTAATTAATTTAAAGAATTCTTATAGCCTGTGTTATACAGAAAGTCAGACTAGATGATCACAATGGTTGCTTCTTGTCTTCTAATCTATAAATCAGTGTTAATTTGAACTGAGCTTATTGGTATGAAATCAGTGCAAACTGCTGGGATTTTGCTTAGAAGTTTTAAACCTTTCTCCTGACAGCAAAAAAAATGAAGTTAACCTTTCACCCATCCCACAGTTAGACAACGGCTTAGTGACGGCTTAGCCTCTTGCCATAGAGTTTCCACCAAATGCATCCAATGAAGTGAGCTGTAGCTCACAAAAGCTTATGCTCAAATAAATTTGTTAGTCTCTAAGGTGCCACAAGTACTCCTTTTCTTTTTGCGAATACAGACTAACACGGCTGCTACTCTGAAACTTGCCATAGAGTATCCATTTGACTGGGTTAAATGAGCATTGTTTGCTGTAGGTCTCAAAACACTTCAGTCTTGATTGATGTTAAGAAATTATTTGAGCCTAATACCAGAGGTAACAGAGTAGAGCTGTTGCAAATCATTTATCAAGTTAATTGCTTAAGTTCCCTTGAGCAAGCCCACAAGTCTAATTTTATTTCAACATAAGAGGCTCTGTAGAATTATCAATTTAGCAGCAGGAAATTACACATCTTTAAACAACGCTGGCAAATCTTTTTGTTGTTAAAATTTCATTTATAATATCCCTGCTCTAGAAATCTAGAGACATGCTATGAAATTTATCCAGCCCCATATTATTGCTGCTCAAGATGCCTTTATATTCAGCATTTGTTCAGTAAAGAAAATATTTTTATCTGTTTTATACTCCAGTTTTCTATTTTATTTGTCTTTCTTTTGCTGAAATCCTAAATCCTTGAATTGAATAACCAACTGTATAATTAAAAACACTACTGGCAAAGGTGATTGTGAGCCCACCTTTTAAACTTGGCTGGACAAATCTTTTCTTTGGATACTCAAATGAACAGCTACGCTTGTAAAATAAACATTTTATGCCTAAATGCTATTTTGAGTCTGCAAATGTGGGATTTGAATGTCCAACTTGGCACCCAGGTTTGAAAAATGGACCCTCTATGTGGCAAAATTATTTTATCTGTGTTCTAAAGAGATGACGCTCAGTTTGAAAATTAGTGAATGGATTTTTTTAGTCCTTGTCCTTCTTTCTACAATTATTATGATAAAGATGCTGCTCAAAAAAGCACCTCTTCCAAAAGTCCTATAAGCCCGAGACCTCCCCACACTGTAACATTGGCTAATCAGATGACTAACATTTTAAACACTGAGAACAACAGTTGAAAAAGAAATTCATACAGAAGTCCTGAAACTAAAAAACTGTTCACTCAGCTTCACCATTCAACCACTCCAGCCTATCCTATCCCCAGGCTTGGTTTGAGTGCTGTGTTTTTAGATTGTATATTGTTAGGGCAGGGACCTTTCTTCATACTTTTCTGTGAAATACTTAGCACACTGGTGGATCATATTCATTATTAGGTTTCATGTATTAATGCTGTAACAATAACATCTAAGCAATACAAAACAAGAAGTTATAACCAAAGACCCTACTAGATTACAGAAATCATGTGCCTGATCCTGAATTTGTGCTTCTACATATTAAAATTACACTAGGACGACATGAGTCTACCACCGCCACCAAAAAGTTATACTCCCCCAGCACATGTGGAGAAGGAACAAATGCTCAGACTTCGCAGGTTACAAATGAATTTTTCTGCTTTTGTCAAAAAAAAACAAACCCCAAAGTGTGCAGGGGAAAGTAAGGACCGTATACATTAGAAAAGACTTCCCACCGTTCAGAGAAAGCTTGTGACTGAATGTAAAACTTCCAAAGTAATAAAGAATAAAACACCTCCTGGATCTTGATATTAGAGGGAAATACAGAATTCGTTATCACTTAAATTGTTTTAAATATTTAAACACTTCATGGATGACAGGAGGGGGAGAAATAAGTTAAATTGAATGTTTTGTAAAATATGTCTAACGTTTATATGGCTAATGACTTCTTTTAAATAAAATTCTCTAGAAATAACAAGTTTTCCGTAAAAAGAAAAGGAGTACTTGTTCTCTAGTACTTAGAGACTAACAAATTTATTTGAGCATAAGCTTTCGTGAGCTACAGCTCACTTGATCGGATACATAGATTTACAGTTTTCCATAGACTTACAGACAGACAGTTGAAGGCTGTATTAAACAAGTCTATTTTAAGTACAGTCTTCCTCTTTTTTGTTGCAGCCCAGAAGATGGAGAGATTCATCCTGAAATCTGTAGACTATACATTCAGTTGCAATGTTGCTTAGAAATGTATACAACAGAGATGCTCAAGTCCATATGTCTGCTAGGATCCCTCCAGTTTCATCGGAAAGGTATTGAATTACACAAACACATCACAGACACTAACCTTCAAAACTGATCTTTGTTTAGTTTTCCTTGGGTAGACATACAGTATGTATAGAAATACATTCTTGAATGGTCTTTACAATAGAGGGATTCACATAAGCGGTGGTTCTACTATGATGTCACCATCCTTATAAAAGTGTGTTGCATCAGGTGTGCCTATCTAATGTATTATTGTGATTTAAGAGCCTGGAATTGGAATAATGTTTGACCCGAAATGGGAAGTTTTAGCTCCCTGTACCAGTTATTAAGATACCACTGCAGAATGGTGGGTTCTGAAAATTTTTGATTCAAAAGTATCAAAACATTTCATTTCAGGCTACCTTGACATTAAATTGTGACAGCCTGAGCTGCCAAGATGCCTTGTGGGAGTTACAGTTCAGGTGCTTTATGTCCCCAGTCACCTCCATAAGCTGGACTTCATCTCCCATCATGGTCATGAGACTCCCATGATGCACCACAGCTATTCACCCAGAGGGTTTCATGGGAGATGTAGTTCAGCCAGAGCCCAGCCAAGAGAGGAGAATGGGCAAATAAGGCACCCAAACAACAACTCCCATGAGGCACAGGCAGACAGATTGATGTTGAACTGACCCTAAAGTAAACATTTTGATTCTGTTCAACATGCCAAAATGTTTAGATTACAGGATGACCCAACTCAAAATGAAATATTTTGTTTTGATTTTCCTCATGTTCAAAAAACAACTATTTTTTGGCAAAATCAAAATTTTCCTATTCAAAATTTTGTTTTTATGGAAATTGCATTTTCTCTTAAAAAAAAACATTAGATGGAAAATTCTTGACCAGCTCTACAATTCAACAAGATGATGTAAGGAAAGGAGCTTGTGCTGTTAGCAGCTGGGCTGACAGGAACTCTCTCCTGCATATCTCATGAGGAATTTAATACAGGAACTATGAGCAGTATTTGTGAGGTGATCCTTATGACTGCCTCAGTTCTCACTTTACTTTAAGGTCACCTGTTCCACATACTCAGATAAAGCAGTACTACAGTATGGCAAAAAGGAGAATCATGATATATCCTCCTTGCATTAGTACCACTATACCCTAATTGCGCCCTGGCATATCCATGAGCGCTGATTTCTTTGGGGTGGAGAGGTTTACTCATATTGATGAGCACTGTGCATCTCTCTGTGCAATGGGGCCCAACTGTGTATTTCCTACACATTGATGAGCACTTACTTTTGCAAATAGGCCTATTATCTTGAAAGGCATGAATGAATGTTCACAGTTGTGAACAACAGTTGTACAGTCACAAAACTAAAGGAGAACTTTAAAACTCTAAGACCGATAGTTAACATTATCGTCACCTAATACTTTCCATTACCAGTCCCTATTTTCAGGCACTTGTAACTTTGTCAGACATCCGTCATTCGAGCTAATTTTCCATGTTTGCTCTTTTTAATTTGTTTAAAAAAAAGTTTTAATAAAATCAGTTTTGTCATTTCCAAGAATGAAGTTTGGCAAATTAGCTAACTTTTCCTATGTTAAATATTTTCCCAGACATTTCTTTGAAGAGCTCTAGTCCCTCCATTGCTTTGGAGCACGGATGTGACGTTGGTAGTGGGACAGTGCTGGGATCAGATAGGTGACTTTTACTCTCACCAGGAAAATCCATGCAAAGATGGCTGAGTTATAATATCTGAAAATCATTATTTGCACATAATCAGCTTTATAAAAGGCTTTCTGCTCGAATCACCACATATTCCATCTGCACTGAACAGACTCCAGCCCCACACAACTCCAACATGCCAACAACACTGAGCATGTTCCAAAGTCTCACTCAAACTCCTTCACAATGAGTACAGACCTATAGCTCCAGACACCTGCAGTACCCCTACCCACTTTGTCCTAAGGAGAGTGTGCTGGGCTGGAAGCCAGCAGAAGACTTCCACTGTCTAGTGTTAATAAGGTTTACTTCACAGCCCTTATTACTGAGCAAGGCCTTACATCTCCTACTACAAGAGACAGTCAAGAGTCATTGCCCAGTCTCACAAATGGCCCGGCAGTTTGTACTAGGTGATTTCTGGCAGAGATGGCTGTGGCAACCTGTCTCCACTGTGGCAGATCCACATATCATCCACATAAGCTAAACCACTGCTCAGGCTGCATGTACCAGATCTAGGTGCTTGGCTGTGCTGTCTTTAATTTACTAAACCCTCCCCTCCAGACCCACGAATAGAAGCCAGTAATCCTGATTCTCACCTTTCTACTGCTGTCTAGTAAATGTCTGGAAGTTGAAACTAGACAATTCAGAATGGAAATAGGGCATAATTTGTTAACAGTGAGGGTGATTAACTATTAGGACAATTTACCAAGGGTCACGGTGGATTTTCCATCACTGAACAAGACTGGATTTGTTCTAAAAGCTATGCTCCAGAAATTATTTTGGGAAGTTTGGTCAGGCTGGGTAATCACAGTGGTCACTTTTGGCCTTGGAATCTATGAAAACAGTTGTGTAAACCACTGGCACGTGCATTCTGTCCCTATGTTTCTGTTGGGCCACAGAGTATAACAATGTATTGAGATACCCCAGTTACTCCTTTAGTTCAAGTGTTAGAGCTCTTCAAAACGTACAGATACATTTTGAGTTCTTCGATAGCTGCATCCGCTAGTATCAAAAAGTTTTCACCTAGGAGAGGCCCAGAAAAGTAAATACGAACTTATTACCCTGATCGCAAAGACCACATCAAGGGATTTGTTGGTTCAGCCAAATGTGAGTTGTGCAAACTGACAAAGTTTAGTAATACATTGATTTTTTTCACTATCCCTGTTTATATTAAGCTGTATGCTTTGTAGCTAAGACGTTATAGTAAGTGCTCCTGGATGGGTTTATTAAGCTTTTTTAAACTACAGGCCGAGACTTTTCCAAGAATGAAGGTTCTAATATTCCTCAGAGATGTTCTTCTTCCAGTGAAAATTCACCTTTCCTGTAAAAGTTAGGTCTGATTTCCTGAATAATTTCATATTTGTTTAACCATCCACTTAATGTAATGTGTAGAACCATAAATAACAGTTTATATGTTCATATAGCTTGGCAGATTTGCTCGATTGTCACAGGCAGCAGGGTGGTTTGGACCATATTTGTGCTAGCTATCCTGAAAAAAAAGAAGCCACAACCTCTCCCCAAAATATACTAACATTCTTTTCAAGGCAAGATAGAAATTCTTTATTAGCCTTTTAATGCAAGATATTTGCATCAGAAGGATTATCCATGTCTAATTACAGGAGGTAGCTAAAGTGGAAATCCTTTTTATTCACTCACAATCAGAGTAAGAGATTTGTGACTGGTGAATAACTTATTTTTATATATATGGATATTCATAAAATATTGTACTCTAGAAATAACTAAAGCCTCTTCTGTAGTTTGTACATACTTTTCCCACCACTGATATTTAGGAGTAAGCAATGGGGGAGTTCTCAGACTGAAAGATAACTATTCCCACCCCAAAAGAAGCAGCATGGACAGTCTGAATTACAGGATTAATAGAGTCATAGTGTATGATAGCTACTAAAACATGTTTTTCTTAAAGGTACATGACAGATTGCACTGTACCTCCCAATAGCTGTCATTAATAGTTTATTCAGGGGACTTACCAGCCTAGAGAGATAGAGTAGTCAGCTGTTGAATGCAGCCATTTTTTGCACTGTAGAGGTTATCATTTTAAAATCAGCATTTACCAAGTTACTATACAGTTGTATTTGAGGTAGTGCAGTTGTGTCCTAACTAAGCATAGGGAAAATCATATTTCATGTATCACTGCCAGAGGCTGTAACTTTTGTCACATTCTGACTTAACAGTGACCACAATCATTTGTCTCCAACCGTCTAGAGTATTGAAAGAATCTTTAATAACTAAAATTGTTCTTATAATTATATCCGGAGGAGGTGGAGAAGTGAGATTTTTGGTATTAACCAATAAAATAATATGTTGTTCTTATATAGAGAATACTTACCTTGCATCATAAGGCAATGTAAAGAGGTGATAAGTATCATCTCAGTTTTACAGATAGAGAAACAATAGGTTTAATAACTTGCACAAAATCAGACATGAGGTCAATGGCTGAACTCAGAATCTAAGCTGAGTTTCCAGTTCCCACTCCCCAGTAGACAACACTACACAGAGGAGAAAGTTTTCTGTCATTGCAGCCTTATTCCCTCATGTGCTTAAATGTTTAAATCCTGTCACACCTGCTGAAAGTTTCCAAATTTCCATATGTGATCTGGGCAGACAGTAGGGATTCCATAACTTACTAGAAATTTTAAAAACACAAACTAAGATGACCCATCCTACAAAGTACTTTTTTTTTAACATTGTGCAAGTGGATCAGACCATTTTCGTCACTATTTTTCAGAAATAGCTTCTTGTTTCCAGAGGGCTTAGCACAACTTGTCAGTTGTTTGACATCTTAAAAATCTATTATCCACTAGACCAGCAGCATAACTAGCATTATGATAGACAGCAGTAAGAGACTTAACTTTAACACTGTTGTGAGACGGAAGAGATACTCAAGATACGTGTACTCACTCTTCGTAGAAAAGGCAAAGAAAACAGTTCATTTTTCTGTTATGTCTCTATTTTAGTCTCTTAGACACTGAGGTCTGCCTTGCTGGAGTCATTACTGCGGCTGCCATATTTTAACCAACAGTCTTTCAGCATATGTTGAATCCTAAAACTTGTATTCTTTCTTATTGTACCAACTTTTCCATCTAACAGACTTTTGTGCCCTCTTCTTTAAATTCATTCCGCAAGGAAAAGGTTTATACACTTGGGCCTGCATTGTAATACTCAGCTGCTGTTGAAAAGCTTTAAAAAGCTAGATATAAGAAACAACACAAAGCACGCTGTAATGATCAAAGGGTCTATTTGTCCTCAGATATAAGTAGCAATGTTGAGAATACACATCCAATTAATTTTCCTTGTCTACTAGGCATAATACCCATAGAAATAGTAAATGATTCCAGTATTCACTAATATTGTTAAAATGTGTGTATATGTCTGACCTTTTCCCCACTGCTAGCAGGTATATAATTACTTGGCAGGTCTTGTGGTTCATTTTTGAATTACAATAATATATTTTCCATTTGCTGTTCCTCTAACCTGTCAGGGAAGTTTTAAAAATCTCTCTTGAGACTTCAACAATTTCTGTTCTTATTTTAGAGCCAGCAGATTCAAGTAGAATAACATGCAGACTGTTCACACCAACCTGCGGCTAATAAATAATAATCCGGGTTCTTGTACATTGACCAGACATAGCCAAGTAATCTGCAGATTTGACAAGAGCATGAAAGCTGAGGCTGTCTGCTTCTTATGATGCTCTTTCCCCAGGGGACCCCAGCCAGCTCTTTCATAGAGCGCCTAGCGGGAGATAGATGATTTTCTGGAGATTAATGGAACATCAGACCACAACTTGAAGTGCCATGATTCAAGTACTTTTTTTCCTACCATCCCCAAACTTCCCCATCTCTCTCTATTGTTGAATAAACATTCCTATATTGACAGTACAGAATACAAGGCTGCCTGTAGAGTGATTTCCTGCATTCTTACAATCTTCAAGACAGCTTCACTGCTGCCATACAGCCTCTGTTAGAAAAGACAGACGCCAGTATCCATTACTTCTTTGTATAGCTATAACACACACAGTCACAGCGAGGCCAACAGCCAAAAATAAGTCCAGTTTTGCTATGCAGCAAGTACTTTGAGGGAAGGGGTTCTTTGTCAGTTTATTTGTATAGTACACACAAAAAAACCTATGTCAAAAGACCATTATTAAGGTGCCAAAGTCAAGAACTCAGAAGTTAGGAAATACCAGAATTAAGGTGGCCTGTGCCATTTGTACTATCTTAACAGTGTTTAGTTATCTTCCCTTCTGCCTGCTCCAAATACCTTTACAATGCAAATCCTTTGTCCTGGAGGGGAGGCAAAGCTGGAAACTTTTAAGTATAAATTAGAAAAAAAATGCATGACTTTGGAGGGTTCTCTGTGGTGTGGAGGAGCAGATCCCTTGAGCTCCAGAGCCAGCCACTAATATCCATTTCCATCTGGAGTGGAGCACCACAGCTGACCCCCCTAATAAAGGAACAGGTACTCCAAAAATCTCTGGAATGTCAGCAGGCGAAGATTTGTCTACTGGAAGCTCTATGAGTAGCTGAAAAACAAGGAGAATGCAGGTCTCCTAGTCCCTGGACAAGACAGCTGCTGCTGAGGGCACTGAATGTATAATGGCTGTGATGGAGAAAGTTGCTGCAGACACAGTAGATATCCAGGTCATGATACCTCGATTAACTCTTCTCTGCAATTGCTGACAGGACAGGTGAATGAAGCAGAAGGGACAAAATGGAAGATCAGGTACAAGGGATCTCAGTCCAGGTGCAGAGAAGTCTCACAGAGTTACCGTCTCTTAAATATACAGTGGCAGATGTTGAGGGAAGGTCTTAGTGCAATAATTTGAGACTTATAGGACTACCTGAGTGAGTAGAGAAAGGCAATGCTCTAGAATTTGTTTCCTGGCTTCTTTCAGAAGTGCTCAGCCTGTCATATGATTTTAAATTTGATTTAGAGAAAGCATATAGATCCCTGGCTCCTAAGTCAGCCTCAGATGCCAAACGTCGTACACTGATTGTCAAATTTATCAGATTTACTGTAAAAGAAGACATAATGCAGCTAGCTTGTGGAAAAAAGAACTATTTTGGGGGATGTCACAAAATGAGATAATGATTTTTCAAGACTTTGCAAAAAGACATGGTTAAAACAGAGATCAGCTTTAGAAGAGCAGGGGAACTTGCCAAGCACTGGGTGAACAAATATTTTATAAAGTTTCCAGCTCAGTTTCATGTCAAGCCTAATAAGGAAGTACATCTGTTCCAAAAGCCACAAGCAGCAGAAAGTTTTTTTTAAATAGCCTGCAGTGAATTGAGTACCTGTTCTGTTTTATACCAAGTTTACTTCCCAGTTGTTATGTCTGCTCTACCTGCACTTATGAGCTTATCCAGTTACCGTGACTCATTCACTTATTTGGGTTCTCTCTCCTGCTTCAAGCTGATACTTTATTAACTTTTGGGACATGTATATCAATTCTCATCAAATGGCTAAATGTGAAGCAAGGGAGTTAAGGAAATACCTCATCCCAAATTAATCTCATGGGACTGAGCTGACTGAGGAAAGGGTAGATTTAAATTGCATATTAACAATATTAAGTGCCTTTGCTTCTGCATTTGTTTTGGGGAATTAATGAAACATTTGACAACATCCCTAAATGAACATCAACACGAATGAATTATTTGTGATCATTCAAGGCCTATGTGTTCGCTGAGCACTGATGTACACCAAAGAGATCACTAGGGGGTAGTGCAGCTTCCTGTTGCTCTGTACAGATTTGAGGGCTCCAATGCCGCTTCTTAAAATTGGTGGCTGTGGGAGACCCTACTGTATCCTTACTGCTCGGGGGTCCTCAAAGCCTAGCAGCTTGGGCTGGAAATCTGAGAGACAGCTCTCCTCCCTGCAAGATGTCATGGAAAGCTGCCCGGGACTGACCAATATAGCTGTACCCCCTATGGAACAACGGAGCAGAGGAGAAGACCAGTGTAGGTTGCTGAGCTATGTGGACAGTGATTTCTGCCCTCCCTATTACCTGCTACTTCCTCCCTCTCACCCTCCTCCTGCTTGTCCCTTTTCCCCAGTCCTCTAACTTTCTCCCCCCATGTCCTCCCTCCACCCCCCTACTTCCCCAGTCTCTTTCCCCTTGTTGCCCCTTCCCCCACCTTCTATAAGATCAACCCCATGTATATGAACATGAAGTATAAAATGAATATAGACGAGTCACTTGTTCAGTTGAAGTATTTGTTGTATTCTTTGGTGCAGTTATTTACAGTTTGTGGGAGCAGTTAGATTTCTCCCCTGATAGCTACGGTATATGTTTACTTAATGTGGGGAAGGGAAACTGAATGTTTGGTTGTAAACTAAAAGGAGGAGGGGCTATGTGGCCATGAGAAAGTAATCCTCACAACATAAAGTGTCTCATTCAGTGCAGCAAGCTCTATTACCGATACTCTGGTGTTTGGTTCAGCAACCTACAAAGATTACCAGTTAGGGGATAATAATATCCTTGAATAGCATGTTAAGAAATATTACATTTGTGAAATGTGAGCTCCCTTTCTATTGCCTTATAATATAGGTACTAATCTGTGGTATGGGAATAATAGGATGCCTATTAAAAATAATAATTTAAATTGTGGATATTGGTGGAGCCTCTTGCCTAGATGGTGCGTCTTCCCAGCCCGCCTCTACTTAATTGATTTGGTTTTGTTTATAGTGTTAGATGTTGGATAATTATTGCAATTACATTGTGCTCTGCTATGCTTGGTAATAAGTAATAGTGGTAATATGTATGTTTTGTGTTTTTATGTTTTTGTTTTAACTTGTCTTTTTGTGCTCTTCCCTCTCCCTCTCCGGAGCCCTCTCCTTCCTATTCCCTGGAAGTCTGGCAAGTGGCAAGCATCTGGCAAGGTAATCCAAAATCTCTAGAATAAGCGTCTGAGACTTTTCATCCATAGACTTCCCCACCACATGGGTTTCTGTGTGGGGAGTAGAATGGGATGTAATACAGCAAATAATACAACGGTTCCATCACCTCCATTTGTAAGAGTACTCGTACAAAAATAATTATTAACACAGCCAAATGGCCCTGAATCTTAATTCTATTTCCAAGAATGTGAAGGGTCTCAACACTCCAATGAAAAAGAACAAATGTGTACTCATTTTGAATGACAGTAAAAGGAAGACACTGCTTTTGAAGGAGACACACTTGACCACAAATGAGGCTGCTAAATTAGAGCATGACTGGGTAGGAAAAGCAGTGTCTTGCGGTTTTTCATCCAGATCCAGTGGGGGAGCCAACCTCTTCCATAAAGCAGTAGCAATAACAGTTTCTGAGTGAATTTCAGATGTTCAGGGCAGATTTTTAATTCTTAAAGTCACCTAGTCACTGCTTATATTAATGGGCCTAAGCTTGATGATCCTGAAATCTTTCATAGGTTTTTTACTAAGTTTTATGGAGAACCCCATATCCCTGCTGTGATTGCTGAGGATTTTAATTATCTTTTATGGACAAATCTTGGCCTCAGGGGCATAAGCCAGCAAAACTAGAATGGCTCTGAAGTTGCACTTTAAAGATCTAGGGCTATGTGATATCTGGAGACTCATACTTCCAATGAGTAGGAACTATTTATACTTTTCTCCAGTACATGGGTCCTATTGTCCTATAGATTGTTTTGCTCCCCAGTGATATGGTTAATTCTGTAACTGACTCCTCCATTAATACAATTGCTTACTTTGTTCATGCCTCTGTAATTCTTCAAATAGCAACAGACCCAGGTGAGAAACAGCCAGGTAAATGGAGATTTAATTCTTCACATTCATTAGATCCTCATTTCAAAATATTTATTGAAAAGGGAAGTTGGCAAACCTGGAGACAAATCAACCTTCAACATCTTCTAGCAGGTTAATGTGGGAGATACTCAAGGCCTATTTGAGAGGTAGAATTATAAGTTTTGCATCAGCCAAGAAAAGGCCGAAAATATGAGAAAAAAGTAAAAGAGCTTGATTTGTCTTAAGCCGCAGTCCCATTTCTAGATTTGGCTCAATCCCTGATTAATTGTAGATCTGAGCTCAGTAAGAGAGGCAGCGCAGGCTCAATTTTCCCTATTTCTACTCAGGCAGGACTTCTGTGAATTGGGTGGAAAACTTGGCAAGCTGCTGGTGTACCACCCAAGACAAAAGAACTCTGCATGTAGAATCATGGTCTTCCATAATAACCATGGTAAATTATGTACATCACCTAAAGAACTCTTTATTAATATTATTAATTTCTGTAAAGATCTGTACAAATTGGACACAAAGCCCCCTCAACTCCCACAGGTGCTTTGGATCAATTATTTAAAAATACTACATCACTGCAACTCAGTATAGAAACCTTGACACACCACTAACAGAGGATGAGTTAGTTGAGGTCATTAAGCATCAGAAGGCAGGGAAAGCCCCCAGGCCAGATGGCTTCTCTGCCAAATTCTATAGACCCTTCCTTGACCTCCTGTCTGACAAGATGCTTAAGATGTTTCATGAGTCACTCCCAGAGTGCACCCTTACCCCTACGCCGAGGGAAGCCCTAATTATAGGTATTACTAACCCAAGAAGAGACACTACACTATGTTCCAATTATAGGCCAATTTTACTTATTAATGGTGATGTCAACATATTGGTAAAAGTTCTGGCAATGAGACTGGAGAAGGTTTGGGGTTCTATCATACACCAAATCAAGTGGGATTTGTCAGAAGCTATCGTGGCTCTGATAACCTTTGACAACTTATTGATATAATAGTAGTGAAATAGGATGACCCCGAACCACAAGCCATATAAGCCTTAGATGCAGAAAAGTCTTTTGATAGAGTGGGCTGGAGATATGTTTTATACCTTACAAAAATTTGTATTTTGACTCATATTTATTTTCTGGATTCAACGGTTATATTCTCACCCAACCTCTCCCATCACAATCAACAACGTGACCTCAGATATCATCAGCCTCTTCTGGGTTACTCTGCAAGAGTGCCCACTGTTGCCATTACTTTTTGATTGGGCTCTTGAGCCCCGGCAGTAGGTACATGGGCTCATCCAGTTATCTGAGGCATTCAAGTTGGTTCCATGGAGTATAAATTGATGTTATAAGCAGACAAGGCTCTCTTGTATATATCCAAGCCCAAAACCACTATTCCAGCCTTCCTATTACTAATTCAAAAATTCAGAACAATACTTGGTGATGGCTATCATAGCTAAGATGTAACAATTTCATCCTCAGTGTCATGCAAAAGGACCTCTCTGGGATAGCCCAGACTGGCAAACTGAGGGGCGGAAACTGTAATTTATAAGAATTGACTGAGGAAGGGCATCATATGGATTTACTAATTAGTCAAGGAGGATTTTTCTTATTTCTAACACTAAAGCAGCATGGGTACCTGATCTCAGCAGAGTGCAGTACTTACAACTAAAACACTTACTAACATATCAATTTGGTCCAGATGCTGTCAGACTGCCAGAGTACATCTACACACATATGGGGATAGACGTTGTGGCTTGGCCTAAAGCTTGGGCTCTGAAGGCTAAGGAGGGGATTGAGCTTCAGAGCCCGAGCTGCAACTTCCAAGTGCTGTCTACACACCTAGTTTTAGTGTGGTGACCTGAGCCCTGTGACCCTGAGTTTGTCCACCTGGCTGGGAGGCTCACTGCCACTGACAGTGTAAACATACCCCTAAAACTACTGGTAACCTTGGAAATGCTTCTTAAACTCCCCCACTATGTATGCTCTACTAATGAAGAGGAACTCCAGTGGTTTGGAGTTCTTTGTGAAAGGGTGGAAAGGGAACTTCACACAGACCTTAAAGGAATCCCAACGGCAGCACGTTACATAATGTTAAAAATGCTTCAGTGGAGCTCAGGCTACTCCTGATACAGCAAAAGATTCTATTTAATTTTAATTCTATTTAATATATATTGGACACCACACAGGTTGCACAAGAGGGGGGTCCTGTCCTCTGATGTTTCCTGCCGCTGTAATAAAGAAAAAGAACTCCCCTGATGCACATGTTATTGGACTATCCAACAGCCAGGCAGCTGTGGAATGAGATGGACATGAATGAAAACAGTGCTTGACTTCAGCAACCAAACCTCAGCTGAAAATTATATCTTAGGTTATATATCTACTGTGCTGGTTCTTGAGGGCCTCAGTCATTACCAAGTATACGATTTTACAAAAATGGAAGAGTAGGCTTATACCCAGAATAGAGCAGCATGTTCAGATCTGTCTGAGTTAGCAGCAAAAGAAAAAATAGCTTATCAACATAGAGAAAAATTATATGAATTCAAAGAAATTTGAACCCTGTTTCTTGATACATTTGGATAAGAAATGCTGAGATATTCAAATAATGCCAGACTTCCATTCTAACTGATCTGCTTTTTCCCCTCCCGCTTCCCTCTCCCAGGCTCCTCCCCCTCCTTTTTTTTGGCCTACTCGTGTATATCTTTTTATTATTGTTGTTGTCGCTTCCACCCCAACATATTATGTCTGTATAATATTGTCTGGTTTTGTATTGTCTGGTCTTGCAGCTTTGACAAGTTGTAGAGATGCATGATTTTATTGGCAATCCTGTGAAATGTGTGGGTTTTGGTAACATATATAAGCTCTAAGACCTTTTTGTATTTTAGATTCTTGGTTTCTTTATGAAAATTTATTTTAAAAAAATCACTGAAGAGTGCATGAATTTAGCCACATAACTCACTAAGTTGAACAGGTTAATGCCTTTGGAGGCAACACCGTCGAGCAAATAAAGCACTGGACAGGGTCAGGAGTCCTGGGACCTGTTCCTACCTCTGTCATGGACTTGCTGTGTAACTTTGGTCAAGTCACTTCATTTCTGTTTGATCAACCACATCTTTGTCTATTTAGACTGCAAGCTCTTTGGGGCAAACGTGTAGAGCGCATAAACACAATGTGGGTCCTGCTCTTGGCTGGAATGTCTAGCTGCTGCTCTGATGTGAATAATAACCCTAAAGCAGGTTTCAGAGTAGCAGCCGTGTTAGTCTGTATTCACAAAAAGAAAAGGAGTACTTGTGGCACCTTAGAGACTAACAAATTTATTAGAGCATAAGCTTTCGTGAGCTACAGCTCACTTCATCCGAACAAATTTATTAGAGCATAAGCTTTCGTGAGCTACAGCTCACTTCATCCGATGAAGTGAGCTGTAGCTCACGAAAGCTTATGCTCTAATAAATTTGTTAGTCTCTAAGGTGCCACAAGTAACCCTAAAGCAGTGAGCTGACATTTCTTTATGAGCTGATTTAGTAAGAAACACAGGAACAAACATTGTAAAGACCTCAGGGAGTACTGTCAAACCCAGGCCTCAGACACGAGAACATGTTTTAATTATAGTTCAGTGGGAAGCTAAGTAATGTGGAGATACTCAGGACTAGCTTAGGAACTGCTTTGCAGCATTTACAAAATTCACCTCAGCTTCCTGTAAATAAAAAAGGCCTTGTTTTACTAATCTTGCTGCATGTTTTATTGATGTAAATGATGCTTCCAACACTCAATAATCTTTTTCTGCCAAGTGTGAGCAAATCTTGAGTTAGTCAATTAACCACTAGAAGGTCAGTAGGAATAGTTTTCTTCTGAGACACTCCAGTCAGATCATTTGGAATGATGGCTGTGTGTAAATGAATATTGACTGTATCCAGATCCATCAGTAATTAAACCAATCATTATAATTAAATTATAACACTTTGTCAGGTGTCATTGAATTCTGTCACAAATATATGTTGTTTGCAATAATGTTGTTCCTAGGATATTAGAAGACAAGGTGCGTGAAGTAATATCTCTTACTGGACCAACTTCTGTTGATGAGAGAGACAAACTTTTGAGCTACACCAAGCTCTTCTTCCGGGAAGAGTACTCTGAGGCCAGTTCTACACTAGGAAATTAAATCGGTATAACTACGTCGCTCAGTGGTGTGAAAAATCCACACCCCTAAGCAACGCAGTTAAACCAACCTAGATTGATGGGAGAATTTCCCATTGGCGTAGGCACTCTATCTCCCTGAGAGGCGGTAGCTATGCTGACAGGAGAAGCCCTCTCATCTGCAGAGATAGCCTCTTCACTTAGGAGCTACAGTGGCACAGTTGCTTGCTGTATTGTAGTGTAGACCTGCCCAGTGCAGCTAAATACAAGGTGGAACAGATGGCTTAGCATAAGGAGTTAATACATGTTGCAAGAGATCATTTGACGTGGAATAGGGAGTTAACACATTTGCAGTCATAGGACAAAGGAGGGTTAATGGATTATACAATGTGTTCCATCTTGTATTTAGCTGTCACACTGAGTGCCTTTTCCAGACCTGAAGAAGAGATCTGTATAAGCTTAAAAGCTTGTCTCTTTCACCCACAGAAGTTGATCCAATAAAAGATCTCACCCACATTGTCTCATAAATATTTGTTAGCATCCCAGAGTATGAACTGATACAACCCACAGGACTTCAATGTATCAACAGCAAATAATTTTTAAATTGGTTTGGGACTGTAATAGTGACTGATAAAGTAAAGTAGCTCTGCTGACTCACATTTTCATAGTAATAAGTCCAATGTCAAGTTAGGATGCTAGGTGATTTTATTACATTTAAATACTAGTTGCACAGTGATGGGGTTACTTGGAAATCAGGTTAATGAACAAAAGAATTTTTAGTCTCTGCAATCTCAATTAGATCATTTTAAATCACTGAGAGCAAGAGTCATTATTTTACACTGGAGTTTCAGATTGGTGTGACATTTCAGAAAGTCAGCTAAATTTATAACAAGAAATATTTGCCCTTTTTATGGCAATTCATAGAAAGCAAACACTCATTCTTTCATCACTTTGTCCATAGATGTTCACATTTTGCCATCGGAACATACAAAAAATGTGGTTCAACCACAGTTCCGTTAAAATACAAGAGAAGAACGTTTTATTACCTTAACCTCATTCAGAATCAAGTTGTTCTAAATAAGTGAGGAACCTCTTGCACCAAGCAACTGTGAAAAACTGTTGTAACTATTGAATTGAGAGATTCTGAACTGAGGAAGCTTATAGATGGATCGCTGAAGTTTAAATGCCTAAATACATAATCTACACAGGTTTCAGAGTAGTAGCCATGTTAGTCTGTATTCGCAAAAAAAAAGGAGTACTTGTGGCAGCTTAGCTACGCAGAAACCAATAATGCCATGGTACCATCTGCAGATCTTAATAGCCAGTTCGGTTACATTGTTACTTATATTAGTAAACTATTAGCTCCCGTACACATGGGATTAATGATAGGAATGTGTTTTACATCACAGAATGTTGTCATGCTTGTATACTCCTACCAGTCAGCTGTGCATCACTGGAGCAAGGTAGCTCTTCTTATACAAGCGTTGGATAAAGATGCATGCAGGAGATCAAAGAGGAGATGGGGCAGGAGTTTTGGAGGGCAAAAGAGAGGGAAGGTATAAGGGTTTTTCCCCTTAGTCTAGTACACACTACATTAAAAGCCACTGTGTCAAGGAATTAAAAGCTCTGTTGTTATCATACATTTATACTGAAACTAGACTAAAATGTCACTGTTAATGACAGTAGGAAAATATCATATGAGCTATTGGTCTGATCCATAGCCCTTTGAAGTCAGTGAGCTGTGGATCACACACTCACTGCAGCATGTTGACAGGTAAACATTCTGTGCATCTCTTCCATTATAGCATTCCACTTTATTTGTAAAGGTTAGGTAACATGTAAACTTAGAGTTAGTGGGACACCCTTTCAAAAGGACATCATACTGCATACATTACAGTGCAAGAGGTTGAGTAAAGGGGCTGTGGCCACCCTAACTCAGACATTATGTGCCTTCACGGGTTTTCTTTCATGAAGCACGTTGTCTTTAATAGTTACTGCAGTTAATACTGGTCAGACTGGGCATGGGACTTACATTGGATTTGTCTAAATTTTCAAAAAAAAAAAGGGGGGGTATAATCAGGCAGAGTTAATCTCTGCCCTCAGATACCCACACACAGCTCTCCCTTAATTTAATTGGGAATTCTGTACGAGTATCAGAGATCAATATTTGGCCTGTTTTAAGGTGCACCATGCGGTCTTGCAAAATACATATACATACAAAAGAGTCCAGTTTGAGGTGGGAGTCAAAGGGGAGTCTTTCATTTTTGTTTTTTCCCCTCCAAAGTTATATTTTATTCAATTTCCAATGTCTTAAAATGGAAATGGGAATATTTTACAGCTTGTCATTATTTCAAAATTTATCCTTAACAAAAGTCTATTGACACAACCTAAGGAAAGAGTGAATTAGATTCCCAGAGTTACATCTCTAATTAAGATTGCAGTGTGCCCCAGTGGAATAGTACAGGCAAAGCAAGGGTAGGATCAGCACTCCATGTCTGTACACAGATTTCTGCCAGCTATATTGGTCAGGGGTGTGAAGAGGTGTAGACATGGTCTTACAATACTATTCTGCTAGGCACTTCAAGAAATACCATAGAATAGATACTTGGATTAAAAAGGAAAGAATTGAGCTTAGTGGGAGAATTGTGTGCATGCATCATGGAGCGAATACACCACAAAGCTTCTGTGATGTAAATTCAGAGTGATCTAGTTTCTGTATTGTATGTCCATCACAATAATAAAAATTCTAAATTACAGGTAAGTGTGTACCATGCACAGTACAAGAGCCTTATGCATTGAAGTTCCTGGCATAATTCCTTTTCCATCATGCATTTTGGATTAATAACAAATATCTTAAAATAGTATATAAAAGCCTTTGATAGCATATAATTTAGATAAAAAAAAACCTCACTGAAATCATGGTGTCTTTTTCTATGTAAACTGCATTTTACTTCAAGTTTTAGAAGCATTGGAAGGATGGATTACTTAACTGATGTGCTATGATCTCATTATCCTATTTCAGTGGTTTTCAACCTGTGGTCCATGGACCCGAGGGATCTGCAGACTATGTCTAAGATTTCCAAACGGGTCCACACCTCTTGGAAATTTTTTTAGGGGCCCGCAAATGAAGAAAGGTTGAAAACCACTGCTCTGTTTGAAAACTGGTATGAGAAAGAAGGACAAACTGTGAGAGAAAAGAGAAGTACAATACATGTGAGGAGAAATAAGCACTTAAATACACTAAACTCTCCTTGGGAAAGAAGAGAGAACGGGTCAAAGGCAAATTTGGAAGGGGAGCATATCATCCCCATGCTAGCACTATGGAGATTCCCTAGAAAATATAACAGTTTTTACTGTTTCCCCCCCCCCATTATTGTTTCTATTGAGATACCCACTCATTCTTCAGAGATCCAGGGGCAGCCACAGCCAAGGGAGTCCCTGGCATTGCATCATAGGGTCATGATGCCAGGGAACAAGAGTTGGGAAGAGGTGGTAGACCAATACAGAGCCTCCACCATATTCCAATGCTATGCTGGATTTGGGGGTAGACCCCAGGGCCTAACTCACAGGTTTAAGCCTATGACCAAGATGTTCTTCAGAGCCTTTATTATTAACAGACTCCCAGTTATTTTTCAAGTGATTTGGCAGGCATCCTGAATTTCAAGGAGGTCTTCATGAATCAGTTAGGATCCAACCATATTACTAGTGAACAGCTCCTTTCAGCCAAAGAGAGCTTGGTACCACTCATACTGCCAAAACTGTACAAGACTGCCTTTGTGCTGACAAAAAAAAAACATTACAGGCACTGTACGTCTGTCCTTTGGAAGAGGAAATAACAATCCTTGTTTTAAAATCATAGCACTTCAAAGTAATGGTAAAATTAATCAGCACCAAATTATAACACTGCTTTGTATTTCTATAGTACCAGTGACAAGTTGGATTGCTTTCAAGAGCAATCCTATTTCATAGAAAGGTGATAAGTGTGTGATATGAAAGTTGTGTATTGTGTAATGGGTTGGTATAACTCACTGCTCTTTCCAATACAGTGAGTAAAATAGCCAAAAGGACCAGACAGATAAGCAATTAAGGTTTTGCATTGAGGTTTCTGATAAGACAATGACAAATGATCTGGAAAAATGGGTAAACAGTTAGATGGCAAAGTTTGCAGATGATACAAAATTACTCAAGATAGTTAAGTCCAAAGCTGACTATGAAGAGTTACAATGGGATCTCACAAAACCGGGTGACTGGGTAACAAAATGGCAGAGGAAATTCAAGATTGATCCATGCAAAGTAATGCATATTGGGTAACTATACATACAATATGATGGGATCTAAATTAGCTGTTATCACTCAAGGAAAAAATCTTGGAGGCATTGTGAATAGTTATCTGAAAACAGTCGTTCAATATGCAGTGTCAGTTCCCCCCACCCCCCAAAAAGGCTAATAATTTAGGAACCAATAGGAAAAGGATAAATAAGACAGTAAATATCATGCCATTATATAAATCCATGGTATGCCCACACCTTGAATACTGCATGCAATTCTGGCCACCCTATCTCAAAACAGATATATTAGAAATGGAAAAGGTTCAGAGAAGAGCAACAAAAATGATTTAGGGTATGGAAGTTTTCATATGAGGAGAGATTAAAAAGACTGGGAGTATTCAGCTTGGAAAAGAAATGACTAAGGGGGGATATGACTGAGGTATATAAAATCACGACTGGTGTGGAGAAAGTGAATAAGGAAGTCTTATTTACCCCTTCATATAACACAAGAACCATGGGTCACCCGAATTAAATTAATAGGCAGCAGATTTAAAAAGAAACCAAAGGAAGTACTTCACACAGCCAACCTGTGGGACTTGCTGCCAGGGCTGTTGTGAAGGATAAAACTATAACAAGGTTCAAAAAACTAATTAAATAAATTCATGGAGGATAGGTCCATCAATGGCTATTAGCCAAGATGGTCAGGGATGCAACCCCATGCTCTGGGTGTCCTAAAGCCTCTGACGGCCAGAAGCTGGGAGTGGACGACAAGAAATGGATCACTTGATAATTGTCCCGTTCTCGTGATTCCCTCTGAAGCACCTGGCATTGGCCACCGTTGGAAGAGAGAATACTAGGCTAGATGGACCATTGGTCTGACCCAGTGTGGCCATTCTTATGTTCTAACTGGGATGTATAATTGGAAGGAGGTTATATTAAAGCTAAAGCCCAGAAGGAGATCACCCAGGAAGAGGGTTTGATTGACTCTTCATTAAGCAGCGGGTCAGGAGGGGAGAGAGAGATGGAGCAGCACTTTAGTCTGGAGTTCAAAAGGAGCCTCCATGAGATGAGAAGTGGAGCTGTTCCCTGTGGCCAAGGATACCTGAGGTGAGTGAGAGGTTTAAAAAAATGGAAGTTTGATTCCCAGGATCTCTAGCAGACTTCCAGGCTGAGAACATGCAAACAGCTTTGATGACCTGAGAGACTGGATGATGGAAATAAACAAGCAATTTCTTCTATACTGTAATTACACAGATGAGGTTTAGCTAGGTGATTTCTGGACAAGTTTGAAGAAGATTAGATAGGCATTCAGACCACAGATTTTGTTTTTAATACTCATTTCTTTCTCTTTGTGATAAACCTTCCTTAGTAAGAGCTTTTTGGTCATAGATTGTTTGGGCAAATTCATGAGGTCCATCCAGAAAGGTAAATAAACTTGAACCTCTAAGGAAGGTGTCTGGAACCCAACTCTGAAATTTCTCAGTTCAAATGGCACACAAAAGAAATCCATCCCATCAGATGCCTGGTGCCAGGGCTACACTGGGTACCACAGAGTAGGGTGACCAGATAGCAAGTGTGAAAAATCGGGACGGGAGTGGAGGGGTAATAGGCACCTATATAAGACAAAGCCCTGAATATCGGGACTGTCCCTATAAAATCAGGACATCTAGTCATCCCTACCACAGAGGAATTGCCGAGGGTCATGGACTAGAACCTTGTCAGGGCACCAGCTAATTCCATCAACCCTAACTTCTTTGCAGTCACCATCACCATGGTCCAGGCCCAACATCTCCCTCTCTCCTTCACAAAAGACCTGACTACCAGCCCTCAACCACTCAGCTCTAACACCTCCTTTTATTTCCTTGTAGTAAGTATGAATCACAAACTTGGTGCAGATTTGGAATCTGCTGCATTTTGGGTCGTGAATGTTGGCAGGTGTGTAGGGCTATTAAAACTTGTCAAGTACAGAACTGCACATTTTGTCCTACTTTTTCAGCACAGCATACTACTACTAACTAGGATATGTGCATTGTGCTGTCCATTGACGTGAGAGGTTTTGAAGTCTTTTTCAATAGATGCACTACTGTTCACTGTTTTTTGTTCCATGTTGTCCTTTGGCCCCGGCACAGATTTTACACAGTTAAGCAAAATGTTTAGCTCCACACTCCTGTCTTTGACCTCACTCCCGCTGCTGCTGCTTGGCATAAGTAGTGCAGTGGCCAAGCAGCAGATCTCTCATTAGCAGATAGACAAGTTGCCATCCATTCCCTGCCCTTCTCACTTTTCACGTTGAGTTTGTGTTCATAACTCTCTGCACCGGTGCTGTGCATGATCAAGTCCAAAACACCACATTTTAGTCTCTGTATAAGCAGTGTTTAAATAACAGGGATATGTTTTGTTTTGTCTGAACATTTTAAAGGAAAAGAGCCTTGTGCAACACCCAGGATCGTAGACAATAAAATGGAGGAGAGTTCAGAAGTACGTATTTTAGAAGACACATCATCTTCACCAATAGATATTCAACAGCATTCATGGCAGGTTTCCACCGATATTGAAAACACTGAAAGGTATGTGTAGCCTTTATTCCTAAATACTGGAATTTACATCTAATGCTTTATTCAGCCTTTCCCACATAGGCAATCAATATTGTTATTTGTATCAGTATATTAAAAAGGCATTTTAACATTTCTTCAGAACTTAATGTACATGGCAGTAACTTCCAAATCAGTGGGTACAAAGATGGACCAAGAGTGAAATATTTGATTTAGCTAAGAACCACTGGATACTACTGTCAAAGCATGAAGAAGAAGAAACTACAGAGATAAATGGGCCTACTTGCGGAACAACAATAATAAGACTTATTTTCATTTTAATTTTAACCAGGCCTCTGCTTTTGTATCCCAAATTACCTGGACTCCATTTTTGCACTTGCCAGTCAGGTATTTAGATATCCAATTGACATTAGTTGTGCCTGCCAATAATCCTGAACGTGTGGAAATAAACAAGTATATACCAAACTGAACTCCTTTCATCCTCTGACTATCCAGGTGCAAGTTGAAGCTTCTATGGCCCTTTAAAAAAAAAAGTAAGAGATAACCCTGGTGGTCATTTCTGGTCTTACTAAAACTGATCTATTATTTAAGGCTTTGTGTGAGTTACCACTGAGAGCATGAGGGCTACCATATTTCCTTGTATATAACCAAATTCTGTTCTTTTAAAAGGGGAGGTGAATAAAACTGAACTATAGGAAAGACAGTTGCACTGCTCTGTTTAGGAACTATATTATAGTTTCAGTGGTATCCCAAATGAATTAGGCAAGATCATGCTGTCTTTCAAACCAAAAACCCTTTAGTGCAGCCTGAGCCCTCACACAGTTTCTCTTTCACTTTACAAACCGTGATCCACTTTCAAAACACACACACACCTGTAACCCTGCTATGGGAGAGAGAGGAAACCCATTATCATAGCAGTGGGGATTATTTAGTCTGTTTTCTCACCTTTAACGTTTTGGGCAAATCCCATGCACTTGAGAGGGGTTAGGTTGACATGCTGGATGGAATGTTCTCTTCATCCACAGAATGGGAACTGATACAACACGCGTGATCCCTACAGTAATTTATTTATTACTTTTTAAACACTACCTTTGTGCTTGGTACTGTCCAAGATACAAAACACAAAGAGGTACTGTCGCAAAGAACTTATGGTCTAAGTGTTTGCCATCTGGGGGCAAAAGGGTAGCGCAGCCAACACTGGTGCTGATAAATGCCAGTTGTGCTGCGTATGGTGCATCTCTCCACTAGGAATTGGACTGAACCCACCAACTCATTTTATAAAAAACCACTCAACATCCAGGAAATGGTAATTATGTCATCATCCTAGGCTAAATTTGAACCAGAAAGCTGCCAATTACAATCAAATCAACCCTCCACTTCCTCATTAAATCTAAGGGCATATTCCTCTTGTAACAAAAATAAAGAATTAGACTGGCTTTTATATTGGAACCAACTACTTGTCCAATAGATAGATCCAAAAGAGCTCATTAGTCCCACTTTGAGTTTATTACTTTCATTATTTCAGTGTATTGTACTATTCCTACAACCCCCAAAAGCAGAAAATAGGTTATGTAAAGTCTCCATTCTATCTGTTTTACTTTTAATTTCCACAGAGACATGAGAGAAATGAAAAACCTTTTAAGCAAACTCAGGGAGACTATGCCTTTACCATTGAAAAATCAAGGTGAGTCTTGCTTTTTCTGTATCTAATGTAAATTAAGGCATTCAAGTGTTTTGGCTCAGTTTATATCAGAAAAATATAAATTTTTTCTAGATATTATAAAAAAATATTCTGAGTAAGTCTTGGCGCCACTGATGTCAATGACAGAACTCCCACTGACATAGAATCATAGAATATCAGGGTTAGAAGGGACCTCAGGAGGTCATTTAGTCCATCCCCCTGCTCAAAGCAGGACCAATCCCCAACTAAATCATCCCAGCCAGGGCTTTGTCAAGCCTGACCTTAAAAACTTCTAAGGAAGGAGATTCCACCACCTCCCTAGGTAACGCATTCCAGTGTTTCAGCTCCCTCCTAATGAAAAATTTTTTCCTAATATCCAACCTAAACCTCCCCCACGGAAACTTAAGACCATTACTCTTTGTTCTGTCATCTGCTACCACTGAGAACAGTCTAGATCCATCCTCTTTGGAACCCCCTTTCTGGTAGTTGAAAGCAGCTATCAAATCCCCCCTCATTCTTCTCTTCTGCAGACTAAACAATCCCAGTTCCCTCAGCCTCTCCTCATAAGTCATGTGTTCCAATCCCCTAATCATTTTTGTTGCCCTCCGCTGGACGTTTTCCAATTTTTCCACATCCTTCTTGTAGCGTGGGATCCAAAACTGGACACAGTACTCCAGATGAGGTCTCACCAATGTCAAATAGAGGGAAACGATCACGTCCCTCGATCTGCTGGCAATGCCCCTACTTATACATCCCAAAATGCCATTGGCCTTCTTGGCAACAACGGCACACTGTTGACACATATCCAGCTTCTCGTCCACTGTAACCCCTAGGTCCTTTTCTGCAGAACTACTGCCTAGCCATTCGGTCCCTAGTCTGTAGCAGTGCATGGGATTCTTCCATCCAAAGTGCAGGACTCTGCACTTGTCCTTGTTGAATCTCATCAGTTTTCTTTTGGCCCAATCCTCTAATTTGTCTAGGTCCCTCTGTATCCTATCCCTATTCTCCAGCGTATCTAGCTCTCCTCCCAGTTTAGTGTCATCTGCAAACTTGCTGAGGGTGCAATCCACACCATCCTCCAAATCATTTATGAAGATATTGAACAAAACCGGCCCGAGGACCGACCCTTGGGGCACTCCACTTGATACCGGCTGCCAACTAGACATGGAGCCATTGATCACTACCCGTTGAGCCCGACAATCTAGACAACTTTCTATACACCTTATAGTCCATTCATCCAGCCCATACTTCTTTAACTTGCTGGCAAGAATACTTTGGGAGACGGTCCACAGGGCAAGGATTTCACTCAATAGGGTTAGCTGAGCATCCTCTAAAGCTAGTATATTTTGGAAATTAAGAGCTAAGTTATGTCTCTGCTGAGCAGAGCTATACTAGAGAAAGGGAAGAGGCATAATAAAATTTTATTATAAATTTTGCAGATGACACCAAGCTCAGAGGGGTTGCAAGCACTTAGGAGGGAAGGATTAGAATTAAAAATGAGTGTGACAAATTGGAGAACTGGTCTAAATTCAACCAGATGAAATTCAATATAGACAAGTACAAAGTTCTTCACTTAGGAAGGAAAATGCACAGCTACAAAAATGGGGAGTAAATGGCTAGTGGTAGTACTTCTGAAAAAGGTTCTGGGGTAATAGTGGATCACAAATTGAATACCGGTCGACAATGTGATGCAGCTGTGAAAAAGGTTAATAGCATTCTAGATGTATTAATAGCAGTGTTGTATGTAAGACATGTGAGGTAATTAACCTGCTCTACTCAGCACTGGTAAGATCTCAGCTAGAGTTCTGTGTCCAACTCTGGGAGCCACACTTTAGGAAAGATGTAGTTAAACCAGAGAGAGTCCAAAGGAGAGCAACAAAAATTTAAAAAGTTTATAAAACCTGACCTGTGGGGAAAGCTTCAAAAAAACTGGGCATGATTAGTTTTGAGAAGGAAAAAAAAGACTGAGGGGGGACCTGATAACAATCTTCAAAGTCTGCTATAAGGAGGTCTGTGATCATTTGTCCCATGTCCACTGAAGGCAGAACAAGAAGTAATGGGCTTAATCTGTAGCAAAGAAGATTTAGGTTAGATATTAGGAAGAACTTTATAACAATAAGGGTAGTTGAGCTTTGGAATAGGCTTCCAAGGGAGGTTGTGGAGTCCACATCTTTGGAGGTTTTTAAAAACAGGTTGGACAAATACCTGTCAGGGGATGGTCTCTGGACACTCTCCAATTTGTCCTAAAAAATTAAAAGCTAGGGCATATTCTTTATCATATATTAGTATTTCCATAATGCTGTCAGTGTACATGGCAGCCTACAACAAATAAAGTGTGCTAAGCATAACAGGTCCTTGTCCCAAGGAGCTAACAGTCTAAAGGTACAGCAGTTATGAGAGAAACACAGAATGGGGAGAATACATTGCGCTCCTGAAGTTTCATGGAATGGAGGGGATTGCAAAGAGTTTGGAAGGAGGGGAGGAAGAAATCTCAGTGTGCATTATATAGAAGGTCATTCCAGGTAAACAGGACAGATAGTAAAAAGGCACAAAGTCTGGAATGGGGCACAAAGAGAAAGAAGAAGGTGAACATAGCAAAGGAAATACCTACGCAGTGGAAGAGGAGAAACTTGAACTCAGTGCAGAAGAGAGGAAGACAGTTCAGAGTTCCAGGGATGAATCCTTCCTCTGCATTCTGGCCCCGTTATATTGTTCTGGTAATCCTTCTGACAGGTGGAGTTGGCAGCAAGAAGAGCCAGGTTCAATGTCTAGAAATTTCTCTTACCACCACAAAATAAAAAAGTCCCCATCTAGTAATCTGGGGAAACTAAACACTGCGTTTGGGCGCCTCTCAAAGGCGATCCTTCCCCACTCGCAAGCACTGAGTTTGCATAAAACAAAATAAAACTTTTATTAAAAGGGGAACCAATGTTAATTTGGGAAAACACCAGAACTGCAATTCAAAAGCATGTGATCGTAGGCAAACATCCACCCCAGAGTGTGTTGGACAGTGTCCTTTGCCTCAGTTTCTCACTTTGCGGTGTGAAAGTCCAACCAACAAATGTCCCTTAACACAGCACTCCCCTCACCTGCCACTGTACCCTACTTACCGTTGGCTGTCCTTGGTTGGCGAAGGCCCAGAGTTCAGAGGTACATTCACATGGTTCAACTCCCACCTCTGGGAGCAGGGAGACATCGAGCAATGCCTTTGCTTCTGCTCTGTAACTGGCTTGTAGCTGTCGCTCTCTCTCTGCCACCGTTGCTGCTCCCACAATGTCACATTCTGAGGTTCTGCCACTGAACCCAGCTCTTAATGATTTCAGCAGGTAACCTCACAGCCAATTGGGTCTCTGTATTGTCTTTCCCTATCCCCAACAATGTCTAAGGCTTAGCCCCTAGACCTGTTCAGCAATAATATCATCTCTAGGAATCACCAGCCAGAAACAAAGACTCTCAATTGAGACCAATCAGCTCTATCAAATGCTAGACTCTTGGCAGCATCCACACCACCACATAGAAACACCTATCCCCATCCTCTCATCTTCATGGGGATGTGGCATCCCTACTCCCTGCTTAGCAAGTGAGGTTCAGTTTAGGGTGACTCCCTCAATCGGGGGGGTCACATGGTAAGCACAGTTCTGGTGCCTTTTACTCATATAATAAGGTTAACACTTCATCTTCATTACCCCTGCATTCAAATCCTTGAGTGATTTGTAACCCCAAGCCAACCAAAATTGATCATTTTGGCAAAGTAGCTCCATCTGCTGCACATGTAAGCAGAGTAGGCATGCCTGTGCAAATGTGGTCTGCTCCTGAAGTCTTTCCCCCCAGCTCATCACAGGGGAGAGCTCATTCAGGTTCTCCTTACACTCTACATAGATGGCCTGAAGATCTCTGGTAAACGCACCAGAGGCTTTTAGGGCTGTACATCAGGCAGACACACTTTTAGTAGCCCAGAGACTGCTCTGAACGATGTTGGGGGCCAGCCCCAAGATCAAGGAGATACAAACGGCTCTTTTGCTGCTCCCATAAATATACATCATCTATGTTTAGAGCTTACTGCCCACTTCTGGGAACTGAGGTCTCAAGAAGGGATGATAATACTTAGTAGTGATATAGGACTTTATGTCTTCAAAGTATACTAAGATCTTTAATTAAAACTTTATTTTGGATTCATCAAAGAGGAAAAATAAGGGAGAGAAGACCTAAAAGGAGGAGATTTAGTTAATTACCAGGGTACGAGCTAACAACTTTAATGATTAGATGTGAAATTAAGAGTCTGGTTGTAAAAAAAAAAAAAAAAAAGTTGTGAGATGATTTGATAGTGTTGAATGAATGAATCCTTACAGGACCTGAGCCTGCTCTGAGTGAAATCAATGAGAGTTTTGCCGCTGAGTTCACTGAAGTCAGGGTTGGCTCACAATTACTAGTCTTTTCAAGCTTAGTATAATGCTACTAAACTTTCAGCTTTGCTTGCCGTCTGACTGAAGAAGAGTTCAGATACCCAAATGTATTGTGCATGTGCAGTGGGTGAAATTTAAGAAGAAAGAGAATGTATTCTCTCAAAGGAATCATACATGCAAGACAAAATCCATTTCTTACCCTTGTTATTACAGCTGCATATGCAGCACTCTCTCTGCAACTAGCATGTGTAATATAATCATTCTCTTCTGAGGTGGATATCAGTGCTGCCCTTTGGATCACCTACCAGAGGGTTCATGAATATTCTGAACAGCAACCTATCCCCTTCCCTGCCAGGACATCTCCATTATGCACTCAGGCCCCCAAAGGGGCTTAGGCACTGCAACATCTAACCTAACTTTTAGGTGCCTCGCCACCCAGGAGAATCCACAAACCCTGAGGGAGGCAACCAGGCTCCTTATGCAATGTCTGGGGAGACTTAGACACCTAAGAGAGGGATCCACAAAAGCCAGCATGCTAAGTGGGGAGCCACCTAAGCTAGCTAATAGAAGATGCCAAAGAAGAGGTGTGTCTTAAGCCTCACCCCATTCAATGAGTTAGACACCTAAGTATGTGATGGAGGGAGGCGCCTATCTCCACTTGGGATTCAAAGCTGTGAAACTCCTGGAGACAGGTGCCTAAGGAGTTTCTTGCAAGATCCTCTCATATGCAGACGTCAGAGCTCGATGTCCAGGTACAGTAACCAGAGGATAGATTCTGTATCCAGAGAGGTGAGTCACGGTAAGCAGCCCTCCATATGTCAAGATGGGCACTCTTTGAACAGATGAGTTATTGTCTGCAACACTGCCCCACCATCACAATCTGGAGAGGAAACCAGGCCAAGCTAGTGCCCAACCATGGCAACTCTGTACCCTCCTGAGAGTAACCCATCAAGCCTGGTCCAGGATCTAAAATCAAGTGGACAAGGGCGCAGATGCAGCAACAGGCTCCTCAGTTTACTTAGTGTGTTAGATTCTCTTGTAGAGTAGAGGCATCAATGGGAAAGACGGTCATTTTCAGCTCCCTTCTGGTGCTGATTGTCCAGCTTGGGGAGCAAGTCTACTGCCTTCATGTGTCAATAGCAAAAAGCAAAGCAAAAAAAGACAAAATGCAAAAAATCTGAATTCTTACAAGAACAGCAATGGCACACACCTAACCCCACACAAAACAGCCAGAAGAGGGGGTAGAAAGGAGAGGGCAGCAGGAATGGCCTTTCTTGTAACCTTTAGCCCAGTAGTTAGGGAACTCACCCAGGAGGTGGGGAGCCCAAGTTCAATTATCCCATGTGCCTGATGTGGAGAAGACAGGTGAATGCCCTAATCACTGGACCATAGAGTCATTCTTTCTCTCTGGTCCAATGAAACGGCTTTCAACAGGAGAGCACCATATCAGAGTATCCCATAGTGCAGTGGCTAGCACCCTCATCTGTGAGGTGGGACACTCAGGTTCAAATCCTTTCTCCACATCATGCAGAGGCGGGAATTGAACTGGGGTCTCCCATGTTCTGAGTGAGTACCCTAACCAATGGGCAAAAGCTTATAAGGAAGGCTGCTGCTGCTTCTCTCCACTCCACCAGACTATTTTGTGTGGAGTTAGGTGTGCTCATAGCACACCAGCCTCATAGGGCAGATAGCCATTCATAAGAATGGCCATACTGGGTCAGACCAAAGGTCCATCTAGCCCAGTATCCTGTCTTCCGACACTGGCCAGTGCCAGATGCCCCAGAGGGAATGAACAGAACAGGTAATCATCAAGTGATCCATCCCCTGTCACCCATTCCCAGCTTCTGGCAAACAGAGGCTAGGGACACCATCCCTGCCCATCCTGACTAATAGCCATTCCCCCACTTATCTCACCTGGTTTGAGGCTCAGGGCTTGGGAGCAAGCCAAACACCAGCTGTCAGGACTGAGGTGGCAGTGCATGGGCCCAGAAGTAGAAAAATAGGGCACTTTAATGGCCCTAGAAATTTAAGCGCTGAGGGATGTTAGATGCCTCCAGGTTTAGGCAGCAACATGGTAGGAGT
The DNA here is from genome assembly GCF_009764565.3 of Dermochelys coriacea. Classification (NCBI taxonomy): domain Eukaryota; kingdom Metazoa; phylum Chordata; order Testudines; family Dermochelyidae; genus Dermochelys; species Dermochelys coriacea. The sequence goes on from NC_050072.1 coordinate 41,799,025, forward strand.
TTTGAGAATCTCAGTGGAACCTAAATTTTGGACTTAGGCAACTGAAATGGGAGTTGGACACTTAAGTCCTTGTGTGGATCAGGGCATCACTCTGTATCAGTCTGGTCAAAGTTAGTCCTGAAACCAGGTGTCTAAATGTAGCCTTATGTTTTTCCAAATTTGGGAAACTCTTTTCTTAAAACCTTTTCATAGTCAGCAAGAATTTTATTATTCATGTTTTTCCTAGAGCTGTGAAACAATGTTATTTTTACAAACAAATATAAAAATCTTGGGTGGATGGGGGAAATAGGTCTTTTATCTTATCAAGGACGAGCTTGGATTATCAAAGAATGTCGCCTAAAGTTCAGATCTTGAATCCAAATAAAAATAGCTTTAATTTAGGTTCCTAAATATGGATTTAGAAGCCTAACTTTAGGCAACCAAGTTTGAAAATTTTGCCCCATCTCCAGAGATGAAAGGGTAATTCCTCTCAACTTGCATCTGAAGAAGTGGGTTTTTTACCCACGAAAGCTTATGCCCAAATAAATCTGTTAGTCTTTAAGGTGCTACCAGACTCCTCGTTGTTTTTGTAGATACAGACTAACATGGCTACCCCTCTGATCTCAAGTTCGGTGATTGAACCACTATGCCACCTGCCAGAATTTCTGTCTTTCTTCCTCTACGTTTTTAGTTATCCAAAATGGATATTCTGAAATACTGTTTCTGTTGTCATGGGGCAATGGCCATAGCTCTATAATTAGCATTTTAAGACTCAGAATATATAAAACAAAACTATATTATTGAAATAAAATTGACCTAGGACAGAGTTGCTACAGAGCTGCATTATCATAATTAAGGCTATGATTTTGTCACGGATATTTTTAGTAAAAGTCATGCACAGGTCATAGACAATACACAAAAAAAATCACAGAAACCGTGACCTGGTCCTGACTTTTTTACTAAAAACATCCCTGACAAAATAGGGAGGGAGGAGGGTCCAGCATCCTGCTCCTTCCCCCCCTGCAGTGGCTGGGAGCTGCAGGGACCCCATGGCCCAGTGGGTGGGAGGGGTCCCCCTGCCACCCTGTGGGGCTGGGAGCTGCAGGGGGGGGTCCCCGCCATCTGCAACGGCAGGGGAGCTGTGGGGGGCTCCTATCAGCAGTGGTGACTGCGGAGGTACAGGGGACCTCCAGCCACTGAGCAGCTCTGGGGTCCCTTTGCTGCCGCCAGTAGCTGGAAGCAGCGGAGGGCCCCCCCTGTGGCCACTGAGCAGCTCCAGGGTCCCTCTGCCACTGCCAGCTGGGAGCTGCGGGGCGGGGGGGGAAGGCTGCTCACAGAGGCGGTGCCGCTGGACAGCTCAGGGGTCGCCGTCAGTGGCAGCAGCTGGGCAGCTGTGAGAGGGTCCCCCACCACCCGTGGATGCTGGGTTACTGCTAGGTCCCCTGCTGCTGGCAACTGCTGGGGCGCCCAACATCATGGAGGTCGCTGGAAGTCACAGATTCTGTGACTTCCGCAACCTCCATGACATAATCTTAGCCTTAATCATAATTCATAGTGTATGAACATGCTCTTTACAAAAAGGACTGAACTTAGATGCATTTAGATTGTAAACTCTTTGGGGAAAAGACCATCTTTTTAGCCTGAGTTTGTACCGTGCCTAGTACAATGGGGTCCTGGTCCACTACTGAGGCTCCCAGGTGCTACTGGAATACCAATAAGTAAGCAGTTTCTTCTTTATACACCTAATCGTATTACATTTTGTACTTCTTTCATTATAGATGATAGCAGCCTCCTAAACCTGACTCCTTATCCATTAGTGAGAAGACCGAAGCGAAGATTCTTTGGACTATGCTGCCTTGTCTCAAGCTAAAAACTTCAGGCAGAAACTCCAAGAAAACCATAACTTTCATGAAACCAATATTATTTGACCTTTGAAAGGATAAACCTTACTGCTCTTGATTATAAAGCGTTTTCTACACTGCCCTAGTCCTTCTCCCCCTGCTCTTTTCAAAAAGGAGTTTTACAGTACAAAGTTGTTGTTCTCAAGAACCAGAAAGGGAACAGATTTAACATTATGATTTTTTTAAAAGGTTTTGTAATGACATTCCGCATGTCTACTTTAAACCATTCAGTGACTAGATGCAAGAATTATAGTTACTAGCTCATCCTAAAGCTTTTTTATTATACAAATCACAACAGAAATTGTGTGTACAGTACAAAACTATGACTATAGCTCTTACTAGTATCACATTAATAGAATATGATCAAATATTGTAAACAATTTTTAAACGTAGAAAATTATTTCAAACATCAAAATGTGTTTAACTTCTAATATTAAAAACAAACTATTGTAACAGAACATGCACAAACTCTCCTACTGCTTTTTGTGCTCTCATTCATATTTAGTCTTCCACTATATCTCAATTTAACAAAGAACTTCACAGTAAAATTTAATTTATCATACTCAAAATCATATATGAAAAATATTCATATTTGTAAATACAAAGTAATCATAATATCTACATACTGTACAGTAGATAGAAGATAATTAATTTCCTTTTAAACCAATGGTGTCTATTTCAACTTTGGAAGAAAGGGGCAATGGAGTTAAAAGATGGTGTAGTACAATATACAATTACCCTCGAACATAAATCAGAAAATACTTTGTTTCCATTAAAAGTTGAAGCATGGTGTCTGCACATCAACTTAGTGTTAACTCTTATAGGGCATGCCAGAATTAGCTCAGACTGTAAAATATTAGGCATTTTACATTGTTAATAAAGTTTTTTAGGTAAACTAAAAAATGTCTGCTTTCTAATTATTATATCACTAGGAAATCAATTTACTATAATGTCTCAGTAATAGTATTTGCTCCATTTTCAAGACTGCTGTTCTCGGAGGAAGATGACAAAGTATAATCAGCCCACAGACATTATTTAGACTGACAACTAGTGGCAATGTTATGTATTGCAGGACATAGATATCTGGGAACTATTGTCTCAGACACTGAGGGAAGACAGACAAAACACCAAGAACGTGGTTTAACTAAGCTGCAACTTTATTAAGTAACATATCTGGGAACTATCCAGCAGTAACTATTCCAGGGCAGGTCATCCTTCCCTTGTAATCTGTAACACCTGGCAGAGGGCTGGTATCAGCGCCACACCACACCATACCTCCCAACAGACCTAAGTTTGTGGACCTGTCCCACTTTGACCCCCGAACTTCCCTGTCCCAGTTGAAGGGGCTCCTGTGGGGCTGGCTGGGCTACGCTCTCCCCTCCAGGCATTGTGACTTCGCCCCTGCTGCATGGGAACACAGTGCTGCTCAGGTTTGGCCCACCCCCTTCCCCACTGAGAGTAGGACTTGAACACCACCTTGGTCCCCAATCCCCTTGTGGACAGGTCCCATCCCACTTCAGCCACTGAAAATGTTGGGAATTATGTCACCCCTACACAGCATTAAACAGGTTCCATCACTGTTGCTGGTACCCCATCACCCTCTTCTCATATGAGGGTAGGGAAAGGATGTTGTCTTTTCATTGCTGTGGATTTTAGGAGTCCATACCACCTTTCCCACCTTCTCTGGGAGATGCCTCATCATAATCTGCTTCCAACTGTGCTTTATCAGGAAGCTGCCCCCAGTCAAATGAATGTCTGCACTGGGCACCTGCTAATGTGACAAATGCATTTTACTGTCAAATCTACCCACCAGGACTCTGGGCTGCTAAAAGGAAATTAAAAAAAAACAAAACACAACACATTGCCTACACCAATCTGGCAGTGCAGGAAAGATTCCTTGCTAGACTTAAAAAGGTGACTAGCATGATGCCCACAGCAATGCCCCAAAATCTCAAGGGAGTGGGAGGGGGTGGAGCTTTTTTTCCCAGTGCAGAATGATGTCTCCAGGCAGGGGAAGATCTCATTTTGGTATGCGGGTTTATGCTGCACCCTTTAGTCCAAAGGATCAGCTACAGGGTCCCACTCTGACCCACAAGGAGGCTGAGTGCCTGCAAAGAGGGGAGAAAGGGAGTAATCCTTAAAGAGCCCAAAGGTTTTCCTTCCCCTGCTGGCCCAGGCAGTCTCCCCCACCTCTGAGGCTGGAGATTCAGGGGGAAAGTGTTCTTTGGATACATGGCATACCCGTTTTCAAAATGACATGGTTGAAAACTGTGACCTGATCTGATTTTCAGCACAGATAATTATCTCACAATAAACATATTTATGGGACTCTAGAGGCTTGATCAAACTCCTATCAAAGTCAATAGTAATTAGTCCATTGAGTACATTAGTGAGGGACAACAACGTAAGTGTCATCTTAGAAAAGAGATGACTAAGGAGGGGAATATGAGAGAGGTCTATAAAATCATGAATGGAGTGGAGACAGTGAATAAGGAAGTCTGATTTAACCATACACATAACACAAGAACCACAGGTCACCTGATGAAATTAATAGGCAGCAGGTTTAAAACAAACATAAGGAAATACTTCTGTACACAACTCACAGTCAACCTATGGATCTGATTGCCTGGGGTTGGTATGAAGGCCAAAAGTATAACTGGGTTCAAAAATGAATTGGATAATTTAATGGAGGATAGGTCCATCAATGGCTATTAGTCAAGATGGTCAGGGACACAACCCCATGCTCTGGGTGTCCCTAAACTTCTGACTGTCAGAAACTGGGACTGGACAATGCGGGACGGACCACTCGATCAACTGCCCTGATCTGTTCACTCTGAAGCACCTGACAATGGCTACTGTTGGAAGACAGGATACTGAGCTAGATGGACCATTGGTCTGACCCAGTATGGCTGTTCTTACGTTCAATCTGACAACACAAAATTAAATTCATATTACAAAATCCATTCAAAAGTTAAATATATTAAATTAAGATGTCTATTTTTAGCTAGATTATAAATGTCCCTTCTCTGATATTCTATAACAAGGAGGGGAGGCAGATCCTTAAATAAAAATTCTTAAAAAAAAATCAAGTATTTCTGCTTGTATATACTGTACCCACCAGCGGAGTAGACAGAGGTGTGTGAGTTAATAATGAAGATTCTGTCATAGGCTGACCCGCAGCAACACACATGGCAAGTACTAGGTGTAGGAGGTTACCTCTACATCTCTGTCAAGGTATTTATAAAAAGAAAAAGGAGGACTTGTGGCACCTTAGAGACTAACAAATTTATTTGAGCATAAGCTTGCGTGAGCTACAGCTCACTTCATCGGATGCATTCAGTGGAAAATACAGTGGGGAGATTTATATACACAGAGAACATGAAACAATGGGTGTTACCATACACACTGTAAGGAGAGTGATCACTTAAGATGAACTATTACCAGCAGAAGAGTGTGGGGGGGGGAACCTTTTGTAATGATAATCAAGGTGGGCCATTTCCAGCACTTGACAAGAACGTCTGAGGAACAGCGGGGGGGGGGAGAACTAAACATGGGGAAATAGTTTTACTTTGTATAATGACCCATCCACTCCCAGTCTTTATTCAAGCCTAAGTTAATTATATCCAGTTTGCAAATTAATTCCAATTCAGCAGTTTCTCGTTGGAGTCTGTTTTTGAAGGTTTTTTGTTGAAGAATTGCCACTTTTAGGTCTGTAATCGAGTGACCAGAGAGATTGAAGTGTTCTCCAACTGGTTTTTGAATGTTATAATTCTTGATATCTGATTTGTGTCCATTTATTCTTTAACATAGAGACTGTCCAGTTTGGCCAATGTACATGGCAGAGGGGCAGAGCTGGCACATGATGGCATATATCATATTGGTAGATGTTCAGGTGAATGAGCCTCTGATAGTGTGGCTGATGTGATTAGGCCCTATGATGATGTCCCCTGAATAGATATGTGGACACAGTTGGCAAAGGGTTATGTTGTTAGTCTCTAAGGTGCCACAAGTCCTCCTTTTCTTTTTGCGGATACAGACTAACACAGCTGCTACTCAGAAAGGTATTTATATGTTCTCTGCCAACATGGTGTCTAAGCTGCTGAAGAACTTCGGAGGAAATGAACGCAAGCAAGACTGATTTTCCCTAATGCAGAGAAGTTAATGTCAAATCCATGTACAACAGAAGTTACAAAATCCCAATCCTCTGTACTAGATCCCACCCCATTCAATTTTGGGGAACAGAAACATATAATAATAAAAAGAAATATGGAAAAAGTAACCAATAAATGTTTGCAAATCTCAGAAATGTTTGCAACAAGTTTGTTTGTGTTTTCGACAAAGGTTCAGACTGAAAAGGGTGAGGACTATTTTTATCTGAACTAATTTTACCAGTCCTACACATTTCTCCTTTTTAATGGTCTTTGATTCTGTAACAGTTATTATTGTGGGGTTTTGTTATTGATTTTTGTTTAGAGGGCGTTTGGAATTGTCACAATATTTGTGAATAGAACAGTGATATTCATATTGCACCTATAATTTTCATTGTTACAAATTAGCTTATCATCACTTTTGTGAAAGTTCAAGTATTAATGACTGTAAAAATGGTATCTTCCTACTCATTTGCTCTCTGTGTATTTGGAGTAATATCTACTGACTATTGACAAAGTCGTTTTTATCGACTTTATACTCTTGCTGGCACTGCAGATCAAATATAGCTAAGAGTGAAAAGAATTATATTTTTCTGCATCATCTAAAGAATTGCTTACTAAATTCCATTTATTTAAACCTGCACAAACCAAAGCAAAGCTAATGGGCTTGCACAGATGTCACGGAAACCATAAACTCTTTAGTAGGAATGGCACAGGTGTAACTGAGGGACGTCTTCGGTATGAGAGACTTTGGCCACTGTCGGAAGACAGGATACTGGGCTAGATGGACCTTTAGTCTGACCCAGTATGGCCATTCTTATGTTCTTATATTACTGGTGCTGATTTGCAACCACAAAAGAAGCTAGCTTGATTCTCAGATCCCACATTAGCTTTACAGGGCAAAAAGTTTAAAACAAAACAAAACATCTTTTTACTTTAAAATGCAACATGGCAATGACTGTGAAACCTCACAATACCATATTTACAATTAGTGTTCAGAACTGCTCTTTAAGTGACCCAATATGGTTCTGAAAAGTCCATTTTTAAAGGGATAATTGGGAAAAAAAGACAAATGCATTACAAAAACGATTACTAGGTTTCCATGAATTATACTGTACTTTCTGAAGTATGCATTATAGTGAAACCTTTGTAATTCACTCTTTTTATATGCATGACAGTCTTTGTTCAGTGTATATAGTGTAAGGGGACTGTTGCCCCCTTACTAACATTCAGTGGGGGTGTTTTAGTTGCTAGGTCCCAGTACTAAAAAGGGAGAAGGGTCAATGGGGAATCAGCACCCTGAGACTGACAGCCCCCAGGAACAATGGGGAGAGGCCAATGCTCCAGGTCAGCCTGAATGACAAGGCGGGCAGGCTAATTAGAGAGTCAGGAGGCCAAGGAGGTCCCGTCCTCCGTGTGAGCTGGAATTGCCTGGGTCAGACAGAGTGGGCCCAAGCTGAGCTGGGCAGCAGAGACGTGCCAGATCCACAGGTACCAGAAAAGCAGCCCAGAGAGAGCAGACCCTGTCCTGGGAGCAGAGCTGCAGCCCCAAAGCTAGAGGCACAGCCCAGAGAGAGCAGACTTGCTCTGGGAGCAGAGCTGCAGCAACCAGAGCCAGAGGGGCCAGAAAAGCAGCCCACGAAGCAGGTCAGTGCTGAGAGCAGAGTCACAGAAGCAGCCTGCAAAGCAGACCTGTCCTGGGAGCAGAGCTGCAGCAACCAGAGCCAGAGGGGCCAAAGAAGCAGCCCAGGGAGCTGGAGGCAGAGCAGCAGCAGCAGCAGTGCAGAGACAGAGTGGTGCAGCTGGGGCTGGAGCCGTCCGGAGCTGGGTGCAGTGAGTGGCTGGAGAGACCGAGGGGGACCCTGGTCAGCAGGCCCAGCACAGGGAGATGCCTCAGCCAAGAGGCTCTGCAGGCCAGGCTGGGATCGTAACCCCGACAGGGCGGGGTCGACACTGGGCAGAAGGGTCCTGCCACTTAGAGCCTGAGAGCATGTGGCCACCACCAGAGCAAGTGTCCAACCCACAGCATCCCTGCAGCACAGCCAGGACCCGAAAAGGAGGCCTGGGACTTACAGGAACAGACTGTGAACTGCCCTGACGTTCTAGAGATGCTGTTCGTGATGTTCCCTGCCACAGAACGGGGTGACGTGTTTCCTTTAACCTTTCCCATTTTTCCTTATTCTTTTTTAAAATTAATTGTTGATTAAATAACTTGCATTTGCTTTAACTTGTATGTAATGGTCAGTGGGTCAGAGAAGTGCCCAGTGCAGAGAGTACCCCGGAGTGGGGACACCCTAGCCCCTGTCCTAGGTGACCACAGCAGGGTTGGGGGTCAAGCCCCCCAGGAATCCTGAGCTCAGCCTTGTTGGGGTTACGAGGACCCTGCCAGACAGGAGAGTGGAAGGGGAGTCCCCAAAGGCAGGGAGGCCACTGGGTAAAGGAAGTGGGAGCGAGGACTCAGATCCTTTCGCTAGCCCACTTCACTGGAGTAGTGTAGAAGCCAGGAAAGTTCCCCACAAGAGCGGGACTATTCCCCCACTTACAATAGCATATTTGACATAGGACTGTCAATGCACTATGAAACCTTAAACCTCACTTAAACAAATCTCCCCTTCTCATCCTCCTCCCCCCAAAAATCAAGTCATAGAATATCAGGGTTGGTAGGGACCAGTCATCTAGCCCAACCCCCTTCTCAAAGCAGGGCCAACCCCCAATTTTTACTCCAGATCCCTAAATGGTCCCCTCAAGGATTGAGCTCACAACCCTAGGTTTAGCAGGCCAATGCTCAAACCACTGAGCTATTCCTCCCCCAGCAGCAACCTCTTTAGCCCTTATCAATATGCTGGTAGCACAGTGTACAAATCATATACATACTAAAGTTGCAAAGTGAAATTCCAGAGCTCTTACTTCAGCAAATACAATGCTCTACAGCACACGTACATTGGATAAATAACACATTGTAAAAACATTTTTTGATCTACAGAGTACGTCTGGGAAAGTGTCCATATGAACTGCTGGAATGTGTCTGATGTGGCAACTGTCTCCATTTTTTTTTTTTTTGGCCGTGGGCAAATGAAAGCAGTTGACTTTTTAAATACCTGATTATATTCTAAGGCATAAAAGCCAGATCAAGGCAAGAAGTAGAAAAGACCAAGAGGCGGTTCTATCATGCAGGAGGTCAAAGTAGATTATCATAATTGTCTCTTCTGTCCTTTAAAAAAATCTATAAATCTAATTGAAACCAAATAATCTACTGCCATAGTTTTGCATCTCATAAAACACTATGTCATACTGCACCATCACAGGGATTGAATACTTACTAAAAGATATTACAGTGTTGCCAACGCTCATGATTTCTCAAGAGTATCAAAAATAAATCTGTTAGTCTTTAAGGTACCACCAGACTCCTTGTTGTTTTTGTGGATACAGACTAACACGGCTACCCCGTGATACTTGACATTAGTAGGTGTTTTTCTTAAATCCCCAACTCCTATAGGTAAGTGAGTACAGGAGAATCTGAGCTCTCATCTCACAACCGATTTCAAACCTTTATGGGTGCAGAGAAAAGCCTGGAAACCTGCAATGAGGCCACTCTAAAGGCTCTGAAACCAGAAGAGAAATAAAAAGAATCCAAAATTTATTTTTTTTTTTAAAAAAACCCTCATTGTTTGGAGTGGGGGCTTGATTCATGATTTTTGAACACTTGGGGTTGGCAGTATTGGAGATAATATATGTACATATGGTTGTGATCACTTTATGGCAATTGCCAGAGGGCAGAGGGGTACATAGGATACAGAGATCCCCAAAAGGTTCACAAAAGACTATCATGCAAGGTCTCTAATAACAGTCTGTGTCACATTGGTCATCAAAGTCATTGCAAGATGTATGGATGGAAAATGTGAGGAGTTATGTATATATACTGAAAACTATGCTATCTAGCTCTGTGAGTTAAGGCACGTCACTCCAAGGTAATCCACATACTCCTAGCAGGCAGGAAGGAAATAGACACTTATCTCATGCTGGCTGGTAATATGCAAATTGAGTATTACATCATTTACAATTAATGCCAATTTACAATCTGAGCATGATGCTGATCAACAGATTGCAGGGGCTGGAGGAAATAATAAAATCAGCAGGAGTTACTCTGTTTAAAGGTGAGACAATGAATTTTTTAAACTATATCTGGGGTACAGATAAGGCTTGAGTATTCCTTCAGTTTCTGAGGACAAGCTGCCAGCAGGCTTGTTTTTTTCCAGATGGGGTCTCAACCAAATTGGTTGAAAATGCTGGGGGAGAAAACCTGGTGTAAGTTATCTTGTAGGAGATGCGGGAAGGCCTTGTTAATTAAGTTTAGTCTCTAGAAAGTATGTTATGATTTTGTTTTACATGTAACCATTTGTTTTCAATATTCTTACTCACTGTCACTTGAAATATTTGTTCTTTGATAATAAACTGATTCTTGTTTCCACTATTTATATATGCTGTGTGTTCAGCAAAGTGGGGATCCTGAGCTGAAATTTACAAGTTGGTGTGTATTATTTCTTTGAGAAAAGCAGATCTAAGACTTCTGAGAGTGTTCAGTGGAACTATCAGAGGAGTGAAGTTCTGGAACAGCCTTCCAAGGGGAAAAGTTGGGGCAAAAAACCTACCGGTAACTTGTTCTAAGACTGAGCTTGATAAGTTTATGGAAGGGAAGCTATGATGAAATTGCCTACAATGGCATATGACCTATCCAAGACTGCTATTAGCACATATCTCCAATGACTGGAGATGGGACACTACAGGGGGAGGGCCCTGAGTTACTAGGGAAAATTCTTTCCCAGTTATCTGGCTGGTGTGTCTCATACACCTGCTCAGAGCCTAACAACTGATTGCCATATTTGGGTCCAGGAAGGAATTTTCCACTAGGTTATATTGACAGAGACCCTGGGTGTGATGGGGGTTCCACTTTCTTCTGCAATGCAGGCTACAGGTCACTTGCTGGTTTGAACTAGAGTAAATGGTGGATTCTCTGTAACTTGACATCTTTAATTTGAGGACTTCAGTAACACAACCAGGGGTTATGGTCCTACTACAAGAGCAGCTGGGTGAGGTTCTGGGAATTGCAATGTGAAGGAGGTTAAACTAGATGAGCACAATGGTCTCTTCTGGCCTTAAAAGTCCATGAGAGGCAGAGTACTCCTAAGGACACTCAGAGGACTGAGGGGTTGGCATGTGCCTGGCACTAACCTGTACAGAGAGAACAAGGCCTGTGAAGGCTGGAAGCTAGTGCTTGTGTTGCCAGAGGTCGTTTCAGGGAGCTGGATATGATCTAACTCTCGCAGGAGTCTTCTTTTTTGCACATACACCATGAGCCCCTGGTCCTATCTAATCCTATAATGAGCCAGGCACATACTCCCAGAGACATTCCTCCATGCCACTGTCAGATTACTTTCACACATCTTGCCTTTTGGGAAAAGAAAATGACTAGCGTCCCAAAAAGTAGATAACTCTGTTCTCAAAAGTACACATTAGACTAACCACCTACCAAACTGGGTTTAGAAATTAACTGGATTTGGATTATAATTATTATCAATCATTTATTAGAGTGGTGCCTAAGGACCAATCAAGAATGGGGCCCCTCTGCGCTAGCTATACAACCAGACATGAAGACAGTCCCTGCCCCGGAGGTGCTTACAGTCTAAATAGGCCAGGCAGAGAGAGGGTGGGGGAAGGAGGATAGCACACAAGCAGAGTGAACTATGTGACAGCAGCAAACGTCATGTTAGTTCCACAGTTTTTGTTTCTTTTTGGGTGGGGGGTATTTAGGAGAGGCTGGACTAGGAAAGAAAAGCGAAGGGAGAGGGGATAGTGAAGGGGAAATGGGAGTGAGAGAGGGCAGGGGAGAAGAGTGAAGTGAAACTCAGATGAAGACACTACACGAGAGGGGGTGGAGGAGGGAGGCACAAACAGCCAATCATCCCAGGGCAGAACTGTAGAAAGTTCTCTGAATGTCCAAAGGTCTTCACTTTGGCTCTTTCTGTAGATGTTCATACTGGCTGGGGAGTCTCTGGCTTGTTCCTCTCAGCATTCTCCGCTCCCCTCCCCCTGCCCAAGGCCACATGGCACGTGGGAGGTGAGCCATCAACTGTGACCAGAGTGGTCTCCCCTGCACAATTCTAGATCCAGTGGAAGTGTGGGGGCAAGAGTGGCCCCAGCTGGGGCCTAGTTTACTCCTTTCCCCTTAGTGCAGCAGTCCCTGCATTGGCTGCTTCTGCAGCTGCTCTTACCAGCTGGAGTTGGTGGTTGTTATTTTGCAAATAATGTCAGTATAAAAGTTAGTGTCAGATGCTTATCAGTTAGCATTTGGACAATGTGTAAAATAGTATACAAATACTGTGGGTTTTTATTATTCTTTAGTTAGTCTGCAACCAAACCAGTATTTTCTAATGTAGCACGACAACTAAATGAAATTCAAACAAACGAACAAGACACTTCACTGATTTTCTTTCACAGAATAGCCACTACCCACTGCAAGGGGAGGATCCCTAAACTTCTCACTTCCCACAGACTGAGAGCCAGGCTTGGAGGAATGATGCTGAGCAATAACTTAGGAAATGGCTACATGGCTATTAAACCCACGGCTCAGGCTCACGGGGATCAGGCTAAGGGGCTGTTTAATTGTTGTGTAGACATTTGACCGTTGGCTGCAGCCAAGCTCTGGGACTCTCCCACCTTGCAGGGTCCTGAACCCTAAGCTCCAGCCCAAGCCTGAACATCTACACTGCAATTAACCAGCCCCTAAGCCTGAGTCAGTTGGCACAGGCCAGCTGTAGGTTTTTAATTGCAATGTAGACATACCCTAAGATGGAGTAATTCCCATGTGCTGCACAAGTCCTGAAACCAGGGGAAGGCTGGACTTAGGACAGAGAGAGTTGAGTTGCAGTATACTCGTAACTGGAACTCATAATTGAGCTTTCCACTCTCTGTACACCTCTGAAGCTCCTCCGTAGGGCCTTCCCTTCCCCTACCCCCACATGCAGCAGATTGATTTGTCTCCTGTTAAGGCTGGCTTGATGCACAGGCAGTTCGCTTAGGTGACTTTCACTCTCCAGAAGAGCTCTATAGATTTTTTGGCTGACTACACCCAAGTCGCTACCTTGAAGGCGCTAATGGCAAACACATCCAAATATCACCATATAGAAAGGGAGTGTTTACGTATTCTAAGTAGGTTCTATATGAGGAATGTGTGACTAAATACAGAGAACATGCAGCTACAAATACAGAAGTAAATAATCTTTAAATAACATTTCACACCAGTTTTGTACTGTAATACCTTTATGGCAAGACTTTTCCCTGCTTTATGTACATGCGGCACCTAGCACAATGAGGCCCCATCCCCTCTTGGTACTACAGTATAAAATATAAATAAAGAACAATAAGTGTGCAACTACAAAAAGCAATGCACACGTAAAAATTCACTGGTAATATATGCTATCTTCAAAACCCACAGCATTCTCTTTTAAATAAATATATTGTTTAAAAATAAAGCATCTTTCCCTCATTTCACACAAACAATGCCAATAGCTAAGTTACCTATGCATTCATGTACTAGTCGATTTTCACATAATGTACTTTTTACTATGTCCAAAAGATGGCAGCACAATGATATACATTCATTAATACTGGTTAATACTAAAGATCAAGTCTATTAGTTGTTAGACTGGCTATACAGTACCATCCCAAACATCCACATGGTATTGGAGACATCAGAAAAATTTGAAAAGCTGGGGTTTGGAATACTTGACGACATAGCGAATATCAAATATAATTATTGTGTTGTAACATGACTTTCAGTTAGAAATTTGACAGGTTTCAGAGTAGCAGCCGTGATAGTCTGTATTCACAAAAAGAAAAGGAGTACTGGTTCCTGTAACCCACCCAGCAATATTGTTAATCTATCCAACTATACTCTTAACCCAGCAGAAGAATCTGCCCTATCTCTGGGCCTCTCCTTTTGCTCCTCCACCCCCACGAACATGATATAGTTCTGTGGTGACCTAGAATCCCATTTTCGATGTTTCCGACTCAAGGAATATTTCCAACACACTTCTGACCAACATATTAACCCACAGAGACCTTCCTACCAACACTACAAAAAGAAGGATTCTGGGTGGACTCCTCCTGAAGGTCGAAACAGCAGACTGGACTTCTACATAGAGTGCTTCCGCCGACGTGCACGGGCTGAAATTGTGGAAAAGCAGCATCACTTAACCCATAACCTCAGCTGTGCAGAACACAATGCCATCCACAGCCTCAGAAATAACTCTAACATCATAATCAAAAAGGCTGACAAAGGAGGTGCTGTCGTCATCATGAATAGGTCGGAGTATGAACAAGAGGCTACTAGGCAGCTCTCCAACACTACTTTCTACAAGCCATTACCCTCTGATCCCACTGAGGGTTACCAAAAGAAACTACAGCATTTGCTCAAGAAACTCCCTGAAAAAGCAAAAGAACAAATCCGCACAGACACACCCCTGGAATCCCGACCTGGGGTATTCTATCTGCTACCCAAGATCCATAAACCTGGAAATCCTGGATGCCCCATCATCTCAGGCATTGGCACTCTGACAGCAGGATTGTCTGGCTATGTAGACTCCCTCATCAGGCCCTACGTTACCAGCACTCCCAGCTATCTTCGAGACACCACTGACTTCCTGAGGAAACTACAATCCATCGGTGATCTTCCTGAAAACACCATCCTAGCCACTATGGATGTAGAAGCCCTCTACACCAACATTCCACACAAAGATGGACTACAAGCCATCAGGAACAGTATCCCCGATAATGTCATGGCTAACCTGGTGGCTGAACTTTGTGACTTTGTCCTCACCCATAACTATTTCACATTTGGGGACAATGTATACCTTCAAATCAGCGGCACTGCAATGGGTATCCTCATGGCCCCACAGTATGCCAACATTTTTATGGCTGACTTAGAACAACGCTTCCTCAGCTCTCGTCCCCTAATGCCCCCACTCTACTTGCGCTACATTGATGACATCTTCATCATCTGGACCCATGGAAAAGAAGCCCTTCAGGAATTCCACCATGATTTCAACAATTTCCATCCCACCCTCAACCTCAGCCTGGACCAGTCCACACAAGAGATCCACTTCCTGGACACTACGGTGCTAATAAGCGATGGTCACATAAACACTACCCTATATTGGAAACCTACTGACCGCTATTCCTACCTACATGCCTCTAGCTTTCATCCAGATCATACCACACGATCCATTGTCTACAGCCAAGCTCTATGATATAACCGCATTTGCTCCAACCCCTCAGACAGAGACAAACACCTACAAGATCTCTATCAAGCATTCTTACAACTACAATACCCACCTGCTGAAGTGAAGAAACAGATTGACAGAGCCAGAAAAGTACCCAGAAGTCACCTACTACAGGACAGGCCCAACAAAGAAAATAACAGAACGCCACTAGCCATCACCTTCAGCCCCCAATTAAAACCTCTCCAACGCATCATCAAGGATCTACAACCTATCCTGAAGGACGACCCATCACTCTCACAGATCTTGGGAGACAGTCCAGTCCTTGCTTACAGACAGCCCCCCAACCTGAAGCAAATACTCACCAGCAACCACACACTACACAACATAACTACTAACCCAGGAACCTATCCTTGCAACAAAGCCCGTTGCCAACTCTGTCCACATATCTATATGGGGACACCATCATAGGGCCTAATCACATCAGCCACACTATCAGAGGCTCGTTCACCTGCGCATCTACCAATGTGATATATGTCATCATGTGCCAGCAATGCCCCTCTGCCATGTACATTGGTCAAACTGGACAGTCTCTACATAAAAGAATAAATGGACACAAATCAGACGTCAAGAATTATAACATTCAAAAACCAGTCGGAGAACACTTCAATCTCTCTGGTCACTCGATTACAGACCTGAGAGTGGCTATCCTTCAACAAAAAAACTTCAAAAACAGACTCCAGCGAGAGACTGCTGATTTGGAATTAATTTGCAAACTGGATACAATTAACTTAGGCTTGAATAGAGACTGGGAGTGGATGAGTCATTACACAAAGTAAAACTATTTCCCCATGTTATTTCTCCCCCTCACCCCCACCCCCCCACTGTTCCTCAGATGTTTTGTTAACTGCTGGAAATGGCCCACCTTGCTTGTCACCATGAAAGGTTTTCCTCCTCCCCACCCCCCGCTGGTGATGGCTCATCTTAAGTGATCACTCTTCTTACAGTGTGTATGATAAAACTCATTGTTTCATGTTCTATGTGTGTGTGTATATAAATCTCCCCACTATATTTTCCACCGAATGCATCCGATGAAGTGAGCTGTAGCTTACGAAAGCTTATGCTCAAATAAATTAGTTAGAAATTTGGTTAACCGTAGATAACCAGCTTTATAATGTAATGATCTTGTAGAGAAAATGCAAAAAAGATAATAAACACCCAGCCTTAAGATGATGTGTATGAAATCAGCAGCAGTATATACAGAGGCACCACATCACAGATGAAGGCAGAAAAACAGTCCTTGTCTATACAACTCTTGTGCAAGCATACTGTGCACCTTTATTGGCACCTCATTACAGAGGGACAGCATAGCAATTCCTGTGTCAGACCAGTCCAGCGCCCAGTAACTTGTCTAATAGTGGTCTGTATCAGCTGCTTCAAAAGGAAGATGCAAAAAAAAAAAAATCTTTAAGGAAGATTAAGCAATAATCTGCATATATGGAGATTTTCTTTTTAAATCTCATCAGTTAGAGGTTGGCTTATACTCCAATGTATGAGAATTTATACCCCTAGAGTTTTACCTTGTCTAGTGTAAATATGGACATTTATTCATTAAAATAAATGTTTAATACTTTTATGAATCCTGCAGAACTCTTCACCTTAGTGGTATTTTGTGGCAATGAGTTCCACAGATGGATCATGTGCTGTGTATTTCCTTGTATCAAATTTAAATTTGTTGCCTTTCAAATTCATTGGATGCCTTTTTAATCTTGTATTATGAAAAATGGGTAAATAGGAGTAGCTGATGTATTATCTCCTTACCAATTATTATTTTCATAGATTCCAAGACCTAAAGGGACTGCTGTGATCATATAGTCTGAGTTCCTGCCTAGCACAGGCCACAGAGCTTCCCTAACTCAATTCCTGTTTGAACTAGAGCTTGATTTAAAAGTTGCTGCTGATGGAGAATCCACTCCAGCCTCAGGTAAACTGTTCCAATGGTTAATTACCCTCATTGTTAAAAATTTGCTTCTTATTTCCAGTCTGAATTTGTCTAACGTCAACTTCCAGCCACTGGTTCTTGTTATACCTTTGCCTGCTAGAGGGAAGAGCCCATTATCAGATATTTGATTTCCATGTAGGTACCTATTTTGTACACTTCAAGTAAATCTCAATTTATTAATCTCATTGTTAGTGACGGGCATGTGGGTAGTCGCACCTAGTGATAAGGGAAGGCATTGGCAGCCAGGAGTCAGAGCCCAGAGCCAGAGATCAGAACTGCGGGTCAGCACTAGGTTACCTGGAGTGAGGTGAGGTAGCAGCAGTAGCAAGGCTGAGTCCAAGACAGCAGCAGACACTATCACAGCTATGGGCAAAAGCTCTAAGTAGCCGCTGAACTGCTGCTGGGCATAACAGCTGGTCTGCTGACTCATCCAACCAGTCAGACAGTGGAGCCAATTAGGCAACCTACTACAGGCCTGCTGTGGTCAACAGGGTGCCTGGAGACTGGCTGTGCTGAAGGCCCTGATTCCTGACACTCTTCTCCAAACTAGAACAATCTAATCTTTTCAATCTCCTCAGATGGAAATCTTTCTATAGTTCTTATTTTTGCTGCCTGTCTCTAGTCCCTTGTATCTGCTACCTTATCTTAGTGGACCTATGCATTAATTCAGCATTGTTTTTCCATTGCTTAAGAAACTCTGATGCTGGATACAGAAGTAAGTCCCCTCCAGTCATCAGTTGGAAGGAAGTTGGCCATGAAACTGGGTCCTGAAAGTCTCTGAACTAAAGGAGGGGGCAGGGTTTGAAGTTGACTTGATAAGGAATGCAGAAGGACACCAACCCACGCCTCCCTGAGACAGGGAGGGAGAAAAATCAAAGAAGGATTCTCCTGCCTTTGAAGACTGTTGTTGCATTTCTAAGCTCAGCGTAGCAGCTCAGTGTGGGAACAAAATGATAACAGGTTATGTATGTAAATCACTGAGATTATTTATTAACACATTCTAGTGCTTGTCACATTTTCAAACATTACACATCAGTGACAGGAACTTTACATTGCTTCTACACATTCAACAATTTATCAAACAAAATTTGGAAATGAGACTGGATGGTATCATTTTAAAAAAAAAATCTTTAAGGTTGAAAATTGTAGTTCAAAAATGCCATAGAAGTAAGGCACTGAAAACTGTCAAGGAACAGAACAAACAATACCATCAGGTCAGATCACACTAGATGTAAGTAAGACAGTTTGCTGGAAAATATAAAGCCAGCATTAAAGGGCAGGGCATTTAGGCGATGGATTTTGGTGAAACCTCTGTTACTGGAATTTATTTCAAGGTCCTGAGCCCTCCCTTCTCCCAGACCAAACAATAGTCAATCCTCAGTTTATAACCACAAAGCACTCACAATACTATAGTCTCATTATATTGGTTTAAGAAAGGGAAAACTATGCATCATCCAACCTGCCCTTTCCAGAATGGCAGTTAAATAGGATTGCAAGCTTTCTGGAGCAGGAGCAATGTATCTTCCTATAAGTTTGTACAGTATCTAGCACATGTTGGGTTCTACTGTAATAATAAATAATGTATCTACTGCACTAGTCTCAAAAGATGCCAAATTACCACATACCACTTCTCCCATAGGATCAGGCCTACTCTGGGCAGTATACAGCATAAGGGCATTAGTTTTTCCAAAAACAATGGATTATGCAGAACAGTTTAAATATGAAAGTAATATGTATGAGTTCAAAGAGCTAACCAGGTGCTGGGAAAGGGTTGATTGTCTGTGGCAAGACTACGGCTAATATGAAACTTAACATTCACCAAAGCAGTAGATATTTGCCAAGCTCCAAAAGTAAAACTAGAGAGAAAACACTTTGAATCACTGGAATGAATGGTATTTAAAAAACAAAAAGTAGGACCTAGAAAATAAGCATTTCAAACTACAGTAAGAGTAAGGCACTGAACATCTGAGAATTAATTATCTTTCATATAGGATAATCTGCAGGAATTGTACCAGAAATAATTCTTTTGCAATTTTGTTCAAATGAAATAAAATAAAATAAAATACATACATGTCACAGAAACCTGAGGCCTAGACAGATTGACTGGAACACTGTCCTGTCTCAATAGTGAGCAAAATAAAACAGCAAATGCAGTTTGGAAGTGAATGGATACCTTCTTGTAGTTAAACCTGATAAAGGATCTCTAGTCAGTATACTGCCAGAAAAGGATTACCAGAAAAAAAGTCAGTAATAAAATTAATACATCTAAGATTTAAAAAAAAAAAAAGTAAAAGGTAGTAACACTGTGCAGAAAAATCAACTCAGGAGTGTAAGGTAAAAAAACAGGTTCAAATCAATTTATTGATCAAAAGTAGAAATCAGCATAATACAGAATGGTCAGTACATTACCACGCTGGAGAAGAGTCTTTCAGCAGTTACATCTTCACTCTGTTCCAAATTAAGAGCTCAGTTTTGCTCATATTTATATATCCCTTTGTTTATGAGAGGTAGACAGTTTTTTTAGATTTTATATATCACATTTGTAGAAACATCCTGGAGGTGAATGCATGGCTCCATGGGTGATATTGTCAGCAAGCTTCAGTTTCCTTGACCATGGGATGTTGTTCCAAGGTGAAGGACTGCAGAGCAGAGATGGGGTCCACCAATCAAGGAAGGGGAAAAGTATCTTCAGATACAGACTAGCTAACCTAGGGAGGCGGGCTTTAAACTAGGTTCGACAGGGGCAGGAGACAAAAACCCACAGAGCTAGCAGATCCAGCAACTCTGATGTATTCCATGCAGGAGCACGTTTGCTGCAGGGAGCTGACCTGGTCAGCTGAGAAGATGCGATGTGAGCTGTCCATGCCAAGCAAAAAGGAAGTGGAATTTCAAAGACTCCTGGACCTTTAAACGGGGAGGGGCACATGACAGTGAACCTGACTGCAGAGCAGCAGAGTTCAAACTGGTGACCAGAGTAGTCATGATGGGCATTGTGGGACACCTCCTGGAGGCCTTTTAGGGCAACATAAGCAATGCAATATCTACATTGACACTGCGTCGCTCTAACTACGCCGCAAAAAGCTCTATGCCTCTCATCGAGGTGGTTTTATTATGTCAGCATATCAGGAGAGTTAAATTGGCGGGAGGAGCATTGTGGTGTGTATACCTCCACTGTTTTGTGTATGAAAGCTGACTTTTGTCAACAAGACTGTGTACTGTAGATATGGCCTAACTCTCTTTCTCTAGCCCTTAGATTCTGTTCCTGCATACTACTCTGCATGGGTAAACCCTTATACTTGTGTGGAGCCCTGTCACAGGGTCCCTGCAGGCTTTCTCCCTCTTGAGCCTATGCCCTGTGTTTAGGCTGGTATAATAAAGAATCTTCCACGACTTCTTTTACTGGATCACCCAAGTGTCTTTATTTACAGCGATCGTGCCATTCCCAGATCCCCCAACAGCTAGTGCCCCACAGACCCTCCCCAGGGTCTCCTGGCTTTTGAGACTTCCTTCTTTGGTAAGGAGACAGCAATACCACCCTCCTGTCTCCTCCCAGGCTAGCCTCCCCACTGAGCTTTGCCCAGGGCTTTTATAGCCCTCTCATGCCTCAGCCCGGCTGTCACTACTTAGCTCAGCATGTTCCTCTGAGCCAGCCCTCATTAGGGCTTACAGCTGGGCTCCCTGCTGAGTACCTGCGATCTCTACACCTGGCCTATGAGAATGAAAAGGGCTTTATGAGGAAAGTTAGCAGACATTGACATTATGTGTCCAGATAGAGAAGAAAAATAGGTGTTTTAAAAGCACATACATTTAGAAAAAACCCTGTCCTCCTGCATGACAGTTCATTTTGTTGCTACAAGATTCTACAGAACTGGCTCATTCCATCTTCATTTTTAAATTGGACTGTGGAATCAAAAACATTTTGAGCCCGTAAAAAAACAGTCCTGATGAAGGGGATTATTGAGGCGGGAGACAAAGTACAATTGCCTATACATTTTATACAAGAAAGTCAACTGTATTGATGCCATAATCCTCTACACAATAAACAAGCAGTTAGTTCTTCCAGACAAGGATACCAGCCATCAGGATCAAAGTCATTTTAAAGATCACAAAAGAAAACATTGGTTTCAGAGTAGCAGCCGTGTTAGTCTGTATTCGCAAAAAGAAAGGGAGTACTTGTGGCACCTTAGAGACTAACAAATTTATTAGAGCATAAGCTTTCGTGAGCTACAGCTCACTTCATCGGATGCAAAAGAAAACATTGTTTGTGTTGATTTAATATTGCCAGACTGTAGCAGTACTTATGGAAAGGAAGGCAGGCTTTTGTTCCTGTTAGCAGTACTGTGTTTTCCCCTTGTTGACAGATAGCTTAGGCTAATGTGTCTGGGTAATTTTAAAAAGCCTTAATCTTTTTTAAATTACTTGCAATGGATGTCAACAGCGAAGGGGAGAATTTATTTTGTCTTCTATTTCTGTCAGGAGCAGCTGTTGCAGAGATTATTTTAAATTGTTAGAAATCCTAATAGATTTTTTTATGAATATTTCTCTTGTTCCTGAAAAATTATCTTACAAAGAAAAGCTATGGAACTCACTGCCAGATTTAATAACGACAACTAACCTCACAGCATTCAGAGCATATTTCTCCTCCCAGAATTGTCAGTAGATCTCTTCTGTTATATCTAGGCAGTCCAGCATGGCCATTTTCACATGGGCATAGTCGTGTACCGCCATCGAGTTGAGCCCCCAGTACACAGCCTGTGCTGTTTTCTTTAAGGGGCCAACGGGATATTCTCTTGCTCAGGCGGCCACTGGGCCACCACCGCCACCTGCTCAAACATCATGAGACAGGCCTCTGGGGCACTCATGAGACTCACTCACTGCTGATGTCACTAGGACCAGGCCCAAAGGCCATGGAGGCAGACAACCAGCAGGCTTCAGAAGCTGTATCAGAGTCACCACTTGCTGGACCAGCCATTGTTGCTGCTCTTGTTGCTATGTGCTTAGTTCCTCGCGCTGTTGGGCCACTATCTGTTGGAAGAGGTGCTGCTGAATGGCCTGCTGCTGCCACTGGTTTTCTGCCATCCATTTTAACATGTGCTCCTGATAGGCATTGCCATAAAAATCACCAAACCAAACCCTTAACATTGGGTTAAAGACCCAGGTCACTCATGCCTCCCCCTTTCTATGGCCTGCTAAACCCAGGGTTGTGAGTTCAATCCTTGAGGGGGCCATTTAGGGATCTGGGGCAAATATTGGGGCTTGATCCTGCTTTGAGCAGGGGGTTGGACTAGATGACCTCCTGAGGTCCTTCCAACCCTGATATTCTATGATTCAAATACTTGCAAAGCTGCTATAAAAAGATGGAGAAAAATTGTTCTCTCTAGCCACAGAGGGCAGGACAAGAGGCTATGGGTTCAAACTACAGCATAGCACATTTAGATTAAATCCCAAGAAAAACTTCCTAACTGTAAGAACAGTAGGACAATGGAACAGACTGCCTTGGGAAGCTGTGGAAGTTCCTTCACTGGAGGTTTTCAAAAGGAGGCTGAATAGCCATCTGTGTTGGATGATTTAAATACAACAAATCCTGCATATTGGCAGGGGGTTAAACTACATAACCCTTGCAGTCCCTGCCAGCCCTATGCGTCTATAAATACAACATCAAAAGTAATAACCAAAATGAATCACAGTTGTGAAAAGCTATAAAACAGTCTAACATTTTAGAGATTTTGTTTAGATTTGTTCAATATTATAATATAAATTTTGAGTAACAATATGTACTTAACTAATTATAATTTTGCAGGAACAAATGATGATTATGCTCTTTATTTAGATAATAACTTTGTGGTGGTTCTTGTTTATAAAGTAGTACTTTGGACTAAAATTTAGAGACTGAAATTTGAGGAATTTATTAGCCTAGGATATAGTTACTTCTGTATTAATGGGAAGCATCATCAAGAAGCTGTAAAAAATAATTGTGATATGCTCAACTATCTCCCAACCCTGTCCCTTACCCAATCCCCATTATGTTCTCTTCTCAGCTCATCCTTGGTCTTGAGGAAGGTTTAGTCCTTGTACACAAAAACCATCAGTTAGGTTGTATGTTTACTACATTTCATATATATTTGCATGTGATTAATATATTACATTAAAAAACATTAAAAGAATTAACATTAAGGTTACAAAATCAAGCCCTCAGAAGTTGGAAAATGCCAGAAATAAGGTTGTCCGGGCAACTTTCCATCAGCCCCTTTGTGTGCATGCATTATGGTACAGTCTTTAGTATGTGAACCTGTAATTATTTTTTCCGCAGGACCCCTGTCTCATTAAGTGAATCAGTAGTTATTCAGATTTTTTTTATCCTCCTTATTCAATGTATGGTCTCATGCCTTATTTACCATACACCATCCTAACTAAGTACTAAATATAAAGTTTTTAATTTCCTTCTGCTGTTTCTAGGGTGCTGTGACCATAATATCTCATTGCTTCACAAATATTAATGAAGTCATAATGTAGAGACCACTGTGAGATAGTCTTATCTCTATTTACTGCTGTGAAATTGAGGCACCAACAGAGTAAAGCCAAAAGTGTCCACTAGTTTTGGGTGTTCAACTTGGACACATACTGCCTGATTTTCCAGAATACTTAGCATTTTTGTAGCATTTTATATGTTCAAAGCACAGCTCCAATCAACTTCAGTTGCAATCATGAATGCCCAGCACTTCTGCAAATTTTGCTTCAGTCTTCACTAAAAAAGTTAATTCTGATGAGATTCTTAATGCAATTAATACTAACCATAATAGGGAAAAAACAGCTTAAAGAATATCTACATACATTTGTTATATTCAAGTCAGCAGGACCTGATGAAATTCATCCTAGAGTACTATGGGAACACACCAACTTAAAGAAGCACCAGACCTTGCCAAAACAACAGATGCAAAACCTGCATATCTCCACTACTACGATGATCACCCCCCACATACACAACACACCTTTCAAGATCCATGAGTCCTACCTTGACATGTTGTGATACCTCATCCAGTGCACTAAATGTCCCAATAACAACTATGTGGGTAAAACCAGACTATCACTATACTCTTGAATGAACACACACAGAAAAATGATAGAAGACAAAATCACATCCTTATCACCGGTGGGTGAACACTTTTCACAAATCACTCCATATCTGAACTCTAGATCCTCAACCTCAAAGAAACCTGCCCATCACTTTCAAAAAAAGCCTGGGAGCTTCAATTCATAACCTTACTAGTCACTAAAAAGTGTGGTCTTAATAACGGCTTATTATAACAATCTGTAACCCAGTTACCCCCCCCCCTTTGTGTTTTATGACTACAGGGGTGTTAACAGGCCACTTCACCTTGAACGGTCCCTTAGAATATGTGCTAACTCCATGTGCAGCAGGTATCATAGCCAGGGGTAGGCTGTGCCTTCCCAAAAAGTCGAGCATACCCTGCCCACACTCCACCTCCAGTCCAGGCCCCCGCTGCGTTCCAGCGCTCTGCCTTGGCTGGCCCAGACTGGCTGGCCTACCTCCAACAGGGGTCAGGGTGGCTAGTGCTGGAGCAGGAAGCATGGCTGCCTGGCACAACAGGGCTAGACGCACCACCCAGCTGCCCAAAGCACTGGGGCAGGCCGCGCACACCCAGAGCACTGGGGTTGGGGCCTCGCACCCTGGTCCCCTGGCCCTGGGCCTGTGGGGGGGTACTATAGGCGTTTGTGGGGAGGGGAGCGCCTTGGGTGGGAGGGACAGGGCCGGGGGCTAGCCTCCTGCAATGGCTGGGTCACCAGCTGTCCATGGCTAACTCCTTATGCTAAACTATCTGCTTCATTTTGTACAGTAACTCCTCACTTAACATCCTAGTTATGTTCTTGAAAAATGCAACTTTAAACAAAACGATGTTAAGCAAATCCAATTTCCCCATAAGAATTAATGTAAGGGGGGGGTAGGTTCCAGGGAAATTTTTTTTTGCCAGACAAAAGACATTATATACATATACAGTATAAGTTTTAAATAATTTTAGACAAACCATTTAATACTGCACTCACCAATGATAATTGTGAAGCTTGGTTGAGGCAGAGGTATAGCGGGGTTGGGGCATGGGGGCTTGCCCCACTCTACCCACTGGGCATTCCAGCTGGGGAACGGGTGGAGGCGTGGGGGCTTGCCCACTCCCCGGCTGGAATGTTGGGCAGGCAGAGCGAGGCAAGCCTCTGAGCCCTGACCCCACTCCCCGGCCGGAGCACCAGCTAGGCAGAATGGGGCAGGCCCCTACACCCCAACCCAGTCCCCAGCAGGAGCACCACGTGGGCAGAACGGGGCAAGCCCCCACACCCTGACCTGGTCCCCGGCAGGAGCACCGGGCAGGCAGAGCCAGGGGAGCCAAACAATGTTATAAGGGAACACTGCTGGATTTTAAAGGAGTATGTTCTCTAATAGGTCAGCAATCTAATAGTGAAACAATGTTAACCGGCAGGACATTAAGTGAGGAGTTACTGTATTCAGCTCTGACACTCCGAGTACTTTTCCCAAACCTGAGGAAGTGATTTGTGTAGCTCATAAGCTTCTCTCTTTCCCACCAACAGAAGTTGGTCCAATAAAAGATATTACCTCACCCACCTTGTCTCTCTAATATCCTGGGAGTGACACGGCTACAACAGCACTACATACAATATTTTTGCTAGTATTTTTTCCACTTGATTTTTTTTTTTTGCAGCCCTGTACAAACTGGATGTGTATACTCTCTGATCAGCTTCACTGTCAGTACAGGCTTCAAGCTTCAATCTAAAGCCTATGAGCAAGGATTATAGAATATGGCTCTTCATTTCTGCCAAGTTTTATTTAAGTACTGCAGGATGAGTTCCCTTAATGTTGGAATTCTGCTTCTAATGTCAATTAAGCAGGGTGGAGGAGTGGAAGCTGTAATCTCCAGAAGATGGGTAGTGCTGTAACTGTATATCACTATTGTGGTGGTACTTTGTCTTGAAATAGGGAGCAACCTCTGCAGCTGCTGAGCTTAGGAGACTCAGCAGTCCTACAGGTGGAGAGGCAGATTTAGGCTGGATACAGCCCATAAAAAACTTATTTATGCTGTAAAAAGTTAACCTGAATATATGTAATGGGGAGGGGGAAATGTGGAAAATTCATATTCTAATAGTATTGATTCTGCAAACAAGTTTGAGAATATTATAGATTTTTTTCCCCCAGCTTTTGTCCATCCATCTGGCAGCACCAATTCTTTCAAACTGAGTGTAAGTGGTTTTTACATAATTTGTTCAGCATTGGTGGACTAACTGGATTGGGGATTGGTGCACTATTTTATTTGCCTTTATCATCACTGCCCCTGTGCTTTGCTATATGTTTCTATATACGAATCCTCAGAGATTAGGCACTGGCCTAAAATACAACACCTGGAAACTTCATCTGCTCAAGAAGGTAAGCAAAAATCCCAGTAAAATTCTATTAATTTAGGTACTTATTTTTATCACCAGTGCCATGGTTTATCTTTATTGTGATTGTGCTTGGTTAGTGCAATGTACACCATTTATAAATGTTTCCATTAAGTTAATTTAGATCTAGTTTTATGTGCTAGAGTGTACCTGTGGTACTAACTTAGTCTTGAATAACATTAGTATTGTTCATTCGAAGACAAACTGGGAGCTGTGATAGTCATTGTAACTATCTTACAGCAAAATTTTATATATTTTGTCTTTGCTTGAATTTGATGGTGGATTCAGAAGAACTGTTACTTTTTTTACAGTTCAGACAATAACCAATTTGAACCTCATAGTAAAAATAACTGAACAATAAAATGTTGAGTTTGCGCTTTTCTAAGAAATGCCCAGTTGGCAAAAACATGCCACAGAGTGGGGGTGGGGGTGAGGGTGGATTGATTCTAGGACCAGGGTGACTATGGGCATCAACTTCTAGAAACACTAGGGAGGGTTGGAAAATTCTTATTCTTACAGGATTCTCCAGTTTCAACACCTCCCATTAATTATGTAGACTGAACACCTTGTGTTATCTGACCGGCCATATTTTACTCTCCCCCCACTTTAGGGGTAGTATTAAAATAAGAATGTACAATAAAGAAAATATTTTTCACCCCCTTGTCTTTTTTGAAATAGGTATTGTTTAACATATATGAATGTCACAGAATGCAAATATAAAACAAATTACATGCAAAGAAAAAAGAAAGTCAAATAACATATAGGAATAAGCATACAACATAAGGAAAGAATATTTTTACAAAAACATTTGGATATAGGACAAATAGATACTTGGAAGTTTTATATACACTAGAAGTGATTAGCAAAGAGAATGCAAGAAATAGTAAATATGTTAGTGAAGACATACAGACTGTTAGAATCATAGGAAGAACATTATTAGGTTTTCTAGTCCAAATCCATGAAAATCCAGAATTGTTCCACACGGTATATTTTCTGTTGTTTTGGAGGTTTATTTCTAAATGCCAACAGATGAGGCTGCCATTATTTCCCTTAGAACAACACAGAGGAGTCATGATCAGGTGTCATGATCACCCAGCCCTTCCCTTATTGCTAAATGGGAGAGGGGCTAGACTAGATCAAAATTGGATGGGAGACTCTGGGGTCACAGTATGGTAGGGGTTGAGAACCTCTGCCTTGAACTGTCGCACATCTGAATACATCTCACAGTTGGAAATCTTTTCCTGAGATTCAATTTACATTTTGCTTTTCCTAATTTCATCCTAATTATTACTTTATTAATACCTCCAATACTAAATAACACCTCTCCGTCCTTGGTTTTGCACCCTTAAAATATTTTTAGATAGTTATCATGCCTCCAAGCTAAATTTAAATTTATCCTCACAAGTCAATCTCCTGACAATTTTTGTTGTTCTTCTCCGAACTCCTTCCAATCTGTCAATATCTTTCTGGT
The DNA here is from genome assembly GCF_009764565.3 of Dermochelys coriacea. Classification (NCBI taxonomy): domain Eukaryota; kingdom Metazoa; phylum Chordata; order Testudines; family Dermochelyidae; genus Dermochelys; species Dermochelys coriacea. The sequence goes on from NC_050072.1 coordinate 41,827,266, forward strand.
ATGGCAGTATGCCTTTACATCTTTCAGCATTCCTGCTTCCCAAATGTCTCTTTCCCAGTGAATCTGTGTTTTGGATTATTTGCTCTAACTATATGAAAGTTGCATTTTCCAGGTTGATTCCCATTTTGTTATTTTTCTGCTAGTGTTTCTAATCTTAGTTGGTATATTTGTATTACTTCTCCATCCTCACTGGTATTTGCAACTCCTCCCAGTTTAGCATCACCTGTGAATTTCATTAATGTGATATTTACTGCCTCTTTCAGATTATTTTTATTAAGTAATATTGGTACTAATATCAATCACTGCAGCTCCCCACTAGAATAAATACATATTTACCATTTATAGAGTGCTTTTTTGTCCTTAGATCTCAACACACTTTATAAAAGTATGTTTATCTCCATTTTACAGGCCAGGAAACTAAGGCACAGAAAGGTTAGGGGTGAAATTTTCAAAAGAGATATTAATTTTTGGGTGCTTCAGTTTTTGGCTGCTCAGGTTTAGACATCTCAAGCTTAAATTTTTATATTAAACAGGGAATGAGAGCACTAAAGATGGGAACGTACAAATTGAGGCATCCCAAATTAGAAGACAAGTAAAACATTTTAAAATGTGGGCCTGTTTGCAGTTACCTTTCGGTGTTTGGCACCCCCTTGTGACAAAACTAGATGACACACCAAGCCTGACTTGGTTTCCCTCCTCCTTCTGCTCTGATGGACCCATCACCTTCTAGTCTACTTGTTGGTCTTTTGTCACAATGTCAGCCTTTCAGGTGGGCTGTTGATAGTTCTTTATGCTAGAGTCCAATACTTCAGGAAGCCACTCACTATAGATGACGGCATATAGTGCCTGTCCTCTTTGCATATTGCCTGCTTGTTCAAAGCCTTCATAAACCTTGTTGGGTTTGGTAGGGGAACTCAAGCTGGCTCACTCTTTGTGTTTCAGGCCAGGGACCAGGTATAATGCAGTTGGAATCAATCTCTCTCAATCTCATACTGTCTCTCTGACTTGCTTTCTACCACAATCCTCTTGTAAGCCATTCCTCAGATTCACACATTGTGGTCCTCTCCTCCAGAGGCTCTGGTTTCCTGGGTGACTTTTCAACAGTCTGCTGCCAAGCCTCTGCTTCCAATGGCTCCTCAGCCTCTCTGGTACTCATTGGGTTATATGTCAAATCATCCTTATGGCTTCTCTCTTTAAAGCCAGAGTTCCCCTCACCCTTCCTCCTGGAGCTGGGGTTATGGTTAAAGCTGTCAGTATCTCCCTCCTCCAGACAGGCACCTCCTCCAGTCCCCCTTTTGGAGCCAGAGTTGTATTTCAAAGACATCCTCTAAATTTCTTCTTCAGGCAGGATTCACCCAGCTCTTCTCCTTGTAGCTGAACTTTTAACTTGGGCCAGCTGTAGGCCTTAATCTACAGTGAGATGTGTTAACCAGCTTCTCCTTCAGTTGGCCCTTCCCCCCGCCACAACTAGTGCCTGTCCAGAAGGCTCAATAGACCAGCTTTCTCTTGCAGATACCCACCTTGCTATGAGGAAGGAGGCAGCATACATCCTGGTCCCCTTCCTGAAGCTCATCTCAATTGGCAGAGGGGTGGCTTGCCCTGACCACTCTGCAAGGCTCTTGTTTTTGTGCCTTTAAAGAGACAGTAATGGGATTACTCCCAAACATTACATATTCCCAGGACCATTGCCTCTCTCCCAATATCTCCTCAGTCTTTGTACACCAGAGCCATGCCACATGTCAGGGGTGGACTGACCCTTAAGCACTGCTACCCTAAGGGAGCAGATCACCCCATTACATGACCTAAGTGATTTATCAAAGGTCACACACCAAATCAATAACAGAAAACAGAATCCTGGGGCAAAATCCTCATCTGGTGTAAAATGCCATAGCCTCACTGAATTCAATTGAGCAATGACAATTTCCCAGCAGAGAATCTGACTGTGCTGGTCTGCTAATTCTCAGTCCATGCCTTATCTTCTGGTCCATGCCACCATTAGACACTTGTCTTCTACTCAGTACGGAGTTGTTTCTCACTTCCGTCTACATGGTTTTAAATAACCCAACTTTTATAAAACATAGTTACATATATTGTACATTTTAATAGCCCACTTCTACAAAGGTTGAGTGAATACCAATTTCCCTCCTTTATTTTGTCATTTCGAGAGCCTGCACTTACAACTTTTGAAACAAGGCTTAACACAAAGTATATGTAACCCCCAAGAAGATTACATAGATTCCTGGGGCTCTGTCTGCTGGCAGCTCAGGGAGAGGCGCACTGGCCCTGGTAGGGAGGGGGAGCCAAGGCAGACTCAGAGTCCACCCAGCAACCAATAGGGAGTGAGAGGCCCTCCCAGGGAGAAGCCATTTAGTAGTCAGTCTGGAGCAAGTCAAGAAAAGGGCAGGACTGGCTGTGTGGGGAGCTGGTGAGTCCCAGGCCTGCATGCAGGGTTCCCCCTGAGAACAGGCCTCTAGGGACCTGACAGCAGATCCCTCAGCTGGGTTTTTTCCTTCCCCACTGATGATTCCCAATTTGTAGCATTTGCTGGGAAACTTCCCAGCCAGGTTGAGTTCTCCCTCCAGCTCCCTAGGTGAGACCAGTCATCACATGGTCAGCTCTGCTCTGTCTGCTAGTCCAGGGAAGCTGCCTGCTAAGTGTGTGACTGGAGGCTGGACTAGGAGGCTACCATTTGGATGTTAGTGTAGTTGTGTAATCTACACCTTGAGCCCTGCACCCCTTTGGGGTGAGGAGAAATCCTGGGATCGATGCAGCCTGATTGCTGCCTGAGGAGGATCCCTGCCAGCAGGGAGCAGCCCATCTGCAGTGACTGAGGAGTCCAGAGTCATCTTCGAACCTGAGGAGCATTTATGGAGTTTGTGAGTGCACCATCGTTTAGGTAAAAAGAAAAGGAGTACTTGTGGCACCTTAGAGACTAACAAATTTATTAGAGCATAAGCTTTCGTGAGCTACAGCTCACTTCATCGGATGCATTTGGTGGAAAAAACAGAGGAGAGATTTATATACACACACACAGAGAACATGAAACAATGGGTTTATCATACACACTGTAAGGAGAGTGATCACTTAAGATAAGCCATCACCAACAGCAGGGGGGGGAAAGGAGGAAAACCTTTCATGGTGACAAGCAGGTAGGCTAATTCCAGCAGTTAACAAGAATATCAGAGGAACAGTGGGGGGTGGGGTGGGAGGGAGAAATACCATGGGGAAATAGTTTTACTTTGTGTAATGACTCATCCATTCCCAGTCTCTATTCAAGCCTAAGTTAATTGTATCCAGTTTGCAAATTAATTCCAATTCAGCAGTCTCTCGTTGGAGTCTGTTTTTGAAGCTTTTTTGTTGAAGTATAGCCACTCTTAGGTCTGTGATCGAGTGACCAGAGAGATTGAAGTGTTCTCCAACTGGTTTTTGAATGTTATAATTCTTGACGTCTGATTTGTGTCCATTCATTCTTTTACGTAGAGACTGTCCAGTTTGGCCAATGTACATGGCAGAGGGGCATTGCTGGCACATGATGGCATATATCACATTGGTAGATGCGCAGGTGAACGAGCCTCTGATAGTGTGGCTGATGTGATTAGGCCCTATGATGGTATCCCCTGAATAGATATGTGGACACAGTTGGCAACGGGCTTTGTTGCAAGGATAGGTTCCTGGGTTAGTGGTTCTGTTGTGTGGTGTGTGGTTGCTGGTGAGTATTTGCTTCAGATTGGGGGGCTGTCTGTAAGCAAGGACTGGTCTGTCTCCCAAGATCTGAGAGAGCGATGGCTCGTCCTTCAGGATAGGTTGTAGATCCTTGATGATGCGTTGGAGGGGTTTTAGTTGGGGGCTGAAGGTGATGGCTAGTGGCGTTCTGTTGTTTTCTTTGTTGGGCCTGTCCTGTAGTAGGTGACTTCTGGGTACTCTTCTGGCTCTGTCAATCTGTTTCTTCACTTCAGCAGGTGGGTACTGTAGTTGTAGGAATGCATGATAGAGATCTTGTAGGTGTTTGTCTCTGTCTGAGGGGTTGGAGCAAATGCGGTTATATCGTAGCGCTTGGCTGTAGACAATGGATCGAGTGGTATGATCTACAAAAAGAAGGATTCTGGGTGGACTCCTCCTGAAGGTCGAAACAGCAGCCTGGATTTCTACATAGACTGCTTCCGCCGACGTGCACGAGCTGAAATTGTGGAAAAGCAGCATCGCTTACCCCATAACCTCAGCCATGCAGAACACAGTGCCATCCACAGCCTCAGAAACAACTCTAACATCATAATCAAAAAGGCTGACAAAGGAGGTGCTGTCGTCATCATGAATAGGTCAGAGTATGAACAAGAGGCTACTAGGCAGCTCTCCAACACCACTTTCTACAAGCCATTACCCTCTGATCCCACTGAGAGTTACCAAAAGAAACTACAGCATTTGCTCAAGAAACTCCCTGAAAAAGCACAAGAACAAATCCGCACAGACACACCCCTGGAGCCAGGACCTGGGGTATTCTATCTGCTACCCAAGATCCATAAACCTGGAAATCCTGGACGCCCCATCATCTCAGGCATTGGCACCCTAACAGCAGGATTGTCTGGCTATGTAGACTCCCTCCTCAGGCCCGATCCATTGTCTACAGCCAAGCGCTACGATATAACCGCATTTGCTCCAACCCCTCAGACAGAGACAAACACCTACAAGATCTCTATCATGCATTCCTACAACTACAGTACCCACCTGCTGAAGTGAAGAAACAGATTGACAGAGCCAGAAGAGTACCCAGAAGTCACCTACTACAGGACAGGCCCAACAAAGAAAACAACAGAACGCCACTAGCCATCACCTTCAGCCCCCAACTAAAACCCCTCCAACGCATCATCAAGGATCTACAACCTATCCTGAAGGACGAGCCATCGCTCTCTCAGATCTTGGGAGACAGACCAGTCCTTGCTTACAGACAGCCCCCCAATCTGAAGCAAATACTCACCAGCAACCACACACCACACAACAGAACCACTAACCCAGGAACCTATCCTTGCAACAAAGCCCGTTGCCAACTGTGTCCACATATCTATTCAGGGGATACCATCATAGGGCCTAATCACATCAGCCACACTATCAGAGGCTCGTTCACCTGCGCATCTACCAATGTGATATATGCCATCATGTGCCAGCAATGCCCCTCTGCCATGTACATTGGCCAAACTGGACAGTCTCTACGTAAAAGAATGAATGGACACAAATCAGACGTCAAGAATTATAACATTCAAAAACCAGTTGGAGAACACTTCAATCTCTCTGGTCACTCGATCACAGACCTAAGAGTGGCTATACTTCAACAAAAAAGCTTCAAAAACAGACTCCAACGAGAGACTGCTGAATTGGAATTAATTTGCAAACTGGATACAATTAACTTAGGCTTGAATAGAGACTGGGAATGGATGAGTCATTACACAAAGTAAAACTATTTCCCCATGGTATTTCTCCCTCCCACCCCACCCCCCACTGTTCCTCTGATATTCTTGTTAACTGCTGGAATTAGCCTACCTGCTTGTCACCATGAAAGGTTTTCCTCCTTTCCCCCCCCCGCTGTTGGTGATGGCTTATCTTAAGTGATCACTCTCCTTACAGTGTGTATGATAAACCCATTGTTTCATGTTCTCTGTGTGTGTGTATATAAATCTCTCCTCTGTTTTTTCCACCAAATGCATCCGATGAAGTGAGCTGTAGCTCACGAAAGCTTATGCTCTAATAAATTTGTTAGTCTCTAAGGTGCCACAAGTACTCCTTTTCTTTTTGCGAATACAGACTAACACGGCTGCTACTCTGAAACCATCGTTTAGGTAGTTAGTCAGGGAATTTGTTCTGGGGACTCCCTACTCCCTGAACTGTGTCCTCAAGCCAGGGAGTAAGGGTTTAAGGATTTTATAACCTGCTGCATATTACACCTGTGGATGGATTTACCACCTTCTTCCACTTGTGAGTCCTTTGGGCTGTTCTGAACCCAGTCAGCCATGCTGCTAAACCACTGCAGAGAAGAATTTTGTAGTTATAGGACATCAAGGGCCCCAGCAAAGTACGTGTACCAACGGGACACTAATTTTACATTTGCTACATTAAGTCACGGATATTTGCAGTGTGGTCACCGGTGACCCTAAAAATAGTGTTTTACCATGTTATGTTGTATTTGTCTGCAGTTTAATATAATTATTGTGTTGAATACACTTTTATGTGTTTGTGTTATTTCTTGGAAGTCTCCAACTATCTGGCAAGTAAGTGGAGATTACTCTGTAGTTAGAATTTTCCACCCAAGCTGCCCTGGTGACCCTGCCAAGAAGGAGCGAGGGGGATGGAGGCACCACAAAGTAATTTCATAAGAAAGAAAGAAAGAAAGAAAGAAAGAAAGAAAGAAAGAAAGAAAGAAACCACACTGAGTGGGTAGCGGGATCCAAAAGAACCCAGACCTGTCCATCAAAACCTGTAAGCAGATTGGCATTAAGGGGGGTAACCAGGTGGAGAGGGGGTGCTACATATATATACTCATTAACAAAAATATCTTGCTGATTATCTCTTTAATTAAGATCTTGATGAGAGACAGAAAAGCGCTTCAGATCATCTTGGGAATTAAGAATACCAATATTAAACTAAAAAAAAGAAAAGGAGTACTTGTGGCACCTTAGAGACTAACAAATTTATTTGAGCATAAGCTTTCTTGAGCTACAGCTCACTTCATTGGATGCATGCAGTGGAAAATACAGTGGGGAGATTTTATATACACAGAGAACATGAAACAAAGGGTGTTACCATACACACTGTAACCAGAGTGATCAGGTAAGGTGAGCTATTATCAGCAGGAGAGAAAAAAAACCTTTTGTGGTGATAATGAAGGTGGGCCATTTCCAGCAGTTGACAAGAACATGTGAGGAACGGGGTTGGGGGGGAGCGTGAAATAAACATGGGGAAATAGTTTTACCTTGTGTAATTACTCATCCATTCCCAGTCTTTATTCAAGCCTAATTTAATGGTGTCCAGTTTGCAAATTAATTCCAATTCAGCAGTCTCTCGTTGGAATCTATTTTTGAAGTTTTTTTTTGTTGAAGAATTGCCATTTTTAGGTCTGTAATTGAGTGACCAGAGAGTTTGAAGTGTTCTCTGACAGGTTTTTGAATGTTATAATTCTTGATGTCTGATTTGTGTCTATTTATTCTTTTACGTAGAGACTGTCCAGTTTGGCCAATGTACATGGCAGAGGGGCATTGCTGGTACAATTAAACTAGGCATCCAAATATGAACAGACATTCTAATTGCATGTAATAATAAGAAATATATTGGATTTTTTTGCATTAGTTGTAATAGGAATAGCTGATTAATTTTCATCCATCACAAGAAAAAGTAATCTACACTGAAACTCATTCAACAAGAAAAGAGAGGGGGGAAAAAACAGTTACTCACCTTGTCATAACTGTTATTCTTCGAGACGTGTTGTTCATGTCCATTCCAATCAGGTGTGCGCCATGTGCACGCCAGCCAGAAGATTTTTTTATATCAACAAACGGGGGTTCATGTTCCTCTCCCCTGTGCCAGGAAGCCCTCATGCTGTGGGACTTCTGTGTAGAGCACTGGATACACCTGCAGGCATCGTATCTCCTGGGGATACAAAAAGAGCTGGTGGACAGGCTCAGACGATCTTTTCACTGGTCCCTTTGTCCAGACATAGTGATCTGAATCTTCCATCTCTGGGGCTTTCCCCAAATAGACCCGTTTGCCACACAACGCAACAGGAAGTGTCAGCTATTCTGCTCGTTCATGAATCACAGCCCAGGTTCCATCTCGGATGCATTCCTGCTTACATGTGGGGGCTGTCTCCTTTATGCATTTCCGCCGCTTCAGTTGGTCCACAAGGTGCTCCTCAAGATCCACAGGGACCGAGGCCTAGTGATATTGATAGCTCCGGCCTGGCCATGCCAGCACTGGTTCACATCACTCCTGGAAATGTCTGTGGCAACTCCAGTCACCCTACCACTTGTCCCGGACCTAATCACGCAGGACCACAGCCGCCTCCGGCACCCGAACCTTGAGTCGCGACATCTCACAGTGTGGAAACTCCCTGGCTAAATGCCATGGAGCTGTCCTGCTCTGATCAAGTCAGGCAAGTTCTCCTTAGCAGTAGAAAGCCCTCCACAAGGGTGACTACCTTGCCAAGTGGAAGAGGTTCTCCGTCTGGTCAGAGCAGCACCATCAGCCGCTGACGCTCATCTTGGTGCCATTCATACTGGACCACCTCCTCTATCTTAAGCAACAGGCTCTGTCTGTGTCATCAGTAAGGGTCCACATGGCTGCCATCTCTGCCTTTCATCTGGGCACAGACGGCTACTCAGTCTTTGTGAACCCGATGGTCAGCCATTTCCTTAAAGGCCTCAACAGACTTTACCCACAAATGTGACAGCCTATCCCAGCTTGGGACCTTAATCTAGTCCTTTCCAGACTTACAGGTCCACCATTTGAGCCACTGGTGACGTGCTCCCTGCTTTCTCTCTCATACAAGGTGGTGGTGTTTCTGGTGGTGATAATCTCAGCTAGGAGACTGTCAGAGCTCAGGGCCCTTACATCAGAGTCCCCTTACACGGTATGAAGACAAGGTTCAGCTCAGACCTCACCTGGCTTTTCTCCCTAAGGTTGTCTCCCAGTTTCATATCAACAAGGACACCTTCCTCCCAGTGTTCAATCCTAAGCTGCATTCCTGCGGCAGGGAGCAGAGGCTTCACTCATTGGATGTCTGCAGAGTGCTAGCCTTCTATATCGAGAGAATGAAGCTGTTCCAAAAGTCCATCCAGTTATTCATAGCAGTGGCAGACAGGATGAAAGACCTCCCTGTATATCACAACGCATCTCATCATGGATCACGTCACGCATTCAGAAGTGTTATGACTTGGCAAAGGTGCCCGCTTTGCCCGTCACCACACACTCCACCGGGTCTCAGGACTCCTCAGCAGCATTCCTGGCACAGGTCCCCACACAGAAAATCTGCAGGGTGGCAGCGTGGCCCTCTATACACACTTTCATAATGTACTATGCGATCACTCAACAGGACAGAGACGATGCAGCCTTCGGACGAGCTTGTGCTCCAATCAGTGGATAGCTCCGACCCCACCTCCTGAACTTCGGCTTGTGAGTCACCTGATTGGAATGGACATGAACAAGCACTCAAAGAAAAACCGGTTACTCACTTCCTCATAACTGTTGTTCTTAGAGATATGTTGTTCATGTCCATTCCAATACCAACCCTCCTACCCCTCTGTCAGAGCAGCCGGCAAGAAGGAACTGAGGGGGTGGAGGGTTAGCAGGCCTAAATATTGGGCGCCATGAGGGCACGACTCCAGGGAGCACCCAGGCCGACTCTACAGATGCTGTTAAAGGAAAAATCTTCCAGCTGGCGTGCAAGCGGCGTTCAGACACCTGATTGGAATGGACATGAACAAGCACTTGAAGAAGAACCTTTCTTCCTCCTTGTTTTCTTTTTCTTAAAGTTAGTCATATTCTGACAGCAAAGAGTTGCATATAATTTCATAGAGTTTAAGACCAGAAGGGACCATCAGATCATCTAGTCTTACATCCTGTATAACACAGGGCATTAAATATTCAAAAAAATCTCTCTATATTAAGCCAAAAGACTAGTTAGACCAAAGCATTTCAGTCCTCAGGAGACTAAACTGTGTGCCACAGGCAGAGAACAGGAGAGATCAAAGTACCACCAATGACTGAAGACCCTTCCATGGCAGGGAATTGATTAGGTGCGATATGTCCAGATAATCCCAGCAGATGATTCTTACCCTATGCTGCAGAGGAATGCCAAAAACCAAAACAAAACAAAAAAACCAGGGGCCCTGCCAATCTGACCTGGGGGAAAATTTGTTTCTGACCCTAAATCTGGCAGTCACTATGCTCCTTAGCATGTGAACAAGACATATCATCCAGGTATCTGGAAAGAGGGTTCTCTGTACCATCTCGGAACACTGGTTCACCCCCATCTGGTATCCCACCTCCAGCTGTGGCCAATCTTTGAGGCCTCAGCAAAAGGTGGGGAAAAAAAGCCCAGACTACATCTAGCCAATTGTGCATCAGGGCAAAAACAAACAAACAAACAAACCCCACCTCACCCCACCCCACCCTCCTTGACCTCTAGAAGCAACAGGCTGAAGCCTTGAAGCATGATTTGATGTGTCATTATTTGAATGCAGAACTGTAAGTGTTATGAGTTAAATAAATCATCCTCAATGTTTAACTCGAAAAGCTCTTTGCTAGACATCGAGGAGGATAAAAGAAATCTTTTGTTGGAGTTATTTTTTTTTAATCTTTACTGAGGTGAAACTTAGAAGGGGAAGTATTGAAATTGGAAAAAAATGAATTCTTTTTTAAGAACAACTTCTTTCTTTTGGCCTTCTTTTCCAAGATTCAGGTAATTAATCTCCCTCTGTCAGTAGATGATATAAAAGCAACAGTAACTGTACATTAAACAGATTTGGCAGAAGCAAGCGGGGGGGGGGGGGGTATGCTTATTAGAGATACAGAACACTGTAGAGGTTTGGGGAGGAGAATTAGAATAATCAGAATTTAAACATGATAAAATAAATCCCTTAGGAAAACCTAGTTCTTGTACATTATAATCTTCTAAAAATTCAGTTTTTCTATGCATTAAGGGCCCATTGACCACAACGGAAGCAGAATCAGCCTCCAATACACTATCCTGAATGAGCTCTCCAGCAATTGCTTTTCTATTCTCTGTCTGGGCTTCTAAGGCTCCCATTCTCTATTATTGTTAATATTTTAGCTTTTCTGATCAATTACTTTTGAATCAAATTTATTTTTCAAAAGAATCAGAATGACCCATAAATCCTGAATTCCAGAAAAATACTTTTCTGAGGGGGAAAAAAATAGCAGAATCTGTCTGCTTTGTGGTAAGTGCTTTTTCTGCAAGCTGAACAGCCTTCAGTGTAGTGCAAGACAATGGAAAGTGTGATAGGGTGCTGGAATATTAGAGAAACTGTATTGGTACACCAGTCCCGCTTTGAAATTACTGGAGAGTCTGCAGAATTTTTTTCTTCAGAAATACTTCTCTGTGTTTTTGTATTTATATTTAGTAACCAGAAAACTAAAAGAACAAAGGCAGAATGGGAAATAGAATTAAAGGAGGGTAAGACAGTGCCTTTTCAGAGCTAAAAAAGGGTAATTCGTTTAAACCACAAAATTAAAGAAATAAAAAATTCCAAACCACAAAAGAGTCAACTTTCTCCTGGGGACCTTGTGGGAGCTCAGCTTCCTCATGCATTTAGGAGAGGGGAGGTAGCTGGGAAGAGGGGGCATCCCAGCTGATTGGCTGGTCAGAGAGGTACAGCGGAAGCCTATAGGTTCCCACTCTCCCCACCCCCTCACTGAGGGTGCCATTACCTGCCAAAATCAGGTGCAGTTATTTGATAGGGAATACAGTTCCCTGGTAAGCCAGAATTGAAAGTGGAGTTAGGGGAAGGCATCTCCTAAAGAAGCGGGTTGGCGCTCTTACTGTATAGGACACTAAAGAGAAATACCTCTCTTCCCCACCCCATAACCATCAGATGAGGTGGTGAGATTCTAGCAATAGATTAGGACCAGGTGTGGAAGGTGTGAGGCTGATGGCAGCCCTCCATCAGGTGGCACATATTACAAAGAAGGATGACCTGGACTGTATGAGTTATTGCTGGATAGTTCCCAGGTGAGCTAAATTAATTAATGTATGTAAATTAGTAGTAGTCCCACTGAAGTCAATGAAGGTAGACTAGTGTAAAACTGGAGTGAGTTCAGAATCAATACTAAAATATTTAGATGGATGATGTAATTTCCCAGGTCTTGATCCCAGGCTGGGGAGTCTCCAGACAGCTGCCACATCCTGGGCTCCACCCAATGCCTCCTGAAACCAGCTGGGCTGGGAAGCTGCTATATAGCCCTAGCCAAAATACTACTCATGGGAGATTTGATTAGAGGATGGCCCAGCTCCGCTGATTGATCCAACTATGGATCAATAGTTCCTCTTCCTGGCTTCCTTTAAGCCAGGAAGAGGAACAAGGTGGTTTCCTTTTGTGGTATATGGGATCCTGCTTGTACCTGCTTCCTGCATCCAACCTTTCACCCTGAAAAATGAGTTTTGGGGTGTTGCTACAATAATTTGCCTATTGCCCCCTTAATCTGTTCTTCCCAAGGTAAAAAATACCCCAAGCTTGCTATGGAAAATCTAAAGGACATAAATATAACCTTCCAATAAACTAACTGACGCAGGCAATAATCTTTCCAAAACAAAATATCTTTTTATTAAAGTAGCTAGTAATCCCTAACACAATGTATCCTAAAAGTCCTAAACTCCCTGAGACACCAATCTCTTATTGCAAGTTAGGGAGCACTTCAACTACAATAGCATATAGTTCAAATGATAGTAAGTGAAGCAATTTGTTGCAAGTGGCCAGTTTGCAACAAATTGCTGACAGCAGATCTTAAGTTGCTTTGAAGTTTACATAGATAAATTTCAATTAAACACACATATTAAATGCTATACACGATCCTAAACTAGGTTTATACTAAAACTATAATTAAAAGAATATGAAGTTTACTCTAAAAGAAAGCAGCAATAGATTTATAGAAATCTAAAGAAAAGGAGTACTTGTGGTACCGTAGAGACTAACATATTTATTTGAGCATAAGCTTTCGTGAGCTACAGCTCACTTCATCGGATGCATTCAGTGGAAAATACAGTGGAGAGATTTATATACACACACAGAGAACATGAAACAATGGGTTTTATCATACACACTGTAAGGAGAGTGTATATGATAAAACCCATTGTTTCATGTTCTCTGTGTGTTGTATATAAATCTCCCCACTGTATTTTCCACCGAATGTATCCGATGAAGTGAGCGGTAGCTCACGAAAGCTTATGCTCAAATAAATCTGTTAGTCTCTAAGGTGCCACAAGTCCTCCTTTTCTTTTTGCGAATACAGACTAACACAGCTGCTACTCTGAAACCTTTTAGAAATCTAATCGCTGCTGCTGTTCAGCTCCTGGTCAGTCAGTTGTGCTCTGCTCCAGCTTTCTTTTCTCTCTCTCTCTCTCTGCATCAGTTTGTCTTTGGCTTCTCTTGCTGGCTTTCCAGCTCTCCCTGCACAACTCTCTTCTTCTCAGATGCAGCCTCTCGACTCCGAAAATGCTGCTGGCCTTTTATGCTACATTGTAGCTCTGTCTTTATATAGCTTCCTGTTCTTAGCTAGTTACCTCAGTCTCACATGCTCAGTCTTGACCATTACCTCAGAATTCTGATTGACAGCTCTACCTTTAAAACAAGTTGTGATCAGTATGAGTGGTTCTGACCAGCTAGAGCTTAACTGATTGATCTCTCTGTCACCCTTTACTGCACAATCTTGCACATGCTCACTGATGTCCTTTACCTCAGAGCTGTGATTCTGCCAAGCCACACACAAGTGGCTCTTTGCCAGCCCCCCCCCTTTTTTTTTAAGAAATCTTAAGTTCTTACTGAACATGCTCAGGGTCTGCAGTGTCCATCTCGGAGTGGAATGATTTTTGCTATTCAGAATAAAGATCAGAGATACAAAGTAGAGACTGGATTGTTTTCTCTGGTAATAAACCTGTTCCTGCTCTGCTCCTGCCTTACTCCCACCTTCACTCTTGTTTCCACCATGTTCTTGCTCCGTGCTTGATCCATGCCTCACCTCCAATCCTCAGTGACCAGTCCTAGCTCCAACCCTGGTCTCCGAATTCTGACCTTGACTCCGGGTTGATCCTTGACTCTGGCATTTTGTATCTGACCTCGACTCTTGTCCTCTGCTTTGATTCCTGGTTCTGACTCTGACTTGACCCCTGGCTCTGGTAACTGGCAGTGGACTCTGGTGCTTATCCTTGGCTTCATTCCCCACCCTACTCCACCCAGTAGACCTGACTCCTGCTCTGACTACTAGGCAACACTATCTACATCCTGGTCCATAACAGTTTATTTTACCAAAAGCAGCAGAATCTAAGAGTGAATTGAATGGAAAATAGTGGTAGGTGGAAAAACTGTTTTGTATTCTCAATAGAAATGAAGAAAGACAATGCCCAGTGTACTTGCAAACTGCAAAGTTAAAATGTCAGATTTGAAGTACTGATATTCTTTCATTATAGTAACATGAATAAAGCTAAATGGATACAGAAGAGGATGGATCCTAGAATAAAACTAGCTGTGCTGACTTTAAGCCAGTCCTTTCTGTCCCACTCAGCACAGGGAGCATGTCAGGGACAACTTTGGTAAGAAGAAAGCAGAGCTGGACTATGATGAAAGTCAGAGCATTCATATATTTGCTATAATATGCACCGGGGTAAGTTCAGTTCCAATCATTCCTAGGATCAGGGAAGTCATAAAGGTGTCTTAGAGCCATCTTTAGAGTCTACAAAGCTAGACTGAGCATGAACTCATATACACTGATCATTTCAAAAGTAATAATAATAGTGGTAGTGAATGGTTGGTGGATATTTCAGGCCATTAATTTGGGATGATGAAGAAATTTAACTACAGACTGAGTGGGAAATATTATAGGAAGTGATAGAAAACACAGTGGAGGAGGTTATTGGGAAACATAAGCAAACAAGGAAAAGCTGGACAAGCAACAAAACAAGAAAATTACAGGAAAAGTATAAATAAGCCAAGATTGCTGAGAAAGCAGAAATAAAAGAATTATGCAAAGCAGTGAAGAAATCACAAAAATTGGGCATGTCAAAGTTTTGGAAAGAAGAGGATAAACAACTAGAGAAGGCATCAGTAAAACAAGAAATGAAAACAATGTACTAAACCATCCTTGCCATTTCTAAATATTATAGATGACAATATTTCACTCAAAATATTGCTTCCTACACAGAGGAATTCTATATTAGACCTCATCTTGATAGATAAAGAAGAACTGATCACAGAATTAAAAATTATGTGCAAGTGATCATGAATTGTTCCTCTTTGTTAGGTGCAAACAGTAGTATATATGCTTGGTGCTTTTAAAGAGCCAGTTTCACAACGCTGAAAACAATTATGAGTCAGATCAGTTGGGAGAAAGAATTTAAACATGAAAAATTTGAATGACAATTGGGAATTGATTATGAACATTTTGTTGAAGGTCACACTGTTCAGAAACTAAGCTGGTTTAGAGGGTAAGTGAAGGCAACTATAATATATAAATATATGTATATATAATTAGGGCTGTCAAGCGATTAAAAATGAATTGTGGCAATTAAAAAAATTAATTGCACGATTAATCACACTGTTAAACAATAATAGAATGCCATTTAAATATTTTTGGATGTTTTCTACATTTTAAAATATATTGATTTCAATTATAATATAGAATACAAAATGTACAGTGCTCACTTTATATTTATTTGTTATTACAAATATTTGCACTGTAAAAAAAAAAGAAATAGTATTTTTCAATGTACCTAATACAAGTACTATAGTGCAATCTCTTTATGATGAACGTTGAACTTACAAATGTAGAATTATGTACAAAATATAACTGCATTCAAAAATAAAACAATATAAAACTTTAGAGCAGGGGTGGGCAAACTCTTTGGCCCAAGAGCCACATCTGGGTGGAGAAATTGCATGCAGTGCCATGAATGTAGGGCTGGGGCAGAGGAGGGGTGCAGGGTGTACGAGGGGGCTCAGCACAGGGGGTTGGGGTGCAGGAGGGGTGTGGGATGCAGCAGGGGGCTCAGGGCAAGGGGTTGGGGTGCAGGGTGCGGGAAGGGTCTCAGGGCAGGGGGTTGGGGTGCAGGAGGGTTTTAGGGTGCGGCAGGGGGCTCAGGGCAGGGAGTTGGAGTGTGGGGTGCAGGAGGGTTTGGGGTGTGGGCTCCAGCCTGGTGCTGCTTACCTGGAGCAGCTCCAGGGTTGCAGTGGTGCAAACCGGGGCCAGGGCAGGCTCCCTGCCTGCCTGCTCCAGCCCCAGCCCTAGCCCCAGCCCTGCACCACTCCAGGAAGCAGCCATTACCACGTCCCTGCAGCCCCTGGGGAAGGGGGGACAGAGGGCTCCGCACGCTGCTCTCGCCTGTGGATACCTCCCCTGAAGCTCCCATTGGCTGCAGTTCCCCGTTCCCGCCCAATGGGAACCTCGGGGGCGGTACCCACAGGCAAGGGCAGCACATGGAGCCCTCTGACTTCCCCTCGTCCAGGGGCCACAAGAACATGGTGCTGGCTGCTTCTGGGAGTGGTGCGGAATGCATGGCACCATGGGGGTATCAATCCCGTGAGCTGGATCCAAAACCCTGAGAGGTCAGATTCAGCCCGCGGGCCATAGTTTGCCCACCCCTGCTTTAGAGCCTACAATTCCACTCAGTCCTATTTCTTGTTCAGCCAATTGCTCAGACAAACAAGTTTGTTTACATTTGCAGGAGATAATGCTTCTTGTTCACAATGTCACCTGAAAGTGAGAACAGGTGTTCTCATGGCACTGTTGTAGCCGGCATCACAAGATATTTGCATGCCAGATGTGTGAAAGATTCATTTGTCCCTTCATGCTTCAACCACCATTCCAGAGGACATGCATCCATGCTGAGTATGGTTTCTGCTTGATAACAATTCCAAGCAGTGCAGACCAACGTCTGAGTCAGATGCCACCAGCAGAAGGTTGATTTTATTTTTTTGATGGTTCGGGTTCTGTTGTTTCCACAGCGGAGTGTTGCTTTTTTAAGACTTCTGAAAGCATGCTCCACACTTCATCCCTCTCAGATTTTGGAAGGCACTTCAGATTCTTAAATCTTGGGTTGAATGCTATAGCTATCTTTAGAAATCTCACATTGGTACCTTCTTTGCATTTTGTGAAATCTGCAGCGAAAGTGTTCTTAAAATGAACAACATATACTGGTAGTCATCATCTGAGACTGCTATAACATGAAATATATGGCAGAATGCAAATAAAATAGAACTGGAGACACAATTCTTCCCCAAGGAGTTCAGTCACAAATTTAATTGACGCATTTTTTTTAATGAGTGTCATCAGCATGGAAGCATGTCCTCTGGAATGGTGGTCGAAGCATGAAGAAGTGTATTAATGTTTAGCATATCTGGCATGTAAATATCTTGCAATCCTGTCTAAAAAAATCCCATGTGAATGCCCATTCTCACTTTCTGGTGACATTGTAAATTAGAAGTGGACAGTATTATCTCCCGTAAATGTAAACAAACTTGTTTGTCTTAGTGTTTGGCTGAACGAGAAGTAGGACTGAGTAGACTTGTAGGCTCCAAAGTTGGTGGTTTTTTTAGTGCAATTATGTAACAAAAAAAATCTACATTTGTAAATTGCACTTTCATGATAAAGAGATTGCACTACAGTACTTGTATGAGGTGAACTGAAAAATAGTGTTTCTTTTGTTTATCATTTTTAGAGTGTGAATATTTGTAATAAAAATAAAAATATAAAGTGAGCTGTGTATACGTTGTATTCTGTGTTGTAATTGAAATAAGTATATTTTAAAATGTAAAAAACATTCAAAATGTTTAATAAATTTCAATTGGTATTCTATTGTTTAACAATGTGATTAATTGACAGCCCTAATATGTGTGTATGTGTATATATATATATATAGGAAGTAAAAGGACACAAGAAGAAATCAGTGGCCAGCAGAATTAAGGACAATAAGTAGGAGTTTTTAAAAGTATATTAAGAACAAAAAGAGTACTAACAATGGTATTGATCCATTAATAGATGGAAATGGTAGAATTCTCACTTTCTGGTGACATTGTAAATAATTAAGAGGACAGGTCTCTAATAAAAAGCAATCTGGATTGTTTAGTAAAGCTGGGTGCAAGCAAACAATTTGCATTTTAATATGTCCAAATGTAAAATTATACATGTAGGAACAAAAAAATGTAAACTATACTTACAGGATGGGAGGCTCTATCCTGTGAAAAAGTGACTCTAAAGGACTTGAGAGTTCATGATGGATACTCACGTAAACATTATCTCCCTATGCAACATTGTGGTCAAGAGAGCTAACGTGATTCTCAGATGTACTCGAAAAGGAGTAGGGAGGCTATATTAGCTCTGAATTTGGGACTGGTATAAATGCTACTTTGGAATATTGTGTTCACTTCTGGTGTCCACAATTCAAGGAGGTTGTTGATAAATTGGAGAAGGTTGAGAGAAGAGCCACAAGAATGATTAAAGGATGGGAATACATGACTTAGACTCAAGGAGCTTTATCTATTTAACTTAATAAAGAGAAGGTTAAGGGGTGATTTGACCACACTCTGTAAGTACCTACACAGGGAACAAAAATTTTGATAATGGTATAACAAGATCCAATGGTTGGAAGTTGAAGCTGGACAAATTCATACTAGAAATAAGGCACATTTTTTTAACATTGAGAGTAATTAACTATTGGAACAAGGGTCGTGGTGGCTCCCCCATCAATGGCAATTTTTAAATCAAGATTGGATTTTTCTAAAAGATAAGCCAAGCTCTAGTTCAAACAGAAATTAATTCATGGAAATCCTATGGCCTGTGTTATACAGGAAGTCAGACTAGATGATCACAGTGGTCCCTTTTGGTTTTATAATCTATGGAAAAAGTGAAGAATCTGTCATTTACACATAACTTGGTTTGGAACAGCCCTGCAATAGTCACCAACTTTTAACTGTAATATTCACAGCTTATGTAGAAATTATTTTTGTAAATCCTTTATCAAGTAGCTTAATCTTATTTTCCATAAAAATAAAGATAAAGAATATTTTATTGTAGTTTACTTTCCCAGAATACTCAAATATAAATTGGAATTCAGCAAATCTAATGTCTGATCAATCTGGAGATATAATTCAAGAGAAGCTGCTGGAAGTTACACAAACTAACGTTACTAAAATTTATCATCCACATGACTGTGTTGTTAGAATATAAATGGTGGGCAATTGCTGATGAATGGTGCGGCAATGAAATCAAAACATGTACTTGTCAGTGTTTGTAAAGAAATGTGTACAGATGACTGGTGCTGTACTATAAGATTTTTAATCTGTTTTCATGTAGTAATATTAGTATGACACAGGAAGTAAAATTGACATGTTAAAGGTTTAATGCTACATACTGCATTTTTCTAATGCTGCAGTGAGACCATTGGGAACTAAAATAACAGTTTGACTGGATCGTGGAAATATTTTTTTGAAGGATAAGCTAGAGATTCTCATGTTGATAAAATGACTTTGTACAGACAGTAAAAGTTAGGAGTTCAGTAGAGCATCAGTTTCAGTAGAGTAAAGTTAGTGAAAGCTGAATACCAAAAGAATACTGCTTGAAATCGTCATTCTGGAACATGCCAGTTTCCTGTCTATCTTATGTGTTTGCATAGAAAGCCCAAACATCATAATTGGAGCTTATTTGACCCTATTGAAAAGTAAATTTGTTTCTCCTATGCTGTGCATTGGAAGTTGAGGACTGTACATTTCCTGTGGTATTTTATATGTTCTGTAGAATGTTTAGAGGCTGCCATTTTCTTTTTGTGAATGGTATTTTCTTCAATCATTTATAAAACTGTTACTTCATTCACTATTGATTTTTTTAAATCTGTAGCTGAATCTTGGCCCTGGTATAAAAACTGAGACCTAGCCAGAATTTGTGCCCAACACTTAACATACATTGGGCTGACTGTTTGTAAAAACCTGCTATGAAGGGGGATTAGAAAGGATCATCTTTCAGTTTAAGGGATGAGGTGCTCAGCTAATGAAAATGATTGGCAAACAGTCATTTCTAATGACCAGGAGTCAATGCATATGTCAAGTGCTTCTGTGAGGTCTTCTTTCACATTAAGGGGGGTGGAGTTGTGAACTCCGTCTGCAGTCAGGAACAGTCAGGTTAAGCGTAGGCAAAAATTCTGGCTAGGTCTTACAGGTTCTATGCCCACACCATGACTGGGCCAGGATGATTATAAATGATTGAAGAAAATATTCATCATTCACAAAAAAAAAATGGCACCTACTGCCCATTCTGCAACACAAAGACTCTTGAGTTTGGACTGTCCTTAGGTTGCTCATTAGGCTTGGGACAGCTTCCTGCTCACTAGGTCAAATAATTTTGAAAATATACTTGTTCAATCATGCAACAGAGCTCTAATGACCACATATGTTTATTATACCTGATTGTTTCTTCAGTTAGTAAAGTCTCTGGAGCAGGCACTATTTGAAGTACATGTAATCTATTGTACTGTACCATCAATACTTACATCCCTCCCCCCTGAATATTTCTATTTCATAACTGGCAAATTTTCTGTGTCTTCATGCATTTTTCTGCTGAACAACATTCCCTTTGTCACAAGCTAGAGCAGCAGCCTGGAATTCCTGCTGGGACACAGAGATGAAATAGTGGTCCTGACTGTGAGACATCAGAGCTCTTCACAGCTATGGTCATATTAAAACAGTGATAAATGTTTAGACAACTCATTTTTAATATATAATCTATTAAAGTAATGTAAACGTTTATTTAGCTGAAGTACATGTCTGAAGGGGAACTGTTCACTACAGCTTTCCCTTAACGCTGGGATTCCTTTCTTTAAATCCTGGCCCAAATCGTGCTTATGTTTCAGATGAGTAAAGTCCTATTGACTTCAATGGGACCTTCTGCATGAGGTAAGTGAGCAGAATTTGGCCCATAGTGTGAAAAACTAGCCAATAGGCAGAAAACTATGAATGAAAGACAGATTTGTGGCCCTAACTATGCCCATTTAAACAAAATCCTTAACTTTATTTTAATATATATACATCTTTGTATTCAATTTCCGTTGTTCTGATAGTAGAATTGAAGGAATAAAATTCATACAATATCATGACGGCATTCCTTGCAGTAAGGTGGAATTGAGCCGGTTCTGCACTGTGACACAAGAAAAAAAAACAGTATATTAATGCTTTCTCAGTTCCACAGTTCCTTTAGATAAAAAAATATATTGATGGAAGCTTGGGTAAGTCGTACTTTTTAGGAGATGCTGCCTTTAACATGGAACAGGGTCCTTGGTATAAAATACCATATAATTATCATTGGATAATGGTATCTGTGGTCATGATGATAGATAAACAACTATTGCACCTCGTCTATTGAAATCAAAAGACTGCCTATGTACAATCAGAACAAAAAAAATCTAATGGAGACAGAAAATTACAAAAATACAGAAGTACCGTTAAAAAACATGACCAGTTACTTTTCTAAACTAAAAGCCGCGCAAACTACATACTGACTGTCATTAACAAAGCACTAAGACAGGGGTGGCCAACCTGTGGCTCCGGAGCCCCATGTGGCTCTTCGGAAGTTAACATGCAACTCCTTGCACTGGTGCTGACTCTGGGGCTGGAGCTACTGGTCCCAACTTTCCACTGCTCAACCCCAGGCCCTGCCACTACTCCACCCCTTACCCCAAGACCCCTGCCCCTTCCTGCCTCCTCCCCTAAGCCTGCTGCACCCTTGCTCCTCCCCACTCCATCCCAGTGCCTCCTGAACACTGTGAAACAGCTGATTGTGGTGGGCAGGAGGCATGGGGAGGGAGGGGGAGGTGCTGATCAGCAGGACTGCTGGCAGGCAGGAGGTGCTGGGGGTGGCGGGGAAGCTGATGAGGAGGCTGCTGACGTGTTACAGTGGCTCTTTGGCAATGTACATTGGTAAATTCTGGCTCCTTCTCAGGCTCAGGTTGGCCACCCCTGCACTAAGATGTGCCGTAGTAGCAACCAGAGAAATCTGCTTCAAAAGGGAGCTAGCAGTATCAAGGGCATGGGAAGAAGAAATGAAGGGAGATCAAATTGCATTAACCATCCTATACTTTTGGAATAGGCAAAGCCTGGATGAAACCTGTATTTCATGCCAGCAATACGCATGGTTATCCATGAAGGGGATGCCAAATAATAAACTTTAGAGTAGGGTCAGGACACAAATTGTCCAAAGTCATGTCCTGTTGAAATGGCTGGGAGCCTGGGCCCTTTTGGTAATATCAAAGGTGTGCAGCAAATCTCAGTGAAACACAAACACCCTATGCCTATTATGTTAAAAGTCTTGTACAAGGAAATGAGGAAATGCTTTAATATCTTCACCCTATTTCCTTAAAAAGAAAAAAATCATTCTGAAAAAATGCAGCTCCTAACATTAGCTTTGTATAGTCAGGGACCATGGCGAAGAAGCCCATTTCCATCTCCAGTGCTGCAGAGTTCTGCAACTGGAATGGAAAGTAGTTCTTTCCCTTTAAAATCCTTGCACTGCTTTCTGGTTCCATAGTGATAGGCACAGCATGTGAATGAGAGTGCCAGCATATGGCCTATACATCACTTAAGCCCTTAAAACAGGGCTTGAGTAGAATTTAACAAGGTAAATAGACTTTGTGCTGGCCCTTTGCAGAGAGATTAATTTTACCCAGTGTCAGCAGTTAGATGAAAGATTGGTTTTAACCAATCTGATATCTGGACTAACAATTGTTTAGGCTTCATTTAGCTTACAATTCACTGACAGGGAGAAAGGATTTCAAACATCTTGCTAAATCAGAATTAGCAAAGGTTGCACCCCATATTTTATTCTTCGGCTGTCCCTTTGTATCCAAGAAGCTATTGAGCTCATCATAAACAGTTGCCTACAAAACAGTTTCAGGGACCAAATGCAAGCAAAACATCTTTAAAGTAACTAGAAATACTGCACATTCAAAGCAAAAACCCATTAATAGCAAAGATTCAATATGAAACAAAAAGAACTAAATATGTGGGATATTACACTTTTTAAAAAAGCTGATTGAATGTGATTGACTTCTAATTTTTCAGTATGTCAGTTTTACCATTAAAAAGTCCAAATTTATTTAATTTAATTAGTATATATATTTAGTATATACATTTAGATCCAACTTAAGTTGTTAACTTAACATTACATGGAAGAGATTCTAGAGAATCTCAATCGTCTTTAATACTATAAAGAGTATTTGATGTTAGTGAAAAATACAGGCTTGACCGTTCTGGAGGCTAAAATCCTGTTTCCATCCACGTAACAAGTCAAGCTTAGGAGCAACAGTGAAAGCATTCTCAAATAGCTCCAACTCTCATGTACAAGAACCCCCTTTAGGCCTAGAAAGTAATTCAGTTTTGATGATCTTTCAACTCCTTGGCCTCTTTACTGAAGATGCCAATAATGGTACTTATTTGAGGCTGCTGTGATGTACACACATATGCAGTTAAACCAGACTAACTGCCAACTCATTTCACATAGGTCAAACAGCCATCAAATGGCAACAACTTCCAGTGAGTGCTGCCCTGAGCAAACTCCTATCAACATCACAGAGATGATATGCTCCATATTTAGCTGAGCTTGCAAGGACATATACTCAACGTGATGGCATTTCTATGTGTGAATATAACATGGTAACTTTCAAACACCAGATATGATCAATTCCAAAATGTCAGGATATATTCTACGCTTCAGTGGCCAGAAACCTATTCCTGTTGGGGAAAATTGAAAACCAAAAAGGGGAAATGGGGAATATATGGAGCTCCTGCCATCTGCTTAGCACAGCCACAGTTTCAAGGCCATTTGCAATTGTCTATAAATCAAACTGGTTGATGACAACCATTAATGTCTTCTGGCATATCATTACCCCATCTCATCTCATCCTTCCAATAGAGTTTAACACATTGACAATCTGAATGACTTATCTCAGACAAATAATAATGGGGGTCAGGGCAAGAAGGTGTGCACACAACCATTGGTATAGGGGAGAGGAAATGGGGCTCTACATAGAGCCACTAGCATGGGAGGAGAAGAGGGGACCCTGGTAATGCAGAAAAGGGTCACACAGAACTTTGTGTGTGTGTGTGTGTGTGTGTGTGTGTGTGAGCAGAACACTGGACTCTGGTACAGGGAAGGAGGGAATGCCCCCTCTTCATCCCTAGAGCCACTGGCACAGGAGGAAGGACACACACAAAGAGCTTGTGGGGTAGAACAGAGAAATACAAGGAGTCCCTGATGCGTGCAGTAAGCTTGGCCTCCACAAGCTACAAAATGTGTGACCCCTACTCTATTAATCCACTGAGCCATTCAGTTTCCAAACTACCATCAAATTACATTTTTCTTCTTTGCAATAAACATATAAGACTCAGAGTTCACTCTAAAGGTTTGGTGTAAGGTACTGACCGCCCTCAAGTCCCAAATCAATGGTAATTAATAGCATTCAGCATATTGAAGGAGGGGCTCGATGCCTTGCAGGATGGAGCCTGAATACCTGCAATTGTCAGAAGTTAAAAAAACCTTGAGGGCACAAAAATATTTTGACCATTGAATCTGTGAAGATTACCTGACCTCACTTATGCCAATTAATTTTTAAATGTACTAAACAGTCTGGTAATAAATCAAGAAAATGGAAGTGCATAGGGATAGGGGCAAATAAACAGCAACTACAATTGTACAATAAATATATTACATTGTTTGCAGTTTTGTAAAAGGCTGCACAAAAGTCTAGGTAACATTTATTAATCGCTTCCTGAATTCAAAATATTGTTTGTGCAAATTTGAAGGGTGGGAAGTCAAATAAGTATCTGCAAATCAGTTACATAAGGAAAGCACAATATCAATGTCACACATCTGCTTCCTAGTTATATTTTAAAAATGCATTTCAGATATAAAGCACAATATAGGTTAAATCTTAAAATATTCTCTGCACTTCTCTTTACAAATAAATTTCTTAAATGTTTTGCTCCTGGGTAAAAAGAGATTTAATTAATTTTTTGCTCATAGGCCAGTTTTAAAGGCTCAAATATAAATTTTACATATGCCAATATCACAGTATTTTTAAAAAAAGTGTTCTATTATGTCCAAAATAAAGGAAAAATGAACTACTTAAAAATATATTAACTAGGTATGGGTTTGTCTACATGGCACAGGCAATGCATGCCAGGGGGTGTGATTTCTAAAAGTGCTCTAGGGTGTTGTGCTCTAACTGGCCCAAGTAAAATCTGCTAGCACTGTCTAAAAGTGTCTAATTCAAGTTAATAGTCTTTCAAACAGGAAAAGGTTAACACAAACTAGGTACCTTTTAGAACATGGCAGCAGGATTTCCATCGGGCAGTTAGAGCATAGCACATTAGTGCGCTTTATCAATCACACCCCTGTGGCATGCTTTGCCATACTGGATAGATAAGCCCTATGTTTTGTTAAGGAGGTACAGCAGTAAGGTTCAGACTATGGCCCTAATTCCACTCACTTGTACTGATTTTACACCAGTATAAATGGAATAATTCCTGACACACTGACTCTCTGTACCTCCAATGGGCTTGAGGTAATTTGAAACAAGAAATATTACTGTTTAGTAATATTCCTGATCATCCAGCTATTATAGCCAATGGGGAATTTTGCCACTGACTTCAGTGGAGCAGGAGCTGGTCCTTAGACAACAGGGCACATGCTGTGTTACATAATAGAAGAAAATATTTTTGGTTTTATAAAGCCATTTACTGTTAAAGATAATGGTGAATGGGAGTTGAAATAATCAAGAGTATCCAAAGCGCCAGTCTTTGATTTCCCTTGCCCCTTTTAAAAAAGGTGAGTCGGTAATTTTAACACTATAAATTGACACAGCACTGGGACATTACTGTAGAAAACATTGCTGGATTGTCACTTAATACGGATAATAGTATATGCCTTATACATATCCACCTGAAACTAGTGGGTACGTACTCAGTCGAGCTCAGCAGTGCCTTTGCTGCTGCCATGATACCATGGCTCTACTGCTATTTATACATGCGCTAGTTCCATGAGAGCTAATGTATGTGTACATGAGCAGGGGAATCACTCCCATAGCTCATAGTGTAGACACAGCATTACATCTATCTATTTTACAAAGAAGAAAAGGAAACTAAAGAATGATAGGTGTTATGTTTGTCCATGTATAGATAGGGCCACTTTCTGAGTATGATGGAAAATAGTTACCATGTGTTTCAAAGTACATTACCAGATCAGTTTTAAGAGACTGTTCTTATTTGTAGCAAATATTTACTATTTCTTCCCCCACTCTGTCCCTTCAAAAAAAACCCCTCTTCTAGCTCAATGTCCTTATTTTTATTCACCAGTATCTCTATTTATTGCTTTTAAGCGGTGGCTGATATGGAATTATGCCAAACATGTAGGTTTTTATTTTAATAAAAATCAAGGTTTTAGAAAACTTAAAATTAATAAAAATGTTTCAACAAATTTTGTTAAAAATTCCAGTGGAAAGTACATTTTAATTAGTTCACATCTTTCCCTGCATGTGTTAGCAATCTGAATATTCTGGTCATGCATGGGAGCTAGCAATCAAAAACTGACTAGAAATGAACTAACCACAAAAGTTTAAACAACTTGTCTATTTTCTTGGTCCTACTTGCATAGAATGGAAATAGTGAAACACCATTAATGGCAAAAAACAACAACATTAGATTTCCCCCCGCCACCCCACAAATCTTTCGGTTTAATAACCTAAATCATGGATATTTGTAAATAAATGTACTTTAAAATATATATATATAATTTTTTTAACCTGACAGTATTGTAAAGCACATATAGGATAGATTTGAAAGGTAAGCAATCCTAATCTTTCAGGCTAATGAAAGCTGAATGCACTAACTCCTCAGTCGCTACTAGAGGAGTCTGAACTATCAGATGATGAACGTTTTTCTTTTTTTCTCTTCTTTTTTTCTTTTTTGTGATGTTTTCCCTTCTTAGATTTACTCTTTTTCTCCTTTTTCCTTTCTTTTTTGTGGCATTTCTGTTTTTTTGGTTTTGGATCTTCTTCTTCTGTGACACTTGATGAATAAGATCTGTTAAAAAAACCCCAAAATGAATACAGATTACATTACCAATCAGGGTATGTATATATTCATTTTATTTTTCTTTCTACACTGAATTTAATGCTGGAGACTGTATAAACACATGAATTCATGCTGTAGGTATAGAGGTTGTCCACACCAGCCTGTAATGGGTAAGCCAACCATATCCATGCTCATCCAAACCTTGGCCTCTCTGATGAGGCTGCCTTCCCAGGAAAGCAAGATTTGTGGTACTCCTTAATTAACAGTGTTCAGAAATGTGCGGGTTATGTTTGGAAAGAGTTAGTGACTCATGCTTGTAAATTAATCACTAATTGTACCTTACTAGTTTAAATGTTATTTTTATTTCTTTGCTCTGCCTATAGCATTTTCCAAACTATGGAATGTAGACATTTCAAGGTTGAAACTTTATTGATAGGCAAATGATCTTATATGTTTAGGTCTAAAGAAAATGGATTGAAAGCATGAAAACAAGGCACATAAGGAGATGAAAGCTTGACCAGAAAACCTACAGTAATAGTATCTAACTTAATAATACCTTCAAAAAAATGGCTGTATTACCATTCCCCTTCCCACAATCCCTGCCAATTCTGAGAGCAGATGTTACCAGATGCAAAAGGTATACCCATTTTGATTAAACTGAATGGTCTTTTTAATAAGAGATAAATCTGATGTGACATTTAGAATATTTCATGAATATGTAGTAACTTGGTTTTAAGTACAAAAATCTAACAATTCAAGCGGGGGGGGGGGGGGGAAGGATCCTCTAACTTACTTGAGAACAGCTCCATAAACTTCATTGTTACTGCTTGTGAGACTAAGGTACGCAAGTTTTGGCTTCTTCGTAGTAATAGTCAAAGTGCATCAGGGAACTTTTAGTGCACACTAGCAGGGTCCACAAGAACAGTTAGTGTGCAGAATTAACATAGCTACACCTTAATGCCCCAACTGACTTCAATGGGGGTATTCACAGTGCATAAAGTTAAGCTCATGCATAAATCTTTGTAGGAACAGAGTCTTAGTATGGTGATTGGTAGAATATCAAGCAAATAAAGTATTAATTTAAATTCTCATTCTAAATAGTTTTATATTGTTGTTTAGAGTAAACAAGAGTCTTCTTTTAGCATTTTTAATTGCAATGTCTATCGCTTTTTAGCCACGTTCCTAATTTGTATGCAAAAATTAGTAGTATGTTTAGTTTTATAGGGTAAAAATTCTGTATCGGACATTCAAAATTTAGCGTATGTGCTTTTGTAGAAGCAAAAATAAAAGGTTAACATGCACAGGATATAACAATTTGGAAAATATATTTTGGATTTTAAAATATAAAGAAAATTCTGTTTTAGGCTTAATTAGGTATTTGTAAGTTACCTTTTCCTTAATTTCTTTGATTTGGATTTTTCTTTGCTTATTCTTTTTAGATTCTTCTTTTCCTCCTCCTCCTGACTTGTATCTGTGGATATAAAAATTGCATTTTATACAAAATATTTTTCTTTTTTAACTTCAAAATTAATTAAAAAACTCACTGAAATCAGTAATTTTTTATTGCTAATGTTTGTTTCAAGACCAAAACATTTTGTAACCAAGTGCTATTTTTCAGACTCATTTCAAATATTTTGCAGAGCAGCTGCACTTTGGTTACACAACTCACATTGTAAAGGACCTGCATCTAAGTACAGAGAATAAAATAAGATATATGAAACATGGTAAAAACTGCTACATTCACAAGAGGCTGCTCCTTGCACCTCTTCCTCCACAACAGTATATCTGTGTTTACATGTCCTTCAGAAAGTTTGTATGCTAATGTCCTTTTTAACTCTATAGTAACAGTCAAGTCTTGTTTATCTGAAACTCAAAGACCTGAAAGGAGGTCCTATTTCTCACATGTATCGAATACAATAGATACTCCCTCTTGTTTATCTGAATAATTTTCATGTCCCCCATCTCATTTACTATTTTTGTGTGTAGTCTAGACTGTATATGGACAGTCTCACAAACAGCAATTGTTTATATTGAAGTAGGATTTATCCATGGCAGCTGTGGGATGATGGACATGCATGTCACTTTATTGTGGCTCATCAGCATATTACAGCAACCTAACTTGTTACTGATACACCTGGATACTGTACAAGGTACATGTCACAAAAAATACTACCACATTTGACCCTTTTTTTGTCAATCTCACCAGAGGTACAAAGGTCTGAACAGGCATGGAGAATCAAACGTTTGTTGTTCTAGTCAAGTTGCTTGTCAAGGTAGTGACTGAAAACACTTGTGGGGAAACCTCCACTGTAGCTTCGCTCACTTTCCTTGTTCTGTTTAGTTTAAAACAGGGGTTCTCAAACTGGCAGTTGGGACCCTTCAAGGTTATTTTATGGGGGGTCGTGAGTTGTCAGCCTCTACCCCAAACCCCGCTTTGCATCCAGCATTTATAATGGTGTTAAAAACACTTAATATATTTAATTTATAAGGTGGGTCGCACTCAGAGGCTTGCTATGTGAAGGGGGTCATCAGTACAAAAGTTTGAGAACCACTGGTTTAAAAAACTAAACAAAAAAGCAAAAAGTTGATTAAGGCAGTTCAGTTAGTATATTTCATTAGTACTAAATTATGTTAAAGTGTGTGTGGGAAACAACACATGGCAGAAAGGGATACAGTGACAGATAGAGCACTAGACTGTGACCTAGATGACCTAGGTTCAATTCCCAGCACTGCCGGTGACCATGGGCAAATTACTTCTCTCTCTAAGTTTCTCCATCAAGCACTTTGAGATAGTCAAATGGAACACACTAGATAAAGGAAAAAAGTGTCATTACTGAGGAAAAAATGGCAGCCGGTGACAACTGCTGTTAATACCTTTAAAATTTCCTTGTGGAAGAATTATGCAAACTCATAAGAGAACGATGTGGCCTATGAAGAAGGTAGGACAGATAATGTGGCCATAGACCACATCAGTCCCCAAACAATGGAACACCACAATGGAAGAACCTTAAAACAAGAGTACTGTACTGATCTGGGTCCTTCCAAAAAAGAACA